>NC_138769.1:54595229-55948108 GCF_965119305.1 Pelophylax lessonae | reverse complement strand
CCTCCTTTCTCCCTGGAAATTTGAAAACAATTTCTTTTTTGTACTGCACATTGTACCCTAAGTGAATATTTATTATTGTCCTTTTAGTATGAAGCACCTGGCAATTCCTAGTGCACTCTGTATGTAAAATATTATTTTGGGGCTTTATCCTTATTGTGTTTGTATTAAAAATTTGAATAATAAAAAATGTTTAACAAGAAAAAAAAAAGATTGTGCAGTACATCCTACATGCCACAACACAATAGAAAATGCCTACGGTAATTATTTTCTTTTCCTTTTAACTTAACCTCCCTCGCGGTATGATTCTTTTGGATTTTAGGTGCTGAAAGCGGTACCATTATTTTGCATGTAATTCTTGTGAATGAGCAGCCCAAACCAACTGTATACACACACATATATATAATATAATATATGTATACAGTTGGTTTGGGCTGCTCATTCACAAGAATTACGTGTGTATATATATATATATATATATATATATATATATATATATATATATACACACACATGTGTGTATATATATATATATATATACACACACGTGTATATATATATATATATATATATATACTGTATATACACACATATATACGTATATATACATATATATATATACACACACACGTGTGTATATATATATATATATATATATATATATATATATATATATATATATATATATATACGAACACATGTATGTATATATATATTATATTTATATACATATATATATATACACATAATATATATTTATATATATATATATATTGTAACAGGAAGTCAGCTAAATCTGGGAATGTAGTCACAGGAAGGAGATACATTTCTACCTGATTTAGAAAGTCCATTAATTAATTTAGGGTGTTGGCTACAGAGCTAGCCAGCAGGAAGTTGAAAGGCCTTCACCTGTTCAGAATGAGGGAGTTAAGGCTCTATAATTTGTTCAGAGAAATTCCTATTGTTTGCTGCCTCCAGAAGCTGCATCCTGAAGCCATGTGGGCTGGGAGCAGGAGGACAGTCAGCGTGTGCCTCCCGACAGGATGTGTGGGCCTGGGAGAAGACCCCCCGGAGTGATGTGTGCCCGGGACGGTAACCAAGGGTGAAATCGTCTCAAAGGTGAGAAGACGAACTGTTGATGTGAAAGAAACAAAGGACTGTGTTGCCCTGTGAAGCTATTATAAAAGGACTATTGAGTGTCCGCTGTAGGACAAGGAAGTCTGCCCGACGGTAGGTTGGAGACAGACACTTAGGCAGGTTCCAGTTGTGAGAAGGTAGCCGCCCACAGAGGCAAGGATTTATTTTCTGTTTTATTTTATTTTGGATGTTTTGCTGCATACAGCCTGGTGAAGAAAACACCATTTAATAAACCACACTGTTTGTTTGCAAGCACTTGTCGGCTACCTCTCTGGGAAAACGCACCCCCCAAGGGGTCATCCACGCCTACCACCGAGCTAATCCCTCACATATGGTGGAGGTATGCAGTGGGCATAAGCAGAGATCCCTGCAAGGAAGTGCAAATGTTTGATGAACTTTGTCTGGTGCATGAGATTGCACAATCTATGTGTGCAGGAGAGAAGATCCTGACAGAAAAAAAAAAAGTGTTTTAAAGAGACAGCGGTCTCAAAATTATTTGATGAACTTTGTTGTGTCTGGTGCAAGTGACTGCACAAACTGTGTGTGCAGGAAAAGAGATCTTGCAAGAGAGAGAAAAACTACATGTGTTAAAGAGACAGTGGTCTGAAAAATTTTTGCTGGACTGTGAAAAATTTGTTTGTGGAGTTATTGAAGATGGGGCGTTCAAAACGCCTGAAGAATGCAAAGATAGATGAAATGAGAGACCGGATTCTATGGATGGAGGGGATGTTGCCGTCTGAACCAGCCCCATCCATGCCTAAAGAGAGTCTACTAAAGAGGAAGGTTGTTGTCCCTAGCAACACTGATGAAACTGCTATGGAGACGCAGTGTGCTCAGATGAAAAGTAAACTCAAAATGGAGGAGATGTTGAAACATCTGATTATATCAAATGCAGCTCAACAGCAAGCAAATGCAGCTCAACAGCAGGCAAATGCGGATTTTCAGCAGAGCTTTGCAGCTCAACAAAAGGCTCATCAAGAGAGCATGGCAGGCTGGAAACAGAGACGCCAGCAGCCAATGGAGGCCATCGGTTTGGAGGAAACCGAGTATGTGTGCAGGGCTGAGTTGGATGCCTTGCAACGGAAAATGGAAGAAAAGGAACAAGCCTTGGAATTGCTTAAAATGGAGCATAGAAACTTGCAGGAAACTAATGAACTACTGAAGTCTCATGTGTCACAGTGGGAAGAATCCACTGCTCTTCTTTTGGTCGAGTTGCAAAAACGCAGAGAGACTATAATGGAGAAAGATACCATCCTCATGGAAAAGGAAAGTGAAATTCAGACTTTGCAGAAGCAAAGTATGGCTGATATGTTGGAGTTGCGTAATCAGCTGGAAAAAAGTCTTCAGTCTTTGGGAGCTACAAAAATAGACCTGCAGGAGTCGCAGGAACAGAATGTTGCTCTGAAAGCGACATTGTCTCTCAGCGACAAAGAGAAAAGTGAAAGAGAAGCTAAATTACTGAGTACTGTGTATGAGCTCACTACTTTAAGCAATGTGGTAGATGAATGGCGTGCGGACTGTGAAAGTTGGAAAGGGGAAGCCCAACGTGTCCAGCAGCAGTTAAAGGAGAAAGAAGCCTGTGTGGCAGAATTACATTCTTATTCCCAGATGCTAGCCAATGAGGTGAAGGCTCTTATGCAGGGAAAAGGAGATTGTGAACATAAGAGGGAAAAAGTAGAGGCACAGCTTCTGGAATCGCAAGTCAAGGTGTCAGAAGGTGACCGATTGTGTGCTAAGCTGTCAGAGAAGGCAAACCGACTGCAGGTTGAGTTGGACAATGTTACAAATCAGCTTTCTCAAGCAGACAGCAAATCTAGAGAAATTGCGGAAGATTTTTCTATCTTGGAATCGCAGCTGCAAGACACGCAGGAACTCTTACAGGAAGAGAGGTGTCAAAGGCTGAGTTTTAGCACAAAGCTCAAACAAATGGAAGATGAGAAAAATGGCTTCCTGGAACAATTAAAAGAGGAGGCGGAAGCAAAGAAAAACCTATCAGAGCAAGTCGCAACATTGCAAGCTCAGATAGCGGATATGAAAAAACGCATGGAAGAAAGCGTTGGTTCATTACAGTGTGTTGAAGATGTGAAAAAGAAGTTTGATCACATGCTTGGTGAAGAGAAGACTGTGTCTGCAAAATATGCAGAAGAACGCGCCCGTGCAGAAACGGAGGTGCGTGATAACGAGAGCAAAGCCCTGTTCTTGGCTCGCTCTTTGGAGGAAGCTCTAGAGTGTAAGGTTGAACTAGAAAGAGTTAACCAACAGCTGTGTACAGAAATGGAAGATTTGGTCAGCTCCAAGGATGATGTTGTGAAAAGCGTTCAGGAGCTAGAAAAGTCTAAGCGAGCCTTAGAACAGCAAGTAGAAGAGATGAAGATTCCGTTGCAGGAACTGGAAGAGGAATTCCAGGCAACAGAGGATCTGTCCCAAAGAGGGGATAGTGTGCCTGATGCAGTTTTTAAAAGGATCAGTGTTTTGGGGTCTGTCCTGAGTGAGCCTCAGAAATGTGACGACATGTGGCTTGAATCACCCCTGTGGAATAAACCGTTCCTTCAAAAACTTCAAGCATTGGAAAATGTATCATTAGAGCTTCAGCAAACAAAGGAGCTGAGTAAGAAATGTGGTGATTTCTCAGTTCAGGCTGAAAACCTAGTGGAGAAAACTAAGGCTGTTGGTGAAAACGTGAAGCAAATGAATAAGTGCCTTTCAGGGAGTGTTTCCAAAATGGAACTGGTGAAAGACGGGTGGCAGAAGTTTGATCGTGATCTTGAGATGCATTCCATGTGGAATTCAGATAGAGAAAAAGAACTAGGTGACCTTGAGCGGTCAAATAGTTCAGCAGAAAGTGCATTGAAGAAACCTGTAAAAGAATGTGTTGCAGTTCCATGCTTCTTCACTGATGCAGAGAGGAGGTCTATAATGGATACCACCCAGATCGCTGGGTTCAACTGTGTTGTTGCCTTTGACCCCTATGTTGGTGGAAGGAAAGTTGATGATGTTCTGGTTGGCTTCTTCTGTGAAGAGTTTGGCAAGAAATATAAACTGGATATCAAATCAAATAGTAGGCCTTTACTGCGACTCGCTCAGGAGGGCGAAAAGTTTAAGAAGTTGATGAGTGCAAATGCTTCAGATCTGCCTATGAATATGAAATGTTTGAATGATATTGATATCTCTGGGAAAAGGAACAGGGGTCACTTTGAAGAAATGTGTGACAGCCTGTTGTCTCAATTGGAAAATCCTCTGCACAGCATCTTAGAGCAAGCAAAGCTCAAGAAGGAAGATCATTCCCTTTTACAACAAAAAGTCAATGATTGTGTACAGCTGTATGGAGAGGCAACTCAAGTCACAGAGGGATGTCAAGATTCCCTACTTGGAACAAAGCTTAGTGAAGCAAAGGTTCTCAAAGTTTTGTGGAAAACATTTATGGATTGCAGAGAGAGGCGTCTTAAGAATGTTGAAGACATTAAGACTAGCCCAATTGAGTTGCCTATGGATCATGGTCCTCCATGGTGGATTGGACAGACAGTTATGAGGGACAAGCTGTCTGACATTTATGAGAAAGCTGTCAATGAAGATGACAGAAACGAGAAGGAGCAAAATGATGCCAAAAATGCAGTTGAAGAATGTGTATATGAGATGAGAGACAAACTGTGTGGCATTTATGAGAAATCCGTCAATGAAGATGACAAAACAGTTTCATCCGGAAGCTTGAGGATAATAGGAAGCTTATCAGTGAGTCAGCAGTGCTTGACACATGCGTGCCTGGAAATCTGTGTCCCAACCCTAGGGTTGAAACAAGAGGGGGGGGTATGTAACAGGAAGTCAGCTAAATCTGGGAATGTAGTCACAGGAAGGAGATACATTTCTACCTGATTTAGAAAGTCCATTAATTAATTTAGGGTGTTGGCTACAGAGCTAGCCAGCAGGAAGTTGAAAGGCCTTCACCTGTTCAGAATGAGGGAGTTAAGGCTCTATAATTTGTTCAGAGAAATTCCTATTGTTTGCTGCCTCCAGAAGCTGCATCCTGAAGCCATGTGGGCTGGGAGCAGGAGGACAGTCAGCGTGTGCCTCCCGACAGGATGTGTGGGCCTGGGAGAAGACCCCCCGGAGTGATGTGTGCCCGGGACGGTAACCAAGGGTGAAATCGTCTCAAAGGTGAGAAGACGAACTGTTGATGTGAAAGAAACAAAGGACTGTGTTGCCCTGTGAAGCTATTATAAAAGGACTATTGAGTGTCCGCTGTAGGACAAGGAAGTCTGCCCGACGGTAGGTTGGAGACAGACACTTAGGCAGGTTCCAGTTGTGAGAAGGTAGCCGCCCACAGAGGCAAGGATTTATTTTCTGTTTTATTTTATTTTGGATGTTTTGCTGCATACAGCCTGGTGAAGAAAACACCATTTAATAAACCACACTGTTTGTTTGCAAGCACTTGTCGGCTACCTCTCTGGGAAAACGCACCCCCCAAGGGGTCATCCACGCCTACCACCGAGCTAATCCCTCACAATATATATATATATATATATATATAAAATATTTTATGTATATATATATATATATATATATATATATATATATATATACATAAAAAGTACAGTAAAACTGCAGGAAAGTGCACTGGGGGGCAAACTAATATGATTTTTTTTTATTTTGAACTGTATCAGTGTGTTTGGTGCGTTTTTACATTTGAATTTGCCGCCTGTTCCACCCCCCTGCGAACGTCACGTCGCAGGAGACGGAAGCCTGGGCACGGAGACGATCGGGAGGAAGAACCACCGCTAGACACCGCCGGACACATCGCTGGATCCCAGTGACAAGGTAAGTAACCTCTTTTACAGGATCCAGTGATGCTTCTGGCGGTACCCCGAGTGTGACTCGGGGTTACCGCTTTTGGCTCTGAAATTTAACCCCGAGCCACGCTCGGGAATACTGCTAAGAAGGTTAAAGTAAAGCCATGAGCAAAACTTCTTTTTTTTTTCATTTTGGATGGAGTAAAAGAGGGTTATAACCTGTCAGATTTTTTTTCACCATCTGTGTCCCATTGCGGATATTTCCCCTTACTTCCTGTCCCATAGCCAAACAGGAAGTAGGAGGATATCCCTGCAAATTAAGGGGATTCCTTGGCGACCATTCCCCTTCCCAATGGAAGATTTCCCCTCTATCACCTTTCTGTGGACAACCCAAAATTTGGGCTTTTCTTGGATTATATATATATACATTTTTTTTTTTTTTTTTTGAGGGGGAAGCAGGTACCTGGTTTTGGCAGGTACCTGCTCCCACTTCCGGTCAGATCAACACAGGGGATCCACTGGAAGTTCTTCACCCCTCCCTCAACCTTCTAGGACACGTCACAAGTCCCAAAAGGCTGCAGGACCATTCACACAGCCCAGCGCAGCTTGCACATATGCTGTGGAAAGCTAACTGTCAAGCCGCAAGGAGTCATAGCCGGCTCTGTCCACAGTTCAAATGCCGGTGCCAGGGCCCCGAAGACCAGTGAAAAACCAGCTCGGGTGATTATTGCACTGAATCCTTGGTCAGGCAAGTGTCTATTTATTAAAAGGCAGCAGCTACATTTTTTGTAGATGCTGACTTTTCATTTTTTTGAACCCTGGCTGAAGCCCCTCTTTAGGTCTGGTGTAAACATTTTAACTCAGAAATGCTACTATTTTAATTAAATTACTATATATATATATATATATATACACACACACACATATATATATATATATATATATATATATATATATATATACACACATATATACATGATTGCCCCCTCTCCCCTCCATTTGTGGTTATAACAACTTCCACTCTTTAGGGAAGGCTTTCCACAAGACTATGTCTTTAGGAATTTGTGTCTATTCAGCCAAAATGGCATTTGTAAGGTCGGGTATTGATACTGGTCTAGAAGGCCAGACTCCAAAGTTTATCCCAAAGGTGTTCAGTAAGGTTGAGGTCAGGGCTCTGTGCAGGTCACCCCGAGTTCCTCCACACCAAACTCATCAAACCATGTCTTTATGGAGCTGGCTTTGTGCACCTGAACTAAATAACGGGAAAGGGTATATACATACATTTGGAAAAGAAAAGGATTAAACATCTTCTAAGTAGTGTGAAGATATCAACCACAAACCTCCAGTAGATTTGTTGTCATCAGACCCCTACCCGTATCTAAAATAAAAAAATAAAATGAAAACAATGTCATGAGATGAGAAGTTTCACAGCGATAGAACTCCCAAAACAGTAGAACATTTTCCTGAATATCGTTTTTTGAGCAGTGAGGTAGGGGGAGCAAAACAAAGGTGAGTATGTGCTGCTGGGGAGGGTGGCATTCAAGAGAACCTGTTATTTGCACTGCATAAGAAAAGTGCAGGTTTACTTTAACCACTTTGCCACTGCTCACTAGAGCTCTACTGCGGCAAAGTGGTTCGTTATCGTCTGACGACGTAGACCTACGTCGCCAGACACTCCCGTTTCTCGGCGGCGCGCGCGCACCGCCGGAGGCTCGCTCCCGCTGCATTCAGTCACAGCGGGAGTCAGGCCAGGGGAGGAGCAGCGGCGATTGCCGCCACTCTTCCCCGATCGTCGGAGAATCGAGTGTGGAGATCCGCCCGCTTGTGTAAACAGAGCGGGCGGATCTCCTAAGTGACAGACAGGGTCAGATTGCAGTGTTCAGCATAGCTGAACCTGCGATCTGTCCCTGTGTCACTCAGTCACCTCCCCCCACACACGTCAGTAAGCACCAGGCATACATTAACCCCTCCCTCTCCAATAAAATTAACCCCTTCCCTGCCAGTGTAATTTTTACAGTAACAGTGCATATAAATAGCACTGATTACTGTAGTAATGTCACTGGTACCCCCAAAAGTGTCAAAAATGTCAGTCAAGGGTCCGATCTGTCCTCCACAATGTCGCAGTCCTGCAAGAAAAAAATCGCAGATCGCCGCCATTACTCGTTAAAAAAAAAAACACCAAAAATGACAGAAATTTTTCCCTTAGTTAGTAAACGCAATAACTTTTGCGCAAACCAATCAAAATACGCTTATTGTGATTTTTTTTACCAAACATATGTAGCAGAAAACAAATTGGCCAAAAATTTTAAAAAATTTTGATTTTTACTTTTTTTGGGGGGGGGAATTTCATATATAAAAATGTGAAAAATATTATTTTTTCAAAATTTAAGCTCATTTTTTTTGTTTATAGCGCAAAAAGTAAAAATCGCACAGGTGATCAAATACCACCAAAAGCAAGCTCTGTTTGTGGGAAAAAAAGGACGTAAATTTCGTTTGAGTAAGGCATTGCATGACCGCGCAATTGTCAGTTAAAGTCGCACAGTGCTGAATCGCAAAAAGTGGCCCAGAATTAAGACAGCAAAATCCTCCGGTGGTAAAGTGGTTAAGTCCACCCCTCTCAAGGAATATGTTCATTTTATGTTCACACTGCAACACCAAGGCAAACCATTCTAGGGCTTCCTTTTCCCTGTCCCAATCTGTCCAGCTATCTCCTATTCTGTACACTTTTAGGCAATCCCAGAAAACCCTTCTCTTCAGAAAGGCCAATCCTGCCTCCACCTAACAACTGTATTTCCACTTTTTCCATCAGTTCATCCCCCACAGTTATTACTTTTTGTATCACTTGACCCTCCCTCTTAGATTGTAAGCTCTAACGAGCGGAGCCCTCTGATTCCTCCTGTATTCAATAGTATTGTAACTGTACTGTCTGCCCTCATGTTGTGAAGCACTATGCAAACTGTGGGCGCTATATAAATCCTGTACATTATTATTAATAATAATAATTTCCACTGACGTGCACCCTAAAAATGTTACCTGGAAAATGTGCTGTCCTTAGCTGGCTGTCACAGAAGCCCCTCTTCTTCAGCCACTTTCTCAGCTGAACGTACTGAATGTCACAGCTTTGATTCACTACAAGAAGAAAGATTATAAGCATGGTGCAGTATACAATACATAAGGTACAGTACAACTCGATTTGAAAAAAAAAAAACAAAGAGTGGGGCTGTCTGTAGGACCGGTCGGCCATCATCTGACATTTTTTATAAAGTTCCTAAAATAACTTTTACTCTTTTTGCTAAAGAAAAAAAGCTCTCCCTCTTCCCTGCTCCTCTTAGCTTCACTTTGTTACTGGGGCCTGATTTTCCCTAACTTAAAAGTGTTACCAAACCCACAGTCAGTAAACGCAGTAAAATCAGCCTGTATATGCAATTAAAGCGGTAGTTTACTCTGCTTTTTAACTTTTATCTACAGGTAGCCTATAATAAGGCTTACCTGTTGTAGGTAAAATGAATATCTCCTAAACCTGCAAGGTTTAAAAGATATTCACGCTGCATGCAGCCTCTGATACCAGTCCAGCGCATCTTCCCGGACCTTCAGAGCCCCTTGCCAGAAAGTGAACTCCTGCGCACATGCGCGGGAGTGACGTCATCGCCGCTCCGGCCACTCACAGCGCTGGAGCCGCCGAACCCTGAAGAGACCCTGAGGGAACATGTCAGCTGCCTCAGCAGTGTCCAGGCGACCATGTTGGAACTTCGTTCTAAGGTAAGTATTTCATAATGTGCTCGTATGCGATGCAAACTAGCACACTATGCCACTGTCCTGCAGGGATTGTTTTGTTTTGTTTTTTGGGGGGAAACAACCGCTTTAAAGCATGCTTGTTATACTCACTGTGGAACTTAAGGGATTAATTAAAATCATTGTGTAAAAAGGCTGTTTGATCCTGTCTTCTCTGCTCCTCCCCTTCTTTTACTGTCCACATCTTCTTCCGGTACAGAGCCTTGGGGGCACTCTGCACATGCCCAGTTTGGTATGTATTTCTGGGAGAGTGCATTTGATCGGCACAGGGCCAATCAGTACTGTCCAGACAGAGGGTCAGGAGTCATGCAGCCTCATAGGACAGTCAGAGGAGAATGAAAACTTCTCCTACAAGCTTTAACCAGTGCTCGGCAAGACACTGATTGAAGTCACAAGACTGCTATATACTGCTGATGAAAAAAGGTATTTAGCAGTTTATATTATACACACATATATATATATATATATATATATATATATATATATATATACATAATTCTTGTAAATGAGCAGCCCAAACCAACTGTATACATTATATATATATATATATATATAATAAATGTATACAGTTGGTTTGGGCTGCTCATTCACAAGAATTACATGCAAAATAATGGTACCGCTTTCAGCACCTAAAATCCAAAAGAATCATACCGCCAGGGAGGTTAAAGAACATAGTGTGCATGAGGTCTGAAGGTCAGGTATCTGCAGAAAGGTAGACCTTTAATAACGGGTAGGAATCGTTGGTGTGCTTATGAAGGCATCAGCTGCCCAAACATGGTGTGATGGATCCCATTCTGATTAGTTCTCCTCTTCCCACTATAAAATCTTTGGCCTTAGCCACTCTGCGGAACAAAACAGAGCCTGCCCTTTTACCTGAAGATACTTCCAGATTTTTCCGTTTCCTCCTTCGGCCTGTGCGTCCTTTATTCTTCTTCATATCGACTCTACAGGGTAGATGTATAGACCTCACGTAGAAGAACCACTGACTAGCCTGAAATACAGAACAGATTTTATTTCAATATTTATTACTACAAGTTAAAGTGTTATATATTACTACATGTTAAAGGGGAAAAAGAAAAAAAAAAATGGTGAACAGGCAGAATTTATAATGCAGAGGAGACATAAAAGTTTCCTGCCTACCTTCTAGCGATCGACCGATATAGTTTTTTTTTTGTGGATATCGATATTTTGGTCATCGCATATCGGAATCGGCCGATATTTTCGTACATTAAAAAAAAAAACATTTTTATTTTTTTTATTTTGTTTTTACAGGTACTCTTGTGGAGGGATCTGGGGGTCTAAAAGAACCCCAAACCCCTCCTCTGCACTTAGTGCAGATCGGTCCTTGATATATCGGCTTTGCCGATAATCGGTCGATCTCTACTGCCTACCTTCCTGGCCACCCAAAACTCTAAACTGATGACCTGTAGGGGCTTTTAAACTGTCACCTATGGAAAATATAGGGTGCTGACGTTTGTCGCCGTTTTACAGGTGTATGCAATGTTAAGGTTTAAAGAGGTATTACACCAAGACCAAAAATCTATTGTATTACAGCTTACCAATCATTAAGATGTGGTGGATGCATCAGTTTTCTTTTCTTTGGTTTTTCCTGTTTTCACCTGATAATCTGGCCAGTATAACACACCTCCTGTACTAGTGAAACTCAACTCTGGAAGAATGAGAACAGGAGGCATAGCAGACAGCAGCATTATCAGTCTGGGAGGGAGGGGACTGGTTGGAGGGCAGAAAAAATGTGCGGTTGAGACGCATTTTTGATACCCTCTAACAGCCCCCCCCCCCCCCCCAAGCTGCAATAGGCAGCGAGTGTTGACCCATACACGCAAGTCAATGGGGAAGCACCACAAATGCCCCACAACCACGTGCAATGCACAAGGTTGTGGCGTAATTGTCAGCCCAAATGGGGTTAAAACAGGTGGTGTGGATGTGTCGCAACACTTCCTCACCGCCTGTCAGTAGAGTCCGGAGCTTCACAGGCAAGGGAGATTTAGACGTATGTCTAAATCTACCCTTAAGCTCCGTTCACACCTGGGCAATTTAAAATCACGGCAAATTGCAGGACGTGTGCAATGCCATTACTTCTTAATGGCGCCCCAACAGCGCCGCGATTTTGCCATGATAAATCGTGCTGCAATTGTGTCAAATCGTAATGCGTGATGTTTGTTGTTCAAATAGAGCAGAAGCTTTTTTTGAACGACAATGTCACACGTTGCAATTTATCGCATGACAATTGCTGCAAAAACGTGGCGCCATTGGGGCACTATTAGGAAGTAATGGCAAAACAAACGCGTCCCGCGTTTTGCCACAGTTGGAAATCACGGGCAGAATGTAGGCAATTCTTCACGCAATTTAAATCACCCAGGTGTGAAACGGAGCCTAAGGCCCCTTTCACACATGGGAGTCTGTCGGCGGACTCCGTTTTTCTCAGCGGGGGATCAACCTGCCAATCCCCCACTGAGCAGGCGGATGGCAGCTCTGTCTCCGCGCTGTGTGCTGAGACAGAGCTGTCAGGTCCCCGCTGTTCTCTATGGGGGAATCAGATGAGAACGGACTGCCTGTCCGTTTTCATCCGATCTGATCTGCCAGACAAATGGAAAATAGGGTTTCCATCCGTCCAGATTTGACAGACCCCGATCAGATGTCAGCGGTCATGTCTCCGCTGACATCCGATGCCCCATGGAGATGCATGGGGCATCTGTTCAGATCCGCCTGAAAAACTGACAGGCGGATCTGAACGGTCCGCTAGTGTGAAAGGGGCCTTAGATGTATTAGCAGATTTAGATACAATAACAAATTGAAGCCAAACTCCAGCTCACACTTTATAATCAAGCAAACATTTTGTTTTTCTTTTGGGATAAAGGTTTCGCATAAATAAATAAATGCTGATCATTGTAAGCACCCCTGTCAATGTTAAGTGGTTTTGTCTCATCCATGTAAACTGATATACACTGCTCAGAAAATTAAAGGAACACTTTGAAAACACATCAGATCTCAATGGGGAAAAAATATTATGCTGGATATCTATACTGATATGGACTGAGTAATGTGTTAGGAAGGAAAAGATGTCACATAGTTTTATGGAAATTAAAATTATCACCCTACAGAGGGCTGAATTCAAAGACACCCCAAAAATCAAAGTGAAAAAATGATGAAGTAGGGTAGTCCATTTTGCTGAAATTTCATTGCAGCAACTAAAAATGGTACTCAGTAGTTTGTATGGCCCCCAGGTGCTTGTATGCATGCCTGACAACATCGGGGCATGCTCCTAATGGGACAACGCATGGTGTCCTGGGGTATTTCCTCCCAGATCTAGACCAGGGCATCACTGAGCTCCTGAACAGACTGAGGTGCAACCTGGCAGTGTCGGATGGACAGAAACATAATTTCCCACAGGTGTTCTATTGGATTTAGGTCAGGCAAGCGTGGGGCCATTCAATGGTATCAATTTGTTCATCCTCAAGAACTGTCTGCATACTCGCGCCACATGAGGCTTGGCATTGTTGTGCACCAGAAGTAACCCAGGACCCACTGCACCAGTGTAGGGTCTGACAATGGGTCCAAGGATTTCATCCTGATACCTAATGGCAGTCAGCGTGCCATTGACTAGCCTGTAGAGGTCTGTGCGTCCCTCCATGGATATGCCTCCCCAGACAATCACTGACCCACCACCAAACCGGTCATGCTGAACGATATTACAGGCAGCATAACGTTCTTCACGGCTTCTCCAGACCCTTTCACGTCTGTCACATGTGCTCAGGGTGAACCTGTTCTTATCTGTGAAAAGCACAGGGCGCCAGTGGGGGACCTGCCAGTTCTGGTGTTCAATGCCAAATGCCAATCGAGCGCCATGGTGCCGGACAGTGAGTACAGAGCCCACTAGATGTTGGGTCCTCAGGCCACCCTAATGAAGTCTCTTTTTGATTGTTTGGTCAGAGACATTCACACCAGCTCATCCTGTTCCTCCTTGCACAAAGGAGCAGATACCGGTCCTGCTGATGGGTTAAGGACCTTCTACGTCCCTGTTCAGCTCTCCTAGAGTAACTGCGTCTCCTGGAATCTCCTCTGTGCTCTTGAGACTGTGCTGGGAGACAGAAAACCTTCTGGCAATGGCACGTATTGATGTGCCATCCTGGAGGAGTTGGACTGCCTGTGCAACCTCTTTAGGGTCCAGATATTGCCTACCAGTAGTGACACTGACCCTAGCCAAATGCAAATCTAGTGAACAGTCAGAAAAGATGAGTGGGAAAAAAATGTCAGTCGCCCTACCTGTAAAACCATTCCTATTTTGGAGGTTGTCTCATTGTTGCCCATCCAGTGCATTAGTTGTTATTTCATTAACACCAAAGCAGCTAAAACTGATTAACAACCTCCTCTGCTACTTAACTGACCAGATCAATATCCCAGGAGTTTAACTGACTTGATACTGTACTCTGATTAAAAAGTGTTCCTTTCATTTTTTTGTAGAATTTCAAAGAAACTCAAGTGGTTGGGGTGTCATTGCCACCATCCCTTCTTACACTGTTATGGACCAACTCCTCTTTGAGTGGGATTTATAGGCAATTATACAACCATATGTATCAATTATACAACCATATGTATCAATTATACAACCATATGTATATCAAAAAAAAATAATTTATTGTCACTTGCAGTTAAAATATTTTTTTTTTTTAGCATATGCAGAAAGCTATACAAAATGCCATTGAATACATTGTGTATAAAGTGTCAGACCATGACATGTAGGTACATACAATGACTAGAAATAGTGGCGTTTCCCTTTAATTTTTTTGAGCAGTGTATTTTGCTAGAGAGCTTGAAAAAACCAACAGACTTGCTGGCTGGATCACCAGATAAAAATACTGCAGAGGAAAGAAAGCTCAGAAAAAGAAAACAAATGCAGTCATCACATCTAAGTCCCGGTTCACACTGAGGCGACCTGTGAGGCGACCTGGTCGCCTCACAGGTCGCCTCCCATAGGGAAGCTGCGGACCCGTTCTAATAGGAGCGACACGAGTCGCTCCGACTTAGAAAAAGGGTCCGGAGCTTCTTTGGGGCGACCAGGAGGCGACCGCCATAGATTTCAATGTTATGAAGTCCGTGGTGGCCGCTCCGAGGTCGCGGTGCGCTGCTCGCACCGCTACCTCGGAGGTCGCGGTGCGAAGTAGCGTCGCCCCTATGTGAACGGGGCCTTAGAATTGGTAAACTGCAAAATAATAAATGTTTGCTTTTGGGTTTAGCACTGCTTTAATATGTTGGGTATCTATTTACTCGGCGCAACCTTATCTTTTTTATTTTACCAAAAATCCGGTAATATATATTGCGTTTATATGCCCTAAAGTTTAGTGTATTCTTGCGTTTTGTAAACTGTTGTGCTGTTGTGTTACATAAAAAATTGTAATTGTCACTATTGTATTCTCTGGGGTGTCTGTTTTCAAAAAATATTTAATGTTTTGTAGGTTTTACATATTCTTCAGGCCTAAAGGCTCGGTTGACATTGGTGCGATGCGGGAACCCTGCGAACCCACTGCGGGTTCCCGCATCGCACCCGACTCGCAGGCAGTTCACACTGCCATATGCGAACTGCTGGGAGTGTTAATACAAAGTTAATGACACCCCCAGGCCAGTTTGCATATCGCAGTGCCAACTGTCAAGTCGGACAGGAATCGGATTGCATAGGTGTGAAGACCCTTGCGATTTGATTCTGGTGCGGAGCAAAAAAAGGGTCCTGCACAACTTTGGTCCGATTGCGATGCGAATTTAGCCATACAATCTGTATGGCTGACTTTGCATCGCACAGACATCACATGTGATTTGCACAGCAGTGCGGTGCGATTCACATGCAATGTCTGACATCGCTACAGTGTGCAAAAACAGCTTTGGTAGCAATAGGGTTAAGGATGACAACACTGATGAGAATGATTTACAGAGCCCCTGCTGGGGCCCTTCGCCTGCATAGTCACTTTTATTCAAAACATGAATTTATTCTTCAAGTAAAAGTAATTTATGTCTGTACATGTTATATAGTATACTATATTTATAGTACATGGTAAGTGTAAGGTGTGATGTTTAATAGATAATGTGAATAATAGCTGTTTTAAACTTTTTTTATCCATTTAAAAAGCAAGACACCCCTCCCAACCATGCAAAAGTGTACCTCTTAGACAGGCTATGTCCTCTGGGATGGTGGGGAGGAGAGGGCTCATACCCGGTCACAGCACGTCTGCTTGCTGTATATACATTCACTTCTATATGTACAGGAGAGAGAGAGAGAAGACCACACGTGGGAGACATACTTCCACTTCCGGGTTGCTGCTCTAAGCGCCGCTATCTATTGGTTGTTCAGTCATGACATCGCTGACACTAGTAACAGTTCCTATCTACTTCTTCTACACAGAGTGTCCTCAGTACAGGAGGCGGCCATTTTCCCTGAGCTTTCCACTCATTGACCTGTAATTGATATAGAAAAAACAACAAATATATGAATAGTGATATAAATTTGCAGCTTTTACTAATAATATTACTATTATGTACAGTAGCCTGCAGCACTTTTTAAAAAACAGCATATACTGTGCAGTTACCTCACGCGGGGCGTATGAATCTGTGCCCCATATTAGGGCCGTTATTCTATCAGAATAGCCCTACTTATCAGATTCTGCTACCGGAAGTGACATGCGGACTAGAATAACTTACTGCGCATGTACCATGCGTTCCAACATGGCCGCTATGAGTTCCAATAGGTTTCCTAATGTGACAGAACACGAAGCAGCGGTGTACATCTTCTTAACCCACGCAAATCTTGAATTTTACATTTATTTTAGCAGTAAACTCACCTTATAGACTGAAATAGACTGTTTCACCGCGACCAAGTGAAATAATCTATTTCATTATATAATCAGTTTGTCGCTGAGCAGTGTGGGGTGTACCAAGATGGCCATCGCCACCTTCTGCCTGCAGGTTTCTCGCTATATTTACTATAATACAATAATAATAGAAATGTATTACTGTGATTCTGTCTATAAGGTGAGTTTACTGCAAAAATAAATGTGAAATTCAGGAATTGGCTGCGTGTAAGAAGATGTCCGCTGTTGTAAAATTTTGTCGGACCCGTGAAAAAATCGGACCTCGTCACTTCCGGTGATAGAGCATCACAAAACAGCGGATGGGAGTCGTCAGTGCGCATGCGCAGAAGACATTTTTCGAGGTTTGGCAAAATTATAACAGAGAGCGGACAGCTGATTGAGAGGAGGCGGGGCTGAGGTGCGACGGAGGACACATATGTAGAGCTGGTGGAGGAGGCGGGACGGAGGTGCGGCCGTGTAATATATGCAGGACTTTAGCGACTCCTTATGTTTTATGATCTTTAGCAATTATCGTATTATTTATCCTTAGGATTTCATTACATTTAGTATTTCTTATTTTGTATTATATAAATAGTAAATGTAATGAAATCCTAAGGATAAATAATACGATAATTGCTAAAGATAATAAAACAAGAAGTCGCTAAAGTCCTGCATTTATTACACGGCCGCACCTCCGTCCCGCCTCCTCTCCCGCCTCCTCTATTCAGCTCTGCAGATGACGCGGCGGTGTCTTCCGTCCCACCTCAGCCCCGCCTCCTCTCATTCAGCTGCCCGCTATGTGTTATAAGTTTACCAAACCAAGATAATGTCTTATGCGCATGCGCACTTCAGACTCCTATCACCGGAAGTGACGAGGTCCGATTTTTTCACGGGTCCGAGAAAATTTTAGAACACCGCCTCTGCTTTGTGCTCTGTCACATTAGGAAACCTATTGGAACGCATAGCGGCCATGTTGGAACGCATGGTACATGTGCAGTAAGTTGTTCTAGTCCGTAACGTCACTTCCGGCAGAAGAATCTGATAGGTAGCGCTATTCTGACAGAACAGGGCATGGGAATCTGTGCCCCATCAGCATAGGTGCCAACTGTCCCGTTTTTGGCGGGACAGTCCCGCCAAATAGGACTTTGTCCCGGGAAATATAAACTTGTCCCGTTGTTCTAATTGCGGTCTGACATTATCTTGTCCCTGCGCTCACTCTCAGTGAGTCCACAGTCCAGCCGTCATTATCTTCTTGCCTTCCTGCTCAGGATGGCCGGTGGGCGCCCTGTGATTGGGCGAACTGTGGTGGGGGCTGGCCTCTGACTGTGCCTGTCGAATGGTAACTTCGGGTACGCCCCGCCCCCGCCCCGCCCTCTTACTCAGCGCGCTCAGAGCAGACACTCAAAGGCTGCAGTCGGTCGTCCTCTGAAGAAGATTGAAGAAGAAGAACATTCCTCAACTGTGAGTCAGACAGTGCAGTGCCTCAGCTGCCTGCAGATTTCTTTACAGACTCGATGGAGGAGACAAGGAGAAAGCAGAGTGAGTCAGACTCACTGTCTGTCAGTAATGTTTGTAGAGTCATTGGGGAAGAAAAAGATAGATTAGACTAGAGAAAATGAGGGGATGCCTGCCCTGGGATGCTAGAGAGGAGCAAAGTCTCAGCAGTGCCATAAAACAAGAATTCTGTCTGGAAGAGAGATAGGGAAGTAGCTATCTCTGTATTCTCTCCCTGTTCCCTATCTCTCTTCCAGACAGAATTTTTGTTTTATGGCACTGCTGAGACTTTGCTCCTCTCTAGCATCCCAGGGCAGGCATCCCCTCATTTTCTCCAATATCTCTCTTTTTCTTCCCCACTCTTCTCTAATAAACAACACTCTGCTCTCTTCTTCTATAAAGAATTGTGAGTGTATGCCCTCACGTGAACGCGCCTAGGATTCTAATAAAGTGTATATGTGCAACTGTGATAAATAAATAATTGTAATTTAAATAATTTTTTTTGAGCCGCTAGTCAAAAACAACGAGTAGTTGTGTGCTTGGTGAGTGAAGGGGGGAGACAGCACTCAAAAGATACCACAATATCCTAATTCACATCATAAAGTGCAAATGATACATAATTCATAAAACTGCAAATAAAAACACACACTTAGAAATATTATGAAAAGTGAACCCCCAACGGGTTCTTCAGAGTGCTGAAATGAATAAAATTACTGTGCTTGACAAAGTTCAGTTTTAATTACTGGTGCAATAAACCAAAAATTCCAAAGTGCTATGTGCTCAGTGCAAAAAAAGGAGGGGATGTCCACATGCAGGATCGAAACACTGGGGGGAATCCGCCACCACGTTATGTACCCACTTACCAGATGACCCCTTGGGGTCTAGTTCAGGTAAATGGTCTTTGGAATGGTTCCCAGATAATCCACAACCATTCCTTTGTGTAGGTCCCACTAGGATGTGTATGAGGATTTACTACACTGCACAGACACAGACATTGTGTCCCAATTAAAAGCAATGGCAATGGATGTATGGAACGTCTGTGCATCCCTGTGTGGGTGAACAAGACCCTCACATAGGGCATTAACCACTTGACCTCATTTACCCTCCTTCCTGACCAGGCCATTTTTTGCGATACGTCACTGTGTTACTTTGCACCATCATGCAACGCTGAACCCAAATAAGATTTATGTCCTTTTTTTCCACAAATAAAGTTGTCATTTGATGTTATTTGACTACCACTGGGTTTTTTATTTTTTGCGCTATAAACAAAAAAACTGACAATTTTGAAAAATAATCAATATTTTTTACTTTCTGCTACAAAACATATCCAATTAAAAAAAAAAAAAAAAATTGGCATAAATTTAAGCCAATGTGTATTCTGCTACATATTTTTGGTAAAAAAAATCCCAATAGGCATATCTTGATTGGTTCGCACAAAAGTTATAGCATCTACAAACCATGTATGTATACTGGAAAACATTATTTTATACTAGTAATCGCGTCGATTAGTGACTTACAACGGGACTGCAATATTGCAGTGGACAATCTGACACTCACTGACACCTTTGAAACTTTGTGGGAACCAGAGATACTAATACAGTGATCAGTGCTAAAAATTTGCCATGGCACTGTACTAATTACACTGACTGAGAAGGGGTTAAATATCTAGGGCAATCAAAGGGTTAAATGTGTGCCTAGCCAGTGTTTTTGTGTACACAGTGTGCTGCTTTCACTAAGGGATGTGCTAGATTTTATTCCCTACTTAGCAGGTAAACAAAACCCAGCACATCCCTGCTGACATGACAGGATGGAGCTCTGCATTGTTTACACATGCAGAGCTCCATCCAGTCTGTTTCCTCACCACTCAGCGGGTGCCAGCAGCCAGCCATTGGCCAGTGCCTGCTGATCCGCTTCTGCTGTGACCAATCACAGCAGAAGCGGTGGCCAGCAACACATGCGTGCCCCCTACCCAGAAGTGTATAATCATATATACTGTAATAATGTGATTCTGCTCAGAACAGCCGCCCTGTAGCAGTAATCTGCTATAGGGTGGTCTTAAAGTGGTTAATATTAGCATTATGTAACCTGTAGCACTTTTTAAAAAAAACAGTTCTTAGGCGTTTGCTTTGCGTTTTATTGATGAATAATGCCCCTGCTATACGTCATTCATGTACCTCCTGAAACCTGACTGGAATACTACCAGAGTCCAGCGGGACTGCGACATTGCGGCGGACAGATCGGACACCTAACTGACATGTTTTACACTTTTGGGGGGGCCAGTGACATTACTACAGTAATTAGTGCTAAAAATATGCACTGTTACAGTAAAAATGTACACTGGCAGGAAAGAGGTTAACACAGTGGTGCTCAAAGGATTAAGTGTGAGCCTAGTTTTCTAACTGTATAGGGGATGGGCTTGTGAAATAACCATAGAGACCTGTGATCCTATAAAGGAGGAATACAGGCGCTCTGTGATAATTTCAGAGAGAACAACGGTCTGCTGTGTTTACAACAGCTGACCGTCCTTCTCTCTCAGCGGGGAGCGATCGCGGGTGCCTGGCAGCAATCGCGGCCGCCGGCCCCATGGATCGGCTTCCCCGCTGCGACGGGAGGTCGGGAACCGGTTAAATTCGTTACTATTGTAATTCCGTTATTCGGATACATACGAAATTTCCAAATGGCAAAAAAAATGTGTCCGAATTTCGATGTGGAATGAAAGGAAAAGGGGCATATAATTATGCCCCCAATTTTCCTCATGGGATAGTGACAGGGCCGTTTAGGTTGTTAGGCCTATACCATAGCTAATAAATAGGTATAGTGTCCCTGAGGCAAGGGTCAGCTGAACTCTTGACCTTGTTTCAAATCTGCTGCCTCTTTCCCGCTCAATTAGACTGTATCTGGGGAGATTAAGTTGTCCCCCTGTCTTTACAGGGGAGATTTGAGCTTTTACTCCTCTTCCCGCTCAAATTTGCCGCCCAAACTGCTAGCCAGTTCTTTCCAGAACCCAGATTTAGGGCTATTTAAGGAGCTCCTCGGTAGCCGATTCCTCAGACCACCTCAGCAAGATCAAAGAAGCTGTTGGCGTTTCGGGTTATTCCCAGGATAAGAAGTGGTTCCTGTCATCGGAAGGATGAGCCTCCTAAGACGCCAAATCGAGAGTCCCGGAGAAGAAGGGGGTGAAGAGTGGATTCGGCGGGGTCTGGACCTATCTTTCGGGGCAACTCACGGGACCCCATCCGAAGCCGGGTCGGTCGTACCCCCTGCCAGGGATTCTACAGCCGAGGGCGGAAGCATTCAGGACGGCTCGGGTTCCAGTACGAGAATGCCATCACCACGGGATGCGGATGAGGAGGAGCGTTTGCAACCGGTAATGCGCAGCCGCGGTGATTCCGTCACGTCCGGCCGTGACGATGGCCCGGCAAAACGGAGGCGGGTTCCCCGCAGCAGATTTTCTCCCCCCTCTAACAGGTATTCCGGATCCAGGAAGGCTCCGCGGTCCCCCAGGTGCAGGCGCGGGAGCGGAATTGAAGAAGGAACAAGCACGGGAAGGCTGGCCAGGACGCAGGCAGCGGAAGAAGGAGAGAGGCAGCCACCGAACAGTCAGCCCACCAGGATGACAGGCAGGGCCAGAGTGGGACTCATTTTCAGCCCTGGAGTTTCATGCCTTAGACCGGCCCACTTTAGTTCACGACTGACTATATTAAAATAATGTAATTTAAACCTCAGAATATAAGTTTGCAATGGCGCACTGTTCTCTATAGCCTTGTAATTCATTCAGGGAGAGAGAGAGAGAGAGAAGGAGGGGTGAAAGAAAGAGGGAAGGAGAGAGAGAGAGAGAGAGGTGGAAAGAAAGAGGGAAGGAGAGAGAGAGAGGGTGGAAAGAAAGAGGGAAGGAGAGAGAGAGGTGGGGGGTTGAAAGAAAGAGGGAAGAAGAGAGAGAGAGAGATAGAGAGAGAGAGAGGAGGGGTGAAAGAAAGAGGGAAGGAGAGAGCGAGAAGGTGGGGTGGAAAGAAAGAGGGAAGGGCTGACCCCCCCTACACTGACCCCCCCTACATTGACACCTAAACTGACCCCCCTACACTGACACCTACACTGACCCCTTCACTGACCCCCCTACACTGACCCCCCCTACATTGACCCCCCTACACTGACTCCTCCCTTCACTGAACCCTTACACTGACCCCCCTACATTGACCCCTTCACAGACACCTAAACTGACCCCCCCCCACATTGAATTGACACCTACATTGACCCCCCCTACACTGACCCCTTCAATGACACCTACACTGACCCCCCTACATTGACCCCCCTACATTGACCCCTTCACTGACACCTACACTGACCCCCCCCTACACTGACCCCCCTCCACTGACCCCCCTAAACTGACCCCCCCCCACATTGACACCTACACTGACCCCCCTACACTGACCCCCCCTACATCGACCCCCCTACACTGACACCTCCCTTCACTGAACCCTTACACTGACCCCCCTACATTGACCCCTTCACTGACACCTACACTGACCCCCCTACATTGAATTGACACCTACATTGACCCCCCCTACACTGACCCCTTCAATGACACCTACATTGACCCCCCTACATTGACCCCCCTACACTGACACCTACACTGAACCCTTACACCTACACTGAACCCTTACACCGACACCCCTACACTGACACCTCCCTTCACTGAACCCTTACACTGACCCCCCTACATTGACCCCTTCACTGACACCTACACTGACCCCCCTACATTGAATTGACACCTACACTGACCCCCCTACATTGACCCCCCTACACTGACACCTCCCTTCACTGAACCCTTATACTGACCCCCCTACATTGACCCCTTCACTGACACCTACACTGACCCCCCCACATTGAATTGACACCTACACTGACCCCCCTACACTGACCCCTTCAATGACACCTACACTGACCCCCCCTACATTGACCCCCCTACACTGACACCTACACTGAACCCTTACACAGACCCCCTTACATTGACCCCCTCACTGACACCTACACTGATCCCTCTACACTGACCCCCTCCACTGACCCCTACACTGACCCCCCCTACACTGACCCCCCCCCCCCACATTGACACCTACACTCACCCCTCCTACACTGACCCCCCCCCCACATTGACACCTACACTGACCCCCCCACATTGACCCCTTCACTGCCACCTACACTGAACCCCCCCCCCCCACACACACACACACATACACACACACACACACACATTGCAGCAGTGGCATCTGTAAACCTCTAGCTGCTGCCTCTGCAGCTAAAATGGCGGGAGTGATAGGGAGCTGTAAAATGAGCCTCAGCAGCATGTTTTTTGTTTGCCAACCGCAAGTGTAAATGAGCCCAAGGCTAGGTTCACACTGTTACAGGTGGTTGTATGTGCGGGACAGCGTGTAAATGGCACCTATTCCCACCTGCAGGAAAAAATCCCTGCTCTTTTACAGATGTGCAAGGCTGCCATTTATTCCTTTTGGCACTCCTGCGCATCTAAAAATGCAGCACATTTTTTGGTGCAGGAAATTGCACGGTGCTTTTGCATTTTAAAGGCTTATATGCAAGTAATTTGGCATGCAATGGTTATGGGGGCCCGGGTAATTTTTAAATGAGCAGTAATTTACTCATGCATAAACTGAAAGCATCAAAATGAGAAATAACAATAAAATAAAAAACTCCTTTCACTATAGTGCCTGGGGGGTCCAATTAGTCTACCTGTAAAGTGGCACATCTGTACTGTGTATAGAAGTTGCTGCAGAAACAAATGCATTTATAAAGCCAAAAAAATTACATTTTCCCTGCAAACTTTCTTTATTTTGTAAACAACGGCTTGGGGAGCCAATCTGTCTGATAAGGCCACAATGTAGTGCACTGGGAACAAGATTAGAGATTTTTTGGATAAATTCTGGTCTTTCTTCTGCAGACTTCGGATAGAAGTAACCAGGTGCGGAAAAATTGGTCTTTAGGTGTCTGTGGTGCCTTCACACCGTAACTCTATATAGCTACTCTTGATAAAAGCAAGACTTGCCTTGCTGTCAAAAATTGAAATGATATGCACCTAGGGTCGGGGGACAAGGGGTGGGCAGGAGGGGCGCCCTGGGCACTGTGGTGTCATGTGAGTTGAGGGGGCACCTCAAAGAGATTGGGGGAAAGGGGATTTGTGTTGGGAGGAGGAAATTGGGGGCGGCAGATGATAAGAATGGTTCCAGGAGGGAAAACTTGGGGAGGTGATTTGGGGGGATTTGTGTCGGGAGGGGGGAACAGGACTTGTGCTAGGAGGGGGGATTTGGGAGGTTTGTGCTAGAAAAGTTAGGGGAAGGGATTTGTGCTAGGAGAATTTTTTCTTTTTTTAGAGGGGGGGATTTATGCTATTTGGGATGATTGGGGGGTATTTGTGCTAGGAGGGTAACTTTGGGGGGGGGGGGGGATTTGTGCTGTGATGGGAAAGATTGGTGGAAAGGGGAATTTGTGTTGGGTGGATTTGGCGTGGGAGAGGGAGAGGAACTATGCTCGGAGAGGACATTTTTGGGGTAGAAGATTTGTGCTAGAGGGGGACATTTTTTGGGGGGGGGGTATTTGTGCTGGGGGCATATGGGGAGGCAGGATTTCAGCTGGGGGGTAAAGATGTGTGCATGCAGATTAGTGCTTGATTTTTATGGGGGGGGGGAGGTGGAATTTCTGAAACACAATTCTCATACATCTTGGGGGGGGGCACAATTTGGCATGCTTGCCCTGGGCTCTAGATGACCTTGTCCCGGCACTGGCACTGATAAAGCAGCACTGATGGGCACTGATGAGGTGGCACCGATGAGGGGGGCACTAACATCCAGCACTTATGGACACTAATAGGTGGCACGGATAGGCAGCAATGAGAGACACATATAGGTGGCACTAATGGGCACCGATAAGTGACGCTGATGGGCACTGATAGGCAGGACTGATGAGGAGGCACTGATGGGCACTGACAGGCATTACTGATTGGCACTAAAAGGCATCACTTATGGGCACTGACAGGCAGCACTGGTGGGAACTGATTGGCAGCACTGGTGGGCACTGTTGGGGCTAAACTAATAATCAGGGCACTGATGATCAGTGTCCGGATTGCCAGTGCAGATGTCCTTGCTGAGGAATGCCGCTTACCAGCTCTCCTCTCCTCACGTGCTGTCAGCGTGAGGAAAGGAATTCCAACAACTGGCATTTCTTGCTTACACTGTGATCGGCTCAGGTTGGACACATAGGCTTTTTACCGTGATCGGTGATGCGATGTGTCCCAGGGATATATGATCATATACTGTATCTCACAAAAGTGAGTACACCCCTCACATTTTTGTAAATATTTTATTTTTTCTTTTCATGTGACAACATTGAAGAAATTACACTTTGCTACAATGTAAAGTAGTGAGTGTATAGTAGGGATCGACTGATTATCGACAACACCGATATATCGGGGGGCCGATATGCACTTTCCTCGATATATCAGAATCGGCCCCGGAAGTTACTGATATTGCCGATATTGTTGTGACGTCATTGTTGCGCTGCACTCGTTCTGCCTTCTAAGACCACCTCCCACACCTGCGCGGTGCAGACGTGATGTTACTCTCCGCGCGCTGCACACGTTCTGCCTTCTAAAACTGCCTCGGACAGCCTCGTGTGCAGCCAGCTGCAGTCCGTTTATGGTGCTCACAGTGCCAGCCAGTTACCCTAAGGCCTCGGCTTCAGCCAGCCACCCACCCACCACAGGGTGCCAGCCACAGCAGGGTGCCAGCCGCCAGCCATCCGACCCACAACAGGGTGCCAGGTCAGCATCCAGCCACCCACCCAACAACAGGGTGCCAGCAGCCAGCCACCCACCCCACAACAGGGTTCCAGCAAGCCAGCCAACCACAGGTGACACCAAGCCAGCCACCCACCACCACACAGTGTTCCAGCAAGCCAGCCACCCACAAAAGGCCAGGGTGAGTGACACCAAGCCAAAGCCAGCCACCCACAACAAGGTGACACCAAGCCAGCCACCCACAACAGGGTGACACCAAGCCAGCCACCCACCACAGTGTTCCAGCAAGCCAGGCAGCCACCCACAGCAGGGTGACACCAAGCCAGCCACCCACAACAGGGTGACACCAAGCCAGCCACCCACAACAGGGAGACACCAAGCCAGCCACCCACCACAGTGTTCCAGCAAGCCAGCCACCCACCACAGGGTGACACCAAGCCAACCACCTCCCACCACAGTGTTCCAGAAAGCCAGCCACCCACAGCAGGGTGACATCAAGCCAGCCACCCACAACAGGGTGACACCAAGCCAGCCACCCACCACAGTGTTCCAGCAAGCCAGCTATCCACAACAAGGTGACACCAAGCCAGCCACCCACCACAGTGTTCCAGCAAGCCAGCCACCCACAACAGGGTGACACCAAGCCAGCCACCCACAACAGGGTGACACCAAGCCAGCCACCCACAACAGGGTGACACCAAGTCAGCCACCCACCACAGTGTTCCAGCAAGCCACCCACACTGCCAGGCGTCAGCCACCAAGCCACAACAGAGTAACAGCAGCCAGCCACCCCACAACAGGGTGCCAGCAAGCCACCTAAACTGCCAAGCGTCAGCCACACATACCTGCAACAGGGTGACAGCAGCCAGCCACCCCACAACAGGGTGCCAGCAAGCCACCCACACTGCCAGGCATCAGCCACCGACCCACAACAGGGTGCCAGTCAGCCACCCAAACTGCCAGGTGTCAGCCACACATGCCCGCAACAGGGTAACAGCAGTCAGCCACCCCACAACAGAGTGCCAGCAAGCCACCCAGACTGCCAGGCGTCAGCCATCAACCCAAAACAGGGTGCCAGCAGCAGCAAGCAACCCACACTTCCGGGCGTCAGCCACCGACCGACCCACAACAGGGTGCCAGCAAGTCACCTACAGCAGGGCAGGGTGGCAGCAGCCAGCCAGCTATTTTTTTAACTTTATTGTCTCTTTCAAATTGCAATGGAGATGGATGAGGACAGAAAAAGTAAAAGTGTGGTCTGGGACTATTTCTCATCTCAACCATCTCCAGTAAAAGCAGCAGTGTGCAATACGTGCACAAATATAAGCATGGGCTAAGTAACTGCAAAAAACAAAAATATGTCTATAAATCTTTGGGCCCATCTAAGAGTTCATCATACTCAATTGTATCATGCAGCACAGAAAAAAACAAAATGAATATCAATGAGATTTTGAACCTCCTCCACTATCCCAGACAACAATAACAGATATGTTTCTGAAAAAAAAATGGGTGTCTCTGTCTAGATTCAGATCAGATCCCAACTGCTGGGCAGAGTAATCACAGAGATGATGGTCACTGATAACCAGCCATTTGCAATGGTGTCTGACTCAGGATTTAAGCGGTTGATGTCCATACTTGAGCCAAGCTACACACTGAAAAGTGAGAAGTATTATCAAACCGAAATGCTGGGAAAGATTCACCAAAAGGTAGTTGAGAAAGTAAAGACTATGCTGCAACCAGGGAATGCTGGCAACTCACTCTCATTCACGACTGACAGCTGGTCCGGACAAACAGAGTCAGAGTCGCTAACGATTCTTACATTTGAAGAAATATTGCTAGAGATAGAGTAGAACGCACCACATCCCTATAATTAAAGTAACTACAATGAGGGGGCAAAGTGGGACTTTAAAGGTGCAAATGATGGAGACAAATCTGGATTCTCAAAAAATTATACATTTTATTACACATAGAAAATAAAGACAAGACAATACATCAATATTAAAATTGGTAAAATCAAGAAAATGCACTCGATAATATCAACTCTACATGTTTCGCCATCTTCATAATAGCTTCTTCAGGAGTTTTGATAGATATTTCTTGAGAGTGAGCATTTCTAGGTTACAAAAAGAAAAAACGATTCTTACATGCCACTTCACAGACAACTCCACAGAAGGTGGTAGAACGTACCAGGCGCACCTCCACACATGGGACACACAGCCGAGGCATCAGCATGATATTTAGATGTCATGATGGGCATCAATGTCATGGTCTTACCTTCTTGCTGTTCTCCTTCGTTTGACATGTGCTGGCGGCCATCTTGGTTTCTGGGTTTCTTGTAGCCTCCCACCCTGCGGCTCCTCCTTCCCACTGGGAGGAGCTGGATGCCTAGCTCATATATATAGGAGGTCTGTGGCTTCAGTTCCCTGCTTGGTCCTCCTGTGTTCACATGCTACTAAGACTGCTGCTACTTCTGGTTCCTGTTCCTGGCTTCGTCTGACTACCCTGTTGGTTCCTGATCCTGGCTTCGTCTGACTACCCTGTTGGTTCCTGATCCTGGCTTCGTCTGACTACCCTGCTGGTTCCTGACCCCTGGCTTCGCAAAGACTCTGCATCGGTTTCGCCATCCGTTTGGACTTTTGCTTTATAGCTTGTTTTTCAATAAAGCTGTCTTATTTTCACTTATCTGTTGTTGTACGTCTGGTTCATGGTTCCGTGACATTAGGACCAAGCCATGAATTCTGACGGTACAGGGCCATCCTCGCTACCCACGCTGGTTGCCAGACTTGATCAGCAGGATCACCTGTTGGGTCGGTTCGCCGTGGCGTTGCAAACCCTGCTTGAACGCACGGTACCACAGGCCACGAATTCTGACGGTACAGGGCCATCCTCACTACCCACGCTGGTTGCCAGACTTGATCAGCAGGATCACCTGTTGGGTCAGTTCGCCGTGGCGTTGCAAACCCTGCTTGAACGCACGGTTCATTTCGCTCCCGTTGCCGATGGGTCGGTTGTCGCTCCTGGGTCCGCTCCTACTGCCGCTCCGGTTGTTGCGCCAGAGTCTACCCCGACACCTGTTGTTGCGCCCGCGGTGTTTCGGGGTATGTCCGGTTCTGCCCCCCTTCCACAGCGCTTTGGGGGAGAGCCAACTCAGTGCCGAGGTTTCCTTAACCAGGTGGGCATTTATTTCGAGTTGCTGCCACATGCCTTTCCTACTGAGAGATCAAAGGTGGGCTTCTTAATCTCGCTGCTCTCGGACAAGGCCTTGGCCTGGGCCAGCCCTTTATGGGAGAACAACAATCCGGTGGTTGCCGAGTTTTCCGGTTTTGTTGCTTCTCTTCGGAAGGTATTCGATGTGCCGGCTCGTGCTGCCTCTGCTGCGAAGCTCCTTATGTCCATCAGACAGGGTTCACGATCCGTAGCTGAATACGCCATTGAGTTTCGTACCCTGGCAGCAGAGGTGGGCTGGAATAATGAGGCTCTGGTCGCTGCTTTCTCTCATGGTCTCTCGGATGCCTTGAAGGATGAGGTTGCAGCTAAGGACCTACCAGTGGAGCTCGAGTCTCTTATTTCTTTCCTGATTTTGATTGACACCAGACTCAGGGAGAGACCTTCCTTTAAGGAGAGTCTGCGGAGGCCTCCTAACAGATTGGCGCCTACCTTTGTTGTCCCACCCGTGCCTCCCTCTCCTCCCACGCCTCCTGGGGATGACTTGTCTGGGGGTGAACCCATGCAGCTGGGGTTTGCTCGCCTGTCCGAGGGGGAGAGGGTACTCCGGAGACGCGAGGGCCGATGCATGTACTGTGGTCTCGGTGGGCATTTTCGGTTGGCATGTCCGAACCGTCCAGGGAAACGCTCGCACCTGAGATCCTGTCGGGGGCAGATCTTGGGTGGAGTCTCCTCGTCCCCGGTTTCCCGTGTTGACAAACCACTGATCACTGTTGTCCTTTCCTGGGTCGGGGGCTCGGTGACGACCCAGGCGTTGGTGGACTCTGGTGCTGGTGGTTTGTTCATTGATAGTGTGTTCGCTGCCGCCAATTCCATTCCTCTGCAGGCCCGAGGTTCTCCTCTGGCTCTTGAGGCGATAGACGGCAGACCCCTTCTGCCGCCACACGTGACTCATGAGACCCTTCCAGTGGGGTTAGCCATTGGTGCCGTCCACAGAGAGTCGGTCTGCTTCCAGGTTATTTCGTCTCCACACTACTCGGTGGTCTTGGGGTACCCCTGGCTCCAGAAGCATAATCCGATTTTCGATTGGAGATCGGCCGAGATCCTCTCGTGGTCACCGCAGTGTGGGACTAGTTGCATCCATGGGCCTGTCAAGTTGCTGTGTACTTCCTCGGACTCTCTGTTGCCCCCTGAATACGAGGAGTACCGGGATGTATTCGATAAGGTGCGCGCGGTTGCCCTACCTCCGCACCGCCCATACGATTGTGCCATCGAGTTACAATCTGGTGCCGTTCCTCCTCGTGGCAAAGTCTATCCACTGTCGGTAGCGGAGAATGAGGCCATGGAGGAGTACGTGAGGGAGGCGCTTTCACGTGGACACATTCGCAAATCCTCGTCCCCGGCAGGGGCTGGATTTTTCTTTGTGAAAAAGAAGGGCGGTGAGTTGAGGCCTTGCATCGATTACAGGGGTCTCAATCGCATCACGATCAAGAACGCTTACCCGATACCCTTGATTTCCGAGCTGTTCGATCGCCTTAAAGGGGCCACGGTCTTTACCAAACTCGACCTGAGGGCGGCATATAACCTCGTAAGGATCAAGGCGGGCGATGAGTGGAAGACCGCGTTTAACACCAGGACCGGTCATTATGAATCCTTGGTTATGCCCTTTGGGCTGTGCAATGCGCCCGCAGTCTTTCAGGAATTCATCAACGATGTTTTCCGTGACCTGTTGCAGCAGTGTGTGGTGGTCTACCTGGATGACATCTTGGTATATTCTGAGTCCATGGAGACCCACATTCTGGATGTCAAACGAGTGTTGCAACGGTTACGAGAGAACAAGCTGTTCGGTAAGCTTGAGAAATGCGAATTTCACCGATCCCAGGTAACCTTCTTAGGTTACATCATTTCCGCTGAGGGGTTCTCCATGGATCCTGAGAAGGTTTCGGCTGTCTTACAGTGGCCCCAGCCCAGTGGTCTTCGCTCCCTGCAGCGCTTTTTGGGCTTCGCCAATTATTATCGGAAGTTCATCAGGGACTTTTCCATGCTAGCCAAGCCTCTCACGGATCTGACCAGGAAGGGCAGTAATTCCCAGGTCTGGCCGCCCGAGGCCATCCGAGCTTTTGAGGCTCTAAAGTCCGCCTTTGTGTCGGCTCCGATTCTGTCGCATCCCAACCCTGGGTTGCCCTTTGTCCTCGAGGTGGACGCGTCTGAGACGGGAGTAGGCGCCCTTCTGTCTCAGCGTAGAACACCAGAGGGTCCTCTGCTTCCTTGTGGGTTTTACTCCCGGAAACTGTCTTCCGCGGAGTGCAACTACCAGATTGGTGACAGGGAGTTATTGGCCATCGTGCAGGCTCTTAAAGAATGGAGGCACTTGCTCGAGGGTTCGGTGGTTCCGGTCCTCATCCTGACGGACCACAAGAATCTGACCTACCTCTCTGAGGCCAAGAGATTGACACCACGTCAGGCCAGATGGGCTCTGTTCTTGTCACGTTTTAATTACGTGGTCTCCTACCTACCCGGTTCCAAGAACATCAGGGCTGATGCCTTATCACGGCAGTACTCCGACCTGTCCAGGGAGGAGTCGATTCCGACTTCGGTCATACATCCGAATCAGATCCTGGCTGCCATTCGCACCAGCCTGACCTCTCCCCTGGGTGAGCAGATTTTGGCGGCTCAATCTGGTGCTCCCTCTGGGAGACCCAACGGCAGATGTTTTGTGCCTGAGGAGTTGCGCACTCGGTTGTTGCGAACCTACCATAACTCCAAGACCGCGGGGCATCCTGGAAAGAATCAGCTGTCCTGGGCTGTTTCACGTCTGTTCTGGTGGCCTTCCCTACGTTCCGACATCGCCGCATATGTAGCGGCATGCTCCGTTTGTGCCCAGAGTAAGTCCCCTCGGCACCTTCCGTTGGGCCTTCTGCAACCCTTAGCCACCGGGGAGCGCCCATGGTCACACCTGGGGATGGATTTCATTGTGGACCTCCCTGCATCCCGAGGCCATACGGTCATTCTCATGATTGTGGATCGGTTTTCCAAAATGTGTCACTGTGTTCCTCTCAAGAAGTTACCTTCTGCACAGGAGTTGGCCACGATTTTTGCCAGGGAGGTCTTCCGGTTGCACGGTTTGCCCAAGGAGATTGTGTCGGATCGGGGGAGTCAGTTTGTGTCCAGGTTCTGGCGCGCCTTTTGCTCCCAGTTGGGGATTCATCTCTCCTTCTCCTCGGCCTACCACCCTCAGTCCAATGGGGCCGCAGAACGATCCAATCAGGCCTTGGAGCAATTCCTTCGTTGCTATGTCTCCGATCACCAAGACAATTGGGTTGACCTCCTGCCTTGGGCTGAGTTTGCCAGGAACACGGCGGTGAACTCTTCCTCTGGGACGTCTCCCTTCATGGCCAACTATGGGTTCCAACCTGCCGTGTTACCGGAGGTATTCTCTCCCCAGGATATTCCGGCTGTGGAGGATCACCTTTCCGTCCTACGTGCTTCTTGGGTACAGATCCAGAAGTCCCTTGAGGTCTCTGCGCAGCGCCAGAGACTCCAGGCTGATCGCAGACGAGCGCCTGCTCCTTCCTACCAGGCCGGAGACCGTGTATGGTTGTCCACCCGCAACCTCAACCTTCGAGTGCCCACTCCCAAGCTGGCGCCTCGCTTTGTTGGTCCCTTCCGAGTGCTTCGCAGGGTAAACCCGGTAGCCTATGCCCTTGCGCTTCCTCCTGGCATGCGGATCTCCAACGTGTTTCATGTCTCCCTGTTGAAGCCTCTGGTGTGTAATCGTTTCACTTCCTCGGTTCCTCGGCCTCGTCCGGTCCGAGTGGGCAATCGTGAGGAGTATGAGGTGAGCAATATCCTGGACTCACGCCTGGTCCGCGGTCGGGTGCAGTTTTTGGTTCATTGGCGTGGTTATGGTCCAGAGGAGCGTTCCTGGGTTCCCTCCGCAGATGTCCATGCTCCTGCCTTGCTCCGAGCCTTCCACGCACGCTTCCCTCAGAAACCGTTCTTTACTCCGCGGAGGAGGGGCCCTTGAGGGGGAGGTACTGTCATGGTCTTACCTTCTTGCTGTTCTCCTTCGTTTGACATGTGCTGGCGGCCATCTTGGTTTCTGGGTTTCTTGTAGCCTCCCACCCTGCGGCTCCTCCTTCCCACTGGGAGGAGCTGGATGCCTAGCTCATATATATAGGAGGTCTGTGGCTTCAGTTCCCTGCTTGGTCCTCCTGTGTTCACATGCTACTAAGACTGCTGCTACTTCTGGTTCCTGTTCCTGGCTTCGTCTGACTACCCTGTTGGTTCCTGATCCTGGCTTCGTCTGACTACCCTGTTGGTTCCTGATCCTGGCTTCGTCTGACTACCCTGCTGGTTCCTGACCCCTGGCTTCGCAAAGACTCTGCATCGGTTTCGCCATCCGTTTGGACTTTTGCTTTATAGCTTGTTTTTCAATAAAGCTGTCTTATTTTCACTTATCTGTTGTTGTACGTCTGGTTCATGGTTCCGTGACAATCAAGTAGGCCCTATGAAGTATAAATCACTGGGTCAAGCGGTCTGATAGCTTCGGGGATACTAACTTACAATTGTCAAGGGCATCTTCCCACTCCTCATCCTCTACGGGTCCGACATCTCCCTCCCATTTAGTTTTAATGGCATAGGCTAGTACCGTGGAGGCAGGTAGAAGGAGCACATTGTAGAGGTGTGAGATAAGCTGCTTAGATTCAGAACCCCTAAGTACTTCTGTTATGGAGATTGGAACTATGTCCCGCACTGGTTGGGGAAATTGAGAGGAGAAGGCATGGCGGAGTTGCAGGTACCTAAAGAACATTTGGTTTGGAAGGTTAAATTGGTGTTTCAGTGTATCGAACGTTTAAGGTTGCTGCTGGTCAAAAGTTGGGCAAGAAAATGTACTCCGTATCGGGTCCAGGCATGTGCATCAGGAACAGAGGCCAGTTCAGGGAGACGAGTGTTGTGCCACAACGGTGTATGTTCATGAAGTGAGGGGAGGTCCAGTTTAATGGACACAACATCCCACACACATCTGTAGTGGTACAGCATAGACGCCCCATCTCCCCGGGACTCAGCTCCCTGCACACCTGTTAGTATCAGGGATAGGGGGTCAGCAGATGCACGGGCCCATGCCGGAGCGAGGAGGGCCAGGAATCTTTCTCTGTCTGTGTTATGTAGATGGAAGAAATGGGATATTTTTGATGCCAGATAATACATGTTAAAGTCAGGGAGCGCCAGGCCACCTAGGTCTGTGGGATTTTTGAGTTTCCTCCATGCAAGTTTATGTCGGCTGGAGCCCCATATGAAGGGTTTAAGAATGGAGTAAAATTGCAGGAAGTATTTAAGCGGAAGATAGAGCGGGAAATGCCACAAAATATATAGCAGTTTGGGCAATAGGACCATTTTCACCAGGTTGACTCTCCCCCTCACCCCCAACGGAAGACGCGCCCACGTCTGGGTTTTTGTTTTGAGTAAGGTGAAAAGGGGTTGCAAATTATCAGGCAGGTAGTGCTTAGGGGAGTTGGCGATCCTTTACACGCTCCACCGTCTGTAGAGGGAAATGCGGGTCTACCGGGCGGGAGGGGATATCATCTATGGATAAAATTTGAGATTTATCCCAGTTAATCATTAAACCCGAGTAATGGCCGAAATGTTCAACAAGCAACAGGGCAGTACGAAGGGAATCACCCAGATCAACCAGGTACAGCAGAGTATCATCCGCATACATACTTATTTTTTCCCCCAAGGCACCGGCCCGGAGACCACGGATACCAGGGTGTGTCCTGATAGTGATCGCCAGGGGCTCGGCAGCCAAGGCATAGAGGAGCGGGGAGAGCGGGCAACCCTGCCGGGTCCCTCTAGTAAAAGGAAACTCCTCTGACATGCACCCATTGGCCAGAGCCCTGGCCACCGGGGCCTGATACAGAACCCGGACCCACCGGATAAAATTGGGGCCGAAACCATAGCCCTCGAGGCAACGCCAGAGGAATCTCCACTCCACCGAGTCAAATGCCTTGGCTGTGTCCAAGGACACCACCACCCTAGAGCCTGAATTGTCGTGTCGTGCCTGTAAATTCATGAACAGGCGTCTCAGATTGAACGAAGTGTTTCTACCAGGCATGAAACCTGACTGATCCGGGTGAATCAAGGAGAGGATTACCTTGTTGAGTCTGATTGAAAGCACTTTGGCCAGAATCTTAACATTCACCTGTAGAAGGGAGATTGGGCGGTAGGAGGCCGGTAGGTGGGGGTCTTTACCAGGTTTGGGGATTAATACTATGAGGGCTTCGCATGTAGGGGGGTAAGGAGGAGGTATCAAAAGCTGTTTCAAACACGGACAGAAGTTGGGGTGCTAGGACATCAGAGTACGTGGAGAAGAATTCAATAGGTAGGCCATCCAACCCGGGAGACTTAGACCTAGGGAACTTGTCAATAGCCTCTACTATTTCCTCCTGCGTCAGTGGGGCTTCCAACAATGTCAATTGTTCCTCAGTCAGTTGCGAGAGCACATCCAGGGACAGGTAGGGAAGGATTGGGGAGTCGTCATCTGGAGCAGTGGAAGTGTAAAGGTCACGGAAGAAACCACGGAAACAGTCCTCCTCCCTGGCAGGGTCTGAAATAGGGGCACCGTCAGCTGCGTGCAGGGTGATCACAACCGGAGGCCTGTTGTTGCTATGGACTAGATAGGCCAGAAGCTTGCCCGCACGTTCACCATGTTCGTACAACCTTTGTTTCTGAAAAAAAGAGGGCTCTACGCGCCTTTTCATAGTCTAATTGTTCTACCACTCTAGTAAGAAGTTTAAGTTGGTCCGCCCCAGGAGGCATTGGATCGGCCAAAAAGGCCTCCTCCGCCGTAGCCAGGGCCTGCATGGCCTGTGTATACGCCTGTGCAGAGTCAGATTTGATGGCCTTAATGGTGGCGGTCAGGATCGCCCGGGGATGTAGTTTGAAAGTCTCCCAGACCACAAGAGGGGAAGCAGAGTCGATGTTATCAACAAAAAAATGCTGCCAGTCTTCGGCTATATTCCTCTCTTCGGGAATTAGAGAAAGCCAAAAGGGGTTCAGTCGCCAAGCGGGCCTGACCCGCTCACCACGGAGGCGCACTGATATCCAATAGGGTCTGTGGTCAGATAGGCCACAAGCATGGAAACCAGCATTGAGTAATCTAGGGAGCAGGGAAGGGGAGAAAAGGATGAGATCTATATGGGACATAGAACGATGGGTGGAGGAGTGACAGGAGAAGGCCTTAAGAGTGGGATACTTGACTCTCCAAGAGTCCAGAAGATTGAATTCCGCCATCAGGCGGGCAAACCTGGTAGTAGTGGGTTGAGTCGGAGGGGCCCCGGAGATGTGCAATCTATCCAGACTAGGATTCATGGTGTTGTTAAAATCCCCAAGACAGAGCACAGGGATATTAGGGTGTAGCATCATGAAGTCTAGTCCTTCAAGCAAGATGGCCGAGGAAAAGGGGGGGGGGACATAGAATGCCATATGTAAATACAGGTCACCATATAAGAGTACCTCCAGAAACACAAACCTGCCTATGGGGTCTACTAGGGATCCCCTGAGCTCAAAGTACACAGACTTAGCGATCAGTATCGCCACTCCCCGAGAGAGTGAGGTGAACATGGAGGTGGCACTGAGAGGTGGCACTGCTGGGCACTGAGAGGCGGTACTGACGGGTGGCACTGATGGGCACTGATAGGCGGCACTGATGGACACTGACGGGTGGCACTGATGAGCACTGATGGGCAGCACCATCAGTGCCCACATTTAGTGCCCATAGTGCTGCCAGTCAGTGCTCATCAGTGCCTAGATGAGCAGGCACTGATGGGCACTGACTAGCAGCACTATGGGCACTGATTGTGGGCATTGATGGGGGGCACTGATGGCGGGCACTGTGGGCACTGATGGCGGGCACTGTTTACCTTTAGTAATCAGGGCACTGGTGATCAGTGCCCTGATTACATCGCTGTGTGTCCCCAGCGGCTGACGGCTCCCCCTCCTTCCTCACACTGCAGGCTCTGTGTGAGGAAGGAGCGCCGGCGATGAGAGATGATCTCATATGTTTACATATGAGATCATCTCTCATTGGACGGCTTGATCACGTGGTGAATGGCCGCTGTGATTGGCCATTCACCACGATCTGTGATCGGCCGTGTCCAAGGGACACGGCCGACACAGATTCTCCCCGATGCGCGCTCGCGGGAGCGCGCGGGGGGCGTGTCACTGGGAGGCCGTTTAAAAACGGCCTCCCGAAAATTCAAGTCCGCGCTGCAGCCGTATATAGGCTGTAGCGCGGATGGGAGCAGGTTAATTTAAACACCTTGCTAATAGCACTATCTACATGTTTATAATTTAAAATATTGATATTTGCACTGTTTACCACAGAATACGGGCATTTTAGGTACTTTTTTTGCAATGTCGAGGGGGCATCCTGGGTGAGTTCCCACACTTTTTTTCCCAGGACTTGACCCCTGCTTCTGATCTGTGAAATGTTTTGTTGTGTGTAGATTTGCAGAAATGATTGCAGGTTCTGTACTAGAATGGTTAGTGCTCCTGTCCAGTGTACAGCATGTCAGGGGTCAAGGCTGTCATTGTTATTATATCAGTGATTGTTAGGGTGGATTGTGTGGTTACATGTGTGCCTAGCAGGCTGATCAGTCAGTTTATCATCATTGGCTTGTCTGAGAGTTTAATTTACTTCCTTAGGGTGTTTAACCGGTGGCCGACCGCTTACCGCATATTTACTGTGGCAGTGTGGTTCTCCCAGGCAAACCGACGTAGGTATACATCGGTCGTCTGCTGGCAGCTAGGGGGTGGTGCGCTCCCGCACCCGATTGTCAGCTGGGAAGCCGATGCAGCAAGCAGGCGGCTCTGATTGCTTTCTGACACCTGCGATCGTTCCCCGCTGAGAGAGAAGAACGGTCAGCTGTTGTAAACACAGCTGACAGTTCTTCTTCCTGGAATGATCATAGAGCCCCTGTGATCCTTCTCTATATAAGATTACAGGTCTCTATGGTCATTCCACAAGCCATGCCCCCCCCCCCCCCACAGTTAGAAACATGCCCCTAGGTACACATTTAACCCCTTGATCACCTATACTGTTAACCCCTTCTCTGCCAGTGTCATTATTACAGTAACAGTGCATATTTTTAGCACTGATTACTGTAGTAATGTCACTGGTCCCCCCAAAAGTGTCAGAAAATGTCAGTCAGGGGTCCGATCTGTCCGCTGCAATGTCGCAGTCCCGCAAAAAAAATCGCAGATTGCCGCCATTACTAGTAAAAAAAAAAAAAAAAAATCACATAATTCTTTCCCCTAGTCAGTAGACACAATAACTTTTGTGCAAACCAATCAAAATATGCTTATTGCGATTTTGTTTTTACCAAAAATATGCAGCAGAAAACAAATTGGCCTACAATATTAAAAAATTTTGATTTTTACATTTTTTGTTTGGGAATGTTATATAGCAGAATGTGAAAAATATATATATTTTTTTTTCAGAATTGTCGCTATTTTTTTGTTTATAGCGCAAAAAATAAAAATTGCACAGGTGATCAAATACCACCAAAAGAAAGCTCTGTTTGTGGGAAAAAAAGGACATCAATTTTATTTAGGTACAGCGTCACACGACCGCGCAATTGTCTGTTAAAGTAACGCAGTGCTGAATCGCAAAATATGGCCTGGTCATTAACCGGTTGCCGACCGCCGCACGACTATATACTGCGGCAGTCAGCCCCGGCCAGGCAGAGTGACGTAGGGGTATGTCACTCGCCTGTCACTGACTTGTGAGCCAATTGCGGGCGGGCGCGCGCCCGCCCCGGCTCGTTCACTGACAAGTCAGTGCGTGTGACCGGCGGACCCGATCGCCCGCCGGTCACTCACGATCGCTCCGGTGAAGGGAGAAAGTCAGGCGGCTTATGTAAACAAGCCGTCTGTCATTCTCCCTGGTGTAAAAATGAAGATCAGACGGTTCTACTATGTAGGACCGTTGATCTCTGTTTTTACACTAGTAGCCATGTCCCTTTACAGTTATAAACACGCCCATAGGACACACTTAACCCCTCCCTCTCCAATACAGTTAACCCCTTCCCTGCCAGTGTCATTTTTGCAGTAACAGTGCATATGTATAGCACTGATTACTGCAGTAATGTCACTGGTAACCCCAAAAGTGTCAAAAATGTCAGTCAAGGGTCCGATCTGTCCGCCGCAATGTCGCAGTACCGCAAAAAAAATCGCAGATCGCCGCCATTACGGGTTAAAAAAAAAAACACCAAAAATGACAAAAATCTTTCCCTTTGTTAGTAAACGCAATAACTTTTGTGCAAACCAATCAAAATACGCTTTTTGCGATTTTTTTTTTTTACCAAACATATGTAGCATAAAACAAATTGGCCGAAAATGTTAAAAAATTTAGATTTTTAAATTTTTTTTTTGGGAATTTCAAATAAAAAAATATGAAAAATATTGTTATTTTTGCAAAATTGTCGCTCTTTTTTTGTTTATAGTGCATGATCAAAAAATCGCACAGGTGATCAAATACCACCAAAAGAAAGCTCTGTTTGTGGGAAAAAAAAGGACGTCAAATTTGTTTAGGTACAGCGTCGCACGACCGCGCAATGGTCCGTTAAAGTCACGCAGTAAAAAATTTGCAAAAAAAACCCTGGTCAGGAAGGGGGTAAAATCTTCCGGGGCTTAAGTGGTTAATAGATGGCTATGATGATTGTTAAGTACATGTCTCTCTATGGCTGCTTTGCTGGTTCTTTCTGTTTTGTGTTTCAGGTGACAAGCTGCCAATTGCTGCTAGGAAGTCTCAGCTGCTGAGCTCTGGATTGCTGACAAATCTTTTGGCGGGAAACATCTAGCCAATGAGTGTAACCTTTTACTTATATCCTCTCCTGTCAGTGGGCGGAGTCAGCATTTACCTCAGGTCTGTCAACTGGACTCACCGCTGGGATTATCCTCAGCTTTCATTCTGGATATTTTATCCTGCTCTCAGCCCATAATGGATATTTTACTTCATGAACTACTTCAAAGGACAAATTCCCCTGGAGGAAGGCTTGCCGCTCTCTTTTTTTTTTTTTTTTTTTAACTCCCCCCCCCCCCCCCCCTCAGTTTTTAGTAGTGACAGCTCTATCATCACTTACATCTGTGGGCCCGGGGCCAGTATTGTGCTTCTCATTCCTGAAGTAGCAGGGCTACCCTGTATACTGATGGTAATAGGTTACCTGAGGCCAGCCAGGGAACTTTTCATCTATCTGTAGGCAGACCAGGACCTACGGCAAGACCATTGGAGCATCACATCACCACTGGGACCGGGTTACCATTGGGACTTGGCAGGGACCAGAAGAGGAGGACCGCTGACTGGAAGTGTCAGAGCACAGGCCGATAGGGCAGGAGCTACCATGAAAGAATACGCAGGACGAGGAGGCCCGAGTCTTCTTCAGACACCCACAGAGACACGGATCCTGCCACCATGAGCCAGGTAGGCAGCGGGTCTGAAGCTGCTACCATGGGCCGACAGCGTGATCAACACCTTTCCAACAGGACCCTCATCATCATCATCATCTTCATCAATCATCATCATCATCATCATCATCCATCATCATCATCCACCATCATCCATCATCAATCATCATCATCATCAATCATCATCATCCACCATCATCATCCATCATCATCCATCATCATCATGCTCATTATCATCATCATCAATCATCATCCACCATCATCATCATCATCCTCCATCATCCATCATCATCATCATCCATCATCAATCATCATCCACCATCATCCATCATCTAGGGGTAAGTGAAGGCTCTGAGGGCTGGGAATGTACACAGACTTCACTCTGTTCTGTCTGCTTCAGTCTCCTCTGTGTCAGCGTCTTCCCTGCTCAGTGCGCTCTGTCAGCCTTTAGTCACCCCTTTAGTTCACTCTCCTGTCTCCAGTGCTTTCATTTATATTTCACTTATCACACTTCTGATCTGTGAAATGTTTTGTTGTGTGTAGATTTGCAGAAATGATTGCAGGTTCTGTACTAGAATGGTTAGTGCTCCTGTCCAGTATACAGCATGTCAGGGGTCAAGGCTGTCATTGTTATTATATCAGTGATTGTTAGGGGGGATTGTGTGGTTACATGTGTGCCTAGCAGGCTGATCAGTCAGTTTATCATCATTGGCTTGTCTGAGAGTTTAATTTACTTCCTTAGGGTGTTTAACCGGTGGCCGACCGCTTACCGCATATTTACTGTGGCAGTGTGGTTCTCCCAGGCAAACCGACGTAGGTATACATCGGTCGCCTGCTGGCAGCTAGGGGGCGGCACGCTCCTGCACCCGGTTGTCAGCTGGGAAGCCGATGCAGGGAGCAGGCGGCTCTGATTGCTTCCTGACACCTGCGATCGTTCCCCGCTGAGAGAGAAGAACGGTCAGCTGTTGTAAACACAGCTGACAGTTCTTCTTCCTGGAATGATCATAGAGCCCCTGTGATCCTTCTCTATATAAGATTACAGGTCTCTATGGTCATTCCACAAGCCATGCCCCCCCCCCCCCCACAGTTAGAAACACGCCCCTAGGTACACATTTAACCCCTTGATCACCTATACTGTTAACCCCTTCTCTGCCAGTGTCATTATTACAGTAACAGTGCATATTTTTAGCACTAATTACTAATTACCCCCCAAAAGTGTCAGAAAATGTCAGTCAGGAGTCCGATCTGTCTGCTGCAATGTCACAGTCCCGCAAAAAAAAACGCAGATTGCCGCCATTACTAGTAAAAAAAAAAAAAAAATCACATAATTCTTTCCCCTAGTCAGTAGACACAATAACTTTTGCGCAAACCAATCAAAATATGCTTATTGCGATTTTGTTTTTACCAAAAATATGTAGCAGAAAACAAATTGGCCTACAATATTAACCACTTAAGCCCCGGAGGATTTGGCTGCTAAAGGACCAGGGTTTTTTTTGCGATTTTTTACTGCGTGACTTTAACGGACAATTGCGCGGTCGTGCGACGCTGTACCTAAACGAATTTGACGTCCTTTTTTTTCCCACAAACAGAGCTTTCTTTTGGTGGTATTTGATCACCTGTGCGATTTTTTGATCACGCGCTATAAACAAAAAAAGAGCGTAAATTTTGCAAAAATAACAATATTTTTCACATTTTTTTATATGAAATTCCCCAAAAAAAAAGTAAAAATCAAAATTTTTTAACATTTTTCGGCCAATTTGTTTTATGCTACCTATGTTTGGTAAAAAAAATCGCAAAAAGCGTATTTTGATTGGTTTGCGCAAAAGTTATCGCGTTTACTAACAAAGGGAAATATTTTTGTCATTTTTGGTGTTTTTTTTTTTTAACGCGTAATGGCGGCGATCTGCGATTTTTTTTTCGGTACTGCGACATTGCGGCGGACAGATCGGACCCTTGACTGACATTTTTGACACTTTTGGGGTTACCAGTGACATTACTGCAGTAATCAGTGCTATACATATGCACTGTTACTGCAAAAATGACACTGGCAGGGAAGGGGTTAACTTTATTGGACAGGGAGGGGTTAAGTGTGTCCTAGGGGCGTGATTCTAACTGTGTAGGGACATTCCTATTGGTGTAAAAGCAAAGATCAACCGTTCTACATAGTAGAACGGACAGATCTTCACTTTTACACAGGGAGAACTGACAGGCAGCTTGTTTACACAAGCCGCTCTGTCTTTCTCCCTTCACAGGAGCGATCGCAGTGTGACTGGCGGACATCGAGTCCGCCGGTCACACGCACTGACTTGCCTGTGAACGAGCCGCGGCGGGCGCGCGCCTCGGCGCGCGCGCGCCCGCCCGCGATAGGCTCGCAAGTCAGTGACAGGCGAGTGACGTACCGATACGTCACTCTGCCTGGCCGGGGCTGACCGCCGCAGTATATAGTCGTGCGGCGGTCGGCAACCGGTTAAAAAGTTTTGATGTTTACATTTTTTGTTTGGGAATGTTATATAGCAGAATGTGAAAAATATATATATATTTTTTTCAGAATTGTCGCTATTTTTTTGTTTATAGCGCAAAAAATAAAAATTGCACAGGTGATCAAATACCACCAAAAGAAAGCTCCGTTTGTGGGGAAAAAAAGGACATCAATTTTATTTAGGTACAGCGTCACACGACCGCGCAATTGTCTGTTAAAGTAACGCAGTGCTGAATCGCAAAATATGGCCTGGTCATTAACCGGTTGCCGACCGCCGCACGACTATATACTGCGGCGGTCAGCCCCGGCCAGGCAGAGTGACGTAGGGGTATGTCACTCGCCTGTCACTGACTTGTTAGCCAATTGCGGGCGGGCGCGCGCCCGCCCCGGCTCCTTCACTGACAAGTCAGTGCGTGTGACCGGCGGACCCGATCGCCCGCCGGTCACTCACGATCGCTCCGGTGAAGGGAGAAAGTCAGGCGGCTAATGTAAACAAGCCGTCTGTCATTCTCCCCTGTGTAAAAATGAAGATCAGACGGTTCTACTATGTAGGACCGTTGATCTCTGTTTTTACACCAGTAGCCATGTTCCTTTACAGTTAGAAACACGCCCCTAGGACACACTTAACCCCTCCCTCTCCAATACAGTTAACCCCTTCCCTGCCAGTGTCATTTTTGCAGTAACAGTGCATATGTATAGCACTGATTACTGCAGTAATGTCACTGGTAACCCCAAAAGTGTCAAAAATGTCAGTCAAGGGTCCAATCTGTCCGCCGCAATGTCGCAGTACCGCAAAAAAAATCGCAGATCGCCGCCATTACGGGTTAAAAAAAAAACACCAAAAATGACAAAAATCTTTCCCTTTGTTAGTAAACGCAATAACTTTTGCGCAAACCAATCAAAATACGCTTTTTGCGATTTTTTTTTTTTTACCAAACATATGTAGCATAAAACAAATTGGCCGAAAATGTTAAAAACATTTGATTTTTACATTTTTTTTGGGGGGAATTTCAAATAAAAAAATATGAAAAATATTGTTATTTTTGCAAAATTGTCGCTCTTTTTTTGTTTATAGCGCATGATCAAAAAATCGCACAGGTGATCAAATACCACCAAAAGAAAGCTCTGTTTGTGGGAAAAAAAGGACGTCAAATTTGTTTAGTTACAGCGTCGCACGACCGCGCAATTGTCCGTTAAAGTCACGCAGTAAAAAATTCGCAAAAAAAACCCTGGTCAGGAAGGGGGTAAAATCTTCCGGGGCTTAAGTGGTTAAGATGGCTATGATGATTGTTAAGTACATGTCTCTCTATGGCTGCTTTGCTGGTTCTTTCGGTTTTGTGTTTCAGGTGACAAGCTGCCAATTGCTGCTAGGAAGTCTCAGCTGCTGAGCTCTGGATTGCTGACAAATCTTTTGGCGGGAAACATCTAGCCAATGAGTGTAACCTTTTACTTATATCCTCTCCTGTCAGTGGGCGGAGTCAGCATTTACCTCAGGTCTGTCAACTGGACTCACCGCTGGGATTATCCTCAGCTTTCATTCTGGATATTTTATCCTGCTCTCAGCCCATAATGGATATTTTACTTCATGAACTACTTCAAAGGACAAATTCCCCTGGAGGAAGGCTTGCCGCTCTCTTTTTTTTTTTTTTAACTTTTCCCCCCTCAGTTTTTAGTAGTGACAGCTCTATCATCACTTACATCTGTGGGCCCGGGGCCAGTATTGTGCTTCTCATTCCTGAAGTAGCAGGGCTACCCTGTATACTGATGGTAATAGGTTACCTGAGGCCAGCCAGGGAACTTTTCATCTATCTGTAGGCAGACCATTGGAGCATCACATCACCACTGGGACCGGGTTGCCATTGGGACTTGGCAGGGACCAGAAGAGGAGGACCGCTGACTGGAAGTGTCAGAGCACAGGCCGATAGGGCAGGAGCTACCATGAAAGAATACGCAGGACGAGGAGGCCGAGTGAGTGGATCCTGCCACCATGAGCCAGGTAGGCAGCGGGTCTGAAGCTGCTACCATGGGCCGACAGCGTGATCAACACCTTTCCAACAGGACCATCATCATCATCATCATCTTCATCAATCATCATCATCCACCATCATCCATCATCATCATCATCATCCATCATCATCATCCACCATCATCCATCATCAATCATCATCATCATCAATCATCATCATCATCATCATCCATCATCATCCATCATCATCATGCTCATTATCATCATCATCAATCATCATCCACCATCATCATCATCATCATCATCAATCATCATCATCCATCATCAATCATCATCATCCATCATCAATCATCATCCATCATCAATCATCATCCACCATCATCCATCATCTAGGGGTAAGTGAAGGCTCTGAGGGCTGGGAATGTACACAGATTTCACTCTGTTCTGTCTGCTTCAAGGCCCGTACACACGTACCGATCGTCGGCAGACAAGCGTCGGCCGACGACCGATCTGCCGATTGTAGGCTTGTTAGTATGATGCCTCCGACAGCCGTCAGCGCACATTCTGCCGACAAGAAACTGTCATGCAAGCATTAACATTTTTGTATGCCGACACCAGAGCGGCCGATTGTTCGCCAGTCAGTACAGAATTCTGCCGACAGACCGCAGATTTGCAAGACTGGGCATGCTCAGAAAAGAAAAAACACAGGGAAAGTTAGCCATTACATGACATCACTTCTGTAGTCGGCGGACAAAATTCTTGTCCTGTCTTTGCACTTTTCAACAGACACCGACGGCCCAGGGACAAAAGACGGCCGATCGTTCGCCGACGATCGCTACGTGTGTACGGGGCTTCAGTCTCCTCTGTGTCAGCGTCTTCCCTGCTCAGTGCGCTCTGTCAGCCTTTAGTCACCCCTTTAGTTCACTCTCCTGTCTCCAGTGCTTTCATTTATATTTCACTTATCACACTTCTGATCTGTGAAATGTTTTGTTGTGTGTAGATTTGCAGAAATGATTGCAGGTTCTGTACTAGAATGGTTAGTGCTCCTGTCCAGTATACAGCATGTCTGGGGTCAAGGCTGTCATTGTTATTATATCAGTGATTGTTAGGGGGGATTGTGTGGTTACATGTGTGCCTAGCAGGCTGATCAGTCAGTTTATCATCATTGGAATGTCTGAGAGTTTAATTTACTTCCTTTACAGAAATTAGGGTGTTTAACCGGTTGCCGACCGCTTACCGCATATTTACTGCAGCAGTGTGGTTCTCCCAGGCAAACCGACGTAGGTATACATCGGTCGCCTGCTGGCAGCTGGGGGTCGAGCGCGCTCCCGCACCCGATTGTCAGCGGGGAAGCCGATGCAGGGAGCAGGTGGCAGGGCTGGCCCTACCATGGGTCCCGGTGGGACCATGGGACCCAGGCGGCAACTAGAGAGGGGGGGCCCCCGGCCGCCTCTTCTCTTCTTCGGCTATTGGTAAAAAAAAAAAAAAAAGGTCCGCGGCCGGCCTGACATGCTCACTGCGCATGTGCCGCCGCTGCTCGGCAAAGCCCGTAAACATTCAGCTATTTCCGGGAATAGCCGAACATGTATTAGCTTTCCCGGGCGGCGGCGGCGCATGCGCAGTGTGCATGTCAGGTCGGCCGCGGACGTGTTGACGTGTGGCGCCGGGCAGCGCCATTTTTAAATCCTGAGGCGCCATTAGAAAGAGGTGAGTGAGACTGTTCCACACGGCAGCCACACTACCTGCCATTATGTGGGGCTGCAGGCCTACTACAGAAGATGCAGTGCTGCAGGCATGATACATGCCCACAGCACTGCATCTCCTGTAGTATGCCCGCAGCCCCGCATTCTCTTGTACCATGCCCGCAGACCCACATTCTCCTCTACCATGCCCACAACACTGCATCTTCTGTAGTATGCCCGCAGCCCCGCATTCTCTTGTACCATGCCCACAGACCCGCATTCTCCTCTACCATACCCACAGCCCTGCATTCTCATGCACCATGCCCGCAGCTCTGCATTCTCCTGTATCATGCCCGCAGCCCTGCTTTCTCCTGTACCATGTCCGCAGCCCCGCATTCTCCTGCACCATGCCCACAGCCCCGCATTCTCATGCACCATGCCCGCAGCCCCACATTCTCATGCACCATGCCCGCAGCCCCGCATTCTCCTATACCATGCCCGCAGCCCCGCATTCTCCTGTACCATGCCTACAGCCCTGCATTCTCCTGTACCATGCCTACAGCCTCGCATTCTTCTGTACCATGCCCGCAGCCCCGCATTCTCCTGTACCATGCCCGCAGCACTGCATTCTTCTGTACCATGCCCGCAGCACTGCATTCTCCTGTACCATGCCCGCAGCCCCGCATTCTCCTGTACCATGCCCGCAGCCCTGCATTCTTCTGTTCCGTTCCCGCAGCACTGCATTCTCCTGTACCGTGCCTGCAGCCCCGCATTCTACTGTACCATGCCCGCAGCCCTGCATTCTTCTGTACCATGCCCGCAGCACTGCATTCTCCTGTACCATGCCCGCAGCACTGCATTCTCCTGTACCATGCCCGCAGCTCCGCATTCTCCTGTACCATGCCCGCAGCCCTGCATTCTCCTGTTCCCTGCCCGCAGCCCTGCATTCTCCTGTACCATGCCTACAGCCCCGCATTCTCCTGTACCATGCCCGCAGCCCTGCATTCTCCTGTACCATGCCCGCAGCCCTGCATTCTCCTGTACCATGCCCGCAGCACTGCATTCTCCTGTACCATGCCCGCAGCACTGCATTCTCCTGTACCATGCCCGCAGCCCTGCATTCTCCTGTACCATGCCCGCAGCCCTGCAGGGCACTGTGGCACTATAGACAGTAGAAAGCCTGGTGAGCTCATCTGCCCAGTGTCTACTGCTCCTGCTGTCACTCCGTACACACTCACACTCCTCTGACTGCTTTCATAGTCCTATAGAATATGGGGGCCTCTTGGAGGGCGTGAATTTTTTTTTTTTTTGGGGGGGGGGGGGGGGGGCAGCATTTCATTCTCGGACCCAGGCAGCACAATGTCCTGGGCCAGTCCTGGTAGGTGGCTCAGATTGCCGCTTGACACCCGCAATCGTTCCCCGCTGAGAGAGAAGAATGGTCAGCTGTTGTAAACACAGCTGACCGTTCTCCCTGGAATGATAATAGAGCCCCTGTGATCCTCCTATATAGGATCACAGGTCTCTATGGTCATTCCACAAGCCACGCCCCCAAAAGTTAGAAACACGCCCCTAGGTACACATTTAACCCCTTGATCACCTATACTGTTAACCCCTTCCCTGCCAGTGTCATTGTTACAGTAACAGTGCATATTTTTAGCACTGATTATTGTAGTAATGTCACTGGTCCCCCAAAAAGTGTCAAATATATCAGTTAGAGGTCCGATTTGTCCGCCGCAATGTCGAAGTCCCGCAAAAAATAGCAGATTGCCGCCATTACTAGTAAAAAAAAAAAAAAAAAACAATTAAAATGACATAAATCTTTCCTGTAGTTAGTAGACGCAAAATATTTCGCGCAAACCAATCAAAATACGCTAATTGCGATTTTTTTTTTTTTTTTTACCAAAAATATGTAGCAGAAAACAAATTGGCCTGAAATGTTAAAAAATGAGGATGAGGGGTGTATGGGGGGGAATTATGGAGGATGAGGGGCGTATGGGGGGGGAATTATGGAGGATGAGGGGCGTATGGGGGGGAGAATTATGGAGGATGAGGGGCGTATGGGGGGGAGGAATTATGGAGGATGAGGGGCGTATGGGGGGGAGAATTATGGAGGATGAGGGGCGTATGGGGGGGGGGATTATGGAGGATGAGGGGCGTATAGGGGGGGGGGGGGAATTATGGAGGATGAGGGGCGTTTGGGGGGGGGATTATGGAGGATGAGGGGCGTATAGGGGGGGATTATAGAGGGTATTATAAAGGATGGGGGGGGGGGAATTATAGTGGATGTGGGGTGTAGAGAATGCCAGGTACAGGACAGTGTCACTGTCTTTTCCTGAGCCACTGTTACTCACTTTACCACCTCTACCACAGCTGATGACAATGCCCGGTACTTTCTGGAATGATGGACCATGTGACAGGGCTTGGGTCTAGCGCCCAATCATATTGCCTGAGCCCTGTCACATGATCAGTGAAGTGGCTCTGCAGCTCCCCCCAGTGGCTGTGTTGGGGAGGGGAGTATCATTAGGGTGATGCTTTACACAGGGTTCGTACGGTCATGAAAAACCTGGAAAAGTTATGGAATTTTACAATGGCAATTTCCAAGCCTGGATACGTTTTGGAAAATACTTAAGCCCAGAAAGTTTTGGAAAAGTCATGGAAATTTGAGAGAAAGGCACCATTCAGTGTAGCAGATGTAAATCATTTTATTGATTTACAGCAGTGTCCGGTACACATAACGCTATATGCATGCCTTATTTGTATTGTGAGTAGTTTTTATAAGGGGAAGGGGAGTGTACTATATGTGATAAAATTATTTAAAACAATACTGCACTATCGGCACCCCTTATTTGTTTTCATTCCCCGCCTATATATTGGTCACATGATATGGCTGAGAACTGACAGATGTATATCCACTATCTATGTGAGTGCCATCTTGTGTGGGAGATTCCAGCCATTTACAGGAATAGAGGAGGAGGATTTTGAAGTGGAGAGGAGAGAAAAGCAGATTAAATTAAGCGCAGATTCCTGGTAGCATTCAGTGAGTGGCCATTGTCACGGGGAGAGCACAGACGGTGTAGTGGAGGTGTTTTGCAGTCCATTAGGAACTTTGAGCACCGGGAATTCTTGGCTTAACCGTTTATTGTGCAATGATTAACCCTAAAGGACACACAAACAAAGTTTATATACCGAGTATTGTATATTTGTATGGACAGATACTATCAAGATTTATGCACTGAAATTATCTTCTCAGGTTGCAATAAGAGATTTTGCAGTTTGTTTTGGGACTGTAAAGAGGAAGTAAACCCTCCTCTGACACTTTTACCTATAGGTAAGCCTATGATAAGGCTTACCTATAGGTACTGTAAATATCTCCTAAACATGCATCGTTTAGGAGATATTTACCTTACATGCAGCCAGTGACGTCACTGGCGCATGCGCTCTGAAGGAGCGGCCGCTGGTGCGTTCCTTTAGAGCCCCGTGCCGTGACCGTAGGCTCCCACGCGCATGCGCGGGAGTGACGTAATTGCGGTGCCGGCCAATCAGATGGCCAGATGCCGCGATCCCGGAAGACGGGCGACTGAACATGTCGCCCGTCATACAGGTAAGCGGGCGGCACGGCGGGGGCTCGTTCTAAGGTAAGTATTTCATAATGAGCTAGTATGCGATGCATACTAGCTCATTATGTGTTTCTCTTTCAGGTTGTGAAAAAAAAAATGTTAAATGAGTTTACAACCTCTTTAAGCGCTGATGAATGTTATTAATACTGAGGTGTATCTTTGAGCACAATAGTGTTGATTACATTTTATTACATGTTTGAATTTGCACAGCGGCTGTTCAATTTTTGAAACAGTATTAATAGGTATTGTTTTTATTATTAATTTTGAGAGTTCATATTTGCGAAACATCTATTGGAATTTAAGCGCTGGGTGAGTGTTTGCCGGTTTTTCAGTCTAGCAACCACCTCACATGTATTCGATTATAGTTGGTTAAATTATATTATTATATTGGTTAAATTACAATAGTTAACTTTTGCGTGATCCGTCACGTGACGTTCTCTGCGTGGGGTAACCTTTTTTACAGTCTATGGGGGTAACGCAGTTTCAGCTACTGTACACTACAAAGCTTGTCATTTATTTTAGTAAAAATATGCTGGGTGTAACATGGATTTTCTTCTTATTTAACATGTATACATAGACATTTCATAAAACATTAGGTCATGAATATTTACTTGAAGTCATAAAAAAGTCATGGAATTTTATTGGTAAAAATGTGTATGAAGCCTGGCAATAGTAAACCAATAGATGGCGCTAAAGGTAGTACAGATTTATGACTGGCCCTGGCTGAAGTCCTAACAAACCTATAGATGGCGCTAAAGGGTCACAGATTTATTGTTGAACTGCAGCAGTAATAGAAAACCAATAGATGGCGCTGAAGGGAGCACAAATGTAATACTGACGGGCTGAAGTTATATTAAACCAATAGATGGCAATGAAGGGTCACGGATGTATTATTGAACTGCGGCATTATTAGCAAACCAATAGATGGCGCTAAAGGTACAGATTTATTGCTGACCCGCTTAAGTAATAAACTAATGGATTGCGCTAAAGGGTCACAGTTATTAACCTCCTGCAGTAATAAACCAATAGATGGCGCTAGAGGTAGTACAGATGTATTACTGACCGGTTGAATTCATAACAAACCAATAGATGGCACCGAAGCATCACAGATTTATTACTGACCAGTTGAAGTCATAGCAACCGATGACTGAACCCTTTTTTTTTTTTAACTGAGCTGAGCTTATTCTCTAGGGTCTCTGCTAAAAAGAAATATATATTCTTTGGGGGGTTTTAAGTCATTTTCTAGCCAAAAAATCCCTAAACTGATTTTAAATTGTCAGAAAAATGGCCGGCCCAGACCAAAATAAATTTTGAACTTAGGGAGGGGGTAGAATTGTAATATTTTCATCTATACATTCCAAACTCATTCTATAAATGACCGTCTTCCTGAGGAATAATGTCTGTGAAATGAAAATTTGATTTTAATAAGAATAAAGCATATTGTGTGAGGGCAAATCGCTGTATGGAAGTTAGCGGCCCAGCCAAAAAAACATACCCCGCCCACCAGCCAACCGGAAGCATTTTTGGAGCACAGACCCCGCCCACCAGCCAGTAAACAGTCTAGTATGGTCTTTGAAAACGGCTTGCTCCCAATATGCATCTCCTGATTTACAAACGGTGATTTGCCTTATTTTTTTGTATCTTATAATCAACTTTTTATTTCACAGACATTATTCCTCGATAGAAGCTTATTATACAATCAGTTTGGGACGTATAGAAGAAAAAAAAAAAAAAAATATGGTACCCTCTCCCTAAGTTTACCATGTTTAATATCATAGGGTATAAATAGTGCTGAAAACCTTGTTTTTATTTGTGTTCTGTGTTAGGCAGAGCATAAAAAAAAATATGGAACGCATTCACAACAAGTTTTTTTCTTACATCAAATCAATTCTACAAAAACCAGGAAAAGACAGTCCAGCCCCCCTAGATGGTGTAAAGCAAAGTACGCTGAATCTTCTGCCCGTGTGAGGACGACCCAGTGGACAGGGTCAGAGGACAAAGAATAAAAAATGGCCCCCTTTGGATTGTAAGCTCTACGAGCAGGGCCCTCCTCTTCCTTCTTTATTGAATTGTATTTTTAGTGCATTTTTCTCCCCTCTTTTTTCTTAGGGTCAATTCACACCACATGCGGTGCAGTGCGTTTTTTCTCTGCATCAAAAACGCATGGATAGTAGGTTATATGGTTTTCAATGGCATAGTTCACACCAGTGCAGGCAGCATTCCAGCGCGTTCCAGTTCCAGAAAAAAAAAAAAAGAAAGTAAAACGTGCTGCATTTTTCCTGCACCGAACTGCACTGGAACGCTGTAAAACATATAAAAATCACACCGGAATGCACCTAAACGCACCAAAAATGCACTGGAACACACATCCTTATTTAAGGTGAAGAAAAAAGGCAGGGAAAAAGTGCACCGGAACGTGCCAAAAAGGTATCAAAAACGCACTGGAATGCATCAAAAACACGTGAAAACGCGCATGCAAAAAAGTCTCCTGAAAGGCACCCGGACTGCTTTTCAATGGTGTGAACTGGCCCTTAACCCTAAATAAGGACATGTGCATTCCAGTGCATTTTTGGTGCGTTTTTCAGCGTTCCAGTACAGAAAAAATGCAGCACGTTCTACTCTTTTTTTTTTTTTCTAGAACTGACCGCACTGCTGTGAACTATGCCGTTGAAAACCGTACAACCTATTCTCCATGCATTTTTTTTTTTTTTGATGCGGATAAAAAAACACACTGCACCGCAAGTGGTGTGAACTGGCCCTAAGTGTGCTCCTAGGGAGTGCTTTCTAACTGCAGGGGAGGTGCTTAACTGGAGGAACTGCTTAGCAGAAACACAAGATCCCCATCTTGCCCTTTGACAGACCGCTGTTCTTCCTCTCTTGTGAACGATCGGCGGGTCCCAGTGGACATCACGTCCACCGGAGCCGCTGATTGGCTACAGCGGGAGCCCAGGTTGCTGGTGGTGCGTGATCCAGACCCTGCGCACGAAGTCACGTACAGGTACACGATTTGGCGCAGGAGCGTCGCCCTGCCGCAGTACATCTGCGTTGGGTGCTCCATAAGTGGTAATGTACAGGGAGGAGTGAGACTCTTCTTATATGCTTTCATATCTATCGTATCTATGTATAGTACACTCTTCAAATTTGCTTTAAAATGCATGGTTTTCCCTTTTATGAACAAGAAAGTAATGGGGTTATGCTGTTGGGCCGGTATAATAATGCTATGGGGCTGGTATGAAATTTTTTCCAGGGCTGAATTTTATTCCCAGTCCGGCCCTGGGTTTTGCCACAGGAACAGCCTTATGGGTGGAGGGAGAGGTGTCTCCCCCCCTCCCTCCTGCCGCTTCCCGGTCATTTTTCCCGCTTACTGGACCCGCCGGTAGCGGGGAAAGCGATTTGGTCTGCTCTCCCGTCAGGCAGGAAGTTCAGTGAGGGCAAGATGGCCCCACTCCACTCTATGGCCTTGGAGGACCAGAGCAATGTCATGCGTCGCTTCCTAGCAACGGATTTAAAGAGCCCATTTTCTTTGACCCCAGATTTTAGATTAAAGAGTTTCTGTCATGCTTATTTCGATCACAAGGGATGTTTACATTCCTTTTAATAGGAATAAAAGTGATCAAATTTTTTTTTAAAAAAAACTGTAAAAATAAAAGATAAAATAAATAGGAAAAAAAATAAATAAAGCGCCCCGTCCCCGTTAGCTTGCGCGCAAAAGCGAATGCATATGCAAGTCGTACCCACATATGTAAACTGTGTTCAAACCACACACGTGAGGTATCAACGCGATCGTTAGAGCGAGAGGAATAGTTTGAGCCCTAGACCTCCTCTGTAACTGTAAACTGGTAACCTGCATAAATGTTTAAAATGTCGCCTATGGGGATTTTTAGGTACCAATGTTGTCGCCATTCCAAGAGCGTGCGCAATTTTGAAGCTTGACATGTTGGGTATCTATTTACTCGGCGTAACATTATCTTTCACATTATAAAAAAAAATTGGGCTGACTTTACTGTTTTCTAATTTTTTAATTTAAAAAAGTGAATTTTTTCCCAAAAAATTGCGTTTGTAAGACCGCTGCGCAAATACGGTGTGCTAAAAAATTATTGCAACCATCTCCATTTTATTCTCTAGGGTCTCTGCTAAAAAGAAATATATATTCTTTGGGGGGTTTTAAGTCATTTTCTAGCCAAAAAATCCCTAAACTGATGTTAAATTGTAAACAACAAGTATCAGAAAAATTGGCGGTCCAGACCAAAATAAATTTTGAACTTAGGGAGGGGGTAGAATTGTAATATTTTCATCTATACATTCCAAACTCATTCTATAAATGACCGTCTTCCTGAGGAATAATGTCTGTGAAATGAAAATGTGATTTTAATAAGAATAAAGCACATTGTGTGAGGGCAAATCGCTGTATGGAAGTTAGCTGCCCAGCTAGGAAAGCATACCCCGCCCACCAGCCAACCGGAAGCATTTTTGGAGCACAGACCCCGCCCACCAGCCAGTAAACAGTCTAGTATGGTCTTTGAAAACGGCTTGCTCCCAATATGCATCTCCTGATTTACAAACGGTGATTTGCCTTATTTTTTTGTATCTTATAATCAACTTTTTATTTCACAGACATTATTCCTCGATAGATACGATCAGTTTGGGACGTATAGAAGAAAAAAAAAAAATGGTACCCTCTCCCTAAGTTGACCATGTTTAATATCATAGGGTATAAATAGTGCTGAAAACCTTGTTTTTATTTGTGTTCTGTGTTAGGCAGAGCATAAAAAAAATATGGAACGTATTCACAACAAGTTTTTTTCTTACACCAAATCAATTCTACAAAAACCAGGAAAAGACAGTCCAGCCCACATGCGGTGCAGTGCGTTTTTTCTCTGCATCAAAAACGCATGGATAGTAGGTTATATGGTTTTCAATGGCATAGTTCACACCAGTGCAGGCAGCATTCCAGCGCGTTCCAGTTCCAGAAAAAAAAAAAAAGAAAGTAAAACGTGCTGCATTTTTCCTGCACCGAACTGCACTGGAACGCTGTAAAACATATAAAAATCACACCGGAATGCACCTAAACGCACCAAAAATGCACTGGAACACACATCCTTATTTAAGGTGAAGAAAAAAGGCAGGGAAAAAGTGCACCGGAACGTGCCAAAAAGGTATCAAAAACGCACTGGAATGCATCAAAAACACGTGAAAACGCGCATGCAAAAAAGTCTCCTGAAAGGCACCCGGACTGCTTTTCAATGGTGTGAACTGGCCCTTAACCCTAAATAAGGACATGTGCATTCCAGTGCATTTTTGGTGCGTTTTTCAGCGTTCCAGTACAGAAAAAATGCAGCACGTTCTACTCTTTTTTTTTTTTTCTGGAACTGACCGCACTGCTGTGAACTATGCCGTTGAAAACCGTACAACCTATTCTCCATGCATTTTTTTTTTTTTTGATGCGGATAAAAAAACACACTGCACCGCAAGTGGTGTGAACTGGCCCTAAGTGTGCTCCTAGGGAGTGCTTTCTAACTGCAGGGGAGGTGCTTAACTGGAGGAACTGCTTAGCAGAAACACAAGATCCCCATCTTGCCCTTTGACAGACCGCTGTTCTTCCTCTCTTGTGAACGATCGGCGGGTCCCAGTGGACATCACGTCCACCGGAGCCGCTGATTGGCTACAGCGGGAGCCCAGGTTGCTGGTGGTGCGTGATCCACACCCTGCACACGAAGTCACGTACAGGTACACGATTTGGCGCAGGAGCGTCGCCCTGCCGCAGTACATCTGCGTTGGGTGCTCCATAAGTGGTAATGTACAGGGAGGAGTGAGACTCTTCTTATATGCTTTCATATCTATCGTATCTATGTATAGTACACTCTTCAAATTTGCTTTAAAATGCATGGTTTTCCCTTTTATGAACAAGAAAGTAATGGGGTTATGCTGTTGGGCCGGTATAATAATGCTATAGGGCTGGTATGAAATTTTTTCCAGGGCTGAATTTTATTCCCAGTCCGGCCCTGGGTTTTGCCACAGGAACAGCCTTATGGGTGGAGGGAGAGGTGTCTCCCCCCCTCCCTCCTGCCGCTTCCCGGTCATTTTTCCCGCTTACTGGACCCGCCGGTAGCGGGGAAAGCGATTTGGTCTGCTCTCCCGTCAGGCAGGAAGTTCAGTGAGGGCAAGATGGCCCCACTCCACTCTATGGCCTTGGAGGACCAGAGCAATGTCATGCGTCGCTTCCTAGCAACGGATTTAAAGAGCCCATTTTCTTTGACCCCAGATTTTAGATTAAAGAGTTTCTGTCATGCTTATTTCGATCACAAGGGATGTTTACATTCCTTTTAATAGGAATAAAAGTGATCAAATTTTTTTTTAAAAAAAACTGTAAAAATAAAAGATAAAATAAATAGGAAAAAAAATAAATAAAGCGCCCCGTCCCCGTTAGCTTGCGCGCAAAAGCGAATGCATATGCAAGTCGTACCCACATATGTAAACTGTGTTCAAACCACACACGTGAGGTATCAACGCGATCGTTAGAGCGAGAGGAATAGTTTGAGCCCTAGACCTCCTCTGTAACTGTAAACTGGTAACCTGCATAAATGTTTAAAATGTCGCCTATGGGGATTTTTAGGTACCAATGTTGTCGCCATTCCAAGAGCGTGCGCAATTTTGAAGCTTGACATGTTGGGTATCTATTTACTCGGCGTAACATTATCTTTCACATTATAAAAAAAAATTGGGCTGACTTTACTGTTTTCTAATTTTTTAATTTAAAAAAGTGAATTTTTTCCCAAAAAATTGCGTTTGTAAGACCGCTGCGCAAATACGGTGTGCTAAAAAATTATTGCAACCATCTCCATTTTATTCTCTAGGGTCTCTGCTAAAAAGAAATATATATTCTTTGGGGGGTTTTAAGTCATTTTCTAGCCAAAAAATCCCTAAACTGATGTTAAATTGTAAACAACAAGTATCAGAAAAATTGGCGGTCCAGACCAAAATAAATTTTGAACTTAGGGAGGGGGTAGAATTGTAATATTTTCATCTATACATTCCAAACTCATTCTATAAATGACCGTCTTCCTGAGGAATAATGTCTGTGAAATGAAAATGTGATTTTAATAAGAATAAAGCACATTGTGTGAGGGCAAATCGCTGTATGGAAGTTAGCTGCCCAGCTAGGAAAGCATACCCCGCCCACCAGCCAACCGGAAGCATTTTTGGAGCACAGACCCCGCCCACCAGCCAGTAAACAGTCTAGTATGGTCTTTGAAAACGGCTTGCTCCCAATATGCATCTCCTGATTTACAAACGGTGATTTGCCTTATTTTTTTGTATCTTATAATCAACTTTTTATTTCACAGACATTATTCCTCGATAGATACGATCAGTTTGGGACGTATAGAAGAAAAAAAAAAAATGGTACCCTCTCCCTAAGTTGACCATGTTTAATATCATAGGGTATAAATAGTGCTGAAAACCTTGTTTTTATTTGTGTTCTGTGTTAGGCAGAGCATAAAAAAAATATGGAACGTATTCACAACAAGTTTTTTTCTTACACCAAATCAATTCTACAAAAACCAGGAAAAGACAGTCCAGCCCACATGCGGTGCAGTGCGTTTTTTCTCTGCATCAAAAACGCATGGATAGTAGGTTATATGGTTTTCAATGGCATAGTTCACACCAGTGCAGGCAGCATTCCAGCGCGTTCCAGTTCCAGAAAAAAAAAAAAAGAAAGTAAAACGTGCTGCATTTTTCCTGCACCGAACTGCACTGGAACGCTGTAAAACATATAAAAATCACACCGGAATGCACCTAAACGCACCAAAAATGCACTGGAACACACATCCTTATTTAAGGTGAAGAAAAAAGGCAGGGAAAAAGTGCACCGGAACGTGCCAAAAAGGTATCAAAAACGCACTGGAATGCATCAAAAACACGTGAAAACGCGCATGCAAAAAAGTCTCCTGAAAGGCACCCGGACTGCTTTTCAATGGTGTGAACTGGCCCTTAACCCTAAATAAGGACATGTGCATTCCAGTGCATTTTTGGTGCGTTTTTCAGCGTTCCAGTACAGAAAAAATGCAGCACGTTCTACTCTTTTTTTTTTTTTCTGGAACTGACCGCACTGCTGTGAACTATGCCGTTGAAAACCGTACAACCTATTCTCCATGCATTTTTTTTTTTTTTGATGCGGATAAAAAAACACACTGCACCGCAAGTGGTGTGAACTGGCCCTAAGTGTGCTCCTAGGGAGTGCTTTCTAACTGCAGGGGAGGTGCTTAACTGGAGGAACTGCTTAGCAGAAACACAAGATCCCCATCTTGCCCTTTGACAGACCGCTGTTCTTCCTCTCTTGTGAACGATCGGCGGGTCCCAGTGGACATCACGTCCACCGGAGCCGCTGATTGGCTACAGCGGGAGCCCAGGTTGCTGGTGGTGCGTGATCCACACCCTGCACACGAAGTCACGTACAGGTACACGATTTGGCGCAGGAGCGTCGCCCTGCCGCAGTACATCTGCGTTGGGTGCTCCATAAGTGGTAATGTACAGGGAGGAGTGAGACTCTTCTTATATGCTTTCATATCTATCGTATCTATGTATAGTACACTCTTCAAATTTGCTTTAAAATGCATGGTTTTCCCTTTTATGAACAAGAAAGTAATGGGGTTATGCTGTTGGGCCGGTATAATAATGCTATGGGGCTGGTATGAAATTTTTTCCAGGGCTGAATTTTATTCCCAGTCCGGCCCTGGGTTTTGCCACAGGAACAGCCTTATGGGTGGAGGGAGAGGTGTCTCCCCCCCTCCCTCCTGCCGCTTCCCGGTCATTTTTCCCGCTTACTGGACCCGCCGGTAGCGGGGAAAGCGATTTGGTCTGCTCTCCCGTCAGGCAGGAAGTTCAGTGAGGGCAAGATGGCCCCACTCCACTCTATGGCCTTGGAGGACCAGAGCAATGTCATGCGTCGCTTCCTAGCAACGGATTTAAAGAGCCCATTTTCTTTGACCCCAGATTTTAGATTAAAGAGTTTCTGTCATGCTTATTTCGATCACAAGGGATGTTTACATTCCTTTTAATAGGAATAAAAGTGATCAAATTTTTTTTTAAAAAAAACTGTAAAAATAAAAGATAAAATAAATAGGAAAAAAAATAAATAAAGCGCCCCGTCCCCGTTAGCTTGCGCGCAAAAGCGAATGCATATGCAAGTCGTACCCACATATGTAAACTGTGTTCAAACCACACACGTGAGGTATCAACGCGATCGTTAGAGCGAGAGGAATAGTTTGAGCCCTAGACCTCCTCTGTAACTGTAAACTGGTAACCTGCATAAATGTTTAAAATGTCGCCTATGGGGATTTTTAGGTACCAATGTTGTCGCCATTCCAAGAGCGTGCGCAATTTTGAAGCTTGACATGTTGGGTATCTATTTACTCGGCGTAACATTATCTTTCACATTATAAAAAAAAATTGGGCTGACTTTACTGTTTTCTAATTTTTTAATTTAAAAAAGTGAATTTTTTCCCAAAAAATTGCGTTTGTAAGACCGCTGCGCAAATACGGTGTGCTAAAAAATTATTGCAACCATCTCCATTTTATTCTCTAGGGTCTCTGCTAAAAAGAAATATATATTCTTTGGGGGGTTTTAAGTCATTTTCTAGCCAAAAAATCCCTAAACTGATTTTAAATTGTCAGAAAAATGGCCGGCCCAGACCAAAATAAATTTTGAACTTAGGGAGGGGGTAGAATTGTAATATTTTCATCTATACATTCCAAACTCATTCTATAAATGACCGTCTTCCTGAGGAATAATGTCTGTGAAATGAAAATTTGATTTTAATAAGAATAAAGCATATTGTGTGAGGGCAAATCGCTGTATGGAAGTTAGCGGCCCAGCCAAAAAAACATACCCCGCCCACCAGCCAACCGGAAGCATTTTTGGAGCACAGACCCCGCCCACCAGCCAGTAAACAGTCTAGTATGGTCTTTGAAAACGGCTTGCTCCCAATATGCATCTCCTGATTTACAAACGGTGATTTGCCTTATTTTTTTGTATCTTATAATCAACTTTTTATTTCACAGACATTATTCCTCGATAGATACGATCAGTTTGGGACGTATAGAGGAAAAAAAAAAAAAATGGTACCCTCTCCCTAAGTTGACCATGTTTAATATCATAGGGTATAAATAGTGCTGAATTATTTGTGTTCTGTGTTAGGCAGAGCATAAAAAGATATAGAACAGATTCACAAGTTTTTTTCTTACACCAAATCAATTCTACAAAAACCAGGAAAACACAGTCCAGCCCCCCTAGATGGTGTAAAGCAAAGTACGCTGAATCTTTTGCCTGTGTGAGGACGACCCAGTGGACAGGGTCAGAGGACAAAGAATAAAAAATGCCCCCCTTTGGATTGTAAGCTCTACCAGCAGGGCCCTCCTATTCCTTCTTTATTGAATTGTATTTTTAGTGCATTTTTCTCCCCTCTTTTTTCTTAGGGTCAACTCACACCACATGCGGTACAGTGCGTTTTTTCTCTGCATCAAAAACGCATTGATAGTAGGTTATATGGTTTTCAATGGCACCGCAAGTGGTGTGAACTGGCCCTAAGTGTGCTCCTAGGGAGTGCTTTCTAACTGCAGGGGAGGTGCTTAACTGGAGGAACTGCTTAGCAGAAACACAAGATCTCCATCTTGCCCTTTGACAGACCGCTGTTCTTCCTCTCCTGTGAACGATCGGCGGGTCCCAGTGGACATCACGTCCACCGGAGCCGCTGATTGGCTACAGCGGGAGCAGGTTGCCGGTGGTGCGTGATCCACACCCTGCGCACGAAGTCACGTACAGGTACACGATTTGGCGCAGGAGCGCCACCCTGCCGCAGTACATCTGCGTGGGGTGCTCCATAAGTGGTAATGTACAGGGAGGAGTTAGACTCTTCTTAGGCCTGGATCACACCAGGTATGGGAATGCATGAGATTGCATCTTTTCCCACACCACGCTCAAAAACAAAAAACAAAATGCGCTGTCTTCTGCAGATGCCTGGGGGTGCCATTAATCCCTAATAGTCACCCGACTCATCTGGTAAACATGCATGTGTTTGCAGCCTGGAAAAATGCAGGGTACCGCAGTACTGTGTGGTTTGGTGAAGCGAGATTTTAGGAATCGTGTCTGCGCTATTTTTGCCCATTTTAGGCCCATTGAAAATAGTGGGCTGAGCTAAGAGCGCCGTTCGTCAATGCGCATGCCTGGATGCAGCTTCTGGTGTAAGGGAGCCCCTATTTTATTGTTCCTTTGTTCCCTTTTTTGTTTTCCTGAATTAGGGAGCTGGGGGAGGGGGGTGCACTTTTGCATCCTCACCCTCGTTGCCAGTGGGCCTTTTCCCAAGACTGGCCATAGAGCTCGGCAAAAAAGTGCAGCAATCTAACCGCAATATGTGAACATAAGGGTGGTCCCAGCGGCGGTTTTGCCAGGGCCGGACTGGCCTACCGGCCCTGGGGCAGCTTTAATGGCCGGCGCAGCCGCAGCGCCGCTTTAATGGCCGGCGCAGCCGCAGCGCCGCTTTAAACATTGGACTGTGACAGTCCGTCCGTTCGTCCGATATTACCCGCGTCACGCGTGACGTCAGCCGCTGTGAGCGGCATTACGTCACCACGCCGACGGTCACGGGGCGGGGAGGCTCAGCGGCTGGGAAATGACTGGTGGCTGAGTGAGTGGAGGGAGGCTGCGACTGCCGACTGGTGATGATGACTCACGGGCGCGCCGAAGCCGATGATGATCCCTCCCTCCACACTGATGACGTGCAATGCGGCCGCCACTGTCCAGTCCCAACACAACAACAAACAACACGTGACAACATGACAGACACGCGCCGCGCCAGCCATGTGATCAAAATCATGATGATGAGGTGAGCAGCCTGCTTGACTTAGGTCAGAGAGTCAGACACACAGACAGTGGCAGAGAGTGCACCGCAGCCCTGCATTCTCATGCACCATGCCCGCAGCCCCGCATTCTCCTGTACCATGCCCGCAGCCCCGCATTCTCCTGTACCATGCCCGCAGCCCCGCATTCTCCTGTACCATGCCCGCAGCCTTGCATTCTCCTGTACCATGCCCGCAGCCCCGCATTCTCCTGTACCATGCCTACAGCCTCGCATTCTTCTGTACCATGCCCGCAGCCCTGCATTCTCCTGTACCATGCCTACAGCCTTGCATTCTTCTGTACCATGCCCGCAGCCCTGCATTCTCCTGTACCATGCCCGCAGCACTGCATTCTTCTGTACCATGCCCGCAGCACTGCATTCTCCTGTACCATGCCCGAAGCCCTGCATTCTTCTGTACCATGCCCGCAGCACTGCATTCTCCTGTACCATGCCCGCAGCCCTGCATTCTCCTGTACCATGCCGGAAGCCCTGCATTCTTCTGTACCATGCCCGCAGCACTGCATTCTCCTGTACCATGCCCGCAGCCCTGCATTCTCCTGTACCATGCCCGAAGCCCTGCATTCTTCTGTACCATGCCCGCAGCACTGCATTCTCCTGTACCATGCCCGCAGCCCTGCATTCTTCTGTACCATGCCCGCAGCACTGCATTCTCCTGTACCATGCCCGCAGCCCCGCATTCTCCTGTACCATGCCCGCAGCCCTGCATTCTTCTGTTCCGTTCCCGCAGCACTGCATTCTCCTGTACCATGCCTGCAGCCCCGCATTCTCCTGTACCATGCCCGCAGCCCTGCATTCTTCTGTACCATGCCCGCAGCACTGCATTCTCCTGTACCATGCCCGCAGCACTGCATTCTCCTGTACCATGCCCGCAGCTCCGCATTCTCCTGTACCATGCCCGCAGCCCTGCATTCTCCTGTTCCCTGCCCGCAGCCCTGCATTCTCCTGTACCATGCCTACAGCCCCGCATTCTCCTGTACCATGCCCGCAGCACTGCATTCTCCTGTACCATGCCCGCAGCCCTGCATTCTCCTGTACCATGCCCGCAGCCCCGCATTCTCCTGTACCATGCCCGCAGCCCTGCATTCTTCTGTACCATTCCCGTAGCACTGCATTCTCCTGTACCATGCCCGCAGCCCTGCATTCTCCTGTACCATGCCCGCAGCACTGCATTCTCCTGTACCATGCCCGCAGCCCTGCATTCTCCTGTACCATGCCCGAAGCCCTGCATTCTTCTGTACCATGCCCGCAGCACTGCATTCTCCTGTACCATGCCCGCAGCCCTGCATTCTTCTGTACCATGCCCGCAGCACTGCATTCTCCTGTACCATGCCCGCAGCCCCGCATTCTCCTGTACCATGCCCGCAGCCCTGCATTCTTCTGTTCCGTTCCCGCAGCACTGCATTCTCCTGTACCATGCCTGCAGCCCCGCATTCTCCTGTACCATGCCCGCAGCCCTGCATTCTTCTGTACCATTCCCGCAGCACTGCATTCTCCTGTACCATGCCCGCAGCCCTGCATTCTCCTGTACCATGCCCGCAGCACTGCATTCTCCTGTACCATGCCCGCAGCCCTGCATTCTCCTGTACCATGCCCGAAGCCCTGCATTCTTCTGTACCATGCCCGCAGCACTGCATTCTCCTGTACCATGCCCGCAGCCCTGCATTCTCCTGTACCATGCCCGAAGCCCTGCATTCTTCTGTACCATGCCCGCAGCACTGCATTCTCCTGTACCATGCCCGCAGCCCTGCATTCTTCTGTACCATGCCCGCAGCACTGCATTCTCCTGTACCATGCCCGCAGCCCCGCATTCTCCTGTACCATGCCCGCAACCCTGCATTCTTCTGTTCCGTTCCCGCAGCACTGCATTCTCCTGTACCATGCCTGCAGCCCCGCATTCTCCTGTACCATGCCCGCAGCCCTGCATTCTTCTGTACCATGCCCGCAGCACTGCATTCTCCTGTACCATGCCCGCAGCACTGCATTCTCCTGTACCATGCCCGCAGCTCCGCATTCTCCTGTACCATGCCCGCAGCCCTGCATTCTCCTGTTCCCTGCCCGCAGCCCTGCATTCTCCTGTACCATGCCTACAGCCCCGCATTCTCCTGTACCATGCCCGCAGCACTGCATTCTCCTGTACCATGCCCGCAGCCCTGCATTCTCCTGTACCATGCCCGCAGCCCCGCATTCTCCTGTACCATGCCCGCAGCCCTGCATTCTTCTGTACCATTCCCGCAGCACTGCATTCTCCTGTACCATGCCCGCAGCCCTGCAGGGCACTGTGGCACTATAGACAGTAGAAAGCCTGGTGAGCTCATCTGCCCAGTGTCTACTGCTCTGTCCTGCTCCTGCTGTCACTCCGTACACACTCACACTCCTCTGACTGCTTTCATAGTCCTATAGAATATGGGGGCCTCTTGGAAGGCGTGAATTTTTTTTTTTTTTGGGGGGGGGGGGGGGCAGCATTTCATTCTCGGACCCAGGCAGCACAATGTCCTGGGCCAGTCCTGGTAGGTGGCTCAGATTGCCGCTTGACACCCGCAATCGTTCCCCGCTGAGAGAGAAGAACGGTCAGCTGTTGTAAACACAGCTGACCGTTCTCCCTGGAATGATAATAGAGCACCTGTGATCCTCCTATATAGGATCACAGGTCTCTATGGTCATTCCACAAGCCACGCCCCCAAAAGTTAGAAACACGCCCCTAGGTACACATTTAACCCCTTGATCACCTATACTGTTAACCCCTTCCCTGCCAGTGTCATTATTACAAAAACAGTGCATATTTTTAGCACTGATTACTGTAGTAATGTCACTGGTCCCCCAAAAAGTGTCAAATATATCAGTTAGGGGTCCGATTTGTCCGCCGCAATGTCGAAGTCCCGCAAAAAATAGCAGATTGCCGCCATTACTAGTAAAAAAAAAAAAGAAAAACAATTAAAATGACATAAATCTTTCCTGTAGTTAGTAGACGCAAAATATTTCGCGCAAACCAATCAAAATGCGCTAATTGCGATTTTTTTTTTTTTTTTACCAAAAATATGTAGCAGAAAACAAATTGGCCTGAAATGTTAAAAAATGAGGATGAGGGGTGTATGGGGGGGAATTATGGAGGATGAGGGGCGTATGGGGGGGGGAATTATGGAGGATGAGGGGCGTATGGGGGGGAGAATTATGGAGGATGAGGGGCGTATGGGGGGGGGAATTATGGAGGATGAGGGGCGTATGGGGGGGGAGAATTATGGAGGATGAGGAGCGTATGGGGGGGGGGATTATGGAGGATGAGGGGCGTATAGGGGGGGGGGGAATTATGGAGGATGAGGGGCGTTTGGGGGGGGGATTATGGAGGATGAGGGGCGTATGGGGGGGGGAATTATGGAGGATGAGGGGCGTATGGGGGGGGGAAATTATGGAGGATGAGGGGCGTATGGGGGGGAGAATTATGGAGGATGAGGGGCGTATGGGGGGGGATTATGGAGGATGAGGGGCATATAGGGGGGGGGGAATTATGGAGGATGAGGGGCGTTTGGGGGGGGGATTATGGAGGATGAGGGGCGTATAGGGGGGGATTATAGAGGGTATTATAAAGGATGGGGGGGGGGAATTATAGTGGATGTGGGGTGTAGAGAATGCCAGGTACAGGACAGTGTCACTGTCTTTTCCTGAGCCACTGTTACTCACTTTACCACCTCTACCACAGCTGATGACAATGCCCGGTACTTTCTGGAATGATGGACCATGTGACAGGGCTTGGGTCTAGCGCCCAATCATATTGCCTGAGCCCTGTCACATGATCAGTGAAGTGGCTCTGCAGCTCCCCCCAGTGGCTGTGTTGGGGAGGGGAGTATCATTAGGGTGATGCTTTACACAGGGTTCGTACGGTCATGAAAAACCTGGAAAAGTTATGGAATTTTACAATGGCAATTTCCAAGCCTAGATACGTTTTGGAAAATACTTAAGCCCAGAAAGTTTTGGAAAAGTCATGGAAATTTGAGAGAAAGGCACCATTCAGTGTAGCAGATGTAAATCATTTTATTGATTTACAGCAGTGTCCGGTACACATAACGCTATATGCATGCCTTATTTGTATTGTGAGTAGTTTTTATAAGGGGAAGGGGAGTGTACTATATGTGATAAAATTATTTAAAACAATACTGCACTATCGGCACCCCTTATTTGTTTTCATTCCCCGCCTATATATTGGTCACATGATATGGCTGAGAACTGACAGATGTATATCCACTATCTATGTGAGTGCCATCTTGTGTGGGAGATTCCAGCCATTTACAGGAATAGAGGAGGAGGATTTTGAAGTGGAGAGGAGAGAAAAGCAGATTAAATTAAGCGCAGATTCCTGGTAGCATTCAGTGAGTGGCCATTGTCACGGGGAGAGCACAGACGGTGTAGTGGAGGTGTTTTGCAGTCCATTAGGAACTTTGAGCACCGGGAATTCTTGGCTTAACCGTTTATTGTGCAATGATTAACCCTAAAGGACACACAAACAAAGTTTATATACCGAGTATTGTATATTTGTATGGACAGATACTATCAAGATTTATGCACTGAAATTATCTTCTCAGGTTGCAATAAGAGATTTTGCAGTTTGTTTTGGGACTGTAAAGAGGAAGTAAACCCTCCTCTGACACTTTTACCTATAGGTAAGCCTATGATAAGGCTTACCTATAGGTACTGTAAATATCTCCTAAACATGCATCGTTTAGGAGATATTTACCTTACATGCAGCCAGTGACGTCACTGGCGCATGCGCTCTGAAGGAGCGGCCGCTGGTGCGTTCCTTCAGAGCCCCGTGCCGTGACCGTAGGCTCCCACGCGCATGCGCGGGAGTGACGTAATTGCGGTGCCGGCCAATCAGATGGCCAGATGCCGCGATCCCGGAAGACGGGCGACTGAACATGTCGCCCGTCATACAGGTAAGCGGGCGGCACGGCGGGGGCTCGTTCTAAGGTAAGTATTTCATAATGAGCTAGTATGCAATGCATACTAGCTCATTATGTGTTTCTCCTTCAGGTTGTGAAAAAAAAATGTTAAATGAGTTTACAACCTCTTTAAGCGCTGATGAATGTTATTAATACTGAGGTGTATCTTTGAGCACAATAGTGTTGATTACATTTTATTACATGTTTGAATTTGCACAGCGGCTGTTCAATTTTTGAAACAGTATTAATAGGTATTGTTTTTATTATTAATTTTGAGAGTTCATATTTGCGAAACATCTATTGGAATTTAAGCGCTGGGTGAGTGTTTGCCGGTTTTTCAGTCTAGCAACCACCTCACATGTATTCGATTATAGTTGGTTAAATTATATTATTATATTGGTTAAATTACAATAGTTAACTTTTGCGTGATCCGTCACGTGACGTTCTCTGCGTGGGGTAACCTTTTTTACAGTCTATGGGGGTAACGCAGTTTCAGCTACTGTACACTACAAAGCTTGTCATTTATTTTAGTAAAAATATGCTGGGTGTAACATGGATTTTCTTCTTATTTAACATGTATACATAGACATTTCATAAAACATTAGGTCATGAATATTTACTTGAAGTCATAAAAAAGTCATGGAATTTTATTGGTAAAAATGTGTATGAAGCCTGGCAATAGTAAACCAATAGATGGCGCTAAAGGTAGTACAGATTTATGACTGGCCCTGGCTGAAGTCCTAACAAACCTATAGATGGCGCTAAAGGGTCACAGATTTATTGTTGAACTGCAGCAGTAATAGAAAACCAATAGATGGCGCTGAAGGGAGCACAAATGTAATACTGACGGGCTGAAGTTATATTAAACCAATAGATGGCAATGAAGGGTCACGGATGTATTATTGAACTGCGGCATTATTAGCAAACCAATAGATGGCGCTAAAGGTACAGATTTATTGCTGACCCGCTTAAGTAATAAACTAATGGATTGCGCTAAAGGGTCACAGTTATTAACCTCCTGCAGTAATAAACCAATAGATGGCGCTAGAGGTAGTACAGATGTATTACTGACCAGTTGAATTCATAACAAACCAATAGATGGCGCCGAAGCATCACAGATTTATTACTGACCAGTTGAAGTCATAGCAACCGATGACTGAACACTTTTTTTTTTTTAACTGAGCTGAGCTTATTCTCTAGGGTCTCTGCTAAAAAGAAATATATATTCTTTGGGGGGTTTTAAGTCATTTTCTAGCCAAAAAATCCCTAAACTGATTTTAAATTGTCAGAAAAATGGCCGGCCCAGACCAAAATAAATTTTGAACTTAGGGAGGGGGTAGAATTGTAATATTTTCATCTATACATTCCAAACTCATTCTATAAATGACCGTCTTCCTGAGGAATAATGTCTGCGAAATGAAAATTTGATTTTAATAAGAATAAAGCATATTGTGTGAGGGCAAATCGCTGTATGGAAGTTAGCGGCCCAGCCAAAAAAACATACCCCGCCCACCAGCCAACCGGAAGCATTTTTGGAGCACAGACCCCGCCCACCAGCCAGTAAACAGTCTAGTATGGTCTTTGAAAACGGCTTGCTCCCAATATGCATCTCCTGATTTACAAACGGTGATTTGCCTTATTTTTTTGTATCTTATAATCAACTTTTTATTTCACAGACATTATTCCTCGATAGAAGCTTATTATACAATCAGTTTGGGACGTATAGAAGAAAAAAAAAAAAAAATGGTACCCTCTCCCTAAGTTGACCATGTTTAATATCATAGGGTATAAATAGTGCTGGAAACCTTGTTTTTATTTGTGTTCTGTGTTAGCCGGAGCATAAAAAGATATAGAACAGATTCACAAGTTTTTTTCTTACACCAAATCAATTCTACAAAAACCAGGAAAACACAGTCCAGCCCCCCTAGATGGTGTAAAGCAAAGTACGCTGAATCTTTTGCCTGTGTGAGGACGACCCAGTGGACAGGGTCAGAGGACAAAGAATAAAAAATGCCCCCCTTTGGATTGTAAGCTCTACCAGCAGGGCCCTCCTATTCCTTCTTTATTGAATTGTATTTTTAGTGCATTTTTCTCCCCTCTTTTTTCTTAGGGTCAACTCACACCACATGCGGTACAGTGCGTTTTTTCTCTGCATCAAAAACGCATTGATAGTAGGTTATATGGTTTTCAATGGCACCGCAAGTGGTGTGAACTGGCCCTAAGTGTGCTCCTAGGGAGTGCTTTCTAACTGCAGGGGAGGTGCTTAACTGGAGGAACTGCTTAGCAGAAACACAAGATCTCCATCTTGCCCTTTGACAGACCGCTGTTCTTCCTCTCCTGTGAACGATCGGCGGGTCCCAGTGGACATCACGTCCACCGGAGCCGCTGATTGGCTACAGCGGGAGCAGGTTGCCGGTGGTGCGTGATCCACACCCTGCACACGAAGTCACGTACAGGTACACGATTTGGCGCAGGAGCGCCGCCCTGCCGCAGTACATCTGCGTGGGGTGCTCCATAAGTGGTAATGTACAGGGAGGAGTTAGACTCTTCTTAGGCCTGGATCACACCAGGTGTGGGAATGCATGAGATTGCATCTTTTCCCACACCACGCTCAAAAACAAAAAACAAAATGCGCTGTCTTCTGCAGATGCCTGGGGGTGCCATTAATCCCTAATAGTCAACCGACTCATCTGGTAAACATGCATGTGTTTGCAGCCTGGAAAAATGCAGGGTACCGCAGTACTGTGTGGTTTGGTGAAGCGAGATTTTAGGAATCGTGTCTGCGCTATTTTTGCCCATTTTAGGCCCATTGAAAATAGTGGGCTGAGCTAAGAGCGCCGTTCGTCAATGCGCATGCCTGGATGCAGCTTCTGGTGTAAGGGAGCCCCTATTTTATTGTTCCTTTGTTCCCTTTTTTGTTTTCCTGAATTAGGGAGCTGGGGGAGGGGGGTGCACTTTTGCATCCTCACCCTCGTTGCCAGTGGGCCTTTTCCCAAGACTGGCCATAGAGCTCGGCAAAAAAGTGCAGCAATCTAACCGCAATATGTGAACATAAGGGTGGTCCCAGCGGCGGTTTTGCCAGGGCCGGACTGGCCTACCGGCCCTGGGGCAGCTTTAATGGCCGGCGCAGCCGCAGCGCCGCTTTAATGGCCGGAGCAGCCGCAGCGCCGCTTTAAACATTGGACTGTGACAGTCCGTCCGTTCGTCCGATATTACCCGCGTCACGCGTGACGTCAGCCGCTGTGAGCGGCATTACGTCACCGCGCCGACGGTCACGGGGGCGGGGCGGCTCAGCGGCTGGGAAATGACTGGTGGCTGAGTGAGTGGAGGGAGGCTGCGACTGCCGACTGGTGATGATGACTCACGGGCGCGCCGAAGCCTATGATGATCCCTCCCTCCACACTGATGACGTGCAATGCGGCCGCCACTGTCCAGTCCCGACACAACAACAAACAACACGTGACAACATGACAGACACGCGCCGCACCAGCCATGTGATCAAACTCATGATGATGAGGTGAGCAGCCTGCTTGACTTAGGTCAGAGAGTCAGACACACAGACAGTGGCAGAGAGTGCACCGCAGCCCTGCATTTTCATGCACCATGCCCGCAGCCCCGCATTCTCATGCACCATGCCCGCAGCCCCGCATTCTCCTGTACCATGCCCGCAGCCCCGCATTCTCCTGTACCATGCCCGCAGCCCCGCATTCTCCTGTACCATGCCCGCAGCCTTGCATTCTCCTGTACCATGCCCGCAGCCCCGCATTCTCCTGTACCATGCCTACAGCCTCGCATTCTTCTGTACCATGCCCGCAGCCCTGCATTCTCCTGTACCATGCCTACAGCCTTGCATTCTTCTGTACCATGCCCGCAGCCCTGCATTCTCCTGTACCATGCCCGCAGCACTGCATTCTTCTGTACCATGCCCGCAGCACTGCATTCTCCTGTACCATGCCCGAAGCCCTGCATTCTTCTGTACCATGCCCGCAGCACTGCATTCTCCTGTACCATGCCCGCAGCCCTGCATTCTCCTGTACCATGCCCGAAGCCCTGCATTCTTCTGTACCATGCCCGCAGCACTGCATTCTCCTGTACCATGCCCGCAGCCCTGCATTCTCCTGTACCATGCCCGCAGCACTGCATTCTCCTGTACCATGCCCGAAGCCCTGCATTCTTCTGTACCATGCCCGCAGCACTGCATTCTCCTGTACCATGCCCGCAGCCCTGCATTCTTCTGTACCATGCCCGCAGCACTGCATTCTCCTGTACCATGCCCGCAGCCCCGCATTCTCCTGTACCATGCCCGCAGCCCTGCATTCTTCTGTTCCGTTCCCGCAGCACTGCATTCTCCTGTACCATGCCCGCAGCCCCGCATTCTCCTGTACCATGCCCGCAGCCCTGCATTCTTCTGTACCATGCCCGCAGCACTGCATTCTCCTGTACCATGCCCGCAGCACTGCATTCTCCTGTACCATGCCCGCAGCTCCGCATTCTCCTGTACCATGCCCACAGCCCTGCATTCTCCTGTTCCCTGCCCGCAGTCCTGCATTCTCCTGTACCATGCCTACAGCCCCGCATTCTCCTGTACCATGCCCGCAGCCCTGCATTCTCCTGTACCATGCCCGCAGCCCTGCATTCTCCTGTACCATGCCCGCAGCACTGCATTCTCCTGTACCATGCCCGCAGCACTGCATTCTCCTGTACCATGCCCGCAGCCCTGCATTCTCCTGTACCATGCCCGCAGCCCCGCATTCTCCTGTACCATGCCCGCAGCCCTGCATTCTTCTGTACCATTTCCGCAGCACTGCATTCTCCTGTACCATGCCCGCAGCCCTGCAGGGCACTGTGGCACTATAGACAGTAGAAAGCCTGGTGAGCTCATCTGCCCAGTGTCTACTGCTCTGTCCTGCTCCTGCTGTCACTCCGTACACACTCACACTCCTCTGACTGCTTTCATAGTCCTATAGAATATGGGGGCCTCTTGGAGGGCGTGAATTTTTTTTTTTTTTGGGAGGGGGGGGGGGCAGCATTTCATTCTCGGACCCAGGCAGCACAATGTCCTGGGCCAGTCCTGGTAGGTGGCTCAGATTGCCGCTTGACACCCGCAATCGTTCCCCGCTGAGAGAGAAGAACGGTCAGCTGTTGTAAACACAGCTGACCGTTCTCCCTGGAATGATAATAGAGCCCCTGTGATCCTCCTATATAGGATCACAGGTCTCTATGGTCATTCCACAAGCCACGCCCCCAAAAGTTAGAAACACGCCCCTAGGTACACATTTAACCCCTTGATCACCTATACTGTTAACCCCTTCCCTGCCAGTGTCATTATTACAAAAACAGTGCATATTTTTAGCACTGATTACTGTAGTAATGTCACTGGTCCCCCAAAAAGTGTCAAATATATCAGTTAGGGGTCCGATTTGTCTGCCGCAATGTCGAAGTCCCGCAAAAAATAGCAGATTGCCGCCATTACTAGTAAAAAAAAAAAAAAAAAACAATTAAAATGACATAAATCTTTCCTGTAGTTAGTAGACGCAAAATATTTCGCGCAAACCAATCAAAATACGCTAATTGCGATTTTTTTTTTTTTTTACCAAAAATATGTAGCAGAAAACAAATTGGCCTGAAATGTTAAAAAATGAGGATGAGGGGTGTATGGGGGGGAATTATGGAGGATGAGGGGCGTATGGGGGGGGAATTATGGAGGATGAGGGGCGTATGGGGGGGAGAATTATGGAGGATGAGGGGCGTATGGGGGGGGGAATTATGAAGGATGAGGGGCGTATGGGGGGGGAGAATTATGGAGGATGAGGGGCGTATGGGGGGGGGGATTATGGAGGATGAGGGGCGTATAGGGGGGGGGAATTATGGAGGATGAGGGGCGTTTGGGGGGGGATTATGGAGGATGAGGGGCGTATAGGGGGGGATTATAGAGGGTATTATAAAGGATGGGGGGGGGGGAATTATAGTGGATGTGGGGTGTAGAGAATGCCAGGTACAGGACAGTGTCACTGTCTTTTCCTGAGCCACTGTTACTCACTTTACCACCTCTACCACAGCTGATGACAATGCCCGGTACTTTCTGGAATGATGGACCATGTGACAGGGCTTGGGTCTGGCGCCCAATCATATTGCCTGAGCCCTGTCACATGATCAGTGAAGTGGCTCTGCAGCTCCCCCCAGTGGCTGTGTTGGGGAGGGGAGTATCATTAGGGTGATGCTTTACACAGGGTTCGTACGGTCATGAAAAACCTGGAAAAGTTATGGAATTTTACAATGGCAATTTCCAAGCCTGGATACGTTTTGGAAAATACTTAAGCCCAGAAAGTTTTGGAAAAGTCATGGAAATTTGAGAGAAAGGCACCATTCAGTGTAGCAGATGTAAATCATTTTATTGATTTACAGCAGTGTCCGGTACACATAACGCTATATGCATGCCTTATTTGTATTGTGAGTAGTTTTTATAAGGGGAAGGGGAGTGTACTATATGTGATAAAATTATTTAAAACAATACTGCACTATCGGCACCCCTTATTTGTTTTCATTCCCCGCCTATATATTGGTCACATGATATGGCTGAGAACTGACAGATGTATATCCACTATCTATGTGAGTGCCATCTTGTGTGGGAGATTCCAGCCATTTACAGGAATAGAGGAGGAGGATTTTGAAGTGGAGAGGAGAGAAAAGCAGATTAAATTAAGCGCAGATTCCTGGTAGCATTCAGTGAGTGGCCATTGTCACGGGGAGTGCACAGACGGTGTAGTGGAGGTGTTTTGCAGTCCATTAGGAACTTTGAGCACCGGGAATTCTTGGCTTAACCGTTTATTGTGCAATGATTAACCCTAAAGGACACACAAACAAAGTTTATATACCGAGTATTGTATATTTGTATGGACAGATACTATCAGGATTTATGCACTGAAATTATCTTCTCAGGTTGCAATAAGAGATTTTGCAGTTTGTTTTGGGACTTTAAAGAGGAAGTAAACCCTCCTCTGACACTTTTACCTATAGGTAAGCCTATGATAAGGCTTACCTATAGGTACTGTAAATATCTCCTAAACATGCATCGTTTAGGAGATATTTACCTTACATGCAGCCAGTGACGTCACTGGCGCATGCGCTCTGAAGGAGCGGCCGCTGGTGCGTTCCTTTAGAGCCCCATGCCGTGACCGTAGGCTCCCACGCGCATGCGCGGGAGTGACGTAATTGCGGTGCCGGCCAATCAGATGGCCAGATGCCGCGATCCCGGAAGACGGGCGACTGAACATGTCGCCCGTCATACAGGTAAGCGGGCGGCACGGCGGGGGCTCGTTCTAAGGTAAGTATTTCATAATGAGCTAGTATGCGATGCATACTAGCTCATTATGTGTTTCTCTTTCAGGTTGTGAAAAAAAAATGTTAAATGAGTTTACAACCTCTTTAAGCGCTGATGAATGTTATTAATACTGAGGTGTATCTTTGAGCACAATAGTGTTGATTACATTTTATTACATGTTTGAATTTGCACAGCGGCTGTTCAATTTTTGAAACAGTATTAATAGGTATTGTTTTTATTATTAATTTTGAGAGTTCATATTTGCGAAACATCTATTGGAATTTAAGCGCTGGGTGAGTGTTTGCCGGTTTTTCAGTCTAGCAACCACCTCACATATATTCGATTATAGTTGGTTAAATTATATTATTATATTGGTTAAATTACAATAGTTAACTTTTGCGTGATCCGTCACGTGACGTTCTCTGCGTGGGGTAACCTTTTTTACAGTCTATGGGGGTAACGCAGTTTCAGCTACTGTACACTACAAAGCTTGTCATTTATTTTAGTAAAAATATGCTGGGTGTAACATGGATTTTCTTCTTATTTAACATGTATACATAGACATTTCATAAAACATTAGGTCATGAATATTTACTTGAAGTCATAAAAAAGTCATGGAATTTTATTGGTAAAAATGTGTATGAAGCCTGGCAATAGTAAACCAATAGATGGCGCTAAAGGTAGTACAGATTTATGACTGGCCCTGGCTGAAGTCCTAACAAACCTATAGATGGCGCTAAAGGGTCACAGATTTATTGTTGAACTGCAGCAGTAATAGAAAACCAATAGATGGCGCTGAAGGGAGCACAAATGTAATACTGACGGGCTGAAGTTATATTAAACCAATAGATGGCAATGAAGGGTCACGGATGTATTATTGAACTGCGGCATTATTAGCAAACCAATAGATGGCGCTAAAGGTACAGATTTATTGCTGACCCGCTTAACCACTTACCGCCCGCCCGCCGTCATATGACGGCGGGACGGTGCGGCTATTATCCTGGGCGGACGTCATATGACGTGACCCAGTAAATGCACGGCAGGCGCGCGATCGCGGGCGCGCCGCCGTGCACTGCCGGTGTCGGCGTGTCCCCGGGACACAGCCGGTCACCGGCAGGGGGGAAACAGCCAATAGGCATGGCTGTTTCCCACGTGATCGGCTGTGTTTCAATGACACAGCCGATCACAATGGAGGCGCCCGGGAGATGACCGCGCATGCGCGATCGGGAGCGCGCAGCGCGGTCATGTCGGTGGCACTGTGTTCCGTAGGAGCACAGCTGTCACCGGCGGTAGTAAACAGTCACTGACAGTGACTGTTTACTATGTGATCGGCTGTGAATCCATTCACAGCCGATCAGAAAATGTAAACAAAGAGCAGTAACTCACTGTTACTAGCTCTTCTCTCCTCATACAGTTTCCAGTATGAGGGGAGAAGAGCTAGAAACATTGAGTTACTGCTCTGTACCCCTGTAAAAAGTAAAAAGCACACAAATAAAGGTCCCCCACACACAGTCCTCAGCCCCCCCCAATGTCCCCTGTCACCCAACAGTCACCTCATCAGTGCCCAGAAATTGACACCCATAAGGCTACGTTCACATGTGAGAGTAGCGATCGCAGGCAGAATAACCGCGATTCTGCCCGCGATCCGGAAATCATTGCAAATCGCGGGACGCCTGTGCGTTGCCCGTGATTTGCAATAGCACCCCAAACGCTGTGCGATGTTGCCGCCATTTCCACCTGCCGAATCGCGGTAACATCTCGCAAACATCGCATGATGCCCAAAAAAGGTACAAGAGTTTCTTTGGGGCGTCATGCGTTGTTTGCGTGATGTTACCTCGATTCGGCAGGCGGAAATCGCTGCAACATCGCACAGCGTTTGGGGTGCTATTGCAAATCACGGGCAACGCACAGGCGTCCCGCCATTTGCAATGATTTCTGGATCACGGGCAGAATCGCAGTGATTCTGCCCGTGATCGCTACGCTCACATGTGAACATAGCCTAAAATTCACCGGTCACCAGAGACTGCCATCAGTACCGCCGTGCACCATCGCCCGTCACCTGTCACCCATCAGTGACCATCGCCCGTCACCTGTCACCCCATCAATCACCGTCACCTGTCACCCCATCAAACATCGTCACCTGTCACCCCATCAGTCACCTTCATCTGTCACCCTATCAATCATCGTCATTTGACACCCCATCAGTGATCCTCACTTGTCACCCCATCAATCATCGTCACATGTCACCCCGTCAGTGATTGTCATTTGTCACCCCATCAATCATCGTCACTTGTCACCTCATCAATCATCGTCTCCTGTCACCTCATCAATCATCATCACCTGTCACCCCATCAGTCATCGTCACCTGTCACCCCATCAGTCATTGTCACCTGTCACCCCATCAGTCATTGTCACCTGTCACCCCATCAGTCATTGTCACCTGTCACCCCATCAGTCATTGTCACCTGTCACCCCATCAGTCATCGTCACCTGTCACCCCATCAGTCATCGTCACCTGTTTGTCATATACATGCAATCACTTACTGACCGCCTAACGACTATATGCGTCGGCCATTAAAAGCTAAATACTGGAGTTATGGCAGCAGATAGCCCCCATAACCCCGGTATTTTTTGAAACGGCGGGCGGTCGGCTTTCAGATAAGGGTGGTCCCAGTGGCGGATTCGCCGCGGAATTACCCTTACGGTGCAGGGGAAGAGGTGCCCCCCCTCCTGCCGCGTCCCAGACGTTTTCCCAGCTTACCGGACCCGCCGGCAGCGGGGAAAACTATCCGGTCCCGGATCCTCAGAGACAGGAAGTCGAGTGAGGGCAAGATGGCCCTCACTCAACTCTATGGTCTTGGAGGACCGGAGCTACGTCAAAAGACGTTGCCTAGCAACCGGTTTAAAGGGCCGCTTTTTTTTTTGCTTTTTTTTTTTTTCCTCTTTCAACAATTTTTTTTTTTTTTTTCTTTTTTAGTGTAGTTGTGAGGTGTGAGGTCTTTTTGACCCCAGATCTCACAATAAAGAGGACCTGTCATGCCTATTTCTATTACAAGGGATGTTTACATTCCTTGTAATAGGAATAAAAATGATCAAAACATTTTTTTTTTTTAAACTGTGTAAAAATAAAAAAATAATAAATAAAATAAATAGGAAAAAAAAAAAAATTAAAGCGCCCTGCCTCCGTTAGCTCGCGCGCAGAAGCAAACGCATACGCAAGTCCCGCCCACATATGTAAACGGTGTTCAAACCATACATGTGAGGTATCGCCGCGATCGTTAGAGCGAGAGCAATAATTTGAGCCATAGACCTCCTCTGTAACTCTAAGCTAGTAACCTGCAGAAATTTTTAAAATGTTGCCTATGGGGATTTTTAAGTACCAATGTTTGGCGCCATTCTGTGAGCATGCACAATTTTGAAGCATGACATGTTGGGTATCTAATTACTCGGCGTAACATTATCTTTCATATTATGGGAAAAAAATGTGCTAAATTTACTGTTTTCTTATGTTTTAGTTCAAAAAAGTGAATTTTTTTTCAAAAAAATCGCATTTGGAAGACTGCTGCGCAAATATGGTGTGATAAAAAATATTGCAACGATCTCCATTTTATTCTCTAGGGTCTCTGCTAAAAAAAAATATATAATGTTTGGGGGTTCTAAGTAGTTTTCTAGCAAAAAAAAATGATTTTAGTTTGTAAACACCAAGTGTCAAAAATAGGCCCAATCTTAAAGTGGATAAATGGACAACTTTGTGTAAAGCGCTACTTGGATGTTAGGCCTATGTATGTGGCCAGGCTGTGAAAAAGTGTTACACATGTGGTATCGCCATACTCAGGAGGAATAGCAGAATGTATTTTGGGGTGCAATTTTTGCTATGTACATGCTATGTGTTAGAAATATTGCATAAATGGACAGCTTTGTGTAAAAAAAATGTGTTTTCATTTTCTTTCCACATTTTCCAAAAACTTGTGGAAAAAAATGACATATTCAAAAGACTCATTATGCCTCAAAAATTATACGTTGGGCTGTTTGCTTTCCAAAATGGGGTAATTTTATGGGGGTTTCCATTGTCCTGGTGCTCCAGGGCCTTCAAAAGTGCGATAGGTTGTCAGGAAATTATATGTGTAATTTGTGCTCCTAGAATGCCGGACGGGGCTACTTGGATGTTAGGCCTCTGTATGTGGCCAGGCTGTGAAAAAGTCTCACACATGTGGTATCTCCATACTCAGGAGGAGTAGTAGAATGTGTTTTGGGGTGTAGTTGCAAGTATACATGTGCTGTGTGAGAGAAATAACCTGTTAATACGGCAATTTGTAAAAAAAAAAACAAAAAAAAAAACAAAATCTTCATTTTGCAAAGCATTGTGGGAAAAAATTACAACTTCAAAAAACTCACCATGCCCCTTATTAAATACCTTGGAATGTCTACTTTCCAAAAAGGGGTCATTTGGGGGGTATTTGTACTTTCCTGACTTTTTAGTGTCTCAAGAAATGAGATAGGCCTTCAGTACATCAGGTGTGATCAAGTGTGATCAATTTTCAATGATTCGCACCATAGCTTGTGGACTCTATAACTTTCACAAAGACCAAATAATATACACTTACTTGGGTTATTTTTACCAAAGATAAGTAGCAGTATAAATTTTGGCCAAAATTTGTGAAGAAAAATTACTAATTTGCAAAATTTTATGACAGAAACAAAGAAAAATGCGTTTTTTCACAATATTTTCAGTCTTTTTTTATTTATAGCACAAAAAATAAAAAACCCAGTATTGATCAAATACCATCAAAAGAAAGCTCTATTTGTGTGAAAAAAAGGACACAATTTTTGTATGGGTACAGTGTTGCATGACTGAGTAATTCTCAGTCAAAGTGTGAGAGCGCTGAAAGCTGAAAATCGGTCTGGGCAGGAAGGGGGTGAAAGTGCACTGTAGGCAAGTGGTTAAGTAATAAACTAATGGATTGCGCTAAAGGGTCACAGTTATTAACCTCCTGCAGTAATAAACCAATAGATGGCGCTAGAGGTAGTACAGATGTATTACTGACCGGTTGAATTCATAACAAACCAATAGATGGCGCCGAAGCATCACAGATTTATTACTGACCAGTTGAAGTCATAGCAACCGATGACTGAACACTTTTTTTTTTTTAACTGAGCTGAGCTTATTCTCTAGGGTCTCTGCTAAAAAGAAATATATATTCTTTGGGGGGTTTTAAGTCATTTTCTAGCCAAAAAATCCCTAAACTGATTTTAAATTGTCAGAAAAATGGCCGGCCCAGACCAAAATAAATTTTGAACTTAGGGAGGGGGTAGAATTGTAAAATTTTCATCTATACATTCCAAACTCATTCTATAAATGACCGTCTTCCTGAGGAATAATGTCTGTGAAATGAAAATTTGATTTTAATAAGAATAAAGCATATTGTGTGAGGGCAAATCGCTGTTTGGAAGTTAGCGGCCCAGCCAAAAAAACATACCCCGCCCACCAGCCAACCGGAAGCATTTTTGGAGCACAGACCCCGCCCACCAGCCAGTAAACAGTCTAGTATGGTCTTTGAAAACGGCTTGCTCCCAATATGCATCTCCTGATTTACAAACGGTGATTTGCCTTATTTTTTTGTATCTTATAATCAACTTTTTATTTCACAGACATTATTCCTCGATAGAAGCTTATTATACAATCAGTTTGGGACGTATAGAAGAAAAAAAAAAAAAATGGTACCCTCTCCCTAAGTTGACCATGTTTAATATCATAGGGTATAAATAGTGCTGAAAACCTTGTTTTTATTTGTGTTCTGTGTTAGCCGGAGCATAAAAAGATATAGAACAGATTCACAAGTTTTTTTCTTACACCAAATCAATTCTACAAAAACCAGGAAAACACAGTCCAGCCCCCCTAGATGGTGTAAAGCAAAGTACGCTGAATCTTTTGCCCGTGTGAGGACGGCCCAGTGGACAGGGTCAGAGGACAAAGAATAAAAAATGCCCCCCTTTGGATTGTAAGCTCTACCAGCAGGGCCCTCCTATTCCTTCTTTATTGAATTGTATTTTTAGTGCATTTTTCTCCCCTCTTTTTTCTTAGGGTCAACTCACACCACATGCGGTACAGTGCGTTTTTTCTCTGCATCAAAAACGCATTGATAGTAGGTTATATGGTTTTCAATGGCACCGCAAGTGGTGTGAACTGGCCCTAAGTGTGCTCCTAGGGAGTGCTTTCTAACTGCAGGGGAGGTGCTTAACTGGAGGAACTGCTTAGCAGAAACACAAGATCTCCATCTTGCCCTTTGACAGACCGCTGTTCTTCCTCTCCTGTGAACGATCGGCGGGTCCCAGTGGACATCACGTCCACCGGAGCCGCTGATTGGCTACAGCGGGAGCAGGTTGCCGGTGGTGCGTGATCCACACCCTGCACACGAAGTCACGTACAGGTACACGATTTGGCGCAGGAGCGCCGCCCTGCCGCAGTACATCTGCGTGGGGTGCTCCATAAGTGGTAATGTACAGGGAGGAGTTAGACTCTTCTTAGGCCTGGATCACACCAGGTGTGGGAATGCATGAGATTGCATCTTTTCCCACACCACGCTCAAAAACAAAAAACAAAATGCGCTGTCTTCTGCAGATGCCTGGGGGTGCCATTAATCCCTAATAGTCACCCGACTCATCTGGTAAACATGCATGTGTTTGCAGCCTGGAAAAATGCAGGGTACCGCAGTACTGTGTGGTTTGGTGAAGCGAGATTTTAGGAATCGTGTCTGCGCTATTTTTGCCCATTTTAGGCCCATTGAAAATAGTGGGCTGAGCTAAGAGCGCCGTTCGTCAATGCGCATGCCTGGATGCAGCTTCTGGTGTAAGGGAGCCCCTATTTTATTGTTCCTTTGTTCCCTTTTTTGTTTTCCTGAATTAGGGAGCTGGGGGAGGGGGGTGCACTTTTGCATCCTCACCCTCGTTGCCAGTGGGCCTTTTCCCAAGACTGGCCATAGAGCTCGGCAAAAAAGTGCAGCAATCTAACCGCAATATGTGAACATAAGGGTGGTCCCAGCGGCGGTTTTGCCAGGGCCGGACTGGCCTACCAGCCCTGGGGCAGCTTTAATGGCCGGCGCAGCCGCAGCGCCGCTTTAATGGCCGGAGCAGCCGCAGCGCCGCTTTAAACATTGGACTGTGACAGTCCGTCCGTTCGTCCGATATTACCCGCGTCACGCGTGACGTCAGCCGCTGTGAGCGGCATTACGTCACCGCGCCAACGGTCACGGGGGCGGGGCGGCTCAGCGGCTGGGAAATGACTGGTGGCTGAGTGAGTGGAGGGAGGCTGCGACTGCCGACTGGTGATGATGACTCACGGGCGCGCCGAAGCCTATGATGATCCCTCCCTCCACACTGATGACGTGCAATGCGGCCGCCACTGTCCAGTCCCGACACAACAACAAACAACACGTGACAACATGACAGACACGCGCCGCGCCAGCCATGTGATCAAACTCATGATGATGAGGTGAGCAGCCTGCTTGACTTAGGTCAGAGAGTCAGACACACAGACAGTGGCAGAGAGTGCACCGCAGCCCTGCATTTTCATGCACCATGCCCGCAGCCCCGCATTCTCATGCACCATGCCCGCAGCCCCGCATTCTCCTGTACCATGCCCGCAGCCCCGCATTCTCCTGTACCATGCCCGCAGCCCCGCATTCTCCTGTACCATGCCCGCAGCCTTGCATTCTCCTGTACCATGCCCGCAGCCCCGCATTCTCCTGTACCATGCCTACAGCCTCGCATTCTTCTGTACCATGCCCGCAGCCCTGCATTCTCCTGTACCATGCCTACAGCCTTGCATTCTTCTGTACCATGCCCGCAGCCCTGCATTCTCCTGTACCATGCCCGCAGCACTGCATTCTTCTGTACCATGCCCGCAGCACTGCATTCTCCTGTACCATGCCCGAAGCCCTGCATTCTTCTGTACCATGCCCGCAGCACTGCATTCTCCTGTACCATGCCCGCAGCCCTGCATTCTCCTGTACCATGCCCGAAGCCCTGCATTCTTCTGTACCATGCCCGCAGCACTGCATTCTCCTGTACCATGCCCGCAGCCCTGCATTCTCCTGTACCATGCCCGCAGCACTGCATTCTCCTGTACCATGCCCGAAGCCCTGCATTCTTCTGTACCATGCCCGCAGCACTGCATTCTCCTGTACCATGCCCGCAGCCCTGCATTCTTCTGTACCATGCCCGCAGCACTGCATTCTCCTGTACCATGCCCGCAGCCCCGCATTCTCCTGTACCATGCCCGCAGCCCTGCATTCTTCTGTTCCGTTCCCGCAGCACTGCATTCTCCTGTACCATGCCCGCAGCCCCGCATTCTCCTGTACCATGCCCGCAGCCCTGCATTCTTCTGTACCATGCCCGCAGCACTTCATTCTCCTGTACCATGCCCGCAGCACTGCATTCTCCTGTACCATGCCCGCAGCTCCGCATTCTCCTGTACCATGCCCGCAGCCCTGCATTCTCCTGTTCCCTGCCCGCAGTCCTGCATTCTCCTGTACCATGCCTACAGCCCCGCATTCTCCTGTACCATGCCCGCAGCCCTGCATTCTCCTGTACCATGCCCGCAGCCCTGCATTCTCCTGTACCATGCCCGCAGCACTGCATTCTCCTGTACCATGCCCGCAGCACTGCATTCTCCTGTACCATGCCCGCAGCCCTGCATTCTCCTGTACCATGCCCGCAGCCCCGCATTCTCCTGTACCATGCCCGCAGCCCTGCATTCTTCTGTACCATTTCCGCAGCACTGCATTCTCCTGTACCATGCCCGCAGCCCTGCAGGGCACTGTGGCACTATAGACAGTAGAAAGCCTGGTGAGCTCATCTGCCCAGTGTCTACTGCTCTGTCCTTCTCCTGCTGTCACTCCGTACACACTCACACTCCTCTGACTGCTTTCATAGTCCTATAGAATATGGGGGCCTCTTGGAGGGCGTGAATTTTTTTTTTTTTTGGGGGGGGGGGGCAGCATTTCATTCTCGGACCCAGGCAGCACAATGTCCTGGGCCAGTCCTGGTAGGTGGCTCAGATTGCCGCTTGACACCCGCAATCGTTCCCCGCTGAGAGAGAAGAACGGTCAGCTGTTGTAAACACAGCTGACCGTTCTCCCTGGAATGATAATAGAGCCCCTGTGATCCTCCTATATAGGATCACAGGTCTCTATGGTCATTCCACAAGCCACGCCCCCAAAAGTTAGAAACACGCCCCTAGGTACACATTTAACCCCTTGATCACCTATACTGTTAACCCCTTCCCTGCCAGTGTCATTATTACAGTAACAGTGCATATTTTTAGCACTGATTACTGTAGTAATGTCACTGGTCCCCCAAAAAGTGTCAAATATATCAGTTAGAGGTCCGATTTGTCCGCCGCAATGTCGAAGTCCCGCAAAAAATAGCAGATTGCCGCCATTACTAGTAAAAAAAAAAAAAAAAAAACAATTAAAATGACATAAATCTTTCCTGTAGTTAGTAGACGCAAAATATTTCGCGCAAACCAATCAAAATACGCTAATTGCGATTTTTTTTTTTTTTTTTTACCAAAAATATGTAGCAGAAAACAAATTGGCCTGAAATGTTAAAAAATGAGGATGAGGGGTGTATGGGGGGGAATTATGGAGGATGAGGGGCGTATGGGGGGGGGAATTATGGAGGATGAGGGGCGTATGGGGGGGAGAATTATGGAGGATGAGGGGCGTATGGGGGGGGGGGAATTATGGAGGATGAGGGGCGTATGGGGGGGAAAATTATGGAGGATGAGGGGCGTATGGGGGGGGGGGATTATGGAGGATGAGGGGCGTATAGGGGGGGGGGAATTATGGAGGATGAGGGGCGTTTGGGGGGGATTATAGAGGGTATTATAAAGGATGGGGGGGGGGAATTATAGTGGATGTGGGGTGTAGAGAATGCCAGGTACAGGACAGTGTCACTGTCTTTTCCTGAGCCACTGTTACTCACTTTACCACCTCTACCACAGCTGATGACAATGCCCGGTACTTTCTGGAATGATGGACCATGTGACAGGGCTTGGGTCTAGCGCCCAATCATATTGCCTGAGCCCTGTCACATGATCAGTGAAGTGGCTCTGCAGCTCCCCCCAGTGGCTGTGTTGGGGAGGGGAGTATCATTAGGGTGATGCTTTACACAGGGTTCGTACGGTCATGAAAAACCTGGAAAAGTTATGGAATTTTACAATGGCAATTTCCAAGCCTGGATACGTTTTGGAAAATACTTAAGCCCAGAAAGTTTTGGAAAAGTCATGGAAATTTGAGAGAAAGGCACCATTCAGTGTAGCAGATGTAAATCATTTTATTGATTTACAGCAGTGTCCGGTACACATAACGCTATATGCATGCCTTATTTGTATTGTGAGTAGTTTTTATAAGGGGAAGGGGAGTGTACTATATGTGATAAAATTATTTAAAACAATACTGCACTATCGGCACCCCTTATTTGTTTTCATTCCCCGCCTATATATTGGTCACATGATATGGCTGAGAACTGACAGATGTATATCAACTATCTATGTGAGTGCCATCTTGTGTGGGAGATTCCAGCCATTTACAGGAATAGAGGAGGAGGATTTTGAAGTGGAGAGGAGAGAAAAGCAGATTAAATTAAGCGCAGATTCCTGGTAGCATTCAGTGAGTGGCCATTGTCACGGGGAGAGCACAGACGGTGTAGTGGAGGTGTTTTGCAGTCCATTAGGAACTTTGAGCACCGGGAATTCTTGGCTTAACCGTTTATTGTGCAATGATTAACCCTAAAGGACACACAAACAAAGTTTATATACCGAGTATTGTATATTTGTATGGACAGATACTATCAGGATTTATGCACTGAAATTATCTTCTCAGGTTGCAATAAGAGATTTTGCAGTTTGTTTTGGGACTTTAAAGAGGAAGTAAACCCTCCTCTGACACTTTTACCTATAGGTAAGCCTATGATAAGGCTTACCTATAGGTACTGTAAATATCTCCTAAACATGCATAGTTTAGGAGATATTTACCTTACATGCAGCCAGTGACGTCACTGGCGCATGCGCTCTGAAGGAGCGGCCGCTGGTGCGTTCCTTCAGAGCCCCGTGCCATGCCCGTAGGCTCCCACGCGCATGCGCGGGAGTGACGTAATTGCGGTGCCGGCCAATCAGATGGCCAGATGCCGCGATCCCGGAAGACGGGCGACTGAACATGTCGCCCGTCATACAGGTAAGCGGGCGGCACGGCGGGGGCTCGTTCTAAGGTAAGTATTTCATAATGAGCTAGTATGCGATGCATACTAGCTCATTATGTGTTTCTCTTTCAGGTTGTGAAAAAAAAATGTTAAATGAGTTTACAACCTCTTTAAGCGCTGATGAATGTTATTAATACTGAGGTGTATCTTTGAGCACAATAGTGTTGATTACATTTTATTACATGTTTGAATTTGCACAGCGGCTGTTCAATTTTTGAAACAGTATTAATAGGTATTGTTTTTATTATTAATTTTGAGAGTTCATATTTGCGAAACATCTATTGGAATTTAAGCGCTGGGTGAGTGTTTGCCGGTTTTTCAGTCTAGCAACCACCTCACATATATTCGATTATAGTTGGTTAAATTATATTATTATATTGGTTAAATTACAATAGTTAACTTTTGCGTGATCCGTCACGTGACGTTCTCTGCGTGGGGTAACCTTTTTTACAGTCTATGGGGGTAACGCAGTTTCAGCTACTGTACACTACAAAGCTTGTCATTTATTTTAGTAAAAATATGCTGGGTGTAACATGGATTTTCTTCTTATTTAACATGTATACATAGACATTTCATAAAACATTAGGTCATGAATATTTACTTGAAGTCATAAAAAAGTCATGGAATTTTATTGGTAAAAATGTGTATGAAGCCTGGCAATAGTAAACCAATAGATGGCGCTAAAGGTAGTACAGATTTATGACTGGCCCTGGCTGAAGTCCTAACAAACCTATAGATGGCGTTAAAGGGTCACAGATTTATTGTTGAACTGCAGCAGTAATAGAAAACCAATAGATGGCGCTGAAGGGAGCACAAATGTAATACTGACGGGCTGAAGTTATATTAAACCAATAGATGGCAATGAAGGGTCACGGATGTATTATTGAACTGCGGCATTATTAGCAAACCAATAGATGGCGCTAAAGGTACAGATTTATTGCTGACCCGCTTAAGTAATAAACTAATGGATTGCGCTAAAGGGTCACAGTTATTAACCTCCTGCAGTAATAAACCAATAGATGGCGCTAGAGGTAGTACAGATGTATTACTGACCGGTTGAATTCATAACAAACCAATAGATGGCGCCGAAGCATCACAGATTTATTACTGACCAGTTGAAGTCATAGCAACCGATGACTGAACACTTTTTTTTTTTTAACTGAGCTGAGCTTATTCTCTAGGGTCTCTGCTAAAAAGAAATATATATTCTTTGGGGGGTTTTAAGTCATTTTCTAGCCAAAAAATCCCTAAACTGATTTTAAATTGTCAGAAAAATGGCCGGCCCAGACCAAAATAAATTTTGAACTTAGGGAGGGGGTAGAATTGTAATATTTTCATCTATACATTCCAAACTCATTCTATAAATGACCGTCTTCCTGAGGAATAATGTCTGTGAAATGAAAATTTGATTTTAATAAGAATAAAGCACATTGTGTGAGGGCAAATCGCTGTATGGAAGTTAGCGGCCCAGCCAAAAAAACATACCCTGCCCACCAGCCAACCGGAAGCATTTTTGGAGCACAGACCCCGCCCACCAGCCAGTAAACAGTCTAGTATGGTCTTTGAAAACGGCTTGCTCCCAATATGCATCTCCTGATTTACAAACGGTGATTTGCCTTATTTTTTTGTATCTTATAATCAACTTTTTATTTCACAGACATTATTCCTCGATAGAAGCTTATTATACAATCAGTTTGGGATGTATAGAAGAAAAGAAAAAAAAAATGGTACCCTCTCCCTAAGTTGACCATGTTTAATATCATAGGGTATAAATAGTGCTGGAAACCTTGTTTTTATTTGTGTTCTGTGTTAGCCGGAGCATAAAAAGATATAGAACAGATTCACAAGTTTTTTTCTTACACCAAATCAATTCTACAAAAACCAGGAAAACACAGTCCAGCCCCCCTAGATGGTGTAAAGCAAAGTACGCTGAATCTTCTGCCCGTGTGAGGACGACCCAGTGGACAGGGTCAGAGGACAAGGAATAAAAAATGCCCCCCTTTGGATTGTAAGCTCTACCAGCAGGGCCCTTCTATTCCTTCTTTATTGAATTGTATGTTTAGTGCATTTTTCTCCCCTCTTTTTTCTTAGGGTCAACTCACACCACATGCGGTACAGTGCGTTTTTTCTCTGCATCAAAAACGCATTGATAGTAGGTTATATGGTTTTCAATGGCACCGCAAGTGGTGTGAACTGGCCCTAAGTGTGCTCCTAGGGAGTGCTTTCTAACTGCAGGGGAGGTGCTTAACTGGAGGAACTGCTTAGCAGAAACACAAGATCTCCATCTTGCCCTTTGACAGACCGCTGTTCTTCCTCTCCTGTGAACGATCGGCGGGTCCCAGTGGACATCACGTCCACCAGAGCCGCTGATTGGCTACAGCGGGAGCAGGTTGCCGGTGGTGCGTGATCCACACCCTGCGCACGAAGTCACGTACAGGTACACGATTTGGTGCAGGAGCGCCGCCCTGCCGCAGTACATCTGCGTGGGGTGCTCCATAAGTGGTAATGTACAGGGAGGAGTTAGACTCTTCTTAGGCCTGGATCACACCAGGTGTGGGAATGCATGAGATTGCATCTTTTCCCACACCACGCTCAAAAACAAAAAACAAAATGCGCTGTCTTCTGCAGATGCCTGGGGGTGCCATTAATCCCTAATAGTCACCCGACTCATCTGGTAAACATGCATGTGTTTGCAGCCTGGAAAAATGCAGGGTACCGCAGTACTGTGTGGTTTGGTGAAGCGAGATTTTAGGAATCGTGTCTGCGCTATTTTTGCCCATTTTAGGCCCATTGAAAATAGTGGGCTGAGCTAAGAGCGCGGTTCGTCGATGCGCATGCCTGGATGCAGCTTCTGGTGTAAGGGAGCCCCTATTTTATTGTTCCTTTGTTCCCCTTTTTGTTTTCCTGAATTAGGGAGCTGGGGGAGGGGGGTGCACTTTTGCATCCTCACCCTCGTTGCCAGTGGGCCTTTTCCAAAGACTGGCCATAGAGCTCGGCAAAAAAGTGCAGCAATCTAACCGCAATATGTGAACATAAGGGTGGTCCCAGCGGCGGTTTTGCCAGGGCCGGACTGGCCTACCGGCCCTGGGGCAGCTTTAATGGCCGGCACAGCCGCAGCGCCGCTTTAAACATTGGACTGTGACTGTCCGTCCGTTCGTCCGATATTACCCACGTCACGCGTGACGTCAGCCGCTGTGAGCGGCATTACGTCACCGCGCCGACGGTCACGGGGGCGGGGCGGCTCAGTGGCTGGGAAATGACTGGTGGCTGAGTGAGTGGAGGGAGGCTGCGACTGCCGACTGGTGATGATGACTCACGGGCGCGCCGAAGCCGATGATGATCCCTCCCTCCACACTGATGACGTGCAATGCGGCCGCCACTGTCCAGTCCCGACACAACAACAAACAACACGTGACAACAAGACAGACACGCGCCGCGCCAGCCATGTGATCAAACTCATGATGATGAGGTGAGCAGCCTGCTTGACTTAGGTCAGAGAGTCAGACACACAGACAGTGGCAGAGAGTGCACCGCAGAGAGAGCCAGATGAGCGGCTGGCGTGCAGATGATCATCAGAAAGAGTAAATGGGCTGGGGCTGGTGGGTCAGGGGGGGAAATCAATCAGCATATTAGGGTAGGGCCCACTGCTAACCTCCCTCCCCCCCCCTATTAGGGGAATACAATGCTGGCCTGACTTGTCCCCCCTCCCCCCTCATACAATGCTTATCTGCCGTGCCACCCCCCCCCCCTGGGGCCCCCTTCCCCCTAATACAATGCTGACCCCCCCCCCAAATTTAGGGGGAGGGGAGATCAGCATTGTATTAGGGCCCCTAATAATTCTTGCATCTCCTGTACCATGTCCGCACAGCCCCTGACATCTCCTGTACCATGTCTGCACAGCCTCTGACATCTCCTGTACCATGTCCACACAGCCCCTGACATCTCCTGTACCATGTCCGCACAGCCCCTGGCATCTCCTGTACCATGTCCACACAGCCCCTGGTATCTCCTGTACCATGTCCGCGCAGCCCCAGACATCTCCTGTACCATGTCCACACAGCCCCTGACATCTCCTGTACCATGTCCGCAGCCTCTGACATCTCCTGTACCATGTCCGCACAGCCTATGACATCTCCTGTACCATGTCCACAGCCCCTGGCATCTCCTGTACCATGTCCACACAGCCCCTGGCATCTCCTGTACCATGTCAGCACAGCCTCTGACATCTCCTGTACCATGTCCACACAACCCCTGACATCTACTGTACCATGTCCACACAGCCCCTGACATCTCCTGTACCATGTCCACACAGCCTCTGGCATCTCCTGTACCATGTCAGCACAGCCTCTGACATCTCCTGTACCATGTCCACACAGCCCCTGACATCTCCTGTACCATGCCTCTGTGTAATGTTCTGGTACCTTTGGGTACCCTAATTACTCTTTCATAAGTGTATGCGCCCCACCATTCTCTTTTGGTAAGGTGCGCATACACCTTTAAGACTGATGCTGTCATCACTGAGCGCCGGACCTGATGGCTATTTAGATCGCCGGCTCTCACTCACATGGGTTCGTTCAAACTGCTTTGTGCCTTGATGCTAACCTGTCTTGAAGCTCTCATGCTTGCAAGCATACCTCGCTGTCGGAACCACGCTGCGCTGATCCCTGTATCCCGCTACCGGATCATCCGCTCTTGCCGAACCTCTCCTCTGCTACATTGCTATTAGTGATAAGTACCCCACAGGGGAAACCTCTATAACCTTTATACTAAAGCTTACACTATCTAGCTCTGCATACTAAGGACTATTACTACATCTGCATTATCTAAGATTGCTAGCTCTTGAGCCTACTACCACCTGTTCTTGCACTGGGTTGATCTCTCTTGTATGTCCACCTGCTACTCTGTCATCTACTACCATACATGATTGCTAAACCTATCTGCATCCCATCTGCTAGTATCTTACTTTCAAGAACATTTCCTTTCAAGTGTCTGTCATCTACCATCTCTACCCAACCTGTCTCTTCAGCCTATCATCACTGTGTTACTATATACATAAGTCACTCTAGGAAACATCTTATTGAGTGTGTGTATTTACTTGCTGAATTGAGATCATCCACACATGAAGAGTCATTGAGAGTTGGGAATGGTGTCTCAGCGTTTCTCTACATGACTACTGAAGTGGAATATTTCTGCAGCTGAAAATCCACATCATACGTAAAACGCAGGAGCGTTACACTCTGACATCTCCTGTACCATGTCCACAGCCCCTGGCATCTCCTGTACCATGTCCACACAGCCTCTGACATCTCCTGTACCATGTCCACACAGCCCCTGACATCTCCTGTACCATGTCCGCACAGCCCCTGACATCTCCTGTACCATGTCCACACAGCCCCTGACATCTCCTGTACCATGTCCACACAGCCCCTGACATCTCCTGTACCATGTCCGCACAGCCTCTGACATCTCCTGTACCATGTCCGCACAGCCTCTGACATTTCCTGTACCATGTCTACAGCCCCTGACATCTCCTGTACCATGTCCGCACAGCCCCTGACATCTCTTGTACCATGTCCACACAGCCTCTGATGTCCTGTATCATGTCTGCACAGCCTATGACATCTCCTTTACCATGTCCGCACTTTTACCACTTTTAACTAGAATTTGCTCTTTTATATATATTGCCCTATATGCTTTCATATCTATCGTATCTATGTATAGTACACTCTTCAAATTTGCTTTAAAATGCATGGTTTTCCCTTTTATGAACAAGAAAATAATGGCGTTATGCTGTTGGGCCGGTATAATAATGCTATGGGGCTGGTATGAAATTTTTTCCAGGGCTGAATTTTATTCCCAGTCCGGCCCTGGGTTTTTTCCACAGGAACAGCCTTATGGGTGAAGGGAGAGGTGTCTCCCCCCTCCTGTCGCTTCTCGGTCATTTTTCCCGCTTACTGGACCCGCCGGTATCGGGGAAAGCGATTTGGTCTGCTCTCACGTCAGGCAGGAAGTTCAGTGAGGGCAAGATGGCCCCACTCCACTCTATGGCCTTGGAGGACCAGAGCAATGTCATGCGTCGCTTCCTAGCAACGGATTTAAAGAGCCCATTTTCTTTGACCCCAGATCTCAGATTAAAGAGGTCCTGTCATGCTTATTTCGATCACAAGGGATGTTTACATTCCTTTTAATAGGAATAAAAGTGATCAAATTTTTTTTTTTTTAAAAAACTGTAAAAATAAAAGATAAAATAAATAGGAAAAAAATAAATAAAGCGCCCCGTCCCCGTTAGCTTGCGCGCAAAAGCGAACGCATATGCAAGTCACACCCACATATGTAAACTGTGTTCAAACCACACACGTGAGGTATCAACGCGATCGTTAGAGCGAGAGCAATAGTTTGAGCCCTAGACCTACTCTGTAACTGTAAACTGGTAACCTGCATAAATGTTTAAAATGTCGCCTATGTGAATTTTTAGGTACCAATTTTTGTCGCCATTCCAAGAGCGTGCGCAATTTTTAAGCTTGACATGTTGGGTATCTAAAATGATTTTCCCTCTTTTCCCTTTCCCCTCCCTCCCCCTCTTCCTTTCCCCTTTCTTTTCATTCCTCTTTTCCCCTTTACTTCCTCCTCTTCTTCCCTTCTTCCCTCCCCACTACCTTTCTTTCAGTCCTCCTGCTTTTCCCTTCAATCTCTCCCTATTTCCCTTTTTCCGCAACTCAACATTTCCCCCTTTTTTTCTTTCTGTATTCTTTTCTTTTTCTTTTTCTTCCGGTGTGTGATTCTCTCACTCTCAGACTTCCTAGTTCCTCTTTCTACGCCCAGTTTTCTTCTTTTGTTCCTTTCTCTTACCCTTTCTAGTTCTCTTTTACTTTAAACACGGTGTTTGTGTTAGACCCTTACACCAGGGTTTTCACTTAACTCCTTGTTGTTTTTTTGCATTATTATTAGGGATGTTGGTACCATACTACAATTATACAACAAACATCTGATTATATAATCTATTTGGGTGGATAACACACCCGAGGGCGCTCTCTTTGTTTCGGCTTGTCCGAATGTTTGTTTTACTTACCTTTTGACTATATAGTAATAAGGTTGTAATGGTTGCTGATCTATAATTATAGCTTTCTAGGGATTTTTTACTTATAATTTTACATATTTTGATATTATAATTTATCTTCTTTTGATATCTTTATTCTTTATCTCTCACGTCCAAACGCTTCTTTCCCAGTACTGTTGATTGACGGCTGTATACGCGGCCATGGACCTAATGGGGAATGCCTGGACGGGCTTCATGGCAGATATTCAGTCCAACTGTGGGGTACGAACTAAAACTGAGGAAGATTTACAGGTATATTTGACAAAAATGCATAGTTTACTAAAACGTAAGTCTCATTTGTACTGGCACACCGAGTTCTTCTTAAAATATATTAATGACAATATCAGCCCTCAGGGACTCAGGATACATAATTTACCAACTTTACGAGACCCCACAGAAAGTTTTAAAAAAGAATGGGAGGGCATTCTGAATACATGTAGTACAGATCTAATGAAGGCTCTGGTGACCCAGCACAAATCAGATATGGTAGTGTTGGACAAGGAGATTGAAGTCATGAACACCCAATTCGAACACGTATTTGATATACCTACCTTTGTCACTAGCTGGCAAGAGGTCAAAAATAAGTTGGAAGCTTTAAACAAGGAAATTTTCACCAAAAAACAACAAAAATATAATAAAGATAAACAGGCCTTTGTAGAAGGCTATGCCTACAGATGGACTACAAAGAATCATTCCTCACGGTCACGTAGGCCCCCAACACGAAACACCACAGAGAACACAGAAGAACACATGGAGTCTGACTCCTCTCTTTCCAGTTCTGTATCACATTTATCACAGGGCTCAAGACACAGTATCACAGCTACACACAATCGCACCAAATCACAAAAACGTGGAAGGGGAGGAATGGGCCCCTCACCTAACCAATCTAATAAAAATAGCAAGAAAAAACCAGACACCCACGCACAACTTCTCACACCTTCACAAATGCCAAACCTGACACCGACTGTTCAAAAAATCCTTTCAAAAGGCCTTAATTCCAACACTCAAACTGAAAATGATGATGTTTTTTTAGTGTTACCCCAAACCCCAATCACCAAGAATTCCAAACAGGGCAACCTGGATATTTATATAAAACCACAAACAAACTAATTTCTTGTTCAAACACTGACAACACCAAAAAAAATTTCAATATTATTAATCTAACTGACTTCAAACTCACAAAGGCACAGGAAGATGTTCTAGGGTTAGGCCTTGGCTTTTGTCCTTCAAAATCCATCGACACCCAAGAAACTATTAAGGACTTGCACCTTTTTGCAAGAAACCTTACGTTTAGATACATATTTGACACCGACAGGAAACAAAAACAACTTGAACGACAAATAGCGGAACAAACTAAACATCTTACCATGGCCGAAAGCAGAGCCCTCAAAGATTTGGTTCTCCTGTAGGTGGTCTCGGTCATTGATGCCCCGGCCTCCACTGTGAAACCCCCCCACACACAGGGTACCTTGATCCCCAAAAAAACTTTTAAACCTAAATCAGAAAAATTTCCTGATCTAACTATTAATCCTCACATCTGGACTTTCGTCCAAAGGGTTTCCCAGGACCTGAAATCTATTTCTTGGCCACCTGTAACTAGCAATTTAACATTCGAACAAGAAACAGCATTAAAACAGTTAAAAGCAAACAAAAATATACTGATAAAGCCATCAGACAAAGGTGGCAACATCGTGATCATGTCACCTTTTCAATATGAACAGATGTGCATGAAGGTCCTGGAAAACCCTGATTGGTACCGTCCCATTCAATCCATATGCATTCAAGGATTTATTGAAGAATTTAAATCACTTTGCAATAACGCCTATACAGCCGGATTAGTAGATAAAGACGTGTACAAATTTTTAAATGTCAAGTTTCCAAAAACTCCTACGTTTTATACGTTACCGAAAGTTCATAAAAACATCTCATCCCCTCCAGGTAGACCGATTATATCCGGTAACGAATCACTAACTGAGAATGCCAGCAAATTTGTTGACTCATTCCTTATCCCCCACGTATGTGGTTTACCTTCATACATACGTGATACCACTGATCTTCTCAAACATTTGGAAGAGATTCAAGTTCCTCCGGATGCCCTGCTCGTAGCCATTGATATCGAGGCTTTATACTCGAGTATCCCGCACGAGCAGGGCATCCGGATGACTGAATCCTTCTTAAAAGAACAAGACCATACCACCTGGCCCCTTATGGATTTTGTCCTTGAATTACTCAGATTTATTTTGACCAGAAACTATTTTACTTTTTTAGAACAGATATATTTGCAAATACAGGGGGTCGCGATGGGCACTTGCTGCGCACCGTCCTATGCCAACCTATACCTTGGCGGCTGGGAGCGTCTGGTGTTTTCCAATGAGGACATGGAGCAATGGCTGTCCCATGTCCTCATTTGGTACAGATTTATTGACGATTTACTACTAATCTGGACAGGCAGCAGAGAGGATTTAGATAAATTTTTATTAGCACTGGACAACAATGATCTTAATCTAAAATTTACACACACCATCAGTCATCATCAAATTTCCTTTTTGGATCTCAATATCTCTCTGCTGCCTAATGGCCATATCGACACAGATCTGTACCGGAAACCCAGCGCAGGTAACACCATATTGTGCGCAGCGAGTGCCCATCCCGCCCCCCTGATAAAAAGCATACCATATGCGCAATATCTTAGAATTCGTAGAAATTGTGCAACCGACATGAAGTTCCACACTCAGGCCAATCATCTAAGATCTAGACTATTGGCCAGAGGTTATTCTAAAAGCCTTTTGAGAAAAGCATTTAATGGAGCAAAGGCAAAATCAAGATCTGAACTTTTGTATAAAACCACCTCTAGGGATGACCAACAAAATGTGAGGTTCATCACGAGATTTTCCGCACATGAGGAAATTCTTCGTGATGTCCTACGCAAACACTGGCCTATCCTCACACAGGATTACACGCTAAACAAATACGTTAAATCTAGACCCGATTTAGTTTTCAGAAGAGCCACATCCCTTAGGGATAATCTTGTTAAAAGTCACTATACAACTCAGAGCCCTTATTGTGGTAATAAAAAAGGCACATACCCCTGTGGATCCTGCAGTAGATGCCCTTGGATCCACAGTGGTAATGGTATCCGCTTGCCTAATGGCCAATGGCTAAAATCTAAACAATATGCTGATTGTAATACACAGGGACTGGTTTACTTAATGACTTGTCGATGTGGCTCTTACTATGTCGGTAAGACAATTCGCAAATTAGGACAAAGAATTGGGGACCATGTGTACCATTCGGAGGGAGGCACATATCAAACTAGTGTCACCAGACACATTAATCTGTACCATAAATTTGACAATTCTGCTGTATCATTCTTTGTCCTAGAGGTTATTCCCCAGGATCCCCGTGGGGGTAATTGGGACAAGCGCATTCTTCAAAAAGAATGCTACTGGATTGAAACATTGAACGCTACACAACCCCCAGGTATCAACGAAATGATTACTTATAAACCATTTCTTGGCTGAATATGCGGCATATTATCATATCTCGTATTCTGCATGGTACCATCCGGGACCCCCATGGAGGGATCCGTAAGGCCGCTTGTTACAGCCGCGATCTACATGCATATGGGACCAATTTGGACCATGAGAGCTTCCCTCGACTTACATTCAATCGAGGGATCACTTTAAACAGTCTTATCTTATATATATTGTATCAAACAATATATGTCTGTCATATTCTTACTTATTATTTTTCTTTCTCCCTGGATTTGCTAACATCTATTTATCATTACAGATCAGCAACCAAAATTTAGACTATGTTGTAACAATTATTGATATGACAGGCTACACAGAATTTTTTGTGATGCCTAGTATTAGCTATTGCTGGTGCCGTTACGATTGGGAACAATCTCGGCACCATACAATATACCCTTTAATATATGTATTTTTGCAAATGCTTTTCTAATATTGGTGTCCTATGTTTATATATGTATATGATGTTATATTGCTGTATTTTTTCAATGTTTATAGATTCATTTTCCATCTATACAGGATCTGATGTTCGCATTGGAGCTTCTGTATGCACATTCACTGTCCTTCACTTCCCACTACCCAACTGCGGGGGGCGGTATCACTCAGCACTCCCAACGGATGTGTGGTCTCTGGACTGACAGACGTACGGGGCCATGTCCCCGCCCATGTCTGATCATGTGGCTGCGTACAGCTGCTTTTGCGGTTGAGTATCACGCAGCACGGCGCGCGCCTGCGCATTGGCGAGCGCCGTTAGAGACCTGACCCGACGTGGTGTCGTCACTTCCGCCCGGAAGTGCGCACACACGCCGGGTTGAGGGGACGCTCATAAGGTGGCGGGCGAACAATTCCCCTGCAGATGCCGGGGTGTACACAAGCAGACCAGACACGAGGTAAGCGCTGGGGAGTTATTCTCTGAATCTGCATATACCTAGATTTATGCTCTCCTAATCTTTACATAACCTGCCTTTTACTATACGGACATCCAAGTGCCTCTCACCTCCTTAAAGGGAGCCTTTATCCGGAACACCCACACATCCCTCCATAATTGCTTATATGCAAATTTGGAGCCAAAAAAGAACTACTTGGGATATCCTGATGTATTTATAGATACACGTGTATACTTCTAACTCAAGTCTGGTAAGCTCCAATCTTAATAGAGCTATGAAGCCCTGCAAACCTAGAGCCCTTTTAGCTACGGTATTACATAAATATTCTTATGCTCTACAGAAAGAAGTGCCACCTTATCTGGCCATACAACCTCATGGGCATTCTATGACCTACCAGATACCGATACTATCACATACAGGTATTGTGACCATGTCACACATAACCTTTATTATCAAAATCACGCTACCCTAATGACCCCCTCCACATCCGTGGGTGAGGCGTTCACTGGGTGGCTACCCCTGCATGTGCTTTGGTGGTGGGCACCCCGGACCCGTATGTGTTTGTGCATGCAAATAACTCCTCTGCATAAAACTGTTGATTACAATGTTCTCATAATATATTTCTATTACACAGGAACTCTAAGGCAACCAATATATTGTATAATCTTACACCCCTGAAGAAGCGGAGTGTTGAAACCCGCGAAACATGTTGGGTTAATGCCCGGTACCCTGGTTTGGGGTTATCGGAGTTTGCATAACATCTATACTACCTGCAATGTTCAGAACTGTATGTAATTGATATGACTATGATGGTAATCTGTTCTGTACAATCTTTTATTTTATAATCTCTTTTCTTTATTTTGTATGTAATTTTTAATGGAACAATAAAATTTATATATTTTTATACATGGTGGTTTTTCCATCGTTGATCTAAGTACCGTTAAAATCCCATTAGCCCTCAACCATTTTTCCTTCTTATTTCTTCTTTTCCTAATCTAACCTTTCCTTTCTTTTTCTTTTTTTCCCTCTTTTCCCTTTCCCCTCCCTCCCCCTCTTCCTTTCCCCTTTCTTTTCATTCCTCTTTTCCCCTTTACTTCCTCCTCTTCTTCCCTTCTTCCCTCCCCACTACCTTTCTTTCAGTCCTCCTGCTTTTCCCTTCAATCTCTCCCTATTTCCCTTTTTCCGCAACTCAACATTTCCCCCTTTTTTTCTTTCTGTATTCTTTTCTTTTTCTTTTTCTTCCGGTGTGTGATTCTCTCACTCTCAGACTTCCTAGTTCCTCTTTCTACGCCCAGTTTTCTTCTTTTGTTCCTTTCTCTTACCCTTTCTAGTTCTCTTTTACTTTAAACACGGTGTTTGTGTTAGACCCTTACACCAGGGTTTTCACTTAACTCCTTGTTGTTTTTTTGCATTATTATTAGGGATGTTGGTACCATACTACAATTATACAACAAACATCTGATTATATGTTGGGTATCTATTTACTCGGCGTAACATTATCTTTCACATTATAAAAAAAAAAAATGGGCTAACTTTACTGTTTTCTAATTTTTTAATTTAAAAAAAGTGAATTTTTTCCCAAAAAATTGCGTTTGTAAGACCGCTGCGCAAATACGGTGTGCTAAAAAATGATTGCAACCATCTCCATTTTATTCTCTAGGGTCTCTGCTAAAAAGAAATATATATTCTTTGGGGGATTTTAAGTCATTTTCTAGCCAAAGAATCCCTAAACTGATTTTAAATTGTAAACAACAAGTGTCAGAAAAATGTCCGGTCCAGACCAAAATAAATTTTGAACTTAGGGAGGGGGTAGAATTGTAATATTTTCATCTATACATTCCAAACTCATTCTATAAATGACCGTCTTCCTGAGGAATAATGTCTGTGAAATGAAAATGTGATTTTAATAAGAATAAAGCACATTGTGTGAGGGCAAATCGCTGTATGGAAGTTAGCGGCCCAGCCAGGAAAGCATACCCCGCCCACCAGCCAACCGGAAGCATTTTTGGAGCACAGACCCCGCCCACCAGCCAGTAAACAGTCTAGTATGGTCTTTGAAAACGGCTTGCTCCCAATATGCATCTCCTGATTTACAAACGGTGATTTGCCTTATCTTTTTGTATCTTATAATCAACTTTTTATTTCACAGACATTATTCCTTGATAGAAGCTTATTATACAATCAGTTTGGGACGTATAGAAGAAAAAAAAAAATGGTACCCTCTCCCTAAGTTGACCATGTTTAATATCATAGGGTATAAATAGTGCTGAAAACCTTGTTTTTATTTGTGTTCTGTTTTAGTCGGAGCATAAAAAAATATGGAACATATTCACAACAAGTTTTTTTCTTACACCAAATCAATTCTACAAAAAACAGGAAAAGACAGTCCAGCCCCCCTAGATGGTGTAAAGCAAACTACGCTGAATCTTCTGCCCGTGTGAGGACGACCCAGTGGACAGGGTCAGAGGACAAAGAATAAAAAATGCCCCCCTTTGGATTGTAAGCTCTACCAGCAGGGCCCTCCTATTCCTTCTTTATTGAATTGTATTTTTAGTGCATTTTTTCTCCCCTCTTTTTTCTTAGGGTCAACTCACACCACATGCGGTACAGTGCGTTTTTTCTCTGCATCAAAAACGCATTGATAGTAGGTTATATGGTTTTCAATGGCACCGCAAGTGGTGTGAACTGGCCCTAAGTGTGCTCCTAGGGAGTGCTTTCTAACTGCAGGGGAGGTGCTTAACTGGAGGAACTGCTTAGCAGAAACACAAGATCTCCATCTTGCCCTTTGACAGACCGCTGTTCTTCCTCTCCTGTGAACGATCTGCGGGTCCCAGTGGACATCACGTCCACCGGAGCCGCTGATTGGCTACAGCGGGAGCAGGTTGCCGGTGGTGCGTGATCCACACCCTGCGCACGAAGTCACGTACAGGTACACGATTTGGTGCAGGAGCGCCGCCCTGCCGCAGTACATCTGCGTGGGGTGCTCCATAAGTGGTAATGTACAGGGAGGAGTTAGACTCTTCTTAGGCCTGGATCACACCAGGTGTGGGAATGCATGAGATTGCATCTTTTCCCACACCACGCTCAAAAACAAAAAACAAAATGCGCTGTCTTCTGCAGATGCCGGGGGGTGCCATTAATCCCTAATAGTCACCCGACTCATCTGGTAAACATGCATGTGTTTGCAGCCTGGAAAAATGCAGGGTACCGCAGTACTGTGTGGTTTGGTGAAGCGAGATTTTAGGAATCGTGTCTGCGCTATTTTTGCCCATTTTAGGCCCATTGAAAATAGTGGGCTGAGCTAAGAGCGCCGTTCGTCAATGCGCATGCCTGGATGCAGCTTCTGGTGTAAGGGAGCCCCTATTTTATTGTTCCTTTGTTCCCCTTTTTGTTTTCCTGAATTAGGGAGCTGGGGGAGGGGGGTGCACTTTTGCATCCTCACCCTCGTCGCCAGTGGGCCTTTTCCCAAGACTGGCCATAGAGCTCGGCAAAAAAGTGCAGCAATCTAACCGCAATATGTGAACATAAGGGTGGTCCCAGCGGCGGTTTTGCCAGGGCCGGACTGGCCTACCGGCCCTGGGGCAGCTTTAATGGCCGGCGCAGCGCCGCTTTAAACATTGGACTGTGACTGTCCGTCCGTTCGTCCGATATTACCCACGTCACGCGTGACGTCAGCCGCTGTGAGCGGCATTACGTCACCGCGCCGACGGTCACGGGGGCGGGGCGGCTCAGCGGCTGGGAAATGACTGGTGGCTGAGTGAGTGGAGGGAGGCTGCGACTGCCGACTGGTGATGATGACTCACGGGCGCGCCGAAGCCGATGATGATCCCTCCCTCCACACTGATGACGTGCAATGCTGCCGCCACTGTCCAGTCCCGACACAACAACAAACAACACGTGACAACTAGACAGACACGCGCCGCGCCAGTTCAGTGAGGGCAAGATGGCCCCACTCCACTCTATGGCCTTGGAGGACCAGAGCAATGTCATGCGTCGCTTCCTAGCAACGGATTTAAAGAGCCCATTTTCTTTGACCCCAGATCTCAGATTAAAGAGGTCCTGTCATGCTTATTTCGATCACAAGGGATGTTTACATTCCTTTTAATAGGAATAAAAGTGATCAAATTTTTTTTTTTTTTAAAAAAACTGTAAAAATAAAAGATAAAATAAATAGGAAAAAAAATAAATAAAGCGCCCCGTCCCCGTTAGCTTGCGCGCAAAAGCGAACGCATATGCAAGTCGCACCCACATATGTAAACTGTATTCAAACCACACACGTGAGGTATCAACGCGATCGTTAGAGCGAGAGCAATAGTTTGAGCCCTAGACCTACTCTGTAACTGTAAACTGGTAACCTGCATAAATGTTTAAAATGTCGCCTATGGGAATTTTTAGGTACCAATGTTTGTCGCCATTCCAAGAGCGTGCGCAATTTTTAAGCTTGACATGTTGGGTATCTATTTACTCGGCGTAACATTATCTTTCACATTATAAAAAAAAAATTGGGCTAACTTTACTGTTTTCTAATTTTTTAATTTAAAAAAAGTGAATTTTTTCCCAAAAAATTGCGTTTGTAAGACCGCTGCGCAAATACGGTGTGCTAAAAAATGATTGCAACCATCTCCATTTTATTCTCTAGGGTCTCTGCTAAAAAGAAATATATATTCTTTGGGGGGTTTTAAGTCATTTTCTAGCCAAAGAATCCCTAAACTGATTTTAAATTGTAAACAACAAGTGTCAGAAAAATGTCCGATCCAGACCAAAATAAATTTTGAACTTAGGGAGGGGGTAGAATTGTAATATTTTCATCTATACATTCCAAACTCATTCTATAAATGACCGTCTTCCTGAGGAATAATGTCTGTGAAATGAAAATTTGATTTTAATAAGAATAAAGCACATTGTGTGAGGGCAAATCGCTGTATGGAAGTTAGCGGCCCAGCCAGGAAAGCATACCCCGCCCACCAGCCAACCGGAAGCATTTTTGGAGCACAGACCCCGCCCACCAGCCAGTAAACAGTCTAGTATGGTCTTTGAAAACGGTAACGGCTAGTTCCTGTGTAACGTGAGAATTACCTACCCCGTGAGAAAAACCTACCCTCGTCACTTCCGGTTCACGGCAGTGTATGGGGGGGGGGATGTCCCTTGCTGTGTATGGGGGGGGGGGTGTCCCTTGCTGTGTATGGGGGGGGATGTCTCTTGGGGGGTGTCTCTGTGTGTCTCTTTTTCTGTGGCTGTCTGTGTGTAATATATATATTTCTATCAGTGTTGATTCATCCTGTTTTTGTATTGTTTACTTATTTATATCGGTGTTGATTGGTGGACTGACTGTATGGGAAGGAAACAATTGAAGGATTGGAATTAAGACTTCTTTTGGAGGGGGGTTATTGGGGTGAGGTTCGGTGTCATGTAAATGTGTAGCAATAACCAGATTGGAGCAAGGGGCTATTTGGCTGAAGGGGGGGGGGATTTGAAGGGTTTAAAATTGGTCACAAACTGGTTTTGGGCAGAAAAACTAACTTTGTCCTTTTTGCAGAACTGCAGTGAAGCTGAGAAGATTGTTTGAAGGATGGCGGCCAGAAACGGGAAGATTCCAAAGAGATCCCTGGATGGGTGACAGTGTGGAAGAATGGTGGTCAGAAGAAGGGAGGGAAGAAGATGACAGCTGAGAGATCGGGAAACCCTCTCCTACCTCCCTTTCTCTCACTCCTCTTTTTTCTTAGGGTCAACTCACACCACATGCGGTACAGTGCGTTTTTTCTCTGCATCAAAAACGCATTGATAGTAGGTTATATGGTTTTCAATGGCACCGCAAGTGGTGTGAACTGGCCCTAAGTGTGCTCCTAGGGAGTGCTTTCTAACTGCAGGGGAGGTGCTTAACTGGAGGAACTGCTTAGCAGAAACACAAGATCTCCATCTTGCCCTTTGACAGACCGCTGTTCTTCCTCTCCTGTGAACGATCTGCGGGTCCCAGTGGACATCACGTCCACCGGAGCCGCTGATTGGCTACAGCGGGAGCAGGTTGCCGGTGGTGCGTGATCCACACCCTGCGCACGAAGTCACGTACAGGTACACGATTTGGTGCAGGAGCGCCGCCCTGCCGCAGTACATCTGCGTGGGGTGCTCCATAAGTGGTAATGTACAGGGAGGAGTTAGACTCTTCTTAGGCCTGGATCACACCAGGTGTGGGAATGCATGAGATTGCATCTTTTCCCACACCACGCTCAAAAACAAAAAACAAAATGCGCTGTCTTCTGCAGATGCCGGGGGGTGCCATTAATCCCTAATAGTCACCCGACTCATCTGGTAAACATGCATGTGTTTGCAGCCTGGAAAAATGCAGGGTACCGCAGTACTGTGTGGTTTGGTGAAGCGAGATTTTAGGAATCGTGTCTGCGCTATTTTTGCCCATTTTAGGCCCATTGAAAATAGTGGGCTGAGCTAAGAGCGCCGTTCGTCAATGCGCATGCCTGGATGCAGCTTCTGGTGTAAGGGAGCCCCTATTTTATTGTTCCTTTGTTCCCCTTTTTGTTTTCCTGAATTAGGGAGCTGGGGGAGGGGGGTGCACTTTTGCATCCTCACCCTCGTTGCCAGTGGGCCTTTTCCCAAGACTGGCCATAGAGCTCGGCAAAAAAGTGCAGCAATCTAACCGCAATATGTGAACATAAGGGTGGTCCCAGCGGCGGTTTTGCCAGGGCCGGACTGGCCTACCGGCCCTGGGGCAGCTTTAATGGTCGGCGCAGCCGCAGCGCCGCTTTAAACATTGGACTGTGACTGTCCATCCGTTCGTCCGATATTACCCACGTCACGCGTGACGTCAGCCGCTGTGAGCGGCATTACGTCACCGCGCCGACGGTCACGGGGGCGGGGCGGCTCAGCGGCTGGGAAATGACTGGTGGCTGAGTGAGTGGAGGGAGGCTGCGACTGCCGTCTGGTGATGATGACTCACGGGCGCGCCGAAGCCGATGATGATCCCTCCCTCCACACTGATGACGTGCAATGCTGCCGCCACTGTCCAGTCCCGACACAACAACAAACAACACGTGACAACAAGACAGACACGCGCCGCGCCAGCCATGTGATCAAACTCATGATGATGAGGTGAGCAGCCTGCTTGACTTAGGTCAGAGAGTTAGACACACAGACAGTGGCAGAGAGTGCACCGCAGAGAGAGCCAGATGAGCGGCTGGCGTGCAGATGATCATCAGAAAGAGTAAATGGGCTGGGGCTGGTGGGTCAGGGGGGGGAAATCAATCAGCATATTAGGGTAGGGCCCACTGCTAACCTCCCTCCCCCCCCCCTATTAGGGGAATACAATGCTGGCCTGACTTGTCCCCCCTCCCCCCTCATACAATGCTTATCTGCCGTGCCACCCCCCCCGCCCCCCGGGGCCCCCTTCCCCCTAATACAATGCTGACCCCCCCCCCCCCAAATTTAGGGGGAGGGGGGATCAGCATTGTATTAGGGCCCCTAATAATTCTTGCATCTCCTGTACCATGTCCGCACAGCCCCTGACATCTCCTGTACCATGTCTGCACAGCCTCTGACATCTCCTGTACCATGTCCACACAGCCCCTGACATCTCCTGTACCATGTCCGCACAGCCCCTGGCATCTCCTGTACCATGTCCGCACAGCCCCTGGCATCTCCTGTACCATGTCCACACAGCCCCTGGTATCTCCTGTACCATGTCCGCGCAGCCCCGGACATCTCCTGTACCATGTCCACACAGCCCCTGACATCTCCTGTACCATGTCCGCAGCCTCTGACATCTCCTGTACCATGTCCGCACAGCCTATGACATCTCCTGTACCATGTCCACAGCCCCTGGCATCTCCTGTACCATGTCCACACAGCCCCTGGCATCTCCTGTACCATGTCAGCACAGCCTCTGACATCTCCTGTACCATGTCCACACAGCCCCTGACATCTACTGTACCATGTCCACACAGCCCCTGACATCTCCTGTACCATGTCCACACAGCCTCTGGCATCTCCTGTACCATGTCAGCACAGCCTCTGACATCTCCTGTACCATGTCCACACAGCCCCTGACATCTCCTGTACCATGCCTCTGTGTAATGTTCTGGTACCTTTGGGTACCCTAATTACTCTTTCATAAGTGTATGCGCCCCACCATTCTCTTTTGGTAAGGTGCGCATACACCTTTAAGACTGATGCTGTCATCACTGAGCGCCGGACCTGATGGCTATTTAGATCGCCGGCTCTCACTCACATGTGTTCGTTCAAACTGCTTTGTGCCTTGATGCTAACCTGTCTTGAAGCTCTCATGCTTGCAAGCATACCTCGCTGTCGGAACCACGCTGCGCTGATCCCTGTATCCCGCTACCGGATCATCCGCTCTTGCCGAACCTCTCCTCTGCTACATTGCTATTAGTGATAAGTACCCCACAGGGGAAACCTCTATAACCTTTATACTAAAGCTTACACTATCTAGCTCTGCATACTAAGGACTATTACTACATCTGCATTATCTAAGATTGCTAGCTCTTGAGCCTACTACCACCTGTTCTTGCACTGGGTTGATCTCTCTTGTATGTCCACCTGCTACTCTGTCATCTACTACCATACATGATTGCTAAACCTATCTGCATCCCATCTGCTAGTATCTTACTTTCAAGAACATTTCCTTTCAAGTGTCTGTCATCTACCATCTCTACCCAACCTGTCTCTTCAGCCTATCATCACTGTGTTACTATATACATAAGTCACTCTAGGAAACATCTTATTGAGTGTGTGTATTTACTTGCTGAATTGAGATCATCCACACATGAAGAGTCATTGAGAGTTGGGAATGGTGTCTCAGCGTTTCTCTACATGACTACTGAAGTGGAATATTTCTGCAGCTGAAAATCCACATCATACGTAAAACGCAGGAGCGTTACACTCTGACATCTCCTGTACCATGTCCACAGCCCCTGGCATCTCCTGTACCATGTCCACACAGCCTCTGACATCTCCTGTACCATGTCCACACAGCCCCTGACATCTCCTGTACCATGTCCGCACAGCCCCTGACATCTCCTGTACCATGTCCACACAGCCCCTGACATCTCCTGTACCATGTCCACACAGCCCCTGACATCTCCTGTACCATGTCCGCACAGCCTCTGACATCTCCTGTACCATGTCCGCACAGCCTCTGACATTTCCTGTACCATGTCTACAGCCCCTGACATCTCCTGTACCATGTCCGCACAGCCCCTGACATCTCTTGTACCATGTCCACACAGCCTCTGATGTCCTGTATCATGTCTGCACAGCCTATGACATCTCCTTTACCATGTCCGCACTTTTACCACTTTTAACTAGAATTTGCTCTTTTATATATATTGCCCTATATGCTTTCATATCTATCGTATCTATGTATAGTACACTCTTCAAATTTGCTTTAAAATGCATGGTTTTCCCTTTTATGAACAAGAAAATAATGGCGTTATGCTGTTGGGCCGGTATAATAATGCTATGGGGCTGGTATGAAATTTTTTCCAGGGCTGAATTTTATTCCCAGTCCGGCCCTGGGTTTTTTCCACAGGAACAGCCTTATGGGTGAAGGGAGAGGTGTCTCCCCCCTCCTGTCGCTTCTCGGTCATTTTTCCCGCTTACTGGACCCGCCGGTAGCGGGGAAAGCGATTTGGTCTGCTCTCACGTCAGGCAGGAAGTTCAGTGAGGGCAAGATGGCCCCACTCCACTCTATGGCCTTGGAGGACCAGAGCAATGTCATGCGTCGCTTCCTAGCAACGGATTTAAAGAGCCCATTTTCTTTGACCCCAGATCTCAGATTAAAGAGGTCCTGTCATGCTTATTTCGATCACAAGGGATGTTTACATTCCTTTTAATAGGAATAAAAGTGATCAATTTTTTTTTTTTTTAAAAAACTAAAAATAAAAGATAAAATAAATAGGAAAAAAAATAAATAATGTTGATTCATCCTGTTTTTGTATTGTTTACTTATTTATATCGGTGTTGATTGGTGGACTGACTGTATGGGAAGGAAACAATTGAAGGATTGGAATTAAGACTTCTTTTGGAGGGGGGTTATTGGGGTGAGGTTCGGTGTCATGTAAATGTGTAGCAATAACCAGATTGGAGCAAGGGGCTATTTGGCTGAAGGGGGGGGGGGGGATTTGAAGGGTTTAAAATTGGTCACAAACTGGTTTTGGGCAGAAAAACTAACTTTGTCCTTTTTGCAGAACTGCAGTGAAGCTGAGAAGATTGTTTGAAGGATGGCGGCCAGAAACGGGAAGATTCCAAAGAGATCCCTGGATGGGTGACAGTGTGGAAGAATGGTGGTCAGAAGAAGGGAGGGAAGAAGATGACAGCTGAGAGATCGGGAAACCCTCTCCTACCTCCCTTTCTCTCACTCCTCTCTATCCTCCTCTGCGTCGGTTCTGGCTCAGTCCCATGCTCCTCTGGGTCTGTTCTGGGTCAGTCCCATGCTCCTCTGGGTCTGTTCTGGCTCAGTTCCATGCTCCTCTGGGTCTGTTCTGGCTCAGTCCGATGCTCCTCTGGGTCGGTTCTGGCTCAGTCCCATGCTCCTCTGAGTCGGTTCTGGCTCAGTCCCGGCTCAGTCCCATGCTCCTCTGGGTCGGTTCTGGCTCAGTCCCATGCTCCTCCTGGGTCGGTTCTGGCTCAGTCCCATGCTCCTCCTAGGTTGGTTCTGGCTCAGTCCCATGCTCCTCCTGGGTCGGTTCTGGCTCAGTCCCATGCTCCTCCTGGGTCGGTTCTGGCTCAGTCCCATGCTCCTCCTGGGTCAGATCTGGCTCAGTCCCATGCTCCTCCTGGGTCGGTTCTGGCTCAGTCCCATGCTCCTCCTAGGTTGGTTCTGGCTCAGTCCCATGCTCCTCCTGGGTCGGTTCTGGCTCAGTCCCATGCTCCTCCTGGGTCGGTTCTGGCTCAGTCCCATGCTCCTCCTGGATCGGTTCTGGCTCAGTCCCATGCTCCTTCTGGGTCGGTTCTGGGTCAGTCCCACGCTCCTCCTGGGTCGGTTCTGGCTCAGTCCCACGCTCCTCCTGGCTCAGTCCCATGCTCTTCTGGCTCAGTCCCATACTCTTCTGGCTCAGTCCCATACTCTTCTGGCTCAGTCCCACGCTCCTCCTGGCTCAGTCCCATGCTCTTCTGGCTCAGTCCCATACTCTTCTGGCTCAGTCCCATACTCTTCTGGCTCAGTCCCACGCTCCTCCTGGCTCAGTCCCATGCTCTTCTGGCTCAGTCCCATACTCTTCTGGCTCAGTCCCATGCTCCTCTGGGTCGGTTCTGGCTCAGTCCTATGCTCCTCTGGGTCGGTTCTGGCTCAGTCCCATGCTCTTCTGGCTCAGTCCCATGCTCTTCTGGCTCAGTCCCATGCTCTTCTGTCTCAGTCCCATTCTCTTCTGGCTCAGTCCCATGCTCTTCTGGGTCGGTTCTGGCTCAGTCCCATGCTCCTCTTGGGTCGGTTCTGGCTCAGTCCCATGCTCCTCCTGGGTCGGTTCTGGCTCAGTCCCATGCTCCTCCTGGGTCGGTTCTGGCTCAGTTCCATGCTCCTCCTGGGTCAGTTCTGGCTCAGTCCCATGCTCCTCCTGGGTCGGTTCTGGCTCAGTCCCATGCTCCTCTGGGTCGGTTCTGGCTCAGTCCTATGCTCCTCTGGGTCGGTTCTGGCTCAGTCCCATGCTCTTCTGGCTCAGTCCCATGCTCCTCCTGGGTCGGTTCTGGCTCAGTCCCATGCTCTTCTGGCTCAGTCCCATGCTCTTCTGGCGGTCGGTCCTGGCTCAGTCCCATGCTCCTCCTGGGTCGGTCCTGGCTCAGTCCCATGCTCCTCCTGGGTCGGTCCTGGCTCAGTCCCATGCTCCTCCTGGGTCGGTTCTGGCTCAGTCCCATGCTCCTCCTGGGTCGGTTCTGGCTCAGTCCCATGCTCCTCCTGGGTCGGTTCTGGCTCAGTCCCATGCTCCTCCTGGGTCTGTTCTGGCTCAGTCCCATGCTCCTCCTGGGTCGGTTCTGGCTCAGTCCCATGCTCCTCCTGGGTCGGTTCTGGCTCAGTCCCATGCTCCTCTGGGTCTGTTCTGGCTCAGTCCCATGCTCCTCTGGGTCTGTTCTGGCTCAGTCCCATGCTCCTCCTGGGTCTGTTCTGGCTCAGTCCCATGCTCCTCCTGGGTCTGTTCTGGCTCAGTCCCATGCTCCTCTGGGTCTGTTCTGGCTCAGTCCCATGCTCCTCTGGGTCTGTTCTGGCTCAGTCCCATGCTCCTCTGGGTCTGTTCTGGCTCAGTCCCATGCTCCTCTGGGTCTGTCCTGGCTCCTCTGGGTCTGTCCTGGCTCAGTCCCATGCTCCTCCTGGGTCTGTCCTGGCTCAGACCCATGCTCCTCCTGGGTCTGTCCTGGCTCAGTCCCATGCTCCTACTGGGTCTGTTCTGGCTCAGTCCCATGCTCCTCCTGGGTCTGTTCTGGCTCAGTCCTATGCTCCTCCTGGGTATGTTCTGGCTCAGTCCCATGCTCCTCCTGGGTCTGTTCTGGCTCAGTCCCATGCTCCTCCTGGGTCTGTTCTTGCTCAGTCCCATGCTCCTCCTGGGTCTGTCCTGGCTCAGTCCCATGCTCCTCCTGGGTCTGTCCTGGCTCAGTCCCATGCTCCTCCTGGGTCTGTCCTGGCTCAGTCCCATGCTCCTCCTGGGTCTGTTCTGGCTCAGTCCCATGCTCCTCCTGGGTCGGTTCTGGCTCAGTCCCATGCTCCTGGGTCGGTTCTGGCTCAGTCCCATGCTCCTCTGGGTCGGTTCTGGCTCAGTCCCATGCTCCTCTGGGTCGGTTCTGGCTCAGTCCCATGCTCCTCCTGGGTCGGTTATGGCTCAGTCCCATGCTCCTCCTGGGTCGGTTCTGGCTCAGTCCCATGCTCCTCCTGGGTCGGTTCTGGCTCAGTCCCATGCTCTTCTGGCTCAGTCCCATGCTCCTCCTGGGTCTGTTCTGGCTCAGTCCCATGCTCCTCCTGGGTCGGTTCTGGCTCAGTCCCATGCTCTTCTGGCTCAGTCCCATGCTCTTCTGGCTCAGTCCCATACTCCTCCTGGGTCGGTTCTGGCTCAGTCCCATGCTCCTCCTGGGTCGGTTCTGGCTCAGTCCCATGCTCCTCTTGGGTCGGTGCTGGCTCAGTCCCATGCTCCTCCTGGGTCGGTTCTGGCTCAGTCCCATGCTCCTCCTGGGTCGGTTCTGGCTCAGTCCCATGCTCCTCCTGGGTCGGTTCTGGCTCAGACCCATGCTCCTCTGGGTCGGTTCTTGCTCAGTCCCATGCTCCTCCTGGGTCGGTTCTGGCTCAGTCCCATGCTCCTCCTGGGTCGGTTCTGGCTCAGTCCCATGCTCTTCTGGCTCAGTCCCATGCTCTTCTGGCTCAGTCCCATGCTCTTCTGGCTCAGTCCCATGCTCCTCCTGGGTCTGTTCTGGCTCAGTCCCTTGCTCCTCCTGGGTCGGTTCTGGCTCAGTCCCATGCTCCTCCTGGGTCGGTTCTGGCTCAGTCCCATGCTCCTCCTGGGTCTGTCCTGGCTCAGTCCCATGCTCCTACTGGGTCTGTCCTGGCTCAGTCCCATGCTCCTCCTGGGTCTGTTCTGGCTCAGTCCCATGCTCCTCCTGGGTCTGTTCTGGCTCAGTCCCATGCTCCTCCTGGGTCTGTTCTGGCTCAGTCCCATGCTCCTCCTGGGTCTGTTCTGGCTCAGTCCCATGCTCCTCCTGGGTCTGTTCTGGCACAGTCCCATGCTCCTCCGTGGTTTGTTCTGGCTCAGTCCCATGCTCCTCCTGGGTCTGTTCTGGCTCAGTCCCATGCTCCTTCTGGGTCTGTTCTGGCTCAGTCCCATGCTCCTTCTGGGTCTGTTCTGGCTCAGTCCCATGCTCCTCCTGGCTCTGTTCTGGCTCAGTCCCATGCTCCTCCTGGGTCTGTTCTGGCTCAGTCCCATGCTCCTCCTGGGTCTGTTCTGGCTCAGTCCCATGCTCCTCCTGGGTCTGTTCTGGCTCAGTCCCATGCTCCTCCTGGGTCTGTTCTGGCTCAGTCCCATGCTCCCCTTGGGTCTGTTCTGGCTCAGTCCCATGCTCCTCCTGGGTCGGTTCTGGCTCAGTCCCATGCTCCTCCTGGGTCTGTTTTGGCTCAGTCCCATGCTCCTCCTGGGTCTGTCCTGGCTCAGTCCCATGGTCCTACTGGGTCTGTCCTGGCTCGGTCCCATGCTCCTACTGGGTCTGTTCTGGCTCGGTCCAATGCTCCTCCTGGGTCTGTTCTGGCTCAGTCCCATGCTCCTCCTGGGTCTGTTCTGGCTCAGTCCCATGCTCCTCCTGGGTCTGTTCTGGCTCAGTCCCATGCTCCTCCTGGGTCTGTTCTGGCTCAGTCCCATGCTCCTCCTGGGTCTGTTCTGGCTCAGTCCCATGCTCCTCCGTGGTCTGTTCTGGCACAGTCCCATGCTCCTCCTGGGTCTGTCCTGGCTCAGTCCCATGCTCCTCCTGGGTCGGTTCTGGCTCAGTCCCATGCTCCTCCTGGGTCTGTTCTGGCTCAGTCCCATGCTCCCCTTGGGTCTGTTCTGGCTCAGTCCCATGCTCCTCCTGGGTCGGTTCTGGCTCAGTCCCATGCTCCTCCTGGGTCTGTTCTGGCTCAGTCCCATGCTCCTTCTGGGTCTGTTCTGGCTCAGTCCCATGCTCCTCCTGGGTCTGTTCTGGCTCAGTCCTATGCTCCTCCTGGGTCTGTTCTGGCTCAGTCCCATGCTCCTCCTGGGTCGGTTCTGGCTCAGTCCCATGCTCTTCTGGCTCAGTCCCATGCGCCTCTGGGTCGGTCCTGGCTCAGTCCCATGCTCCTCTTGGGTCGGTCCTGGCTCAGTCCCATGCTCCTCCTGGGTCGGTCCTGGCTCAGTCCCATGCTCCTCCTGGGTCGGTTCTGGCTCAGTCCCATGCTCCTCCTTGGTCGGTTCTTGCTCAGTCCCATGCTCCTCCTGGGTCGGTTCTGGCTCAGTCCCATGCTCCTCCTGGGTCGGTTCTGGCTCAGTCCCATGCTCCTCCTGGGTCGGTTCTGGCTCAGTCCCATGCTCTTCTGGCTCAGTCCCATGCTCTTCTGGCTCAGTCCCATGCTCCTCTTGGGTCGGTCCTGGCTCAGTCCCATGCTCCTCCTGGGTCGGTTCTGGCTCAGTCCCATGCTCCTCCTGGGTCGGTTCTGGCTCAGTCCCATGCTCCTCCTGGGTCGGTTCTGGCTCAGTCCCATGCTCCTCCTGGGTCGGTTCTGGCTCAGTCCCATGCTCCTCCTGGGTCGGTTCTGGCTCAGTCCCATGCTCTTCTGGCTCAGTCCCATGCTCTTCTGGCTCAGTCCCATGCTCCTCCTGGGTCGGTTCTGGCTCAGTCCCATGCTCCTCCTGGGTCGGTTCTGGCTCAGTCCCATGCTCTTCTGGCTCAGTCCCATGCTCTTCTGGCTCAGTCCCATGCTCTTTGGGCTCAGTCCCATGCTCCTCTGGGTCTGTCCTGGCTCAGTCCCATGCTCCTCCTGGGTCTGTCCTGGCTCAGTCCCATGCTCCTCCTGGGTCTGTCCTGGCTCAGTCCCATGCTCCTCCTGAGTCTGTCCTGGCTCAGTCCCATGCTCCTCCTGGGTCTGTTCTGGCTCAGTCCCATGCTCCTCCTGGGTCGGTTCTGGCTCAGTCCCATGCTCCTCCTGGGTCGGTTCTGGCTCAGTCCCATGCTCCTCCTGGGTCGGTTCTGGCTCAGTCCCATGCTCCTCCTGGGTCGGTTCTGGCTCAGTCCCATGCTCCTCCTGGGTCGGTTCTGGCTCAGTCCCATGCTCCTCCTGGGTCGGTTCTGGCTCAGTCCCATGCTCCTCTGGGTCTGTCCTGGCTCAGTGCCATGCTCCTTCTGGGTCTGTCCTGGCTCAGTCCCATGCTCCTCCTGGGTCGGTTCTGGCTCAGTCCCATGCTCCTCCTGGGTCTGTTCTGGCTCAGTCCCATGCACCTCCTGGGTCGGTTCTGGCTCAGTCCCATGCTCTTCTGGCTCAGTCCCATGCTCTTCTGGCTCAGTCCCATGCTCCTCCTGGGTCTGTTCTGGCTCAGTCCCATGCACCTCCTGGGTCGGTTCTGGCTCAGTCCCATGCTCTTCTGGCTCAGTCCCATGCTCTTCTGGCTCAGTCCCATGCTCCTCTGGGTCGGTCCTGGCTCAGTCCCATGCTCCTCCTGGGTCGGTTCTGGCTCAGTCCCATGCTCCTCTTGGGTCGGTCCTGGCTCAGTCCCATGCTCCTCTTGGGTCGGTGCTGGCTCAGTCCCATGCTCCTCTTGGGTCGGTTCTGGCTCAGTCCCATGCTCCTCCTGGGTCGGTTCTGGCTCAGTCCCATGCTCCTCCTGGGTCGGTTCTGGCTCAGTCCCATGCTCCTCCTGGGTCGGTTCTGGCTCAGTCCCATGCTCCTCCTGGGTCGGTTCTGGCTCAGTCCCATGCTCCTCTGGGTCTGTTCTGGCTCAGTGTCACGGAACCATGAACCAGACGTACAACAACAGATAAGTGAAAATAAGACAGCTTTATTGAAAAACAAGCTATAAAGCAAAAGTCCAAACGGATGGCGAAACCGATGCAGAGTCTTTGCGAAGCCAGGGGTCAGGAACCAGCAGGGTAGTCAGACGAAGCCAGGATCAGGAACCAACAGGGTAGTCAGACGAAGCCAGGAACAGGAACCAGAAGTAGCAGCAGTCTTAGTAGCATGTGAACACAGGAGGACCAAGCAGGGAACTGAAGCCACAGACCTCCTATATATATGAGCTAGGCATCCAGCTCCTCCCAGTGGGAAGGAGGAGCCGCAGGGTGGGAGGCTACAAGAAACCCAGAAACCAAGATGGCCGCCAGCACATGTCAAACGAAGGAGAACAGCAAGAAGGTAAGACCATGACAGTACCTCCCCCTCAAGGGCCCCTCCTCCGCGGAGTAAAGAACGGTTTCTGAGGGAAGCGTGCGTGGAAGGCTCGGAGCAAGGCAGGAGCATGGACATCTGCAGAGGGAACCCAGGAACGCTCCTCTGGACCATAACCACGCCAATGAACCAAAAACTGCACCTGACCGCGGACCAGGCGTGAGTCCAGGATATTGCTCACCTCATACTCCTCACGATTGCCCACTCGGACCGGACGAGGCCGAGGAACCGAGGAAGTGAAACGATTACACACCAGAGGCTTCAACAGGGAGACATGAAACACGTTGGAGATCCGCATGCCAGGAGGAAGCGCAAGGGCATAGGCTACCGGGTTTACCCTGCGAAGCACTCGGAAGGGACCAACAAAGCGAGGCGCCAGCTTGGGAGTGGGCACTCGAAGGTTGAGGTTGCGGGTGGACAACCATACACGGTCTCCGGCCTGGTAGGAAGGAGCAGGCGCTCGTCTGCGATCAGCCTGGAGTCTCTGGCGCTGCGCAGAGACCTCAAGGGACTTCTGGATCTGTACCCAAGAAGCACGTAGGACGGAAAGGTGATCCTCCACAGCCGGAATATCCTGGGGAGAGAATACCTCCGGTAACACGGCAGGTTGGAACCCATAGTTGGCCATGAAGGGAGACGTCCCAGAGGAAGAGTTCACCGCCGTGTTCCTGGCAAACTCAGCCCAAGGCAGGAGGTCAACCCAATTGTCTTGGTGATCGGAGACATAGCAAGGAAGGAATTGCTCCAAGGCCTGATTGGATCGTTCTGCGGCCCCATTGGACTGAGGGTGGTAGGCCGAGGAGAAGGAGAGATGAATCCCCAACTGGGAGCAAAAGGCGCGCCAGAACCTGGACACAAACTGACTCCCCCGATCCGACACAATCTCCTTGGGCAAACCGTGCAACCGGAAGACCTCCCTGGCAAAAATCGTGGCCAACTCCTGTGCAGAGGGTAACTTCTTGAGAGGAACACAGTGACACATTTTGGAAAACCGATCCACAATCATGAGAATGACCGTATGGCCTCGGGATGCAGGGAGGTCCACAATGAAGTCCATCCCCAGGTGTGACCATGGGCGCTCCCCGGTGGCTAAGGGTTGCAGAAGGCCCAACGGAAGGTGCCGAGGGGACTTACTCTGGGCACAAACGGAGCATGCCGCTACATATGCGGCGATGTCGGAACGTAGGGAAGGCCACCAGAACAGACGTGAAACAGCCCAGGACAGCTGATTCTTTCCAGGATGCCCCGCGGTCTTGGAGTTATGGTAGGTTCGCAACAACCGAGTGCGCAACTCCTCAGGCACAAAACATCTGCCGTTGGGTCTCCCAGAGGGAGCACCAGATTGAGCCGCCAAAATCTGCTCACCCAGGGGAGAGGTCAGGCTGGTGCGAATGGCAGCCAGGATCTGATTCGGAGGTATGACCGAAGTTGGAATCGACTCCTCCCTGGACAGGTCGGAGTACTGCCGTGATAAGGCATCAGCCCTGATGTTCTTGGAACCGGGTAGGTAGGAGACCACGTAATTAAAACGTGACAAGAACAGAGCCCATCTGGCCTGACGTGGTGTCAATCTCTTGGCCTCAGAGAGGTAGGTCAGGTTCTTGTGGTCCGTCAGGATGAGGACCGGAACCACCGAACCCTCGAGCAAGTGCCTCCATTCTTTAAGAGCCTGCACGATGGCCAATAACTCCCTGTCACCAATCTGGTAGTTGCACTCAGCGGAAGACAGTTTCCGGGAGTAAAACCCACAAGGAAGCAGAGGACCCTCTGGTGTTCTACGCTGAGACAGAAGGGCGCCTACTCCCGTCTCAGACGCGTCCACCTCGAGGACAAAGGGCAACCCAGGGTTGGGATGCGACAGAATCGGAGCCGACACAAAGGCGGACTTTAGAGCCTCAAAAGCTCGGATGGCCTCGGGCGGCCAGACCTGGGAATTACTGCCCTTCCTGGTCAGATCCGTGAGAGGCTTGGCTAGCATGGAAAAGTCCCTGATGAACTTCCGATAATAATTGGCGAAGCCCAAAAAGCGCTGCAGGGAGCGAAGACCACTGGGCTGGGGCCACTGTAAGACAGCCGAAACCTTCTCAGGATCCATGGAGAACCCCTCAGCGGAAATGATGTAACCTAAGAAGGTTACCTGGGATCGGTGAAATTCGCATTTCTCAAGCTTACCGAACAGCTTGTTCTCTCGTAACCGTTTGACATCCAGAATGTGGGTCTCCATGGACTCAGAATATACCAAGATGTCATCCAGGTAGACCACCACACACTGCTGCAACAGGTCACGGAAAACATCGTTGATGAATTCCTGAAAGACTGCGGGCGCATTGCACAGCCCAAAGGGCATAACCAAGGATTCATAATGACCGGTCCTGGTGTTAAACGTGGTCTTCCACTCATCGCCCGCCTTGATCCTTACGAGGTTATATGCCGCCCTCAGGTCGAGTTTGGTAAAGACCGTGGCACCTTTAAGGCGATCGAACAGCTCGGAAATCAAGGGTATCGGGTAAGCGTTCTTGATCGTGATGCGATTGAGACCCCTGTAATCGATGCAAGGCCTCAACTCACCGCCCTTCTTTTTCACAAAGAAAAATCCAGCCCCTGCCGGGGACGAGGATTTGCGAATGTGTCCACGAGAAAGCGCCTCCCTCACGTACTCCTCCATGGCCTCATTCTCCGCTACCGACAGTGGATAGACTTTGCCACGAGGAGGAACGGCACCAGATTGTAACTCGATGGCACAATCGTATGGGCGGTGCGGAGGTAGGGCAACCGCGCGCACCTTATCGAATACATCCCGGTACTCCTCGTATTCAGGGGGCAACAGAGAGTCCGAGGAAGTACACAGCAACTTGACAGGCCCATGGATGCAACTAGTCCCACACTGCGGTGACCACGAGAGGATCTCGGCCGATCTCCAATCGAAAATCGGATTATGCTTCTGGAGCCAGGGGTACCCCAAGACCACCGAGTAGTGTGGAGACGAAATAACCTGGAAGCAGACCGACTCTCTGTGGACGGCACCAATGGCTAACCCCACTGGAAGGGTCTCATGAGTCACGTGTGGCGGCAGAAGGGGTCTGCCGTCTATCGCCTCAAGAGCCAGAGGAGAACCTCGAGCCTGCAGAGGAATGGAATTGGCGGCAGCGAACACACTATCAATGAACAAACCACCAGCACCAGAGTCCACCAACGCCTGGGTCGTCACCGAGCCCCCGACCCAGGAAAGGACAACAGTGATCAGTGGTTTGTCAACACGGGAAACCGGGGACGAGGAGACTCCACCCAAGATCTGCCCCCGACAGGATCTCAGGTGCGAGCGTTTCCCTGGACGGTTCGGACATGCCAACCGAAAATGCCCGAGACCACAGTACATGCACCGGCCCTCGCGTCTCCGGAGTACCCTCTCCCCCTCGGACAGGCGAGCAAACCCCAGCTGCATGGGTTCACCCCCAGACAAGTCATCCCCAGGAGGCGTGGGAGGAGAGGGAGGCACGGGTGGGACAACAAAGGTAGGCGCCAATCTGTTAGGAGGCCTCCGCAGACTCTCCTTAAAGGAAGGTCTCTCCCTGAGTCTGGTGTCAATCAAAATCAGGAAAGAAATAAGAGACTCGAGCTCCACTGGTAGGTCCTTAGCTGCAACCTCATCCTTCAAGGCATCCGAGAGACCATGAGAGAAAGCAGCGACCAGAGCCTCATTATTCCAGCCCACCTCTGCTGCCAGGGTACGAAACTCAATGGCGTATTCAGCTACGGATCGTGAACCCTGTCTGATGGACATAAGGAGCTTCGCAGCAGAGGCAGCACGAGCCGGCACATCGAATACCTTCCGAAGAGAAGCTACAAAACCGGAAAACTCGGCAACCACCGGATTGTTGTTCTCCCATAAAGGGCTGGCCCAGGCCAAGGCCTTGTCCGAGAGCAGCGAGATTAAGAAGCCCACCTTTGATCTCTCAGTAGGAAAGGCATGTGGCAGCAACTCGAAATAAATGCCCACCTGGTTAAGGAAACCTCGGCACTGAGTTGGCTCTCCCCCAAAGCGCTGTGGAAGGGGGGCAGAACCGGACATACCCCGAAACACCGCGGGCGCAACAACAGGTGTCGGGGTAGACTCTGGCGCAACAACCGGAGCGGCAGTAGGAGCGGACCCAGGAGCGACAACCGACCCATCGGCAACGGGAGCGAAAAGAACCGTGCGTTCAAGCAGGGTTTGCAACGCCACGGCGAACTGACCCAACAGGTGATCCTGCTGATCAAGTCTGGCAACCAGCGTGGGTAGTGAGGATGGCCCTGTACCGTCAGAATTCGTGACCTGTGGTACCGTGCGTTCAAGCAGGGTTTGCAACGCCACGGCGAACCGACCCAACAGGTGATCCTGCTGATCAAGTCTGGCAACCAGCGTGGGTAGCGAGGATGGCCCTGTACCGTCAGCATTCATGGCTTGGTCCTAATGTCACGGAACCATGAACCAGACGTACAACAACAGATAAGTGAAAATAAGACAGCTTTATTGAAAAACAAGCTATAAAGCAAAAGTCCAAACGGATGGCGAAACCGATGCAGAGTCTTTGCGAAGCCAGGGGTCAGGAACCAGCAGGGTAGTCAGACGAAGCCAGGATCAGGAACCAACAGGGTAGTCAGACGAAGCCAGGATCAGGAACCAACAGGGTAGTCAGACGAAGCCAGGAACAGGAACCAGAAGTAGCAGCAGTCTTAGTAGCATGTGAACACAGGAGGACCAAGCAGGGAACTGAAGCCACAGACCTCCTATATATATGAGCTAGGCATCCAGCTCCTCCCAGTGGGAAGGAGGAGCCGCAGGGTGGGAGGCTACAAGAAACCCAGAAACCAAGATGGCCGCCAGCACATGTCAAACGAAGGAGAACAGCAAGAAGGTAAGACCATGACACTCAGTCCCATGCTCCTCCTGGGTCTGTTCTGGCTCAGTCCCATGCTCCTCCTGGGTCTGTCCTGGCTCAGTCCCATGCTCCTCCTAGGTCTGTCCTGGCTCAGTCCTATGCTCCTACTGGGTCTGTTCTGGCTCAGTCCCATGCTCCTCCTGGGTCTGTTCTGGCTCAGTCCCATGCTCCTCCTGGGTCTGTTCTGGCTCAGTCCCATGCTCCTCCTGGGTCTGTTCTGGCTCAGTCCCATGCTCCTCCTGGGTCTCTTCTGGCTCAGTCCCATGCTCCTCCTGGGTCTCTTCTGGCTCAGTCCCATGCTCCTCCTGGGTCTGTTCTGGCTCAGTCCCATGCTCCTCCTGGGTCTCTTCTGGCTCAGTCCCATGCTCCTCTGGGTCGGTTCTGGCTCAGTCCCATGCTCCTCTGTCTATCCTTTACGTCACAGTGCTATTTCCCCCTGGGGCTGGTGCTATTTATGCTCATCCTGTAGTATTGATGGGGAACTTGCCAGCAGCTGGGGGCCGGGACTTGGGGGTTGAGGGGTAGGATATAGAGGTTGGTGGGGGGTGAGGGGTGGGATATAGAGGTTGGTGGGGGTTGAGGGGTGGGATATAGAGGTTGGTGGGTGGTGAGGGGTGGGATATAGAGGTTGGTGGGGGTTGAGGGGTGGGATATAGAGGTTGGTGGGGGGTGAGGGGTGGGATATAGAGGTTGGTGGGGGTTGAGGGGTGGGATATAGAGGTTGGTGGGGGTTGAGGGGTGGGATATAGAGGTTGGTGGGGGTTGAGGGGCGGGATATAGAGGTTGGTGGGGGTTGAGGGGCGGGATATAGAGGTTGGTGGGGGTTGAGGGGCGGGATATAGAGTTTGGTGGGGGTTGAGGGTGGGATATAGAGGTTGGTGGGGGTTGAGGAGTGGGATATAGAGGTTGGTGGAGGGGTGGGATATAGAGGTTGGTGGGGGTTGAGGGGTGGGATATAGAGGTTGGTGGGGGTTGAGGGGTGCGATATAGAGGTTGGTGGGGGTTGAGGAGTGGGATATAGAGGTTGGTGGGGGTTGAGGAGTGGGATATAGAGGTTGGTGGGGGGTGGAGGGGTGGGATATAGAGGTTGGTGGGGGTTGAGGGGTGGGATATAGAGGTTGGTGGGCCAGGTTGGGACTATGTTGGTGCACCTGTTTGTTGAGAAGTGATCACTCAGTCATTGGATGGAGCGATCACGTGGTAAAGGGCTACTGTCATTGGCCCTTTACCAGAACCGGCAGGAAGGGCGATTCTGGGAGGACATCCCTGTACACCCTCCCAGAATAAGCGGACAGCTTTGTAGCCATCATTGGGCTATGCCCCGTTCGGCACATGGTGAATTCTCATAGTCTTAGTTATGTGATACCCGGGAGGCGGGGCTTTGCATTACCTATGTTTCACAGTATTTGGCCAAAGTCGGGTGGGTGGGGGGAGAAGGAGACACCTGCACCTGCTATGTTATTCTATGGCAGGGTCAGAGCCTGTGTCTCCTTTTCCCACCCCCGCATCATCCAGCCTGTGTATCCCCACCCCCCCCCCCCCATCATCCAGCCTGTATCTCCTTCTCCCCCCCCCCATCATCCAGCCTGTGTCTCCCCCCCCCCCCCATCATCCAGCCTGTGTCTTCTTCTCCAACCCCCCATCATCCAGCATGTGTCTCCTTCTCCCACCCCCCATCATCCAGCCTGTGTGTCCTCCCCCCCATCACCCAGCCTGTGTCTCCCCCCCCATCATCCGGCCTGTTTATCCTTCTCCTACCCATAATCCAGCCTGTGTCTCCTTCTCCCACCCCCCCATCATCCAGCCTGTGTCTCCTTCTCCCCCCACCCACCCTCCCATCATCCAGCCTGTGTCTCCTTCTCCCCCCATCATCCAGCCTGTGTCTCCTTCTCCCCCCACCCACCCCCCCATCATCCAGCCTGTATCTCCTTCTCCCACCCTCCCATCATCCAGCCTGTGTCTCCTTCTCCCCCCTCATCATCCATCCTGTGTCTCCTCCCCCCCATCATTCAGCCTGTGTCTCCTCCCCCTCCCATCATCCAGCCTGTGTCTCCTCCCCCTCCCATCATCCAGCCTGTGTCTCCTTCTCCCACCCCCCATCATCCAGCCTGTGTCTCCTTCTCCCACCCCCCATCATCCAGCCTGTGTCTCCTTCTCCCACCCCCCATCATCCAGCCTGTGTCTCATTCTCCCCCCCCCCCATCATCCAGCCTGTGTCTCCTTCTCCCACCCCCCATCATCCAGCCTGTGTCTCCTTCTCCCACCCCCCATCATCCAGCCTGTGTCTCCTTCTCCCACCCCCCATCATCCAGCCTGTGTCTCCTTCTCCCACCCCCCATCATCCAGCCTGTGTCTCCTTCTCCCACCCCCATCATCCAGCCTGTGTCTCCTTCTCCCACCCCCATCATCCAGCCTGTGTCTCCTTCTCCCACCCCCCATCATCCAGCCTGTGTCTCCCCCCCCATCATCCAGCCTGTGTCTCCCCCCCCATCATCCAGCCTGTGTCTCCTCCCCCCCATCACTCAGCCTGTGTCTCCTCCCCCCCATCATCCAGCCTGTGTCTCCTCCCCCCACCCCGCCCATCATCCAGCCTGTGTCTCCTACTCCCCCCATCATCCAGCCTGTGTCTCCTTCTCCCCCCATCATCCAGCCTGTGTATCCTTCTCCCCTCCCCCCCCCCATCATCCAGCCTGTGTCTCCTTCTCCCACCCTCCATCATTAAGCCTGTGTTGTGTATCCTTCTCCCACCCCCCCATCATCCAGCCTGTGTCTCCTCCCCCCCCCATCATCCAGCCTGTGTCTCCTCCCCCCCCATCATCCAGCCTGTGTCTCCTCCCCCCACCCCGCCCATCATCCAGCCTGTGTCTCCTCCCACCCCCCCATCATCCAGCCTGTGTCTCCTTCTCCCCCCACCCACCCTCCCATCATCCAGCCTGTGTCTCCTTCATCCCCATTATCATCCAGCCTGTGTCTCCTTCTCCCCCCACCCACCCCCCCCATCATCCAGCCTGTATGTCCTTCTCCCACCCTCCCATCATCCAGCCTGTGTCTCCTTCTCCCCCCCATCATCCATCCTGTGTCTCCTCCCCCCCATCATCCAGCCTGTGTCTCCTCCCCCTCCCATCATCCAGCCTGTGTCTCCTCCCCCTCCCATCATCCAGCCTGTGTCTCCTTCTCCCACCCCCCATCATCCAGCCTGTGTCTCCTTCTCCCACCCCCCATCATCCAGCCTGTGTCTCCTTCTCCCACCCCCCATCATCCAGCCTGTGTCTCATTCTCCCCCCCCCCCATCATCCAGCCTGTGTCTCCTTCTCCCCCCATCATCCAGCCTGTGTCTCCTTCTCCCCCCATCATCCAGCCTGTGTATCCTTCTCCCCTCCCCCCCATCATCCAGCCTGTGTCTCCTCCCACCCTCCATCATTAAGCCTGTGTATCCTTCTCCCACCCCCCCCCCCCCATCATCCAGCCTGTGTCTATTTCACCTTCTCCCCCCCCCCCCATCATCTAGCCTGTGTCTATTTCTCCCCCCATCATCCAGCCTGTGGTCTCCTTCTTTCCCCACCCTCCATTATCCAGCCTGTGGTCTTCCTCCCCCATCATCCAGCCTGTGTCTCACTGTCATCCAGATCCAGATGATTTCTCAGCATGTATGGGGTAATTCACTTAAGTTGTGTTCAGGAGAGATGGCTCTATAATTTCTCTCGACCTCCCATACAATGTTATGCACAGACAACCCCCGCCTCTCCTCTCCAAGCACAGAATTAGGCCCCTCCCACTGCTGCCAGTTCCGCTCTATCGCCTCCTCCCTTTTTCCCTCACTATATAGCTTAGCAGAGCAGTTCTATAATATTCCTCCACTGCTCAGGCACATTGTTGAGGTGATACCAGCTTTTTGTGATGGGACCACACCGGAAGTGACGCCGTCAAGAATTTTCATGAGTCGAGGAAAACTTTAGAAAACCATCAGACGCACATAGTGGATGAGGGATGGGGCTAAGGTATGGCTGCCATCTTTAAGTAGGTGCAGCCCAGTGAGCCTGATCGAAAAAAGTATGGGGTAAGTTTGAGTCACTAAGTAGACGGCTATAGGTGGGAGGGCAGAAAATTATTTCAGTAGAAGTTACACTGGGGGGCCTGTGCAGGAAGATATGGGGGTGGGGGGAGAACTGACTACGGAGAGGAGTAGGGGCGGACTGAGCGGTCGGGCCCCATCATCCAGCCTGTGTCTCCCCCCCCCATCATCCAGCCTGTGTCTCCTCCCCCCCCATCACCCAGCCTGTGTCTCCTCCCCCCCATCATCCAGCCTGTGTCTCCTCCCCCCACCCCGCCCATCATCCAGCCTGTGTCTCCTACTCCCCCCATCATCCAGCCTGTGTCTCCTTCTCCCCCCATCATCCAGCCTGTGTATCCTTCTCCCCTCCCCCCCCCCATCATCCAGCCTGTGTCTCCTTCTCCCACCCCCCCATCATCCAGCCTGTGTCTCCTCCCCCCCCCATCATCCAGCCTGTGTCTCCTCCCCCCCCCATCATCCAGCCTGTGTCTCCTCCCCCCCCATCATCCAGCCTGTGTCTCCTCCCCCCACCCCGCCCATCATCCAGCCTGTGTCTCCTTCTCCCCCCACCCACCCTCCCATCATCCAGCCTGTGTCTCCTTCATCCCCATTATCATCCAGCCTGTGTCTCCTTCTCCCCCCACCCACCCCCCCATCATCCAGCCTGTATGTCCTTCTCCCACCCTCCCATCATCCAGCCTGTGTCTCCTTCTCCCCCCCCATCATCCATCCTGTGTCTCCTCCCCCCCCATCATCCAGCCTGTGTCTCCTCCCCCTCCCATCATCCAGCCTGTGTCTCCTCCCCCTCCCATCATCCAGCCTGTGTCTCCTTCTCCCACCCCCCATCATCCAGCCTGTGTCTCCTTCTCCCACCCCCCATCATCCAGCCTGTGTCTCCTTCTCCCACCCCCCATCATCCAGCCTGTGTCTCATTCTCCCCCCCCCATCATCCAGCCTGTGTCTCCTTCTCCCCCCATCATCCAGCCTGTGTCTCCTTCTCCCCCCATCATCCAGCCTGTGTATCCTTCTCCCCTCCCCCCCATCATCCAGCCTGTGTCTCCTTCTCCCACCCTCCATCATTAAGCCTGTGTATCCTTCTCCCACCCCCCCCCCCCCCCATCATCCAGCCTGTGTCTATTTCACCTTCTCCCCCCCCCCCCCATCATCTAGCCTGTGTCTATTTCTCCCCCCATCATCCAGCCTGTGGTCTCCTTCTTTCCCCACCCTCCATTATCCAGCCTGTGGTCTTCCTCCCCCATCATCCAGCCTGTGTCTCACTGTCATCCAGATCCAGATGATTTCTCAGCATGTATGGGGTAATTCACTTAAGTTGTGTTCAGGAGAGATGGCTCTATAATTTCTCTCGACCTACCATACAATGTTATGCACAGACAACCCCCGCCTCTCCTCTCCAAGCACAGAATTAGGCCCCTCCCACTGCTGCCAGTTCCGCTCTATCGCCTCCTCCCTTTTTCCCTCACTATATAGCTTAGCAGAGCAGTTCTATAATATTCCTCCACTGCTCAGGCACATTGTTGAGGTGATACCAGCTTTTTGTGATGGGACCACACCGGAAGTGACGCCGTCAAGAATTTTCATGAGTCGAGGAAAACTTTAGAAAACCATCAGACGCACATAGTGGATGAGGGATGGGGCTAAGGTATGGCTGCCATCTTTAAGTAGGTGCAGCCCAGTGAGCCTGATCGAAAAAAGTATGGGGTAAGTTTGAGTCACTAAGTAGACGGCTATAGGTGGGAGGGCAGAAAATTATTTCAGTAGAAGTTACACTGGGGGGCCTGTGCAGGAAGATATGGGGGTGGGGGGAGAACTGACTACGGAGAGGAGTAGGGGCGGACTGAGCGGTCGGGCACTTCGGACGTGGTCCGAGGGCCCGGCCGGGAAGCCAGAAAGGGGGGGCCCGGCCAGCAAGGGGGCCCGCCGCTCAGTATTACATTTATCTCACCCAGCGCGATAAGTATTGGGAGGAGAGGAGGGGCCCAACTTGGCCTAGGTATTAGGCCCCGTTCACACTGGGGTGACGCTACTTGCCGGGGCGACCTCACCTCGGAGCGGCCGGCGCGGACTTCATAACATTGAAGTCTATGCAGGTCGCCCCAAAGAAGCTCCGGACCCTTTTTCTAAGTTGGAGCGACTTGTGTCGCTCCTATTAGAATGGGTCCATAGCTTCTGTATGGCAGGCGACCAGGTCGCCTGACAGGTCGCCCCAGTGTGAACGGGGGCTTAGAGAGCTATGTTGTGTTGTTTTATTGTGGGTGTGGCTGGAGGCGGGGTGTGGGTGTGGCTGGAGGTGGGGTGTGGGTGTGGATGGAGGCGTGGCAAGGGTGTGTCTGGAGGCGGAACATGGGTGGGGCCTGGAAGGGGCCCTTGATTTATTTTGCCCGGGGGCCCTGAGGGTTCTCAGTCCACCCCTGGAGAGGAGTTTATTACCCAGATGCCAAGTTTATGATCTAAAGAGACCTTCACAATGTGTGTGGGAATAGATTATAATAAAGCAACAACCGTACACGTTTCCTAATGTTACACTTATTCATCTTCACTTTTATTACAATTCCACATTAAAACCTGCTTTTTGAACTAAATGTTTTTCTCTATCGCTCATTGACAGACGTAGTCCTCGGTGATTTAGCACCTTCGGGCCATGCTGCCCTCCACAGGAGTAGGACTAGACAGGAAATAAAAATGCTCCGGCCACACCCTAGGGGCAGTCCCTGAGGGTATATCCTCTCTCTCTCTGCCACAGCAAATCAGTTTTTTTCTGTCTAGTTAGGAGTAGGACCTAGATACCTTGCTGGGATCTTCGGTCTTGGCAGGATTTTTTTTTTCTTAACCACTTAAGCCCCGGAAGATTTTACCCCCATTCCGACCAGGGGGTATTTTACGACTCGGCACTGCGTGACTTTAACTGACAATTGTGCGGTCATGCAATGTGGTACCCAAACGAAATTTACGTCCTTTTTTTCCCACAAACAGAGCTTTCTTTTGGTGGTATTTGATCACCTCTGCGCTTTTTATTTTTTGCGATATTAATAAAAAAAGAGCAAAAATTTTGCAAAAAAATGACATTTTCAACTTTGTCTTTTAAAAAATATCCAATATACTCAATTTATGTATTTTTTTTTGGCCAAAATATATTTAGCTACATGTCTTTGACAAAAAAAAATTCAATGAGCGTATTTTTATTGGTTTGCGCAAAAGTTATAGCGTCTACAAACTATGGTGTAAATACAGAAATTTACGCAGCTTTAATTTTTGACTGCCTATCTCATTTCATGAAGTGCTAAAATGGCAGGGCAGTACAAAACCCCCCCAAACTACCACTTTTTGGAAAGTAGACATCCTAAGGAATGTTCTGAGAGGCATGTTGAGCTCATTGAATATTTCATTTTTTTGTCACAGGTGTTTGAAAAATGACTAAAAATTTTTTTTTTTTTTTTTTTTACACAAAGTTGTCATTGAAATGATATATTGCTCACACATGCCATGGGTATATGTGTAATTACACCCCAAAATATATTCTGCTGCTTCTCCTGAGTACAGGGATACCACATATGTGGGACTTTTTGGGAGCCTAGCTGTGTACGGGACCACAAAAACAAATCCCCACCATCAGAATTTCAAAGGGCGTACATTTTTCATTGCATTTTCTCACTACCTCTAACGGTTTAGGAGGCCCTGAAATGTCAAGATACCACAAAACCCCCCCAAATGACCCCATTTTGGAAAGTAGACACCCCAAGCTGTTTGCTAAGAGGCATGGTGAGTCCATGGAATATTTTATATTTTACCACAAGTTTTGGGAATATTACTATTTTTTTTTTTTATTTTTTTTTTTTACACAACGTTGTCACTAAAAGATAAAATTCTCACACATGACATGGGTATATGTGGAATTACACCCCAAAATACATTCTGCCACTTCTCCTGAGTATGGGGATGCCCCATGTGTGAGACTTTTTGGGAGCCTAGCTGTGTACAGGACCGCGAAAACCAATCAACACTCCCAGGTTTTCTAATGGCGTAAATTGTGCATGTCACCTCTGCACTACCTGTCACAGTTTCGGAGGCCCTAAAATTCCAAGATAGCACAAACCCCCCCCAAATGACCCCATTTTGGAAAGTAGACACCCCAAGCTATTTGCTGAGAGGCATGGTGAGTCCATGGAATATTTTATATTCTGCCACAAGTTCCGGGAAATACATATATATATATATTTTTTTTTTTTTTTTTTCACAAAGTTGTCAGTAAATGAAATATTGCTCACACATGCCATGGGTATATGTGAAATGACACCCCAAAATACATTCTGCTGCTTCTCCTGAGTACAGGGATACCCCATGTGTGAGACTTTTTTGCAGTCTAGCCGAGTACAGGTCCCCGAAAACCAGTCCCCGCTTTCAGGCTTTCCAAGGGCGTAAATTGTTGATTTCACTCCTGACTACCTATCACAGTTTCAGAGGCCCTAAAATTCCAAGATAGCACAAAACCCCCCCAAATGACCCCATTTTGGAAAGTAGACACCCCAAGCTATTTGCTGAGAGGCATGGTGAGTCCATGGAATATTTTATATTTTGCCACAAGTTCCGGGAAATATATATATATATATATTTTTTTTTTTTTTTCACAAAGTTGTCAGTAAATTAAATATTGCTCACACATGCCATGGGTATATGTGAAATGACACCCCAAAATACATTCTGCTGCTTCTCCTGAGTACAGGGATACCCCATGTGTGAGACTTTTTTGCAGTCTAGCCGAGTACAGGTCCCCGAAAACCAGTCCCCACTTTCAGGCTTTCCAAGGGCGTAAATTGTTGATTTCACTCCTGACTACCTATCACAGTTTCGGAGGCCCTAAAATTCCAAGATAGCACAAAACCCCCCCAAATGACCCCATTTTGGAAAGTAGACACCCCAAGCTATTTGCTGAGAGGCATGGTGAGTCCATGGAATATTTTATATTTTGCCACAAGTTCCGGGAAATATATATATATATATATATTTTTTTTTTTTTTTACACAAAGTTGTCAGTAAATGATATATTGCTCACACATGCCATGGGTATATGTGAACTGACACCCCAAAATACATTCTGCTGCTTCTCCTGAGTATAGGGATACCCCATGTGTGAGACTTTTTTGCAGTCTAGCCGAGTACAGGACCCCGAAAACCAATCATCGCCTTCAGGCTTTCCAAGGGCGTAAATTGTTGATTTCACTCCTGACTACCTATCACAGTTTTGGAGGCCATGAAATGCCAAGACAGCACAACCCCCCCCCCCCCCCAAATGACCCCTTTTCGGAAAGTAGACAGCCTGAGCTATTTGCAGAGAGGCATGTTGAGTGTTTTGCAGATCTCACTTTTTGTCACAAAGTTTTGGAAATTGAAAAAAGAGGAAAAAAAATGCATTTTCCTGTTTTTTCTTCATTTTCCAAAAAAAATTAGAGCTGCAAAATACTCACCATGCCTCTCAGCAAATAGATTGGAGTGTCTACTTTGCAAAATGGGGTCATTTGGGGGGGGTTTGTGCAATCTTGGCTTTTTATGGACTTCAAAACTGTGATAGGTAGTAAGGAGTGAGATCAACAATTTACGCCCTTAGAAAGCCTAAAGGTGCGCATTGGTTTTCCGGGTCCTGTACGCGGCTAGACTGGCAAAAAGTCTCACACATGGGGTATCATTGTACTCAGGAGAAGCAGCAGAATGTATTTTGGGGTGTCATTTCACATATACCCATGGCCTGTGTGAGCAATATATCATTTACTGACAACTTTGTGTAAAAAAATAAAAAAAAATAAAAAAAATTTTTTTCCTCGAAACTTGTGGCAAAATATAAACTATTCCATGGACTCACCATACTTCTCAGCCAGTAGCTTGGAGTGTCTACTTTGCAAAATGGGGTCATTTGGGGGGGTTTTGTGCCATCTTGAAATTTCAGGGCCTCTGAAACTGTGACAGGTAGTCAGGGGTAAAATCAGCAATTTACGCCATTAGAAAACCTGAAGATGTGGATTGGTTTTTGGGGGCGCGTACACAGCTAGGCTCCCAAAAAGTCTCACACATGTGGTATCCCTGTACTCAGGAGAAGCAAAAGAATGTATTTTGGGGTGTCATTTCACATATTCCCATGGCATGCATGAGCAATATATCATTTAGTGACAACTTTCTGTAAAAAAACAACAAAAAAAAAAAAAAATAATAATTTTCCCGAAACTTGTGGCAAAATATAAAATACTCCATGGACTCACCATGCCTCTCAGAAAAAAGCTTTGGGTGTCTACTTTTCAAAAAGGGGTCATTAGGGGGGTGTTTGAACAGTTCCGGCATTTTATACTCAATCTTATCCACACATCACCCACTCTTCTAACCACTTGAAAACCAAGCCTTTTCTGTGCCTTTTTGTTTACATGAAAAAATATTTTTTTTTTACTAGAAAATTACTTTGAACCCCCAAACATTATATATTTTTTTAAAGCAGAGGCCCTATAGAATAAAATGGTGGATGTTGCAAATTTTTTTGTCACACGGTATTTGCGCACAGATTTTCCAAACGCAATTTTTGCGAAAAAAATACCATTGCGCGCAAGCACCGGGGGTAAGGGGGGGGGCTCAATTTTTTTTTTTTTTTTTTCTTTTTTCTTTTGCTTTTTTATGTTATTTTGACACCTTTCCTTTAATTTTTTTTTTTTTTAAATCATTTTTATTGTTATCATAGTGAATTTAAATATCCCCTATGATAGCAATCTGTAGTGACAGGTACTCTTTTTTAAAAAAATTGGGGTCTTTTAGACTCTAGATCTCTCCTCTGACCTTAACGCATCTGACCACACCAAAATTGGTGTGATAAAATACTTTCCCAATTTCCCAATGGCCCTGTTTATTTCTGGCGAAACAGAAGTCATAAAATGCTCGTAGCCTCCGGCATCTTAGGCCATAGAGATGATTGGAGCCATTCTCATCTCCAATTAGCTCTATGGTTAGATAATTGAACCACCGGCTGCACTCTCAGGTTAACCGGTGGGACAGGAGAGCCCGAGAAAAACCATGGAAGGCTGCGGAAGGCGGCGGTGGGGGGGGGGAGGCCCCTCCCACTGCATGTAAAAGCAGTCTAGCGGCCAATTACCTGCTAGAATTGCTTTTACATGTAAGCCGACCGCTGGCTGTAAAAAACGATACCAAGATGATGCCTAAATCTGCAAGCATCATCCTGGTATAACCACTCAAAGTCCAGCAACGTACCAGTACATTGCTGGTCCTTGTTTGGCATATAGGTTTTTTTTTTTTTCATGCAGCCTGTGGGCTGAACGGAAAAAAAGAGAACCTATCAGAAATCAGCACAGGAATAATGCGTAGTATTACTCATCATTAACCGCCCAAACAACCACCCACTGAATTTAATGATGGGTATACACGACACTATCCACGTATACCAAAATAGGATTTTAACTGCAGTGCTGAAATCAGAAAATCACCACAGCTGCTATCAGCAAAGGTATCCATATATGCTGAGCGCAAACGCTGTTTGTGTCAGAATATATAAAATCAATGCGTGGTAGCCGACGAGGGACCTGCAAGAGAAACAGGTCACAAAAGAATGAAAAAACAAACAAAGGACATTGAAAAAAAGTATAGTAGGAAGGAGTAGAAGGACATATAAAATGACTGACAAAAACAGTTTTTGGATCTTCATCATTAACCGCCCAAACAACCACCCACTGAATTTAATGATGGGTATACACGGCGCTATCCACGTATACCAAAATAGGATTTTAACTGCAGTGCTGAAATCAGAAAATCACCACAGCTGCTATCAGCAAAGGTATCCATATATGCTGAGCGCAAACGCTGTTTGTGTCAGAATATATAAAATCAATGCGTGGTAGCCGACGAGGGACCTGCAAGAGAAACAGGTCACAAAAGAATGAAAAAACAAACAAAGGACATTGAAAAAAAGTATAGTAGGAAGGAGTAGAAGGACATATAAAATGACTGACAACAACAGTTTTTGGATCTTCATCATTAACCGCCCAAACAACCACCCACTGAATTTAATGATGGGTATACACGGCGCTATCCACGTATACCAAAATAGGATTTTAACTGCAGTGCTGAAATCAGAAAATCACCACAGCTGCTATCAGCAAAGGTATCCATATATGCTGAGCGCAAACGTTGTTTGTGTCAGAATATATAAAATCAATGCGTGGTAGCTGACGAGGGACCTGCAAGAGAAACAGGTCACAAAAGAATGAAAAAACAAACAAAGGACATTGAAAAAAAGTATAGTAGGAAGGAGTAGAAGGACATATAAAATTACTGACACCACAACAGTTTTTGGATCCTTTTATTTTTCTTTCTAACTGTTCCTTTACTTCTTGATTTGGGAGGGACTGCGATCATCTGCGATCTTCTCTTCCAGCTTGGGTCTCTCAAAATGTCGATGGACATCCAACATCCTTCGAGACCCTGTGTTTATGTGCCCTACACTGTGTCGTGCTGTACCCTACGCTAATAATCCACTAGTGTATGGTAGCGCTCGAAACATTCCCCGATGCAGAGACCAGGTTGGTCAGGACATTTGGGACAATAATAACGGGTGTCACGCCTAAATCCGCGCTTGCTACAGACACGACATCTTCTTTGGGGCCATCTTTGGGTAGGGGTACTCGGGAGGACATGTGAAAAATGCCTCTCATGCAGCCGGCTTACTGCATCTGGAAGGGGAAGTTGGGCAGGCATGCCTCCTGGGTACAGGTAGGCAAGGATGATCTCTTCCTGGAATTCCCGGAAAGATCCAGTTCGTCCTGACGCCCTGTATAGGACAAAGGCGTTCAGCATAGCCAATTGGTATAGGTAAACAGACACTTTTTTGTACCAGCGTCTGGCTTTACGGGCAACTAAATACGGCGCCAAAAGCTGGTCGTTAAGGTCCACCCCTCCCATGTTAAGGTTATATTCGTGGACACAGAGGGGTTTCTCCATAACGCCAGTTGCCGTAGGAATTTGGATCGTCGTGTCTGGGTGAAGGGAGGACAGAACATAAACATCCCGTGTATCCTTCCACTTCACCGCAAGTAATTTGTCCGTTTTCAAGCAGGCTCTCGCCCCCCGACTAAGACGGGAATCTACAAGCCGTTGGGGGAAGCCCCGGCGATTAGGTCGCACGGTGCCACATGCGCCAATTTGTAAATCGAGAAGATGACTAAATAGTGGCACGCTTGTATAAAAGTTGTCCACGTACAAATGGTACCCCTTTCCGGATAAGGGTGACACCAAGTCCCAAACGATCTTACCGCTGCTCCCTATGTAGTCTGGGCAGTTGGGGGGCTCCACACAGCTATCTTTTCCCTCATAGACCCGGAAACTAACTGTATAGCCTGTGGCCCTGTCACACAATTTATACAGTTTGACCCCGTACTTGGCACGCTTGCTGGGGAGGTACTGTTTCATAGCAAGGCGGCCAGTAAATTTAATCAGGGACTCGTCAACGCAGACAACTTGTTCGGGGGTAAACAAGGCTGCAAACCGCTGATTGAAGTGGTCTATGAGGGGCCGAATTTTGTGGAGCCGATCGTATGCAGGGTCTCCCCGAGGACGACAGAGTTCATTGTCGCTGAAATGCATAAATCGCAGAATTTGCTCGTATCTCGTCCTGGACATAGAGGCAGAGTACATGCGCATATGGTGAACTGGGCTAGTGGACCAATATAGCCGCAATTCACTCTGTTTAGTTATGCCCATGTGAAGGGAAAGGCCCAGAAAGATCTTAAATTCGGAAACCGTTATAGGTTTCCAGCCGAATTGTCTGGCAAGGTGTGAATTTGGGTTGGCGGCGATGAACTGTTGTGCATATAAATTTGATTGATCCACAATAGATCTGTAAAGATCTTCCGTGAAGAACAGCTCAAAAAAGTTCAGGGGCGTAAAACCAGCTGTCTCCACGTGGATTCCAGGTTGGGCGGTGAATGGGGGAAGTACTGGCGCTGTAGTATCAGTGGGTTGCCAATTAGGAAATGCCAGCGCATCAGGGAGGGCACTATGGGCTCTACGGGCCTGTCTTCGAATACGCGGTGGCCGCGGGCCACTACTTGTGCTAGCCACCGCACCAGCTTCAACTGCACTTAGGGGACTCGCCACGTCACCAGGTCTTACTGCAGTGCTGGTTGTACTAGGTCCAGGTTGTACTAGGCCGCTGGCGCTTGCCAGGTCGCCAGAAGGATGAGCGGCACTAGTACCCACACTCTGCTCCATACGAGCACCCTGCGATTCCTGCATCACAACAACTTCAGAATGGGGTCGGGTACGCCTGGGTCTAACAGGGACCCATCTGTCGTCGGAGCTATCTGTCAGGGAGCCGCTGCCGTCATCAGGTTCATATACTGACACTAATTCGGTCATTGTAGCTTCCCCTTCGCTATCAGATGACTCGGTCAGCATATAACTGAGAAGCTCTTCATCCCTGTACGAACGTTTGGTCATTTTGGTAACTAAATTTACTCGTACAGTGATGCGACTCACAGGTAATAAAAGCACCTGGTTGTCGAAGATTATTTCAAGCGCTACAAAAAAAACTGCTAATGCTAGCAGGGATCAGGCCTGACTCTGCTAACACAGCGGTTTTGTGTCTTGTGTTTTTTTGCAAGTGACAGTAATCTATTGATTACTACACTTGCCTGGGTGAAAGGGTTAAACGCAGGTGCTGGCCGGAATCAGTACTGATCGTGCAAACACCGCGTTTTGGGAACCCTAAACTATGGGGGCGCTAGTATAGTTCTGATCAGATCAGATATTGATCTGTTCAAACACTATACTAGAAATGGAAGTGTAGGTGCGTGCGTGCGTGCGTGCGTGCGTGTGTGGCAATCAAGGGGTTACTTCTAAACTATGCGCTGGGGATCTGGGGGGGGTGGCGGGGACCCTAAACCTCCTTTGAGAAAGAAACTAGCTAGCTAGCGAAACCTCAAGTCACAATGACACCAATACAAAATACAGTAAAAACAGTATATTATGTGTGTATTAGTGCTAATGTGACAGAGGGTGTAGGGGTTAACGGGATGTGATCAGGGGGGGATCAGGGGTTTAAATCTTTATTGGAAGGGACTGGCTGGTATCCTAAGGATAAAAGGAACGGTGGCAAGCGCTAAACCTGGTCACAAGTCACACTTATACGGGTATATAGCAAAATGCTATATACTGTATACAGTGTGCGTTGTGGCAGGGGGTGTAGGGGTGATCAGGAGGGGATCAGGGGATTAAATCTTTATTGGGCGGGTGGCGGGGACCCTAAACCTCCTTGGGACACAAACTTAGTCGCCTGCGCTAATTCTGATCACAATCACACTAATACAAAAATACAAAAACACAGTATATTACGTTTGTATTAGTGCTGATGTGACAGAGGGTGTAGGGGTTAACTAGCGGTGATCAGGGGGGGATCAGGTGGGATCAGGGGCTTAAATCTTTATTAGGGGGGGGTGGCGGGTAATTCAAGTGGAAAAAGGGGGGTCGCAAGCGCTAGACCTGACCACAAATCACACTTATACGGGTATATAGCAAAATGCTATATACTGTATACGGTGTGTGTTATGGCAGGGGGTGTAGGGGTGATCAGGGGGGGGTCAGGGGCTTAAATCTTTATTGGGCGGGTGGCGGGGACCCTAAACCTTCTTGGGACAGAAACTTAGTCGCCTGCGCTAATTCTGATCACAATGACACTAATACAAAAATACAATAACACCGTATATTGCGTTTGTATTAGTGCTGATGTGACAGAGGGTGTAGGGGTTAACGGCGGTGATCAGGGGGGGGTCAGGGGAGATCAGTGGGTTAAATCTTTATTAGGGGGGGGTGGGGGGTAATTTGAGTGGAAAAGGGGGGGTCGCAAGGGCTACACCTGTTCACAAATCACACTTATACAGGTATATAGGTATATGCTATATGCTGTATATAGTGTGTGTTGTGTCAGGTGCTGTAGGGGTTAATTGGGGGGGCGATCGGGGGTGAAATGTGCCTATCTAACTGTGTGTGGGTGTGCTTGGTGCAGTACTCACAGTAAGATGTGCTCTCCTCTCACGCTGGATCCAAAAAGACCGTTGTGGGGGGAGGGCACATCTCCTCTAAGCCTGTGTTTACATTTCACAGGCTTAGAGGATGATCTGATTGGGCAGGACCGATCAACAGGTCCAGACCAAAAATGATTGGCCTGGACCTGATGACTGATCGGTTCTGAACCCAATCGAGTCATCATCGGCGGCGGGGACGCGCGGGAGCGCGCACAGGGCCGGCAAATTGTGCTGACGTAGGCCTACGTCAGTTTGCCTGGCCGGGGCTGAGTGCCGACGTAGATCGTCGTGCGCCGGTCGTAAAGTGGTTAAAAAGATTTTTAGACAGCTTTTTTTCTCCAGTGTGAGATCTTCAAGCAAGAAAGCTGAACTGGGCGACGGGCTGGATGTTGAGATCCGGTGGTCACCCCAGTTCAGCCTACGAGCGCGTGCAGGCCATAGCTCCGCGCTTGGTCGGCCGCGACATAGTCCCACTGGAGGGACTGACCTTGCGAGTTGAAACGCCAAGGACCATGAGTCACGGCGTCCGTATTGGTCGACAGCCCTCCCGCCCCGGTGGAGAGGGGTACTGTCAGGAGTTGGCGCCCGCCTGGTTCCGGTATGGTGAGTAGTATGTTCCCCCTTTCCCTCTGACGGGTCTTGTGGTGAACACGGGTGAACACGGGCCCCTCTCTGTATGGTAAGGATGAGTTCCCCTTTATCCTATAACATGGCACAGATCCCCCTAATTTGAGTGTGATTTTTGTGTGCAAAAAGCCAGGAGGCTTGGTTTGGGAGCTGACAATCTAATTGTAAATATGTTTAAAAAATTGTAATCAGTGGCAGTACTGGAATCTTACTGTGATAATATAAGTATCCTACCAGTCAGAAGCCACAGACATGTAGACTGCCTTCCAAGTCAGGTCTCCAGCAATAGCAGGCCTTTCCCGACGGCCATGCGGTCCGCCAGGGTCCGGTACCGCCGACCAGGCTAAATCCCCATGTAGAGAAGGTGTTGTGATGCCCTGCAGTCACGCCGCTATTCGGTACTGCCGCCGCCATTGTTTGCTAGATCGCTCGAGGCCGCCATTTTGGCGTAGCCTCGTGTCTCCAGCATGGGGGCGGCCATGTTTGAGGTGACCCAAACACCTCGTGGAGCTAGGGGAGGCGCCGGAAGGTGTAGTACGGAGGGGCGGAGCCGCCTCCTTTCTTCCCGGGCAGCCAGCCAAGAGACTTCCTGTCGGTTTGAGACAGTGCTGAGACAAGTGCAGTTGAAAACTCTGAGCATCAAGTGGTGAGCCTGGGGGTCTATCTCTCTCTCTTTCGCACAATAGGGGTCCCTAAGCAGCTAACACTGAGGGGCTTTGTGGCGCTGGGGGTCTAAAAAAAAAAAAAAAGTTTTATTTTTTGGATTGAATTTTCCGGGTAGTAACTGGAATTATCATGGACCCTGCCACACAAGCACCCCCACCTGTTTCCCTCGAGGGGACCAGGGGACCCGCCGGTGCACAGAGTATAGACGCATTTACATCAGTTTTGGAGTCTTTGGTGGCTCGGGTGGAGACGGCCTGTCAGGGACAGGGGTCAAGAAAGCGACCCCCGCCTACCCCTATATCATCTGACACCTCTGACTCAGATTCAGAGATGGTCACTGCAGCTGCAGGTTCCTCTGCAAGGGCTGTTATCTCAGGTAAAGTTCCCTCAGACAGTGAGGAGGACGTTCATTCTTCCGCCATAATTCGGGAAGAAGCATTGGTGGACGCACTAGTTGTGGCGGTGCGGGAAACCTTAAGACTTGAGGTTTTACCGTCAGAGGCAACTGAAACAGAGATTCCCTTTGGTACTAACAAGCCCATCAAAACGGTGAAGGTTTTTCCTGTACCCAAGTGTTTTGATAACAAAATTAAGGTAGAATGGGAGCATTCTAAGCGTACCTCTACTATTTCCAAACGTATTGCTAGACGCTATCCGTTTGAGGAATCCCTCATCAAGAAATGGACGGTTCCACCGGTGTTGGACCCACCTATTTCCAGGCTGAATAAAGTCACGGTTATCCCAGTGGAGGACACTTCGTCCTTTAAGGATCCGGTGGATCGAAAGGTGGAAGCGGAGTCCCGCACTATCTTCTCCCTGATAGGGTCAGCATTTAGACCAGTAATTGTTATTGGTCTAGTTTCCCAGACACTAACGGAATGGGCGAGATTGGTACGCCAAGACCTGAAGGGGAAAGATATCCCCCAGGGAACATCTGAATTAATGGAACAGATTATACAAGGACTACAGTTCGTCTGTGACGCAGCCTTGGATACTACTCCCCTATTAGGGCAAGCATCTATGTCAGCGGTAATCCTCAGACGTGTGCTGTGGTTAAAATGCTGGTCAGCAGACCTAGGTTCCAAAAAGACCTTGACGAATCTCCCCTTTCAGGGGAATCGCCTATTTGGGGCCACCCTGGATGAGATCATTAAGGATGCCACTGGGGGCAAGGGCACTTTCTTGCCACAGGCTGCTAAAGCTAAAGGACCTCGTAACAAGCGGGGACCTTTCTTTACCGCCCATAAAGGGTTTGTGCGCCCGACTGCTGCAAGCGGGAAGGGCAAGGCTCCTCCAGGAGGGTTCAAGAAGGGCTGGTCGGACAAACAAAAGACCGACTCAGCCAAACCTGAAGCAAAGGATTACACAGCCTGAAGGTGCGCCCCCACCCGGCTTGAGGGTGGGGGGACGTTTTCACCGGTATTCAGGGCATTAGATCGAGCATCGACTGCTACCGGTGCGATTCTTCCCTTCCAACATTTAAGTATTACAGGGAGCGGTAGTTACCGTTCCCTGAAAAGATCTTTTTCTTTACCTTTTCCAAAGATTAGTCTCAGTTCCCCACAAGAATCGGATCCGGTTGAACAGACAGACCAAGAAGCCTCTAGCCGGGTGACTTCGGTCCCTGAGATTCAACCAGGAGAGATCACCGTTCCTGATAGGAATCAGGTGTCTGATAAATGTGTGGGAACGGAGAACGATCAGACTTTGTCGGATGGTGGGGAGCAGATAGCTCTAGGGCCGCCTGGTTCAGATCCAGTCAGCGCCAGTGGTCCTAAAAATTCTAGGCTAGCCTCGTCAAGCCGATCTACCCGACTTGGACATGCGAGTCGCAGACGTTCCTTGGGAACTTCGTCTCAGGGAGTGTCTGCGGTCTCAAGGACCATTCTTCCATCGTGCTTTACAGTCGCTGGTTTTAATGGCCTGGCCATTGAGACCCAGGTACTGAAGGACAGAGGGTTGTCAGCTTCAGTTATTCCTACCCTTATTAAAGCAAGGAAAGCGACTTCCAGCAAGGTCTATTATCGCACATGGAAGACTTGTATCGCGTGGTGCGAATCTTTAGGGATTCCTCCATGTACCTATTCAGTGACCTGAATATTGTCCTTTCTGCAAAAAGGGGTTGAGCAGAAACTAGCCTTGAGCACCATCAAGGGTCAAGTTTCAGCATTAGCAATCTTCTTTCAGAAGCCTTTAGCTACTAAGTCCTTGGTGCGGAATTTCATCCAGGGGGTGCGGCACCTGGCTCCACCAGTCCGCGCGCCCTTACCACCCTGGGATCTTAATTTGGTTTTGTCGGCTCTACAGAAACCTCCCTTTGAAAACATCAGGGAGATTCCCTTGCTTACTTTATCCCAGAAGGTAGCCTTCTTGGTGGCTATCACTTCTGCACGCAGGGTGTCAGAACTGGCTGCTTTATCATGCCAGTCCCCATACTTAGTGATTCATAGGGATAAGGTAGTACTTCATCCTAAGCCATCCTTTCTTGCTAAGGTGGTTTCAGATTTTCATCTGAATGAAGATATTGTACTACCTTCCTTGTGTCCTCAGCCCAATCATCATCGGGAACATGCATTGCATTCCTTGGATGTGGTTCGGGCAATCAGGGTATACCTGAAGGCTATGGAATCGTTCCGTAAGACGGATTCACTTTTTGTGATCACGGATGGCCCCAGAAAGGGGTTGCCTGCATCTGCCGCGACTATCGCCAAATGGATTAGACAGACGGTGGTACAGGCTTATTCTATTAAGGGTCGGAGTCCTCCGTTCCCTGTTAGGGCGCACTCCACTCGAGCGCTCAGTACTTCCTGGGCCTTCCGCCATCAGGCGTCTGTGGTCCAGGTATGTAAGGCGGCCACCTGGTCGTCGGTACATACCTTTACAAAATGTTATAAAATTGATGTGATGGCATCGGCGGATGCCTCATTTGGCCGCAAGGTTTTGCAGGCCGCAATTTGAGGAGAGCGGAGGTCTACCTCGAGGATTTTTTCTGTTGAAAAATTTTTTTGTTGAGTCTCATCATTGAGGATGAGCATTGTAAAACTTCTAGTTGCCACCGGTTGGGCCTTCTAGATTGGATTTAATTTCCATTTTTCCCACCCCTCATTTGTGGTACTGCTTTGGGACGTCCCGAAGGTGCTAAATCACAGAGGACTACGTCGGTCAATGAGCGATAGAGAAAAATGGATTTTTGTAAAATCTTACCGTAAAATCCTTTTCTCTTAGCTCATTGACAGACGTAGTACCCGCCCCTCTGTTTTGGAGTTGGGTTGGGTTAAATTCTCTAAACACTGCTTTGTGACATAACTGATTTTCTGTGGCAGAGAGAGAGAGGATATACCCTCGGGGACTGCCCCTAGGGTGTGGCCGGAGCATTTTTATTTCCTGTCTAGTCCTACTCCTGTGGAGGGCAGCATGGCCCGAAGGTGCTAAATCACCGAGGACTACGTTTGTCAATGAGCTAAGAGAAAAGGATTTTACAATAAGATTTTACAAAAATCCATTTTTACTGTTTTCTTCTCCTGTGGGAAACCGTGTCTGTCTCACTTACCTACAACCAATCAATAACTTTCTAGTCACATGGGTAGATTCATCCAATAGATGAAATCCACATAGTAGGAGGAGTGGTTAGTGAAATAAGATGTTGCCTGCTGAGAATTGTGTAATGTTCTTCTTCCCAACAAAGTCCTCAAGGACCACCAAACAGTCCAGGATTTAGGGATGTCCAAGTTGTGTGAGTTTTTTTTTTTTTTTTTCTAAACCCCTTAGGCACAGCTGGGTAATCCCTAAATGCTGGACAGGTTGGTGGTCCCTAAAGGGCTGTGTTGGGGACCAGTGGTTGAGTGAACAAGTCCAAAGGTTGTGGGAACAGCACAGTTGTGTATTTTTAAATGTTATACAAGTAAGGTAGAATATCCAAAAAAATGGTCCAATGGCTATTCGTTTTCCTGCACAGATGTTCACAGACCACACAGGGTTCAAGGTGAGAGTTCACTAGGAGTCCAGGACACGTGGAAGAATATTGGAGTCCTTTAAAGGCCACATTAGTACCCAGGAGCTAAACCACAATGCAAATGTATATTATGAAACTGCATGACAGAAACAAAATCAACAATGTTGCTGTCTTTTTTTTTGTTTTTCTCTTATCTTAACCACTTTAATACCGGGCACTTTCACCCCCTCCCCCCCCCCCCCCAATACCGGGCACATTCATCCCTTTCCTGCCCTCCCCAATACTGGGCACTTTAACTCCCTTTCCTGCCCTCCCCAATACCGGGCACTTTAACTCCCTTCCTGCCCTCCCCCCAATACCGGGCACTTTCACCCCCTTCCTGCCCACCCCAATACTGGCACTTTCACCCCCTTCCTGCCCACCCAATAACGGCACTTTCACTCCCTTCCTGCCCTCCCCCCAATACCGGCACTTTCACCCCCTTCCTGCCCCCCCAATACCGGCACTTTCACCCCCTTCCTGCCCCCCCAATACCGGGCACTTTCACCCCCTTCCTGCCCCACCAATACTGGGCACTTTCACCCCTTTCCTGGCCCCCCCAATACCGGGCACTTTCACCCCCTTCCTGCCCCACCAATACCGGCACTTTCACCCCTTTCCTCCCCCCCCCAAAACTGGGCACTTTTACCCCTTTCCTGCCCCCCCCCCCCAATACCGGGCACTTTTACCCCTGTCCTGCCCAGACTAATTTTTAGCTTTCAGCGCTCTCACACTTTGAATGATAATATGTAATGCTACACTGTACCCAATCAAAAGTGTAATCATTTTTTTTTTCACACAGATAGAGCTTTCTTTTCGTGGTATTTTTTTTTTTTTTTAACAACTGTTTTTTTTTGTGTTTTTTTTGCGACATAAGTGAAACTTTTGAAGACAAATAACACTTTTTTTGGTTTCTATTATAAAATTTTGCAAATAAATTTTTTTTCTTCATACATTTGGGCCAAAATGTATACTGCTACACATATTTGGTAAAAATAACCCAAATTAGTGTATATTATTTGGTCTGTGTGAAAGTTAAGCCCCGTACACACGCAACGATTATCGGCCAACCGGTCGTCCGTCTTTTGTCCAGAGTGGTGTTTTGTTGGTTGGAATGTGCCTAGACTGCACACAAATTTTCTCAGCCAACAAAATTCTACTTCAGAAGTGATGTCATGTGTTGGGTTGCTTTCTTTGTGTTCTTTCTTCACTGAGCATGCCCAGACTTGCTCATTAGATTTTTCCCTGTCGAAATCTGTACTGACTGCACGAAAATCGGACGTGTTTTGACAGCAGACAAAAATTTTATAGTCTGCACACCAGATTTTTTTCGGCCGAAAAGTCGGAGTTGGTTGTCGGAAGCATCATACTAACAAGCCGAAAATCGGCAGATCGGTCGTCGGACGAAAATTCCCTGCGGGGCTTTAGTCTACAAGCTATGGTGCCAATCATTGAAAATTTATCACACCTGATACTGACGGTCTATCTAATTTCTTGGGGCCCTGAAATCCCAGGAAAGTACAAATAACCCCCAAATTATCCTTTTTTGGAAAGTAGACATTTCAAATGTATTTAGTAACAGGTGTGGTGAGTTTTTTTGCAGTAGTCCTTTTTTCCCACAATTCTTTGTAAAAACATTTCTCACACACTTTATAGGCATACTTGCATATACACCCCAAAATACATTCTGCTACTCCTCCCGAGTATGGTGATACCGCATGTGTGAGACTTCTACACAGTCTGGCCACATACAGAGGTCCAACATCCACTAGGTGTTCTAGGAGCATAAATTACACAAACAATTTCATTGCAACCGATCACATTTTTGAAGGCCATGCAGCACCAGGACAGCGGAATTACCCACAAAATGACCCCATTTTGGAAAGCAAACACCCTGATGTAAATTCTACAAAGCATAATGAGTCTTCTAAACATCATTTTTTTTATGCACAAGTTTTTGGAAAATGTGGAAAGAAAATGAAAACATTTTTTTTTTCACACATAGTTGTCAATTTATAAGATATTTCTAACACATAGCATGTACATAGCAAAAATTACACCCCAAAATCCATTCTGCTACTTCTGAGTATGGCGATACCACATGTGTGAGACTTTTACACAGCCTGACCACTTACAGAGGCCCAACATCCTCTAGGCGTTCCAAGAGCATAAATTACACATCTAATTTCTTACCTATCACTTTTTTGAAGGCCCTGGAGCACCAGGACAATAGAAACGCCCACAAATTGACCCCATTTTGAAAAGCAAACACCCCAACGTATATTTTATAAGGCATGGGCTGCAGAAAGGTACTCTAATATAGGTACCCGGGTACTCTAAGGCAGTGGTCCTCAACTCCGGTACTCGGGGCCCACTAACAGGCCAGATTTTAGGTATTACCTTGGGAAGATGCAGACTAGAATACTGCAATCACTGAGCAGCAAATGAGATCACCTGTGATGTAGTTTAGTTATCTTGCAAACCTGGCCTGTAAGTGGGCCCTGAGGAACGAAGTTGAGGACCACTGCTCTAAGGGGCTGGAGACAGGTACTTGGGTACTCTGGTGGGCTTCAGATAGGTACTCTGGGCTGGAGACAGATACTCTGATGGTCTGCAGATAAGTACTCTGGGCTGGTGACAGATACTCGGCTACTCTGATGGGCTGGTGACAAGTACTCGGCTACTCTGATGGACTGGTGACAGGTACTCGGCTACTCTGGTGGGCTTCCGATAGGTACTCTGGGCTGGAGACAGGTACTTTGGTCTGCAGATAAGTACTCTGGGCTGGTGACAGGTACTCGGGTACTCTGATGGGCTGGTGACATGTACTCGGGTATTCTGATGGGCTGGAGACAGGTACTTGGGTACTCTGGTGGGCTTCAGATAGGTACTTAAGTACTCTGGGCTGGAGACAGGTACTCTGATGGTCTGCAGATAAGTACTCTGGGCTGGTGACAGGTACTCTGATGGGCTGGTGACCGGTACTTGGGTACTCTGATGGGCTGGTGACCGGTACTTGGGTACTCTGATGGGCTGGTGACCGGTACTTGGGTACTCTTATGGGCTGGTGACCGGTATTTGGGTACTCTGATGGGCTGGTCACAGGTACTCGGGTACTCTGATGGGCTGGTGACAGATACTTGGGTACTCTGATGGGCTGGCGAAGGGTCCTCTTTATTACTGGGGGTAATCGGTGTGTTTTACTTTGTAATGTGGGCGGTAACTAGCTGTTACTGCAATCTTCTTCTCACACTGGGTCGGTGTGAGGAGGAGAACCTGGTAACGGCTAGTTACCACGGCTTGTTTACATTCTGTGACAGCCGCTCACATGGTAAAGAGCTGTTTTTATTGGCTCTTTACACTGATCGGGGATGGACTGTGTCCCGAGAGACGCGCCTCATCCCCCTATCGTTGTGATGCATGCCGGGAATGGGTGGACAACATGACGCCCGCCCGGAGGGAGAGTGTTCCTGCCGGCGTCATTTTACAATGCGGCAGTAGGGAACTGGTTAAAAACAGTGACAAGCAGATGTGTGTTGTATCCAATCACAGCGGCATATGTTCCCCTTCCCCTTTACAAAGTGTCATATGAAATAAGCCGGTATCCTTTATCTTTCACAACGGTTCAGCTAACATGTCCTTATCAAGGTGTCCATAAAGAACACAAACCACTACAGCCAACTGAAAACAAACCACCATAGACCTCGCAAGGTGGCCACCCAGCCTATAAACAATGAGCAATTGCAAAAGGAGTTTTTTTTTTAATGATTTATTCTTAATATTTAAAAAATATTTTATCTATAAAGCATATGGTTGACTTGGAAAAAGTTAATACTTGGGTAGTAGGTGGTACCATTTGCCGCCCCACACAGGGGTAAACCCAAGTTTTCCACACAGAAGGTCTACAGACAGCCGGGAGTTTCTACAGCTCTGATGAAGATTGGGTATGAGTGAATTGTCACAGAGTACTGACCACACAGTTGTAAGGTCAAAGGGCATTTTGTGGGGAATTTTAAAGATGGAGCTCACAAAAATGGCGCCTAATACTGGCACAGTCTTAGTGTGCGCCAATTTTATAACATTAGGTCATGACAAAAGTAGGGAGTTTGCACTATTTGTGCTGGTTCCCAACTTCCATGTTGCTCTGGTGATATTTGCAACATTGCTTCCCGTTTATTAAAGTCTAAAATTGCTCTAATAATCTCCACCAAACTGGGGGTGGCGGAGTCTCCATTTCAGAAGCCAATTGTGATGTATAAAACAGATGCAATAGATGTTATACAGTAAATATAATAACAGCCATTGCACCTTTTCTCACTACCCCAAGACTCACGACTGGGACTCTCTGTAAAAATCACCATATATTGGCGTTAGAAACAAATCAGACCAGTACCCATAAACTAAACCATTCTAGGTATAAAATTATACTGAGAGAATATAAAGAGAAAAACTAAAATCCTAACATCAACAATGTTTTAGTGTTTCTGTGACTTTTATTAAAAAACAATGACATGAAGATGGGTGCTGTATGTAATCACAGTGCCGTATATCCTCCCTTAACCTTCCACAGGTCTATATATTGCCCGCTCTGTTTTCTCAAGTGCCATTCACTTTCCACATTGCTGCAAATCCCCCCCCCCCCCCATATGTGCGGTACCCCGCTTTCCACACTGCTACAGCTTTACAAAGGTCGGTGCAACTGTGCTCAGATCTCTGTAAGTGCCATCTTGTGCTCCACAAAAGATAAAATCATTCCCTTTATTTGCTGGAAAACTTGCAATCAATAAAGTTTAATTAACAGTATAGGAACTAGGAATTCCTATCCCTTTAAAGGACCATTCTTAGCTGGAGGTATAAAGGTCCTTTAAGTGGATAGGAACTAGAGTTCTCACTGTGAGTTGGCTAGTTCCTATACTTTAACAGGACCCGACCACTATGGAGAAAAAGGTCCTTTCGCAGGATAGGAACTAGCTCTCTCACTGTGAACCGTCTAGTTCCTATCCCTGTAAAGGACCATTGTTAGCTGGAGGTATAAAGGTTCTCTGAGTGGATAGGAACTAGCTCTCTCACTGTGAACCCAGGGCCGTCTTTTCCACTGGGCATACCCGGCGGTTGCCCGGGGGACCCACTTGCCAAGGGGCCCCACATGGATTGGTGGCATGTTGTCCCACTCCCTGGTGGTCTAGGGCCCCCCCCCGTTCCGGTGTCCGCCGGTCCGCCTGGGCCCCCCCCTTATTGCTTCCTCCCCTCGAGTCCGGCGGCGGCCGTGGGTGGCTCGAGTCTGCACTGCACACACTGGTTGCTAAGGCCAGCCCGATTGGCATCTAGCAACCAGTGACGTGAGCAGCAGAGCAGACCCAGGATGCACAGCGCCGCCGCAGCGGAGGACTCGGAGGAGGATCCTCCTGGCTCCTCCTAGTCGGCTCTCCTCCTCACTCCTCTCCTCCGGCTCCATCCGTCTCGAGTCGCTGTCGACCCTAGAAGAAGACTGGCTCCGCCTCCACCCACCTCCTCCCATGCCATGTGCAGTGCAGCCGTGTAAGGTAAGGTAAGGCTGCCACAGCCTGCCAGTTTTTTTAACTCTCTCTCATTCTCAAATCTCATGGCATGATGTCATGTGATGATGATGGCAATGTAGTATGATGGGATCTAATCGATGTGACAGAGTCAGACAACTACTACCTGTCCTGGCTGGAGGATATACTACCTACTATATATTGGTCCCTGGCCTATATGTATATAGTAAGGTATATATTATCCTCCAGGTAAGTAGTTGTACTCTCTTGTAGTATAGTGTTCCCTGTAATGTGTATATAGTATATATACATATTACAGGGAACACTATATACTGCAAGAGAGTACAACTACTACCTGGAGAGGATATATACCTTACTATATACATATTACAGGGACCAATATATACTACAAGACAAGAGACAACTACCTGGAGTATATTATATACCTTACTAACTATATACATATTACATGGAACACTATATACTACAAGAGGCTCTTGTAGTATATAGTGTTCCCTGTAATATGTATATAGTAAGGTATATACTCCAGGTAGTTGTACTCTCTTGTAGTATATATTGGTCCCTGTAATATGTATATAGTAAGGTATATATCCTCTCCAGGTAGTAGTTGTACTCTCTTGTAGTATATAGTGTTCCCTGTAATGTGTATATAGTCTATATACACATTACAGTCGCCCTCTTCCTCCAGGCACCCCTCCCATTGGCCGCCGGCTATCGCTGCTCCACAGGGGGCCCCAGTGCACTGCATTGCCCAGGGGCCTATAAGGCTCTTAAGATGGCACTGTGTGAACCGTCTAGTTCCTATCCCTGTAAAGGACCATTGTTAGCTGGAGGTATAAAGGTCCTCTGAGTGGATAGGAACTAGCTCTCTCACTGTGAACAGTCTAGTTCCTATCCCTGTAAAGGACCATTCTTAGCTGGAGGTATAAAGGTCCTCTGAGTGGATAGGAACTAGCTCTCTCACTGTGAACCGTCTAGTTCCTATCCCTGTAAAGGACCATTCTTAGCTGGAGGTATAAAGGTCCTCTGAGTGGATAGGAACTAGAGTTCTCACTGTGAACAGTCTAGTTCCTATCACTGTAAAGGACCATTCTTAGCTGGAGGTATAAAGGTCCTCTGAGTGGATAGGAACTAGCTCTCTCACTGTGAACCGTCTAGTTCCTATCCCTGTAAAGGACCATTGTTAGCTGGAGGTATAAAGGTCCTCTGAGTGGATAGGAACTAGCTCTCTCACTCAGGATTTTTGACACCCTAGGCGAAACCTCATTTTGCCGCCCCATTGGCACCGCCCCCTTGACTCCGCCCCTGACTCCGCCTCCCCCCCCCCCCCCCCCGGAAAACCAGTAGACCAGTTTTACATGTATATGAAAACCAGTATATTTATAATAAGAAGGAAACAAGGCATGAAGAAAAGGAGGCATAGTATGACGGGGCCATTGCAAGAATTTTTGTCTACATAGGCGAAGATACATTTTGCCCCCCCAACCCCCAACTCATCCACACCGTCCTCATGCTACTCCCTGTCTAAAACCAAGTTGGTACCTCCTTCACATCACAGCTGTAATGTGATGGGGTGCGATGAGGTCACATACCATTGAAAATTGTGTTGTGCTGAACTTCCACCAAATGGCAATGTGTAATGAGGGGGTGGGGTTATGCATTCCTCAGTTCCCTCACTGCAGCTGAGGTCAACTAAACTTCTAATTGCTTGGTTCCCTCCATAAGCAAACTCCCAGATCCCACCCCCCAGATACTCCCATTTTGATTACACCTCCCCAGATACCCCTACCCTGGTTACAGCCCCAGATACCCCCCACTCTGATTACACCCCTAGATTACCCCCAGCTTGACCACACCTCCCAAAATACCCCTTCACTGATGACACCCTCAGATATCCCCCACTCTGATCACACCCCTAGATAACCCACCCCACCCTGATCACATCTCCCTAGATACCCCTACCCTGATTACACCTCTAGATACCCCTCTACACACTGAAGAGCACTACATCTCTACTGGAGAGAGAGTGGCTGAGAGAGAAGGGGTGGCTAAAAGAGAGGGAGAGAGGGGTGGCTGACAGAGAGGGGGGCTGTGTTTAAAAAAAAGGGCGTGAGAGAGAAGGGGGGCTGAGAGACAGTGGGAACTGAGAGAGAGGGAGACAGAGGGGGGCACAGAGGGAGGGTGATGAACAGAGGGTGGGGCTGAGAGAGAAGGGGGCTCAGAGATAGGGTGGTGGATGGAGAGGGTGGCTGAGACACAGGGAGCCTCAGAGAGAGGGGGGCAGACAGAGAGGCGGTCTGGGAGAGACACAGGGGGGCTCAGAGAGAGGGTAGCAGACAGAGAGGGGGGCTTAGAAAGAGGGTGGTGGACAAAGGATGGGGCTGAGAGAGAGAGGGGGGGCTCATAGAAAGGGTGGCGGATGGAGAGGGGGGCTGAGAGAGACACAGGGGGGCACGGAGAGAGGGTGGCGGACAGAAAGGGGGGTTGAGAGAGAGGGGTCGCAGAGAGGGGGGCTGAGAGAGACACAGAGGGCCTCAGAGAGAGGGTGGCAGGCAGAGAGGGGGACTGAGAGAGACACAGGAGGCCTCAGAGAGAGGGTGGCAGAAAGAGAGGGAGGCTGAGAGAAACGCAGGGGGGCTCAGAGAGAGGGTGGCGGACAGAAAGGGGGGTTGAGAGAGAGGGGCCTCAGAGAGAGGGTGGCAGACACAGAGGGGGGCTGAGAGAAACGCAGGGGGCTCAGAGAGAGGGTGGCGGACAGAAAGGGGGGTTGAGAGCGAGGTGCCTCAGAGAGAGGGTGGCGGACACAGAGGGGGGCTAAGAGAGAGAGACAGGGGGGCTCAGAGAAAGAGTGGTGGACAGAGGGGGAGGCCTAGAGAGAGAGAGAGACAGAGGGTGGGACTGAGAGAGAGGGTGGATGACAGAGAGGGTGGCTGAGAGAGACAATGGGGGGCTCAGATAGAGGGTGGCGGATAGAGAGAGGGGCTGAGAGAGACACTGGGGGGCTCAGATAGAGGGTGGCGGATAGAGAGAGGGGCTGAGAGAGACACTGGGGGGCTCAGATAGAGGGTGGCGGATAGAGAGAGGGGCTGAGAGAGACACTGGGGGGCTCAGATAGAGGGTGGCGGATAGAGAGAGGGGCTGAGAGAGACACTGGGGGGCTCAGATAGAGGGTGGCGGATAGAGAGAGGGGCTGAGAGAGACACTGGGGGGGCTCAGATAGAGGGTGGCGGATAGAGAGAGGGGCTGAGAGAGACACTGGGGGGCTCAGAGGGTGGCGGATAGAGAGAGGGGCTGAGAGAGACACTGGGGGGCTCAGAGGGTGGCGGATAGAGAGAGGGGCTGAGAGAGAGAGAAAGGATGCTGACAGAGATGGGGGGCTGACAAAGATGGTGGGGATGACAGAGAGGGTGGGATGATGAGAGAAAAAGAGACCTCAAACCCTGTCCCTAACCACAGTCCCTCCTCTGCCCCCCCCCCCCCGTCTGTATCTGCAGCAAGGTCTGTGTCAGCCTATGATGCCCAATACCTTCTTGATACTGGAGGTGCTCAGTGCTCTGCTGCTCCTTCCAGCAGCTCGTTCCTCCCGTTCGTCCTTGTACTTCCGGGCGTTACTGCTGATGCTGGAGCAGAGCAGAGAGGAGGTTGGAGGAGACGGAGTGCAGGCATTGGGACTCTGCGCGCCTCTTCGGGACTGAAGGTGGCTGTAAAGCTCCTCTCTCCTGTGCTCCCAACTGCCCCCGAAGTTCACCTTCCACACAGGCGCAGCCTCCTTCTGCTGGACTGCACAATCTTCGTGTGGGGATAGATGCCCGCACCCCGAGGACAGCGCCGCCCACCCGACAACCAGGAGCAGCTGCTGCAAGCCGCACAATACTGTCTGCAATCGTCTTATGTGCCGCTGCCGCTCACTTGTCTGCTCCCGTCGTCACTCACCTTGTCCTTCCTGAATCCCGCCGCATCCCACACACACAGTGAAGGGGCCCTTCTAAACTTTGCGCACACGGCCATAGTCCCAGGTGACCCCCCCAACGTTACATCCCGCCACACCATGCCACGCCACTGCTGAAATCCAAAAAAATATATATTTTGCCGCCCCCCCTACCCTGGCGCTCTAGGCAGCTGCCTAACCTGCCTATTGCTAGCGCCGGCCCTGCTCTCACTGTGAACCATCTAGTTCCTATCCCTGTAAAGGACCATTCTTAGCTGGAGGTATAAAGGTCCTCTGAGTGGATAGGAACTAGAGTTCCCACTGTGAGTTGGCTAGTTCCTATCCTTTAACAGGACCCGACCACTATGGAGAAAAAGGTCCTTTCGCAGGATAGGAACTAGCTCTCTCACTGTGAACCGTCTAGTTCCAATCCCTATACAGGACCTGGCCACTAGGGGGCCAAAAGGTCCTTTAGCTGGGTAGGAACTAGCTCTCTCAATGTGAGTTGGATAGTTCCTATCCTTATACAGGACCTGACCACTAGGGGGCTAAAAGGTCCTTTAGCTGGATAGGAAATAGCTCACTCACACTGAGCAAGCTATATCCTACCCTAAGAAAGGACAGGGTCCTTCTACTGGCTAGGAACTAGTCACAACCCTTCTATATGTACAGGAGAGAGAGAGAGAAGACCACACGTGGGAGACATACTTCCACTTCCGGGTTGCTGCTCTAAGCGCCGCTATCTATTGGTTGTTCAGTCATGACATCGCTGACACTAGTAACAGTTCCTATCTTCTTTTTCTACACAGAGTGTCCTCAGTACAGGAGGCGGCCATTTTCCCTGAGCTTTCCACTCATTGACCTGTAATTGAAATAGAACAACAACAAATATAGTAATAGTGATATAAATTTGCAGCTTTTACTAATAATTAGGGTTGAGCGAACACCTAGATGTCCGTGTTCGACGGGTTCGGCCGAACTTTAAAAAAAAGTCCGGGTCCGTGTCCCGGACTTTTACCGAACTTTTCCCGGACACCGAACCCCATTGAAGTCAATGGGGACCCGAACTTTAAGGCACTAAAATGGCTCTAAAACACCAAAGGAAAGGGCTAGAGTGCTGCAAATGGCAGCAAAACGTAATTAAGAGCATGGCAAGTGCTCTGCAAACAAATGTGGATAGGGAAATAACTTAAAACAACAAAAAAAAACAGAAAAATAAAACAATGTTCTTCTTCATCTCTGAAGGACGAGGCCCATATGGAGTAGGAGGGAGGTTAAGGTGGTGGTGGATGTGGCGGTGACATAGGCGTGCGCACAGGGTGTGCTGGGTGTGCCTGGGCACACCCTAATCACCTAGGGCACATAGCATTGCCAGTGAGGAGATGGGAAAGATCTCCCTGGGACCTGCTCTGCTCTATTTCTCCTTGCCTACAGGTACATGGCCCCGATACATTACTCTCCCTGCTGGCAAACACATGCATGTCTATTTCAACTTTGGGGTGCACACCTTAATGCAATAGGCTGCGCACACCTATGGGCGGTGTAGGTGGAAGCGGCGGTGGAGGAGGACCAGGGCCGGATTAACAGCATCATGGGCTTGGTGCTGAGGATTTTGAAGGGCCTTAGGGCCGTGCCTTGCCATGCACCCAGAGGAGGAAGGGTGCAGCCATGCATGCCTAATTCAACATGGGATGCTGTCTCTGAAGCCCATAAACACATCCATGCATCGCCAACTGTCCCTCCTTGTCCGGCCTTCACGCTGTGTGGGGAGGTTCTGAGGGTGCTGCCTGGGGAAGCGAGCATAGAAGCCAGACTTCTGTGTTTACAAGTGACAGAAGAGCGGTAACAGTGAATATGGCCAACCCGGGGCCTATATAAAAGGTAGGGGCCTGGAGCTGCAGCTCCAATAGCCCCTACATTAATCTGGCCCTGAGGAGGAGGACGAGGTAGCCAACACTGCTTCTTTTCACAAATTTTAAATGAGGGTACACCCCAAAAGAGTGAGAAAGAGCAAAAATGGAACAATGGGTGGGTAAGGTCGGTATCCATTGCTATTCTGCATAAGGTACGGAAAAGTCCCGTGGGATCCATGCCTGGTTCATTTTAATGAACGTGAGCTTGTCCACATTGTCTCTGGACAGGCGGCTGCGCTTGTCTGTTATAACGCCCCCAGCCGTGCTAAATACCCGTTCAGATAATACACTGGCTGCAGGGCACGCCAGCACCTCCAAGGCGTAAAGGGCAAGCTCAGGCCATGTGCCCAATTTGGAGACCCAGAAGTTGAAGGGGGCAGACCCGTCATTCACTACATGTAGGCGTGTGCACACATACTGCTCCACCATGTTGGTAAAATGCTGCCTCCTGCTAAGACGTTCCATCTGAGCTGCTGGTGCTGCTGTTTGTTGTGGCGTGCTGACAAAGCTTTTCCACATTTCGGCCATGCTAACCCTGCCTTCTGAGGTGCTGGCGGTGCCCTGGTTGCGTTGGCGACCTCCTCCTCCTCCTCCTCTGCCTTGTGCTTCCACTGTGGCCCCGCTGTCAGATGGGAATGCCAGCAGCATGGCGTCTACCAGCGTGCGCTTGTACTCGCGCATCTTGCGATCGCGCTCCAGTGAGTGAATTAAGGACGGTACGTTGTCCTTGTAACGGGGATCCAGCAGCGTGGCCACCCAGTAATCAGCACAAGTTAGAATGTGGGCAACTCGGCGGTCGTTGTGGAGACACTGCAGCATGTAATCGCTCATGTGTGCCAGGCTGCCCAGAGGCAACGAAAGGCTGTCCTCTGTGGGAGGTGTATGGTCCGTGTCCTCTGTATCCCCCCAGCCACGCACCAGTGATGGCCATGAGCTGGCCTGGGTGCCACCCTGCTGTGAACATGGTTCCATCTCCTCCTCCAGCTCCTCCTCATCCTCCAGAACTGTGCCCCTGCTGGACAATTGCGTCCCTGGCGTTTGCGTGTGCAGGAACCCACCCTCGGAGCCCCTTGCGAATGACTGCCCTGAAAGCCTTGGAAATGTTACCTCTTCATCCTCCTCCTCCTCCTCATCCTGTGCCACATCCTCTTCCATCATCGCCCGAATTGTTTTTTCAAGGAGGCATAGAAGTGGGATAGTTAAGCTGAGAACGGCGTCATTGCCACTGGCCATGTTGGTGGAGTACTCAAAACAGCGCAACAAGGCACACAGGTCTCGCATGGAGGCCCAGTTAAATTAAATAGCGGAATAGAAAATATGATCCAAAAAAAGTGTATGTATATCACACGTACACAACCACACTAGGCCCCAATTACTATTGTTTGTACCCCTAAAAGGCTAGATGAGGAGTAGGGGGAGTATGGAACAGGCAGCACCCTCAAACCTTCAGAAGTATGAGATGAACCCCAACAACTTGGAAAGGTGGATCTCTCTCACACGTACCGACACAGACTATCCCGCAATTCAATTGATCCTCAAAGGTTTTTATTGAATAGCGGAATAGGAAATATGATCAAAAAAAGTGTATGTATCTCGCACGTACACAACCACACTAGGCCCCAATTACTATTGTTTGTACCCCTAAAAGGCTAGATGAGGAGTAGGGGGGGTATGGAACAGGCAGCACCCTCAAACCTTCAGAAGTATGAGATGAACCCCAACAACTTGGAAAGGTGGATCTCTCTCACACGTACCGACACAGACTATCCCGCAATTCAATTGATCCTCAAAGGTTTTTATTGAATAGCGGAATAGGAAATATGATCAAAAAAAGTGTATGTATCTCGCACGTACACAACCACACTAGGCCCCAATTACTATTGTTTGTACCCCTAAAAGGCTAGATGAGGAGTAGGGGGGGTATGGAACAGGCAGCACCCTCAAACCTTCAGAAGTATGAGATGAACCCCAACAACTTGGAAAGGTGGATCTCTCTCACACGTACCGACACAGACTATCCCGCAATTCAATTGATCCTCAAAGGTTTTTATTGAATAGCGGAATAGGAAATATGATCAAAAAAAGTGTATGTATCTCGCACGTACACAACCACACTAGGCCCCAATTACTATTGTTTGTACCCCTAAAAGGCTAGATGAGGAGTAGGGGGGGTATGGAACAGGCAGCACCCTCAAACCTTCAGAAGTATGAGATGAACCCCAACAACTTGGAAAGGTGGATCTCTCTCACACGTACCAACACAGACTATCCCCCAATTTAACTGATCCCCAGAGGTTTTTGATTAAATAGCGGAATAGAAAATATGATCCCAAAAAAGTGTATGTATATCACACGTACACAACCACACTAGGCCCCAATTACTATTGTTTGTACCCCTAAAAGGCTAGGAGTAGGGGGAGTATGGAACAGGCAGCACCCTCAAACCTTCAGAAGTATGAGATGAACCTCAACAACTTGGAAAGGTGGATCTCTCTCACACGTACCAACACAGACTATCCCCCAATTTAACTGATCCCCAAAGGTTTTTGATTAAATAGCGGAATAGAAAATATGATCCCAAAAAAGTGTATGTATATCACACGTACACAACCACACTAGGCCCCAATTACTATTGTTTGTACCCCTAAAAGGCTAGGAGTAGGGGGAGTATGGAACAGGCAGCACCCTCAAACCTTCAGAAGTATGAGATGAACCCCAACAACTTGGAAAGGTGGATCTCTCTCACACGTACCAACACAGACTATCCCCCAATTTAACTGATCCCCAAAGGTTTTTGATTAAATAGCGGAATAGAAAATATGATCCCAAAAAAGTGTATGTATATCACACGTACACAACCACACTAGGCCCCAATTACTATTGTTTGTACCCCTAAAAGGCTAGGAGTAGGGGGAGTATGGAACAGGCAGCACCCTCAAACCTTCAGAAGTATGAGATGAACCCCAACAACTTGGAAAGGTGGATCTCTCTCACACGTACCAACACAGACTATCCCCCAATTTAACTGATCCCCAAAGGTTTTTGATTAAATAGCGGAATAGAAAATATGATCCCAAAAAAGTGTATGTATATCACACGTACACAACCACACTAGGCCCCAATTACTATTGTTTGTACCCCTAAAAGGCTAGGAGTAGGGGGAGTATGGAACAGGCAGCACCCTCAAACCTTCAGAAGTATGAGATGAACCTCAACAACTTGGAAAGGTGGATCTCTCTCACACGTACCAACACAGACTATCCCCCAATTTAACTGATCCCCAAAGGTTTTTGATTAAATAGCGGAATAGAAAATATGATCCCAAAAAAGTGTATGTATATCACACGTACACAACCACACTAGGCCCCAATTACTATTGTTTGTACCCCTAAAAGGCTAGGAGTAGGGGGAGTATGTAACAGGCAGCACCCTCAAACCTTCAGAAGTATGAGATGAACCCCAACAACTTGGAAAGGTGGATCTCTCTCACACGTACCAACACAGACTATCCCCCAATTTAACTGATCCCCAAAGGTTTTTGATTAAATAGCGGAATAGAAAATATGATCCCAAAAAAGTGTATGTATATCACACGTACACAACCACACTAGGCCCCAATTACTATTGTTTGTACCCCTAAAAGGCTAGATGAGGAGTAGGGGGAGTATGGAACAGGCAGCACCCTCAAACCTTCAGTATGAGATTGTGTTCACTGTACCCCACAAAGATTGAGTTCACTGCACCCCACAATGATTGTGTTCACTGCACCCCACAAAGATTGTGTTCACTGCACCTCACAAAGATTGTGTTCACTGTACCCCCCAAAGATTGTGTTCACTGCACCCCACAAAGATTCTGTTCACTGTACCCCACAAAGATTGTGTTCACTGCACCCCAAAAAGATTGTGTTCACTGCACCCCAAAAAGGATGTTGTTCACTGCACCCCAAAAAGGATGTTGTTCACTCCACCCCAAAAAGATTGTGTTCACTGCACCCCACAAAGATTGTGTTCACTGCACCCCAAAAAGATTGTGTTCACTGCACCCCAAAAATGATTTTGTTCACTGCACCCCAAAAAGGATTTTGTTCACTGCACCCCAAAAAGGATGTTGTTCACTCCACCCCAAAAAGATTGTGTTCACTGCACCCCAAAAAGATTGTGTTCACTGCACCCCACAAAGGATTTTGTTCACTGCACCCCAAAAAGATTGTGTTCACTGCACCCCAAAAAGGATGTTGTTCACTGCACCCCAAAAAGGATTTTGTTCACTGCACCCCAAAAAGATTGTGTTCACTGCACCCCACAAAGGATTTTGTTCACTGCACCCCACAAAGATTGTGTTCACTGCACACCAAAAAGGATTGTGTTCACTGCACCCCAAAAAGATTTTGTTCACTGCACCCCAAAAAGATTGTGTTCACTGCAGCCCAAAAAGATTGTGTTCACTGCAGCCCAAAAAGATTGTGTTCACTGCAGCCCAAAAAGATTGTGTTCACTGCAGCTCACACACAGAAAAATGGATGTGGATCACTGACACCTGCCTATCTCCAATCCCACACCACACAGCAATATCGATTGTAGTTTGTAGAACACAGTTTCCCTAAAATTCAGCAGACTCTGTCCCTAACAGGATTGAGAAGAGATCGTAGATCAGGATTGAGTGCAGACCCCACCCCCCACACAGCAATATCGATTGTAGTTTGTAGAAGACACTGACCCTATATAATTCAGCAGACTCTATCCCTAAAATGCCTACAACTCGCCCTGCCTAAACACTCCGACCTGTCCCTCAATTCTATCCGGACACAAATGGTTTTTTCCTGCCTATCTTTCCCTAATCAGCAGCCAGCACGTTGATGTGTGCTCTGTCCCTGAATCTAAGCAGCATAATGACGCCGCTGCGGCTGCCTCGAACTTATAAATACTTGGTCACATGCTTCAGACGGCCAATCACAGCTACTGAGACATTTGCAGGCATGGCTGGGATGGCTTAAGGCACACCAGTTAAACGATTGTTGATTGGCTGTTGAAAGCCCGCCATGAAAAGAGCGCCAAAGCATGCAAAACCCGGAAATAAAACGACCGAACACGGATTTTTACCCGAACATACAGTAAAGTGTCCGTGTCCGTGTTCGGGTACAAAAAATCCAATTATTCGGTACGAACACGAATAATACAGTCCGTGTTCGCTCAACACTACTAATAATATTAGTATTATGTACAGTGGCCTGCAGCACTTTTTAAAAAACAGTTCTTAGGCATTTACCCTGCAGTTACCTCACATAGGCCTCTTTCACGCGGGGAGTATGAATCTGTGCCCCAGATGAGGGTCGGTGTTCTATCAGAATACCGCTACCTATCAGATTCTGCTACCGGAAGCGACGCATGGACTAGAACAGCTTACTGTGTGTGCGCATACCTCCCAATATTATGAAAAGGGAATGAGGGACACCTATTAGCAAAAGTATGTAGGCATAGGATAGAAAGGGGAAAAAAAGGGATTTTTTTCCCTCTTCTATCATTATACTAAGTATGTGTTGACACTACTAAATTGGCTGCTGATTTTGGTGTTCCATTTGTTTCACACAAACATCTACATATTTTCTTTCACGTATACCCTATTGGTAGCGCATAGGCCCTTGTACTTCCATATGTAGGCATAGGACACACCCCATGCCACGCCCCCTTAAAAGATAATTGTACAAAAAAAATGATTGGTTAACCACTTTAGGACCGGAGGATTTTCCTGCTTAATATCCAGGCCACTTTTTGCAACTTGGCACTGCGCGAATTTAACTGACAATTGCGCGGTCATGCAACACCGTATCCAAACAAAATTTACGTCCTTTTTTTCCCACAAACAGAGCTTTCTTTTGGTGGTATTAATAAAAAGAGCGAAACAATTGACATTTTCTACTTTGACAGTTAAAAAATATCCAATATATTCAATTTTTGTCATATATTTAGGCCAAAATGTATTTAGCTACATGTCTTTGACAAAAAAATTCTCAATTAGTGTATTTTTAACCACTTTAAGACCGGAAGATTTTACGCCATTCCTGACCAGGCCATATTTTGCGATTCGGCACTGCGTTACTTTAACAGACAATTGCGCGTTGTCCATTTTTTTCCCCCACAAATACAGCTTTCTTTTGGTGGTATTTGATCACCTGTGCGATTTTTAATTTTTGAAAAAAAGAGCGACAATTTTGAAAAAAATACAATATTTTTTACATTCTAATATATAACATTCCCCCCCAAAAAAATTATAAATCAAAATCAAAATTTTTTAACATTTTAGGCCAATTTGTTTTCTGCTACATATTTTTGGTAAATTTGAAATTTACAAATGCAACAATTTAGAAATTGAAAGAAAGGTTTAGGCTAAGTTCACATTGGGGCGTTTTTCTGCTCTAGATTCAGCTCAAAAAACGCCCAACAAGACAAATCCTATTCATTTCAATGGCTCTTGTTCACATCTGAGCGTTTTGACATTTAAGCAAAACGCCCAACGCTCAAAAAAGTACATGCGCTTCTTTTTGAGCAGATTACAGGCGTTTTTATTTTTTTCCATTGGTCACTTGTCAACCTAAAAACGCCTGCACAAAAATGCCTGTAAAAACGCCTGTAAAACACCTGAAAATACGCCCATAAAAACGCCCGAAAAAACGCCTGTAAATAGCAACGCCAAGATGTGAACGTAGCCTGAGGCTACGTTCACATCTTGGCGTTGCTATTACAGGTGTTTTTATGGGCGTTTTTTCAGGCGTTTTTATGGGCGTTTTTGCAGGCGTTTTACAGGCGTTTTTACAGGCGTTTTTTGTGCAGGCGTTTTTAGATTGAATAGAGACCAATGGAAAACGCCTGTAATCTGCCCAAAAAAAGCTCATGTGCTTTTTTGAGCGTTGGGCGTTTTGCTCACAGCGTCAAAACGCTCAGATATGAACAGGGGCCAAATTATTAGGATTTGTCTTGTTGGGTGTTTTGAGAGCTGATCCTAGAGCAGAAAAACTCCCCAAAAACGCCCCAAAACGCCTACATGTGAACGGAGCCTTAGGGCTGGGAAACACTTTTTGATAGATAAAAAGTGCATTTTATATACAACTATATATATCAGACCAAAATGAGGGACAAATGAGGAGTAATGAGGGACAGAGGGACTTTGTTCCAAATCAGGGACAATCCCTCGAAATCAGGAACAGTTGGGAGGTATGCGTATGCGCCATGCTTTCCAATAGGTTTCCTAATGTGACAGACCATGAAGCAGAGGCGGACATCTTCTTACACACACGCAAGTCCTGAATTTTACATTTATTTTAGCAGTAAACTCAGCTTTTAGACCGAAATAGACTATTTCACTGCGACAGAGTGAAATAATCTATTTTCATTATATAATCAGTTTGTCGCTAAGCAGTGTGGGGTGTACCAAGATGGCCGTCGCTACCTTCTGCCTGCAGGTTTATCGCTATATTTACTATAATACAATAATATAAATAGAAATGTATTACTGTGATTATGCCTATAAGGTGAGTTTACTGCTAAAATAAATGTAAAATTCAGGACTTGGCTGGGTATAAGAAGATGTTTGTGTTCTGTCACATTAGGAAACCTATTGGAACGCATAGCGGCCATGTTGAAACGCATGGCGCATGCGCATGCGCAGTAAGTTGTTCTAGTCCGTAACGTCACTTCCGGCAGCAGAATCTGATAGGTAGCGGTATTCTGACAGAACAGGGCATGTAAATCTGTGTCCCATGTGAGGGCCGTGTTTACCCACAAAGGAAGGCACAAGTGTTCCATGCATCCCCATGTCTGTTGGGACACTGCGACTGCACAGACACAGACATTGTGTCCCAATTGACAACAATGGGAATGGATGTATGGAACGTCTGTGCATCCCTGTGTGGGTAAACAAGACCCTCACATAGGGCATTAACCACTTGACCTCTGGAAGATTTTCCCCCCTTCCCGACCAGACCATTTTTGCGATACGTCACTGTGTTACTTTGAACGGTCATGCAACGCTGTACCCAAATAAAATTTGTGTCCTTTTTTTTTCCCACAAATAAAGCTTTCATTTGATGTTATTTGACTACCACTGGGTTTTTTATTTTTTGCGCTATAAACAAAAAACTGACAATTTTGAAAAATAAACAATATTTTTTACTTTCTGCTATAAAACATATCCAATTAAAAAATAAAAATAAATAAAAATTAGGCATAAATTTAAGCCAATGTGTATTCTGCTACATAATAAAAAAATCCCAATAGACATATGTTGATTGGTTCACACAAAAGTTATAGCATCTACAAACCATGTATGTATACTGGAAAACATTATTTTATACTAGTAATCGCGCTGATCAGTGACTTACAACGGGACTGCAATATTGCAGCGGACAATCTGACACTCGCAATGTCAAAGTCCCACTTAGGGCTCTTTCACACGGCCGCTCCGTGTGAGAGCTCCGCTGTGGTCCTTTTTTTTTTTTTCACGGAGCGGATGACATTTCTGTCATCCGCTCCGTGTGCCCGCATATCATCCCATCCGTTCGCAGATGATATGCGGACATAATGTAAGTCTATGGGCATTGCGGATGTCAGCGGATGACACCGCTGACATCCGATTTTCCTTCCTTTCCGTTTTTTACACGGATGAAAAAATAGGGTTCTGTTCCGTTCCAAAAAACGGAACAGAACTGAAAGGAGGAAAATCGGATGTCAGCGGATGGTATTCCGCTGACATCCGCAGTGCCATTCACTTACATTATGTCCGCAAATCATCCGCAAAAAAATAGGATGATTTGCGGACAAGCGGAGCGGCCGTGTGAAAGAGCCCTTACCAGTAGAAAAAATTAAAAATAAAAATTCCATAACAATGTACCATAGTTTGTAGACACTATAACTTTTGCGCAAACCAATCAATATACGCTTATTGGGATTTTCTTTTACCAAAAACATGTAGCAGAATACATATTGGTCTAAATTTGTGAAGAAATTAGATTTTTAAATTTTTTTTTTTTTTTTTGGCTGTGTTTTGTACCAGAAAGTAAAAAAAAAAAAATATATATACAGTGGGTACGGAAAGTATTCAGACCCCCTTAAATTTTTCACTCTTTGTTATATTGCAGCCATTTGCTAAAATCATTTAAGTTGATTCTTCTTCCTCATGAATGTACACATAGCACCCCATACTGACAGAAAAACACAGAATTGTTGACATTGTTGCAGATTTATTAAAAAAGAAAAACTGAAATATCACATGGTCCTAAGTATTCAGACCCTTTGCTCAGTATTTAGTAGAAGCCCCCTTTTGATCTAATACAGCCAGGAGTCTTTTTGGGAAAGATGCAACAAGTCTTTCACACCTGGATTTGGGGATCCTCTGCCATTCCTCCTTGCAGATCCTCTCCAGTTCTGTCAGGTTGGATGGTAAACGTTGGTGGACAGCCATTTTTAGGTCTCTCCAGAGATGCTCAATTGGGTTTAAGTCAGGGCTCTGGCTGGGCCATTCAAGAACAGTCACCGAGTTGTTGTGAAGCCACTCCTTCGTTATTTTAGCTGTGTGCTTAGGGTCATTGTCTTGTTGGAAGGTAAACCTTCGGCCCAGTCTGAGGTCCAGAGCACCCTGGAGAAGATTTTTGTCCAGGATATCCCTGTACTTGGCCGCATTCATCTTTCCCTCGATTGCAACCAGTCGTCCTGTCCCTGCAGCTGAAAAACACCCCACAGCATGATGCTGCCACCACCATGCTTCACTGTTGGGACTGTATTGGACAGGTGATGAGCAGTGCCTGGTTTTCTCCACACATACTGCTTAGAATTAAGGCCAAAAAGTTCTATTTTGGTCTCATCAGACCAGAGAATCTTATTTCTCACCATCTTGGAGTCCTTCAGGTGTTTTTTAGCAAACTCCATGCGGGCTTTCATGTGTCTTACACTGAGGAGAGGCTTCCGTCGGGCCACTCTGCCATAAAGCCCCGACTGGTGGAGGGCTGCAGTGATGGTTGACTTTCTACAACTTTCTCCCATCTCCTGACTGCATCTCTGGAGCTCAGCCACAGTGATCTTTGGGTTCTTCTTTACCTCTCTCACCAAGGCTCTTCTCCCCCGATAGCTCAGTTTGGCCGGACGGCCAGCTCTAGGAAGGGTTCTGGTCGTCCCAAACGTCTTCCATTTGAGGATTATGGAGGCCACTGTGCTCTTAGGAACCTTAAGTGCAGCATAAATCTTTTTGTAACCTTGGCCAGATCAGTGCCTTGCCACAATTCTGTCTCTGAGCTCTTCAGGCAGTTCCTTTTGACCTCATGATTCTCATTTGCTCTGACATGCATTGTGATCTGGAAGGTCTTATATAGACAGGTGTGTGGCTTTCCTAATCAAGTCCAATCAGTATAATCAAACACAGCTGGACTCAAATGAAGGTGTAGAACCATCTCAACGATGATCAGAAGAAATGGAAAGCACCTGAGTTAAATATATGAGTGTCACAGCAAAGGGTCTGAATACTTAGGACCATGTGATATTTCAGTTTTGCTTTTTTAATAAATCTGCAACAATGTCAACAATTCTGTGTTTTTCTGTCAGTATGGGGTGCTATGTGTACATTCATGAGGAAGAAGAATGAACTTAAATGATTTTAGCAAATGGCTGCAATATAACAAAGAGTGAAAAATGTAAGGGGGTCTGAATACTTTCAGTACCCACTGTATATTTAAATTGTCTGCTTTTTTTTTGCTTTTTTATTTAGTTTGTTTGTTTATAGGGCAAAAAATGAATAACTGCAGAGGTGATCAAATACCACCAAAATAAAGCTCAATTTGTGGAAAAAAAACGAACATACATTTTATTTGGGTACAGTGTCGCACAATTGCGCAATTGCCAGTTAAAGTAATATAGTGCCTTATCGCGAAAAATGGCCTCGTCATTAAGGGGGTGTAAACCTTCCAGAGACGAAGGGGCCCTGCATGGCTCCAAAACGTTACTGTATGTTTATCATGTGATCACGGAAATAAAGCTTTGGACCTTTTTGGGGAATCCTTGGTGTGCTGATGACATTTTCTTCACTTTGATCATCCATGGTTTCCAGCCTATGGTTTCACAGCACCCAACATTACTGAACAGCCAGTTTCTTGAATGTGTGCGTCGGGGAATATTGCGCTTCAAAAAATAACATGACGCACACACATAAAGGTTAAGGCATCAAGACGCACGTCAATGCGCATTGATGTGCAATATGACGCTTGTTGACCTTGAGCCCTCGTTCACATTGGAGCGAGTTTTCAGGCGATATGAAAGGTCAAATCGCATGACAAGTCGCATCCTATTAGACATGTGCAGGATGAAAAAAATGTGTTTTGCTTCGTTTTGATTAGATATTTAAATAAATTTGTTTAGTTAAATTCGCTACATTTGTTTTTCAGAGCTCGTTTTGTTAGTTTCGTATGTAATATAACCGTCTTACGAAATTTGAATTTCTAATAGAAAAGACTAGAATTAGATAGAACAAAATAGAAAAGAATAGAATAGAAAAAAGGGAGAATAGGATAAAAAAAATAGAGTAGAAAAACAATAAAACAGAATAGAATAAAATAGAAAGAATATATAACCATCTTCCGAAATTTTGATTTCAAATAGAATAAATTAGAATAGAAAAGAATAGAACAGAACAGAAAATAATAGAAAAGTACAGAATAGAACATCAATTTTGGTTCGGTATTTCGGATTCGTTTCAATTCGTTATTTGTAATTCCATTACTCGGATACATCCAAATTTCCGAATAACTAAAAATTTGTCAGAATTTCAATGCAGAATGAAACGGACCGCACATGTCTGCATCCTATTGCCGGCAATCGTAATGTTTAAATCAATTTATAAAAGTATTTTCTGCACTATTTTTGCAGATTTTGGGTGCGACTTCCATAAACATCTGTGCATGAAGCCGCACCGATGTCTTCCAAGTCGCACCCGAAGTCGCACTGACATGCGGCTTTGAAACCATGCAGATGAAATCACCCTATTTCAAAGCCGCAGTCAATGTGAACGAGGGCTAAAAGGTAGTGCATTGCAACGTGTGTTAAAAACACGCAACAGCACACATTAACGTTTGTTGACATGCATTTTGTTTGTGTGCTTCCATTGTTTCCAACAGAAAAGCCATGGGGGGGGGGGGGGTATGCATAGCTACCAATTCAATGTAAATTTTATTTTTTCATCTTTTAAAAGCACTTACCACATACTAACGTAGATCTACGTCGGCAGACTTTGCGGTATTATACCGGGATGATGCCTCTAGCTAGAGACACCATCCCGGTACCGTGGTTAACAGCCGATGGTCGGCTTTCCGTTCCCTGGGTGAGCGGGAGGGGACGTCCCCCCCTCCCGCCGCCTTCCGTGACTTTGCTCGGGGCTCCCATCCCACCGGGAGCCCCAAGCACTCAGCCGGCACGTCCGCCGGCTGGATGGAGTCCCGATCAAAGCCGAAAAAAGGCTTAGATCGGGTCTCCGATGACGTAACCCGGAGGCGGCGTCCATGACGTCACTTCCGGGTTACTCTGCTGGAAAAGGAGGCAGTTTAAAAAACAGCTGTATGCAAAAAGGCAGTTTTCGGCGTTTTGCATACATGAAAGTGTAGTGGAGGCTCGAGGGTCTTTTTTTTTTTTTTCAAATATGAATTTTATTCAGGATCTTCAAGAGATACATACATTTAACATTTTTAACATAATATCCAGCTCCATCTCAACAGTTATCTTTGCAGCTCTTTTATACCTTATTTATCCTGTAATCCTGTATTTTTTTCCCCTTTTTTTTCCCTTTCCCTCCCCTGCCCACCCCAAAAAAAAAAAAAAGAAAACCCCCTCTTTGATCCACGGCTGGCGATTAGGAGAGCTCATCCTCTCCTCAAATCTATTTTCCACGGTCCACCCCCTATCCTATTGCATATTGTTTCCCTCCTCAGAGACCATAAAATGATTCCATGGGTCCCATATTTCCTTATATTTCACCTGTCTATTTTGTGAAGATGCAATTAACTCTTCCATTCTCCTCACTTCCTCTACTCTATTTATCCATTCTGTTAATGAGGGTGGTTGTATTTTTTTCCAATTGCCTGGGATGCATACTTTTGCCGCATTTACCAGGTAGGGGATAATAGAGCTTTCATATCTCCTTACCGGTATGTCTGATAGATGTAACAGAAAAAAAGCCGGGTTCTCCTCTATTTTGTAATCCGTAAATTTCTGGATTATATTCCTCACTCCCGCCCAGAATGATCTTATTTCAGGACAGGTCCAGAAAATATGGAACACGGTGCCTATTTCTTTTCTGCATCTCCAACAATTATTTGTTTCTCTCGGGAACCAAGTATGTAATTTCTCAGGTGTGATGTACCATCTCGTTATCACCTTATAATTCAGCTCCTGAGTCTTCGTACATCTAGATGTCTTAAAGGCAAGTTTCAATATCCTCTGGACCTGTTCCTCCGGCAGATCACGCTCGAGGGTCTTTTAGACCCTCGATCCCTCCATAAAGAGTACCTGCCACCAGAGATGTATAGAAACTAAGTAGAACTACTTCACTACTGTACTTAAGTACCGATAGGCGGTATCTGTACTTTCCTGGAGTAGAATTTTTTTTCTCCTACTTCCACTTTTACTTCACTACATTTTTTTCAATGATTTCAATACTTCTACTGCAATATTTTTTTTTTTGGGCTGCATAGTTACTCGTTACAATTATAAAAATTACCACAGCCAGAACAGTAGATGGCAGGTTTCATGAAGCTCAAAACATGTGTATTATCAGCGCATACGAAAATAAATGCTACTGTATGTATAAATAAAAGCTGCATTTGAAATAATAAAAGACAATATGATGTTCAAACTTTTGACTTCTTTCTTTAATAACTACATAACACAGTACTTGTACTTTTACATTCAGTACTTGAGTAGCAATTTTTTTTCCGAAACTACTGGTACTTTTACTTTCAGTACTTGAGTAGCAAAATTTAAAAAAAAACTACTTGCAATACTAAAAATGTTGAATACTTTAGTACTTCTACTCAAGTCACTTTTTGATCGAGCACTTCCACTTCTACTCAAGTATGGGTTTCGAGTACTTTATACAACTCTGCCTGTCACTACATATTGGTGTCACAAGGGATGTTTACATTGCTTGTGACAGCAATAAAAGTGATCGGATTTTTTTTTAAAAAACCTGTAATAAAGTTAAAAAAATAAATAAAATAAATAGGAAAAAAAAAGTTTTAGCCGCCGCCGTCACCGTTAGCTCACGCACACAAAAAAACGTATACGGAAGTCGAGCCGCGAATGAAATCGCTGTTCAAACCACACATGTGAGGTATCGCCGCGATCGCCAGAGTGTGAGCAATAATTTAAAGAGCTACACTCTAACTCTAAACTGGTAACCTTTAAAAAAATTTAAAGCGTTGCCTATTGAGATCTCCATTGACCGTAGTTTGACGTCATCCCACGGGGGGGCGCGATTTTAAACCGTAACATGTTGGGTATCTATTTACTCAGCGTGACATCATCTTTCACAATATACAAAAAAAAATAGGCTAACTTTACTGTTTAGTATTTTTTAAATGCAGTGAAATGTGATTTTTCAAAAAGTTTCCAAAAAAATGACGTTTTAAAGACCGCTGCGCAAATACCGCGTGACAAAAAATATTGCAATGACCGACATTTTATTCTCCAGAGTCTTTGCTAAAAAAAATATATATAATGTTTGGGGGTTCTAAGTAGTTTTCTAGGAAAAAATACTGATTTTAACTTGTAAACAAAAAGTGTCCGAAATAGGGCTGGTGCTATACCAGTACTTGCAATGACTTCTAGCATTTCTCTTTGTCTCCACTAGATGGCAAGCTGCTACTGAGACTGAGACAGAAGCAGTCAGATGCAGCCCTGCCTCTAGTGTCTGGCTGGGTGCATGTTTGTTGTGCTGGGTGGAGCTGAGATATAATAGAGCTTCCCTTCCAATATCATCCCCTGGCAGAAGCTTGGTGAGTGTCATAGGTTGTACATCTCCTGCAGATTGCACCCAGTGACTGTCAGTATGTCTGGTGTTCGGGTGGCAGTGGTCACAGGGAGTAATAAAGGCATAGGCCTGGCTATAGTCAGGGCACTGTGTAAGCAGTTTAAGGGAGATGTCTATCTGACAGCCAGGAACACTCAGCTGGGAGAAGAAGCTGTGCAAGAACTGAAGGAGAAGGAAGGATTGTCCGCACTATTCCATCAGCTGGACATCAATGACCTGAACAGCATCCGTGCCCTGCGGGACTTCCTGAAGGAGAAATATGGGGGGCTGGATGTGCTGATCAATAATGCTGGCATTGCATTCAAAGGTGAGTCCTGCATGGATCTGACACCATGTATAGAAAAGATGAATATTATTATTATTATATAGGATTTGTATAGCGCAGACAGTTTACGCAGCGCTTTACAACTTGAGGGTAGACAATACAAATACATTACACTTTAATACAATAGGAATCAGAGGGCCCTGATCGTTAGAGCTTACAATCTAAGAATATCAATGGTGGTGGGGGGATAATGCAACATGCAGAGTAACTAAAACCTGGAAGCAAACATTTAACAAATCTTCTATGTGTTGGCTGCATTAGTTTTCTTTTTTTTCCTTTACTTTTATCTGGCGAAACAACCAGTAAGTCTGTTGCTTTCAACAGAACCTGCTCTCCTGCAGATGTAGCAGTTAGAGGGTTGAGGCAAACCATTTACCACTGACACAATGAACAGCTTTTATTTGTTTATGTAAAATCTTTATCCCAAAAGGGGGGAAAAAAGTGTTGCTGTAACTGCTTGTAAAGTGTTAGCTGGAGCTGAAGCTCATCTAACGCTCCCCCTCCCCCAAGACTGACAATGCTGCTGTCGAAAGGTGCTCCTTCATCCAGAGTGTGGGCACCCTAAGGCCCCTTTCACACTATCCGTACGTCAGACGGATTCCGTTTATCTCAGCGGGGGATCGAGCCGGCGATCCCCCGCTGAGCAGGAGGATGACAGCTGTGTCTCCGTGATGTGTGCGGAGACACCGCTGTCAGTTCCCCATGCATCTCTATGGGGGAAATCGGATGGGAACGGACCGTCGGTCTGTTCTCTTCCGATCCGATCTGCTGGACGGATGGAAAATAGGGTTTCCATCCGTCCAGATTAGAAGGATCGGATGTCAGCGGACATGTCTCCGCTGACATCCGATCCCCCATAGAGATGCATGGGGGGACCGTTCAGATCCGCCAAAAAAACGGACAGGCGGATCTGAACGGTCCGCCTGTGTGAAAGGGGCCTTATACAGGAGGTGCGTTACTGGCCAGTAGAGATGAGCTCTGGCATGTTCGGGATCGTAGTCCCAACCCACCTGCCTGATCCCACCAGGAAGCCGACACTGCACCCCGCTAATCACAGGCAGTGAGACATTTCCCAGTCTGTGCAGCTGCGGATCAGAAAACGTCTCACTGCCTGTGATTAGCGGGGTGCAATGTTGGCTTCCTGGTGGGATTGGGCAGGTGGGTTGGGACTAGGATCCTGAACACGCCAGAGCCCATCTCTGCTGGCCAGATCACCAGGTGAAAACAGAGGGGAAAAGAAGCCTAAAAAAAAGAAAACACATGCCGTCACCACATGTAATGATTGGCAAGCAGCAATAGATTTTTTATTTATTTTTTTGGGGGGGGTTATTGTTTTTGGGGTTTCGATGGCTTAAAGTAGAACTATCGGCAAAACGTCTTTTTTTTTTTTTTTTTTCATTTTGGATAGAGTAAGGGAAGGGTATAACCCCTGACAGATTTTTTTTTTTTTTTTTTCACCATCTGTGTCCCATTGCGGAGATTTCCCTTTACTTCCTGTCCCATAGCCAAACAGGAAGTGATGGGAAATCCCTGCAAATTAAGGGAATTCCTTGTGGACCCCCCAGGTCACCAGAACTAGTTTCCCCATTGGAAGATTCCCTCTCTATTACTTTTCTTGGGACAACCCAGAATTTGGGATTTTCTTTTACTTTTACTTTCAATGATAACGTTAAACAGGACAAATTGAGAGGATGAATCTCGCAAACAGAGGCACAGACCACAATAGAAAAAACTGACAGGCGTTTTAATCTCTCTTCAGTCTATGCAAAACTTTAAATTAAGTTTTGCCCTTAGTTCTACTTTAAAGACGATACAACACCTCCTCACTGCTTGTCAAATGCTTTCTGAATAACTATCCTAATGCAGATCACTCTTCAGAGTGCTTAGCGAAATGTTGGGGTTTGCAAATGGAACCTATTGCCTGGCATTTCTCGGCACAATGATTCCAGCACCAAAAAACGGTGTAAGGCCCCTTTCACATGGGCGATCCGATCCGCCTGTCAGTTTTTCATGCCGACCGGATTGGATGCTCCATGCATCTCTATGGGGCAGCGGATGTCAGTGGAGACATGTCCGCTGACACCCGCTGCTATCCAATTCTGATCCTGTCCGTGAAAGCTGGACGGATGGAAAACCTATTTTCCATCCATCTGGCGGATGGGATCGGATGAGAACGGACAGGCGGTCCATTCTCATCCGATTTCCCCATAGATGAGAGCAGGGATCTGACAGCTCCGTCTCTGCACACAGAGCAGAGACGGAGCTGTCATCCGCCTGTTCAGCTGGGATCCGCGGATCGATCCCCCGCTGAGCAGAACGGACTCTGTCAGGCGGTGCGCCCGTGTGAAAAGACCCTAAGGAGTAAAACCTGGGGACTTTTGTAACTAGTACAGAATGGCCCTACAACTTTCACACCTTACAACCGGCCCTCGAACAATCAACATTTCCACATTCCATGGGGATTGGATTGAGGTATCCTAAGGTGTGAATGGAAATTCTGGGAGATCTTCCTGACACTCAACCAAGTGCCTTGGATAAGCTACAAAACACCTTCAACATTACAGAACAAGTCCAACTGAATGTGACAAACTACTACTAGACATACCATGACCTGGATCATTGGGAACCTTCAGAGACCACAAAGATTTCATTTCTCAAGCTTTGCTAAAGCCTATTATACACACACTATATTACCAAAAGTATTGGGACGCCTGCCTTTACACGCACATGAACTTTAATGACATCCCAGTCTTAGTCCGTAGGGTTCAATATTGAGTTGGCCCACCCTTTGCAGCTATAACAGCTTCAACTCTTCTGGGAAAGCTTTCCACAAGGTTTAGGAGTGTGTCTATGGGAATGTTTGACCATTTTTCCAGAAGCGCATTTGTGAGGTCAGGCACTGATGTTGGGCAAGAAGGCCTGGCTCGCATTCATCCCAAAGGTGTTCTATCCGGTTGAGGTCAGGACTCTGTGCAGGCCAGTCAGCTTCCTCCACCACAAACTCGCTCCTCCATGTCTTTATGGACCTTGCTTTGTGCACTGGTCCAAATCATTTGGTGGAGGGGGAATTATGGTGTCGGGTTGTTTTTCAGGGGTTGTGCTGTTCCCTTAGTTCCAGTGAAGGAAACTCTTAGGCTCGGTTCACACTATGGCGACACGACTCCTTACTACTTCGGGGGTGACTTGTGCATTACCATGCACCACGACTTCGGAGCGACTTGCAGGGACTTCACATAATGGAAGTCTATGCAAGTCGCTCCTAGGTCGCCCCAAAGTAGTACAGGACCCTTTTTCTAAGTCGGAGCGACTTGTGTCGCTCCTATTAGAACGGGTCCTGTAGCGGTCAATGGATCACGAGGGAGCGCGACTTGTCAGGCTGACAAGTCGCCTGACAAGTCGCACTAGTGTGGACCGGCTCTTAAGGCGTCAGCATACCAAGACATTTTGGACAATTTCATGCTCCCAACTTTGTGGGAACAGTTTGGGGGTGGCCCCTTCCTGTTCCAACATGACTGTGCACCAGTGCACAAACAAGGTCCATAAAGACATGGATGAACGAGTTTGGGGTGGAATAACTTGACTGTCCTACACAGAGTCCTGACCTCAACTCGATAGAACACCTTTGGGATGAATTAGAGCGGAGACTGCGAGCCAGGCCTTCTCGTCCACATAAGTGCCTGACCTCATAAATGCGCTTCTGGAAGGATGGTCAAACATTCCCATAGACACACTCCTAAACCTTGTAGACAGCCTTCCCAGAAGAGTTGAAGCTGTTATAGCTGCAAAGGGTGGGCCAACTCAATATTGAACCCTACGGGCTAAGACTGGGATGTCATTAAAGTTCATGTGTGTGTAAAGCCAGACGTCCCAATACTTCATGGACTCCGCTGTCCGTTTACATCCAACAACCCTCCAATTGGCCTAAACAGAAGGGTATGAATCCCCTTCTTTATTTAATTTTTTTTATTTTAAAAGCACCCGGATTGAAACCACAGGTAGGCAGGTGTAAAGGGACACACAGGGCAGTTTAAAAAGAGAAGATGTGTTGCTACAACCCCCGTTTAATGTTAAAAAGGTTAAGTTGTCTATGCCAAGACAACGCTGTACATACCGTTCAGTATCATAAAAAAAAAAGTGAAAAGTGCGGCAAGGATCCTACGTGAAGTAAAATCATGTAGTCTTTATTAGTATTCCATCAAGACAAAAAATAATTAATTATACAGCAAAACTTACGCGTTTCAGCCCTAACTTCTGGGCCTTAGTCATGGCCTCTCTTTAGACTGGCCTTTATCCATCCAGCATTTCTTTTGGATGTTGGTTTCTTCCATGCTATACGTGGTACGATGTCTACATTACTGGATCTCCTTGTGGCTATTTCACGCCCTTCATTGGGACTGCTTTTGGAAAATCCATAAAAGATTATCCACTTTCCCTGTGTCTCTCAGTGAATGATAAAGAATATAAGATTTGTGTATTTATTGTAAAATCTTTCCAGTGGGGCAAACCCCTCTGTGGTATTGGCCTTGTGTACTGCTTGCTCACAAAACTGAGGCATGACAGTTGGAGGCGGAGTTATGCAGGTATGAAGTGCTTGTAAACCCTTCCATATACCCCATGAAGTGACTGATCTCTGGTTATACACAGAGAATAAACAAATCCTCCTACATTAGTTGTACCTGTCTATCTGCAGTCTTCTCTTCTCTATCCGTTCAAAGTGCTGAATTTACAAAGCTTGTCTGAGAGTTCAGGTTAAAAGGGGGCTGAGAGCTGAAGTTACACACTGCAAAGCTCAGTGAGGAAAACTCTGAGAGCTGATAGGAGGGAAGAGACACCCCACCCCTCCAAATAGCTCCCAGGAACAGAGCTGAGGCTGTCAATCATCTGGAGTCCCCTCCCGTGTCACCTTTTTTCTCTTGCTGTCAGGAAAAGTTGTCAGAAGTGATTCATGGTGATAGCAGAGGAACAGAGCAGCAGATAAAATACACTTGGTGCTATTAATTGTGAGAAGTACACACTATAGAGGGAAATGCTTTGTTCATATTTCATGTCTGAGGTTTACAACCACTTTAATGTTTTGTTCACTAGTGTCCCAACCTCCTGAAGGCGGCAGTAAAACCCATTCATTCAGATTATCTATGAATCCTCTGTCACTCAATGGACTTAAAAAAAAAAAAAAAAAAAAAGATTTGCATTAAAGCGGTGTTCCGGCTACAAAATCGACATAATCGATTTTGGCCCGTCCGCTTGCTATTGGTAACCCAAAAAAGAAATGGATAATTACGATTTTTTTTTTGTTTACTTTGTTATTGAAGAAAAATATACTCGCCTTTCTTCCACTTCCTCCCTCTGCGGCCAGGGCTCGCGCCGTCATTTCCTCTTTGCATTGATTCCTGGGAGCTGAACGTCATCGCTCCCAGGAATCAATGCGCCTGCACGGCCCCACTCGTCACTTCCGGTGCGGCGCCTCATTCCCTGCTAAACAGCTTCTGGGAGGGATGACGCGCCGCACCGGAAGTGACGGGGGGGCCGGTGCAGGCACATTCTGGGAGAAGAGGGCACGGAAGAGGACGCGCTGGCTTCAGCTGCCCACATCCAAGATGGCAGCGCTGGAAAATAAATTTTCAAGGTAAGTATTTCTTCTAAAAGGTAAGTGCGACCCGGGACAGTACAGAGGCTATCCATTGTGGAATGTACTAGCCCTGACTTTCCCGGGGGTATTTTTATTGAAAATAACATTTTGTGACCGGAACTCCGCTTTAAGTGCAAACATTTTTTAATAATTTTCACCCTTCAGAATTTTTAAACCGTTCGCTAAATGACTTCTAGCAGTTCTATTTGTTACCGCTAGATGACAGGAACAGGACGCTAATAGAGACAGAAGCAGTTTGCAAACACCCATCTTTTTTTTTGGCAGAGCTCATATTTGTTTTGCTGGGTGGAGCTGAGCAATAATAGAGATCCCTTCCAATATCAACCCCTGGCAGAAGCTTGGTGAGTGTCATAGGTTGTACATCTCCTGCAGATTGCACCCAGTGACTGTCAGTATGTCTGGTGTTCGGGTGGCAGTGGTCACAGGGAGTAATAAAGGGATAGGCCTGGCTATAGTCAGGGCACTGTGTAAGCAGTTTAAGGGAGATGTCTATCTGACAGCCAGGAACACTCAGCTGGGAGAAGAAGCTGTGCAAGAACTGAAGGAGAACGGATTGTCCGCACTATTCCATCAGCTGGACATCAATGACCTGAACAGCATCCGGGCCCTGCGGGATTTCCTAAAGGACAAATATGGGGGGCTGGATGTGCTGATCAATAATGCTGGCATTGCATTCGCAGGTGAGTCCTGGTTGGATTTGACACCATGTATAGAAGAGATGAATATCAATGGTGGTGGGGGGATAATGCAACATGCAGGGTAACTAGCGCAGTATTAAACCCGAAGGCAAACATTTAACAAAAATGTGTTAGCTGCATTTGCTTTCTTTTTTTTTTTTCCTTTATTTTAGCTGGCGAAACAGCCAGTAAGTCTGTTGCTTTCAACAGAACCAGCTCTCCTGCAGATGTTGCAGTTAGAGGGTTGAGGTAAACCATTTGCGGGACTTCCTGAAGGACAAATAATGGGGGGCTGGATGCGCTGATCAATAATGCCGGCATTGCATTCACAGATCCTGCATGGATCTGACACCATGTATAGAAGGGCTGAATATCTATGAGGGTGGTAATGCAGTGTAATCACAATAAGGGTCCGGGGCCCGTGGCTGTATTGGGGATAAGCGATCAGTGTCACTGTGTCATTCTGGCCCTGCACTGTGAAAGTAAAAATGTATTTGAAAATTGAATGCGCCTTTTGAGGATAGAAAAATGGCAGCAGGTTGGGACACTAATGACTTGTTTTTAAAGAGGAAGTAATCCCTCCTCTGCAACTTTTACCTATAGGTAAGTCTTATCATAGGCGTACCTATAGGTACTGTAAATATCTCTTAAACATGTACCGTTTAGGAGATATTTACCTTACATGCAGCCAGTGACGTCACGGACGCATGCGCTCTGAAGGAACGGCCGCTGGGGTGAAAACGGACCACCTGCCGGTTTTCATCCAATCCGCCAGTCTGGATTTTGCGGACAGGATCAGTCAGGTAGCGGCAAGTGTCAGTGGACATCTGCCGCTCCATAGGGGTGAATGGAGGGTCCGATCAGCTCCGCCTAAAAAAATTCCGAGGCGCCTGAAACTGACTCGCTGAGCATGCAATTAGTGACATCTGAAAAGTTTAACCACTTCCCGCAAACCAATGTACCTGTACGTCGACTTGCAGAGGTGGTTGTACTGGGATGATGCCTGCAGCTGCAGGGATCAAACCTGGTACCGTTTTTTAGAGCCGGCGGTCGGCTTTCAGAAGATGACTGCCGATGCAGCTCAGCAGCCTCTCGGCCGTTATCCCAGCGAGCGGGAGGGGCTGCCCCCCCCCCCCTCCTTCCACTGCCTTTCTCAGGTCTGCCGGGTCTCCCGTCCCACCGGGAGACCCAAACAATCGGCCGCCATGTTCGCCGGCTGGTTGGAGTCCCGAATGATTGGGTCTCCGATCATGTAACCCAGAAGCCACTCAGCTGCCAACGGCACCGATTTAAAAAAAAAAAAAAAGCTGTCAGTATTCAAAAATGCCAATTTTGGCATTTTGAATACTTTGAAGTGCAATGGAGGGGTCTATGGTCTGTTATACCCCCGATTCCTCCATAGAATACCTGTCACAAGGGATGTTTACATTCCTTGTGACAGCAATAAAAGTGATCAGATTTTTATTTTATTTTTTTAATCCGTGTTAAAAATAAAAAATAGGAAAAAATGTTTTTTTTTTTTTTTTTAAAGATCCCCCATCACTGTGAGCTTGTGCACGAAAGAAAACGCATACCTAAGTCGCGCCCGCAAATGAAAGCAGTGCTTAAATCACACATGTGAGGTATCCCTGCAATTGTCATAGCGAGAGCAAAAATTCTATAAAAAGACCTTCTCTGTAACTGTAAACTGATAACCGTTAAAAAAAAATGTAAAGCTTCACTTATCGAGATTTTGAAGTACCGTAGTTTGTTGCCATTCCACGAGTGTGCGCAATTTTAAAATTGTAAACCGTAACATGTTAGGTATCTATTTACTCGGCGTGACATCCTTCACAATATACTAAAAATTGGACTAACTTTACTGTTTAGTTTTTTTAAATTCAGTGAAATGTATTTTTTCCCAAAAAATTGTGTTTTAAAGGGGAGTTCCGGGCACAAAATCGATCTTTTTTTTTTTTTGTGCCCGTCCGCTAGTTCTCCATCACCTGAAAAGGAATTGGATAGTTAGGTTCTTTTTTTTTTTTTTTTTTACTAACCTTGTAATTGAAGATCGAAAATACACACCTCAGGGTACTTCCTCCCTCAGCGCCGCGGCTCCGCCGTCACTTCCTGTCTCGCGATGATTCATGGGAGCTGAACGTCATCGCTCCCAGGAATCAATGCGACGGCACCGGCCCCGCTCGTCACTTCCGGGCGACGCGAGGGGCCAGTGCAGGCACATTCTGGGAGAAGAGGACGCGGAAGAAGACGCAGAAGAGGACCGCGCCGGCTTCAGCTGCCCACAAGAGAGATGGCAACGCTGTGGAAGAAATTTTATAAGTGAGTATTTCATCTTGCAGGTAAGTGCGAACCGGGACAGATCAGAGGCTAGCCATTGTGGAATGTGCTAGCCCTGACTGTCCCGGGGGTATGTTTATTGAAAAATGGTTTCTGTGCCCGGAACTCCGCTTTAAAGACCGCTGCGCAAATTCCACATTACAATATTGCAACGGCCACCATTTTATTCTCCAGAGTCTTTGCTAAAAAAAATATGTATAATATTTAGGGGTTCTAAGTAATTTTCTAGCAAAAAATACTCATTTTAACTTGTAAACAGGTGTTAGAAATAGGCCCGGTCCTTAAGTTGTTAAATGCCTGTTTTGCATGCTTGTCACTTTCCAATAATGTCCTGGATAGTGAAGCCAGGGTTGGATGATACGCCTGCGGCCTGCAGTTTTAAAGCATAATCCGCAATGGCACTTCTCCAGTGCTAATGGTTCCTGTGTAATCTACAGGACTGAGCTCTCAATTTGAAAGCTCAGACCTGCTCTGCATTCATATATGAAAAGGGGAAAAAAATGTACCCAATAAATTCTTATTTAAAGTTAAACTCTACTTCCCTCACCGGAAAAAATAAAAATAATGCTAATCTCTACTTACACTCTCCATACTCCAGCAGCATCCCCGACTTCCTCCGTGGTCAGCAGAAGGACGCTCACATCATTCTGCCAATTTCTTGTGAGCTAAGCCTGTCATTTTTTTTTTTACAACCCCCCTAGGGCAGTGATGGCGAATCTTGGCACCCCAGATGTTTTGGTACTACATTTCCCATGATGTTCAGCTACACTGCAGAGTGCATGAGCATCATGGGAAATGTAGTTCCAAAACATCCGGGGTGCCAACGTTCGCCATTACTGCCCTGGGGGGGGGGGTGCGCATTATCACTCAGGCTGGGCGCACAGTACCCCCAGAACTGAGTGGCGCTCACATGGCATGCCACGTCACGTAATGTCAACAATTTCATCAAAATGCTTTGCACAAGAAACCTCATTCTTTTATAAAAAGAAAAAAAAAAAAATCAGAATACATTTATTTAATTAAGGTTTTTTTTAGCTATATTAACACTAATATTTGTTGTAGAAATTTTTAAATACCTATTATTTGTTTTTGTTTTTTTCTTCTTTTCTTTTCCTATTTGCAAGTAGACTTGTGTGTGTGTGTGTGTGTGTGTGTGTGTGTGTGTGTGTGTGTGTGTGTGTGTGGATAGATAGATAGATAATTATTTAAAAAAAAAAACTTAAATCTAGTGCTTTTATAAAAGCAATAAAACAGAAGAAATAACTTTGGAAACAATGATGGAGACCTGGCACTATTTTACCATGCTCATTATTACTAAATCACAGTGGTTTAAACGTGTCAGTACAACTCCCACCACCCCATTCAGCTGTACATGTAGATGTACAAGCTTTATCCAACTTAGCCTGTGCGTAAGGAGGGGTACACTTGGCATTGTCACCTTGGGTGCCAGAGGACACTGTCCCGCCACTGCTCCTGGATTTTTTTTTTTTTTATTTCTATTTCATTTAAATAGCGCCCTGCTTGCTTCGGGACTTTGGTGCTTCAAAAAGGTGCAGTGATTTTTTTTTTTTTTTTTTTTTTTTTTTTTTAAACCATGTCCATTCCACTGCTTTTATAAATGAGGCTCTTCCGTAAAGTGATTGTAAAATCTTTTTATTTTATTTTCTATAAAAACAAACCTGTTATACCTACCTGCTCTGTTGCAGTGGATTTGCACAGAGCAGCCGAGATTCTCCTCTTCTCGGGTCCCTCTTCTGTGATCCTGGCCCTTCCCTTATGTTCAGTGCCCCCACAACAAGCAGCTTGCTATGGTGGCACCAGAGCTGAGTCACAGCTACCTGTGTCCATTCAGAACAGAGCCCCGACCTGGCCCCACCCCCTCTTTCTCTCCCTGATTGGGTAGCTGACTTTGATAGAAGTGACAGCCAATGGCACCTCTGCTGTGTCTCAGCCAATCAGGAGGGAGAATCTCGGACGGCAGAGACGCTTGTTGACATCGCTGGACAGAAAGGGACCTCAGGTAAATGAGGGGGGCTGCTGCACACAGAAGGCTTTTTATCTTAATGCATAGAATGCATTAAGATTAAAAAACCTTCTGACTTTACAACCACTTCAAAGCGAAGCAAAAAAAAGTGTAACTGCTGACTTTTAATAAACGCGCTCCCCTGTCCCAGGAGTCAGCGATGTGGGCGCCCTCGATTTTCGTCAGCACTGACATTACAACTTTGGGCAAGCGGCTGTGACAGCTTGCAGCTTTACAGCTAGGTGCACACTGCGCATACGCCAGTTGCGCTGCGCTTCCCGAATGGTCTGGCAATCTTCTGGGACCTGTGATGTGTCCCAGAAGACTGCAGGAAGGGAGGGAGAAAGGGGAACTTCTGCTCGGATCATCTAGGCAGTCTGAGCAGGAATGGGAGCAGGTACCTGTCAAAACTGGGTACCTGCTCCCCCCCCAAAAAAAGATGACATGCAAAACACCAAGTCGGCGCCATTAAATCTAACCGTATCCTGTCAATGCCAAAGGGATTAGACCATCCAATGCTTGGATATCTTGCTAAATCATCCACGCCCTGAATCAATAACAAGCAGCACTGGATTCTCCATGCCAAAATTAACATTTTAGAACAGTGGTGGGGAACCTTTTTTCTGCCAAGGGCCATTTGGGTATTTATAAAATCATTCGGGGGCCGTACAAAATTATCAACTTTAAAAATGTGCCTGTTCTATTTGGACAAAAATTTAATTACCTCACCCCTAATGTGATGGCTGCAACTGCTTCTCTTTGGTGAAGTGTGTGATGTTGGCTGGTATTGATGATGTTGCTTCTCGCAATTGGTTTTCTGGGGTTGCGTCGGTCAGTCTGGAGCGCAGTCGAATCTTTGTGGTGGTAAGTTTTGAAAAGGACTGCTGGCTGGTACTGCTGTGGGTGCTGCTGGCTCAGGCTGGTACTGCTGTGGGTGCTGCTGGCTCAGGCTGGTACTGCTGTGGGTACTGCTGACTCGGGCTGGTACTGTGCTGTAGGTACTGCTGGCTGGTACTGATGTGGGTACTGCTGGCTCAGGCTGGTACTATGCTGTGGGTACTGCTGGCTCAGGCTGGTACTTCTGGCTCAGGCTGGTACTGTGCTGTGGGTACTGCTGGCTCAGGCTGGTACTACTGGCTAGTAGGGCTGGTACTGCTGGCTCAGGCGGGTACTGCTGGCTAGTACTGTTTGCGGGTACTGCTTGCAGGTACTGCTGGCTCAGGCTGGTACTACTGGCTCAGGCAGGTGGGTACTGCTGGCTCAGGCTGGTACTGCTGTGGGTACTGCTGGCTGGTATTGCTGTGGGTACTGCTGGCTTAGGCTGGTACTGTGCTGTAGGTACTGCTGGCTGGTACTGTTGTGGGTACTGCTGGCTCTGGCTGGTACCGCTGTGGGTACTGCTGGCTGGTCTGGCTGGTACCGCTGTGGGTACTGCTGGCTCTGGCTGGTACTGCTGGCTCTGGATGGATCTGCTGGTACTGCTGTGTGTGCTGGTGGCGGGAAATGCTGGCTAGGAGAAGTGTAGCGGCGCTGCGCTGGAGGAAGAGGCGATGTTTCCTGTATTGGTCACAGGCGGAGTGCATTTGATATCACTCCGCCTGTGATTCGCTCAGACTGTCAGAACGGAGCCAGAACTATACAGGAAGCATCGGCTCTGTTCTGACAGATCAGCTGAGAGACACAGACTCAGCTGCACAGGAGCTGGACCAGATGACTTTGCGGGCCGCATACGGCCCACAGGCCGTAGGTTCGCCACCCCTGATTTAGAACAAGGATGGACAATTGTAATCCACATTGTGTTTGTTCATATAGAATTGCCATTAGATTGTATGGTCTGCAAACTAGATCCTGCAGAAACATGAATCTGTTATATTTAAATATATGCCTTAAATCTTCATAGAAAATCGTTCAGCATTAGCAGCGCTCCTCGGGTGTATTCCACCTCCTATGCCTTTTTAAATTTCAAGTCAAACACCATGTGAGTACAGGCGGTTCCTCTGTTACAAACATCCGACTTACAAAGGACTCCTACTTACAAACGGAGAGAGACAACAGGAAGTGAGGAGAAATCTACCCCTAGGAAGGGAAATTCACTCCTGTAAGAGTTCTCATGGGAAAAAGGTGTCTCCACTGAAGCTTTATCACCAATCCTTTGTTTCCACAACAACCCAAAATTTTCTAAATCCTATTGTCACAGGGACAGAAAGTCAGGGGACATCTTCTGAACAGGGGCACAGACAGCAAAATAAATGTTACAGGGGTGTTAACCCTTCCCTGTGCTATCCAAAAAGCTTAAAAATGATTTTCTCTTACGTCCTCCGACAGTCGCCGCCCCCTTCCAAGTCCTCACCAATGGGTATTGACCTTTGCTCAATACCCATTGGTGAGGACTTGGAAGGGGGCGGCGACTGTCGGAGGACTCAGAGAAAGGAATTTTACGGTAAGATTTTACAAAAATTCCGTTATTTTGGCTGGAGCTACACTTAAAAAAATGTATCTGCTCCAACTTACATACAAATTCAACTTAAGAACAAACCTACAGACCCGATCTTGTTTGTAACCCGTGGACTGCCTGTATTCAGAATATTGCACCACTTGGGTTTAGGGGGATGGAAACCAAACTTAATCTGCAGATCCCGTTACCACACCGTGTGAGACATCCCCCTTGGGCAATCAAACTCACCAGATTGTTGATAATATTTGCCTGGGATAAACACTTGTCCTCTGGGGATGATAAAGGATCCTCTAAATTTGAAATCCTAGTCTCCTCAAGGTGTCACCCATGTCATGAAACAAACGGACTCCTAGCATAATACCATTTTAAAATGTATTACAAAAACCCCCCGGCCAGCATGTATCAGTCTCACCGCTCATCAATAGTCACTGATCGCGATGGTTCCCGGGATACGATACAAACTTTCGGTAGTCCTGGTAGCCGCGTGATCACGACTGACGCGTTTCTTCATCACATCAGAGGCCATAGTCACACGGCGTGGCTCCTTCTATATATCGTATTGTCATAAGAGGTGTTAACCCCTTCCGTGACATACAACACAAAATCGAGCTGCACTGCGCTCGATCGGCCACATACAATCTAGGACAATACATCCAATCCTGGTGCTCGTGTAATATAAGGCAACATATCCAGTACATGATACTGGTTACGGATAAATGAAGGTTTACAAACCATTAATCATGTAACGCTTTCTTCACTTAATCATTTAACCTACATGGTGTGAATTGGCTCTGTAATCCACACCTGTGGTGTCCTATATAGGGAATAACCCCAATAGCAGATATCCTCATCATGTGGGAGCCTTAACTGATCTAAATTTCCGGTCACATGGAATATATACAGTATCTCACAAAAGTGAGTACACCCCTCACATTTTTGTAAATATTTTATCATATCTTTTTGTGTGACAAAACTGAAGAAATGACACTTTGCTACAATGTAAAGTAGTGAGTGTACAGCTTGTATAACAGTGTAAATTTGCTGTCCCCTCAAAATAACTCAACACACAGCCATTAATGTCTAAACTGCTGGAAACAAAAGTGAGTACACCCCTAATTGAAAATGTCCAAATTAGGCCCATTTAGCCATTTTCCCTTCCCGGTGTCATGTGAATTGTGTTACAAGGTCTCAGGTGGGAATGGGGAGCAGGTGTGTTAAATTTGGCGTTAACACTCTCACTCTCTCATACTGGTCACTGGAAGTTCAACATGGCACCTCATGGCAAAGAACTCTCTGAGGATCTGAAAAAAAGAATTGTTGCACTACATAAAGATGACCTAGGCTATAAGAAGCTTGCCAAGACCCTTAAACTGAGTTGCAGCACGGAGACCAAGACCATACAGCGGTTTAACAGGACAGGTTCCACTCTGAACAGGCCTCGCCATGGTCGACCAAAGAAGTTGAGTGCACGTGCTCATCGTCATATCCAGAGGTTGTCTTTGGGAAATAGATGTATGAGTGCTGCCAGCATTGCTGCAGAAGTTGAAGGGGTGGAGGGTCAGCCTGTCAGTGCTCAGACCATACGCCGCACACTGCATCAAATTGGTCTGCATGGGTGTCGTCCCAGAGGGAAGCCTCTTCTAAAGATGATGCGCAAGAAAGCCTTCAAACAGTTTGCTGACGACAAGCAGACTAAGGACATGGATCACTGGAACCATGTCCTGTGATCTGATGAGACCAAGATAAACTTATTTGGTTCAGATGGTGTCAAGCGTGTGTGGCAACCAGGTGAGAAATACAAAGACAAGCGTGTCTTGCCTACAGTCAAGTATGGTGGTGGATGTGTCATGGTCTGGGGCTGCATGAGTGCTGTCGAGACTGGGGAGCTACAGTTGATTGAGTGAACCATGAATGCCAACATGTACTGTGACATACTGAAGCAGAGCATGATCCCCTTCCTTCGGAGACTGGGCTGCAGGGCAGTATTTCAACATAATGACCCCAAATACATCTCCGAGACGACCACTGTCTTGCTAAAGAAGCTGAGGGTAAAGGTGATGGACTGGCCAAGCATGTCTCCAGACCTAAACCCTATTGAGCATCTGTGGAGCATCCCCAAATGGAAGACGGAGGAGCGCAAGGTATCTAACTTCCACCAGCTCCTCATGGAGGAGTGGAAGAGGACTCCAGTGGCAACCTGTGAAGCTCTGGTGAACTCCATGCCCAAGAGGGTTAAGGCAGTGATGGAAAATAATGGTGGCCACACAAAATAGTGACACTTTAGGCCCAGTTTGCACATTTTGACTTACTCACTTTTGTTGCCAGCGGTTTAGACATTAATAGCTGTGTGTTGGTATTTTGAGGGGACAGCAAATTGGGGCCCCTTTCACACAGGCGGACCGTTCAGATCCGCCTGTCTGTTTTTTTTTTTTTTTGGTGGATCTGAAGGATGCCCCATTCATCTCTATGGGGCATCGGATGTCAGCGGAGACATGTCCGCTGACATCTGATCCGATCCGTCAAATCTGGGCGGATGGAAACCCTATTTGCCATCCGTCCAGCGGATCGGATCGTCTGTCCGTTCTCATCCAATTCCCCCATAGAGAACAGCGGGGGCCTGACAGCTCTGTCTCCGCACAACTGACCACATTATATAAATTCATGATCTGCTAAACAATTCAGCCATCTTCTGTCAAAGGGGCTTGACAGAAAAAGGTCTGGCGATCGGCTCCTAATCAGCGATGTCAGCCAATGATTGAGAGCGCTAACCAGAGTATTCTGGCTGGGGTGCAGTCCCGCCTGTCAGAACACAATAGAATGGGGAGATCACTCTATGAATGTCAGATAATTAGTACAGCAGGTTCTCCTGAGCTATCAGTTTTTTTTTTTTTCGCTCAGCCCTGCTGGGGTGACCAAAAAAAAAAATGACTAGTGTGTACCAGGATAAAAGCAGTAGTAAACAAATTTTTTATATTGTACATATAATAGGGCTTACCTTATCTCCTAAACGTGCCTGGTGCCAGACCTTCAGAGCTCTGTGCCGGAGCCAAGGGCTCCCACACGCTTGCGCGGGAGTGATGTCCTCGCGGCTCCGGCCACTCATGCAGGCCGGAGGCCAAAAACCTGGAAAGAAGAAGGGGGAAAGATGGAAGCCCTGTCAGCGGTGGCAGCCCCATGTTGGAGGGTTTTAGTCTAAGGTAAATACTTCATGATGTGCTAGTATGTGATGCATTCTAGCACATTATGCAATTGCCTTACAGGGGAAAGGTGGTTTGTTTTTTACTGCTGTGGTTTACAACCGCTTTAAGGGTAGCATTGCTAATGTAAGAGACATTCCTCCCTCTAAACAAGGAGTTCCCCAAGACCAATATTCTTTCAAGGGTTCCACTAGGGCAGGTTTTCTCAACCAGGGTTCCTCCAGAGGTTGTTAGGGGTCCTTAGGCAGTGGCCAATTTCTACATCTCAGATAAGATTTCCACAGACACTTGGTGACTTGGCGGCGCTGGCCGGGCTTGCGGGATACGGAGCTCCTCCTCGCGGCGTGGCAGAGGAGGAGAGCGGAGCTATCGGTGCTCTCTCTGGCCCCCGGGATACACACGGCACGCCCACTTAGCACGCTGCTGCCCGACAGCCCGGCCGCCCGAAGTCGCGGCCTTCCCAGCTCGGTACACTTGTGGTAGCGGTGCAGTTCTCGGCAGACAGCCTGAGTTGACCGCAGAGGAGCGAGGAGGCCCTGCTTTCCGCCTGTACCGTGCACTGCACTAGTCCGAGCTCCAAATTCCCGACATGAGGCTCATCACCCAGGACCTGTCCGAGCCCTACTCCATACACCTACCGCTACTTCACCCACAACTGGCTGCAGCTCTGCTTCCTGGTAAGTGGGGGCATTACAGGGCCCAGCATTCCTCCTTACCAGGGCCTGCTATAATACAACTAGGGGCACTACAGAGACCAGCATTCCTCCTTACCAGGGCCTGTTATACTAAAACTAGGGGGACTACTACAGACTCTGTAGTCCCCCTAGTTGTTGTATAACAGGCCCTGGTAAGGAGGAATGCTGGGCTCTGTAGTGCCCCTAGTTGTAGTACAGTAGGCCCTGGTAAGGAGGAATGCTGGGCTCTGTAGTCCCCCTAGTTGTAGTATAACAGGCCCTGGTAAGGAGGAATGCTGGGCTCTGTAGCTCTGTATAGAGCCCAGCATTCCTCCTTACCAGAGCCTGTTATACTTCAACTAGGGGGACTACAGAGCCCAGCATTCCTCCTTACCAGGGCCTACGGTACTACAACTAGCATCAGGTAACTCTTCTAACCTGATGTGGCCTGCTCTAAAGGGGGATCTATGGGGGGACCTGCTCTACTAAAGGGGGATCTATGGGGGGACCTACTCTACTAAAGGGGCATCTCTGGGGATGCTGGCCTGCTCTAAAGGGGGATCTATGGCGACCCTTCACTAAAGGGGATCTATTCCATAGATCCCACTTTAGAGCAGGGTCCCCATAGATCCCCCTTTAGAGCTCAGTTCCCCTGGATCCCCTTTAGGGCAGGCCCAGGCTCCCCATAGATCCCCTTTAGAGAAGGGTCCCCATAGATCCGCCTTTAGAGCAGGGTCACCATAGATCCCCCCTTTAGAAAAGGGTCCCCATACTAATCGTGATGCATCGCGGAATTGAATCGTATCGAATCGCGACCCTAATAATCGTAATCGCATCGAATCGTTAGGTAAGTGAAGATGCGTAGCCCTAGTTGAAGATACAGTATAGTCATTTTTAGCAGGGGTTCCCAGAGACTAGAAAGTTATTTCAAGGGTTCCCCTGTGTTGAAAAGGTTGAGAAAAGCTGCATTAGGGTAAAAAGGTTTGAGAAAGGCTGCCTTGAACCCTTGCATCCTAGAGTTCAGCCATCAAAATGCAGGAAGCAAAGTTCATGTGCAATACCCATAGTGACAAGGCGTATTCAGTAATGATTTATTGTTCCTCTTTGAATTTACATTGTAAATAAGCAGCAGTGTGGTGCTTTTTTAGACCTCACTTCTGTATGGCAAATTACAGAAGGTAAATGCCATGTTTCCTGCACTGGCAAAGTGCCACCAGTCCATTAGAAACACATTAACTCCTGGCACACATTAACTGAATCAGGTTAAAGGTATTCCCCACTGATTTGAGGGCAGTTGGAATGTGATTTGCTTACTGCAAGTTTCCCTTTTTAAAAACAAAGCATCATACAACTAATATATTTAGTAAAGTTGCCTATGTAGAGCAAGAGCTTGCAATCAAATGAGCCAATTATAAAGAAACACTTTAAACATGCAGTAAATGCTAGGAAAGTAGGCAAGCAGGCAATGCAAGCAATGTTCTGAGACTGCAAGAAGTGCTCTTATATTGTGTATATAAATGATGCTAACTCGAATATTGATTGTAGAGAGTAGCAAATTGGTTACATTACATTTTAAACAGGATTGTTCTAAGATTGCCGACGCTCACCTGGCACTGTGCCACCCTGCCTGACACCGTCACTACCTTTTAGAGCCCCTTCTTCTAGCTGAATCTTTCGTTCAATGCCAAAGACCTCCAGAGGAGAATAGGAATGGCGTTTTTGGCCTGGTAAGGGTCCACTTTATTATCAAGCACAGTAGGTTTTAATTCAGGGGTTCAAACAGGTGGAATCTGCTCCACACAGGGTTATTAGGGGTGTGCCCAGGCACACCCTGTGCGCACGCCTGTGTTCCACACACAGAACAAGGGTTCTTCTCTACATCATGCTGGCAGGGGACAGGCTTTTCTACTTACTGTGGCTGCTTTCTAAAGAAAACAGACTGTAAGACATTGAACAAGCTTCGTTGATGAAGCAAAGCTTAGCTATGTTAACAATCGCATTAAATGGCACCGCAATGCACCCAGCCAGCACACTGGCATTCTATGACACAGCAAAACAGATATGAAGCATCTGTGCGTTTGGAGTGCACTGCTTTAAAAATAAATTGCATATGTAATAAATTGTTCATTGTGGTGCGTTGAATGGCCAGAACCCATTACTGTCTATGTGATATTACATTGAACTGTGAATGAAGGGTTGGTGTATGATGCATTTTATAGCATTATCTAATAAAAATGCGGATTCAATTCAGAGTTCTGCATCATTGCCATATGGTAAAAACTGCAAACATTCCACTGCTAAATTAGAAGTAAAAGTCTAATATTTTTGGCTGTGTTTATGCTACAACATCATGAAACTGTTAACTTGAAGCATGTTGTGGCAGCGACTATAATCCGGACCAGAATTTCACAAGGAAACGAGATTTTCAGGTTCTGGCACAGGACTCGAGTCAGGATGACATTGCACTTCTAGACGGGGTGATGAATAAACGGTTTTATTCAGAAACATACAAAAGGCTCAGCTCACTGTGATGGAGGAGATATTTCCACTTAACCTCCCTGGTGGTATGATTATGTCAGGAATTATGTACCAAAAGCGGTACAATTTTTTGCATGGAAATTTAGCGTTATGTATTATAGGCCTACAATTCTTAGTAATTACTGACTTAAACCTGACCAAAACAAGAGTCTAGTAGACATCCCAGATGTGATAAATTTGAAACCCAAATGCATGAATTATAATCTAATCAATTAATCAATAATATAATTTTATATATATTATATAATAAAATTATATTATTGATTAGATTATAATTCATGCGTTATATATTTTATATATATGTGTGTGTGTGTGTGTGTGTATATGTGTGTTTGTGTGTATATATAAGAACGGAACCAGGAAGTCATCACACCGACGGAGGACGGAGAGTGGCGGGGATCTCGGCTGGCGATCACAGCAATGGGAGATCATCGCGGGATCGCCAGGAGAAGGTAAGAGACACCGCTGCTCACTCTGCACATCCACCCCGAGCGTGACTCGGGGATACCAATAGTAGCAAGGAAAATCCACCCCGAGTCACGCTCGGGGATACCGCTAAGCAGTTTAAAGACCGGAAGGTGTTAACCCCCCAGGCCATGTTTTGCGATTCGGCACTGCGTTATTTTAATAGACAGTTGCGCGGTTGTGCGATGCTGTACCCAAATAAAATTGATGTCCTTTTTTTCCCCACAAATAGAGCTTTCTTTTGGTGGTAATTGATCACTTCTGCGATTTTTATGGGATTTCGAGTACCCAGCTTTGTCAGGAGACAGTAGTAAGGTGTGGTGACATCACCCAAACTCTTGGAAGGGTCAGAAGTATGGCTGAGGTTTTTTATTTTTTTGGGGGGGTGGGGGGGGGTACATTTTTATTAGAACAGTCAGTTTAGTTTTTCCAGTTCCTTTACAAACCGAGGGGGAAGCAAAAGAGTAACAAAACATACATTCAAAACCAGTTACTATTTCTTCCAAGTCCGACATTGAAATGTAGAACACAAGAAGGAGCACAAATTATTTTACAGATATGTCAATGTAGACTGATGGAAAATCTTGTAGTACCTGGAGTGCCTGTATAGTGGAAATACAATAAAAACCTATGTGGTTTGTTCCCATGGTTTTTTGAAATTGTATAGGGTTGGCAGGATTATTGTAGCAATCTAACCAAGGTAGTGGGATGAGAAGCCCACAACTGGAGGGGAAACCAGAATGTCCATAGTTTAAAGAACTTTTAAAGGCATCCTCTATGTTGGTTATGCCTCGTACACACGTACCGATTGTCGGCCGACCGATCGGCCGTCTTTTGTCCCCGGGCTGTCGTGTCCGCTGAAAAGTGCAAAAGGCTGCACACGAATTTTGTCCGCCGACTGCAGAAGTGATGTCATGTGATGGTTAACTTTCCCTGTGTTTTTTCTTCTCTGAGCATGCCCAGTCTTGCAAATCTGCTGTCTGTCGGCCGAATTCTGTACTGACTGGCGAACAATCGGCCGTTCTGGTGTCGGCATACAAAAATTTTAATGCTTCCACGACAGATTCTTTTCGGCCGAAAGTGCGCTGTCGGCAGTTGGAAGCATCATACTAACAAGCCGAAAATCGGCCGATCGGTCGTCGGCCGAATCTTTTCGGCCGACAATCTGCACGTGTGTACGGGGCATTAGTAAACGTTTCTCTTTCAAACATGGAATTAGCAGTCTCTTTCCATTGGGTGAATGTTGAAGAAGCTCGGTGGAGCCATTTCTGTGCTATCAGTTTTCAAGCAACCAAAAACCGCCTTGCGTGTCCCAGCTGTAGAAACTCAGGAACTACATCCTCACAGAGTATGCTCAGTATACCATATTTTAGGGTCTTGTGGAAGAGTACAATGCATTCAGCAATTGGGAATATGATGGTCCAGTATCCAAATTGTTCCAGACAGCTCCGCAGGCGAGAGTACCTGGGTCTCCAGAGCACCTGGTGTGGATAGGTAAGTCTGTACAGCCTCAAGAGAATCATTTATGTGGGTTGGTATGAGGGAGTCTCTTGAAGGCCTAGTCCTGTTGATCCAGGTCCAAGAGACCAAGGTCCCAATTCCAACACTCTAGAATCTAGACAATGTGAACAAATCTTTGATATAATCTCCGGTTTAATGGTAGGGAGGAATATAGAGTATACATCAGCCACTGAAGCAACATAGTAGAACAACGAAATGGCAACAGGCATATAAGCCATGGCATTACTTGCAGGTATTTGAAAGCATGAGCATCTAGGAAGCCCATAATACTCTTGTAAAGACTGGTTTGAATTTGGATTGGTTAGCAGCTGTGCCGCTGTGTTCTGCTTGTAGGGCATCTCATTCATTTCAATGGGCTGCCCTATCCCCAGAAGCATGGGGAAAGAAGTCCCACACCCTTTTTTAAAAACTGCGCCCCATGTGGTTTGGCACACACTAAAAAAACGCAGACATTTTGCCAATGTATCAGGGTGCCATTAGGAATTAAAGAGAAAGTAAACCCTCCTCTGCAACTTGTACCTATAGGTAAGACTTAATAAAGGCTTACCTATAGGTACTGTAAATATCTCCTAAACATGTATCGTTTAGGAGATATTTACTTTGAATGCAGCCAGTGACGTCACTGGCGCATGCGCTGTGAAGGAACGGCCCCGCTCGTGCCGTTCCTTCAAGGCCCCCGTGCCGTGATGTCATCGCGGCTCCAGCCAATCAGATGGCCGGATGCTGCAAACCCAGAAGAAGGGTGACAGAACATGTCACCCATGAGAGAGGTGAGCAGTCGGTACTTCGGGGGTTTGTTCTAAGGTAAGTATTTCATAATGAGCTAGTATGCGATGCATACTAGCTCATTATGTGTTTTGTCTTTCAGGTGTTTTAAAAAATAAAAAAAAATCTGAGGTTTACAACCGCTTTAATGACACCTCCACGTCTGCTAAACAGCAGGAACATGTCAGGAACAAGTGTGATTGTGCACGGGTTCCCAACATGCAATAACTTGAACCTAGCCTTAAGGATATTTGATAGATGTGGAGTAACCTCATTTCAGTTTTTGTGGGGGAGGGAGGGGGGCAATATTTTAAATCCTTCTTTTTTTTCTTTTTTTTTCCCCCAGGATTGGGGGACTTGGCAGTACAGTAGAGTTTTTCATGTTTTTGCATGGTCTGCCTTGAAGCCTTATTGAACCTTCAGTTTAAAGCTGAACTCAAGCCAAAAACATTTTTGCCATCTGCACAATAAAAAATAAATGAACACCAATCAAATGGCTTTCCGGCATGACCATTCGTCAAAAGCCTGACGTTAGAAGAACACCCACATGGCCAAAGTTGGTTGGTTCCTGCTGATTGGTATATGTGTACCGGAATTTATAGTTAGTCACAGCAGTGTGCTTGCTCTGCAGCTGGTTCATTCCAAAAAAAAAAAAAAAAAATTGCATTACATACTAGCTCATTATGAAATACTTAGCTAAAAACGAAGCCCCCGAAGCGTCGCCCGCTCAGCAACAGGGTGGCCGACATGTCCGGCCGCCCTGCTTCCTTGTTCGCGTCCTCCGGCCATCTGATTGGCTGGAGGCGCGATTACATCACTCCCGCGCGCGGGAGCCGCCGTTCACGGCATAGGGTTCTAAAGGAACGGCACGGGTGGCCGTTCCTTCAGAGCGCATGCGCCGATGACGTCATCGGCTGCATGCACTGTAAATATCTCCTAAACGGTGCAAGTTTAGGAGATATTTATAGCACCTATAGGTATAAGTAAGCCTTAATATAGGCGTACCTATAGGTAAATGTCAAAAACGTGGGTTTACAACCTCTTTAAGGAATGCAAGGCATTCTCTGATTGGAGGAGGTTCAGATTAACGTCAACCCTCTCTAATTACAGAACACCTTGCATTCATTGTTGCATTCATATCTGGAACTATAAATTTTAGCAGCGGAAGTTTGCACTGACTGTACTGTACATGGGGGGAATAAAAGTAAGGATATTCATTTCATACATTATTAGTGTTTATTTTTTTTGTACAGTGCAAATAATAGCATAGAGTTCAGCTTAGGTCATATGTTATGTGACTTACAGGTAAGTTTCTTTCTAAGATCTGGTTCGCATACACAAATGCTGCGGCAGCGGTTCGCAGCAGGGGGTCCACTGCGTCCCTGCTTACCGATTTAGGTGCGAAATCTGGTCTGAATTTCTGCTTGAATTCGCACTTGAATCGGAACCAAAGACTTGCAGGACCCTTTCCAAATGCGGACCACGGCCGCCCCGGAGCTGTGTGAACCGGCTTCATTGACAGCCAGACACAGTCTCCTGTCATGCAAATTGGATGCAGGGAAACGCGCATTCAATTTGCATATATGAGAACCAAGCCTAAAGCGGCCACAGCCTTAGTAGAAAAGCCTGTCTCCTGCCAGCAGCTGCAGAAATGGACTCTTGCTGTCTGTGGGGAAGCAGTAACCTCATTGCTGAGGACTGACACGGTCCCTGCTGATTGGAGAGCTCTGAATCTGACTCAGCAGGACTGGTGTCATATCTCTATAGGGAGACCACTGCTTCCAATCCACACACAGAACAAGGGTTCCTCTCTACATCATGCTGGCAGGGGACAGGCTTTTCTACTTAGACTGTGGTTGCTTTCTAAAGAAAACAGACCAAGACATTGAACAAGCTTATTTGATGTAGCAAAGCTTAGCTATGTTTAAGCGGTAGTATACCGCTTTTTGTGACTTTTAACTACAGGTAAGCCTATAATGAGGCTTACCCGTAGGTACAATCAATATCTCCTAAACCAGCACGGTATAGAAGATATTTGCACTGCATGCAGCCGCTGATGCGAGCGGCGCATGCGCTCTGAAGGTCCGGCGGACCTTCAGAGTTCCTTGCCAGGAAGTGCCGGAAAATGACTCCCGCGTGCATGGTCACTCTGCATTGAATGGGGGCACCCTGGTCAGTAAGTAGGTAAGTATTTCATTATGAGCTAGTATGCGATGCATACTAGCTCATTATGCCTTTTGTCTTGCAGGGTTTTTTTTTTTTTTTTTTTAGTATACTGTACTACCGCTTTAACAATCACATTAAATGGCACCACAAGGCACCCAGCCAGCACACTGGCATTCTATGACACAGCAAAACAGATATGAAGCATCTGTGCGTTTGGAGTGCACTGCTTTTAAAAAGAAATTGCATATGTAATAAATTGTTCATTGTGGTGCGTTGAATGGCAAGAACCCATTACTGTCTATGTGATATTACATTGAACTGTGAATGAAGGGTTGGTATATGATGAATTTTATAGCATTATCTAATAAAAATGGGGATTCAATTCAGAATTCTGTTTCATGGCCATATGGTAAAAGCTGCAAAAATTCCACTGCTACATTAGAAGTAAAAGTCTAATATTTTTGGCTGTGTTTATGCTACAACATCATGAAACTGTTAACTTGAAGCATGTTGTGGCAGCGACTATAATCCGGACCAGAATTTCACAAGGAAATGAGATTTTCAGGTTCTGGCGCAGGACTTGAGTCAGGATGACATTGCACTTCTAGACGGGGTGATGAATAAACGGTTTTATTCAGAAACATACAAAAGGCTCAGCTCACTGTGATGGGGGAGATACTTCAACTAATTTTAACCACTTAAAGACCGGAAGGTGTTACCCCCCCCCCCCCCCCCCAGGCCATTTTTTGCGATTCGGCACTGCGTTACTTTAATTGAAAATTGCACGGTTGTGCGATGCTGTACCCAAATAAAATTGATGTCCTTCTTTTTTTTCCCCCACAAATAGAGCTTTCTTTTGATGTTAATTGATCAGCTCTGCAATTTTTTTTTTTTTTTTCTGCGCTATAAACAAAAAGGGACAATTTTGAAGAAAAAAAAAAACAATATTTTTTTACTTTCTGCTATATAACATTCACAATAACAAAAATTAAAAAATCTGATGTTTTTATCATTTTAAGCCAACTTGTATTCTGCCACATATTTTAATATTCTAATACAGACGGTCACCGGGTTACAAACAAGATAGGGACTGTAGGTTTTTTCCTAAATCGAATTTGTTTGTATGTCGGAACAGGTACAATTTTTTTTTATGTGTAACTTCAGCCAAAATTTTGTGTGTTCCTGCTATGAGCCTCTACAAGGTGTCCCTTATCCCAGAAATCGTAATTATGCAAGAAAAATTCCCCTGGGGGTGGGACTTTGCAGGCACGAAATTGCAAAAAATCAAAAAATATATTAGACAAAGAATTTTATTCAATACATAGACATAGATAAATATACAACCAATGTTGTTGATATATAAAAACAAGACAAGGCAAGCAATGGTATGTATAATGAAACCACTCAACCAACAGGTCCAAGCTAACCGACGCGTTTCAAGGTTTTTGACCTCTTCGTCAGGGATGAGGCTGGAATCCTATATGGTTGGCTTTCAAAAAGACATACACAGAGCTTGCTAGTTTTTCTTTAAAAACAGGAAAAAGACTGCAACCCAAATAATGCTGTGTGTTCACGGGATAGGGATTTTTTTTCAATGCGTATGTCAAAAGCAAGATGTATATAAGACTGATGACATAAGTGCTCCTCGAACAAACTCAAGACAGCTGGAGTCCAATTTTGCCTAGCGAAGTGGGTAGGGCAAGAAAATTGCCCAGGCTTCAGATGGTACTTGGGATCAAAAATGCTGCATGGACTCCTTCTCCCAGCGATGGATCCATTGAAAAAAAATCCCTATCCCGTGAACACACAACATTATTTGGGTTGCAACCTTTTTTCCTGTTTTTAAAGAAAAACTAGCAAGCTCTGTGTATGTCTTTTTGAAAGCCAACCATATAGGATTCCAGCCTCATCCCTGACGAAGAGGTCAAAAACCTCGAAACGCGTCGGTTAGCTTGGACCTGTTGGTTGAGTGGTTTCATTATACATACCATTGCTTGCCTTGTCTTGTTTTTATATATCAACAACATTGGTTGTATATTTATCTATGTCTATGTATTGAATACAATTCTTTGTCTAATATATTTTTTGATTTTTTGCAATTTTGTGCCTGCAAAGTCCCACCCCCAGGGGAATTTTTCTTGTATAACTTCAGCCAAAAGAATAATTTTAAGTTTTGTGGATAGCATAGGGAAGGGTTAACACCCCTGTACCATTTGTTTTGCTGTCTGTTCCTCTGTTCAGAAGATTTCACCTCACTTTCTGTTCTATGATAACTGGATTTTGAAAATTTTGGGTTGTTGTAGAAACATGTATTGATGATAAACCTTTAGTGGAGACACTTTTTTCCCCATGAGAACTCTTACAGGAGTGAATTTCCCTTTCTAGGGGGAGATTTCTCCTCACTTCCTGTTGTCTCCCTCCGTTTGTAAGCAGGAGTCTTTTGTAAGTCGGATGTTTGTAACTCGGGGACAGCCTGTAAGTGTATATTGATTGGTTTGCGCAAAAGTTATCGTGTCTACAAACTAGGAGAAAGATATGTAATTTTTACAGATTTTTTACTAGTAATGGTCTTGATCTGGGTTGTTATTTATTTATTTTTGTGGTACTGCGACATTGCGTCGGACAGATTGCACACCTAACTGACATGTTTGACACTTTTGAGGGGACCAGTGCCATTACTACAGTAATCCATGCTAAAAATATGCGCTGTTACTATAATAATTACACTGGCAGGAAAGGGGTTAACACCAGGGGCGATCAAAGGGTTAAACGTATGCCTAGGGGGTGTTTTCTAACTGTGTGGGGGATGGACTTATGGCCTCAACACAGGGACCTGTAGGAGGAGCACAGGAGCCCTGTGTTTATTACTGACAGAACAATGGTCTGCCATGTTAATAACGGCAGACCGGCGTTCTGTCTTCCCGGGGAGTGATTGCGGGTGCCCAGCGACAATTGCAGCCCCTGGCCCTGCATATCAGCTTTCCTTCTCGCAAATCGCCGCGCGTGCGCTCTCGAGTAGCAACGTATGGGGCTCGGCGGTTCGTACAGCCGAGTCACCGTGCTGCAGTATATCTGCGGTGGGTGGTCGGGAAGTTCTCCTTTGGTGATTAGATGCAGGGCCGTGTTTTTGCCAGCACAGGGATGCACTGGTGTTCCTTCCCAACTATATAAGGAGCAGTTTAACGCAGGGTTAGGTTATAAAAAAATATCCCAAGCGTTGAACATTTTAATGGAGCACTGTTCAATCCTATCATCCGAAAATGGAAAGAGTATGGCACAACTGCAAACCTACCAAGACATGGCCGTCCACCTAAACTGACCGGCCGGGCAAGGAGAGCATTAATCAGAGAAGCAGCCAAGAGGCCCATGGTAACTCTGGAGGAGCTGCAGAGATCCACAGCTCAGGAGGGAGAATCTGTCCACAGGACAACTGTAAAGCCCCGTACACACGTACGGATCGTCGTCATACAAACGTTCGTCTTTTCTCTCCGGGATGTCGGTGTCTGTTGAAAAGTGCAAGGACAGCACAAGAATTTTGTCCGCAGACTTCAGCTGACTGCAGAAGTGATGTCATGTAATGGTTAACTTTCCCTGTGTTTTTTATTTTCTGAGCATGCCCAGTCTTGCAAATCTGCGGTCTGTCGGCTGATTTCTGTACTGACAGGCGAACAATCGTCCGTTCTGGTGTCCGCAGACAAAAATTTTCATGTTTGCAAGAAAGACTCTTGTCCGCGGATTGTGCGCAGACAGCTGTTGGAGGCACCATACTAACACGCGTACAATCGGCAGATCTTTCGTCCGCCGACGTTTGTATGACGACGATCCGTACGTGTGTACGGGCCTTTAGTCATGCACTCCACAAATCTGGCCTTCATAGAAGAGTGTCAAGAAGAAAGCCATTGTTGAAAGAAAGCCATAAGTAGTCCCATTTGCAGATTGCGAGAAGCCATGTGGGGGGCACAGCAAACATGTGAAAGAAGGTGCTCTGGTCAGATGAGACCAAAATTTAACTTTTTGGCCTAAAAGCAAAACGCTATGTGTGGCAGAAAACTAACACCGCACATCACCCTGAACACACCATCCCCACTGTGAAACATGATGGTGGCAACATCACGTTGTGGGGATGCTTTTCTTCAGCAGGGACAGGGAAGCTGGTTAGAGTTGATGGGAAGATGGATGGAGCCAAATACAGGGAAATCTTAGAAGAAAACCTGTTAGTCTCCAAAAAACTTGACTGGGGTGGAGGTTCCCCTTCCAGCAGGACAACGACCCTAAACATACAGCCAGAGCTACAATGGAAGGGTTTAGATCATGGATGTCCAACCTGCGGCCCTCCAGCTGTTGCAGAACTACAAGCCCGATCATGCTTCTGCCAATGGGTGTCATGTTTGCAACTGTCAACCTTGCAATGCCTCATGGGACTTTAAGTTCCTCAACAGCTGTAGGGCCGCAGGTTGAACACCCATGGTTTAGATCAAAGCATATTCATGTGTTAGAATGGCCCAGTCACAGTCCAGACCTAAATCCAACTGGCAAGGCAGAGGCAAGACTTGAAAATTGCTGTTCACAGACGCTCTCCATCCAATCTGACAGAGCTTGAACTATTATGCATAGAAAAATGGGAAAAATGTCCCTCTCTAGATGTGCAAAGCTGGTAGAGACATCCCCAAAAAGACTTGCAGCTGTAATTGCAGTGAAAGGTGGTTCTACAAAGTATCGACTCAGGGGGACTGAATAAAAATGTACACCACACTTCACATATTTATTTGTAAAATATTTTGAAAACCATTAATCATTTTCCTTCCACTTCACAATTATAGGCCACTTTGTGTTGGTCTATCACATAAAGTCCCAATAAAATACATTTACGTTTTTGGTTGTAACATGACAAAATGTGTAAATTTCAAGGGGTGTGAATGCTTTTCCAAGGCACTGTACCTCTTTCATGAACAGGACATTTTGTGCTATTCAGCACTATGCTACTTTAACTGGTAATTGCGCAGTCATGCAACACTGTACATAGATTTTTTTTATTTATTTTTTTCACACAAATAGAGCTTTCTTTTGGTGGTTTTTGATTAACACTGGGTTTTTTCTTCTTTATTATATAAACGAAAAATGGCAAATATTTTGAAAAAACAAAACAAAAATTTTCGACTTTGTGTTCTAAAACCTATCCAATAAAATCAAATTTCGTTGCATTTCTTACATGTATTCTGCTACATGTCAAATGCATACATTCGGTAAAAACCAAACTGTGTTTTTGGGTACACTATATACTATTGGGGACACTAGTATAGTTCTGATCGTGATCAAGCTACTGATCCTTATCGCTTCTCTTCTTTTTTGCTAAGATCAAGTGTAGTAAGCTACTGATCCGTACAGATACTAATACTAGTAATGGCAGTGATCAGCAACTTTTAGTGTGACTAGAGATGTAAATTGTCTGGAAACTTTGAAGCCATGAGAAAAAAAAAGACTTTTTTTTTTTTTTTTCTGGAAAAAATTAAAATTTTCGGAAAAATTGAAAAAAAGATTTAGTGTGGAGTTTTTGTACAAATTGAAAGCAATTTTGTTACACTGGTAGTATTACGCTTGAAATAAAAGTACAACTTAGTCAGTATATAAACTAAATTTGCTTTTTAATTTTTTTTAATCTAAATGGAATAACAAGGACTGTATATGTTAAAATTTCATCTATACATGAAAACAGTTTACCACCTTTCCCTCATAATAATTTAGGTTTCCTGCCAATATGAATTTTCAGTTGTTGGCAATGCTGATCCTAAGGCATGCAGTATATTGCTCTTGCAAGAGCTTGATCAATGTTCTCCTGACAAACTCATGCAACACCTGGTATCTCACGGTGCCTGGCTGTGCTGCCCCCTTGCAGTACCGGTACATCTACTGTGAGCGCCTTGGCAAGAGGTTAAAGTGGTTGTAAAAGCTGAAGAATTTTACATATGCTGGATTTTACATGACTAATTTGCCCCTAACTGAAGTTTAGCTTTAGGCCTCTTGCACACGGGTGCACTTCCCGACAGAGTCCGTTCTGCTCAGTGGGGGATCGATCCACAGATCCCCGCTGAGCAGGCGGATTACAGCTCCGTCTCCGCTCTTCGTGCGGAGATGGAGCTGTCAGATCCCGTTGTCCTCTATGGGGAGATCGGATAAGAACGGACCGCCTGTCCATTCTCATCCGATCCGATCCTCCAGAGGGATGGAAAATTGGGTTCCCATCTGTCCGGATTTCACGGACAGGATCAGATCTTAGAGCAGCAGTTGTCAGTGGTCATGTCACCGCTGACATCCGCTGCCCCATAGAGATGCATGGAGCATCTGATCAGGTCCGCCTGAAGAACTGACAGGCGGATCGGATCGCCCGTGTGAAAGGGGCCTAAAACTCTACCTGCTGTCATTGTTTAATTTTAGTTCTGTTTCATTTTAGATGTGTTTTTTTTTTTTTTTTTTTTTTCAGAAATGAAAACCTCTTAAAAGAAAATTCCTAACAAATCTGAATTTTTTTTTTTCCAGTTGCGGATACGACTCCATTTGGCACCCAGGCTGAGGTTACTCTCAAAACCAACTTTTTTGCCACTCTTGACGCCTGCCATGAGCTTCTCCCTCTCATTAAACCCCATGGTAAGTTTTTGTGTGACGTCTATGGGATGATAAAGAGCTATTCAAAGTGTTTGTCCAAATTAATAAAAAATACACTCAATCCATCTCTTGCAACACATGCTCTTTCACCATGTTTTATTACTTTAACTACACTGCAATGATAGATAAATATATATCAAATAGTGCAGCGCTAAAAACCTGTAATAAATAAATCGCAGAGAAAACATTGGTGCAGTTAAAACAGACCAGGGGAATAAAAGTCCATAGAAATCCTGAATAATGGATCTGATGTAAGAAAAACCAGAAAGTCCAAATAGGGGGTGAGATCCCAAGATGTGGTGAGCAGAGAGGAAAAAACACCCACGAAGATGGATTAAAAGTGGCTTCTTACCACAGGGAATGGGCCCCCAATTTAATGGAGAGGCCACTTAAGCATATGATGAAAACCCTCAGGATAGGCTCTCTCCTCCGCAATGGTAGACTAGGATCACCTCCATGCGTTTCTTAAATCTCCCAATACAGCATATTCAATCATGGATCAATGAATGGCTCCAGTATATATATAGTAATGCAGAGAGAAGGAAGGAGACCATAGCGTAATCCAGTTTTTAAATATGTACAGATTTATTAAAGGTACTACTTAAATTCAGTAGGTAAATTACAGGTAATCATTTTAAAATTTGCGGCGTCCCGCAAAGACAAAGTTGGCCGGCGTCAGGGGAGCGTGGTATCCGGAACCGCCCGACCGGTTTCGTCAGAGTGACGTCGTCAGGGGCGTGGTTACCAGACACCGCCAGCACGCCTATAAATGCCCCATACGTCCGGCACTTCCGTACGATTAGCCAATCCCCTTCTACTCGGGGCGGAAGTGACGCACGTGCACCCTGGCCCGCGAGGGCGGAAGTGACGATACAAGCAATGCGATTAGTACATGTTACATGGGCAAGCATGAACTAACGTTTATGTTCTCACAGGCGATCAAAAACATTTATATATATATATACGTTCGGTATATACCTAGAACGTGTTTAACAGTGCACTAAGAGTGACCAAAATGCAAAATGAAAATAATCAAAATATAAAGGCAATTTAGACTAAGGGGCTCCATCTAGTGGTCAAGATGGTAATTGTCAGCAGTGGAACTTAGGACATATAAAATACTAAAGGCCAAGGTGCACATTGCAGTACTCCCTATTAAATAAGGAGTACTATTTAATAGGGAGTACTGCAATGTGCACCTTGGTGTTTAACTAATATATATATATAATTTTTTTTTTTTGGCACAATTTTTTGGAAAATTTTAAGACATTAACTTTTTTTTTTTTTTTTACATTTGGTGACCAGAGCAGTACATTGCCGCCATAGTGACACTATACTGCTCTGGGTAGAGGGTCATGATTTCTATTTCGTTCATTGACAGACACAACTCTTCAGAATTCTTATACTGCCCCTACAGGAGTAGGACACTAAGCAGAAGAAAGAGCTTGACTAAGCCTATAGGCAGTCCCTGGTGGTATACTCCCCCTCTCTGCCATAGATTCTCAGTTTTTTTTCTGCCTAGTCAGGAGTAAGGACTTAGTTCCTTGCTGGGATCATTGGTCTTGGCAGTTTTTTCCTTTTGAATGGCTGCGAGATCTATAATCAACTGCCGGACTGGGCGACGGGCTGGATATTCTAGATCCAATGGTCACCCCAGTCTGGCCAGCGAGCTTGCGCAGATTAAATCTCTGCGCTAGGTCAGCCACGACATACTCCCAATGGACGGGGGCTGGCCTGCAAGTTAAACGCCTCACGAGGTCACATACAATTGTGTCTTGGCTTGAGTTGCAGCGTTCCTCCTGGCCGACAGCCCACCTATTTCGATGGCGAGGAGGTTCTGTTTTGGAGGGGTGCCCACCTGGTTCCTGGTATGGGGAGTATCTGTCCCCCCCTCCCCTCCCCCTGGAGGGTTTTGGGGTGAACGCGGGCCCCTCCCTGGGACCCTTGGGTTCCCCTCCTTCCCATTAGACCCCCTTCCTGTATTCTCGTGGCCCCTGTGGATCATCTAGCTCCAAAACCCCCCTTACCCCCCCCCCCCCCCTCCATTCCCATCTGGGGTAGTCTGGTGGTGTGGGATGTGTCCGGGGTTGGGGTAAGGTGCTGTTTTGGTGGTGGGGGCGGGGGGGAGGCTACGTCACCGGTGACTGGGCCTTCAGCTGGGGGTGAGCTTTACCTGTGTGGGGGCCCTGCGCCTGGTTTTCCCCTTCACTCAAGTTTCATGCCTGGGCACCAGGGATCCCTCCTGGGTCCCTGGGAGCCGCATGCGGTGGTCATTTTGTTATAGCCGGTTTATTTCTTTGGCCGGCCACCGTGTTTGTGTTGTCTGGCAGCCATTTTTCATTGGTCTGGCATGCTACAGAGCGGCAGCCATTACAGAGGAACCTCTGGGCAGCTATCTCGGCTGTGGGGGCTCCCCTGGTGCTGACTCCTGGGTGTTTCCTTTTCTTTGACACTGCACATGGAGTAAATGCTATCCTGGTGCAGCCGGTGCCTTTCTGTTGGGGTGGTGAGTCTGGTGGGGTCCCTCCCTCTCTCTGCTGCAGGATTATGGGGTGCTCTGTTGCTGGCGACCTGGTGGGGGTGTCCCTTGGCAGTACTAGACAAGTTTTGTGGGGAATCCCACTCTTCACCAATGGAGTCTTTGGAGCACGTTTTCCCCACCTGACCCCCTCTCAGAGGCTGCGGTGCCCTCTGGGTCCCAACCATCCATTGATGCACTAATGGTGATCCTGTAGTCCTTTGTGTTCCAGGTGGAGGTGGCTTTTGGGCAGCGGGCTAGCAATAAGGGCCCCCTGTCTTCCCCCGCCTCATCGGTCTCCTCAGATCCTAAATTTGATTTGGCCACCGCAGACGTGGCCCACCCTGCAGGGTCTGTGGCCACGCTCCCTGACTTATCTGATAGTGGGGATGATTCCTCCCATACCTGTAGCTGTGCAAAAGAAGGCGCTGATGGACACACTGATTGTTTCTGTGCATGAAACTTTAAAAATGGAGGATGCAGCTGAAGCTGTGGCGAAGATGGCTTTCCCCTTTGGAACTCACAAGCTGTCTCATGCAGGAAAAGTGTTTCCTTATCCCTCCTATTTTGACAGATTTGTCACATTAGAGTGGGAGCGTTCCTAAACATCCGTTTTGTGGTTCCTAAAAGTTTTGCGGTGAGGTACCTCTTTGAGGCGTCCCTCTTTAAAAAGTGGACTGTTCAGACGGTGGTGGACCTCCCGGTTTCCAGGTTGAATAAGGCAACCAGGACTCAGGTTGAGCAATCGCCAGCCTTTAAAGATCCGGCTGACAGAAAAGCAGAGGCTGTGGCTGATAACCCTCATTAAGGCGGGCGAAACGCGTTGACGTAACTTCCGGGCAGCGCAGCTTAGCAGCGTCATTTCCTGTCAACCACGGTGGAACGCACGCCGGCAGCGCCACGGAAGTAAAGGGACCAGCTGCATAAGACTATTCAATGCTGTTCAATGCCATTTGTTGATGATACCTTTTGTAAATATTATTTTTTCACCTTATGATCTTAATAAATCCTATGGGCTTCACTATGTATGGCTTCTTCCCTTTCTTTTGAAACCCACATTGGAGAGAGAGAGAGAGAGGAGATGATAAATTAAGGAGCCATTCTAAGCCGTGTATGTTATCCATCCATCCGTTCAAGGGATATCTTATATGCTTGGGTGGCTGCATTCATCCTGCGATCCGACCAAGGAACACTATATATGCTTAAGGCTCATTTATATTCTCAATCTGGTGAGTGCATCCCCATTGGGGGTCCCCCTTTTTTTTCTGAAGAGCACTTGGGCACTTTAATGGATTTGAGCACCTTTCTGGCACTTTAGTTTCGTTGGAAGAAACCATCTTTTGGACTGCACTTAATGAATTAATTCGCACTTTATATGGTTATATTATGGACACTTAATTATTGCACTTTATTAATTTATATTCATTGATTATGAATGCATTTTTGCTACAGTATATTTATTAATTTTATAGCACATATATATATATTTATTTTTTACCTGTTAGCGCTGTCTATATATGTCTTGTGGCCCGCAATATGTTCGGCTCTTAGGCCGGTCTTCACCATTGCCCTGGTGTTGCAAACTCTGACTGAATGGGCTAAACTTTTGCGCCATGTCCTAGAGTGTCAGCAGCTCCCCCCTGCCTTTGCTGTACTGGCAGACCAGTTGGTCCAGGGGCTGCAGTTTATCTCTGATGCCTCTTTGGATGTGGCTCCACTGATCTCTAGGCTGTCTGTTTCGGCAGTGGTACTTAGGCGCGTATTGTGGCTTAAGTGTTTGGTCTGCAAACCAGACCACTGAAAAAGCTCTGACTGATTTACCCTTTCAGGGCGATCGCCTGTTTTGGGGCCACCCTGGATGACATCATTAAGAGTCACACGGGAACAAGTACCCTTCTTCCGTAGGCTGGAAAGGGTAAGGAACCTTGTCGCAGGCGTGGCCAGTCTTTCTTGGTTCACGAGAAATTTGTGGGTCCACGAAGTGATAGTCTGGCCACAAGATCGTGTTTCATTCTTACCCTTCGGAAAGGTTCTTTCCTTCCAATGTGCGTCTGTTCCTGGACCGATTGTAAGCTCTCTTTGGGGCGGTACAAGACCTGCTGCTTCAGGGTGTGAAAGAGGGCAAGGTACGTCCAATTTTGGACCTTAAGGCCCTGAACTGTTTTGTGTGGGTACAGAAATTCCGAAAGGAGTCCACTCACACCCTTGCTTACTTGCACATTCCAATATGTGCCCGGCTTCCTCCGTTTTTGCTGTAGGAGAGGAGCATTATCAGTTTGTTACGTTACACTTTGGCCTCCCCTCTGCTCCTTGGGTCTTCACGAAAGTGTTGGCCCCAGTTCTGGCGTTGCTACGTCAGTTGGGGATTGCAGTATTGGGCTATCTGGATGACCTCTTGTGAGCCGAGTCCACTATTCTGATAGACGACGTGGAGATCACTATACAGACCCTGAAGGAGGTCGGTTGGCTTCTGAATTACCAGAAGTCTGCTCCGATTCCTTCCATAAAAATTGATTATCTGGGTCTGACATTGTATTCAGCTCTAGCCAGAGTGTTCCTACCTCTGAACAAACTCCAGAAGTTGCATGCTGCGATTCATCTCCTGCTGTCAAGCAGATGGTCATCCCTCAGGACTTGAATGCAGGTGCTGGACCTGATGGTATCTACTTTTTAGGGCTGTTCCGTTTTGCACAGTTCCAATACAAGGTTCCTGCAAAGGGAGATCTTGGTCAAATGGGACGATTGTCCGAAGTCTCTGGACAATCAGATCCGGCTGAGCCAGGGCACCAAAGTGTCTCTGGTCTGGTGGCTTCGCTCCCTGGCTCTTCAACAGAGCAAATTGTTTCTCCCCTTGTATTGTGCCGTGGTCCCTACGAAAGCCGGTCTGTCTGGGGGGGGGGGGGAGATATATTGGGTCGGAGCTCCGCTCAGGGTGTTTGGGCACTGGAAGAGTCAATGTAAATGTGTACAGTAGAAGAGTGTTCCTCTTTTAATTTGTGCCAATCTGTGACTTTGCATGCAATATATTGTGTTCCACACCCCAAAAGTGAATCCACTTACCAGACGATGTGGACCCCCTAGCAGTACTGCATGTGGGTCTATAATGCTTTTTTTTTGGTACGTTTTTGGCACTTCCTACAGTTCCCCAATGGTCGTCACTCAGGACGAGGAAGACAGAGAAATCCAATAGTGTAATACGTTCAAATTTAATTAGAGGACAAACCGGAATAACACTTACAAAACATCAGGCATATGTTCTCATATTCAAAATCCTTTCCACCAGGCAGATGCTGTAAAAGCTAAAGTCTATGTCCTGTGAGAACGCTGCAGTGTGCGCACTTCCGTTTGCGTTCCACTCGGACTGGAAGTGATGTTACTGACAGCCAGAAATTGCGTTGGCGTGTTTTGCCCCTCCCAGTGGGTGTTCTCACAGACAGCTGTCTGTGATAATGCCCACTGGGAGGGGTGAAACGCGTACTACCTAGTACGCGTTCCAGCACTTCCGGGTTGGGGGCACGTGGGCACACCGCCTGTGGCCCGCTAATCACAGCAGCTACCGTGGACTCGATTTCTGCCAGCACCTGCCGATTGTTCATTACATGGGCAGAACGGCAGTCTGCCTATGTACACATAGCAGATTGCCATTCTGTCAGTAGGGAAGGCATTGATGCTGTGTTCCTGCAAAAGCAACGACCCGAATCTATGCCTTCCCCTACTAAAAGCACCTCCCACAGTTTAGTAACACACTGGCTAGGCACACTGTTAACTCCTTGCTCACCCATGATAACTTCTTCCCAGCCAGTGTCATTAGTACAGTGACAGTGCATTTGCATTTTTTTTTTCTTAATTGGAAAAAAAATTGGCCCGGTCATAAAGAAAGGTAAATTTTCTGGAGGTCAAGTGGTTAAAGCGTATGTAATCTCTTCAGTGAACTTTCACATTTGCTTTATTTTTGGAACTTATACTGATAAGTGTTTTGTTAGATCTGAGCTGCTTCTGTGCACTCTGCCTCTGCTGACCTTTATTAGCTTGGTTCTCAGTTCCATCTATGGACTACAGACCTCTCCCCCCTGCGTTATGCAGATGAGGAGAAAGTGGTTTTCTGTAGTTTTGTCCTAGAGTGACAACATTGCTTCCTCACAGATACAGTACAGTAAGTGAGGGTTGTCATCCTAGGACAGGAAATGCGGTACTTTACAAAAATGACTGTGAGCATCCTCTAACCCCCTATAACATCCCTGGTTTGTTTTCTTCTAACAGGGCGAGTGGTAAATGTATCCAGCATGGTGAGCCCCAGGGCTCTGGCACAGTGCAGCCGCGAGCTTCAGGAAAAATTCCGCAGTGATACCATCACGGAGGAAGAACTGGTAAAGCTTATGGAGAATTTTGTTGAAGATGCCAAGAACGGAGTCCATCAAAAGAAAGGCTGGGCAAACACGGCATATGGGATGTCTAAAATAGGAGTGACGGTGCTGTCTAGAATCCAGGCACGCAAGCTTAAAGAGACAAGAAAAGGAGATGGAATCATTCTCAACGCCTGCTGCCCAGGCTGGGTGAGGACTGATATGGCTGGTCCCAGTGCCACCAAGTCTCCTGATGAAGGTGCCGAGACTCCGGTCTATCTTGCTCTTCTTCCAGAGTCTGTTGATTCACCATATGGAGAGCTGGTCAGTGAGAAGAAAGTGGTGGCATGGTAGATGCCAATTCCAAATATATTTGGGGAAATTGGTAAATGACCATGTCTTCTTAGTCTCTGTAGGCCTTAAAAGAGGTTCTTTAAAACATTCCTTTTCTTTTTACAGATGATGTTAGTAAAGTGATAAACAGCCTTCAGCTCATTACACAGTAGAGCATTGTGAGGTCTGATCTCTTTTCTGAAATTCACCAATGCTGAAACCACATGGTTAATTTGAGAGATATTGCTATGGATAGATCAGCCATTCTCAACCAGTGTTCCTCTGGAGGTTGCTAGCAGTTTCTTGAGTTGTAGCTGATTGACCTCCTATTTGATGGTCCCTGCATAGTTTCAGGGCCAACACTCCTTGGCAATACCAGCAAAATGTAGCTAGAGGTGGCATTCTGATGACCATTGTAAGGCTTTTATTCATCCTAATGCCTAACAAAACATATGGCAATTTTTTCCATTAACCCAGATTAGTTGATTTTAGTAAGGGCTCCCTGAGATCTGAAAATTATTTTGGGGGTTTCTCTGGGATACAAATGTTAAGAAAAGCTGTTATAGATACTCCTTTTCCAGGAGTATCTGGTATGGTTCCACTCCTGACCTATGACCCAGCTCAGTACAACTGATTTCAGATAAAGGCTCAGACTTCACACAGCCTTCAGCTCTTCCATGAAAGGTAATATGTTTAGGGCTGTTTATCACTGAACAGTCCCTCTCTGGTGACAACCTCTTAAGTCTCTGAAAGCACTTATTGATGTTAATGTAAATTTCCTGCCTTTTCAATATTCTTTTTTGTAGTAATAAAGAATTTGCTAAAACTGTGGCATCTTTTATGTATTTCATAAATGAAAATCAATGTGTCATAACACACTGTTTCGCAGCAGACAAAGAACATACTGAAATACATTATCCATATTCATTAACATTTTACAATATACATGTAGTAAACCTGACTAAAAAATAAAAATATTATACCAAGCTAGCAAAGTGTGAATGTACATTCCTTTATTGGCTAACAGGAAATTTTCTTTTAGCGTGGTTGTAAAGGCAAAAGGTACAATAAAACTCTCTCCCCTTCACAGCGTAGGGGTACGATGCACAGAGTGGGGGTGTGGGGCCGAGCCCTGCTCTGTGTATCCTATGGATACTTGGAGCCGCGCTTGGGAGCAAGCATATGCGAGTGCCCCAGTTGCAAGCAACGGGGGAGGAGCCAGGAGTGCCGCCGGGGGACCCAAGAACCGGAGGATTGGGGCTGCTTTGTGCAAAACCAAATGCACAGAGCAGGTAAGTGAAACATCTTTGTTATTTTAATTTTTTGAAGAATAAAAACCTAAGCTTTTTATTATCACTTTAAGTATGTCATTAATTTTATGTGTTTTGCTACTGCATTAATGATGCATACACAATAATAGGTGTCTCATTTGTCAAATCAGGAAGATGTACAGGTATGCAGAAAGACTATCTATCTATATATATATATATATATATATATATATATATATATATATAAATTCTTTTTTTTTCAGAGTTCTTTGCCATGAGGTGCCATGTTGAACTTCCAGTGACCAGTATGAGAGAGTGAGAGCGATAACGCCAAATTTAACACACCTGCTCCCCATTCACACCTGAAACCTTGTAACACTAACAAGTCGCATGACACCGGGGAGGGAACATGGCTAATTGGGCCCATTTTGGACATTTTCAGTTAGGGGTGTACTCACTTTTGTTGCCAGAGGTTTAGACTTAATTGGCTGTGTGTTGAGTCATTTTTAGGGGACAGCAAATTTACACTGTTATACAAGCTGTACACTCACTACTTTACATTGTAGCAAAGTGTCATTTCTTCAGTGTTGTCACATGAAAAGATATAATAAAATATTTACAAAAATGTGAGGGGTGTACTCACTTTTGTGAGATACTGTAGGTGATGAGCAATATAAAAGTATGTATCAAAGTGTGACGGAGCACCCAACTTTGGTGCCTCCATTAAGATATAGCTTTCTCCAGTCTGGAACCAGGTATTATAGCGGAATAATGTACTCAAGGACCAGAGGACACAAACTAAGGTGCGAACTGGAACTGTCTTTATTGTAAATTCACACAAAATATACCATGCAAGATCAGGTAAGGGCTTGATCACATTATCCTAGACAATTAGTACATCTAAGAAACAGCCAACATAAACATATACAGTACACTAATTAACAACAAGCTTTGATTAGTCAGAGGATACCCAGACAATCCAGCAACAAGCCCGCAACCCTGGATGCGCAAAGTACATTAGCATAAACACATTAACATCCCGGAATGGTTCGATAACAAGGTAAAGTAGATACAAGATTAATCCCATCATGTCGGAACCTCCAGGAGGATTAGCCAACCGACAAACAATAGGTGACTCACTTAACGCAATTAACAATAGGAATTCACATCTAGGAGGCACAAAATGGGGCAAAGACACTTGAACATATAACACTTTAAACAGACCATAGCAGGAGACCCCAGCATCAGGTTGTTTTGAACTGATATATTAACACCTACTCTGAGTCTCGCGTTCTAATGCGGTCATTACTGGTTTAGGCACAGAGGCCTCAAATCTGTATCTGGGTCCAAGGTTACCAGAGTCTGTGTTTTTCAGGGAGACATGGACCTGAATCCAGAGTTGTATAAAGTACTCGAAACCCATACTTGAGTAAAAGTACAAGTGCTCGATCAAAAAGTGACTTGAGTAGAAGTGGAAGTGCTCGATCAAAAAGTGACTTTAGTAGAAGTACTAAAGTATTCAACATTTTTTGTACTTAAGTATTGCAAGTAGTTTTTTTTAAAAAAGTTTGCTACTCAAGTACTGAAAATAAAGGTACCAGTAGTTTTGAAAAAAAAATTGCTACTCAAGTACTGAAAGTAAAAGTACAAGTACTGTGTTATGTAGTTATTAAAGAAAGAAGTCAAAAGTTTGAACATCATATTGTTTTTTATTATTTCAAATGCAGCTTTTATTTATACATACAGTAGCATTTATTTTCGTATGCGCTGATAATACACATGTTTTGAGCTTCATGAAACCTGCCATCTACTGTTCTGGCAGTGGTAATTTTTATAATTGTAACGAGTAACTGTGCAGCAAAAAAAAAAAAAAATATCGGAGTAGAAGTATTGAAATCATCGAAAAAATGTAGTGAAGTAAAAGTGGAAGTAGGAGAAAAAAATTCTACTCTAGGAAAGTACAGATACCGCCTTTCGGTACTTAAGTACAGTAGTGAAGTAGTTCTACTTAGTTACTATACATCTCTGCCTGAATCCGAAGCATGACCCCTAGGCACACACCTCCCAAGAATAGAGCCCCCTCAAAAGCCAGGGCCCATAGTCATTAGGCAAGAGGCTACCCAGCAGTCCCCTTCAAAAGCCCCTGTCCCAGTTGGGTCTGTCACACAAGGGCTTCCTGAAGAAGAGGGGGAAGTGTCAGACAGGATACGGCTCTATTCCTCAGAATGGGAGAAGTCCTTTCAGTGGAATCCTATATTGAGAAATGTATTAGTTGTACCTTTGAGAAAACTTTAGATTTTCCATGTGTTCAATATCATGAATTTGATGGAACCATTGTTCTAACGTGTATTCAGAATAAAGGGGTGAGGGAATATATGGTGTAGGGGGATATGTGTGCTCTGGGGTAGGTAAATTGATGCAATAGTAATGAGAATGTAGTAAATTGAACAGATCTCATACATAGACAATCTTCTGTGAAGAATAAAAAACTTTAAAAATATATGAGATTATATAGCTAATCCTTGGTTGTGCAGATTCATATATAGACAGTCTTCTGTGTATGTATAATTCTTCCAACAGGTAAAATATTGATATAAATAAATAATGGGCTTTGAATAAATGGGATTATATATAATGCGTCATTTAGTTATGCAAAAAAACATACGTTTACAAGCTTAAATAAGTAGAATAAAATAAGTGACTAGTGCAGTGGTCTGGGCTACCAGGGTGTGTGCCCAGTAAAGTGACCAGGTGACATAGATTGTACCAACAAATATAAACTGTAATATAAAATTACTTGTGTAGGTATAGTATGATACTCTAATATGTAATAAATAACTTAGTAACAGTGTCCCAGTGTGTGACCAAGTATAGATAAATTGTGTATACCTAATATCACAAAGTGACTTGGTGGAGTATAAATATAAAGGTGTCCTGTGCGCTCACTCCATTGACTGGGCAGTCAGTCAAAGGTGATTATTCCAGGTGTGGGTGAATTGACATAAATGCAATAATATCCAGTAAATTGTGCATAATCAGAATAAATAGTCCATATATAGGGGTGATTGTTTGGTCTTCATGCAACAATTTCCAACTGGACTTTGGGGGTGATGTAGTGACGTTTTAAAGTGCACGAGATTGCTCTTGTACAAAATGCACTCACCGGAAAGCCTAACCCCTCACAGGGGTATTAGGCAGGGGTTATATGTACTGTAGTGTACAGTATTGGGATGCTCGGTCCTGTAGGTCCTGGGTGGTGGTCCTGGGTTCCTATCTCCAGAAGGGGGGGTCCTCAGCTAACTGGTTAAGGCTTACTCTCAGCCTGTCCTCCAGCAGTGAGTGGTGTTTCTCATGTATAATGAACAAGGGGGGGACACACATAGTGTAATACTGCATAAAATCTCGTTTATTAAAAATAAGATTGCATACTCACAATCTGAGGAGGTCGTATGACAAAACGCGTACAGCGCTGTCACGTTGCAACAGGACACGGAAATCAGCGGGTAAATTGGGTGTGACCATTTAGGGGTGCAATACCAGCGAGAAATTCATTTTTATATCCATATTCCTGGTTTTTATTGCAGATAGACGAGCAAGTTGATAACGTGAATAGTGTGGATATACCTGAAGTGTAAACTTATGGCGCTTTTCCACTGCATGGAACCGTACCGGTTCGGCACGCTTTTTTGCTTTTCCACTGCGGTACCGCATGGTATAGGGTCGGAACGGTACGGTACGGTATAGGTTTGCTTTTCCACTGCATGGAACCGAACGGTACGGTACGGTACGGTACGGCTCTGAAAAAACAGTACCTACTCGATTGTGGTTCCAACAGGTACCAAACTGGTACCATATCCCACAATCCTTTGCATGCAGTCACTACTAGCCACTGATTGGTCAGAGAATCACACCCACCCCGTTGTTATCCCACCCACTTAACTTTAGTACTACTTTAGTGGAAAAGCAAACCTATACCGTACCGTACCGAACCGTTCCGACACTATACCATGCGGTACTGCAGTGGAAAAGCAAACCGGGCCAAGCAGGGCCGAGTAGAGCCGAGCCGGTACTAGCCGGTACTTGCAGTGGAAAAGTGCCATTAATGGCTAGATCTTGTTCCCAGTAATCTATAAAACCTGGTACTTGTATCTGAAAGTACAGTAAGAGTTTATTGGAAAATTAAAGGGCATGGGGGAAATGTTCAAATGTTGCAATAGAGCATTCAAAAGAATTGGCAGATGGTAAGGAGCGTAAAAAGTTTGAAATGTGAACGATCTGCAATGGTCCAAACAAAGAGAAAGAGGGGTCAGATGACATTTAAACTCGAATTTTAAATAAAATTAAATGCAAGAAATGTATCCTTTAGCTATTAATGTGTGAAAAGTTTTGTCTCCTCTACATAGAGTAAATTTAAGGTGGACTAAAATATGTAGGAGTACGGGGAGATCCCATATTTATTAACCAATTGCGGACCGCCTACCATAGATATACTGCGAGCCAGGGCGGCCGCTCTGTGCCAGATCACGTACCTAGTATGTGATCCGCGCTCCCTCATAGGGACCGACCTGGCCGTGTTGTGATTCGTTCCAGCACCGGTCACTCTTCAGGTCCAGGACAATGATTTTTGACCAGGGTCTGCTGATCAGTTCTGACGAATCACAGATTTACAAAACACAGGCAGAGAAATGATGTGATGGTCTCTCCTGGAGCCCTTTTCGGTTCCAGTGTGAGAGAAGATCACATCACACAGTGAGTAAAAGTAGCACACAATTACACAAGCACTTGGATAGGCACATTTAATCCCCTGATCACCCCCCCCAGTTAAACCTTTCACTCCCTGTCACAATGCGATTAGGTATAGTGTACAGATTTTTTACTGATCACTGTATTAGTGTCACTGGTGACGCTGGATAGCGTTAGCGTCAATCCCAGATAGCATCACTTTGCCAGCCACATATTTCCTAAAAAAAGTTTAACCCCCTGGGTACCCCCCCTAGGTAACCTTTTCACTGCCCTTTCACAGTATCAGTACGGTGTACAGATCTTTTTTCTGATCACTGTTTTTCTGTCACGGGTGACGCCAGATGGCGTTCGCTCTGACGATGGAGAAGAGGTCCCTGCTAAGGTCAAGTGTACACGACCCCGCGCCCAGGTTGCTGAGGTGCTACAATTGCATGATGATTCTTGTATGCAACAGAGTGCCAGTACTAGTGCCGCTCTACTTTCTGGTGAACTGGCGAGTACCAGCAGCCTAGTACATTCTGGTCTTAGACACACCAGCACTGCAGTAACACTTGGTGACGTGGCGACTCCCATAAGTGCAGTTTAAAGCGAAGTTCCAGCCTTTTCTGTGTTTATTAAAAGTCAGCAGCTACAAAAAGTGTAGCTGCTGACTTTTAATAAACCCACACTCACCTGTCCAGCGATACGGCCGCCCAAAGCCTTGCTCTTCTCCCTCTCTGCTCTGCGGCGCCGGCATCACTGGTGTGGGCACCCGGCTGTGACAGTTTGCGGCTTCACAGTCGGGTACGCACTGCGCATGCGCGAGTTGCTCTACACATCTTGATTGGCCGGCAATCTTCTGGGACCTCTGACATGTCCCAGAAGATTGGAGGTAGGGGGAGAGGAGAACTTCCGCTCAGGGCGCCGCGGCGCTCCGAGCGGAATTGGAAGCGGGTACCTGTCAAAACTAGGTACCTGCTCCCCCCCCCCCCCAAAAAAAAAATGACATGCCAAATGTGACATGTCAGGGGGTTAGAACTACCTAAAGCGGAAGTTCCACTTTTGGGTGGAACTCTGCTTTAAGCTGGTGCAGTGGCTAGCACAAGTAGTGTCCCACAGCCACCAAGAATTTGAAGTCAGGCAGAGCCCTTCCTGATGCGCTTTCAAGTCCTAATTGGCAGCTCACAGATTCTGCAGCGCCCATACTTCCTCCATTAATTGGTCAACCCGGAATTCAGGAGGAAACAGCAGATTTAACTCCCCTTGGTTTTATGGAGCTGTTTTTCACAATTTATATGCTGAGCAATTTATCGCTGCAAATCCAAATTTAATCCTTTCCAGACAATTTGAAAGGAAATGTATCTCGGTTTCCGAATTTAAGACATTTATGGGGCTAACCAACATGGACGTTACAAAAAAGAATGAGTCGCGGTCATATTGGTCCAAAGACCCGATTCATCATATGCCCGTGTTCTCTGCTGCTATGGCTAGGCATAGATAGGAGAATATTATTAGATTTATGCATTTCAGCAACAATTAACTCTGTCGCCCTCTGGGTGACTCTGAATTGGATCGGCTCCACAAAATTCGGCCCCTCATAAATCATTTTAACCAAAAATTTACAAACCTGTATACGCCCCAACAAGTTGTCTTTGTAGACAAGTCCTTCATTACGTTTTCTGGCCGCCTTGCTTTCAAACCGTTTCTCCCCAGCAAGCGTGCCAGATATGGGGTCAAAATGTATGAGCTCCGTGAGAAGGCAACCGGCTATACATGGAGTTTGCAGATTTACGAGGGAAAAGCCCCGCGACTGCCCAGATTACAGAGGGAGCAGTGGCAAGATTGTTTGACACTTGGGGTCACCCTTATTCCAAAAGGGGTACCACTTGTAAGTGGACAATTTTTATACAAGCGGGCCACTTTTTGGACATCTTTTTGAATTTGAAATTGACACATGTGGCACTTTGCGACCTAATAGCCGGGGATTTCCCCAACGGCTTGTATATACCTCCATACACTCCGCAGTCCTCTCCTGCACGTACTACCCACCTCCATACACTCCGCACTCCTCTCCTGCACATACTACCTACCTCCATACACTCCGCACTCCTCTCCTGCACGTACTACCCACCTCCATACACTCCGCACTCCTCTCCTGCACATACTACCTACCTCTATACACTCCGCACTCCTCTCCTGCACGTACTACCCTCCTCCATACTCTGGACTCCTCACCTGCACATACTACCCACTTCCATACACTCCGCACTTCTCTCCTGCACATAATACCCACCACTATATTCTCCATACATCTCTACTGCCCATACTACCCACCTCCATAAACTTGGCACTCCTCTCCTGTACATACTACCCACCTTCTATACACTCTACACTAGGGATAGACCGATATGTTTTTTCAGGGCCGATACCGATATTTTGGTCACAACATATCGGTATTGGCCAATATGGGCCGATATTTTGTACATTTAAAGTTTTGAAAAATAAAGACAATTTTTGACACAAATCTGGTACTGAACATGTTAATTTTTGTTTAATACTTAATGGCTGGCTTGCTGGCACCCTGTGGTGGGTGGCTGGTTGGCACCCTGTGGTGGGTGGCTGGCTGTCTGGTGCCCTGTGGTGGGTGGCTGGCTGTCTGGTGCCCTGTGGTGGGTGGCTGGCTTGCTGGCACCCTGTGGTGGATGGCTGGCTGGCACCCTGTGGTGGGTAGGTGGCTGGCTGGCACCCTGTGGTGGATGGCTGGCTGGCTGGCACTCTGTCTGTGGGTGACTGGCTGTTTGGCACCCTTTGGTGGGTGGCTGACTGTCTGGCACCCTGTGGTGGGTGGCTGGCTGGCACCCTGTGGTGGGTGGCTGACTGCCAAAGGGGCTGTGGGTGGTTGGCTGGTACAGAGCCTGTGGGTGGCTGGTTGGATGGTACAGTGCCTGTGGTTGGCAGGCACAGAGCCTGTGGGTGACTGGCTGGTACAGGGCCTGTGGGCGGCTGGCTGGCTGGCTTGCTGGTACAGTGCCTGTGGCTGGCTGACTGGTACAAGGCCTGTGGATGTGGGTAGCTGGCTGTCACCGGGCTGCTGTGGGTGGGTGTATGGCTGTGATACACTCCCGTGAGGCTAGTCCTGACTCCAGACGAGGCTGTCCAAGGCGAGGGAGGCAGCCTAAGAAGGCAGAATGACGTCACAAAAATATCGGCAATATCGGCCAGTTCCGGGGGCCGATACCGATTATATCGGGGAAAGTGCATATCGGCCCCCGATAATCGGTCTATCCCTACTCTACACACCTCTCCTGTTTATACTACCCACCGCTGTACATTTTACGCTGTACATTCCCTATTCAGGGCCGGCCTTTGGGGTGTGCGAGCCGTGCGGCCGCACAGGGCGCCCTGGGCAACAAGGGCGCCGTGCGGCCATCACAGCTCGCAGAAGATCAGGCCACACAGCAGGAGGTGAGCGGCGACCGCGGCCTGGACAGGGTTAACACAGGCCGTGGCCGCCGCTTACCTCCCGCTGTGCGGCTGTGCCTCGGTCACCCGTACTGATGCAGTGAGGCGAGCTGTGTATCACACACAGCTCAGCCTCCACTCCAATCCTTCCACGGCACGCTGACGATCTCTCCTCCCTCCCTGCACTGACGCCAGAGGAGAGATCGTCAGCTCCTCCTCGCCCCGCCTCTTCTCCTCCTCCTCCCGCCCCGCCCACACTCCCGGGGATGTGTGGGCGGGAAGTTTAAAGAAAAAAAAAGCTGCAGAGAGCAGAAGGTAAGTGATGACTCTCTCCTTTAAAAAAAATGTAAGGGGGGGCTTTTTGTGGGGAGCTCTGTGTGAGGGGGGGTCTGTGATGTAAGGGGGGGCTCTCTGATGTGGGGGACTCCATGGGGGGGGGTCTGATGTAAGGGGGCTTTGTATGGGGGTCTGTGATGTAAGGGGGGCTCTCTGATGGGGGGGGCTCTGATGTAAGGGGGCTTTGTGTGGGGGATCTGTGATGTAAGGGGGGCTCTCTGATGTAAGGGGGCTTTGTGTGGAGGGTCTGTGATGTAAGGGGGGCTTTGTGTGGGGGGCCTGTGATGTGGGGGGGCTCCACGGGGGGGGGGGGGGTCGGTGTAAGGGGGCTTTGTGTGGGGGGTCTGTGATGAAAGGGGGGCTCTCTGATGTAAGGGGGCTCTGTGTGTGGGGTCTCTGATGTGAGGGGGGCTTTGTGTGTGTAGGGGGTCTCTGATGTAAGGGGGCTTTGTGTGTGGGGTCTCTGATGTGAGGGGAGCTTTGTGTGGGGGGGTCTCTGATGTGAGGGGGGCTTTGTGTGTGTGTGTAGGGGGTCTCTGATCTTAGGGGGTCTCTGTGTGGGGGGGTCTCTGATGTGTGTGGGGGTCTCTGATGTAAGTGGGGCTTTGTGTGTGGGGTCTATGATGTGAAGGGGGTCTTTGTGTGGAGGGGTCTCTGAAGTGAGGGGGGCTTTGTGTGGGGGTCTCTGATGTGAGGGAGGGCTCTGTGTGGGGGGGGCTCTCTGATGTAGGGAGCCTCTAAATTAAGGGAGGCTTTGTGTGGGGGGTCTCTGATGCAAAGGGGGCTCTGTGTGGGGGTCTCTGATGTAAAGGGGGCTCTGTGTGGAGGTTCCCTGATGTAAGGGGGGCTAAGTTATTAGTGATCATAAAAAAGAAAAGTCAAATAAAGTGTAAAAAAGGTGCAAGAAAATGCGTGCGGGAGGCACCATAGGATTAGCTCGCACAGGGCGTCTGAACACCTAAGGCCGGCCCTGTCCCTATTTAACATTACTGCATTCTGCACTATGTAAGGCATCTCACACTCTATTAAACCACACCCCCTTTAAGCCACTCCCAATATGTAGTGTAATTTAAGCCACGGCCACAACTCGCCACAGCACGCTATGCGCGACACTTTTTTATTTTTTTTGCTTGGGGCCCACATGTATTCTTACATCTTGGCAAAGTCTAGGGCAGCCTTTTTAAACCGGGGTGCCCGGGCACCCTGGGGAGCTTTGAGGATTCTTCAGGAGTGTCTTGGCAAAATGCCTAAAAATTTATCAAAAATTGTATACAAGGTGGATCAAGCCTGCATTTTAATTACACAAAGCCATGGGTTTTCATTATGCACTATTACGACTTTCTAGACATTGACATCCTAACAACCAATGACATCATCAGTTAATAAGCAGGATGTCTGTTGCCTCCACAGCATCCTTGTTTGACCCTCCTGTGCCCCTCCCCCTCAGCACTGGGGTCACATTGACTGATGGAGAGAAATTGAGGGAAAAGAGAAACATTGGAATACTTAGTCAGTACCGGTGTACAAAAGTGTATTTGCTTTGGAAGAATAAATCACCTCTAAGGTTTGGTGTCCTACACGTGGATGTAGCTGCAATGTGTAAAGCTGTTAGAATCATTTTTTGCATTTTAGAAGGGGGTGCCTTGAGACTGTCCATAATTTTAAAGGGTGCCTTGGCTGAAAAAAGGTTGAGAAACACTGATCCAGGGCATACATTCACACAGGGTCTCGAAAGATGTAAGACAGTCAGGAAACTGGTTTTCGCATTTTGAGAGACCCTATCGTAGAAAGTTTACAGTTTTTTATAGTTACAGGAAAGTTACAAAAAAGTAAAACTAAAAAATGAAAGTAAAAAATATTTGTTTTATCGAGTTAATGTTCTGTTGTTACTGTGTTTTACACACCGCAGTTAAAAAAAAAGAACATATATGCCCAAGCATGAGGGACCTGGGGTGGTCAGTGGGCGGATCGCCCCTATGCTTTGGCATATATATTTTACTTTTTGTTTTGTTTTTTGGCACAGATTTCAATAAAAAAAAAAAGTTGTTGTTTTATTGAGTTAATGTTTTATTGTTACTGTATTTTATTGTTAACTGTTGTTTGTATTGCAGGAACCCCATTTAGCTGCAGCACTAATCTGTTTATTCTTACAGCAACAGGGTCTACTTTCAGAATACATAAATCAGTGATTGGAGCGCTGCGGTACCTGTTTACATTCCATGTGATAACCATAAAATTTATTTAAAAGAAAATGAAAGAAACAGTGTAAAAATAAAAGAAAAATAAATAATTTGAAAAAAAAAATATGTGTCTTGTCGTATGTACACAGCAATTGCACCATGCATGTGAGGTATCAGGATTAAAAAATGTACATAGTTTGTCGCTGCTGCACGGGCGTGCAAAATTTTAAAGCATGTCATGTTTGGTACCTTTTTATTCGACATAAGATCTTTTTTTATAGTTTACCAAACGGTTGTACAATATATTGTGTTTTTGTGCATTAAAATTCGAAAAAGTGTATTTTTTTGCCAAAAAATTGCTTTTGAAAAATCACTGCGCAAATACGGTGTGATAAAATATATATAATGTTTGGGGGTTCAAAGTTATTTTCTAGCAAAAAAAAATGTTTTTTTGTAAACAAAAAGTCACAGAAAAGGCTTGGTCTTCAAGTGGTTAGAAGAGTGGGTGATGTGTGGCATAAGCTTCTAATGTTGGGCATAAAATGCCAGGACAGTTCAAACACCCCTTAAATCACCCCTTTTGGAAAGTAGACACCCCAAGGTATTTAATGAGAGGCATATTGAGTCCATGGAATATTTTATTTTTTGCCACAAGTTTCTGGAAAATGACATATATTTTTTTTTTTTTGTCACTGATATTATATATTGCTAACACATGCCATAGGTATATGTGGAACTACACCCCAAAATACATTCTGCCGCTTCTCCTGAGTATGGGGATACCCCATGTGTGAGACTTTTTGGCAGTCTAGCTGCGTACAGGACCCCGAAAACCAATCACTGCCTTTAGGGTTTCAAAGGGTGTTATTTCCTCATTACACTTTATGATTACCTATCACAGTTTCGGAGGCCCTGAAATGCCAAGATAGCACAAACCCCCCAAGTGACCCCTTTTCAGAAAGTAGATATCCCAAGCTATTTTCTGAGGGGCATGTTTAACCCATGGAATATTTTATTTTTTGCCACAAGTTTCTGGAAATACATTTTTTTACAAAGTTGTCAAATTATATATTGCTCACACATGCCATGGCTATATGTGAAATTACTCCCCAAAATACATTCTGCTGCTTCTCCTGAGTACAGGGATACCCCATATGAGACTTTTTGGCAGTCTAGCCGTGTACAGGACCCCGAAAAACCAATCATTGCCTTCAGGCTTTCTAAGGGCGTAAATTGCTTGTTTCAAAAAATGAGATCTGCAAAATACTCACTTTGCCTCTTATCAAATTCCTTGGGGTGTCTGCTTACCAAAAAGGGGTCATTTGGGGGGTAGGGCGGGGTTTGTACTGCCCTGGTATTTTACCACCTGAAGAAATGTGTCAAAGTAAAAGCCAAAAAAAAAAAAAAGAAGAAAGTAAAAGCTGCATAAATTTCAGTATATATACCATAGTTTGTATAACTTTTGCGCAAACCAATCAATATATGCATATTGGGATTTTTTTACCGAAGACATGCAGCTGAATACATTTTGGCCTAAATGTATGCCAAAATTTAGGTTTATTGGATATTTTTTTATAACAAAAAAGTAGAAAATATGTTTTTTTTTCAAAGTTTTCTGCCTTTTCATTTATTTCGCAAAAAATAAAAATCCCAGTGGTGATCAAATACCACCAAAAGAATGCTCTATTTGTGGGGGGAAAAAGGACATAAATTTAATTTGGATACCGCACTGCATGAATGCGGAATTACCATTTAAAGTAGCGCAGTGCCAAATAGCAAAAAATACTCTGGTCAGGAAGGGGGTAAAACCTTCCGGAGTTCAAGTGGTTCAGGAGGGATTTGATCAACATGTATAAATACATAAGTGGACCAAATAGTGAACTTGGCATTGAGTTGTTCACTTTAAGGTCATCACAGAGGACAAGGGGCTTGGGGGATCAGGAAGGATTTTTTTCCCCCCACTGGAGCAAATTGGACAATGCTTTATTAGAGGGGGGGGGGGGGGTCCTTCCTCTGGATCAATTAGGGGTATAAGATAGTGTACATGGAGGTTTTCAATTTGTGTGTGTTTTTGTTTTTTTTCTTCTCTGTTGGTTAAACTGGATGGAGTTTTTTCAACCAGATTAACTATGTAACAGGATATCTAACTTAAAGGCCAACTTCAGCCAGTACAGAAATATTCTCAATGACAAGTCACAGATTTCACTTAGCCAAAGCCTTACCTTATCTCATTCTTGTATCTTTAAGCAATGCCTTGCAGAATTTCTTGTTGTTCTTTCCCCATTGAGCAGGACAATCAGCTACCATACCCTCATTGAACTTATTCTCTGAGGCACATCTACATCCTTGGGATATGATCTTGAGTGCCTCACAGGATCCTCCTTCGGTGGCTGGACCTGGCTAGGAGTCAATACATTTCAAAATGAATGTGCATGAGGAGAAGGATGTTTAAGTGCAAATGAGGGTTCTTCCCTGAGTTGAGCTTTATTTCAATTTTAATTATCCTTTGTGGTCTGATATTTCCCCTGTCCCTCATTAGCTGTAGCTTTGACCAGTTGGCTATTCACATTAGATGCTTAGACCACTTCAACTTACCCTTTGTAACTGGAAGGAAAACATCCACAGTGCTTCTAAACTTCTACAGAAGAGGATTGGGATTGTCTGGGTTTAACAAGTTGAGCAGTTCTAAGGAGAAACTTCATAGGTACCACTCTTACGTGCTGTAATGTTTTTTTTTTAATCAAACTGATTAAACCACAAGTAAAAAAGAATTTTAAGTTGGCAGAAGATGGCCAAGTCACAGAGGTTACGATTAAACTTCCAGCTGGTATCTAATGTTTGGAACTTTTTAAAAAAAGATTTACATAGGCTTTACTAAAACTTGACCCCAAACTACCACTCTAGATCATGCCCCAGCATTATTTTTTTTCTTTTACCTTGTTCCTGTATAAGAAACAGTTTTCATTACTCCATATGATGTTATCTCCAGGCTTGTAAAATTCTTACAGAGACAGCTGCCGGAAGAGGGAAGCATATCGGTGGCGAACACAGGTTTTGTTTCCATAGGCACACTCAGGGTGGTTGTAGGCTAGAGCTAAAGCATAGCCCATAAATTAGGTCAGGTAAAAAGCATCCCATAAGACCTTGGGCCTATTCCTAAAGTCTGCATTGGACAGTCATCCTCACGCTGGGTCTCAGCCAGTGCCAGTTTCGTCCAGCGCCCAGGGCAAGGATTCTAAACTGTGCCTCTTCCCCCTCTGGTAATGCATGCGGTAGAAGAGGCTTACTGCCCTGTGTCCAATCTAAACCCCCTTGCTCTGCTGTGTTTAGGGCAGCTGCCCACCCCTTGTCCCACAGAGACACCGGAACACACTGGAACAACTTGACATTGGTGGGCACAGCAACAAACAACACACTGCAGTAGTAACACAGTTCAGCACATGTGACATCATGGGGGTTCCTTGCAGGAGGGATTTAGTGGCATTAAACTACTTGCAGTCAACAGTAATTTAATAGTTCAAGGCATTTTTACATAATTCAGAGAGCATCAAGTAAAATATTTTTCAGTTCTACTGAAAAACTGAAAGCTGAAATCTGAGGGATAACTAACCAGAATAATTGTACTGGGGGTGTATGCAATGATAACTCAAGTTGAACATTTACTATGTTGCCACTAATGATGAATTAAGCAAACTACTACAAACATCTACATTCTGCAGGATGGCCATGACTGTGCAATCTCTTATCCTGAAGCTTTGTTAGAAAATCTGCTGCATCATTACTCAAAGACAAAATTTCTGTCTGCTAAAAAGCAGCAAGACAAGTTTACATAAATCTGCAACTCAATGCTGTATCTGATTCCTTCTTTCACAACCAAGAGGCACCAGATTTTCATATAAATGCCACTTCTCTCCTCTCCCTGTCATTCTTGCCTTGGTACGAGAACCAAGAGCCACAGGCCAAAATTCATGTTTCGGAAGTAAATGATTAGAGGGAGGATGTTGCAATTGATCAAAGCTGTGCACCTACATGTCACATGGGAGCCATACCGGTACAGGCAAATGAGATGGTTTTTCATACTGCAATCTTTATCAATAGCAATAAAAGAAATGGTGGAGATCCAAGGCTGCCATGGCCCCATTGTGCCTTAAAGCATATGTAAAAATATGTTTTCAACTATTTAACCCAGCGGCTCCCAACTTTTTTGGCACAGGGGACCAGTTTCATGCAGAATATTTTGCCAAGTCGAGGTTGACTGAGAATTTGGCGGCGGTTGATTTCTCAGGCGAATGACTGGTTTTAGCACTTCAATCATCCGGACACCTTGCTTGATATGGTATCAGGATGATTGAATCACATTATTTCTATTACTACATTGCAATATATATTGAAATAATGCAAGTCACCATAATGTAGGATCAGTGGGAGCCCTGAGCTTGTCACTTGCCACTGTCATCTGCCACCAGATGCAGCTTATCACTTGCCACCAGATGCAGCTTGTCACTTGCCACTGTCGCCTGCCACCACATGCAGCATGCCACTTGCCACCATCATTTGCCACCATCGCCTGCCACCAGATGCAGCATGTCACTTGCCACTGTCACCTGCCACCACATGCAGCGGGCCACTTGCCACTGCCGCCTGCCACCAGGTGCAGCGTACCACTTGCCTCCATTGCATGCCACCATATGCAGCTTGTCACTTGCCACCGTTGCCTGCCACCAGATGCAGATTATCTGTTGCCACCATTGCATGCCACCAGATGCAGCATGTCACTTGCCATTATTGCCTGCCACCAGAAGCAGCGTGCCACTTGTCACCAGTAGCCTGCCACCAGATGCAGCTTGTCACTTGCCACCATTGCCTGCCACCAGATGCAGATTATCAGTCGCCACCATTGCATGCCACCAGATGCAGCGTGTCACTTGCCATTATTGCCTGCCACCAGAAGCAGTGTGCCATTTGTCACCAGTAGCCTGTCACCAGATGCTCATATAGAGGCCTGGCTGTGAGTGAAAGGCCAGGTGTATGTGCCTCTTTCCGGCTCCCCCTCCAATCCCTGCTCAAGGAGACTTCTATCTTCCCTTGTTTGCAGCAGTGCTAGAGCAGGCTGGCCTCAACACGTCTTTTCTCAATAGCTGCCTCACAGAGACCCCTTTGGCCAGCAAATAGCTCATCTCCAGGCAGCCACCATGACGCCACCTGATGTGCCTCCTCCCAGTGACAGTGCAGCCCGGGGGTTGGGGACCCCTGATGAAACCTAAAAAACAAAAATGTAATATATTACAACTTGACAGTCCTTAGATGTGGTTGCTGCATTAGTTTTCATCTTTCAGTCTTATTTCCTTCATGTTTACCTGGTAATCCTGCAAATAACACCATTCCTAGTATAGGGTGACATCCAGGGCTGGATTACTCACTAGGGAAGCATGACTTCCAGAGGCAGTACCTAGCCAACCCGGCCACTTGAAATGTATGCTATCCGCTGCTTCAAATGTACAGTATCTCTAGGCAAAAGCTTTTTTTTTTTGTTTTCGATAGAGTAAGAAAGGGTTAGACTCTTTATCAAAATTTTATTGCAGTGATTTTACCGCCCCAGATCTGATTTTAAACTGTAAAAAATATGTGATTTGCTAATGCTAACATAGGATCTGGAGATGACTTTGTTGTAGCAGGATTAAACCCAAAACCAAAAATGTAATATATTGCAGCTTAACAATCATTAAATGTGCTGGATGCATTATTTGTCTTTTTTAAAGTTTTTTTTCACTCTGTTTTCACCTGGTGATCCAGCCAGTAATACACCTCCAGCATTAGAGTGCCTCCACTCTGGATAAAAGAGCAATAGGGGCACCATGGGACAGCAGCATTTTCAGTCTAGGGCTGAGGGGAGTGTTAAAGTAGAACTACTGTATAGGTAAAACCTTTTTTTTACAATTTGGATAGACTAATGGAGGGTTATAGTCTAATTTTTTTTGTTTCACCATCTGTGTCCCATTGCAGAGATTTCCCTTCATATCCTATCCCATAGCCAAACAGGAAGTAAGAAGAAATCCTGCAAATAAAAGGAAAATGTCTTGGGCCCCCCAGGTCTCCAAAACTAGTGTCCCTATTGGAAGATTTCCCCCCTTTTACTTTTCTGGGGACAACCCAACATTAGGGGTTTTCTTTTACTTTCACTTTCAATGATAATGGTAAACAGGACAAATAGAGAGGAGGAATCTCATTAATGGGGGCACAGAGAGCAATTAAAAACTGACAGCTGTTCCAATTCATCTCCACTGTATCCAAAACTAAAAAAAAAAAAAAAAAAAAAGTTTTGTAACACTAATGAGTCACATTACACAGGGGAGGGAAAATGGCTAATTGGGCCCAATTTGGACATTTTAACTTAGGGGTGTACTCACTTTTTTTGCCAGCAGTTTCGACATTAATGGCTGTGTGTTGAGTTATTTTGAGGGGACAGCAAATTTACACTGTTATACAAGCTGTACACTCACTACTTTACATTGTAGCAAAGTGTCATTTCTTCAGTGTTGTCACATGAAAAGATGTAATAAAATATTTAGTAAAATATGAGGGGTGTATTTACTTCTGTGAGATACTGTATATTCTGTATATATATATATATATATATATATATATACACACACATATATATATATATATAGATATACATATATATATATATATATACACACATATTACTTCTGTGAGATACTGTATATTCTGTGTATATATATATATATATATATACACACACATATATATATAGATATACATATCTATATATATATATATACACACATATTACTTCTGTGAGATACTGTATATTCTGTATATACATATAGAGAGAAAATACATCCATCAGAGAAATAAGAAATAAAGGAAAACTTCACTTTTATTAAAAAATATGCTATATATTATGTGTACTAAAGCCATTTTGTAATTTAATGTTATACACACTCAATTTCAATCTGCAACTGCTGTAATTATCTGAAACTGTTCAATGTTGCTTCCTTCCAATATGGCAATCTGGAGGCATTCCAGACATTGTTGGAATTTATTAAAAGCAGATGTACTTACAAAGGTTACAGAGTGACACAGGCAAAATGTATCATCCCAGAAATCTACAGCAGGTATACAACATCATTTACCACTGGCCTTGCCCTATCTGTGTTTCGTCGCACCTAGGATGAGGCCAGTGTTAAATGATGTTGTAGACCTAATGTAGATTTCTGGGGTGGTATATTTTGCCTGTGTTACTCTGTAACCTTTGTGAGTACATCCGCTTTTAATAAATCATGTGGTTTTAGCATACTACTCTATGGTCCTTTGTTCTTTCTCCTACCCATTATTACTCAGGGGTGTTGCCAACCAGAGAAGGACTGTGGAGGCGGTGGAGTCAGTGGTACCCTGAGTGGTGGCCTTCCATTTGGATTATTTCTGGGCTGTTGATCTCTTATCATTTGGAGATCATTACTGTTTGGTAAGGGAACTGGCACAACTGTTTGTGAGGTGGTTTGGGATTCTTACACATGGATTCTCATAATTTTCAAGATTTCACATTTAGACTTTTATATATTTTTCTTTGAACTTTACTCCTTTTGTTATGCACAAATCTATTATGTGATTGTTTTTTCACCATTTATGTAATGCACATTGTTTATTGAGGTTTCATATGAATGAATTACATTTTTTCACACATATGATATAACCTACACTACACTACAGAGATATTGGTTTTTTGAGCCCTTTTTTAGATTAAAGAGGTTGTAAACCGATAATTTTTTTTTCTTTTCTTTACATCCTGAAAGATAAAGACATAATGAGCTAGTATGCATCGCATACTAGCTCATTATCAAATACTTACCTTAGAACGAGCCCTCGCCGCGCCGCTCTCTTACCTCTATGACGGGCGACATGTACAGTCGCCCGTCTTCCGGGATCGCGGCATCCGGCCATCTGATTGGCCGGAGCCGCGGTGACGTCACTCCCGCGCACGCGCGCGGGAGCCGACGGTCACGGCACAGGGCTCTGAAGGAACGGCACGATCTGCCGTTCCTTCAGAGCGCATGCGCCAGTGACGTCACTGGCTGCATCAAATGTAAATATCTCCTAAACGGTACATGTTTAGGAGATATTTACAGTACCTATAGGTAAGCCTTAACATAGGCTTACCTATAGGTACAACTTCCTGAGGAGGGTTTACTTCCTCTTTAACCATAGTAAGATTGAATTTTTAGGAGGGCAAATAATGTTTTTCCTTGGAATGTTTATTTCAGAAAATTGATTTTATAATCAAGAGAAAAATATTTATGTAATTTGCAACAGTTTACTATTCCAGCACTAGATGGCAGTAACAGTGTGTTGCCATAAAGCAGCATGAAGTGTATATGTAATGCTTGGTTACAGTAATAGAATATGATCTTCCTTATCTACATGCCTGGGGTGGAGCCTTCATTATAAATGCCAGTTGCAGTTGACACTGTGCTGTTAATTTGCTTTGTCCTTCACAGTCACAGGCAGCATGTCTGGTGTTCGGGTGGCAGTGGTCACAGGGGGCAATAAAGGGATAGGCCTGGCTATAGTCAGGGCACTGTGTAAGCAGTTTAAGGGAGATGTCTATCTGACAGCCAGGAACACTCAGCTGGGAGAAGAAGCTGTTCAGGCTTTGAAGAAGGAAGGATTGTCCCCACTATTCCACCAGCTGGACATCAATGATCTTAACAGCGTCCGGGCCCTGCGGGACTTCCTAAAGGAAAAATATGGGGGGCTGGATGTGCTGATCAATAATGCCGGCATTGCTTTCAAAGGTGAGTCCTTAAATTTAAAGAATGGAATAGGTGTGTTGTGAGTTTCCGTATCCCCTAGAGCAGCCATTTTTAACCAGGGTGCCATCTAGGTTCTTCAGGGGTGCCTTTGCAAAATGCCTAAAATTGCCCCAAACTGACCAAAAATTGTCAACAAGTGGGTCGATCAGGTCTGCCTTTTTGTTAAACAAAGCCACAGGTTTTTTTATTGTGCAGCACTAGAACCCACTGTATGGGCCAGATTTCAGCATTTAAGAACCAATGAAATCATAGGTTGATAAGGTGGACATCAGACGCATGAGGGCACCCTCGTTTGCCCTTCCTCTGCTTCTCTCTTTTTTAGCACTGAGGTCAAGATAGCTAAGTGAGGGAGAGGAACTCATAAAGAAGAGAAACACTAAATACTAGTCAGTACCAGTGTGCAAAGGTGGATTTGCTTTGTAAGAAGAAATCGCCTCTAATGTTGGGTGTCCTGTGTGTGCTGCGATATGTAAAAATATTAGTTTGGTTTCTTTAAACTTTAGAATGGGGTGACGCAAGACTGTGCAACATTTTAAAGGATGCCTTGACTGAAAAAAGATTGAGAAACCCTGCCCTAGATAATATTTATTTAAACTGCAGTGGGTCGTTGAGTTAAAAAAATTGTGATTGTTTGGGTTCATGAATTTCACAATTCTCTGCAGACCAGACATCAGATTGCACATATTAAGGACAACCAAACATTTTCTGCCTAAATTATGAGATTTGCCCAATATTTAATTTAATTGCCGCATTTCTAAATGTAACACTGTGCTCTCAATGGTTGACTGATAGCAGTTGACAAGGACATACAGCACAAAAGTAGGACTTGTACTTTAGGTGTTGATATTCAAACTCAAGAACAAACCTTTAATCTAAATTCCTAATCTAAAATCCTTAGCTGTGGTGGTTGCTTCGTTTTTGGGGGGCTTTTGTTCCCTCTATTTTCACCCGATGATCCTGCAAGTAACACAATTCCTGACATAGGGTGACAACACTCACCATACTGTAGGATGTTACCATGTGTCAAGTTGTTTGTGGCAACCAGTGTGGAAGGTCTGAGCTCCCTTAGCTACTCAGCAGGTTTCTCAGTCAAGCTCCAGGGCATTAGAATGAGAGGTCTATACTTCTGTAATGCTGGTGTCGGGGTGCTTGGCAGGGGACTTATGCTTTGAATTGGCCTGTTTAGTGTACAAAGAATCAATTCATATGAGAGCCGGTGCATTAGAGACAGACCCGGTTCGGATGGAGCATTCAGCTGGACATACAGTAGGTCAAAAGGATTTGCCTCTCATCCGCTGTGTCCTGAAAGGTTGAGATTCTCTTTTGTGTATTATACATTTTTTTTTTTTCATTCAATGAATTGCAGAAAAAAAATCAAAAAAATGTTCATGCTGAACACCACCTCCCTACCTAATTAGCCCGGCCAGCACTTCAATGTGTAAACCACAAATTTTAAAAATAAATCAAATTGCCCTCTATGCGTAAATGGGAGTGGGAGGTAAAATCTGATTTTATAGAAAGACTGACTGTCAGCCATTAAGGTGAACTTATCCCTATCTAGATGTATAGACCACTGGGACTCACAGAAGATTCTCTGGAGATGGTATCTGGCTCCTTACAGTTTCTCTAAATTTTCCTCAGACTATTCCTCACAAAGCAAAATTAGGCAACCTGCAACTCAAGGCATCCACACGCAAAAATTATTTTATTTGCCACAGAGTGATTACAAAAAACGTACGCGTTTCAGCCCAAAGCCTTATTTATTGTTATTGGCTATGACTAAGGCTTTGGGTGGAAACGAGTAAGATTTTCTGTTTGCAATCACCCTGTAGCAAATAAAATAATTTTCGCATGTGGATGCCTCAAATTAACGGCTGCCTACTTTTGCTATCTCTACAGTTTGGATGTACGAAAGACACTCAGCTTGTCCACCAAGATGTCACCTCCTTTGGCATTCCAGACAGGCATTGTTTTCTTGTTGCATTCCTCACAATGTTGGAGAAACTGTGGCCCAAACAGGTTCTATTCTCCGTTTTTTATGAGCCTGCAGAAGCATTAACAGCTTTTACAATGTCATATTCACCCTGAAATTATACATATTCTAAATGGAGTCAAGCTGCATCCCCATAACTACTAGACTATGGTGATACACTGCTGCTAGGTCATCAATATCTTATGAGTAGAGGTCACCTGGCACCTGACATGTGATATTGTTCACAGGATCAACTTACAATGCATGCACTTAAGATTGATCACTTGTAGACAAAATAAATCTACGGTAATATGTTTCACTCCACATGGAAAGGTTGGCTCCACCATCCTAATGTTCATGTATCGAATTGATCAAAAGATGGTTTATGAATGGGCTTTTGAAAATGTCACCTGTCACCCAGTTTGTTGCTTTTATTTCTTCTCCTTGTCCTGTATATCCTTAAAGTGGTTGTAACCCTAAAAATAGAAAAAAAATTCTTCTGTTCCTTTAAAGCATGATCAATGCTCTAGTGCTTTTGCAGTGCCATTTGCCCAATTCTATGTTGTAAAATCCTGCCTGTTCCTATGTCGCCCAATGTGTACTGATCACGGTAATCATGGCTGCTGATCCATGATACTGTCGTCAGTTTACGTGCCTCCATCATCACGCTGCTCTCCTCTCTCCCCCTATCATCTGCCTGTCATTTCCTAATCTGTGTTGAGATCCCCCCCCCCCTCCCCTCCTGCCTCTATTCACCCAAAGCTGTAACGTGTACAGTATAAATCACTTGCATCCCTTCTGTTTTATGAAGATATTAAGTAAAGTTTGTCAGTTTTTTAAAAAATGATAATCCTAAATACCTTCTTGCACAGCACTGCTTTGCGGTCACATGACCACCCTCTGCTAGATGGCATACACCAGAGGAGAATCTCAGCCCCTCCTACTGCTCTCCTTAGATCGGGGAAGGAGAGCAGAGGGAATGGATTGGCTGGATAAGCTGGTTTGATCTTTCTTCAATAAAAAGCTATTTGGATGTAATTGAAGATCCTTGGTGTGCTGGCGAATATTTACATTCTGTCGAGAGCGGAGGGAGGTCACATGACCGCACAACGTAGCTTTGCAAAAAGGTATTTAGGATTATAATTTATAAAAAAACTGACACACTGTACTTAGTTTCTTCATAAAACAGAGGATATGCAAGTGATTTAGGAATCTGACTTCACAACCACTTGAACTACTATGTCATGTTTTTATGACAATATGTACATGTAATGGGTATATTACTTTCTTTTATACTTACATACCTTTATCATACCTTTTATAGGCTTCCCTCCCCTTGAGTAATCTAGGTGACAATTTGCATAGGCTGTAATACTTCAAACTTAACGACTATGTCTGAGGATTTTGAAATTATTGTTTAACAACCCTATGAAACACCAGTTCTGGATACTGTATATCTTTCCAGATATATGGATATACCCTATAATATACTTTCCTATGGTATGATACCAATAAAACTATTGAAATAACAACCAAAATTAAGTAAATTGAGTGCAGCACTAGACTATACCCAATAGATAATAGTGCCTTCAATCATGTGCAATATCATAAAAAGACACACGTGCCAAATTTGCTGATTATCAAAAAATGCTGTTAAGTACAATCCACAGTCAATGTGCAAAGTGCAGTAGTAAATACAAGGTAATCCATGCCAAACAGTTCACAGTTGAATCGCCACTCCTAGAGCTGTGCAATTGTGATTTCCTCAAACTCCAATTTTACTTCAGATCTTCTTATAATGTGACAACCTTAGTGTACTACCTCCACTTCTCCCCTTAGTGGACAGATGGTCACCTTTAGTGATTGTCCCGTCCTACTAATATGTATTGTATATTTTCTGTGTTGTGTTGCAATGCATTAAAGGATAAGTACACCTTTGGAACATGGTAAATGTTCCACTCGTTTCACTCAACTCTAAAAATTTGGATAATTGGACAGTGTGCAAAGACAGAGCAAAGTGTATAGATGTGGAATGGGAATATACTGTAGGTACCCAACTATAAAGGAGAAAATAAGAATGGAACCAAAAGTGTTACATGGATGTTATAAAGGTGAACATTTTCTATAAGTGCTTAGTACTGCTAGCTCTATTTTCTAATACACTTCTCATTCTTAAATTTCCAGCTGCAGACACAACCCCGTTTGGCACACAAGCTGAAGTGACACTGAAAACCAACTTCTTTGCCACAAGAGATGTTTGCCATGAGCTGTTGCCACTTATTAAACCAAACGGTAAGTTGGGGTTTATCTTATATGCTATCTCCTCAGGTTGTAGAGATGCGTAGATGTCAGAAAAATCTGTGTCCGAATTTTGTGTAATCAATGGGACCAGAAATGTTATCTAGCAAAGCAGTATGCAGACCCCAGGTTATGTGCAAGGTAGCCCACATATAATGTTGCTTCCACACCTCCCAATCTTATGCAATATTTGCCATGACACATTTTATAGTAATTTTGATTTAGGTGTTTGCATTTTCCATGTAATTATAAATGGTGGCAATTATCAGAACTGGCTACAAGGAGTAACAAAACTTTATATAGCAAGTTCACTAGCACTACCATTATTATTAAGATTATTATACAGGATTTTTTTTATAGTGACTACAGTTTGTGCAATGCTTTACAAAAGAAAGCAAAGTTAGAATTCAATACTAGAGGGTTTAAAGGGCCCTGCTCATGAGAGCTTACAATTTAAAAGTAGAAAAAAGTGATAGAAAAGGTAATAATAGCAGGGGATGAGTTGATGTAGAAATTTAGGTAAAGGCGGGATAGGCTTCCCTAAAGAGATGAGTTTTCAAGGATTGGCTGAAGGCAGACAATGTAGAAGATAGCCAGATGGACTAATGTAGGGAGTTTCAGAGGGTGGGAGAGGCTCTGGAGAAGTCCTGGAGACAAACATGGAGGATGTGACAAGGGAGCTAGAGAGCATGAGGTCTTGTGTGGTGCGAAGAGGATGGCCTGGTAGATATTTTAGATGAAACTATGACTTGAATAAATGAGAACCTTAAGGCACCTTTCAGATGGGCGGACCGATCGGATCCGCGTGTCAGTTTTTCAGGTGGACCTGATCAGACCCTCCGTTGTCCTCTCTTATATGGCAGATGTAAACAGACATTTGTCCGTTTACACCTGCCAACATCCAATCAGATCTGCTAAAAACAGACATTTGGGGATCCTTTCCCCATCCATCCAGCGTATCAGACCGGATCGGATGGCAGTCTGGTGTAAACGGACAGGTGGTCCATTTACACCCAACTGCCCATGGAGGAGAACGAAATGTGTCTGTACCCGCTTTGCATAAGCTAAGCAGACACGGATCAGCCATTCACCTGCTCAGCAGGGATCAGTAGACAGATTTCCTGCTCAGCAGATGGTCTCCTGGCGGAGTGCGTCCAATGTGAAAGTGGCCTTTCAGACACAATGTAAAAGTGTTTATTTCAAAACAGTGCAAATATAGCCAAAGTAGCAGTAATGATGAGCAAATGAGATTTAAACCAGATAAGCAATGAAACTATCCACAGTAACCACAATACAGAAAATACAAAAGCAAATAAGAATACACAAACAATATACAAGGTATACAGGGCATAAAATAGGATGCTGGGCAGGAACCAGACTGGCAGGGCTAAGAGTAGAAAAGGCTTTGTACAGAATCACAGAGAGAACCAGAAACCACACTGTCCCACAATGGTAGGATTTTATGCAGGTGGATATCAGATGTGCGAATGCTGTGGGTAATCATCTGCTAGTGGCCACTGGAACCGCAATCTACCCATCGCTGAAGCATAGTGTCATCAGCAAGTTAAAGAGAACCGTTGGGTTGTGACATGATTGCTGTATGTCTTGCGAGAAATGACCCAAGTGAAAGTGAACCTGATCTGGCCTTAAATGTGCCCAATGTTTCAACAGTACTGATCTACAACAAGCTGAGCCTCCAAGTACCTGTCTTAGTGTTTAAATCAATCTCTGTGTTCCTGTGGCCCTTGAGTCCTAAGCTCAAGGTAGAAACAATGACTTCCCTCCAAGTTAAGATTAGACCACCACTGCTGGTTGGGTTTGCCAACTGATGGTATTTAGAGAATGGGTACAAATGGGATTTGTTGCCAAGGTTCTTAAACAGAAGGAGACCATAAGGCTGGTAGTTTTTCCCAGAAATACTGCTGGTGTCCAACCCTACCCCATATTATTTAACTGTGAAATGCTAGAACCTCTACTGTCATTTAGGGTTCTAGGATGTGACAATTGAATACCAGGGTGTGGTATGTAGTTTTGGCTGAGGGAGTGTAATTTCAACATATATAGTTAAGTATAGTTTCACTGCATTGTGGAGAGCAATCTGGAAAACTAACACAAAGCACAAGACTGGCATATCAAGTTGCAGATAGTTTTTAAAATACTGCAGCTGGCTTTCTTCAATGATAACAATAGAAAATAATTTCCAATAGCTCCTTTAGTATGTGTGATGCAGCCTGGTTTGGAATAGATGGTTTCAAAATTGTACATTCATTTCACCTTCTGTAGATTAAAGCTGAACTCTGGGATTGTAAAAGCAATACCCTTGCAGTGGGGTCCCCCCAAACTGCAAGGATTAGATTTTTTCTATTTGTAGGGGTATCAGAAGAAGCTGTATTACCTACCTTGCTGTCAACTTTGGCACTGTCCTCTTCTTTCTGGTGCCCCGGGCTGTTATTATAGTCACGTATAGTGATAGAGGTATATACTCCCAAAGGTGTATATTCTTCGCGCCTATGGATAGCCTAATCTATGAGGGGAATGTGAAGGTGATTTAAAATATAGGGGGGGGGGGGGGGAATAGTGGTAGCAGCTGCTATAAGTTAAAAATATCTGGTTAAAGAAAACCCCAAAGTAATTGGAATTGATATAGCGCTTGCTGTTAATATCCAGGGGTAAAACAATTGCTTGTTAATAACCCGGATAAAAATGTGTGGGACAAGTATAAATGTAATATAAGTGGAACTAATTTTAAACTCAATAAATAGCATATACTATATCACACAAATAAATCATCATATATCAGGTGATAAGCAATCAATTGCCAAGTGCCTTATAGTGCAAATACGTGCAAAAATTGTGCAAAAAAGTCCAAATAAAGTTCATATGTGGTTTATATAAATAACTTCAGTGCCAAAAGGAAAGAAAGTGCAAATGCTTGTGCCGGATCCTCCAGTGGTCCAGCTGTTGATACTTATAATGTGGCTTTAAGAAATAATGGGGGTTGTGCACTCACCAGAGGTTGTAGGTCTTAATTGCCGTATGGCAAAAAGACCATAAGAGCCTTATGGCCTTCCTGACCAGAGGGATGGCGACTGCTGGGCTTTGTAGTCCCCTATGGTCCAGATCTCCTTCCGCAGTAGACTGGATCCTCAGGGTCCGATTGGAATGAAAAAATGCTCCCAATAGTGCAGTACCATTAAAATGCTTTAATAGGTATAATTAATAGTGCAATACAAGAAGGTTTTTAAAATTTCAAAAATCGCGCCTGCTGTGCTGAGCCTGTGCGTGGAGAGCGGTGAGTACGCAAGCCGGTACTCAGTCTACTGAGGATTCAGTCTACTGTGGAAGGAGATCCGGACCATAGGGGACTACAAAGCCCAGCAGTCGCCATCCCTCTGGCCAGGAAGGCCATAAGGCTCTTATGGTCTTTTTGCCATACGGCAATTAAGACCTACAACCTCTGGTGAGTGCACAACCCCCATTATTTCTTAAAGCCACATTATAAGTATCAACAGCTGGACCACTGGAGGATCCGGCACAAGCATTTGCACTTTCTTTCCTTTTGGCACTGAAGTTATTTATATAAACCACATATGAACTTTATTTGGACTGTTTTGCACAATTTTTGCACGTATTTGCACTATAAGGCACTTGGCAATTGATTGATTTATCACCTGATATATGATGATTTATTTGTGTGATATAGTATATGCTATTTATTGAGTTTAAAATTAGTTCCACTTATATTACATCTATACTTGTCCCACACATTTTTATCCGGGTTATTAACAAGCAATTGTTTTACCCCTGGATATTAACAGCAAGCGCTATATCAATTCCAATTACTTTGGGGTTTTCTTTTACCAATCACGTATAGTGCAGGGCTTTTAACCCTGCTTGTATGCGGAGAAGGCGAACATGCGACCATGGCTAAGAGTGCATTAGAGAGGCAGCAGTACTGGATGGAGAAAGCCTGCTGGAGACCGGAATAAAGTAAATATTACTCCTTATTCCTGTACCCCCTTGACAAGAATTTAACCCTTGTAGTGGGGGTTCACAATTGCAAGGGTGTTTTTTTCCAGCTGGAGTTAAGCTTTAAAATTTTTTGTGTTATCTTAAAACGTAGCTCCAAGTTTTCATTATCAATCAAAGACTTTTGTTCTCTTTTAGGGCGAGTTGTCAATGTTTCCAGCATGATGAGCTCTATGTCTCTTGTAAAATGCAGCCCTGAACTGCAGGAAAAATTCCGCAGTAACACCATCACTGAGGAAGAGTTGGTGAAACTAATGGAGAAGTTTGTGGAAGATGCCAAGAAGGGAATCCACAAAGACCAAGGATGGTCGGACAGTGCTTACGGGACATCCAAAATTGGAGTGACTGTATTATCCAGGATCCAAGCTCGACAGCTAAAGGAGACTCGGAAAGGCGAGGGCATCGTCCTAAATGCCTGCTGTCCAGGTTGGGTGAGGACTGATATGGCTGGTCCCAAAGCCCCCAAGTCTCCAGATGAAGGAGCCGAGACCCCAACTTATCTTGCTCTGCTACCACCTGATTCAGCTTCACCATATGGGGAGCTGGTCAGCGAGAAGAAAATTGTAACATGGTGACAATGACGGACAATTTCAGAGTAACTTGATTTAACAGTGTGATGGGACTTATTAATATTAATTAGTTGTTGGGTTCCAGCCATAACTGTTTAGAGGAGGTTAGAAGATGACATGGGTAGTGTCTTCCACATAGCCTCTACTTTGTGACATTGTGGAACATAGTAATCTGGGGAAAATTGATTAAACCTTTTTTATCTGCAAAAAATATTGATCATAGTGTGTGTTCTGACCATTTTATGGTATAAGAAAGGCCGCAGATGTAATATATGCAGAGCATTTTACAGGCATTTTAATAAATACTGCACAAATTTGCAGAAAATACTCTTCAATCTGTTTTCTTTTTCCTATTGGATGTAAAAATAAATATATGCCAAACACACGTCAACGTATCTAAAACAAAATTCACATATTTTAAGAAAATAAATGTAAATGCATCATTAGCTTTTCTTTATCCATTAAAGATAACTTTTTCTACTATAAACTATAAAGTAAAGTGGCTCCTTGAATACATTACAACATCTGCATGTAACTGCAGGTGTAATGTTAATCCATCAATTAAATAGCTGTAATTGAAGCTACTTTGGTATCAGTCCCAGATTAGAATGAAAAAAACTTCACAAAGGAAGAGGTGGGGAATAGGGAAGGGATCTTGTGATACCCAAAAATATAAATATATTGGACACTAATACTGGTAAAAAGTCAAATATTTATTAAAGTAGACATTAACCGCTTAACGACTGCCCGCCACAGTTTTGCTGCGGTAGGTCGGTTCTGTCCCGTGAAACGACGTAACTGTATGTTGGCGTGCACGCCCATTAGCCATGGAGGAAGCCGAACAGCCAGTCCGGCGGCCGTGATCGCCACTGGGCACCCGCGATCGCTCTTCATGGAGAAAGAGCGGCGGTCTGGTGTTGTAAACACCGCTGTTCTGTCTGTTATGAACACAGGGATCCTGAGTTACTCTTATTTAGGAACACAGGTCTCTGTGTTCATGCAGAAAGCCCATCCCCTGCACAGTTAGAAAGCACCCCCTAGGGACAAATCAAACCCATTGATCGCCCCTGGTTAATCCCTTCCCTGCTAGTGTCATTAGTACAGTAACAGTGCATATTTTTAGCACTGATTACTGTAGTAATGTCACTGGTCCCCCCAAAGTGTCAAAAATGTCAGTTAGGTGTCCGATCTGTCTGCCGCAATGTCGCAGTCCCGCTAAAAATCTCTGATTGCCACCATTACTACACCATCTATCCCCTAGTTTGTAGACGCGATAACTTATGCGCAAACCAATCAATATACACTTATTGGGATTTTCTATACCAAAAATATGTGGCAGAATACAAATTGTCCTAAAATGATGAAAAAAATTTGATTTTAATTTTTTTTTTTATTGGGAATGTTATATAGCAGAAAGTAAAAAATGTTGTTTCTTTTTTTCAGACTTGTTGCTCTTTTTTTGTTTAGAACGCAAAAAAAAATGCAGAGGTGATCAAATACCACTAAAAAAAAGTTCTATTTGTGGGAAAAAAAGGACATCAATTTTATTATGGTACAGCGTCGCACAACCGCGCAATTGTCAGTTAAAGTAACGCAGTGCCGAATTGCAAAAAAAGGCCTGTTCATTAAAGGGGTAAAGCCTTCCGATCCAGAAGTGGTTAAAATATCCCCAAAACAAACACTCTAGGGGAAATTTAGAAAAAAATCATAATAGTAATAGCATATAAATACCATATTCCATTTGAACAGTAAATAATGATAAATTATGAAGCGATGATCCTGACTGCATAAATCCAGAGCCCCGACACATTTCTTCTTGTCAAGTCTTCCTCAGGGGGATGGTGATTGTTAGCATATCAGAAGGAACTTTAGAATACATACATAGGTAAGTACACATATATAAGGTAAAACAATTGATCTAGCATGTCATACCCTGATAGAAAGTTATTCGACTCACATGATCCAAACAATACAAAACATTTCACATTATGCTGGAGGTCCATGGACAAGACAGAAAAGGATACCATGTACCCAAAGCACTGGGTCCCAAGACACAAGGGATATAGACAATTCAACCTGAAGAACTTGGCGTGGCCCTAGCAAAAAAACAAAAAAAACATGAATTAAAAATTAAAGTTTTTAACATGAAAATTTACAAAGCCATTTGTCCATTAAAGTTGCTAGCATATTCATTCTGTGAAAATTATTATTATAATACAGGATTTATATAGTTAGTGCAACAGTTTTCACAGCACTTTACAACATGAGGGCAGACGGTACAGTTACAATACAATTGAATACAGGAGGAATCAGAGAGCCCTGCTTATTAGAGCTTATAATCTAAAAGGAAGGGTCAAGTGACACAAAAGGTAATAACTGTGTGTGGGGGGGTTAGCTGATGGAAGAAATAAAAATATGGTTTTCAGGTTTTTCTATCGAATAGTGGACAGCGTAGGAGATAATACTGGGGTAGGGAGTTCCAAAGGACAAGAGAGGCTCAGGAGAAGTCTTAGAGTCGAGCATGGGAGGAGGTGACAAAGTAGCTAGAAAGCAGGAGGTCTTGGAAGGAACCAAGAGAATGATTTGTTTGGTATTTTGAGATTAGGTTAGTGATGTAGCTGGTAGAGTTGGGCGAACAGTTCGGAACGAGCATGAATTTGAGCCAAACACTGGCTGTTCGCCCGTTTGACGAACACCCAAATTATCAGGGAATTTGACCGTTTGCTCAGCCCTCTGAATGACCACAATGCACTGCGCCGCCGCATTGGAAGCCCTGATTGGCTGAGGCATTGAAAGCTTTGCCCAATCAGGGCACAGAGCACTGTCAGAGCCATGACTGGAGAAAGTAATGATGATTCTATCCAATCATGGCACATTGCTCTTAGTCCTGCCCCACACTGTAAAAATATTCTCCCTATAGAGGACATTTGTAGTGTGATATTGGTGAAGAGAAAGATAGAACAGGGCTCTGTTCAGTGCTACTAGCGAGTAGTGTGCTATAGTGTGCTATCCTTATTCTATTGTCAGTGTAGAAAATCAGTTTAGAGTGAATCTAGTGATAGTTCAGTGCAAGTGTAGTGACCATTCATTTTTACTTTAGTTTTAGTTTAATTTGTCAGAGCAGGTTTCTTGCAGTATATAAGTGCATTACTGCACGTTTAACACAGTATATATTTGTGCGTTACTGAACGTTTAACGCAGTATATATCTGTGCGTTACTGCACGTTTAATGCAGTACATATCAGTGCGTTACTGTACGTTTAACGCAGTATATATCCTTGCATTACTGCACATCAAACGCAGTATATATCTGTGTGTTACTACATGTTTAACGCAGTATATATCAGTGCGTTTCTGTATATTTAACGCAGTATATATCAGTGCATTTCTCAACGTTTAACGCAGTATATATCCGTATGTTACTGCACATTTAATGCAGTATATTTGAGTGCGTTACTGCATGTTTAACACAGTATATTTCAATGCGTTAGTGCATGTTTACCACAGTGCAGTGTGTTAGTGCAGTTTTACAGCAGTATATTGAAGTGTGTCAGTGGAGTGTGTCTGTGTAGTGAGTACTCAAGTTAAAGTGCACCAAACACCACTTTCCATTGATTAAAGTGCATGCACTTACACATGTCCCCATCTTTATTACATTTTGTTAAAAAGCGCCCAACCACATCATGTCTGGGAGGCCAACAAGGAGAGGTAGGCGTTCCCATGGCACTGTGAGGGGGGCCAGCAGCGTATGGGTCCACAAGCAAAGGGGAACATGCTCTGTCTTAAGGCAGGGCATCATTTCGTCTGTTTAGTGATATTGCCCATGCCATCCAGCCTCCAGCCACAGCATGCAAAGGAGGTGGTGGACTGGCTTACTAAACCATCATCAACCTCCTCATCCTCTGCCACCCAAGCAGAGACTAGTGCGCAGTCCACTGCAGCTACCAGAGTGGCTTATTCTGCCTCCTTGTCCACAGCTACTCCTGCAATAGCCCCATCAGGAGGCATTGAGGAGTCAGCTGAGTTATTTGAACATAGCGTCAGCAACTTTCTCCTTGACGATGCACAGCCATTTTTTGATTCAGATCTTGGTTCTGAGGTTGAGGAACATAAGAACATGAGCCTACAGAGAGGGGAGAACACTGGTAAACAAAAAATTGGCAGTCATGTTCCCCAGCCACAGGGTATTGCCAAGTTGCCTCCAGTGATAATGAGGATGGTGGGGATGATGATGATGAGGCCACTTGGGTGCCAGATAGACCAGAGGAGGAAAGTGAGGGTGAGGCACAACCCCAAAGAGGCAGCCACCATGGAAGAATAATAGAGAGCAGCCACCCTATTATGCCAGATTCTGGAGATTCTGTTATCTCCAGGCCCACCTCCCACAGCTTAGCTGTCTGGGTCTTTTTTAACACATGTGCAGCTGATCGCACTGTTGCAATTTGCAAACAAGCGTGGCAAAAACACCAACCATTTGGGTGCCACATGCTTGACAAGGAATTTAACCTCCCACCACTCAGCCCGTTGGCAAGAGCCCCTGAAAGCCACACAAACTGAATGCAAATCTGCTCCTCCTCACTCCTTACCTTTCTGGTATACCCCGGCAATACCTCATGGGCCATGACCTCTCAGCAGCCTCCATTGACAGGGATGAGGGTATAGCGCAAGGTGTCCCAGGTCCTTGCAGCACGTCTGCCAGGAACACACTACCAGCTGTAGACTACAGCAGGCAAATTTCTTTGCCCCATCCGCTGCAGCGGAAAAGAAAATACAGTCACTGCCACCCACATGCCCTGCGTCTAAACTCAAGCTTGTCAAAGCTGTTGGCTTTACAACTTCTGCCTTTCCATCTGGTGGATTCTGCCCCCTTCCGTGAATTTGCGGAATGTGCTGTACCCCAATGGCAGGTTCATAGTTGCTATTTCTTTTCACATAAGGCTATTCCAGCTCTCTACTATCAACTGGAAGGCAATGTTGTGGCATCATTGGGCAAGGCAGTCAGCTGCAAGGTCCACATTACTGCTGACATGTACAGTACAAAAGAAAAAGAGAGAGAGCGCTCTAAGTGCAGACAGTCTTTATTAATAACAAGGCATAGGTAATATAAACTCACTGGAAACCAAAGTCATTGAGCTGTGTCAAGTCATGGACATCAGGAATTCCTCTGGGAGGTGCCATCCACTCGTGTGCAGCAGTTCAGAAGCTTGATCGCTGATCAGAGGAGAGAAGGAAGCCGGCTACCTCCTCCAGCAGTCGGCGGTCAGCGTCTAAGGCAGCGGCTGCGATGTGCGGTGGAAGCTGGAGCGCGGCCACGTCACTAGGGAATGTTAGGTATGTGGAAAATGCACGGTATGCACGATAAAGGATAATTGGACTCAGCAGTTTCTATTCCCCATGTTCTCTTTCCTTCCCCTCCCCCACCCGTTCTAACCCATTTACCCTTCATGGGCTGGAGGTTTTGTTAGCGCTCCTACATTGTTGTTTTTTTTTACTGCTGACATGTGGTCCAGCAAGCATGGTCAGGGACAATTCATTTAGTTTACAGCACACTGAGTAACTCTGTAACTCGGAAGGATGCAGGACAGGGCTCAGTGCTGCAGCTTGTTGAGCCGGCATTATAAAGTGAAAACTGCCTTGCTGCACATTAGGATGGTTTTTACTTTATATACTTTATAGTAGTGCCCTGATCCCTATCCCACTGTATGATAATATTAATCAACAAAATACAAGAAACTTTGAATAACAGTTAGTGGTGGTTCACACTAGTGTGAAGCCTGACATTGCATGTGATTCGCACCGCTTTGCTGTGCAGATCACATGCGATGTCTGTGCGATGCAATTTCAACCATACATAATGTATGGCTGAAATCGCATTTGCACCGAAATGGTGCAGGACCCTTTTTTGGTCCGCACTGGAATCGGATCGCATGGATGTTCACACCTATGCGATCTGATTCCTGCACCATTTCACAGTTCGCACTGAGATCTGCGAATCAATCTGGGGGTGTCATTAACTTTACACTGACACCCCCAGCGATTTGCAGATATCAGTGTGAACCACCGTGCGATTTTGGTGCGATGGGGGAACCGACACTGATTCACAGGGTTTCCCGCATTACACCAGCATGAACCGGAACTTACTTTTAAACATTATTACCAGAACAGTAATTATAACAGTAATAATGAAAACAAACACAAGAAACTTTGGAAAATGTTTGCTTTTTAAATTTTAGACAAGGGAATTGGTGTGAGACTTGATGCTGTTTGCTACTAGAAAGTCTCCCAACATTACACAGCCCCCCCTGCATATTACACAGCCCACCTTGTACATCACACAGCCCCCTACCCAGCCCCCCTGCATATTACACAGCCCTCCTCTACACACACACCCTGCATATTACAGTACATAGCCCCCCCGCAGCTCTGCCCTTTCCTACCTGGCCCCATGCAGATAGGGAGACAGAGCGCAGCAGGGAGCAGGAAGTTGAATGAGAACACAGGAGAGACACACAGCAGCGCTGATAAGACAGCAGGAGCTTCCGGAGTTATTTTCCATATTAACAAGCTGGTGATTGGTTGCTAAGACCACCTAGCAACCAATCACCTGGAAAGTTAACTCCGGAAGCTCCCGCTGTCCTATCAGCGCTGCTGTGTCTCTCCCGTGTTCTCATTCAGCAACGTGCTCTCTGCTCTGCTCTGCTCTTACTTAAAATGTCCACAGGCCAGGTGCACGTGAATTCATCATGTGCACCAAATGGCCGGACATTTAGTGGCGGCAGGCCAGGTGCGGGCCGTAGGTTGCCAACCCCTGCCCTAAGCGTTCAAAGGGCTATTTTATGAGTCAGGCTAAAAGGTGCCATGCAGTGCTTCAGAGGTGGTTCATGCCAGCTGGAGCCAGGAATGGTGGTGTGCGATAATGCCACAATCCTCCTGTCCGCCCTTAGACAGGGAAAGTTGACACAAGTGGCATGCCTGGCACATGTCCTCAATTCGTTGGTGCAGCGTTATTTAAATAGTAACCCAGGGTTGGAAGAACTTCTGAAGCAGCCTAGAAGAGTCTGTGGGCATGTCAGACAATCATACACAGCCAGTGCTCTGTTGGCTGAAATTCAGCGGGAATTCCACCTGCCTGTAAACCACCTGATTTAAACTTGAACTTTGGCAATGCTGCAGCGGCTGCACATGCAGCAGATGGCCATCAACGAGTACCTGTTTAAGTATGGCACAACGACAGGCTCAGACCGGCTCGGCTTTTTTTCCCCACGCCAATGGCTGCTGATAAAGAATGCATGCACTGTACTGTCACCATTTAAGGAGGCCACAAGGATGGTGAGCCGTGACAATGCATGCATCCATGACACAATCCCTGTTGTGTTCCTACTGGAGCAGGCTCTGCGTGGCATTATGGATAGGGCACTCGAGGCAGAGCAGCGGGAGGAAGAGGAGGACTTCCTTTCATCTCAAGGCCCACTTAATGCAGACACCATTCTTCCTATGCCACAGAACACACAAGAGGAGAGGGAGGAGGAGGATTCTGACAGCTTTGGAGGCATTGAAGCAGAGCAATACATACATCAACCCTTAACAGATGGTTTTCCATCCCCAAACCCTTGGGAGTATTACATGGCTGGGAGGAGGCAGTTCCAGATATTGTAATCCTCAGTGACCCCAAGGAGTCTGCTTCTCATGCCTCCACAAACTTGGGGTGCACGGTCTCCCTTATTCTTCAAAGCCTGCCAAAAGACCAGAGAATACGTGGCATTAAGGAGAAGGATCACTATTGGTTCTCAACCCTCCTTGACCACTGTTACAAGTGGAAAATCTCGTAACTCATCCTGTCCCCACAGAGGGAGTAGAAGATGTAGTCTCTTGAAGACACCTTAAAGAGGAGTTTATATAATGCCTTTCCCAACTTTGGTAGGTTACAGTCTGGTGGAAAACATTGTTTTAAAGCTTCAGTTGGTCAAGAGATAAGCGGTGGAGAAGGGGCTGCCTCAGTGATGCCTTTCAAAATTTTTTTAGTCCTTGGCACCCAGGGCTGTCAGCTTCCACATCCCCATGGCAGCATCTTCATCATATGGTGGGACGTTATCTAAGGGCGAAAAAAGATATGGAGAGCTTTCCAGTGGATGATTCACTGGGTTGCTGGGTTATGAGAATAGGCCACTTGTGAGGACTTGCCTAGAATGCAATAGAGCTGCTGGGCTGCCCTGCATCCAGTGTGCTTTCCGAACTGGCATTCAGTGCTGCCGGAGGTTTTGTGACAGATAAGAGAGCGCGTCTGTCTACAGACTCCGTGGACTGGCTGACATTTATCAAAATTAATCAGTCCTGGATTACCAGCAGCTATCAAGCCCCTGATGCCGATGCCGCTGATTAAGTGCTTTCTGGATATTGAATCTCTGAAAGACTGTCTAGACTGCCGAGCTTTGTAGGTGTTGATTTCATCTGGAAGGAATATTTTGGTGCAGGTTTCATCGGCACAATTAACACCCAAGGACCAATTTTTATGCACCTGTTTGACGGGTGCATATCATTGTTATTTTTGACAGCAAGGCCAATTCTTGCTTTCATTAAGAGTACCTCTATAGGGATACAGTGGGAAGGCACGATCGATGTCGAAGACAAATTTTTCCGCAACTGTTTGAGCGGGGCATGAAATTAAAATTTTTGGACAGCAGAGCCAAATCTTGCTTTCATCAAGAGTACCTCAATAGGATTATGGTGTGAAGGCACCACCGACACCCAAAGACCAATTTTTCCATACTTGTTTGACAGGTTCATATCATTGCAATTTTTGACAACGGGGAAAATTCTTGCTTTCATCAAGAGTACCTCTAAAGGGTTAGGGTGTGAAGGCACCACCAACACCCAAATTTTTCCACACCTGTTACTTCTACATATCTAAAGTCTGTGAAAGAGACACCAGAATTTATCCAAAAAATCTCTAATCTTGTTCCAACTGCACTCAATTATGGCCTTATCATAGAGACATGACCCCTGATGACGTTGGCTATGGGCTGACGAAACGCGTTGGGACGTGGGATCGTAATTACGCTGCTTCGGGTTTCTCGTGGAATGCAGCTGGAACGTGGAAGCCGCGTTCTGTCACTCAGGAACCGCGATTGTTGCTAACTGAATTAAGCAAGAAGATTTTATGTAAGTGCATATTGTATTGTCTTAATAAACCTTACTACTTCATACTACACCATGAGAGCCTTCCTTTATCTCCCCACCTATTCCTGCTAAATGTTGGATCATGAGAGGACGGATATGTATATGGGCATGAGGATATAGAAGGTGGATGGTGCCGGTTTACTAGAACACATACATTGCCTTGGTTTGCCTGTTAACGGTTTACAATCTGTCGACAACCCTCTGAGAATACGGCTGTAACTGTCCCCATGTAATTAAGGGGTCCGTTAGTTCCAGTAAGCAGTTTGTGCACACTGAGTGTCTGCAGCTTGGTGAAGGTGTGAAGATTTTTAACAACTGGTTCTGGAGCTTAAACATCGTGTGTGGCTCTAAGAGACTTTGCTTATCACAAATCAATCCTCTAAAAATTGTTCATTATTTATATTTTTCAATTTGTTTGTTACTAGCCCACATTGCACCATAAGGCATGTGTTAAGCTGATTTGCAATATCTGAAATTCATTTTTGTCACTAGTTAAGTTTAATTTAGTCACTAGTTTCATTGCACCAAAATTATGCGTTCAGCTGGTTGAGCGCAGTATATTATATATCACTATATAAGTTTACACATTATCATAGAGACTGGTTACCCAAGCCGTTGTTTATAAAAATAGAGGAAGCTTGAATGGAAAATGTAATTTTTTTGGCTTTATAAATGTCATTATGGCTGCAGCAGGCTCTATACATGGTACAGATGTGCCACATTACATGCAGACTAAGGGAACCCCCCCCCCCCCCAGGCACTATATTTAAATGAATTTTTCAATTTTATTGTTACTTCTCATTTTAATGGTTTCACATTAAGCATCAGTAAATCACTGCTCATTTAAAAATGATGTTTTTTTACAAACTTTTTTTCATTGATACATGTCCCTCAGGGCAGTACCTGAACCCTCTTAACCATTGTATGCCCAATTACTTGCATATAAGCCTCAAAATAGTCACTTTTGATTTTTCCAGTTTGGGTCCCATAGACTTTAATGGGGTTCATTATTTGGTTCCGAATTTTTACGATGTTATAAAGTTCTGCAGTGAACCGAACAGGGGGTCGTTTGGCCCATCTCTTGTAGTTGGGGCCAGAGTTGTGGATGGTTTTGTAAGTTGTTGTTAGTATTGTGAATTTGATTGTTGGGCGAATGGGGCAAAATCAGATGTTCTCAGGCTATTTTCTTTACGGGGGTTCAGAGAAATACCTTATTATAGCCACTGGATGACATAGTGGACATAAGGCAGGATTTATCCAAAGCACGTTTTTATCAATTACTAACATTCAAGCTGTAGAGGAAATAATCTTCCAACATTTGATTTTGCCCCATTGGCACATAACAATCACACAGGAGGACATCCCGGGTAATGTGACGCGTGGGGGCGGTGCGTGCATCAGTCACTCCCCATCCCGGCGTCACGTCATCACCTTCCCGCCTGCCGGCGCCATCAGACCAGAGAGGAGAGCCGGCGCTTGAGGAAGAAGAAGAGTTTGTCTCGTCGTAGTGTGTGAGTAGTCCCGCCACCCCGGCTGACTCAGCAGCAGCACACAGGTCACCGTGTCCGACCGTGAGTGAGGTAAGTTCAAGTGATGCCTCAGGGGGGGGGGCCCGGCCCACACAGTGTCACTGACTGCTTTGAAGGGGGCACGCACGCACGCTGGTCTCTACTAGTTGCTGTTGAAAATAGTAACATTTTCCCGAAACAAGGCATTATCCCTGAGCATTGAAATCACTGTATTGTGGTCCAGAAGTGATTTAAAGCAGGCTGCCATTTTTTTCTGTTTTAATTCTGGGGATTTAGAGGCATGTGAGGGTGGCAGCTCAAGTCTGCATTGATGAGGGGGGGGCACGGCAGACAAGCTGGTCACTGCATTGCCATTGATGATGGGGGCACGGCAAGCTGGTGGTCACTGCATTGATGATGGGGGCACGCATGGCAAGCTGGTCACTGGCACTGCATTGATGATGGGGGCACGGCAAGCTGGCGGTCACTGCATTGATGATGGGGGCACGGCAAGCTGGTCACTGGCACTGCATAGATGATGGGGGCACGGCAAGCTGGTCACTGCATTGATGATGGGGGCACAGCAAGGCAAGCTGGTCACTGCATTGATGATGGGGGCACGGCAAGCTGGTCACTGCATTGATAGGGGCACGGCAGACTAGCTGGTCACTGCATTCATGGGGCATGGGGGCACGGCAAGCTGGTCACTGATGATGGGGGCACGGCAAGCTGGTCACTGCATTGATGATGGGGGCACGGCAAGCTGGTCACTGCATTGATGATGGGGGCACGGCAAGCTGGTCACTGCATTGATGATGGGAGCACGGCAAGCTGGTCACTGCATTGATGATGGGGGCACGGCAAGCTGGTCATGTCTAAGGCCTACATACACAGGGTATCTGTGGCCTATAAATATTAACAGCCTGTGTACAGTATATATCTGCGTTAGAGTTACTTCATGTGCAGACCTTTACTAATTTATGAGAATTCAGTGTGCAGGCTCTAAATTATTTTACTTTTTAAATGGCATTGCTTTTCATAGGACAATTACTCCTCTTCAGAATATTAACTTTCTGTTTTAATAATTTTACTGAGTTTTATACCATCTTATACCATTTACTATTAATAAATATATAGTGCCAGGCCAGCAGCCTGCTTAGCAGTGAGTGTACACAAAATATAAGACAGTGCAGGCCAGGCCAATTACATTGTACATCAGGTAAAGTGCTATGCTAACTTAGCATAGCACTTTACCAGTGTACAATGTAATTGGCCTGGCCTGCACTGTCTTATATTGTGTACACTCACTGCTAAGCAGGCTGCTGGCCTGGCACTATATATTTATTAATAGTAAGTGGCACACAGCCGCCTGGTATAAGATGAAATACATTTACGTTTTTGGTGGTAAATAACATGACAAAATGTGGATTATTTCAAGGGGTAACTATGAATACTTTTTCAAGGCAATGTTCCTTGATTACTGAAGGCCCCTTTAACACTTGTGTGACGTCAAAGTCACGCAATTATTTACCGCTTTTTTGCCGCAAATTTTTCTTTTTGCGCCCCCCCCCCCCCAAACATTTTGAGCACCAGCCGCCACTGACTGTAACTATGTACATTGGATAAGGACAACTCTCACTTGGCCTCACCAGGTTGCTTGTGGAAGAAGTCACACTGCTTAAACCATACTGCCACGTGTATGGAAAGGGTTAAGTCTCCTTGCTCTTTCTCCAGCAATAGACTTGGTAATCTACATTCTCTTCAGGATGCTTGCTGCCCGTCCCTTGACTCTTCTAGCTGCAGATGTGGCCCTCCCTCGTGTCAGGCCTCTTGACACAAATCTGTACTCACTGTACTGCAGAATCAGATCCTTCAGTGTCTCCCCTTCCAGTCAGCTTTTCTGGACACTCTGGGTTCAGTTCCTCTCTAGCCCTCTAGGCCCTCAGGTTGACTACCTGAGGCCGCATGGCACCTCTACAGAGGAGGAGGCAGCCGCCCGCTCCCTCCCAGACTCCGCTATCCAGACGAAAGACCCCAAGCACATGTGCTTCTGGCAATGATACAGTATCCCAGCATGCACCAATGCATTTTTCTCTGTCAAATCACCAGGGCTGTACTAAATGCCTATGTACTCTTTTGTCAGGTTTCCTCCTACAGTCCAATATGCCTCCCAAGTGACCAGTGTGAAACACTCTGCAGACAGACTGAGTTGCACCTGAGAACATTGAGCAGACCTCACTAGCAGATCCTGCTCTCTGGTAGGCAGAGAACAATATAGATCTACCTGCAATCCCTTTGCTAAGCAGAAAGGATTCAAACTATACTCTCTCTCTAGCACCTACCTAGGTGGGTGCTACAATAGCAAAATGTTTTGTGGGATGTCATTTTATGTTGTTTGTGTCTCTTTGGGGAGGATTTCCTTTACTTTCTGTCACAGTACTGTAGCAGATAGTGAAAGGAAATCTCTACACAGTGAAGGCAATTCTTCTCTGACGACAGTCATTACCTTCACTCCTTGCTTTGGTAACACATAAAGTTCTAGACTTCCTATCTATGTGACAATAGCCATCCCCACAGCTGTAGTCAATCTATTCAACCACCTAGTAGTCAGTCTCCCTCTTTTTGGCTGGTTCCTTCGATCTTGCTTTCCTCTTTATCAACTGTGTTACCTATTCAAGAATTCCCATTTGCAACAGTCCTCCATAATTTATCATGATCCCCACAATCAAATGCTTTGCTGTAGTCAATGAAGCAAAAGCACAAGGTCTTTTAATATTCTTTGCTGTTTTCTAATATCCAACTAACATTGACAATAATGTCTTTTGTTCCTCTGCCTTCTCTGATCCCAGCCTGAGCTTCAGGTAGTTCTCGCTCAAAATATGATTGTATTCTTTTTTGTACTATTTTCCGTAATACAATGCATGCTGGCATGTGGAATTAATACAATTGTTCTATACATGTAGTTGTTACAATCATTGGCATCTCCCTTCTTTAATATAGGAGTTAACAGTTAACTTCTTCAATCAGTTGGCCAAGTTTTTTCTTCCAGATCCGTTGACACAGCTGAGTAACCACCATGACAGCATCTTCGGAGTCTCTGATTAACTCAGTTGGAATACCATTGATACCTGGTGACTTATTCTTCGTTAAAGCTTTAATTGCTGTTATGACTTCTTCCTTTAGAATACAGTATCTGGTTTGTCTTCTGTGTCACTTTCTGGCTCACTTTCTACAATGTTATCCAAACTGTTTTTTTTTTTTTTTTAAATAAATTGTTGGTGTAATCCATACATCTCCTTCTAATATTCTGTGGATCGTTCAGTATCAAACCATTAGAGCCTCACGTTTTTTTTTACCTTAATGCATTCTATACATTAACGTAAAAACTCTTCTGTGTCACAGACTCCCCCCTCACCCCCTCCCCCATACTTACCTGATTCCGCGCTGTGCATGAGAGCTGTGGCTCTTCTGGTTTTGTCCCTCCCGATGGGCAATAGCAGCGGGAACCAATCAACTTCAGTGATGAGGGAGCAGGGGGCGGGCCGAGTGTCCCCATGGAAATTGGTTTTGTATTGGGGGCACCAGCAAGAGAGGAGGAGCCAGGAATGATGGCAGGGGACCCAAGAAGAGGAGGATCAGGGCCGCCCTATGCTATTCTCTTGCACAGAGCAGGTAAGTATAGACATGTTTGTTGTAAAAAAAAAAAAAAAATTCCTTTACAACCACTTTAAGCATCCCCCAATCTAGATTGGCTTATATACCATGTTCAGAGATAATGGGGGTTACCAGGTGAAAATAAAGGAAATCCTCCAGAACATGCGCCCAAGAACAGGGGTGGGCAGCACAGTGATCGGTGGTGAGGTGTGTTGTAGGGACACACCGCATCTCCAATTACAGTAAAGAGTCTATGACGTAGGCTCTTTACCACGTGATCAGCTGTGTCCAATCACAGCTGATTACAGTATAACTAGGAAGTGCCAGTTATCAACATTCTTCTACTCACGCTGGCAGCGCGTGAGTAGAGGAGAGTCGATAAGGGGCTCTCCCAACAGGGGAAATCTGCACTAATTATCAGTGCAATAATTATCAGTGCAGCCCCAGTAGCAATGCCCACAATAGCCCACCAGTGATGTCCACCAGTGCCCATCAGTGCTGCCTTTCAGTGCCCATGAGTGATGCCTGTCAGTGCCTCCTCATCAGTGCTACCTATCAGTGGCTATCAGTGCCGCCTATCAGTGTTACCTATCAGTGCACATCATTGCCTCCTATCAGTGCCCATAAAGGCTGCCCATCAGTGCCGCCTTTCAGTGCCCATCAGGGCTGCATATTAGTGCCTCCTTATCAGTGCCCGTTAGTGCAGCCTCATCAGGGCACATCAGTGAAGGAGAAATATTACTCATTTACAAAATTTTATATCAGAAACAAAGAAAAACTTTTTCTTTTTTTTAATATTCGATCTTTTTTAATTTGTTTAGCATAAAATAAAAAAACCCAGTGGTGATTAAATACCACCAAAAGAAAGCTCTATCGGTCTCAAAAAATTATAAAAATCTAGCTTGGGTAAAGCATTGCATGACTGCACAATTGTCATTCATAGTTACATAGTTACATAGTAGTTGAGGCTGAATCATCTCTCATACCCCTTAATGTTTTGATCTTTAAGATGTACGTCCAAGAGTCTTTTAAAAGTAGCCATACTCCCCGCAGTTACTACCATTTGTGGTAGAGAGTTCCACAATCTTGTAGCCCTTACAGTAAAAAACCCCCTGCGTAGCCTGAGGTTAAATCTCTTCTCCTCTAATCGCATTGTATGGCCTCTTGTCCTCATGTATTCGTTGCGACTGAATAGTTTTTTTTCTATGCTGAGATCACGTTGAGGTATTTGCAGGGCCGGTGCTAGACTATTTTGCGCCCTAGGCAAGACCAGCTACTTGCTGAAATTTCGGGGCATCTTACACAGCTTTAGGTCTAAACCCCATTTACTCCTTACATTAGGGTACCCAAAATCCCCTCCCCCTTACATCAGAGTTCCCAGAGTTTACCCTTACAAAAGAGACCCCACTTTGATTAGGATCCCTAAAATCTTCCCTTACATCAGGGTCCCCATAGCCCCACTTACTTTAGGGTATCCAGAGTCCCCCTGGCTGTGGCTGCACCCCAGGCAGCAGTGCGCCCTAGGCGGCTGCCTAGTTCGCCTAATAGTAGCACCGGCCCTGGGTATTTGTATATCGCTATCATGTCCCCTTTCAGGCGTCTCCTTTCCAGGGAAAATAAATCAATCGATTGTAAGCGCTCTTTATAATCATAAGTAAGGTTCTCCAATCCTCAAATTAGCTTAGTTGCACTTCTCTGGACTTTCTCCAGCTCCAACAGAACCCTTCTGAGGACTGGTGACCAGAACTGGACAGAATACTCTAGATGTGGTCGGACCAGAGTTTTATAAAGTGGAAGGATTATAGTTTTATCTCTGGAATACATCCCCTTCCTTATGCATGCAAATATTCTGCCGGCTTTGGGAGCTGCAGCCTGACATTGCATGCTACTGCGAAGTCTATCTTGTACCAAGACTCCCAGGTCTTTCTCCATTTATGATTCCCCCAGAGGTTCACCCCCTAAAGTGTATTGTGTGTTTTTGTTTTTAGTCCCCAAGTGTAGTACCTAACACTTTTGTCATTCAAAGTGTGAGAGCGCTGAAAGCTGAAAATTGGCCTGGGTAGGAAGGGGGTGAAAGTGCCCGGTATTGAAGTGGTTAAACACATTTTGGGTATGTATATCATATGTTACAAGCTTGCATACTCAGGTTGTGCTGCTCAGTAGCAGGTGACCTTGGACTTTATTTTAAAATATTTGCAAATACATCTCAGATGTCATATTGGCGTTATACAAACAAACCCCTTCCTACGGTCACATTTTTGACATTCAGTATGCTTAGAATTACTGACGCTTTATTGTTTACCAACAGTAGTCATTATGTTCACTGTGAAAGGAAGCGGAGCAAATGGGAAAGATCGTTTTTCGAGATAGAAGTATGAAATAGCTTAGTCATGCTGACAAACAGCAACAAGAGTGATGATAGCACAGAGCAGTCATTGCAGAGAGACGGAGTATAAGGTCACAGAGGCGTGCTGGGAAACCACAGTGCTCAATGTAGCGCATACTAATTAGAATAACCTAATTCTCAGGCAGGATCTGGTTTTTAAAAATGAAATAAAGATCTCTGGTTTTCAGTTCTGACTAAATATACCAAAAATCCTACTTTTTGTGTATGGTAGATTGAATTCTATGACTTTTAGGAGTTTAGCAGACAAAGGAAATTCAGTAGTGCACTTGGCCAAGAAGAAAAATGCCCAGGAGCACTTCCAAAATGTGAGAGGTGATACTATGGGGTTGATTTACTAAAGGCAAATAGACTCTGCACTTTGCGAAATGCAGTTGCACTCTGCAAGAGCAGTCACTCCAGGGACTTAGTAAATGAGTAAAAGCTCTGCTGACTGCCATCATCCAATCATGTGCAAGCAAAAATGCTGTATTTTTTATCCATCTTCCGTGCATGGGATTGGGTATTCTTTAAAGTGAAGCTATACCTCATTTACTAAGCTCTGGAGCAAGTGTACTTGCAGAATGTAACTGCACTTTGCAAAGAGTACAGTCTATTTGCCTTTAGTAAATCAATTCCTATGTGTTGTGCATTCAGGCATAGTAACATCTGTCGAGAGCTAAGCTGGCCATGCCAGTAGAATTTTGTTTGAATTTCTTCTTGAATAAATCACATTCGTTTATGAAAAAATGATACAAATTGTAATGAAACCTATTTAATTTGTCTGGGAATCCATTCAAATAGCAGGCTAGGATGTAATTTTAACTACTTGCCAATTGCAATATGTATATATACTTTGTGGTTTGTAAGTGGTTTACTGGGATTATGGCTGAACATAACTGGTATTGTTTTTTTTCTGCAGGCTGTCGGCGTTCTCATGAAACCGGTCTGAGCCGCTCGCCGGTGCTTCTCGGGCTTACTGTTACCGCCGGTTCACAATGATCTGATGGGAAAGCCGTCTGCTCCCATAGGCGATCAAAGAGTTAACACTCTTTGATGGACTCTATGGCCTTTTTCTCTTAAAGTGGCTATAAAGGCACAAGGTGTTTTACATTCATGCATTCTATGCAGAAAAGTAAAAAAAACCTTCTGTGTGCAGCAGCCCCCCTAATACTTACATGAGCCCCCTCACGATCCAGCGATGTCCACGAGAGCCTTGCTTCTCTGAGGACTCACACTCCTGATTTTATTGGTAGCAGCGGGAGCCATTGGCTCCCACTGCGTTCAATCACAGCCAGGGAGCCAATTTAGGAGACAGAGGGGGCGGGGCTCCGTGTGTGAATGGACACACAGAGCAGTGGCTCAGCTCAGGGGACCCTATAGCAAGCTGCTTGCTGTGGGGGCACCCGACAGGAGGGAATAGCCAGGAGCGCCGGCGTGGGACCCAAAAAGAGGAGGATCCAGGCCACTCTGTGCAAAACCCCTTCACAGAGCAAGTAAGTATGACTTGTTTATTATTTTTTTGAAAAAAAAAGGTAAAGAAGAGATTTGGGGTCTTTTTGACCCCAGATCTCTTCATAAAGAGGACCTGTCATCCTTATTTCTATTATAAAGAATGTTTACATTCCTTGTAATAGGAATAAAAGTGATAGAAAAAAAAAAAATTGAATGGACAGTGTGAAAAAAAAGTAAAATAAAGAAGAAAAAAAAAAGTAAAGCAACCTATCCCTCCGAGCTCGTACACAGAAGGGAACGCATACGTATGTCGCACACGTATATGTAAACAGCATTCAAACCACGCATGTGAGTTATCGCCCACAAACGTTAGACTGGGAGCAATAATTCTAGCACTAGACCTCCTCTGTAACTCTAAACCGGTAACCTGTAAAGGTGTTTAAAGCGTTGCCTATGGAGATTTTTAGCTACCGAAATTTGTCGGCATCACACGAGCATGTGGCAATTTTAAAGCATGACATGTTAGGTATCTATTTACTTGGCGTAACGCCATCTTTCACATAATACAAATAAATTGGGGTGATTGTGTTTTTTTTATTCATTAAAATGTATTTTTTGCAAAAAAATTGTGTTTGCAAAACCGATGCGCAAATATTGTGTGACAAAAACAAATTGCAACAATCACCATTTTATTCTCTAGTGTCTCTGCTAAAAAAACATTTATAATGTTTCTAGCAAAAAATACTGATTTAAACTTGTAAACAAAAAGTGCCAGAACGAGGGGAGGGCTACTTTGCATTTTTCATACATATCGGTTCTGGATAAAGCAAGAATATTGGAGAGAAGAGAACACTAGATAAATAGAATAGTGATTCCATTCACTTTGGAGGATCGTAAATTAGATAGAGGTTCCCTGTAGGGTTGCCACCTGTCTGGGATTCCCTGTTTGGGTTTGGAATCATGTGTCCGGGTTTCAGACCACCTGAAACTCAGACACATGATTCAGACCAGACTATGGCTTTCCAGAAGGGTTGCTGGCTGCAGTTGTGTAAGCTGAGAGTGTCTGTTACACTCTCTTCCACCACACTGCCCAAAGCCAGCACTAACAACCCCCCCCCCCCACACACACACACACACACACACACACACACAGATGGGAGAGGAGATCTACTCCTATTCCTCCCGCCCCTACCCCTCTGTGTCTGCTCACACTCTAATCCCCGGCGCTGTGCCTCAGAAAAGGAAAGTGGGGACCGGGAACATTAGAAGTCCAGCAGTCTCAGATACATCTGGATGAGAGGTGCTGACTGCCAAGGGGTGAGTGGGCTCACCATCCATCCCTTTCTGTGACTGAAGTCTCCCCCCTTCACTCTCCTGCCTCTGAATGAGTACACTAAGGTTAATTAGAGTTCTCAGAGCACCCCTTACATCAGAGTTCCCCTTTACACCAGAGGCCACAGTGTTCCCCCTTACATCAGTGTCCTCTCTGTACATCAGAGTTCTCAGTGTTCCCCTTAAATCAGGGTTCCCAGAGCATCTCTTATGTTATAGTCCCCAGAGTTCTCCCTTACATCAGAGTCTTCAGAGTCCCCCCTACAATGTAAGGGAACTCTGATTTCAGATGTAAAAAGGGAACTCTGCGGGTTCAGATGTAAAAGGGGAACTCTGTTGCATTACCATGTGGATTATCGCACCCATTTATTTCTTCTCACGTGCTACTGAGCTACTGGGCTTTGTTCACCCTTGCTTTGTCTGCTGCTTGACCGCGCCTTCCCACCTGGGCACAGAGTGTTCCCTTTATGGGGTGCCTATGGGTTGGCTACGCTGGTCGCAGAGTCCTGGCCACGGCCCCCCTGGTTGCCTCTTCTCCACCTACTCCTAAGTTTGACCCATGGTTATTGTAGCCGTTATTTTGTTAAGCGCATCTGGCTTGTATTTATCTTGTCACTCTGTTTACCAATTGTTGTTACCTGTTTACTTTGTTCTCCAATAAAATGTTTGAACCAGAAAAAAAAAAAAAAAAAAGGGGAACTCTGTGGAATCTGATGTAAAGGGGGACTCTTGTGATTAACTTCATATGATTAGAAATGTTATTTAATTGCAAAATATATGGATAGTTTATACTATAAAAAATAAATAAAATAGTTGTGCACCACTAAAGTGCTCGCGTTTGACTTGAAGAAAAGGTGGCAACCCTAGCTCTTAGTCATATTAGACATGAAGCTCAGGGACATTGCTAGAATCCAAATGTTTTGTTTGCAACCTAAATAAGGCCTATGGAGAATATTCCTATTTCCATTCAGAACTTTCTGTAACTGATTTTGGTCTTGCTCTATGCTCCAGGAGGTCCAGGACCTGATTGCCCTGGCACTTTTCCACTGCAAGTACCGGCTCGTAGCGGCTCGGCTCTACTCGGCCCTGCTTGGCCCGGTTTGCTTTTCCACTGCGGTACCGCATGGTATAGTGTCGGAACGGTTCGGTACAGTACGGTATAGGTTTGCTTTTCCACTAAAGTAGTACTAAAGTTAAGTGGGTGGGATAACAACGGGGTGGGTGGGATTCTCTGACCAATCAGTGGCTAGTAGTGACTGCATGCAAAGGATTGTGGGATATGGTACCAGTTTGGTACCTGTTGGAACCACAATCGAGTAGGTACTGTTTTTTCAGAGCCGTACCGTACCGTACCGTTCGGTTCCATGCAGTGGAAAAGCAAACCTATACTGTACCGTACCGAACGTTCCGACACTATACCATGCGGTACCAGCAGTGGAAAAGCACAAAAGCGTGCCGAACCGTTACGGTTCCATGCAGTGGAAAAGCGCCAGAGGTGTGGTACTGGTGGGTAGGTTAAAATACCTGACAAAAGCAGCTCTTGTTTTTTTTTTTTTTTTTTTTAAGCCCGTAGCGTGTGCAACACACTCAAAAGACTCCACCCGGTGCATAAAAAAGTGCACACACACAAAGTGAGAACACAAAAAGTGCACAGGGTGTGCGAAACTAGTGGTCTTCCCTCCGAAGAGGTAGGACCCAAACCTCGATCCCCCGGGGCGCAAGACTCCTGACAGGGATTAAGGTACTCATGGTCTGTCTGGCCGAAACCAGACCGACCCCGTTCTTCAGGGGGACTGCCGAAACAGCCCCCACCGAGTACTAAGTGGGGCTCCCCCGAAGGGAGACCCCATGAGAGAGGGCGGACTTAGCCAAAAGGCCATATCCACCCCCTCCCAAGACTTAAGGTAGGGCCCGAGGACCCACACCCTACAAGTCGTGCAAAAATAAAGAAGACAAAGGTGATAGTGCAGGTGACAAACTACAAAGAAAAAAAGACAAACAAAACAAAAAGTGGGGGAGGGGAAGTGGGGAAAGTGCTATGGTGCCATGTGAGGAACCAAGGCAGGCCTTCCAGCCGGAATAAAAAATTCCTCTGGTGCAAGCCAAAAGGCCTGTCCCAAGAGGCAGGTGCGGAAAAAGTGTGCATAGTGCAGTGACCAAGGTGCCAAAATAACTCAGGCGAGCTGCCCCTCAAAAAAGCAGCTCTTGTTTTTTTTTTTTTTTTTAAAGCCCGTAGCGTGTGAAACACACTCAAAAGACTTCACCCGGTGCATAAAAAAGTGCACACACACAAACGTGAGGAACACAAAAAGTGCACAGGGTGTGCGAACAAAGTGGTCTTCCCTCCGAAGAGGTAGGACCCGAACCTCGATCCCCCGGGGCGCAAGACTCCTGACGGGGATTTGAGGTACTCATGGTCTGTCTGGCCGAAACCAGACTGACCCCGTTCTTCAGGGGGACTGCCGAAACAGCCCCCACCGAGTACTAAGTGGGGCTCCCCCGAAGGGAGACCCCATGAGAGAGGGCGGACCAAGCCAAAAGGCCATATCCACCCCCTCCCAAGACTCAAGGTAGGGCCCGAGGACCCACACCCTACAAGTCGTGCAAAGTGAAAAAAGGTGATAGAAAAGTGACAAACCACAAAGAAAAGGCACACACAAACAAAAAGGTGGGGGAGGGGAAGTGGAGAGGTGAATTAGTGCCCTTGTGAAAATACAAAGGCAGGCCTTCCGGCCGGAATAAAAATTCCTCTGGTCGAAGCCAAAAGGCCTTGCCCAAGAGGCAGGTGCTTAAAAAAGTGTGCGTAGGTGCAGTGACCATGGTGCCGAAAAACTCAAGGCGAGCTGCCCCTCACCAGTGAGAATTAAGGCACCCCTGGGCTGCCACCCCAGGGGCACATACACTACGGGCTTTTTCTACCCCGGCCCAAAGGCCAGACCAAGCGTAGCCCTATCCTACCAGGAGGCATCAGAACTTTGGACAGCTTAGGGAGAACCTGCCTTCGACTGGGGACAAGCCTTTTGCAAGGCCAGATTCAACCCAGGAGGAAAGGCTCCCCCACCGCCACCGCCGTTCCTTACCAATCACATCCAGGAGCAGTACTAACTGGCCGCAGATCCAGTTTTCTCGCTCCCTTCAAACTGGTAGGGGCGGACCCGCTCAAATCAGAAGGCAACGGACCCATCCGGCTTTCTCTGACAGTGCCTACTTCCCGGTCCCCCAGTGACGTCTGGAGCGCCCCGGTTCATTTCAGCCCCTGCCGATACTAACCATCAGGGTCCATACCAACTGATAAGAACAGATACTACACTTGATCTTAGCCAAAAGGCCGAAAAGCAGCTCTTGTGTGTTATGTGCAAATACACAACAGAAAAAGATCTGCTGTGATAATTCACAGCAGAAGCTGAGCTGCGAGTCCCCGGGATGTCCTCTGTCACTCGCTGATTGTTAGTAAAACACAGGGAACTGAAATATGCAAACAAGGCAAATCTCAGTTCTGACAGGGGGGAAGGGGTGATCCTGTTTCACTGCAAAGTAGAGATTAGAATCGGTTTCTTCCACTAGTAAAATCAACACACAGTGTACACAAAAACACTGGCTGGTAACACAGTTAACCCTTAGATTGCCCTAGATGTTTAACCCCTTCCCAGCCAGTGTCATTAGTACAGTGACAGTGCATATTTTTGGCACTGATCACTGTATTATGGTCACTGGTTCCTGCAAAGTGTTAATTAGTGTCGGATAGACCGCAGCAATATCGCAGTCCTGCTATAAGTCACTGATCGCCACGATTACTGGTAAAGAAATAAATACAAATTGCATAAAAATATCCCATAGCTTGTAGACGCTAAAACGTTCGCGTAAACTAATCAATATAAGCTTATTGGGATTTTTAGTTTACCAAAAACGTGTAATTATGAAGATTTTTTTCCCCAAAATTGTCGGGTTTTTTTGTTTATAGCGCAAAAAATAAAAAACACAGTGGTGATTAAATAGGACCAAAAGAAAGCTCTATTTGTGGGTAAAAAAATTACATTAATTTTTTTTGGGTAATTGTCGCATGACCGCGCAATTGTCAGTTAAAGTAACGCAATGCCATATCGCAAAAAGTGGCATGGTCATGAAGGAAGGGTAAATCTTCTGGAGGTCAAGTGGTTAATTCATTTTTCCATAGCTCCTTGGGTTCCTGGATAACTCAGGGAAGATATGTATTTCATGCTTTCCCCCTTCAGCAGCTCAGACAGGCCACATCTGATGAAGAAGAGTTAGCTAGGCAAGTGATCTGCAGCCAAGTGAGAGGGCCTCCCCTGTCAAAACTGGCATGTAGGCAGGCAGCCGGGTCAGAGCCTAATAGCAAACATCTCCGGAAGATTCACCTACTGTAGGGAGCATCTCACAGCTTGCTACCAGCTTATCCCAGTACCAATAGGGTGGCCCTTTATCCTTGTCTTCCTACAGCTGTTTGCCTGTGTTACCAGAGCTACCCTGGAACACACTGAGAGAGATACTGTCTATGATGAGAATTTCAAGTAACTGTTTGTGTTCTGTACTATTTTAGTTAAGCAATGATTACCAGCTTGTCACTGTTATTATAGTGTCTTTTAGAGACCATGCTATGCAGCCACATGTTACCCTGAATAAATCACAGGCACTTTACTGTGAACAGTTCATGTTTTGCACGTTCAATTATATGTTTTGCATTATTATGTGGTATATGTATGCTTTTTTTTGTCATTCTGAACCTGTTTTGCATTTTTGCTTCAAACTTTGCATTTGTTTAGTAAAATGCAAGTTAGTTACTCTCTGCCTGATTGCCTATTCTGTTACACTTGTAGCAACTTCTAGTGTGCTAGATGTAGATAGGTTTTTGTTAGTGTAGGTAAAAATTAGTTTTAGCTCAGGGCTAAGCCTGTGCTATGAATCTGGGTCAGGGTTCAGTGACTCAGGGCTGGATGACTCATCCTAGCAGCTTCTCTGGCGCCTCCCCCCTGTTTTCTGGGACATTGGAAAATGTTCTAGACATAGTGGGTGGAGGTTAGGAGGAGCTACTTGGAATATTTATGAGGACCTCATTCAATCCCCTAAAAAAAGGGATGGCAGGGGGCAGACCACCTCATAAATAGGTATGAGTCATGCGAGCAAGGGCAGTTGGGTGGAAGATGGATTGCTGAGGAGGCTGTCGGTGGCTCTTGAGGGTGCCCCGTAGTCTGGGGAAGATGACCTCGGGTTTGGGCTCAGGTGCTGGAAGGAACCTGCCAAAACACATGGAGGAAGCCCTTCCTGGAGGCAGGGGAGCAAGGAGAGAGGACAGCAGGAGTAGGTCAGGGCATAGATCTCCTGAGAGTTACCTGGGTGGGCTGGTGAGTGTCAGTCTGAAGGACTGTGGGAGAAGTTAGCCTGGAGGGCTTGAGAATGGGGCAGCTGCAGCCAGGTGGGTTGCAATGCCTGAAGAGGTGGTGCTGGGATCAGTAGTCACAGGAGTAACGCAAGCTGGATACTGAAATTCTACACAACCAAGGGGCATCGGGTTTCTGCCTGTAATAGGCCATTGCTTTTAATCTGACTGAGTGACTGTTAGATCATTACACAGTGATCCAGCTGGTTCTGCAAGCAAGTGTGTGCTGGAGGAAGAAGAGAAGCTGTATATGGAGACTGTTGTAGTTTAAGTAAATTTGCATCCCATAACTTCCCATCCCTAGCTAGTTATTACCCTCAATAAATAACAAAAACAACAAAGTCATGGACTGTTCCCTGACTCAAGTGTGCCTGTGGAAATTGAGTGTGCCTGGCTGTGTAGGGTGGGGGATCCCAGTTTTCTTGGTGGCTCCTTAGGGGGTGAGCTACACACTGATTACATGGTGAGCCTACGATATCATAAATGCTAACGGCTATGTTCACCTTTTTTTTTCTAAATTCCAGCTTCTCTGTGTCCCAATATAACATTAATGTACCTCGTTTCAAGAAAAGAAAAATATTTCTACCTGTCCTACAGGTTACCTGAGGCTACCTCAACCTCCAGTTTGTTGTATAAAAAACTCCATTACTTCCAGGATGACCCTCAGGTTGGGAAAAATGTTAAGACATAGGAAAGAGTTCACCAGCTGATCTCATTAACCCTGCATCTGCCCTCCTCCTACAGGAGATTGCACCCACCTACCTCTGCAGGTTCATGCTTTTCCAATGCAGTCAGTGATTACTATCCCCACTAAATACATAGCAATCTTTTTTTTTTCTACCTTAACTTCATCTTGGATAGGTTTTTTATATTTGGCAGAGTGTGCAGGAGCTGAGCAATCAGATAACAGCCTATGTGGTGCAGAGCTGTAATATTTAAAACAGGAGAAATGTGTCCCTAGATGTCTGTAAAGCTCACTATACACTATACAATCTGATTGTACAATCTCCTTTAGATCTACCATCAACTATGTAGTGTTAAGGGCCATACACACTATAAGATTTTCTGAAGACTTTTTCCTTTAGACTTACCAAAACCATATAATATGAGGTCAAACCTAAGCACTTTCAATTTGTATGCAATCTGGCAGGCCCTTGCACTACATAGAAAAGGTAAATCTGAAGGAAATCTAACCACAAAAGTTGGATAGTGTGTATCCAGCTTAAGGGCATACCTGATTGGATACAAAGTGATTGGCTAGATGGTATGTTCTCCTGTTACATCATTTTGGTAAATCTACAGGAGATCATTCAGAGATTTACAATAAAATTGTATAGTCTATAGCCGCCTTCATACACCTTAAATTAGCTAGTTGTACTTTCAGACATTTGTTAATGGCACCCCAAACACAGAAGCAAACACACATTTTGCCACGTGAAAAAACAAGTGGCAAAAAACATGCAGAAAAATGGGCAATAAAATAAATGTGCAAACCTTAACACACTAAAATGGGCTGCTCTATATGTGTTGTGGGAAAAATTAGCCAAAAAATGCGTGCTGCCACTTACACTAAGTGTAAATGGCGCCTGAAAGTGAAATTGATGTGTTTACATAAGAACAATGAGGCTCCATGCACATCTGTGTATTTCCAAACACACAGCAAACCACATAGAAAACGCACGCTTTTCCACGTGCTTTGGAAACAGACTGCAAATGCACATCACACTTGTATTGCCATTATTTGTTAATGGCATCCCAAGCACAAGTAGCAGGCATACGTTTGGCAATGTTCAAATGCGCTGCAAATGCACCAAAAAGCAAGGTAAAAAAAGCTCCGAAAAAAAGTGCTGCAGTTTCTTTGGGGCATTTGTCGAACATAGGGCAGCCCATTCAAGTGAATGGGTTAGCCTATGTATGACAAGCAAAAACGCTCCAAAACACCCAAGAAAATCCACATGCGGGAACACGAGTTCCCGCTATGCAGAGATGTGAACGGGGCATGATAGATGAGTGTCTCAGTCCAATCCATCGTCCTGTGTACTTGTATAAAGTTGGTCATACAATATGCAATCTCATTGTACAATCTCTGTACAATTTTCTTTAGATTTATCAAAACTATTGTGAGGGATTAGCTCGGTGGTAGGCGTAGATGACCCCTTGGGGGGTGCGTTTTCCCAGAGAGATAGCCGACAATTGCTTGCAAACAACAGTTTGGTTTATTAATGGTGTTTTCTTCACCAGACTGCAGGCAGCAAAAACATCCAAAATAAAATAAAACAGAAAATAAAGCCTTGCCTCTGTGGGCGGCTACCTTCTCACTCTGGAACCTACCTAAGAGTCTGTCTCCAACCTACTGTTGGGCAGACTTTCTTGTCCTACAGCGGACACTCAATAGTCCATTTATAATCTCTTCACACAGCACAAATGTCCATTGAACATGTCCTTAACTCATCACAATGAGAATGTCTCTTGGCTTGCCTCTTCACATGGCAAACATTCCTTTATTTCTTTCACATAGAAATAGTTCGTTTTCTCACCTTTGAGACGTCTTCACACTTGGTTACCCTCCTTAGCGCACATCACTTCAGGGGGGTCTTCTCCCATGCTCACCAGCTTGTTGGGAGGCACACATCTGACTGTCCTCCTTCTCCCAGCCCACATGGCTTCAGGAGACAGCTTCCGGAGGCAGCAGTCCTTCTCCCATGCCCACACGGCGTTGGGAGGCACACGCATGTCTGCCTTCCTCTCCCAGCCCACACGGCGACAGGAGGCAGCAATCCATTAGACTTCCTTTGGACAAATTATAGAGGCCTTCATTTCCTCATTCTGAACAGCTGAAGGCCTTTCAACTTCCTTAGACAGTTCTGGCTACCTCTGCAACCGACACCCTATAGTAATTAGTGATTTGTCTAACCCAGGTGGAAGTGTAGCTCCTGTCTGTGACTACATTCACAGATTTACCTGACTTCCTGTCACACTATGGAATAGAAGGACCCACCTGAACAATTTAATCAATTTGTATCAAATCAGACAGACTCTTGTACTATATAGCTGAGGGTCTAAGATCTAAGTTACATTTTACAATCAGATTGTGCAGGAAGTGGGTAGAAATAAAACAAGAGGGTGGTATAGTAATGAGGGAGGAGTGGTCCGGAGTGGTGAACACGCCCTATCACGCCCTCTTTCTGGATGTCTCATGATCAACAGGAAGTGATGGTATAAGAAAGTATTTTTAACTACTTCCTGCCTCCCCGCAGTAGTTGTTTTTTTTTTTTTTAAAGATTTGTTTATTGAGTTTAAAGACAGACAAGCATACAGCAAATATAACAAACTTGCCCAGATCAGTGCACAAAAAAAAAAAAACTATGTACTCAAGCAAGCATTAAAGAGGTTGAAAACCTCAGAATTAAAAAAAAAAAAAACAAACACCTGAAAGACAAACACATAATGAGCTAGTATGCATCGCATACTAGCTCGATATGAAATACTTACCTTAGAACGAAGCCCCGCAGTGCCGACCGCTCACCTCTTTCACGGGTGACATTTTCGGTCGCTCTACGGCCATCTGATTGGCTGGAGCCGTGATGACATCACTCCCACGCATGGGCGCGGGAGCCGATGTTCACGGCACAGTGCTCTGAAGGAACGGCCCGAGCGGCCGTTCCTTCAGAGCGCATGCGCCAGTGATGTCACTGGCTGCATGCAAACTAAATATCTCCTAAACGGTGCATGCACGGTGGGAGATATTTACAGTACCTATAGGTTAGGTAAGTCTTATCATTGGCTTACCTATAGGTGCAAATTGCAGAGGAGGATTTACTTCCTCTTTAAACAATAAACAATATTCAATTATCATCACACAGGTCTCTTGTAATTATAAAATGAGTGGTCACAAGGAATTATACAGGCAGCAAAGTTTTGAGTTAGGTGGATTAGTCAAAATGAATAGGGTGTATTGCACAACCAAAGAGTAAGATAGCTATCACAATGATATGATATTGGAGTAAGAGTTAGAGGGCTAGCTATCCTGAAGTGGGTTACTGAGTTCACCTACCTGGGAGTCAGGGTGTCGGCTAGGGTGGCGGACTACCTTGCTCTTAATCTTCTCCCATTGCTGGATGTCTTTAAGTGTAGGGCGGAAGTGTGGCGAGACCTACCTTTGTCGGTTTTGGGGCGCATTAATCTAGTGAAGATGAAACTTCTCCCTGTCTATCTGTATTTTCTTAGGAACTCTCCGGTGTGGGTCCCCTGTTCGTTTTTCCGCCGGGTCTATGGACTGATAGGTTCCTTTATCTGGGGTAACTCCCCTCCTCGGATTGGTCTGCAGGTGTTACAGGAACCCTGGGGTCAGGCGGGTCTGGCCTTGCCTGACCTTTACAAATATTTTCTGGCTGTGCAGGGAGTGGTTGCGCATCGCTGGCTTCGTGGGGACGATGGGGATTCTGCCACGGTGCTAGAGGCGGCTGTTTTGGGTTCCCATGAGAGCCTTTGTCTTCTTTTACATCAGGGATCCAAGGCTAAATTTATGCTAACGGGTATGATGCGCTCCACCATCAAAGCCTGGGAACATATGCGGGCGCTGATGGAGCCTGGAGCGACTGGTGTGTCCCCGGCCTCCCCCCTGTGGTGGAATCCTAGGTTTCCTCATTTTGACTCGATTCCTGATCTTGCTATCTGGGCCATCTAGGGGGTTAAAACACTGGGGGATGTTTCCTCCGGTGGTGAACTCTGCCCCTTTGACGCCCTGAAGGCACGATATAATCTGCCGAATCAATATCTATTTCGCTATCTTCAGCTCCGTCATGCATTTCTGGCCCAGTTTGGTTCCTCCTGTGTGGAGCTTAAAGCTTCGACCCTGGAAACGGTGGTGCAGGCTGCGGATATGCGGAAACCCCTCTCGGAGTTGTATAAGGAACTGTTTGTTACCACTCCGTTAGCGGTGCGCAGGTGTAGGGAACGTTGGGTGGAGGAGGTGCCGGACTTGGATGGCGACGATTGGGATGATATGTGGAGCTCCCCTTTGGCTTACTTGGTCTCTGCAAGGGATTGCCTGATTCATTTTAAGTTTCTACATAGGATCTATTATACGCCGGCGAGGCTGGCACGAATTTACCAGACATCATCTGCGGAGTGCTGGCGTTGCTCGCATTCTCCGGCAGATTTTAGCCATGTCTTCTGGCGGTGCCCGGTGGTCCGGAATTATTGGGCGTCTGTGCTGGCTTGCATTGCGGAGGTGGTTAAGATTCCGGTTCCTAATTCTGTTGAGGTCTGTCTCTTGGGGTTGGTGGATGGCTTGGTCCCCGCAGGGGCCCTCCGCACGCTGGTCAGTTTGCTTCTCTTTTATGCTTGTAAGGCCCTGCTCCTACACTGGAAGAGCCCCCTGGCTCCCACCATCCTCTTTTGGAAGGGCCTGGTTAATAAGGTGACTCCGCTCTATAAGGCTACATATCTCAGCAGGGGGTGTCCTCGCAAATTTGATAAGGTGTGGAAGATATGGATAGATTCCCCGGCCTCAACCTCCGTTGAGCAGTCTTAGAAATCCTACTGTGTGTTTATTTGGGATGGCTGGGGTGGTGTGGTACTGAATGCTGATGTTTTCTTCCTAAATATCCTGTGATTGCTGACTTAATGTTCTCTACTTTTCCAAATTGTTTCTCCATTCTCTGAGTAGGAAATGAGGTTGCTGATTACTGTTCGCTTGCTGGACTTATATCTTTGTCTTATGGACTTGCTCCTGACTTGACGGGTACTCATGCCCCCATCTGGGGCTTTGTTTTTGAATGATGGACCTACTGGGTGGAGCCTGGGGGGGGGTGGGGGTGGGGGGTGACCGGTTGTCAATTGTTTTTGTTTGAGTGATGCCCTGTGTGGCATTGTGTTGTATTTGTCTGTTTTGTTTGTTGAAAAAAATTAATAAACAGAAATTTTCAAAAAAAAAAAAAAGAAGAGGGCTAGCTATCCAACTACCCCAAATTTTATTAAATGTTTTAGCTCTTTTCCAAGTCTCAAATGAGAATTTATACAATGGTAAAGAATCATTGATTGATTTCAACCATAGGGATCTTGTGGGGGGGGGGGGACTTTGGTCCCTTCCATGATAATAAAATGGATTTCTTTGCATAGAAATATAAGATACATAGTAGTCTCATACAAAGAGAGGGGACATGCAGGTCACCAAAGATACCCAGAAGGCAATTCTTGGGATTTACAATGTTTGGCAGACCCAATGCAGAGGAGACAATGGAACCTATAGCTATCCAAAAGTCCGTAACCATGGGGCAGGTCCAAAAACAATGTAGGAAGTCAGCGGTTTGGCCGCGACCTCTAAAACATTCAGCGGAAGTGGAATATCCAGGGAGGCCCACTTCGTCAGCGCAACCCGAAATCTAAATTTAGAAGGACCTGGGTGTTTTAACATTTTCTCCAGTGGTGGCACTCTAATAGGATTGTCCAGAGAACCAAATTGTGCACGGACAGCATGTCAAAGTTGGTAATAGTAAAACAGATAGGTGTGTGGGTAGATCGAAGTCCATGTGCAATTGGTAAAAGGATTTAAAACCCTGTGTAAAGTATAAGTGGCACAGATACTTAATCCCCTTAGAGTACCATCATTGTGGATCAGGCAGGGAGTATAATTCTTGCAAATCAGGGTTGAACCACAAGGGGTTGTTAGGGGATGTTGACCATGAATCTTTGGAAATTTTCATAACTATGGTCTGAAATAAGGAAAGTGAAGTGCATAGCATTGATGTGCCCGGGCGAGCTGAAATCCGGCCACTATAGATAACATTATGAAGAGTTTCTTAGGATAAAGCGTTGGCCCTTTCCGTAGTGGTACAAGCATTAGCGGCAATTGGATGTGGCCAGTCATGGACATGAACCAGTTGGGATGCCAGGTAATACAGATACAAAATTAGGAAACACCAAACCTGACAAGTGCGCTGGGAGTCGCAGCGTTTCAAGTGCCACCCTGGGAGGATGGCCATTCTGTAGGAATGCCATGCATATTGTATCAATTCGTTTAAAGATGAATTTGGGGATTTTGGAAGTGAAATTGACCATAATCATCAAAAAAGGGGGTAGAAAAGCAGAGGCCATTTAAAAGATAAGGCCATTCCCACGCGGTGTAAGAAGCAAAGAAAGAAAAAACTTTATTGAATTAGCAATGATAAATTACATATTGTCACAAATATCTGCAAGAAGGTCACAAGGCATGACATACAAACAAGTTAAAAACGCATCCAGGTGATGACACAGGGTCACTGGATCAGGGGACGTGACACTCAAACACAGATATGTGAATACACTTTATATAATTCCCACTGAGCTGTATATCAAAACTACAATATATTAGCCATGGCATGGAATTGGCCGTAATGTAGAGCAGCTTAGGTAGATAGATCATTTTGATAACATTGGCCCTTCCCATGAGGTCCAGTGATAAATCTATCCATTGCTTGGTCTGTGTTTGCAACTGAGATAACAGGGGACATAGATTGGTATTAATATACAAAGATTTAGGTAATTGAACTATAACATCCAAGTATCTAAAAGAAGACACAATTTGTAGTCTGGAGTCAAGGTGAACCATAGGTATCGTAGCCTTGTCTAAAGGAAAAAGGTTAGATTTGTCCTAGTTCAGATCTGTAGCCAAAGGTATTAATTTTGGAAAGAAGAGTTTTTAGGGAGTCATGAATATTGGCCAGATAAACGAAGGTGTCATCTGCGTAAAGTGAAACACAATCCTCTATAGTGTTAATAGGGAGGCCTTTATTAAAGGGGAACTAAGGATATGTACAGCAAGGTGCTCTATGACTAGAGCGAATAGGAGGGAGGACAGAGGACATCCCTGCCTAATGCCCCTGGCTATGGGGAAGGCATCAGTAACATGAGAATTAACTCTTATACGGGCCAATGGTGAAGTATAGAAGAGTCTTCTCCATGCTATAAAGCGAGGGCCAAATCCATAAAGCTGTAACACTTGGAATAAATACGGTCATTCTTCGCTATCAAAGGCCTTACACGTATCTAGGGATACAATAGCACCAGTAGGGGAACAATCATGGGGATAATGTAAATTATGGAACAACCTGCGAATATTCATTCTTGTGGACCGGCCTGGTATTATTCCTCCCTGATCGCTCCTCACTAGTTTCGCAACCAAGTTGTTGAGATGTATGGCCAGCAGTTTAGCTAGGATCTTAACATTGATAACATTGATAAGAGAAATTGGGCAGTATGAGTCACATTCAATAGAATCGTTACGAGGTTTTAATTACAGGATAATCAGAGCGTCTCGTTTAGTGGGAGGGTGAATTCCAACTTCTAGGGCTTTATTATAGGTATTAGGAAGGAATGGGCATAGTAGATGTTTAAAGTGGGTACACCATTCATCCGGGAAGCCATCAAGGCCTGGCGTCTCACGTGCCGGTAGTTGCGAAATTGCCAAGGCAAGTTCCTCAACAGAAAGAAGCCCCTCCAATTCCTCATGTGTATAAATTGACAGGGAGGGAAGAGATATTTGTGCCAGATACTCACTCAATTGAGATTCAGAGTAATGTGCTCTGGTTGCAGAGAGGTCTTTGTAAAAGGATAGAAAGGCTTCCACAATATCCCCAGGAGTGTCACTAATCTGACCCTGAGGAGTTAAAATTTGGGGAATAGATATTGGGGAGTACTCTGGTCTAGTTAAATAGGCCAGTAGATGACCAGCCATGCTCATATGTTTTTTGGGCAATATGTAGCATTCGTTTTTGTGTGAGGTCTAGCAAACAGAGCTCATATTCTCTGTGGCTGTGTAACCACTTGTCCCTTGTGACGGAATCAGGGTTTTTAACATAAGCAGATTCTGCCACTAACATGTCAGTTTCTAGGTCTTCCGTACGCTGTTGGGTATTCTTATGTAAAGCACCTGTAATTGACATAAAAATGCCCCACAGAGTAGTATAAAAGGCCTCCTACTCTGTCAATGGGTCAATTGTGCCAGATTTTTGTTCCAATAATTGGTAATACTGTGCTTACATCCCCCCTAAACCACCTTATCCTCCAGCCATTGGGAATTCAAGCGTCAAATGGCGGGGCTAGAGCCTGGGAGGAGGGGAAGATCCACAGATAGGGTTGAGTGGTCAGACACGCCTCTAGATAAATAGGACACATTTGAGATGATAGGAAGCGTGGCATCTACAGCAAACGCCAGATCTATATGAGACATGACGAGGAAGGAATCAGAATGGCAGCAATAATGACTGTCATCCGGATGCTTCCACCGCCATATCTCAGTAAGACCATGTACCTGTGCCCAATCAGTAAATGAAGTGAAGGACCTACCACCACCCACCAAGTGGTCCACAGCTGGGTTCAAAACAGCATTAAAATTTCCAGTGTAAATGTCACAGAGACAATCCATAATGTAAGTATAACAAATCTCCCTTCCGGGTCAGTTTTGACTTGCGGAATCTCGGCAGAAAGGGACTTGGCCAATAAAATAGAGACCCCTCTAGAGTAGGTCGTATGGGTAGCATGAAATTAGTTAGCTAGCCATGGGCATTTAAGGGCCCGTACATTTGTGCCGGTAAGATGTATTTCTTGAAGACAGATTATATGTGGTTTATATTACTTCAAGAAGGAAAAGACCAGGGACCACTTCTGGGGTGAATTTAAACATCGGACATTCCAAGACTTGATCTTTACCACTTAGACATAGTAAATCAGACATTGCATAACAGTTACAATAAGGATGCAGAGCCAAGGTAGAACATTGCAGGACATATCCCCCATAGCATATACAAATAGGAGCGTGTGAGATTAAGAATAATAGAATATTAGGTTAACAGAAAAAAATAACATAAAAAAACTAAAAAAATGCAAAAAATCAAGGGCTCCTGAGGGAGGAGGCCGCGGAGGTGGGTGGTGTGCTCGTTTGATGATAAAGGTCCCGCAGCCAAGAGTGGAGGAACCGTTCAGGGTGAAAGCTTTCCGAACTCTCGGGGAACCCCACAAAGCAGAGGTTGTTCCTGCGGGAGCGGTTCTCTAGATCATCTAATTTGGCTCAAAGGTGCACTAGTTCATTCGTGGATGTGAGCATCGTGGCAGATAAGGGGTGCACTGTATCCTCTAAGGAGCTAGTGTGTTCCTCAGCCACCCCAGGTTCTGTCAAGCACTTTCTGTACATCTTGCTTCAACAGAGAGAAATCAATGTGGATGGTTTCTATTTGGGCAGTGAGAGAGGCTTTACAGTCCTGTATAGCAAGCATGATGTGTGCCAGTGTGGGTTCAGCTTAAGGAGGATCAGTGGCATGGCTGTTTTCCACACAGGGAAGGGAGCTCTGAGGAGATGGAGAGTCTGCTTGGGTAGAGAAGGCAGCAGGGAATGAGTCACTCACCCATGATGGGGAGTTCTGTGCAGAGGATGGTGAAGGCTACCGTGTATCTGATGGCAAGACCGAGGACTCTGCGACATCTTGCTGACAGAACCGAGCGAGCTGCTCTGCCGTGAATGGGGGCGCGGGCGGCCCATATTTTACCATCCTATTGGTCCAGGGGGATGCCCACGGCTGTGGGGGAGGGCACTGTGCCATTTGGTAGATAAGGACACAGGATGACTGCAGGATGGATGCTCTTATAAGTTTAGTTTCCCTTCTCTGCACTTGCCCTAAATAACTATGTTTGTATCAGCAAGTGACCCTCCCAGATAGTGTCTCTTAGCGCCAGATTGGCTGCCATCCTGTCACAGTCACACTATAGGTTGCTGATCACCATAGTTTGTAGACACTATAACTTTCACACAAACCAATTAATATAAACCTATTGGGATTTTTTTTTTAACCAAAGACATGTAGCAAAATACAATTTGGCCTAAATTTATAAAGAGATTTCAATACCACCGAATATGTGTGGCGATAATTTCACTTGTGTAATGAAGTGCTCAAAGTGCTCAGGTAAACTCAATAAACAACTCAATAATAAAAAAAATTCATAAACTATAAATCACATAATAAAGTGCTGCATGCTTCAAATTAATACATATATGGTACATTTAATAAAATCAGTAACGTTTGTGTGTTCAGTGCTTCAAAGTTCATGGATTTTGTGCTTCAAAGTGCAACTCTCCGTGCTCCCCTCCTTTGTGTCCCCACTCTGGAACTCCCTACCCCAGTTTGTTCAGCTATGTCCTACTCTATGCGCCTTTAGGAGATCCCTGAAAACTTCTCAGAGAAGCCAATCCCGCCTCTACCTAACAATTAAACGTTTATTTTCTCCATCAGCTACTCCTTCACCGTCATTACCTTTTGTATCACTTACCTCACCCTTTTAGATTGTAAGTTCTCACATCAAAGCCCTCCAAAGTCCAAACCCTCTTGTCTTGAACTGTATTGTCTCCATTTATATTGTAAAATCGCATCAAAGTCATCCACAAGTCACATCACATAATTGTACCTCAAATCGCCTCAAAAATTCCTCACACTAGTGTGAACCAGAACTTAATCCCATTCATTTTTTTATATTTAAGTCTGATAAAACAGGTGCAATGTAACAAAATATTTTTCTATTTTTATAAGCTGATGTACCAAAAATAAAATTTGTAGACAGTGACCTCTGCTGGTGGATATTCAGAAGGTACCACTTTGTAATTCAATAGGTCACCCACATTTTTATTTATTTAGGTAATTTTTGAAGTAATACTCTTTTAAAATGTATCTGACTGACTACAATTATTTTTAGGAAGAAAAAAAAGTGTATCTCTGGGCTGTGGTGGGGCGGCAGCTGACAAAGATAAGTAATATACCAAACATATAAATAATCCTAAGAAAAAGTGTGTAGCGCCAAAAGTAAATGAACAACAATGAAATGTGAATACTCTGTTACAAATGGAAAACACATTTTTTTTTCATGCTAAAGTGAAAAAAATGTATATATATATATATATATATATATATATATATATATATATATATACAAGTCCCATCTTGAATGAAAATCAACACTAAAAAAAAACCAACATAGCGAAAAATATAGATTTCAATTCACCGTCCCATGATAGGATCGGCATTATAAACTTATTGGTGAAAGCAAAACGTTCAGTGCACAGATGTGCACAAAAAATTGGTGGTGACTTGAAAAGTGAAGAAGTGATCCAGTACAGTGCTCCAGAATCATCCACCACACCCCTGTGAAATGGACACTCACCGGAAAAGCTGGCTGCTGTTACAGCAGCAAACACGCACTCAGTGTAGATCCGCCATCTGTTGTGGGGAAGTCTGTTCAGCAAATCGCACCATCCAGATGTAGCTGTGGTAAATAAAGCTCACCAGGAGCCAGATTAAGTCTCCTTAGTGTAGAGTTTATTGGATTTGTATGTTAAAAGCCAAAATAGAATGAATCAAAAAACCATATGACAATGGGTGCCACTACCGACCCAGTATTGGACAGTGGCCTGACGTCAGCACTAGTGTCTCCTCTCTAACGTGTTTTGTCCAATAGGACGTTATCAAGGGGTCCTCTAGTGTCAGACGTCAAACTAGTTTATATAGCCTCTCAAAACTGCTCAAATCACTGTGTCTCCTTAGAAGAATTGCAGACAGGAATTGATCCGTGTGCCATTTTGTTGGACTGCTGAAAAGTAGATACTTTACCATATAAGATACACATTTAGCAAAAATATGAGAAATACCCACATTAGGTTGCCAGCTATTGACATGGACAAAAGTGGCTTAATAAAAGTGTGTAGAGAGAAGATGTGGCATAATAACTATAAAGGATTAAAAAAAGATTTGTTCAATTTTACAGCAACAGAATGCCCTACCATGAACACACATTTACTGCTGCCTTTTTATAGAAGAACATTCTCCAAAATTACAGGAGAATGTTAAAGGCTGCCAGTGTTCTTCAAGAACTTGTCAACTGAATATGTTGCATTAGACTGCAAGCAACTCTGGACATGTTGCAAAAGTGAACTAGAGACTGCGGAAATGCTACAGGAGACAACAAGAAACTGCAGTTGTGATATAGGTGAATACAAGGGACTGAGAACACACTACAGGAGACTGCAGACATGATAAAGGAGAATTCCAGAGAATGAGAACAAACTACAGGAGACTGCCTGTCATCTGTTCCTCATTCTAGCACCGGTTCTTTCCCTCTGTACAAGACTGCTAGCATGCAGCCAATCAGAGGCCATCAGCATCACAGCCAATCTGCAACCAGATGTTGACCCAAAAGGCTTGTGTATGTGTTGCTTGGTATTTAGCCCCTTTCCACTCACCCTGATGTGATTGGTGATCATGTGAACACTGTGATTGGCCGTCACAGTGGTCCCATGATCCGGAGGCGTGCCCGATGACTGCTGATAGTTAGTCTGGAGCAAGAGCTGTGTTTGACAGCTCAGTCTCTTAACTTGGAGCATGTAGTGAGCATGCTCTCAGCACAGAAATATTGACTGTCCAGCAAAGCATGTGTGCGGCATGTGAACATTAAAGTATGTGTTACATGGGTGGCAAAAGGTTTAACCACTCTATCTGCTGAGCCCCCTGTGTCTCCTAGTATCTTCCAGAGACTGTCCCCATGCTCCTGTGTATTACATTAAACCTCTGTGATCTTTGTGCTTTTCCAATTACTCCAAGCATTTCTGCACTTGGTATCTGCTTGGGACTCTTGTGTACTCCACAGCTTTTAATGTTCCAGTCCCTGCATGTCCTGTGGTTCCTGTGATCCCAGAACTACGGTGCTCCCAGAGACTTTTCTACTGTGTTCCTGTGATCCAGTTTGTAGGGCAGGCAGGTGGTACCTCCCTCCATACTCCCCTCCTCGTTTTGTGCCAAGTGTGGGTCACATGGAAGGCCTACTCCAAGGTGGGTTCTTCTGGGCTATGCTAGGCACCTGTAAAAGGATCACACATGGGTACCTTTACTTCTGTGTCATTTTCCCCACTGACTTCGGACAAGGCTGAGGCCACTGTGGGGGAATACTCAACCTTAAGGCAGGCCTCTGCTTTTAGAAATGAACATACACCATGAACACTTGCACCATAACTGTTCATCTGTCAATGTTTAGGTCCTCATGTAAGTGTACACCTTCACTGTAACTTGCATTTAGGTGGGACATGCCGAGCCTTGTCCACATCCACCCGTCCAGTGTGTCACCGCTACCTCTTTCCCAGTAACGTTACGGGGTCCCGCTATGCACCTAGCCTGGACTCTTTTTTAACTATTGCTCTTCCGTGCCTGTGCACAGGTTGAGAACCTCTGCGGCACGAGTCTGCTCTCATTACTGTGGGAGACGGACCCCTCATGGAACGCTCTCGCTGCAAGAGGCTATCCCACCTGCCAATAAGTAAAAAAGCAGCGCTACAAAAACACAAGTTTATATAAATGATCACAAATTAGACAATTATAAAGTGTAAATAGTGCAATATGAAACATCAAATAAGATGAAAAAAAGCAAACAACCAACTTTTCAAGTTGTAAAGTGCAAAATATATATACTGTATATCCACAAAAGTGCAAAAATACAAATTAAAAGTGTATTTGTAAATTCACGTGTCAAAGATTCATATTTTCATATATCAATAAACAATTATAGTCCATTAATAAGAAGAAAAGTCCCAACAAGAAGCCTCCACAGTGACCCTCTAGGGCAGTGATGGCGAACTTTGGCACCCCAGATGTTTTGGAACTCCATTTCCCATGATGCTCAACTACATTGCACAGTGCATGAGCATCATGGGAAATGTAGTTCCAAAACATCTGGGGTGCCAAGGTTCGCCATCACTGCTCTAGGGAGTATCAATGGTATATAGAGAAAGATCTACCACGAAGTAGTAGTAGTTACCATTCGCCTCCTACCAGAAAAGTTGGGCCATAGATTATAGTCGCCAGGATCACCTATATATGGATCTGAAGCTTGGCCTCCTCTAAAGGGAACGTTTCTCGCTTAGCAGTCAGTAATGTTATGATACCAGAAAACAGAAAACACACATCTTCATTGTGAAGCCCTTCTAAAAGGTGTCTGTACTGATGTTTTCAAGCTACAGAACCATTGACATCTTTATTTTATTCTGATTTTATTAAAGGAACCTTCTATGCCTTATTTTGCAGTGCAGCCATCCTCCTCAGCAGGTCCTCATTTCAATTTGCCATATAAATTTATACCACGCTCTAGTAGTACAACCAGTCCTATCCCACCTGCCACAGGCACACGATTCATGAATCATGACAGGCTGCTTGGTAAACCTCAGTTACCCTTGGTAACCACTTGTGTCCTCATACTGTATAAACTCTTTGTACTGATGTCTTCATACCCCAAAATACTTTAGTGACTATAGAAATGTGTCGGCTACTTGCATTACCTGAGTAACTTCAGACCAGGTGAGAACAAGGTTTCAAAAGCATACCTGCAAAAGTAGGGTTTCTTTTATAATAAAGGGGGTCCATCAGTGGCATTCCCCAGTGGCTGGTGTCTTTGGGAATAAACCTAAGGTCCCAATGTCCTCCTACATCATGGCAGTTGCAGAAGTTAGCAGCATTCTCTCACTCTCCATTAGTGTGGCACTCCGTCTCTCTCCCATTTTGGCTCTCTGCTCCGGTCCGCTGTCCCTCTCTTATAACACAGGATCAGTGGGTCAGATCAAAAGAAAACCCACCAAACAAAAGAACCAGGAAAGACATTAACCCTCACCCTTCGCACGTAATGAGCTTAATTTCAACCTGCTTACGAGCAGGGATGATCGAACGGTTCGGGTCGACCATCGGTTCGACCCGAACATTGGGTGTTCGAAATTCGGCCGAATTCCGAACTTTTTGCAGTAAAAGTTTGGAATTCGGCCACCAGAACCGCCCAAAATGCAATGGGACAGGAACTGGGCTTTAAAAGCCCATGATTGGCCCAGAAACATAAGTAAAATGTGATTGTAGTGACTACGGGGTCCAGAGCCCAATCAGGAGTGAATACGCCCCCCATACGCCCCCCAGTATACAACATAGCCCCGCCAAAACTCTAGCACTGTAATACAGAGGCTGTGGAAAAGAGTGGAAGCATTTGTGTTTCTACTGCTGCTTGTAAAGCTCCAGTGTCATTTTCCAATTATTAGTGTGAGGAAAGGGATATGCAGTGTAGTTAGGGTACTATGTACCCTTGTTCATCCAGCAATCCCTGCACTCCAGTGCTTCCAGAGTATCTGGTTTATCTTACTTAGCTAGTGCCTTCATTGGTGTGTCCAAGGGCCACCACCTGGGAGCTCTGGCACATACCAGGTGGTTCCTAAGATTCTGCACCTTGGCTCTTCTTAGAATTCACATCTCTGCTATGTGTGCACACACTCAGACTTGCCAGCACTTGCCAGCATGTATCTTCTGAGCATCCGTCATCAGTGCATGTCTCCTCAGCTTCCAATGTCATTGCCACCTCTGGTAACCAGTAGAACCCTTTGTCTCTAATGCATGCTGGACACCTCCATCACCTGCACCCCTACACAGATTGATGCTCTGTTTTCTCCTGGACTGTTCTGCTCCCAGTATATACGGATCACAGTCCATGACACTGCCACAGTACAAGAGACTTCAGGCATGAGTCTGCTCCCGTTACAATGGGAGACAGATCGCTCATGGAACTCTCATGGAACTCTCTCACTGCAAGAGGATATCCCACCTGCCACAGAAACACAATACATGACAGGCTGCTTCATAAACTTCAGTTACCCTTGGTAACCACTTGTGTCTTCATATTGTATAAACTCCTTGTACTGATGGAACTAGTATGCGACCAGACAAAATTACGAGGTTTTAAGCCAATGCTAGGAGTCTGGCTAACAAGATGGGAGAACTGGAGCTGCTAATGTACGAGAAGGATTTTGATTTTGTCAGAATTTCAGAGACTTGGTTTGACAGCTCTCATGATTGACTGGCAACCATTCAGGTGTATTCCCTATATTGCAGAGATAGGGAGAATCAAAAAGGGGGAGGGGTATACCTGTATATCAAGAATGATGTGCAAGTGAATGTGAGGGACGATATCAATAATGGAGCTAGGGAGGAGGTGGAATCCATGTGGGCAGAGCTCCAAAAGGAGGAAACTAAGGAGAAAGTAATACTAGGCGTATGCTATAGGCCCCCTAACCAGAGGGAGGAGGGGGAGGCGGACTTCCTATCACAGCTTGGAATGGCAGTAAGGATGGGAAATGTCATTATAATGGGTAATTTTAATTATCCGGATATAGACTGGGCAGAAGGAACCACGCATTTATCTAAGGCTTGCCATTTCTGAAATCTCTCGCAGGACAATTTCATGGGTCAGATGTGAACACACCAACAAGAAACATTGTGTTATTACACCTACTGATTACTAACAATGCAGACCTGATCGTGGATGTAGAAATACGGGCAATTTAGAAAACGGCGACCACAGATCAATCAGTTTCAGTATAAATCACAGAAACAGGAAACATGAAGGTTATACAAGGGGCAAATTCCCTAAACTGTGCTCTTTGCTAGACAATATTAAATAGGATAATATCCTAGGAACAAAGAACACGGAGGAAAAATGGGAGTGCTTTAAGAGCATACTAAATAAAAGGTATTGGCCAGTGCATTTCAATGGAAAAAAAGTTTAAAAGAGCTAAAATATATCCTGGGTGGCTAAACTCTAACGTAAAAATGCATATAAAAGCAGAAGAAAAGGCCTTCAAAAATTACAAGGCTGAGGGGTCATTGTCAGCATTCCAACTTTCCAAAGAATGCAATAAGAAATGTAAGAGTGCAATCAGGACAGCTAAGATAGAAAACTAAAGGCACATAGCGGAGGAAAGAAGAAAAAAAAAAAAAAAAGAAATTCTTTAAGTATATAAATAGTAAGAAAGTGAGGTCAGAACATATTTGCCCCATAAAGGATGATGAAGGGAATTTGGCTACAAAGGACAGAGAGAAGGCAAAGGTTTTGAATATATTCTTCTCCTCAGTCTTAACAAAGGAAATGGGGGGATACAGTAACCAAGACTGTAATGTTAGTGTTAATAACATGTCATAAGAAACACCTTCATGGTTAACAAAAGACAGAATCAGAAATAGACTTGAAAAACCTAACATAAATAAGTAACCGGGAACAGATGGCTTATACCCGAGGGCCATTAAGGAGCCAGGTGATAGCCAGACCATTGTTCCTAATTTTTATGGACAGTTTACTGTCCGGAATGGTACCAGCTGATTGGAGAAAAGCCAACGTAGCACGAATATTTAAAAAAATGCGAGGCATTCTTTGAAAAAATTATGGCAAAAATGTCAAGTGAATGACCTCCTGCGGTCAGTGTGTAGACACGGATGATCACAGCTATAACTGTATGTAGCTTGGACTGCTAAAGGGATTTACAGCATTCCCAGTGTCCCAGCAAATATCATAAATGGATAGTTACATGAAACCAAGCTGGCTCAATGTAAGTTTGCAAAAAAGATTATTTCTGGGGTTCCGATTAAAAGAAAAGCAAATATGGCATTTTTCCATAGTTACAGTGGTCCAGCTCGGACCAATATAAGTTTGTACGTGCCATACCTGTGGGATTCCTGTGGAAAGTTTAAACCACTGAAGTAGACACCGCTACTACAGTGATCGCAACTAACTTTCTGTGTCCCATGCAGCTGCCCTACTGCATTCTGAACACCAGAAGGTCAGCTGCTGGCATGGGTGCTATTTGGAGAACCATTTATATTTTATCCATGAATGCAAAGCATTCTCTGTTTGGATGAGGAGGAGAGTGTGATGTCGCTGCTCCGTCTGCTCCGTCTCCACATTGTCCTATCAGTAGATGCTTTGCCTTTATCACGAAAATGCAAAGCATCCTCTAAATGGGACCCATGGCAAGCGTCTGACTTCCTGTGTTCACAATGCAGTAGGACAGCTGCATAGGACCCAGAAACTAGTGGATATCACCAGAGTAGTGGTGTGTACTGTAGTACTTTCCAGCTTCTAGAGGAATCCCACAGGTATGGAATATGCAGAGTTAAGTTGGTCCAAGCTGGACCAATGTACAGGTAACTATGTAAAAACTGCCATACCTGGAATTCTTTTTTTACCTTCTTGAATAGCCAAAAACTTCATTTTTTTCTCAAACTGGTAGGATACACCATGGCTAATAATACCTTTCTTTATATTCTGCACATTTTCTCCCAGACTTTTAGGTAGTGAATGTTTAGTTCCAAATGCATTTAATCTGCATTCAATCCCTGCCCAAATGCATTCAATCCTTCAGCAACATCGTCTACTTGACATACAGTATGTACGTTCCCCCATGTTTATATGGGTTTTGTTTTGACTGTTTTTAATCTGTTCTTTGTAATATGTTAGCACAATGTAAAGGCTTATATCATAGCACCATGTCATATAAACTGCTCAATAAAATTAAAGGAACACTTTAAAATCACATCAGAACCACATGAAAAATATCATGCTGATATGGACTAGGTAATGTGTTAGGAATGAAAGGATGCCACATGGTTTGATGTAAATGAAAATGATCACCCTACAGGGAGTTGAATTCAAAGACCCCCCGAAAATCAAGGTGAAAAAATTATGCAGCAGGCTAGTCTATTTTGCTGAAATTTCATTGCAGCAATTCAGTTTCACTCAGTACTCTCACTACTCAACTCAGTAGTTTGTATGGCCCCACGTGTTTTTATGCATGCCTGACAACGTTGGTGCATGCTCCTAATGAGACGACGGATGGTGTCCTGGGGTATTTCCTCCCAGATCTGGACCAGGGAATCACTGAGCTCCTGAACAGACTGAGGTGCAACCTAGCGACATCAGATGGACCGAAACATAATGTCCCAGAAGTGTTTAGGTTTTAGGTAAGGCGAGCATGGAGGCCATTCCATGGTATGAATTCCTTAATCCTCCAGGAACTGGCTGCATACTCTCGCCACATGAGGCCGGGAATTGCCGTGCACCAGAAGGAACCCAGGACCCACTGCACCAGCATAGGGCCTGACAATGGGTCCAAGGAATTAATCTTGATACCTAATGGCAGTCAGGTTGCCATTGTCTAGCCTGTAGAGGTCTGTGCATCACTCCATGGATATGCCACCCAGGACCATCACTGACCCCCACCAAACTGGTAATGCTGAACGATATTACAGGCAGCATAATATTCTCCACAGCTTCTCCAGACCCTTTCATGTCTGTCACATGTGCTCAGGGTGAACCCGCTCTCATCTGTGAAAAGCATAGGGTGCCAGTGGTGGACCTGCCAATTCTGATGTTCAATGGCAAATGCCAATCGAGCTCCACGGTGCTGGGCAGTGAGCACAGGGCCCACTAGAGGATGTCTGACCCTCAGGCCACCCTAATGAAATCTGTTTGTGATTGTTTTGTCAGAGAAATTCACAACAGTGACCCACTGGAGGTAATTTTGTATGGCTCTGTCAGTGCTCATCCTTTTCCTCCTTGCACAAAGGAGCAGAGACCAATCCTGCTGATTGATTATGGACTTCTACGGCCCTATCCAGCTCTTCTAGAGTAACTGCCTGTCTCCTGGAATCCCTTCAATGCTCTTGAGACTGTGCTGGGAGACACAGCAAACCTTCTGCCAATGGCACATAATAATGTGCCATCCTGGAGGAGTTGACTGCCTGTGTAACCTCTATAGGGTCCAGGTATGGCCTCATGCTACCAGTAGTGATTGGCCCTAGCCAAATGCAAAACTAGTGAAAAACAGTCAGAAAAGATGAGTAGGGAAAAAATGTCAGTGGCCTCCATCTGTAAAACCATTCCTGTTTTTGGGGATGTCTCAGTGTTGTCCATCTAGTGCCCCTTTTTAATTTCATTAACACCAAAGCAGCTGAAACTGATTAACAACCCCCTCTGCTACTTAAATGACCAAATCAGAATTCCAGGAGTTTATTGACTTGATGCTATACTAAATTTCTTGAGCAGTGTATTATATCACAACACACTATAAGGGTCCTTTCACACAGGCTTTCAGCCCGGCAGACTCCATTTGGCTCAGCGGGGATCGATCTGCCGCTTACTTTGCAGAGACAGACCTGTCAGATCCCCAATCTCCTCTATGGGAGATCGGATGAAAACAGACCTTCTGTTCATTTTCATCCAATCCTATCCTCCAGACAGATGGAAAATAGGGTTTCCATCCGTCTGGATTTCACAGACCGGATCGGATAGCAGCGGATGTCAGCAGAGATGTCACCGCTGACATCAGCTGCTCCATAGGAATACATGGAGCATCCGATCAGGTCCGCTGGAAAAACTGAAAAGCGGACCTGATCAGAGGGCTTGTGTGAAAGGGGCCTAAAGCTGAATACTATACAACTTTCTTTAGATTTTTTTCCTTTAGATTTACCAAAACCATATAATAGGAGATCAAACCTAAACACTTTCAATTTGTATGCAATCAGGCAGGCCCTTGCACTACATAGTTGAAGGTAAATCTTTTTTTTTTTTTGAAAATTTGTTTTTATTGAATTTTTGCACAAAAAAACAGACAAGACAATGCCACGCAGGGCAACAACCATAACAGTGACAACAGGTCAAACCCCTCCCACACCACCCCCCACCCACCCCCCCCCCCCACCCCAGGCTCCATCCAGCGCGTCCAGTGGAAAAACAAAGCATCCATCAGTAATAGAGATACCCCTCAAGACTGCTCCAATTATCCAGTAGCAAGGTCATAGAACATTCTAGATTAGTCCAGCACAGAGCCCATTAGCAGCAACCCCATGGCTTAGTCAAAAAAAAAAAAAAAAAAAGGAAAAAACTAGAGAGACTTCTATACATGCAGTAAGAGCACAATGAACAGGAATATATCACCGACCGGCATGGCCATCCCCCCCCCCCCCCAGACAGTCCCGAACAGTAGCATATAGAACACTAAAGCTGATCTACGGAGGTCGAGGCCGGAGAGTCTATCCATGTTTTCCATACTTTATCAAACTTGCGGGGGCATCCCCTACTGAGATACGTGGCCTTATAGAGCGGAGTCACTTTATTAACCAAGCCTTTCCAGAAAAGGATCGTGGGAGCCAAGGGACTCTTCCAGTGTAAGAGCAAAGCCTTGCGCGCATAGAAAAGCAGCAAGCTGACCAGAGTACGAACGGCCCTCGCAGGGGCCAAGCCATCCACCAACCCCAAGAGGCAAACCTCCACGGAGCTGGGGACCGGAATCTTAACCACCTCCACAATACAAGCTAAGACGGATGCCCAATAGTCCTTGACCACCGGGCACCCCCAGAAGATGTGACCGAAGTCCGCCGGTGAATGGGAACAACGCCAGCACTCCGCCGAGGCCGTCTGATAAATACGTGCCAGCCTCGCCGGCGTGTAATAAATCCGATGCAGAAATTTAAAGTGAATCAGACGGTCCCTCGCAGAGACCAGGTAGGCGAAGGGTGAACTCCACATATCATCCCAGTCATCACCATCCAGGTCAGGCACCTCCTCCACCCAGCGTTCCCGACATCTACGTACAGCAGGCGGAGTGACAGCGAACAATTCCCTGTACAATTCCGAGAGAGGCTTCCGCATACCCACCGCTTGTATCGCTGTTTCAAGAGCTGAAGTTTTAATCACAACCCGAGAGGAACCGAATTGTGCCACAAACGCATGGCGAAGTTGGAGATAGCGAAAAAAATACCCATTTGGAAGATCATAACGCGCCTTCAGGGCATCAAAGGAGCACAGCTCCCCACCAGAGACAATATCCCCCAGCAACTTCACCCCCTTAACGGCCCAGATGGTAGGATCAGGGATCGAGGCAAAATGCGGAAACTTGGGGTTCCACCACAATGGGGAGGCCGGGGAAACACCAGTGGCTCCTGGCTCCACCAGCACCTGCATCTGTTCCCAGGCTTTGATAGTAGAACGCATCGTTCCTGTCAGCTGAAATGTAGCCCTGGACCCTCGATGCAGTAAAAGGCGGAGACTCTCGTAGGAGCCCAAAACAGCCGCCTCCAGCACCGTGGCGGAGTCCCCATCGTCCCCTGCAAGCCAGCGTCGCGCCACCACTCCCTGCCCAGCCAGGAAATATTTATAAAGATCAGGTAAAGCCAATCCCCCCTGACCCCAGGGCTCCTGCAACACCTGCAGACCAATTCTAGGAGGAGAGGTACCCCAAATAAAGGAACCTATCAGGCCATGAACGCGGCGGAAGAAAGAACGCGGGACCCACACCGGGGAATTTCTAAGGAAGTATAGAAAGACAGGGAGAAGTTTCATTTTCACCAAGTTAATGCGCCCCAGAACCGACAAAGGTAAGTCGCGCCACACCTCCGCCCTGCGTTTAAAGACCTCCAGCAGTGGGTTAAGATTCAGAGTAAGATAATCCGCCACCCTCGCCGACACCCTGACTCCCAGGTAGGTGAACTCCGTCACCCATTTCAATGGTAGCGCCCCATCAGCTGCAGCAATGGCACCAGGATCAATAGGGAGCATAGTGGATTTATCCCAATTCACCCGTAGGCCGGAAAACTGTGCAAAAGTGTCTAGGATATTGAACACCGCCCGCAGAGAAGCATTGGGATCCTTCAAAAATAAAAGCATATCATCCGCATAAAGTGCCAGGCACTCCTTAATGGAGCCCACTTCCAGAGCCCCAACCTCCGGAGACGCACGCAACGCAATAGCCAAGGGTTCAATCATCAGAGAGAACAAAAAGGGCGAAAGAGGGCAGCCCTGCCTAGTCCCCCTACCCACTGCAAAAAATGGAGACAGGGAAGATCCAATCTTCAACGCCATACGCGGGGAGGAATACAAAAGGGAAATCCACTTGCAAAATTTAGGACCAAACCCCATGCGCCTCAGCACCACCCCCATGTACCCCCAATCCACCGTGTCGAAGGCCTTGGCAATGTCCAAGGACACCACCACCCTAGTGCCAACGGAGGCATGGGACACCTGCAAATGAGTAAACAGACGTCGAAGGTTGGTGTCCGTGGACTTGCCCGGCATAAACCCGGTCTGATCAATGTCCACCAGGGAAGGCAAGACCACCGCCAGCCTAGTAGCCAAGACCTTCGTGAGTATCTTGAGATCCACATTGAGTAAGGCAATGGGGCGGTAGGAGGAACACAGGGTGTGATCCTTTCCCGGCTTAGGCAGGAGAACAACATACGCTTCGAGCATGGAACCCGGCAGGGCCCCCTGATCGAAACACGCAGCATACAATGCCTGGAGCCTGGGAGCCAGGGAGTCTGAGTACTGCCGATACCACTCCACCGGGAACCCATCAGGGCCCGGCGATTTATTGGAGGGAAAGGATGAGATGGCTCTCTCTATTTCCTTCAACGTGATGTCATTGTCCAGCCACGCACTGTCCTCACCCTCCAAGACCGGAACCGGCAAGCCAGATAAAAGGCGCTCCAACTCCTCCAGGTCATATGCAGGTAGGGGGGAATAGGTGTCAGAGTAGTAATCCATAAAGACCCGGGAGATCTCCCCCGGGTCCCTAACCAGTTCCCCTGAACTAGACTGGATGCACGGAACACTTACCGAAGCCCTCTGATCTGCCACCAAAAAGGCCAAAAGCTTACCATTCTTGTCCCCCTTCTCAAAAAGTGACTCCGCTCTATGTTTAAGGTTGGCATGCGCAAAATCAGTATCCAACAAAGCCAAACGCCTCCTGGCCTCCTCCAGGGCCGCATAGGCCGCCGGTCCCGGAGTGGCCGAGTATTCATCTTCCAACCTACGGACCTCCAGCAGAACAGCTTCCCTGTCAGCATTAGCCTCCCTACGAGATGCCTTAATCGCAGAGATGTAATGACCCCGCATAACCTCTTTGAAAGCATCCCACAGGACCACCCCTGCCGTGGACGAGGCATTATCTTCCCAATATGTAGGCATCTGAGGCTCCACCTGCTGCATCACCTTGTCAGTTTGTAGCCAACCCGGCGAAAGGCGCCATGCACCCCTAGTTCTACCCGTTCCCACCCGCAGAGTCAATAGCAGTGGGTTGTGATCAGAGAGGCCACCCGCCAAATATGTAGCATCCTGGACCAAAGCAAGACAAGGCCCATTAGCAAAAGCCAGATCTATCCTGGACGCCGTTCTGTGCACCCCAGACCAACAGGAATAGCCACGTACCCCAGGGTTTTTCCAGCGCCACAGCTCCGTAAGCTGAGCCGCGGAAGACCAGGACACCAGTTCAGGAGACGACAGTCTACCCGGGTTAGAGGAGTCCAGCCCGCCGTCCAGAACAGCATTGAAATCCCCCGCCATAATTAGAGGAAGATGCATATAAGGGGCCAAGGTCACCAGGAGATCCACCAGAATCTGAGAGTGGAACGGGGGAGGTAAGTAGACACTCACCAGTACCACCTGCCGGTGAAAAATCTCCAGTAGAACAATAACATACCGTCCGCCAGGATCCGTAATTACCTTTTGAATCGAGCAGGGTGCATTTCTACCCAGCAAAATAGACACCCCACGGGCATACGTGGAGTAGGTAGCATTGAAGATCCTCTGAATCCAAGGCCTCTTCAAGGCAAGCACCCTGCTCCCATCCAAATGCGTCTCCTGGAGGAGGATAACATGCGGTTGAACAGATTTAATATACCTAAAAATGGCCGTGCGTTTCACCTTGTCATTGAGACCCCGCACATTCCATGACATGATTTTAAGTAGCTCAGCCATAGAACAGCAGAGGGACATATAGCAGGAGGGAGCCGGAGGACCAAGCACAGCCCGAGGACCAACCCGATCCCCCAACTCCATCCAGACATTCAGCAATACAGACATATAAGTAAAAAAGGACAGTGACCACCGGATGGAGCCTGGAGCCAAAAACAAAAAAACATCCCTGCTGTGATACCCAAACCTGGAACAAAAAAAAGTGCAACAGGGTACCCAGCCTAATCCCAAAACCCAGCAAAAATTTTAAAGGCATGGCTGCGACATAAAAACCGCAGCCGGCGTTACTCTTGTCCACCAACGGCAGCCCCAAAAAAAGGGGGGGCCGCTAGATAGTCATTCCTCAGAAAAAAGGAAAAAAACCTGAAGGGAGGAAAAATAGAGTCAAAAAAAAAAAAAAAAAAGAGAAAAATGTCAGTTCAACAACGTGTAGCACACAGAGCTCCAATGACCTGTAGACCATTCCACAGCCCCAGGAATAGAAGCATGGATCCAGCCCAGGGCAACCCAGGAAACTTCAGGGCAGGATCAACAACACAGGAACCGTAGATGTCCCCCCAGCAGCAATTGAGGAGGCAGACCGTGCGTAGACAGGAGCTGCAAATAGGGAGTACAGTGTAGCAGGGCCCCAAGAGCCCCATATCATCCAAGATAGCAGGTGCAGCAGAGGAAATTAAATGGAGTCCAACCAGTCAGCAGCCTCCCCCGCCGAATTGAAGAAAAGGACAGATCCCTTGTAATCCACACGCAAGCGGCTCGGGTACATCATGCCATATTTCAGGCCCTTGGTTCTCAGGAGTTTGCGCACTTCAGTAAATGATCTGCGTTTCTTCTGCGTTTCCACAGAGAAGTCAGGAAATAACATTATCTTGCTGTTCTCAAACTGCAATTCCTCCTGCTTCCTGGCCTCAGAGAGGATACGATCCCTGTCACGGAAGTTCAAAAAGCGGACCAGAAACGGGCGCGGGGGGGCCCCGGGTGGCCGAGGTCCCGTGGGAACCCTATGGGCCCTCTCCACCACATACGTCGGGGGAGGGGGAGGCAATTTGAGTAGATCACAAAAGAACTTCTCAGCAAACAATGTAGAATTAGATCCCTCAGCCTTCTCTGGCAAGCCGACCACCCTGATATTGTTGCGACGCTGTCGGTTCTCAGCATCCTCCATCTTGTCCGCCAAAGCATTCACCTGGGCCTGCATGGCAATGATTTGTGCCGAATGGGAAGCGGTAACATCCTCCACCTCAGACACCCTGCCCTCAGTCTCAGTCAGGCGCCCCCTGATTTTATCCAGATCATGGCGGATTAGGGTACATTCAGAGGCCAGGTGGTCAATCCGGAGCATCAGGGCAGTTTTTGAGGCGTCTATAGCAGCCAGTATGGGAGCAGTAATATCCCCCCCACCATGCGACCCCCCATTCTGACCAGCGGTCCCCGGCAGAGACCCCCCGGTACCTGAGTCCATAGGCTGCGCCATAGGAGGGTCCCCGGCCCCCGCGGACATCTTTCCCGACTTCAAGAAGGCCTGGGCGCCTGTGGCTGCAGAGGAAGAAGATGAGGCCTGAACCTGCAAGATGGCGGCGGCCGCTTTCGCGCCTCGCGGCGGGACCGCTCGTTTAGGCCGCGGGGTCGGTGCTGAAACCCGGGATTTTCTCCCCGGCATCCGTGCCCCACCTGTGCCCGATGCGGAGGAGGGCAAAACCGCCGCGATCCGAGGCACAGGGGCCGTGGATGGAGCCGGATAAGATCAGGATGGTGGAGAGCTCTGCCAACACACGTCCGGCGCTGTCTACATCCCGGCCACGCCCCCCAGTTGAAGGTAAATCTAAAGGAAATCTAACAACAAAAGTTGTATAGTGTGTATCCAGCCTAAGATGTAAATTTTAAAACTTGTGCACTTGTTGTGTGTAGTTCCTCCAAAATAAAAATCAGAAAACGTGCTGCGCCAGAAGTGCACAAAAATAATTAGTGATTACATGAACCAACAAGTGTTATCAACAAAATATGGTGTCCATCATATGTGCTCTGATGAAACATAAATGTTCATATAAAGTGTTCCAAAGTAATGATTAGTATATCCAGGTGATGACAGGACAGCCTCAATCCCTTGTGAATCAAGCAGGAACCACCAGTGTGTGAACTCCCTCCACCAGTAAGATTGGCCTCTCACCTTGATACCAGACCCAAACGGGCCAGCATGAGCATATCAGGGGATAAACAGACTATCACAGGTAACCTCTCCAGCCTTCACCTCCGGGGGTCGCCCCTACCGAAGAAGCCAAACGGAGCCCACGCTCCAGGCGTAACACGTATAGGGAGGCGGAGCCTGCGTGCCTGACGCCGATCGCTCGGGTGCTACTCTCCAACACTGAATGCCATAATAGCAGGCACGGCTGAGTGCCCAACAAATGTGAGTTACCCCTTTATGCTCAATAAAAGCTCATTATTTACATTCAGAGAGCACTAGATCTTTGCTTTATCTTTATTTTATGTCCTGGCGACCCCCGGAGGTGAAGGCTGGAGAGGTTACCTGTGATAGTCTGTTTATCCCCTGATATGCTCATGCTGGCCCGTTTGGGTCTGGTATCAAGGTGAGAGGCCAATCTTACTGGTGGAGGGAGTTCACACACTGGTGGTTCCTGCTTGATTCACAAGGGATTGAGGCTGTCCTGTCATCACCTGGATATACTAATCATTACTTTGGAACACTTTATATGAACATTTATGTTTCATCAGAGCACATATGATGGACACCATATTTTGTTGATAACACTTGTTGATTCATGTAATCACTAATTATTTTTGTGCACTTCTGGCGCAGCACGTTTTCTGATTTTTATGTTTTTGTTGTGAGGTGTGGACACAATTTGTGTATGCAGCCGGATTTATATATTGATTTATTCTAGCACATTTTATACACATTTGAATTTCACTTAGTCTTGCGCTGATAGTTTTTTCACTATATTCAGTTCCTCCAAAATACCCTAGATGGCAGCACAATATTAAAAAGGTTTCCCTATAGAAGAGTCTTCCACCTGTCATTGATTACAGAACCTATAACTTCTGTTGCATGTTTTTTATGTAAGCATAAATAATCAATGTGTCTGTAAATATTTTCATATATAAAGATAAGTTATATTTGTACAGAAACAATGATTAAGCTGTTGATAAATCAACCAAAAGGCTTGTTGAGTAAGGGTCCTTTCACACGGCCACTCCGTGTGTCCGCAAATCATCCAATCCGTTTGCGGATGATTTGCGGACATAATGTAAGTGAATGGCACTGCGGGTGTCAGCGGAATACCATCCGCTGACACCCGATTTTCCTCCTGTCAGTTCTGTTCCGTTTTTACGAATGGAACAGAACCCCATTTTTCCTTCCGTGTAAAAAACGGAAAGGAAGGAAAATCGGATGTCAGCGGTGTCATCCGCTGACATCCGCAGTGCCATATACTTACATTATGTCCGCATATCATCCGCAAACGGATGGAATGATATGCGGGCACACGGAGCGGATGACAGAAATGTTTTTTTGGCGGATCTGAACAGTCCCCCCATGCATCTCTATGGGGGATCGGATGTCAGCGGAGACATGTCGCTGACACCCGATCCGATACGATCCGTCAAACCCTATTTTCCATCCGTCCAGCGATCGGATCGGATAGGATCGAATGAGAACGGGCTGACGGTCCGTTCCCATCCGATTTTCCCCATAGAGATGCATGGGGAACTGACAGCTGTGTCTCCGCACACAGCGCGGAGACACAGCTGTCATCCTCCTGCTCAGCGGGTGATCTGCGGCTCGATCCCCCGCTGAGAAAAACGGACTCCGTCCAACGGACAGAGTGTGTGAAAAGAGCCTTAGGCCGTAGGGTTCAATACTGAGTTGGCCCACCCTTTGCAGCTATAACAGCTTCATCTCTGTCCACAAGGTTTAGAAGTGTGTCTATGAGAATAGAAGCGTCCTCCTTCCGAGCACCGACAGTCTCTGATAAATGAAAGATACAAAAAATCCCTTACGGACTAGAAACTCTCAGTCCTTTAAAAAGTAGCACAAAGTCTTGTAAACTGCATTCTGGAGTACCTCCAACCAGGGGCGTAGTGTGGGTTGTCAGCATTCGGGGTAAGGCAAGTAATTTGCGCCCCTAACCCACAGGCTTTTAACGCTTCCTTTGTCCCTTCCACTAGTACAACATTAAGTATTAATATGGTACATTTTAGGATGTACCACTCTTTGTCTTTGTTCTACTATTTTCCCCCTTTTCTCTCTCTCTATCCTTGTTTCTTGGCTCTCTGTCTTTGTTTTTTATATCTCTTATTCTTTCTCTCCCTTTTTATTTGTTCCTCCCCCCTACTCCCCTCTCTTTTTCTCGTGTTCCATGTATTCTCTCTTTTTTATTCCTTCTCTTACTCCTTGTTTTTTTTTTTTTCTCTCTCTCTCACCTCCTTTTTTTCCCTCCACCCTTTCCCCTCTTTCTCTATCCCTATTTCTCTCTGGGAAGTGAATTGCTACATGCCCATTTATTGCATTTGTAGCACTGCCCCCAGGAGGACTGCTGGATAATACACTCTCAGGTCCCCCTGGGTTACCATTAGCAACCTCTTTCTGAGGTGTGCTGTCGGAAGCGATGCCTGTGTCACCAGCAAGAGCCGGTGCAATGTCACCAGGGCTAATTCTGCGCCCCTCAAAATGTTGTGCCCGGGGCAAGCTGACCGGCTGCCCCCCACGCTACACCACTGCCTCCAACTCTTTTGTAGACACTGATCCCATCTCTACTACTGAAGGAAATGCCAGTCCATTTGGCTGCTTCTTCACCAGTCCACCTGGCGGTCTCTTCACTAGCCCGCCTGACTGCTCCAGAGATCTCCCAGGGCAGAGTTAAGGAATATTTAAGCAAACCACCATCTTCCAGAGAGAGACAAGGGGAGTATCTCCCCTTGTAAGTCCCTGACCGTGTTGCTGTACTCACTGTCCTCCTTGCTCCTGCTGCCTTTCAGGAAGTACTCCCTTCAAACTGCTTCTGTTGTCAGGATTCTCCAAAGCCAGCCCGACTTTGATCCCAGGTAGAAACCCCTCCCCCTCCCCGGCAGGGTTTTTTTATTAAGGGTCACAAACAGTCCCCTCAGAACTCCATCCCTATCTTCCACCTGACTCCCCCTGCCAGTATGACTCATCCATACTTAAGGACTGGCTTAACTACCCTGCCAGGCCCACTGCCTGGGGATTGGCCAGGCTCCCTTGAGTAAGCAGATCAATCCTCCTGGCCTCCACCCACTAACCTCTAGAAGTTTCTCCAAAATTCCAAACCCAGGCATCAAAGACTTGTCTGCATGAGCCATACAGCCTAATACAAATAAACCCTGACCCAGATTTCATGGCTCATGCTTAACCATGAGCCAAACTATGTTTTGCCTACTTTCACACTAGTGGTACACTAGAGGGTGCTACACAGACAAATTAGGTGGATGGAGATATACCTCCCACTGTTGCATTGTATACTGACAGTGGAACCCACTGCTGTCAGAATGTACTGATCAGCATGTAACAGAACCCCGACCCACACTGTGTTTGTGGGCTTCTGTCAGAATACTGCTTTCTTCAGTCTTGAACGTAGATATCAAATATTCTAGCCACCCCCATACAAAACTAGCCGAGAATAGCTTGTATAAGTTCTGGAACCTTTATTGAACAAACTCACACTGAATAAATACCTCACAGGAGGACATCCCTCTCCTGATCAGACTACCCCACCAGGTCAGGTGCCTGATTATATTATGCTATGCAGATGAAATTGTATACAGAAATGTAAGAATATTTAATAATAAATATCTCGCGCTCGTACTTATGTCAGAATATTTATACTGCTCTGAATATAGCAGTGTATTTATTTATGGTTAATAAGCAAAGATCTGTGAAAAAGGAGAGTCTTCACCTATTGCCATAAATCAATGTCGTGAATTCTTTTTAATTGATTCATTTCTTTTTAAAAGCATATACCAATCTTAGTGAGTACAGTCTACAGCGTGGAATATATATAAAATATTTATTCTCAAGACATGTAAACACAATATATGATCAAACAGGAAGTGACACAAAAAGATAACTTCTACAGAAAAATACTAACTTCAAATAATCAATGCAATGTGATGTTTAGCTCAATAATGAAAGTGAAAGTAAAACAAAGTGAAAGTGAAACCAAAGTAAAACTAAAGCAAGATTACCATTTCTTCCCAGGTATAGTATAAGCCATAAATAAATGTTCTATATAAACAGACTACAATGGTCTGCGAATCACAGGGCCCAAAGTCATTCCACTGCAGAAGGAATGAGAATAAGCCATGCAAAACGGAAGACTTAAAATTGCAAAAAAATGCACTTAATCTGATATTAATAAAAATGTATAAAAACAAAAATCAGCTTTTTAGAGAAAAATATACCATGGCTTATACGGCTGGGATTGTAATCTCATTACCCTTAAATATGCAATATAAAACATATAAGGAAAGAATAAACAATTGTTGAATAAAATCAAATAATACAGCAAGGCATAATTACCACACTTAAGATAGTGTTACCAGAGTCCTAAGATGGATGCCAGTGAGGGAGGAGTTTCCTCCAAGTTTCAGATGAATGATGTGGATCAGGAAGTATGTCTGGATGAGTCTATCGAAAAATGTAATAGCGTGTGTGGTGTAAGTGTGAGGTGTGTTGTCAGTAGTGTAAAGTGATGTTCTCTCTCATCTGGGTTGGTCTTTTATATGGTAAGAACAAAGAGCTATAAAAATTACCATAAGTAAAACCCAGAGGGATGAAACATTATCCCTATTGGTCGGGATATTCTATACCTAAACTAGTGAGGTCAGAGACACACCCCTTTTGATAATTAACCCCATACTTTGATAATAAAGTTAAATGATTTCTCTATATGTGAGATTAATCATATAACACAACATAAAACTTTCTCCAGACTCCCAGTACATACATAAATGTCCACCTGTATTTCCATTATTCATCTTGGCAAGTAATGCCATTTCAATAATTATATTATTTAACACAATATAATATTTTTATATTGGAATATCTCAAATTATCTCAAGACTGCACCTGGTATTTCGTCTCCAGAGGGCAGTATTGTACCGTTCATTAGATTTTGTATTTAATATAATTAAAACAATTTGTTATCTGATGACCTATTGACCTGTCGGCTAGTGAAAAGCAATTACTTATTTGACCATGCCAAAGGGCTGTCAGATATAGTCTAGGTTTGGGAATATTTACGACACCTTGAGCACTAAACCAGTCCAAAGCAATCCTTATATAAACACTCCTACCACATGCCTTAACATGAAGTAATTTGTTTTTAAGACGCACAAGTCCTTACACATCATAGAAAAGTATACTTATATATATATATATATATTATATATCTAATATTATATAAGTATCAAGTTCACACTTCTATATTAATAAGAATACAATGTATTATCGTTAATATACATCTTACATATGATGATGTTTTCTATAAAAACTTATATGGTTCATCTTTAAATGTCTGCTAGAATATACTGGGGTATTGTCCATTGTTATATACTTATAGACAGACTGAGATATCCCCCTTAACATAGCGTCAGACTGACTAAGTTTTATCTGATCGAGATGTCAAAAGGGATCTTATTTACGATTACATAGAAATACAAAGATCTCTGTTGAAACCATAGACCCTTTGTAAGCCTGTGAGAGACATTTTGTTTAACAAGTATATATGAACTTTGTTTCACCTTAAAAACAAGATGGATCCTGTCCTGTTCAGAACCTTTTATGCATAATATGAATATACATGGCTTTTAAAATCATTTTTCTTTTTACCTATTATTATTTTAATCAACCCCCAATAACCCCGACATATCCCCCCCTTTCTTCCCAGTAGACAAGTGAGCAACTTAGGCCTATCTGGAAAGAAAGCTTTTTAAGGAGTAGTGGAAGAAAAAAAAAATGTCTTGTTCTCTTTTTGTAAGAGAATAGTTCATATTGGGAATTGTTCATAACTTTTAAGTACAGCGGTAAAAAAAATTTGAGAAAGAAAAAAAAAAATCAGTTCAAAATGTCAGTTCGTAGCGACTTTGCTGGTGTTAGCTATGTCACAAACTGTTCCTTATTAGTCTCTTTGAATTCTGATCTCCTGGTAAAGAAACACAAATGTTCCTTGAAATCTGCATCTCCAGCTTGCAAAGTCTTGATGGAGACAGAAATTAACTGCTGCAATGGCATTGACAATTACCATTCAAAGCGCAGTAAAACAATGTTGGCAATCAGGAATCCGAGAAATCTGTTTGGACGTTCAACCTTGGATGTTGGTTGGATAATGAATGGTTTCAGCACGGTCTAGAGTGTCATACACCTAGACTGAGGTTTGCTCACATGTGCAATGCACCATTCTCACATCTCCTTCAACCGAAAATAGGAGGTAGTGCGATTTCTCTCAATGGATTTCCTCGGATCAAATGCACAAAGATCTGTAGAAACAAATCTTCCTCTCCGTCAACAAGAATCTGGGGCGTCTCGCAGCTTGATTCCTGAAGAGGGATCCGATTCAATGAGGGGTTCCATCCAGAACTGGACTCTAAGGAGAGATGACCCATCCAATCGCTGTGTCTTTGGCAAACATCATCGTCTGTACCAATCAACGACCTGGCATGGAAAGTTAATCTCTTCCTGTTGGATGAAACATATAGTATGAATATACATTCTTATCAATTGACATTTCAATGCGATGTTGGTACCCTAAGCTTTCTCAGAGTTCTCCTTTAATCCACCGTGTGATCAGTCCTTTATATGACCACCAGGGAAGGTGAGACTATATATGCGACCATTCCTAGGGCGACTGACTTCAGGGGCTTATTAACCTGGTGATGTATTCATCGCCATGGATACTACACATTGGACAATTGTACATTGATACAATATTTTGTTAAAATTTACCTACTACTTAGGAAAAAAAAAAAAATATATATATATCTCCCCCTATGGGGCATCAATGCAATTTATTGTAGGCAATAAAACTACCTGGCATTGAGGATTCCTTCTTGGTTACCGTATACAACCTTTAACCTCTTGACTGCATTACGTCATTAGGGTTTAATCCTCCTTGGTATCACCGTCATTGGCGATTTTTCAAAATGTGCCCGCTTTAAGCGACCTGTTTGAGTCAGAGGGATGAAGTGACCACTGAAAAATAGGAGGGTAGTTAGTATCTAACAACCAAGATCCCCCCCTGGCAGGGATTTCAGGATCCTCAATGCTGTGACCTGGGGATAAAATGGTGTTAGAACCTCTGTATCCTATACCTCTATTCAGTGTATCCTTCTGATTCCTTACCACTTGGGCATTTAAAGATTTTGTGGCCTTTGGCTGGCCATTGGATTTGTTCCTAAAGAGGAATTATTTTAGTTCTGGGCTGTAGTGCCCAAAGTGAATCAAGTGATCAGCTGATCCCACTTGGCTTCTACTCTGCTGAAAACTTTTTAGAATTGGATTATTGGCTCCGCCTCCTGCGGTGCCTATGTCTCTCGGGTTCAGACCTATGGGACAGATCCCCATTAGAACCAGTTACTCGGTTCTGGCGTGAGGTCTGGGCCTTAATGTCACTTGATCTTCCCGAGGATTTTGGGGAACCCTAGGATGGGGCAAATCCCTATTTATTTGTGGGTGTCCCCCCCCCCTTGTTAATGGGATGTCCGGTGTCCTCCTTAAGGTATCCGGTGTTCCCTTTGGGGCCTAGGTGGCATATCTTGCTCCTTTGCCAAACTTATTATTATGTACATGGGCAATGCCTCAAAGCATAGGGATTTAAATTACAGGTGGTTGTACTCAGCTCCTTCATTGAAGGGTGTTAGGCACTTTTGAGTACAGCAAAAAAAAATGATGGGGCCTTGGTGCTGTCTACATTTTAAATTGTAGATAACAGCTTTAGCAGCAGTGAGGTTTTTTATGTGGGCTTAATTTTAAATGACACCCTGCAGGCACAACACAGAAAGTTGTTTTCATAGGCCTCAGGGTAATCAATAATGTTTAAGGACCCTTTTTCATGACAAAAATCAGGACAATACTCTTTTTAAAACTTTTTTTTTAAAAAAACTGGAGGTGCATGGTGTCTTTTTAGGGGTGCTAGTCTTTTTGCAGTGACCTGATATGACTCATACCTATTTATGCTTGGCTGCCCAATTTCTGCCCTCCTATATTAGAAGATGGCTGGGGTAGGACATGGACTCTTTGCCTGACTCCCCCCCTTTGTCTGGGTCATAACCAACAGACTGGGAATCATATCTGGGTCAATGAATAATTACATCATATTTAAAATGCAGGACTAATAAAGCATTGCCCTTTTTACATGGACACCATGACCTTTTGGAACTCTCCTATGTATTTACTTATGAGTTCCGTTTCTTGACTTGACTGTTACATTTTTATTTATTTATTTTTTTTTTTCCACTGCTGGTTACTCGGCAACTTTTTGCTAGAAACATTTTTCCTTGCTCAAAACTTCCTAATTATTGCATTAATCATTTACATTTCACTTTCACATGATTACTTCCATTACAGTTTCCTTGATAAAACTTCTGCCACAGTTCTACTTCATTTTGCAGTTTCATGCTACATTCTCTTAACTGATGTGTCCCAATAGAGGTTACTTTCACCTGCTCAAGGAGGTTCCTAATCTCATACTCTCATTTATTTGGAGTGGAGATTGAAACTTTACTTAACTCCTTTTTTGCTGAGCCTTCTGGTGCAGTTCCTCATAAAGATACAGTAAGATTGGCCATGACTCAAAAAGTATGTGATCACACTTCCTGACGTCTTTTGGTGTTAGATAAGCTATTGGTGAGTTCATACATACAGGTTGTCCTCTACCCATGTCAGATGCCCATTATTGGCCCGACTTCTGAGGATTTTGATATATGACTCTAACCAGCATTTACATATTCCACCATTTCAAACTCAGAGAGGTGTTTCCACACATTTATGATCTGTGCCAAATCTACTGCGGTTGTGGCATTACCACTAGGGACTTACACCTTGCCAGAGTTGGCAGCGTGAAAATTACCTGCTATAAACATTTTTAAGGCATTTCTATTACATTCATAATTAATAAAAAAAAAATCCAAAAAAAATTTTTTTTTTTCAAAGTTATTGATTATGTCACATGATCAATATTTATGATTGGCATATGTAAGAAATCAATAATTATCTCAGCAGTGCCTCCATTATATGTAAGAATATTTAATAATAAATATCTCGCGCTCGTACTTATGTCAGAATATTTATACTGCTCTGAATATAGCAGTGTATTTATTTATGGTTAATAAGCAAAGATCTGTGAAAAAGGAGAGTCTTCACCTATTGCCATAAATCAATGTCGTGAATTCTTTTTAATTGATTCATTTCTTTTTAAAAGCATATACCAATCTTAGTGAGTACAGTCTACAGCGTGGAATATATATAAAATATTTATTCTCAAGACATGTAAACACAATATATGATCAAACAGGAAGTGACACAAAAAGATAACTTCTACAGAAAAATACTAACTTCAAATAATCAATGCAATGTGATGTTTAGCTCAATAATGAAAGTGAAAGTAAAACAAAGTGAAAGTGAAACCAAAGTAAAACTAAAGCAAGATTACCATTTCTTCCCAGGTATAGTATAAGCCATAAATAAATGTTCTATATAAACAGACTACAATGGTCTGCGAATCACAGGGCCCAAAGTCATTCCACTGCAGAAGGAATGAGAATAAGCCATGCAAAACGGAAGACTTAAAATTGCAAAAAAATGCACTTAATCTGATATTAATAAAAATGTATAAAAACAAAAATCAGCTTTTTAGAGAAAAATATACCATGGCTTATACGGCTGGGATTGTAATCTCATTACCCTTAAATATGCAATATAAAACATATAAGGAAAGAATAAACAATTGTTGAATAAAATCAAATAATACAGCAAGGCATAATTACCACACTTAAGATAGTGTTACCAGAGTCCTAAGATGGATGCCAGTGAGGGAGGAGTTTCCTCCAAGTTTCAGATGAATGATGTGGATCAGGAAGTATGTCTGGATGAGTCTATCGAAAAATGTAATAGCGTGTGTGGTGTAAGTGTGAGGTGTGTTGTCAGTAGTGTAAAGTGATGTTCTCTCTCATCTGGGTTGGTCTTTTATATGGTAAGAACAAAGAGCTATAAAAATTACCATAAGTAAAACCCAGAGGGATGAAACATTATCCCTATTGGTCGGGATATTCTATACCTAAACTAGTGAGGTCAGAGACACACCCCTTTTGATAATTAACCCCATACTTTGATAATAAAGTTAAATGATTTCTCTATATGTGAGATTAATCATATAACACAACATAAAACTTTCTCCAGACTCCCAGTACATACATAAATGTCCACCTGTATTTCCATTATTCATCTTGGCAAGTAATGCCATTTCAATAATTATATTATTTAACACAATATAATATTTTTATATTGGAATATCTCAAATTATCTCAAGACTGCACCTGGTATTTCGTCTCCAGAGGGCAGTATTGTACCGTTCATTAGATTTTGTATTTAATATAATTAAAACAATTTGTTATCTGATGACCTATTGACCTGTCGGCTAGTGAAAAGCAATTACTTATTTGACCATGCCAAAGGGCTGTCAGATATAGTCTAGGTTTGGGAATATTTACGACACCTTGAGCACTAAACCAGTCCAAAGCAATCCTTATATAAACACTCCTACCACATGCCTTAACATGAAGTAATTTGTTTTTAAGACGCACAAGTCCTTACACATCATAGAAAAGTATACTTATATATATATATATATTATATATCTAATATTATATAAGTATCAAGTTCACACTTCTATATTAATAAGAATACAATGTATTATCGTTAATATACATCTTACATATGATGATGTTTTCTATAAAAACTTATATGGTTCATCTTTAAATGTCTGCTAGAATATACTGGGGTATTGTCCATTGTTATATACTTATAGACAGACTGAGATATCCCCCTTAACATAGCGTCAGACTGACTAAGTTTTATCTGATCGAGATGTCAAAAGGGATCTTATTTACGATTACATAGAAATACAAAGATCTCTGTTGAAACCATAGACCCTTTGTAAGCCTGTGAGAGACATTTTGTTTAACAAGTATATATGAACTTTGTTTCACCTTAAAAACAAGATGGATCCTGTCCTGTTCAGAACCTTTTATGCATAATATGAATATACATGGCTTTTAAAATCATTTTTCTTTTTACCTATTATTATTTTAATCAACCCCCAATAACCCCGACATATCCCCCCCTTTCTTCCCAGTAGACAAGTGAGCAACTTAGGCCTATCTGGAAAGAAAGCTTTTTAAGGAGTAGTGGAAGAAAAAAAAAAATGTCTTGTTCTCTTTTTGTAAGAGAATAGTTCATATTGGGAATTGTTCATAACTTTTAAGTACAGCGGTAAAAAAAATTTGAGAAAGAAAAAAAAAAATCAGTTCAAAATGTCAGTTCGTAGCGACTTTGCTGGTGTTAGCTATGTCACAAACTGTTCCTTATTAGTCTCTTTGAATTCTGATCTCCTGGTAAAGAAACACAAATGTTCCTTGAAATCTGCATCTCCAGCTTGCAAAGTCTTGATGGAGACAGAAATTAACTGCTGCAATGGCATTGACAATTACCATTCAAAGCGCAGTAAAACAATGTTGGCAATCAGGAATCCGAGAAATCTGTTTGGACGTTCAACCTTGGATGTTGGTTGGATAATGAATGGTTTCAGCACGGTCTAGAGTGTCATACACCTAGACTGAGGTTTGCTCACATGTGCAATGCACCATTCTCACATCTCCTTCAACCGAAAATAGGAGGTAGTGCGATTTCTCTCAATGGATTTCCTCGGATCAAATGCACAAAGATCTGTAGAAACAAATCTTCCTCTCCGTCAACAAGAATCTGGGGCGTCTCGCAGCTTGATTCCTGAAGAGGGATCCGATTCAATGAGGGGTTCCATCCAGAACTGGACTCTAAGGAGAGATGACCCATCCAATCGCTGTGTCTTTGGCAAACATCATCGTCTGTACCAATCAACGACCTGGCATGGAAAGTTAATCTCTTCCTATTGGATGAAACATATAGTATGAATATACATTCTTATCAATTGACATTTCAATGCGATGTTGGTACCCTAAGCTTTCTCAGAGTTCTCCTTTAATCCACCGTGTGATCAGTCCTTTATATGACCACCAGGGAAGGTGAGACTATATATGCGACCATTCCTAGGGCGACTGACTTCAGGGGCTTATTAACCTGGTGATGTATTCATCGCCATGGATACTACACATTGGACAATTGTACATTGATACAATATTTTGTTAAAATTTACCTACTACTTAGGAAAAAAAAAAAAATATATATATATCTCCCCCTATGGGGCATCAATGCAATTTATTGTAGGCAATAAAACTACCTGGCATTGAGGATTCCTTCTTGGTTACCGTATACAACCTTTAACCTCTTGACTGCATTACGTCATTAGGGTTTAATCCTCCTTGGTATCACCGTCATTGGCGATTTTTCAAAATGTGCCCGCTTTAAGCGACCTGTTTGAGTCAGAGGGATGAAGTGACCACTGAAAAATAGGAGGGTAGTTAGTATCTAACAACCAAGATCCCCCCCTGGCAGGGATTTCAGGATCCTCAATGCTGTGACCTGGGGATAAAATGGTGTTAGAACCTCTGTATCCTATACCTCTATTCAGTGTATCCTTCTGATTCCTTACCACTTGGGCATTTAAAGATTTTGTGGCCTTTGGCTGGCCATTGGATTTGTTCCTAAAGAGGAATTATTTTAGTTCTGGGCTGTAGTGCCCAAAGTGAATCAAGTGATCAGCTGATCCCACTTGGCTTCTACTCTGCTGAAAACTTTTTAGAATTGGATTATTGGCTCCGCCTCCTGCGGTGCCTATGTCTCTCGGGTTCAGACCTATGGGACAGATCCCCATTAGAACCAGTTACTCGGTTCTGGCGTGAGGTCTGGGCCTTAATGTCACTTGATCTTCCCGAGGATTTTGGGGAACCCTAGGATGGGGCAAATCCCTATTTATTTGTGGGTGTCCCCCCCCCCTTGTTAATGGGATGTCCGGTGTCCTCCTTAAGGTATCCGGTGTTCCCTTTGGGGCCTAGGTGGCATATCTTGCTCCTTTGCCAAACTTATTATTATGTACATGGGCAATGCCTCAAAGCATAGGGATTTAAATTACAGGTGGTTGTACTCAGCTCCTTCATTGAAGGGTGTTAGGCACTTTTGAGTACAGCAAAAAAAAATGATGGGGCCTTGGTGCTGTCTACATTTTAAATTGTAGATAACAGCTTTAGCAGCAGTGAGGTTTTTTATGTGGGCTTAATTTTAAATGACACCCTGCAGGCACAACACAGAAAGTTGTTTTCATAGGCCTCAGGGTAATCAATAATGTTTAAGGACCCTTTTTCATGACAAAAATCAGGACAATACTCTTTTTAAAACTTTTTTTTTAAAAAAACTGGAGGTGCATGGTGTCTTTTTAGGGGTGCTAGTCTTTTTGCAGTGACCTGATATGACTCATACCTATTTATGCTTGGCTGCCCAATTTCTGCCCTCCTATATTAGAAGATGGCTGGGGTAGGACATGGACTCTTTGCCTGACTCCCCCCCTTTGTCTGGGTCATAACCAACAGACTGGGAATCATATCTGGGTCAATGAATAATTACATCATATTTAAAATGCAGGACTAATAAAGCATTGCCCTTTTTACATGGACACCATGACCTTTTGGAACTCTCCTATGTATTTACTTATGAGTTCCGTTTCTTGACTTGACTGTTACATTTTTATTTATTTATTTTTTTTTTTCCACTGCTGGTTACTCGGCAACTTTTTGCTAGAAACATTTTTCCTTGCTCAAAACTTCCTAATTATTGCATTAATCATTTACATTTCACTTTCACATGATTACTTCCATTACAGTTTCCTTGATAAAACTTCTGCCACAGTTCTACTTCATTTTGCAGTTTCATGCTACATTCTCTTAACTGATGTGTCCCAATAGAGGTTACTTTCACCTGCTCAAGGAGGTTCCTAATCTCATACTCTCATTTATTTGGAGTGGAGATTGAAACTTTACTTAACTCCTTTTTTGCTGAGCCTTCTGGTGCAGTTCCTCATAAAGATACAGTAAGATTGGCCATGACTCAAAAAGTATGTGATCACACTTCCTGACGTCTTTTGGTGTTAGATAAGCTATTGGTGAGTTCATACATACAGGTTGTCCTCTACCCATGTCAGATGCCCATTATTGGCCCGACTTCTGAGGATTTTGATATATGACTCTAACCAGCATTTACATATTCCACCATTTCAAACTCAGAGAGGTGTTTCCACACATTTATGATCTGTGCCAAATCTACTGCGGTTGTGGCATTACCACTAGGGACTTACACCTTGCCAGAGTTGGCAGCGTGAAAATTACCTGCTATAAACATTTTTAAGGCATTTCTATTACATTCATAATTAATAAAAAAAAAATCCAAAAAAAATTTTTTTTTTTCAAAGTTATTGATTATGTCACATGATCAATATTTATGATTGGCATATGTAAGAAATCAATAATTATCTCAGCAGTGCCTCCATTATATGTAAGAATATTTAATAATAAATATCTCGCGCTCGTACTTATGTCAGAATATTTATACTGCTCTGAATATAGCAGTGTATTTATTTATGGTTAATAAGCAAAGATCTGTGAAAAAGGAGAGTCTTCACCTATTGCCATAAATCAATGTCGTGAATTCTTTTTAATTGATTCATTTCTTTTTAAAAGCATATACCAATCTTAGTGAGTACAGTCTACAGCGTGGAATATATATAAAATATTTATTCTCAAGACATGTAAACACAATATATGATCAAACAGGAAGTGACACAAAAAGATAACTTCTACAGAAAAATACTAACTTCAAATAATCAATGCAATGTGATGTTTAGCTCAATAATGAAAGTGAAAGTAAAACAAAGTGAAAGTGAAACCAAAGTAAAACTAAAGCAAGATTACCATTTCTTCCCAGGTATAGTATAAGCCATAAATAAATGTTCTATATAAACAGACTACAATGGTCTGCGAATCACAGGGCCCAAAGTCATTCCACTGCAGAAGGAATGAGAATAAGCCATGCAAAACGGAAGACTTAAAATTGCAAAAAAATGCACTTAATCTGATATTAATAAAAATGTATAAAAACAAAAATCAGCTTTTTAGAGAAAAATATACCATGGCTTATACGGCTGGGATTGTAATCTCATTACCCTTAAATATGCAATATAAAACATATAAGGAAAGAATAAACAATTGTTGAATAAAATCAAATAATACAGCAAGGCATAATTACCACACTTAAGATAGTGTTACCAGAGTCCTAAGATGGATGCCAGTGAGGGAGGAGTTTCCTCCAAGTTTCAGATGAATGATGTGGATCAGGAAGTATGTCTGGATGAGTCTATCGAAAAATGTAATAGCGTGTGTGGTGTAAGTGTGAGGTGTGTTGTCAGTAGTGTAAAGTGATGTTCTCTCTCATCTGGGTTGGTCTTTTATATGGTAAGAACAAAGAGCTATAAAAATTACCATAAGTAAAACCCAGAGGGATGAAACATTATCCCTATTGGTCGGGATATTCTATACCTAAACTAGTGAGGTCAGAGACACACCCCTTTTGATAATTAACCCCATACTTTGATAATAAAGTTAAATGATTTCTCTATATGTGAGATTAATCATATAACACAACATAAAACTTTCTCCAGACTCCCAGTACATACATAAATGTCCACCTGTATTTCCATTATTCATCTTGGCAAGTAATGCCATTTCAATAATTATATTATTTAACACAATATAATATTTTTATATTGGAATATCTCAAATTATCTCAAGACTGCACCTGGTATTTCGTCTCCAGAGGGCAGTATTGTACCGTTCATTAGATTTTGTATTTAATATAATTAAAACAATTTGTTATCTGATGACCTATTGACCTGTCGGCTAGTGAAAAGCAATTACTTATTTGACCATGCCAAAGGGCTGTCAGATATAGTCTAGGTTTGGGAATATTTACGACACCTTGAGCACTAAACCAGTCCAAAGCAATCCTTATATAAACACTCCTACCACATGCCTTAACATGAAGTAATTTGTTTTTAAGACGCACAAGTCCTTACACATCATAGAAAAGTATACTTATATATATATATATATTATATATCTAATATTATATAAGTATCAAGTTCACACTTCTATATTAATAAGAATACAATGTATTATCGTTAATATACATCTTACATATGATGATGTTTTCTATAAAAACTTATATGGTTCATCTTTAAATGTCTGCTAGAATATACTGGGGTATTGTCCATTGTTATATACTTATAGACAGACTGAGATATCCCCCTTAACATAGCGTCAGACTGACTAAGTTTTATCTGATCGAGATGTCAAAAGGGATCTTATTTACGATTACATAGAAATACAAAGATCTCTGTTGAAACCATAGACCCTTTGTAAGCCTGTGAGAGACATTTTGTTTAACAAGTATATATGAACTTTGTTTCACCTTAAAAACAAGATGGATCCTGTCCTGTTCAGAACCTTTTATGCATAATATGAATATACATGGCTTTTAAAATCATTTTTCTTTTTACCTATTATTATTTTAATCAACCCCCAATAACCCCGACAGAAACATAATTAACCTGAACTAATTACATAGCCATCAGACAGAAACAATATGTGGACAGAAACAATATGTGAATGGGAATGCAGACCCAGACAATGTTGTCATTAACATGTTCATTAACTCAGCACTGCAACAAGGCTAAAACAAAGTTCATTACACATTATCCTAAGTATAAACACAGAACCCACAGTTGACAATAGGTGGTAAATCAGCATAATCAACAATGTGTGGAAGACAGGTGGTTGAGCTGATGATATTAGCATCTGCTATGACTGTGTGAAGCAGTCTCTTATTGGCAATAGGCAGAAAGGCCTGTATCATGGATCAGAGGCCAATGTGATTAGCTCTTTCAATAAACATGTTCAGAATCACACAGGGCAGGAAAAGTCTTCATATATTTCTTGAGATACAGTTTATGGTTGATAAATATTACTGTCCCATTTGAAGTAATCCAAACCATATTCTCAGTGTCCATTAAGTACCTGTCCATCATTTCCTTGGTCACCCCGTGTCCCTAATAGACACAGGGTGACTTACACATAAAAGGAGCCTGGGGGGCTGGGAGAGGGATTTCCCAACCTCTCTAAGGTAAGCTGTGCTCCACGGGCCCCCCAACCAAAGTGACTCCAGTGGCTGCGCACTGATCAGAGGGGCACTGTGGGGACAGATCTGACAGAAGGATCCACCTGAAAGGCAGCAGAAGCAAACTCACTGTTACTGGAGCCAAATGCAGAATACACAGATCCGCCTACGCAGGTACTGGAGGGGGGTTGATGAGGGCTGTGGAGGTGTGGTGGCAGATATGTGCAGAGGTGGGGGATGGGGGGGGGGTGGGTGCAGGTATCAGAACCCAGGAAGAGGGTGGAAATTAGATATTATACACCCCTGAACTGTGCATTCTGTATGTAGCACACCCCTGAACCCTGCATTCTGTACATAGTGCACCCTTGAACCCTGCATTCTGTACATAGCAGACCCCTGAACACTGCACTCTGTATGTAGCACACCCCTGAAGCCTGCATTCTGTACATAGCGCAACCCTGAATCCTGCATTTCTGTACATAGTGCACCCCTGAACACTGCACTTTGTATGTAGAGCACTCTGCACACAGTGTACTCCTAAACCCTACACTCTTTGCATAGCGCACCCCTGAACTCTACACTCTGTACACAGTGCACACCTAAACCCTACACTCTTTGCATAGCGCACCCCTGAACTGAGCATTCTATATGTAGCACACTCCTGAACTCTACACTATGTATGTAGCGCACCCCTAAACCCTCTTGACATCTGATGTAAGAGATTTGTTTTCAATAAATTGTATAATAGTTGTACACTTGACTTTCTGTTTGCCATTATTTTTCCAAAACGATACTAAATTATTAAGTAATTTTAGGATATTATCTCAGTCAAAAACAGCGCTTCTTATTTATTTTTCAAAACTATTTTTCCTAGCTTTCTATTTTCTGAGCTCCAGTAGTTAATACTTCAATTATTTATCACTAAAACCAGTATTAATTGAATGCAGAGGCAATTATTTAATATGATATAGAGTAGACACTTACCGTCTTACTGATACAATCAGCCTTTTGAGGGCATCCATACTGCTGATGCGGCCTCAGATGAATTTGAGTTTGACACCCCTGATCTAAATGGACCACCATTACATATACAGTATACACCATCATGATGATCGTTTTGTAGAAATAAGAGCTAAGCGTTAGCCTGGAAATCAGGACACTGATCCTTCTCCTAATAATCCCACAGCATCTGTCCAGCCTGCCAATAATCTGTACTGTGGACAGTGCATCGGTGACTGGGAGCAATTCAGCCTGCAGTCTCCATCACACACATCTCACATAGGACAGGGTGCTCTGATCCCCATCACATATATATCACACATAGGACAGGGAGCTCTGATCCCCATCTCATATATATCACACATAGGAAAGGGAGCTCTGATCCCCATCACATATATATCACACATAGGACAGGGAGCTCTGATCCCCATCTCATATATATCACACATAGGAAAGGGAGCTCTGATCCCCATCTCATATATATCACACATAGGAAAGGGAGCTCTGATCCTTATAACATATACAGTGCCTTGCGAAAGTATTCGGCCCCCTTGAACTTTGCGACCTTTTGCCACATTTCAGGCTTCAAACATAAAGATATAAAACTGTAATTTTTTGGGAAGAATCAACATTAAGTGGGACACAATCTTGAAGTGGAATGAAATTTATTGGATATTTTAAACTTTGTTAACAAATAAAAAACTGAAAAATTGGGCACGCAAAATTATTCAGCCCCTTTACTTTCAGTGCAGCAAACTCTCTCCAGAAGTTCAGTGAGGATCTCTGAATGATCCAATGTTGACCTAAATGACTAATGATGAATCCACCTGTGTGCAATCAAGTCTCCGTATAAATGCACCTGCACTGTGATAGTCTCAGAGGTCTGTTTAAAGCGCAGAGAGAATCATGAAGAACAAGGAACACACTAGGCAGGTCCGAGATACTGTTGTGGAGAAGCCGGATTTGGATACAAAAAGATTTCCCAAGCTTTAAGCATCCCAAGGAGCACTGTGCAAGCGATAATATTGAAATGGAAGGAGTATCAGACCACTGCAAATCTAGGAAGACCTGGCCGTCCCTCTAAACTTTCAGCTCATACAAGGAGAAGACTGATCAGAGATGCAGCCAAGAGGCCCATGATCACTCTGGATGAACTGCAGAGATCTACAGCTGAGGTGGGAGACTCTGTCCATAGGACAACAATCAGTCGTATACTGCACAAATCTGGCCTTTATGGAAGAGTGGCAAGAAGAAAGCCATTTCTTAAAGATATCCATAAAAAGTGTCGTTTAAAGTTTGCCAGAAGCCACCTGGGAGACACACCAAACATGTGGAAGAAGGTGCTCTGGTCAGATGAAACCAAAATCGAACTTTTTGGCAACAATGCCAAACGTTATGTTTGGCGTAAAAGCAACACAGCTCATCACCCTGAACACACCATCCCCACTGTCAAACATGGTGGCGGCAGCATCACGGTTTGGGCCTGCTTTTCTTCAGCAGGGACAGGGAAGATGGTTAAAATTGATGGGAAGATGGATGGAGCCAAATACAGGACCATTCTGGAAGAAAACCTGATGGAGTCTGCAAAAGACCTGAGACTGGGATGGAGATTTGTCTTCCAACAAGACAATGATCCAAAACATAAAGCAAAATCTACAATGGAATGGTTCACAAATAAACATATCCAGGTGTTAGAATGGCCAAGTCAAAGTCCAGACCTGAATACAATCGAGAATCTGTGGAAAGAACTGAAAACTGCTGTTCACAAACGCTCTCCATCCAACCTCACTGAGCTCGAGCTGTTTTGCAAGGAGGAATGGGCAAAAATTTCAGTCTCTCGATGTGCAAAACTGATAGAGACATACCCTAAGTGACTTACAGCTGTAATCGCAGCAAAAGGTAGCTCTACAAAGTATTAACTTAAGGGGGCTGAATAATTTTGCACGCCCAATTTTTCAGTTTTTTTATTTGTTAAAAAAGTTTGAAATTTCCAATAAATTTCGTTCCACTTCATGGATTGTGTCCCACTTGTTGTTGATTCTTCACAAAAAATTACAGTTTTATATCTTTATGTTTGAAGCCTGAAATGTGGCAAAAGGTCGCAAAGTTCAAGGGGGCCAAATACTTTCGCAAGGCACTGTATATCACACATAGGACAGGGTGCTCTGATCCCCATCACATATATGTTACACATAGGACAGGGAGATCTGATCCCCATCACATATACTACAGGGTGCTCTGATCCCTATCACATATACAATATATATACATATATTCCCCCGTAATCACCCGCCGTCCTCCCCTGCCATCCTCCCCTGCCGTCCTCCCCTGCCGTCCTCCCCTGCCGTCCTCCCCTGCCGTCCTCCCCCGCCGTCCTCCCCCGCCGTCCTCCCCCACCGTCCTCCCCCACCATCCTTCCCCGCCATCCTTCCCCGCCATCCTCCCGCTGTGTGCTTGGCGATGTTGGCAGCTGTCTTCTGGTTACCTTCCCTGCGAGCATTGCAACGCGGGGGGTGGAACCGGCGGCAATTTTAAAAATGTAAATGCACCAAATGACATGATACAAAGTTGTGATCCTAATGGATTACACTGTATCAGGTACAGGCAGGGCACTGGAAAAGTCACCAGGTGCAATCCTGTGGTGAATTGGCATGATACAGTGTAAGGGCTCTTTCACACGGGTGATCCGATCAGATCCGCCTGTCAGTTTTGTAGGCGGATCTGATCGGATCCTCCATGCAGCTCTATGGGGCAGCAGATGTCAACGGAGAAACCGCTGACACCCGCTGCCATCCGTATCCGATCCTGTCCGTGAAATCTGGACGGATGGAAACCCTATTTTTCCATCCGTTCAGGGATCGGATCGGATGCGAGCGGACGGCAGCGGGTGTCAGCGGTTTCTCCGTTGACATCCGCTGCCCCATAGAGCTGCATGGAGGATCCGATCAGATCCGCCTAAAAAACTGAGGATATTAGAGAAGTGAAAACATTTCATCCATCCAGCACAATCAGTGCATCTTTATTGAAGGAGTGTTACCGATTGGAATACCTGATCTGGAGGTTCTGCAGGTTGACCTTATATACCTGAAACGCTCTTTTTGAGTGTAAATGGAGGTGAGCGGCCATTTCACACGCATGTGGATTTCCTAGCTCACGAAATTTGCTACACGTGGTTATTACTGGAAGCACCTATTTTACTGCACTTTTTTTGAACTTTTATGAACATTTATTTTTCCAATTTTTCATTTATTTATCATTGTTTGAATACCCCCCCCCCTTCCCGTGTTTTGGGGTGCAGAATTTTGTGCACTATTATCATCTTCATTTATTTGAATTTTTATTTTGGGACATTCTTAATTTCCAGAATATCTTGCTCTCATTGCTTCACGTGCTATTCACTTGTTTTATCTACACTGGCACATCTTTCACTTTTCTTTTCTGAACCCATTGCACAACTTATTTGTGTTGTAGAGGTTCACTTTTCAGAGGGCACTCATCACAATTTTTTTCATTATTAATATTTTTTCTCTTTTTTCTTTCACCATCCCATGTAAGATTCTAACGGATTAATTCACTCACTCTCTGCACATCCCCTGGTACAACTTGAGGTTGCAGGGGTTCACTCTTTATAGGGCACCTATTGGAGTTTCTACACATCATTTTAAATACTAATCTATATGAGATGAATTTGAGTTGTTTATTGAATGTTTTATAATCAGCACCTTATATATTTTGGTTTAAGTATTACAGCAAGAGTTATTTTGCACAGTTTGAGCACGGGACAACTACACAGTATTTATAGAATTTCTGTGAATATTATTGCCTGCATAGGTTTAGTCCTATATATGTGGCCCACCCAATAGTGACATTTTGCGCTGATTCTTCTTTCTTTTACTTACTTTGTTTGTGGTGACACTTAGGAATTAGCGGCAGAGTGCGGGTGCTCCACACTACTTCCCAGTCCCTCTCATCCCTGCCTTTTTTCTAGTGGTAGCACATAGATTTACCCCTCTTGAATTTTGCACCAGGGAGGTTAAGCTGTCTCCATAAAAAGGTTTCCCGCTATGACCCCCTCTGTTCCTGCTGTGGAGCACTTTGTTTATGGATGGAACACTTCTGGAAGAAGTGTGAATATTGGAGCCATGCGATACAAGCTGAGGCACTTTGACACTCACTGAATTGTTGTGCAGCACTGGGAAACTATCTGGACATTTTTGTTAACCACTTCCTATCCGGGCCAATTCTGACACGTCGCTCCAACATGTTAAAAACTGGATTTGTGTCTTACCATAAAATCCTTTTCTCTGATGTTCATTGACGGGCACAGCTCCATATCTTCTTGAACCTTGGTCTCGTACCCCGGCTCAATAGGATCAGATTTTCTAGAGACTGTGGATTCTTGCCCCACATGGCAAGAATCTCTCTTTGCTGAGGTCTCGTGTGGACAGATTTTGGTACTCGACCCATGGGAGGAACACCCTGGCTGAGGCGCACAGAAAACCTGACAGGGGCCCCAATCCCTAAGTGCCGGTTCACATTCTTGCGGCTGCGGCGATCGCATGTAATAATCGGAGCGCACTGCTCCTTCATTACATGCGATCGGCTGTGCGGTGCGAATTCAGCCATACACTTTGTATGGCTAAATTCGCACTGCACCCACAGCAAAGACGCACAGGACCCTTTTTTTCAGCCGCATCATGATCGGATCGCACAGTGGTTCACACTTGTGCGATCCGATCCTGTGCGAACTGTAAAGATCGCACTGCGATCAAACTGGGGGTGTCGTTAACATTTCATTGACACCCCCAGCGTATCGCATATGGCAGTGTGAACTGCCAGGGGTGCGTTTGCGATGCGGGAACAGGCTGCGAATTCGCAGCCTTCCCGCATCGCATAAGTGTGACCCGGACCTAAAGCTAAAAAAAAAAAGGTTTTATTTTATTATTTTTAAATATGATTTTTTTTTTATTCCTCCGGCCTGGTTGTTTGCGATTGTGGGCAGCATTGCCGCAATTCTGTCTGCGATTCTAAAAAAGCTCTGCAAAGCGTAAATATTTTATTATATCTTTTCATGTGACAACACTGAAGAAATGACACTTTGCTACAATGTAAAGTAGTGAGAGTACAGCTTGTATAACAGTGTAAAATTTCTGTCCCCTCAAAATAACTCAACACACCGCCATTAATGCCTAAACCACTGGCAACAAAAGTGATTACACCCCTAAATGACAATGTCTAAATTGGGCCCAAATAGCCATTCTCCCTCCCCGGTGTCATGTGACTCATTAGTGTTACACAATCTCAGGTGTGAATGGGGAGCAGTTGTGTTAAATTTGATTTTATCGCTCTCAGTCTCTCATACTGGTCACTGGAAGTTCAACATGGCACCTCATGGCAGGGAATTCGCTTAGGATCTGAAAAAAAGAATTGTTGCTCTACATAAAGATGGCCTAGGCCAGTGATGGCGAACCTTGGCACCCCAGATGTTTTGGAACTACATTTCCCATGATGCTTATGCACTCTGCACTGTAATTGAGCATCATGGGAAATTTAGTTCCTAAACATCTGGGGTGCCAAGGTTCCCCATCACTGGCCTAGGCTATAAGAAGATTGCCAAGATCCTGAAACTGAGCTGCAGCACGGTGGTCAAGACCATACAGCGGTTTAACAGGACAGGTTCCACTCGGAACAGGCCTCGCCATGGTCAACCAAAGAAGTTGAGTGCACGTGCTCAGCGTCATTTCCAGAGGTTGTCTTTGGGAAATAGACGTATGAGTGCTACCAGCATTGCTGCAGAGGTTGAAGGAGTGGGGGGTCAGCCTGTCAGTGCTCAGACCATACGCCGCACACTGCATCACATTGGTCTGCATGGTTGTCATCCCAGAAGGAAGCCTTCTAAAGATGATGCACAAGAAAGCCCGCAAATCGTTTTCTGAAGACAAGCAGACTAAGGACATGGATTACTGAAACCATGTCCTGTGGTCTGATGAGACCAAGATAAACGTATTTGTTTCAGATGGTGTCAAGCGTGTGTGGTGGCAACCAGGTGAGGAGTACAAAGACATGTGTGTCTTGATTACAGCAAAGCATGGTGGTGGGAGTGTCATGGCCTGGGGCTGCATGAGTGCTGCCGGCACTGGGGAGCTACAGTTCATTGAGGGAACCATGAATGCCAACATGTACTGTGACATACTGAAGCAGAGCATGATCCCTTCCACTTGGAGACTGGGCCATAGGCAGTGGCGGCTGGTGATCAAAATTTTTGGGGGGCGCAAAAAGAAAAATGTAATAGGTATTGCTTCGCGGCAAAAAACGCGGTAAAAAAAATGCGTGACTTTGAGGTCATGGTACAGGCATGGCACAGGTGATGGTACAGGCATGGCACAGGTGAGGGTACAGGCATGGCACAGGTGATGGTATAGGCATGGTACAGGCATGGCACAGGTGAGGGTATAGGCATGGCACAGGTGATGGTACAGGCATGGCACAGGTGAGGGTATAGGCATGGCACAGGGGATGGTTTAGGCATGGCACAGGTGATGGTACAGGCATGGCACAGGTGATATTATAGGCATGGTACAGGCATGGCACAGGTGAGGGTATAGGCTTGGCACAGGTGATGGTATAGGCATGGCACAGGTGATGGTATAGGCATGGCACAGGTGATGGTACAGGCATGGCACAGGGGAGGGTATAGGCATGGCACAGGTGATGGTACAGGCATGGCACAGGTGAGGGTATAGGCATGACACAGGTGATGGTTTAGGCATGGCACAGGTGATGGTACAGGCATGGCACAGGTGATGGTATAGGCATGGTACAGGCATGGCACAGGTGAGGGTATAGGCATGGCACAGGTGATGGTATAGGCATGGCACAGGTGATGGTATAGGCATGGCACAGGGGAGGGTATAGGCATGGCACAGGTGATGGTACAGGCATGGCACAGGTGAGGGTATAGGCATGACACAGGTGATGGTTTAGGCATGGCACAGGTGATGGTACAGGCATGGCACAGGTGATGGTATAGGCATGGTACAGGCATGGCACAGGTGAGGGTATAGGCATGGCACAGGTGATGGTATAGGCATGGCACAGGTGATGGTATAGGCATGGTACATGCATGGCACAGGTGAGGGTATAGGCATGGCACAGGTGAGGGTATAGGCATGGCACAGGTGATGGTTTAGGCATGGCACAGGTGAGGGTATAGGCATGGCACAGGTGAGGGTATAGGCATGGTACAGGCATGGCACAGGTGAGGGTATAGGCATGGCACAGGTGATGGTATAGGCATGGCACAGGTGATGGTATAGGCATGGTACAGGCATGGCACAGGTGAGGGTACAGGCATGGCACAGGTGAGGGTATAGGCATGGCACAGGTGATGCTTTAGGCATGGCACAGGTGATGGTTTAGGCATGGCACAGGTGAGGGTATAGGCATGGCACAGGTGAGGGTATAGGCATGGCACAGGTGATGGTTTAGGCATGGCACAGGTGAGGGTATAGGCATGGCACAGGTGATGGTTTAGGCATGGCGCAGGTGATGGTACAGGCATGGCACAGGTGATGGTATAGGCATGGCACAGGTGATGGTATAGGCATGGTACAGGCATGGCACAGGTGAGGGTATAGGCATGGCACAGGTGACGGTTTAGGCATGGCACAGGTGATGGTTTAGGCATGGCACAGGTGATGGTACAGGCATGGCACAGGTGAGGGTATAGGCATGGCACAGGTGATGATTTAGGCATGGCACAGGTGATGGTTTAGGCATGGCACAGGTGAGGGTATAGGCATGGCACAGGTGAGGGTATAGGCATGGCACAGGTGATGGTTTAGGCATGGCACAGGTTAGGGTATAGGTATGGCACAGGTGAGGGTATAGGCATGGCACAGGTGATGGTATAGGCATGGCACAGGTGATGGTATAGGCATGGTACAGGCATGGCACAGGTGAGGGTATAGGCATGGCACAGGTGATGGTATAGGCATGGCACAGGTGATGGTATAGGCATGGCACAGGTGATGTTTTAGGCATGGCACAGGTGATGGTACAGGCATGGCACAGGTAATGTTTTAGGCATGGCACAGGTGATGGTACAGGCATGGCACAGGTAATGTTTTAGGCATGGCACAGGTGATGGTACAGGCATGGCACAGGTGATGTTTTAGGCATGGCACAGGTGATGGTACAGGCATGGCACAGGTAATGTTTTAGGCATGGCACAGGTGATGGTACAGGCATGGCACAGGTGATGTTTTAGGCATGGCACAGGTGATGGTACAGGCATGGCACAGGTCGGCTTCAATCACTTACCTGCTCTCCTCCTGGGCTGCCTGCGAGACGTCCACGGCGCTGCCCCTCTCCTCTCGTCCTCTTCTTACGACGGCGGCGGGATTCCACGGCGCTGCTCCTCTTCTGTCTTCTTTGACGGCGGCTCTCTCGGTCTTCCGAACGGTCCGGCGGGAAGGAGATCGGGCGGTGACGGTGCGTGACTGACGCACGCACGCAGCCGCACCGCCCCCATTGCGACGTCAGCTATCGGATGTCCTGGATGATGATTGGTCCAGGCTGGAGACTGGACCAATCACAGCCAGGATATCACGAAAGTGGGGGTGTCCTAGCGCTTTGACCTGCGCCCAGGTTACGCCCCAAGAAGGCAGCCAATCGGCGCCTCTTCTGGGTCGTAAACCCCCCCCCCCCCATAGCCACCACATAGGCCGGCGAACACGTTTTTTTTTTCAAAACTTTATTGTTCTTTTTGTAATTTTTTTTCCCTTTTTTATAGGTGGGGGGGCGGTGCCCTGGCGCCCCCTATGCACAAGCCGCTACTGGCCGTAGGGCAGTATTCCAACATGATAACGACCCCAAACACACCTCCAAGACAACCATTGCCTTGCTAAAGGTAAGATGGGTAAAGATGATGGACTTACCAAGCATGTCTCCAGACCTAAACCCTATTGAGTATCTGTGGGGCATCTTCAAACAGAAGGTGGAGGAGCACAAGGTCTCTAACATCCACCAGCTCCATGATGTCATCATGAAGGAGTGGAAGAGGACTCCAGTGGCAACTTGTGAAGCTCTGGCGAACTCCATGCCCAAGAGGGTTAAGTCAGTGCTGGAAATAATGGTGGCCACACAATATATTGACACTTTGGGCCCAATTTGGACATTTTCACTTAGGGGTGTACTCACTTTTGTTGCCAGTGGTTTAGACATTAATGGCTGTGTGTTGAGTTATTTTGAGGGGACAGCAAATGTACACTGTTATACAAGCTGTACACTCACTACTTCGTAGCAAAGTGTCATTTCTTCAGTGTTGTCACATGAAAAGATATAATAAAATATTTACATAAATGTGAGGGGTGTACTCACTTGTGTGAGATACTGTATAGGAGGGGGATTATGAATATATAGGAGGGGGATAATTGGATATATAGGAGGGGGAATATTGGATATATAGGAGGGGGATTATTGAATATATAGGAGGGGGATTATTGAATATATAGGAGGGGGGTTATTGAATATATAGGAGGGGGAATATTGGATATATAGGAGGGGGATTATTGAATATATAGGAGGGGGATTATTGGATATATAGGAGGGGGAATATTGTATATATAGGAGGGGGATTATTGAATATATAGGAGGGGGATTATTGAATATATAGGAGGGGGATTATTGGATATATAGGAGAGGGATTATTGGATATATAGGAGGGGGATAATTGGATATATAGGAGGGGGATTATTGTGTATATATAGGAGGGGGATTATTGGATATATAGGAGGGGGATTATTGGATATATAGGAGGGGGATTATTGGATATATAGGAGGGGGATAATTGGATATATAGGAGGGGGATTATTGTATATATAGGAGGGGGATTATTGGATATATAGGAGGGGGGTTATTGGATATATAGGAGGGGGATTATTGAATATATAGGAGGGGGATAATTGGATATATAGGAGGGGGATTATTGGATATATAGGAGGGGGGTTATTGGATATATAGGAGGGGGATTATTGAATATATAGGAGGGGGATTATTGTATATATAGGAGGGGGATTATTGTATATATAGGAGGGGGGTTATTGGATATATAGGAGGGGGGTTATTGGATATATAGGAGGGGGATTATTGAATATATAGGAGGGGGATTATTGTATATATAGGAGGGGGATTATTGGATATATAGGAGGGGGATAATTGGATATATAGGAGGGGGATTATTGGATATATAGGAGGGGGAATATTGTATATATAGGAGGGGGATTATTGTATATATAGGAGGGGGATTATTGGATATATAGGAGGGGGGTTATTGGATATATAGGAGGGGGATTATTGAATATATAGGAGGGGGATTATTGTATATATAGGAGGGGGATTATTGTATATATAGGAGGGGGGTTATTGGATATATAGGAGGGGGATCGGGGAGGGGGGGGGGTCATCCACAGTCCAGTAAGGAAGAAGGGGGGGGGGACAGGCAGCCATAATCAGTGACTGTAGTCAAGCCATCAGACAGTTCTAAATCAGTGGCCATGCTATGTGACAAGTTTTTTTGGTTGGATATTCAGGAGAAAAAGATGACACAATATATAAGAGAATGTAATCTATAAAATAATCATTACACAGAATTGTCATCCCCCCCCCCTCTTACAATATTATATGATTTATAAGATATCATGGGGGGGGGGGTGAGAACTCTGTGTAATGATTATTTTATAGATTACATTCTCTTATATATTGTGTCATCTTGTTTTTCTCCTGAATATCCAACCAAAAAAACCTGTCTGATAGCATGACCACTGATTTAGAACTGTATGATGGCTTGACTACAGTTATACAATGCGGGGTGCGGTGTCCCCATCATACACATATACAGTGCGGGGTGATCAGTGTCTGGGGGTGGGGGGGAGCTGAGTTGTGACATCACCAGCAGAACCTGAACTACCACCCTGCCTGGGAGACTGTACCATCTTCTCCAGAGAGGGGGGCTCTGGAGGACTGCTTCTCTAAACAATCCATCCTCCTCCCTATTTGATAATGATATTATAGTCTGGGAAGGAGTATGAGAAAGGGAAGTGACTGGTACAGACATCCCAGTCCGTAGTGAGATCAGCAGCTGTTTATGGTGTTTTGTATTCCTGGTCTCCCCTCCTGATGGGAGTGGTTCGCTCCTCTGGCTGGCTGTGCTGTGCTGTCATTCAGACCGGTAGTGTCCATGGTGTGGATGTCTGTCCGGGGGAGCAGCAGGATCCGGGAGAGTGCAGGTGAGTGCATGGCTGGGGGGGGACAGGTGCATCCTAATCTTCCTATAAATACCAACATCAGACCCTGTGCTGTGCATTACCACCCCCACCCTTACCCTGACTGTACTAATACCCCCCCCCCCTTCCCACTACACTGTACTAATACCCCCCCCCCTCTTCCCACTACACTGTACCAATACCCCCCCCTTCCCACTACACTGACTGTACCAATACCCCCCCCCCCCTTCCCACTACACTGTACTAATACCCCCCCTCTTCCCACTACACTGTACCAATACCCCCCCCCCCCCTTCCCACTACACTGACTGTACCAATACCCTCCCCCCCCTTCCCACTACACTGTACTAATACCCCCCCCCCACTACACTGACTATACCAATACCCTCCCCCCCCTTCCCACTACACTGTACTAATACCCCCCCCTCCCACTACACTGACTGTACCCCCCCCTCCCACTACACTGACTGTACCAATACCCCCCCCCCTTCCCACTACACTGACTGTACTAATACCCCCCCCTTCCCACTACACTGACTGTACTAATACCCCCCCCCCCTTCCCACTACAATGACTGTTATAATACCCCCCCCCCCTTCCCACTACACTGACTGTACTAATACCCCCCCTTCTCACTACACTGACTGTACTAATACCCCCCCTTCTCACTACACTGACTGTACTAATACCCCCCCTTCCCACTACACTGACTGTACTAATACCCCCCCCCCCCTTCCCACTACACTGACTGTACTAATACTCCCCCTTCCCACTACACTGACTGTACTAATACCCCCCCCCCTTCCTACTACACTGACTGTACTAATACCCTCCCCCCCTTCCCACTACACTGACTGTACTAATACCCCCCCCCTTCCCACTACACTGACTGTACTAATACTCCCCCTTCCCACAACACTGACTGTACTAATACCCTCCTCTCCCACTACACTGACTGTTCCAATATCCCCCCCCTTCCCACTACACTGACTGTACTAATACCCCCCCTTCTCACTACACTGACTGTACTAATACCCCCCCTTCCCACTACACTGACTGTACTAATACCCCCCCCCTTCCCACTACACTGACTGTACTAATACTCCCCCTTCCCACTACACTGACTGTACTAATACCCCCCCCCCCTTCCTACTACACTGACTGTACTAATACCCTCCCCCCCTTCCCACTACACTGACTGTACTAATACCCCCCCCCTTCCCACTACACTGACTGTACTAATACTCCCCCTTCCCACAACACTGACTGTACTAATACCCTCCTCTCCCACTACACTGACTGTTCCAATATCCCCCCCCTTCCCACTACACTGACTGTACTAATACCCCCCTTCCCTCTACACTGACTGTACTAATACCCCCCCCCCCCCCTTCCCACTACACTGACTGTACTAATACCCCCCCTTCCCACTACACTGACTGTACTAATACCCCCCTTCCCACTATACTTACTGTACTAATACCCTCCCCCCACTACACTGTACTAATACCCCCTCCCCCCTTCTCACTACACTGACTGTACTAATGCCCCCCCCCCACTACACTGACTGTACTAATAAACACTCATTGTACCATTACCCCCCACCCACAGGGGACACAGCTGATCATCCACTTTCATGAAATATCTGCATTGCCTAGAGATCAATTATTTATATTTATTATTTTTATTCTAATGGGTAAAGCAGAACTCCGGGGAAAAGTAAAGTAATTCCTTATAGTGGGCCTCTACCTGCACTGCACGGGTCAGAGGCTTGGTTATGCCTGGGGTACGAGCAACAAGGACTTTTACTTACCTGACCCTCCCCTCCCCCAGAAGCCCCCCTCTTCTCCCTGACCCTCCCCTCCCCCAGAAGCCCCCCTCTTCTCCCTGACCCTCAGCGTCCTCATGTACAATGCAGAACTAACCGTGGGTCCTATGTTGTACTTTATGACATGGAAGTGTTGTGAAGAAGAGACTGGGGGGGCTGGTCACATAGCATTGAGGGGGCAAAGGATTAGGTAAGTGAAAGTCTTTTTAACTGGTACCCTTGGCATCCGCAAGCATTTAAAGGTTACTTTCAATGTGGGGGCAGCCACACTGCAAGGGAGGATTTTTCTTTTAACTAGAGTTCAGCTTTAAAAACCTTTCTGTTTTCATTACATATTTTATTTTAGTCCCAGTGATGTCATCGCTTGGCCTCTGTGCTTCTCTATGCAATGAAGGCAGATCATGGCTGATGGGGGGGGGGGGGGCTGCACTTATCTTCCTCAAAAAAGCTGACTGCCTGAGATAACTACCTTATGTGATGCTGTAACTGAAATCCAATAAATGAAAGAGGTGGGCTGGGGAGGGAAGTTCTGGATGATGCTGGGTGTCCTCCAGCCAGGAACTGTGGCGGGCTGTATCTGACTTGCAGTGTGCAGTGAAATCAGAGGAAACAATTTCAGTACAGGAGAGGACTCCGCACATCTGTGCAAGACTGAAGGGAAGGCTGGAGTTCAGCTTTTTATTATAACGCCATTATCCATAAATAATTACACCAGAAATAGATGCCCTTGTGGGTAAAAAGTGATGCCAAGAAAACTGATATCCATGTAGATAAAGGTAAAGTACCCCTTTGGGTCAGAGAAAACCATGAGATCTATTTACAAAAAATCTTTTGGATGAAAGTCACAAGCATCACAAACTCTGACCATATTTTGCCTTATCTGTTGATTTCCCATGAATGTCAGCTCCATCTAGTGGCCATAATGCAATATTTTCTTGATTAAAGTAATTCAAGAAAAAAAAAAAACACATTATGGCCACTAGATGGAGCTGACGATCATAGAAAATCAACATATTAACCACATCCCACCCGGCCTATGGCAAAATGACAGCCAGGTGGTGGCTCTCCTGTTTGCCTGGACGTTACATGACTTTCCTTAGAATGAGGAGCGTGGCGATTGGTAGTTACACCGCATCTCTGATCACGGTAAAGAGCCTATGGCGTAAATAGGACGTGCCGGTTATCGGTATTCCTCTATTCATGCTGACAGCGCAAGAGTAGAGGAGAGCCGATAAGTGGCTCTCCTGATGGGGGGGGGGGTTCTGCACTGATAATCAGTGCGCCCCATGAGCGATGCCCATTAGTGCCCACCAGCGATGCCAACCAGTGCCTCCCCATCAGTGCCCATAAATGCTGCTCATCAGTGCCACCTATTAGTGCCCATCAGTGCTGCATATTAGTGCCTCCTCATCAGTGCCCTTCAGCGCAGCCTCACCATTGCTGCATATCAGTGCCCATCGGTGCCGCATATCAGTGCCCGTCAGTCAAGCCTCATCAGCGCACATCAGTGAAAGAGAATTCTTACTTTTTTTTTAAATGTTGTAACAGAAACAAAGAGAAACTTTTTTTTTTTTTTTTTCAAAATTTCGGAAAATTCCAGTGGTGATTAAATACCACTAAAAGAAAACTCTTTTTTGTCTAATAAAAAAAAAAAAATGGTAAAAATTTAGTTTGGGTACAGTATTGCATGGCCGCGCAATTGTCATTCAAAGTGTGACAGCGCTGAAAATTGGCCTGGGCAGGAAGGGGGTGAAAATGGCAAGTATTGAAGTGGTTAACCACTTGCCGACCGCCGCCCGACTATATACGGCGGCGGTCAGCCCCTCCCAGGCAAAGTGACGTACCGGTAGGTCACTAGCCTGGGAGCGAATAGGGGGCGAACGCGCGGCGCCGGAGGCGCGCTCCCGCCTCCGCTCGTACCCGAAGAAGCCGACGCGTGTGACCAGCGGACCCGATGTCCGCCAGTCACTCGCGATCGTCGGATAGAGAGGGAGAAAGACAGGCGGCTAATGTAAACAAAGCCGCCTGTCATTCTCCCCTGTGTAAAAGCACAGATCACTCTGTCCTGCTATGTAGGACCGTTGATCTGTGCTGTTACACACAAAGCCACATCCAATCACAGTAAGAAACACGCCCCTAGGGACACACTTAACCCCTCCCTCTCCAATAAAATTAACCCCTTCCCTACCAGTGTCATTTTTATAGTAAAAGTGCATATGTATAGCACTGATTACTGTAGTAATATCACTGGTACCCCCAAAAGTGTCAAAAATGTCAGTCAAGGGTCCGATCTGTCCGCCGCAATGTCGCAGTACCGCAAAAAATATCGCAGATTGCCGCCATTACTCGTTAAAAAAAAAAACAACAAAAATGACAAAAATCTTTCCCTTAGTTAGTAAACGCAATAACTTTTGCGCAAACCAATAAAAATACACTTATTGTGATTTTTTTTTTTTTTTTTTTTTACTAAACATAGGTAGCAGAAAACAAATTGGCCAAAAATGTAAAAAAAATTAGATTTTTACATTTTTTGGGGGGGAATTTCATATAAAAAAATGTGAAAATATTGTTAATTTTGCAAAATTGTCGCTCTTTTTTTGTTTATAGCGCATGATCAAAAAATCGCATAGATGATCAAATACCACCAAAAGAAAGCTCTGTTTGTGGGAAAAAAAAAGGACGTCAAATTCATTTGGGTACAGCGTCGCACGACTGCGCAATTGTCCGTTAAAGTCACGCAGTGCCGAATCGCAAAATACCCCCTGGTCAGGAAGGGGGTAAAATCTTCCGGGGCTTAAGTGGTTAAAAAAGGAGCTCCAGGCTCCCCCCCCAAAAAATTAAAAGTCAGCAGCCACAAATAGTGTAGCCGCTGACTTTTAGGCTCCGTTCACATGTAGGCGTTTTTGGGCGTTTTTGGAGGGTTTTTCTGCTCACTGATCAGCTCTCAAAACGCCCAACAAGACAAATCCCATTCATTGCAATGACCCCTGTTCACATCTGAGCGTTTTGACGCCCTAAGGAAAACGCCCAACGCTCAAAAAAGTACTTGAGCTTCTTTTTGGGCAGATCACAGGCGTTTTGTCCCATAGACCTCAATGAAAAGTGATATTTGGCGTTTCACAGGCGTTTTACAAGCGTTTAGTTGCTCCTGATCAGCTCAAACAGCACAACTCTCCACCCAGCTCTCCACCCAGGTCTCCACCCCCTTGGCATGCCTCTGCTGTGAGCACATTTTCCTGAAACATGGAGAACAGCAGTAGGTGACCAGACCCTGCCATACCAAGGTGACCGTACCCTGCTGCCATACCAGGGTGACCGTAATGTAGTTTAGGTGAACTGACTCTGCTATGCCAGGGTGACCGAACTCAAGGTGACTGTGAACTGACTCTACTATGCCAGGGTGACCAAACTCTTCCATGCCAAGGTGACCGTAATGTAGTTTAGGTGAACTGACTCTGCTATGCCAGGGTGACCAAACCCTTCCATGCCAAGGTGACCGTAACAAAGTTTATGTGAACTGACTCTGCTATGCCAGGGTGACCAAACTCTTCCATGCCAAGGTGACCGTAACGAAGTTTAGGTGAACTGACTCTGCTATGCCAGGGTGACCAAAACTCTTCCATGCCAAGGTGACCGTAACAAAGTTTAGGTGAACTGACTCTACTATGCCAGGGTGACCAAACTCTTCCATGCCAAGGTGACCGTAATGTAGTTTAGGGTAAATTGACTCTGCTATGCCAAGGTGACCGTAATGTAGATATATATATGGAATCAAAAAACGCCATTTTGAAGCCCTAAAACCCAATAAATTCCCCTAAAAAGTGCCTAGGGTTCTGGATCATGCCCCAGGGACTATGAATCAGGCAAAAAAAAGTTCTTAAAAATTGTCGTTTTTGATAGAGAGCCAATTATTGAAAATAAATAAATAAATAAATAAAAAAAAATATTTCTTTGGATTTAGTTTTAATTTTAGTGCCTGGGGGGTCTAAAAAGTGTACCTGTGAAGTTTCAGCTCTGTAGCATGTCTAGAACCATAAAAAAAAAAGATCATGCAGAAGAGGAGGTCCCTGGGAGGTCCAATGCAGAGGAGGAGGTCCCTGGGAGGTTCCTTTGCAAATGTTGTAAAAAAAACACTCTGCTTTTCCATTGGTCACCAAAAACACCTGTTAAAAACGCCCAAAAAAATGCCTGTAAAACGATCGCAAACGCTTGCAAAAACGCCTATAAAACGCCTGAAAAACGATAAACAAACGCCTGAAAAACGCCAACGCCTACATGTGAACGGAGCCTTAGTATTCATAGGCTTACCTGTCCAGGGATCCAGAGATGTCCTTGCCCGAGCCGATTCTTCAATTGGCTTTTGGTGCAGGCGCCGCCATCTGAAGTAAGAGAAACAGGAAGTCAAGCCCTGCAGCTTCACAGCGGTTTTCCTACTGCGCAGGTGCGAGTCACACTGTGCCTCATGAATGGTCCCGTAGTCTTCTCATGAATGGTCCTGTAGTCTTCTCATGAATGGTCCCGTAGTCTTATCATGAATGGTCCCGTAGTCTTATCATGAATGGTCCCGTAGTCTTCTCGTGAATGGTCCCGTAGTCTTCTCGTGAATGGTCCCGTAGTCTTCTCATGAATGGTCCCGTAGTCTTCTCATGAATGGTCCCGTAGTCTTCTGGGACCTGTGATGTGTCCCAGAAGTCACGGTAAATGTTTCCTAAATATGCACCGTTTTGGAGATATTTACTTTGCATGCAGCTAGTGACATCACTGGCGCATGCGCTCTGAAGGAACCGCCACCCGTGTCGTTCCTTCAGAGCCCTGTGCCGTGAACGGCGGCTCCTGTGCGTATGCGCGGGAGTGACATGATCGCGGCTCCGGCCAGTCAGATTGCCAGAGGACGTGAACCCAGAAGGAAGACGGTTTAACATGTCGGAATTGTAAGTGTTGTGCGGGCGGCGCTGCATGGCCTTAATTTTAAGGTATTTCATAATGCGCTAGTATGCGATGCATACTAGCTCATTAGGCCTTTTGCCTTTCAGAATTTTATTTTTTTAATTTTTTTTGGAAGGTTTACAACCTCTTTAAAGCGGAGTTCCAGCCATTTGACTCACCTGTCCAACGGTCCAGTGATGCGGCCGCCCGAAGCCTCGATCCTCTCCCTCGGCGCCGGCATCACTGCTGTGGGCACCCGGCTGTAACAGTTTGCGGCTTCACAGCCGGGTACCCACTGCGCATGCGCGAGTCGCGCTGCGCGCCGTGATTGGCCGGCAATCTTCTGGGACCTCTGACATGTCCCAGAAGATTGCAGGAAGGGAGGGGGAGAGGAGAACTTCCGCTCAGGGCGCCGCGGCGCTCCGAGCGGAAGTGGGAGCGGGTACCTGTCAAAACTAGGTACCCGCTCCCCCCCCAAAAAAATGACATGCCAAATGTGGCATGTCAGGGGGGTAGGACCACCTAAAGCGGAAGTTCCACTTTTGGGTGGAACTCCGCTTTAAGCCAGGGCTTGACACATTTCCTCTGAATCTAAGAGCCAGCTAAAAAAGTTAGGAGCCAGTTTTTTTTTACCTAGCAAATCTTTCAGGTGGAACATGTAACATGTTCCCGAAGGTTAAGTTCTTTTTTTTTTTTTTTTTTAAAAACGGTGTAAAAATAAAAAAATAATAAATAAAATAAATAGTAAAAAAAAAAAATTAAAGCGTCCTGTCCCCGTTAGCTCGCGCGCAGAAGCGAACGCACACGGAAACCCCGCCCACATATGTAAACGGTGTTCAAACCACACATGTGAGGTATCGCCGCGATCGTTAGAGCGAGAGCAATAATTTGAGCCCTAGACCTCCTCTGTAACTCTAAGATGGCAACCTGTAGAAATTTTTAAAATGTCGCCTATGGGGATTTTTAAGTACCAAAGTTCGTCGCCATTCCGTGAGCGTGCGCAATTTTGAAGGATGACATGTTGGGTATCTATTTACTCGGCGTAACATTATCTTTCACATTATGGAAAAAAATTGGGCTAACTTTACTGGATTCTTATTTTTTAATTCAAAAAAGTGATTTTTTTCCAAAAAAATTGCGTTTGGAAGACCGCTGCGCAAATACGGTGTGATAAAAAATATTACAATAATCTCCATTTTATTCTCTAGGGTCTCTGCTAAAAAAAAATATATAATGTTTGGGGGTTCTGAGTAGTTTTCTAGCAAAAACAACTGATTTTAGCTTATAAACACCAAATGTCAAAAATAGGCTTAGTAGGCAAGTGGTTAACCACTTAAGCCCGGAAGATTTTACCCCCATTCCGACCAGGGTTTTTTTTTGCAATTCGGCACTGCGTGACTTTAACGGGCAATTGCGCGGTCGTGCGACGCTGTACCTAAATGAATTTGACGTCCTTTTTTTCCCACAAACGGAGCTTTCTTTTGGTGGTATTCGATTACCTGTGCGATTTTTACTTTTTGCGCTATAAACAAAAAAAGAGCGTCAATTTTGCAAAAATAACAATATTTTTCACATTTTTTTATATGAAATTCCAAAAAAAAAATGTAAAAATCAAAATTTTTTTAACATTTTTGGCCAATTTGTTTTATACTACATATGTTTGGTAAAAAAAATCGCAATAAGTGTATTTTGATTAGTTTGCGCAAAAGTTATTGCGTTTACTAACTAAGGGAAATATTTTTGTCATTTTTGGTGTTTTTTTTTTAATGCGTAATGGCTGCGATCTGCGATTTTTTTTTTTTTGCGGTACTGCGACATTGCGGCGGACAGATCGGACCCTTGACTGACATTTTTGACACTTTTGGGGTTACCAGTGACATTACTACAGTAATCAGTGCTATATATATGCACTGTTACTGCAAAATGACACTGGCAGGGAAAGGGTTAACTTTATTGGGGAAGGAGGGGTTAAGTGTGTCCCTAGGGGCGTGATTCTAACATGGCTACTGGTGTAGGAACAGTGATCAACGGTCCTGCATAGTAGAACCGTATGATCACTATTCCTACACAGGGGAGAATGACAGGCGGCTTTTTTACATTAGCCGCCTGCCTTTCTCCCTTCACAGCGGACGATCGCGAGTGACCGGCGGAAATCGGGTCGGCCGGTCACACGCACGGACTTCCCAGGGAACGAGCCGGGGCAGGCGCGCGCTCTCCCGCTATTGGCTCACAAGCAAGTGACAGGCGAGTGACGTACCCATACATCACTTTGCCTGGCCGGGGCTGACCGCCGCAGTATATGTACTTGTGGCGGTTGGCAACCGGTTAAACCTTTTCGCTGCCAGAGCTGTTTTTGGGGTTTTTGTATACATTTTATCATTTTAGGCATGAAGATTACATAATAAAACCTCCAAAACATGATGAATTTTTTGAAAGCAGACACTCTAGACACAGGATAAAATAGTGGTACTGTAGTTCCAATTTTTTATATCACACGATATTACCAAAAAGGTCTAGGAAACACAAAGTTACTTTTAGGGGGCACAAAAACACAATAAATTACCCAATTTGTTGGTAAAATATAAAACTTAAGGTTGCACCGAGTAAATAGATACCCAACATATCAAACCCTAAATTTGTGTGCACCTTTCAAATGGGCATAAACTTCAATACCCTATATTTTCCAAAGGCGACACTTTAAAAGCCCCCTAAAGGTCATCTGTTACAGAGGAGGTCTGGTGCTCGAATTAATGCTCTTTCTGGCATGCATGGCGATATGTAACATGGGTATCGCAATGGACGTCTGGAGTAGGCGCCCTGACTTGTGCGTTTATGTTTCTACTTGCGCATATGTGTGTATGTGGGGGGGGGGGGCATTTTATGCACTTTAGTTTAAAGCGGAGTTCCACCCTGGATTTGTTTTTTTTTTTTTTAATACCCCCGGGACAGTCAGGGCTAGTGCATTCCACAATGGCTAGCCTCTGATCTGTCCCGGGTTGCACTTACCTGCAAGACGAAATACTTACCTTGCAAACGTCTTGTCCAGCGCTGCCATCTCAGATTTGGGCAGCTTGAAGCCAGCGCGTCCTCTTCGGCGTCTTCTTCCGCCTTCTGTGGTCCCACGATGCTCTGCGCCGGCCCCGACGTCACTTCCGGGTCGCACGCGTCACCCCTCCACAGCTTCTGGGCATGCCCAGAAGCTGTTTAGAAGGGGATGACGCGCGCGACCCGGAACTGACGTCGGGGCCGGTGCAGGCGCAATGATTCCTGGGAGCTATGACGTCCAGCTCCCAGGAATCATTGCAGAGCCAGGAAGTGACGACGGGCCGCGGCCGAGGAAGAAGGAAGTAAGGTAAGTATATTTTCTTCGCTACGAGGTAAGTAAAAAAAAAAAAAAATATGCGATTATCCATTTCTTTTTCAGGTGACCCGGAGCGAGAAGATGGAGGTAAGTATAAAAATAGGGTGGAACTCCACTTTAACAATAATTTTTTACAATAAAACAAAAATATATATATTTTTTTTTTCATCACATAGGGGGGAAAAAAGTCCCCTATGATGATTTGTTTGGTGACAGGTTGTCTTTAAAAAGATAGTTCAACTTTACAAAAATAACTGCCCATGCAGATAAGGGATGTTTGTAGATTAAAACAAACTGCGCAGCTCTGACTAAAGATGAATAATACCCTTGTTTTAGGTGTAGGCCATTTACATACCTTATGAAGCCTGACTAGAATACTACCAGGAAGTTGGTAAGTAGTAGAACCTGAATGTTGCTAAGTCAGGCCTAGTCATCACTGCTCACCTCCACCATCACAGGAATTGGCTCTTTTTCTGATTCAAACCCCCTCACATACTTTTCTCTCCCCTGGTGAAGTAGCTCTGAGCTCAGTATTTAAGAGCTCACTCCTGTGATGGTGGAGGTGAGCAGGGATGACTAGGCCTCACTTCCAACTTCCTGGGAGTATTCCAGTCAGGCTTCATAAGGTATGTAAATGGCCTACGCCTAGCAAGGGCTTTATTCAACCTAAAGCCTCGTACACACGCGTTGAAATTCGGCAGGGAATTTTCGTCCGACGACCGATCTGCCGATTTTCGGCTTGTTAGTATGATGCTTCCGACAACCGACTCCGACTTTTCGGCCGAAAAAAATCTGATGTGCAGGCTATAAAATTTTTGTCCGCCGTCAAAACACGGCCGATTTTCGTGCAGTCAGTACAGATTTCGACAGGGAAAAATCTTATGAGCAAGACTGGGCATGCTCAGAGAAGAAAGAACACAAAGAAAGCAAACCAACACATGACATCACTTCTGAAGTAGAATTTTGTCGGTCGACAAAAGTCCAGTGCAGTCTAAGCACATTCCAACCAACAAAACGCCACTCTGGACAAAAGACGGACGACCGGTCCGCGGAAAATCATTGCTTGTGTACTAGGCTTTAGTCAGAGCTGCACAGTTTGTTTTTAACCACTCTAAGACCGGAAGGATTTACCCCCTTCCTGACCGGACAATTGCGCAGTCGTGCAACGCTGTAACCAAAAAAAATTGATGTCCTCTTTTTTTTCCCATAATTAGAGCTTTCTTTTGGTGGTATTTGATCACCTGTGCGATTTTTATTTTTTGCACTATAAACAAAAAAAGCGACAATTTTGAAAAAAAAAAATATATATATATATTTCTCACATTCTGCTATAACATTCTCAAAAAAAAAATGTAAAAATCAAAATTTTAGGCCAATTTGTTTTTTGCTACATATTTTTGGTAAAAAAAAATCGCAATAAGCGTATTGTGATTGGTTTGTGCAAAAGTTATCACATCTACTAACTACAGGAAAGATTTATGTCATTTTATTTTATTTATTTTTTTATTACAAGTAATGGCGGTGATCTGCGATTTTTATTTATTTTTTGTTTGCGGGACTGCGACATTGCAGCAGACAGATCGGACTCCTTACTGATATTTTTGACATTTTTGTGACCAGTGACATTACTACAGTAATCAGTGCTAAAAATATGCATTGTTACTGTAATAATGACACTGGCAGGGAAGGGGTTAACATTATGGGTGATCAAGGGGTTAAATGTGAGCCTAGGGGAGTGATTCTTACTGTGGGGGGCATGGCTTCTGAAATTACCATAGAGACCTGTGATTCTATATAGAAGGATCACATGGGCTCTGTGATCATTGCAGGGAGAAGAACGGTCGGCTTGTGTTTACAACTCCTTGGGATGTTTAAAGCTTGGGAAATCTTTTTGTATCCAAAACAGTATCTTCTCCACAACAGTATCTCGGACCTGCCTGGTGTGTTCCTTGTTCTTCATGATGCTCTCTGCGCTTTAAGCGGACCTCTGAGACTATCACAGTGCAGGTGCATTTATACGGAGACTTGATTACACACAGGTGGATTCTATTTATCATCATTAGTCATTTAGGTCAACATTGGATCATTCAGAGATCCTCACTGAACTTCTGGAGAGAGTTTGCTGCACTGAAAGTAAAGGGGCTGAATAATTTTGCACGCCCAATTTTTCAGTTTTTTATTTGTTAACAAAGTTTGAAATATCCAATAAATTTTGTCCCACTTGTTGTTGATTCTTCACCAAAAATTACAGTTTTATATCTTTATGTTTGAAGCCTGAAATGTGGCAAAAGGTTGAAAAGTTCAAGGGGGCCGAATACTTTCCCAAGGCACTGTATATGTGTGTATATATATATATATATATATATATATATATATATATATATATATATATATATATATATATATATATATATTTTTTTTTTTTTTAGCAGAGACCCTAGAGAATTAAATTGCGATCATTGCAATATTTTATGTCACACTTTATTTGCGCAGCGGTCTTTCAAACACAATGTTTTGGGAAAAAATACACTTCAATGAATTAAAAAACAAAACCATAAACTTAGTCCACTTTTTTTGTATAATGTGAAAGATGATGTTACGATGAGTAAATAGCTACCTAACATGTTACGCTTTAGAATGATGGTAATTAAAAAATCTCCATAGGCGACTCTTTAACCGGTTGCCGACCGCCGCACGACTATATACTGCGGCGGTCAGCCCCGGCCAGGCAGAGTGACGTATCGGTACGTCACTCGCCTGTCACTGACTTGCGAGCCTATAGCGAGCGGGCGCGCGCCCGCCGAGGCGCGCGCCCGCCGCGGCTCGTTCACAGGCAAGTCAGTGCGTGTGACCGGCGGACTCGATGTCCGCCGGCCACACTACGATCGCTCCTGTGAAGGGAGAAAGACAGAGCAGCTTGTGTAAACAAGCTGCCTGTCAGTTCTCCCTGTGTAAAAGTAAAGATCTGACCGTTCTACTATGTAGAACGGTTGATCTTTGCTTTTACACCAATAGCAATGTCCCTACACAGTAGAAAGCACGCCCCTAGGACACACTTAACCCCTCCCTTCCCAATAAAGTTAACCCCTTCCCTGCCAGTGTCATTTTTGCAGTAACAGTGCATATGTATAGCACTGATTACTGCAGTAATGTCACTGGTAACCCCAAAAGTGTCAAAAATGTCAGTCAAGGGTCCGATCTGTCCGCCGCAATGTCGCAGTACCGAAAAAAAAATCGCAGATCGCCGCCATTATGCGTTAAAAAAAAAAACACCAAAAATGACAAAAATCTTTCTCTTTGTTAGTAAACGCGATAACTTTTGCGCAAACCAATCAAAATACGCTTTTTGCGATTTTTTTTACCAAACATAGGTAGCATAAAACAAATTGGCCGAAAAATGTTAAAAAATTTTGATTTTTACTTTTTTTTTTGGGGAATTTCATATAAAAAAATGTGAAAAATATTGTTATTTTTGCAAAATTTACGCTCTTTTTTTGTTTATAGCGCGTGATCAAAAAATCGCACAGGTGATCAAATACCACCAAAAGAAAGCTCTGTTTGTGGGAAAAAAAGGACGTCAAATTCGTTTAGGTACAGCGTCGCACGACCGCGCAATTGTCCGTTAAAGTCACGCAGTAAAAAATCGCAAAAAAACCCCTGGTCCTTTAGCAGCCAAATCCTCCGGGGCTTAAGTGGTTAAACATTTTTAACGGTTACCTGTTTAGATTTACAGAGACGGTTTTGTGCTAGAATTATTGTTCTCGCTCTAACCATTGCAGCGATACCTCACGTGTGGTTTGAACACTGTTTACAAGTGTGGGCGCGACTTACGTATGCGTTTTTTTTTTTTCTTTTTGTTTGTTTGTTTTTTGTTAATTTTATTTTTATTATATTTTATTTTTTTATTTTTTTACACCGCCCCTTAAAAAAAATGTTATACTCTGATCGCCTTTTTTGCTGTCACAAGGAATGTAAACCTCCCTTGTGACAGTAATAGGCAGTGACGGGTACTCTTTATGGAGGGATCCCGAACCCCTCCTCTGCGCTTAAAAGTATTTAAAACGCCAAGATTGGCATTTTTGCATACTGTATTTTTTTTTAAAATCGGCGCCATTTGGCTGCCAAGTAAACAGGAAGTGACGTCGCTTCCGGATTTTAACATCGGAGACCCGATCAAAGCCGAATCTAGCTTTGTTCGGGACTCTGGCCAGCTGGCGGACGCCCAGGCTGGTGGCTCGGGTCTCTCAGTGGGACGGGAGCCCCGGGTGGAGCGGCGGGAGGGGACATCCTCTCCCACTCCTTGTAATAACAGCTGGGCGGCTGATTAGCCACATCAGTTGTTATTACTGGAAAGCTGACTGTCCTCTCTAAAAAAAAAAAGGGAACGAGGCAGCTGGAGGCATCACCCCGGAATAATTGACAATGAAAGTCAAAAGAGGTACATGTATGTGATTTGGCAAGTGTCGCCTATGGAGAATTTTAGGCACTGCAGTTTGCCGCCATTCCACGGGCAGACGCAGTTTTAAGGTGTGACATGTTATCTATTTACTCGGCACAACATATCTTTCAAATTATACAAAGAAATTGGGGTAAATATTGTGTTTTTGTTTTTTTTTTTAAATTCATTAAACTGTATTTTTTCCCAAACAATTGCATTTCAAAAACCACTGCGCAAATACCATGTGATGTAAAAAATTGCAACACCCACCATTTTATTCTATAGGGCCTCTGCAAAAAAAAAATATATGTTTTGGGGTTCTAAGTAATTTTCTCGCAAAAAAAGTTGATTTTTACATGTATGAGCAAAGTGCCAGAAAGGGCCCGGATACTAGGTGGTTAATGAGACATCCAGGGTCTAAGAGGCCCTGCATGTCCCTTCAGTGCTCAACTCACATCGCACTGCATTACATTCTTTCCTGGGCTTGATGGCCGGGGGAAACTGTCAATGGAGACCTGGAAGTGACGTCATGGGTTAGTAACAAGAAGGGGGGGGGGGCGAATTTGTGTCCACTCTCCTCCCTCCCCTCTACCCGGTGGTGCTCACTATGCCGGTCCCAGGCCCGCAGATGGGCAAGCAGAGGCCGGGATACACAGCGGGAGGGGTGCGTGCGTGCGGGTGTGTGGAAGCATTTGGGCGGAAGCCCAGGTGCCAGGATCCAATTTCTTGTCACCATGGCGACCTGGCGCCTGAGGTTTGCTGAGGTCTGTATTAAGCAAAAGCATTCAAGATGGCTGGGGAAATGCTTGTGACTTTCCTTTTTTTTATAGCGCAAAAAAAAAAAAAATCACACAGGTGATCAAATATCACCAAAAGAAAGCTCTATTTGTGGGAAAAAAAAGGACATCAATTGTATTTGGGTACAGCGTTCCACGACCGTGCAATTGTCAGTTAAAGTAATGTGGTGCCGAATCGCAAAATAGGGCCTGGTCAGGAAGGGGGTAAATCCTTCCGGTCTTAAAGTGGTTAAACTATCCAGTACAGAGCTGAAATTGTGTGTTGAGGGTTACCGTCCTGGTGGAAGATTAACCTTTGCCCCAAAATAAATAGTAAAAAATAAGCTGCGCTGTATGTTGAACCATCAACTGAAATAGTCCATAAAAAAGTCCAGTAACAAAATTAAGTTGTTGAAAACTTGTGCAGGTACCCCTTACCAAATGGTTGATATAGAGAAGCCAAGTGATGAGTATTCAATTATCCTCGCGGATGTGACACACTATTCACCCAATGACGTTGGGGCTTCTCAGCACTCACCTCTCATCAGACCTTCCTGCCGACACCCCGCAATGGGCTCCTCTAAACCTGCCGGGTGAAAAAAAAGGGATATTTTTTTCAAACAGGCGTATGGTCACAGCCAGTGCTGTATCTTGACCTAGGCTAACAAGGCCCAGGCCTAGGGCGGCACTTTGCAGGGGGGCAGCAAAACAGCTGCACTCCGCACAAAAAAACAGCCTCCTCCCTGCTCCCGCACGAAAAGGGTCCCCGCAAGCTTGCGCTACACTTTTAGTATAGTGCCAGTCTTATGGGGCGAATTGGGCCAGAGGGCAGGGTCCAGGAGGCGAATCAGTCTGGCATCCCCATAAAGCGGTCACACTGCTACTTGCCAGTATGATAATACTGGCTGGTGAGGACATTCGAACAGACCGCAGGCCGCCAACCACACTTAATACAACTGGCCCTCCGGCCGCCAATGCTAATAAGTGTGGCACTCCCTAATGCTCCGCCTACCCTCCTCTGCCCCCAGGTATGGCGGGCATCATGTCAATAATATCATTTCATTTCTTTAAACGTCCTTGTCCTTGAGCGAGAATATTGAATTGTATCATATTCAATTAAGACTTTGATTTGTATATGATGGCAATAAAATTTTGGACCTGCTCACCTCATATGTGCTATCCCAATATGGCACTGGATTAATAAAATTACTCCAATCTTATAAGATATTTGCACTTTTGTTTGCTGCCACTGAATATTTCACTTATTTGTATAATGACTCTGGACGTCCTAGTCATTATACAAATAAGTGAAATATTCCTATAATTACAATCAGTGGCAGCAAACACAAATCCAAATTTCTTAGGCTGCACTAATGGGCACTGATAGGCTGCACTGATGGCCACTGATGAGGCTACACTGATATGCTGCACTGATGAGGCTGCACTGATGGACACTGATGAGGCTGAAGTTATGGGAACTGATGAGGCTATGCTGATGGGCATTGATACACTGTGGTTGTGGTCTGTGGTTTACAGATGACAGAACAGGTCAGAAACAGGAAGGGGTGGGTTGTATTTAAATTAGGGGGTGCACAAGTTTATTCAGGTCTAGGGCAGCACAAAACCTAAATACACCACTGGTCACAACACTAAATCTTTTTTTTTTTTGCACTGCACCTCCATGGGCGAGGCCTTTTGGCTAAGTCTGAGGCAATATTTGCTACCAGGCCTCAGGGCCTAGCCAGTCTACATTAGCCTAGCTATTATTTATAGTATTTATTATGTCTCCTCATGTTTTGTTACTCTTTCACTTTTGTGTGTGTATTTTTTTCACTGGATGGAGGGTGTGAGTCCTCAGGCTTGCCCTGAAGTCTAGGGGGAGGATGTGTGGCCATTAGGTTCCTTCCTCCCCTCAACTGGGGAGATCTTTCTTCGGGAGAGCCCCTCGACTTAGTACTCGTTAGTCAGCTTCAGCTGGCCATCAGGAGAGGGGTCTGCCAGGCCTTTTGGCTAGGTGGATCAAGTTCTAACCTTGTCCCTGTCAGGAGCTTTGTGCCCCCTGGGGGTCAGGGTAAGGTCCTACACCTTCGGGGGGTGGTTTAAAGCACAGCCTTAAAGAGAAGCTCCATCTGAAAAAATGAAGTCAGCAGCTACAAATACTGTAGCTTCTGACTTTTATTATTAGGACACTTACTTGTCCACGAATCAAGCGGTGTCTTCACCCAATCCGATTTTTCAATCAGCTCTGGGGGACTGCCACCGCAATTTTGGGTAAGGGAAGTCATCGGTGAAGCCTTGCGGCTTCACAGCCGTTTTTCTACTGTGCATGTGCGCTGCGCTTTGTGAATAGCCCGGCAGCAGGGGAAAAGTAGGAGGGGGGCCGAACTTCCGGATGACTTCGCTGTGCCGAAGTTGCCCAGAAGTAGGAGCGGGTACCTGTCAAAACCAGGTACCTACTTGGAGGCAAATAAGCAGAGCTTCCCCTTGTGGGTGGAGCTCTGCTTTAAGTGCACTTTATTTGTGTGTGTTTTAACTTTTTTGTACACTTAATGGTTTTTGTTTTTTTCGCACCACCGTAGATTTAAAAAAAAAAAAAAGAAAAAACGACTAAAGAGTAAAACAAGGATGGGGATGACCTACCTAAAACATGCTCCATTAAAAACAAATTAGCATTGGCAGCTTTCATATTTCATGGGTTCATTTCAGTCTGGGTTCACACTTAAGCGATGCGAATGGGTTTGATTCTCATGTTGATTTTTACTGGAGTTCAGTGCAATTTTGCGTTGCGATTTGTACTAAAGACAGTGCGATTGTAATGCAAAGTAAATGCGTTTTAGGATGGGATTGGGCGCCGCTTAGATTTCTGCGAGGGGGGGAAATCTGTACAAATCTACACAGAAAAAGCAGTATTCACGCACATCTGAACACAAGATGCGATTTCATGAAAGTTTCCATTGATATCTATAGAGGGGAAAATCGCAACGCAATACAGTGAACTCGCTCAGGACCTTTTTTTGTTGCCGCATTGCATTTGCATAGCAATCACAACGTATAGATGTTAATGACCGTCATTGAACACAATGTGTTTTTGGATGACATGCAATTCTAGGCTTTTTGTAACGCAGCAAATTCGCAACAAATTGGCATGAGTGTGAACCAGCACTTAACCTGTCAACATTTCAGTTGAATGATGGCTACACAAACATGGGGATTGTATTAACTCCATGTATATAGTGCTGCTACTGGAAAGTAAATCCATGACCCCAGGGCTGCAAGTTATTAAATCCGATTACTCTAGAATGACTATAATACAACTAGTGATATTACAGGGACTGATAATTCTTCCAGAAGTCTTCCTGTAATGGGATTTTATGCCTTTCTGCAGAGATAAGTGTGTGGCTCGGAGTCCATCATGGAAAATCCCGCATTGCTCTGACAAAGTCGCAGCGTTCAGCTCACGTATTATTTTCCACTCACTAGCAAAATAACTGTAATATATATTCAATGATGATGCATATTCACCTGGTATTATTACATTCACCTGGAATTATTTTTTAACCACTTGCCTCCCAATCCAATTCCGACACTTCTCTCCTACATGTAAAAATCATCATTTTTTTTGCTAGAAAATTACTCAGGACCCCCAAACATTTATATTCATTTTTTTAGCAGAGACCCTAGGGAATAAAATGGTGGTTATTGCAACTTTTTGTATTACACAGTATTTGCACAGCAATTTTTTTGGGGGAAAACACACTTTCACGAATTTAAAAAAAAACCACAATATTTACCTCAATTTTTTTGTATAATGTGAAAGATGATATTACGCCGAGTAAATAGATACCTAACATGTCATGCTATAAAATCATGCACACTCGTGGAATGGGGCCTGACTTCTGTACTTAAAAATCTCCATAGGTTACAGGTTACCAGTTTAGAGTTACAGAGGAGATCTAGTGCTCAAATTTTTTACAGTTTATATACTTTACAGTTTACTGTTTACATATGCAGGCGCGACCTACGTATGCGTTTGCTTCTGCGTGCGAGCATGCGGGGATGGGGGCGCTTTAAATTTTTTTTTTTTAATCTTTTATTTTATTTAATTTTTTTCTTTATTTTTACACATTCCCTTTAATTTTTTTCTTTTTGAACACTTTTATTCCTATAATAAGGAATGTAAATATCCCTTGTAATAGGAATAGGGCATGACAGGTCCTCTTTATGGAGAGATTGGGGATCTATAAGTCCCCACATCTCTCCGCTATGCTGGAAATCCTTAGATCAATAAAAAAAAAAAAAAAATCTAACACAGGCGTTCCAATAAAAAAAAACTGCAGTGTTTACATCTGCCGGCGCCGGAAGTGACGCCATGACGTCGCTTCGGGCTCCTCTGAGAGTCATAGAGATGACCAGGGATAATCTAGGCCTCGGACAGCTCTATGGTAAACTTCGTCAACCAGCAGGTTCATTTTCCTGCTCTCTGATCGCACAGGCGAGACAGGAGAAGCACCAAAGGGAAGGGGGACATCCCCTCCCATCACCTGTAAAAACAATCAAGCAGTGAAACAGCCGCTATGATTGTTTATACGGTGCAGGGAATCGCTGGCTGAAAACAAAGATAGCAGGCATCATCGAGATATCGCCACTTTAGTGTCTAACTTCATATGCCGTGAACCCGGGGGAAGTGGTTAATGTCCCTCATATTTTTCCACCCCATTCCTCTTATGGTTGGTTGACAGTGACAGGCCAGTGATGAGGTGCATAGGATGCAAGATACCTGATATTCATAGAAAGGCTAGAAAATTCCTCACGGCATACCTTATAGCTAAACTTCAGGAATTACAAAAAAAAACTACTACTATGGGCACACAAATACACACATGCAAGGGTTAAAGCGATTGTGAACGATCACCCATCCAGTTTAAAATTAGAAATTAAATGCAAAACATTTTTGTAAAGATATTAAAAAAAAAAAAAATATGAATACACTTCTTTCCCTTTTTTTTTTTTTAAAGTGATCACATGCCCTCTGTTCTCAGCTGCATACAAGCTGGGGAAGGAGAAGCAGCAGTACACTGAGCTTCCCAGTGAATGACTGTGCAATAAGGACGTGTCAGGACAAGTCTGATCATTGGAGAAGAGTACACTGAGTTCCCAACACACCTAGAGCTGACCACAGTGTGCTCTCCTGCTTGGCATGGTCAATTTTTAATAGGAAAGCAGAGGGACTGGCAGGAACACCAGGGATTTCACATAAAGGAAGCAATACAAACTTAGAGAACAGGAGACGTTCTTATACAAGTACATGGTACAGCAGGCACATATTAGAAATATGAAGTGTTGGGGTAACAAACACTTTAAATGCTGGTTGGTTCTAGGGGAGAGGGATAGAGTATATTACCAACCGTATTCCTCACCCCAGCAGACTTCAGCGTTCTCCTCTCTGATGATCCAGGTTGTGGACAGGACTGTTGGTACTACATTGTTTTTGATGACATTGGTGTACAACCACCCTCCAGCTGGAGTGTCTTACAGAAGAGGATTCAGGGGACCGGTGCACCCATGATGGAGGCCTGCTGGGGTGAGAAATAATGTGTTGCACCTTTATTCTTCCACCCCTAAAGGTATTCCAGACTTCATCGTTAAACTGATTTTTTTTTTTTTTTTGTTTAACTCTTTCACTGCCAGAGCTGTTTTTGGCTTTTTTTTTTGTACGCATGTTAAAAAAATTATTTTCCTGAAGATTACTTAAAACCCCCAAAACATTATATAAGAGTATTTTGTGAAAGCAGAAACCCTGGAAAATAAAATAGCGGTAGTTCAAATTTTTTTTAGAATGGTTGGTTCTAAAGGCTGAAGGTTTTTTACCCGCATGCCTGCAGGTAAAAAACCTTAAGTGTGCAGCTCCCCCCTCAGCCCCCTTTATGCTTGCCTCAGCCCGATCCAGATCAGATGCTCTCAAGGGTCTCTCCCTTCTCATTGGCTGAGAAAAAGCAGCGGGAGCCATTGGAGGGAGCAAGGGCAGGGCCGAGCCGCACTGTGTGTGCCTCCCTAGACACACAGAGGTGGCTCAGGAGTGAGCACACACGAGTTCCCCTGGAGCAATAGGTTTGCTATGGGGGCACTCAGAAGGAGAGAGACCCAGGGGCGCTGGTGGAGGCCTGAGAAGAGGAGGATCAAGGCAAGTAAGTATGATTGAGGCTTTACAAATGCTTTAATATCACATGATGATATTGGCGTAATGATTTTCCAAGCACAAAGTTCCAGTAAAAAAATGATTCTTTATTGATTTTCAACATAGAACTTAAATAGTGGCTCAACATACATATAGTCTTGGTCATGATACAGAGAAAGATACCCAGTGGGGGAGATTTACTAAAACCTGTGCACACAGAATCTGGTGCAGCTCTGCATTGTAACCAATGAGCTTCCAACTTTAGCTTGTTCAATTTACATTTTGACAATAAAACCTGGGAGCTGATTGGTTTCTGTGTGCACCAGTTTTAGTAAATCTCATCCAGTGAAGCAAGATCATATAGAAAGGGCTTGAAATATACTAAAGGTAATTTTATTATTTATGGCGGTATCAAAGTGCTAGCGCTGCCCTATGGCACGTTCCAGGTCTTTAATTGGGCACTTAACGAGAACCAGTCATTTGCTTTTTTTCATTTATTTTTTTTTTATCTCTGGCACATGTGAAAACTCAAATGCATTTAGATCATTAGCTATCTATTCAAATTATATTATATGTAATTTGTTTTTACGTTAAATCATCAGTCTAGTTTGGAGTTTGTGTGCTAGAAATAGAAGGGGTTAAACTTATTGGGTGCTTATCTACCTACGTATGATGGATCAACCTAACTACCTATATATAAAAGTGTCACATCATATTATCCATTTGTTTCGGCCATTTTGGAGGGTTGCTAACTGTAGACTGCCTTCTATGTATTGTCAGGATTACTGGTAAGATGTGCATGGGACATTCCCTCCCCACAATCATGTCTTTCATTTGGTTATTCTTGGTTTTGATAATCTCCCCGAATCACCTTCCTCAATTTCCAGGCCATGTCCTCTTTTTCTAATTTTAGTAATTATTGTGTTTATTATCAAATCCAGCTTAAACGCAAGAAGTACATTGCTAATATTTACTAGGTCCTTGCCCTTGTTTAGCAGCCTGCCTCTTTAATAAATATTGTGGTCTACCTTTAGCTCCGCTGTTTCGTGTAACCTAATGCTGCAGTTGAATTTCCTTGTCTTTGGTTGGGTTACATGAAGGACTTTTATCCCATTTGAAGTGCAACTCCACCTTCATGTCTCATTTTAAAATGTATCCAACATCAAATGAGTATCGACAGATCCCCTTTGGGAAAATATAAATAACACCTGCTAGACTTTAACCACTTGCCTACAGTGCACTTTCACCCCCTTCCTGCCCAGACCGATTTTCAGCTTTCAGCGCTCTCACACTTTGACTGAGAATTACTCAGTCATGCAACACTGTACCCATACAAAAATTGTGTCCTTTTTTTCACACAAATAGAGCTTTCTTTTGATGGTATTTGATCAATACTGGGTTTTTTATTTTTTGTGCTATAAATAAAAAAAGACTGAAAATATCGTGAAAAAACGCATTTTTCTTTGTTTCTGTCATAAAATTTTGCAAATTAGTCATTTTTCTTCACAAATTTTGGCCAAAATTTATACTGCTACTTATCTTTGGTAAAAAAAACACAAATAAGTGTATATTATTTGGTCTTTGTGAAAGTTATAGAGTCCACAAGTTATGGTGCTATTCATTGAAAATTGATCACACTTGATCACACCTGATGTACTGAAGGCCTATCTCATTTCTTGAGACACTAAAAGGTCAGGAAAGTACAAATACCCCCCAAATGACCCCTTTTTGGAAAGTAGACATTCCAAGGTATTTAATAAGGGGCATGATGAGTTTTTTGAAGTTGTAATTTTTTCCCACAATGCTTTGCAAAATGAAGATTTATTTTTTTTTATTTTTATTTTTTTACAAATTGCCGTATTAACAGGTTATTTCTCTCACACAGCACATGTATACTTTCAACTACACCCCAAAACACATTCTACTACTCCTCCTGAGTATGGCGATACCACATGTGTGAGACTTTTTCACAGCCTGGCCACATACAGAGGCCTAACATCCGAGTAGCAGCGTCCGGCATTCTAGGAGCACAAATTACACATATCATTTCCTGACAACCTATCGCACTTTTGAAGGCCCTGGAGCACCAGGACAATGGAAACCCCCATAAAATGACCCCATTTTGGAAAGCAAACAGCCCAACGTATAATTTTTGAGGCATAATGAGTCTTTTGAGTATGTCATTTTTTTCCACAAGTTTTTGGAAAATGTGGAAAGAAAATGAAAACACATTTTTTTTACACAAAGCTGTCCATTTATGCAATATTTCTAACACATCGCATGTACATAGCAAAACTTGCACCCCAAAATACATTCTGCTACTCCTCCTGAGTATGGCGATACCACATGTGTAACACTTTTTCACAGCCTGGCCACATACATAGGCCTCACATCCAAGTAGCGCTTTACACAAAGTTGTCCATTTATCCACTTTAAGACTGGGCCTATTTTTGACACTTGGTGTTTACAAGCTAAAATCATTTTTTTTGCTAGAAAACTACTTTGAACCCCCAAACATTATATATTTTTTTTTAGCAGAGACCCTAGAGAATAAAATGGAGATCGTTGCAATATTTTTTATCACACCATATTTGCGCAGCAGTCTTCCAAATGCGATTTTTTTGAAAAAAATTCACTTTTTTGAACTAAAAAATAAGAAAACAGTAAATTTAGCCCAATTTTTTTCCATAATGTGAAAGATAATGTTACGCCGAGTAATTAGATACCCAACATGTCATGCTTCAAAATTGCGCATGCTCACAGAATGGCGCCAAACATTGGTACTTAAAAATCCCCATAGGCAACATTTTAAAAATTTCTGCAGGTTACTAGCTTAGAGTTACAGAGGAGGTCTAGGGCTCAAATTATTGCACTTGCTCTAACGATCGCGGCGATACCTCACATGTATGGTTTGAACACCGTTTACATATGTGGGCGGGACTTGCGTATGCGTTTGCTTCTGCGCGTGAGCTAACGGGGACAGGGCGCTTTAATTTTTTTTTTTTTTTTTTTTTCCTATTTATTTTATTTATTATTTTTTTATTTTTACACAGTTAAAAAAAAAAAAAATGTTTTGATCATTTTTATTCCTATTACAAGGAATGTAAACATCCCTTGTAATAGAAATAGGCATGACAGGTCCTCTTTATTGTGAGATCTGGGGTCAAAAAGACCTCACACCTCACAACTACACTAAAAAAGAAAAAAAAAAAAAAAAATTGTTGAAAGAGGAAAAAAAAAAAGCAAAAAAAAAAAAGCGGCCCTTTAAACCGGTTGCTAGGCAACGTCTTTTGACGTAGCTCCGGTCCTCCAAGACCATAGAGTTGAGTGAGGGCCATCTTGCCCTCACTCGACTTCCTGTCTCTGAGGATCCGGGACCGGATAGTTTTCCCCGCTGCCGGCGGGTCCGGTAAGCTGGGAAAACGTCTGGGACGCGGCAGGAGGGGGGGGGGCACCTCTTCCCCTGCACCGTAAGGGTAATTCCGCGGCGAATCCGCCACTGGGACCACCCTTATCTGAAAGCCGACCGCCCGCCGTTTCAAAAAATACCGGGGTTATGGGGGCTATCTGCTGCCATAACCCCAGTATTTAGCTTTTAATGGCCAACGCATATAGTCGTTAGGCGGTCAGTAAGTGATTGCATGTATATGGCAAACCGGTGACGATGACTGACGGGGTGACAGGTGACGATGACTGATGGGGTGACAGGTGACGATGACTGATGGGGTGACAGGTGACGATGATTGATGAGGTGACAGGTGATGATGATTGATGAGGTGACAGGTGACGATGATTGATGGGGTGAAAGGTGACGATGATTGATGAGGTGACAGGTGATGATGATTGATGGGGTGACAGATGACGATGATTGATGGGGTGACAGATGACAGTCACTGACGGGGTGACATGTGACGATGATTGATGGGGTGACAAGTGACGATCACTGATGGGGTGTCAAGTGACGATGACTGATGGGGTGACAGGTGACGATGACTGATGGGGTGACAGGTGACGGTGATTGATGGGGTGACAGGTGACGGTGATTGATGGGGTGACAGGTGACGGGCGATGGTCACTGATGGGTGACAGGTGACGGGCGATGGTGCACGGCGGTACTGATGGCAGTCTCTGGTGACCGGTGAATTTTAGGCTACGTTCACATGTGAGCGTAGTGATCACGGGCAGAATCACTGCGATTCTGCCCGTGATCCAGAAATCATTGCAAATTGCGGGGCGCCTGTGCATTGCCCGTGATTTGCAATAGCACCCCAAACGCTGTGCGATGTTGCCGCCATTTCCGCCTGCCGAATCGCGGTAACATCACGCAAACAACGCATGACGCTCCAAAGAAACTCTTGTACCTTTTTTGGGCGTCATGCGATGTTTGCGCGATGTTACCGCGATTCGGCAGGCGGAAATGGCGGCAACATCGCACAGCGTTTGGGGTGCTATTGCAAATCACGGGCAACGCACAGGCGTCCCGCGATTTGCAATGATTTCCGGATCGCGGGCAGAATCGCAGTGATTTTGCCTGCGATCGCTGCGCTCAAATGTGAACGTTATGGGTGTCAATTTCTGGGCACTGATGAGGTGACTGTTGGGTGACAGGTGATATTGGGGGGGGGGGGGACTGAGGACTGTGTGGGGACCTTTATTAGTGTGATTTTTACTTTTTACAGGTGTACAGAGCAGTAACTCACTATTTCTAGCTCTGCTCCCCTCATACTGGAAACTGTATGAGGAGAGAAGAGCTAGTAACAGTCAGTTACTGCTCTTTGTTTACATTTTGTGATCGGCTGTGAATGGATTCACAGCCGATCACATAGTAAACAGTCACTGTCAGTGACTGTTTACTACCGCCGGTGACAGCTGTGTTCCTACGGAACACAGTGCCACCGACACGACCGCGCTGCGCGCTCCCGATCGCGCATGCGCGGTCATCTGGTGGGCGCCTTCATTGTGATCGGCTGTGTCATTGGAACACAGCCGATCACGTGGGAAACAGCCACGCCCATTGGCTGTTTCCCCCCTGCCGGTGACGGGGGGTGTCCCGGGGACACCCCGACACCGACAGTGCAGGGCGGCGTGCACGCGATCGCGCGCCTGCCCTGCTTAAAGTGCCGCCGTCATATGACGGCGGCCCAGGATAATGGTCGCTCCGCTCCGCCGTCATATGACGGCGGGCGGGCGGCAAGCGGTTAATGTTGCTCGCCCCCAAACTTGAAGAATATGGTGTGCTAATGTTTCATATGGTTGCAATCTTGTTCCTACTACCTCGTGTTTTCTGGAGTTGAGTCCATTAAAATAGATGGTCAGGCTAAAGCCTCGTACACACGCGTCGAAAATCGGCAGGGAATTTTCGCCCGACGACCGATCTGCCAATTTTCGGCTTGTTAGTATGATGCTTCCGACAACCAACTTCCGACTTTTCGGCCGAAAAAAATCTGGTGTGCAGGCTATAAAATTTATGTCCGCCGTCAAAACACGGCCGATTTTCGTGCAGTCAGTACAGATTTCGACAGGGAAAAATCTTATGAGCAAGACTGGGCATGCTCAGAGAAGAAAGAACACAAAGAAAGCAAACCAACACATGACATCACTTCTGAAGTAGAATTTTGTTGGGCGAGAGAATTTGTGTGCAGTCTAGGCACATTCCAACCAACAAAACACCACTCTGGACAAAAGACGGACGACCAGTCGGCCGATAATCGTTGCGTGTGTACGGGGCTTTAGTGTCTAGTAGAGAGGAATGGGAGGCTGGGAGGGGTGGTGGAATGAATGATTTGGTACTTGAAGTTCTTCCCAGGAGATCACCACAAAGAGGTGGACTTGTTAATTGCTACATGTTGAAGGACCCATAACAATAGTGAACAGTTTTAGAGCCCGTTCACATACAGGCGACCCGACTTCCCAGGGCGACCTGTGAAGTCGCGGTGCACAGCTCACACCGCGACCTCGGAGCGGCATGCACGGACTTCATATCATTGAAGTCAATGCAGGTCGCTCCAGGTCGACCCAAAGAAGCTCAGGTCCCTTTTTCTAAGTCGGAGCGACTTGTGTCGCTCCTATTAGAACGGGTCCTGTGCTAATCTATGGCAGGCGACTTGTCAGGCGACCAGGTCGCCTGACAAGTCGCCCCAGTGTGAACCGGCTCTTACTGTGCTGTCTACTGTAATTCAACCCAGAAACTTGAAGAATGTGGTGTGCTAATGTTTCATATGGTTGCAATCTTGGTCCTACCTCGTGTTTTCTGCAGTTCCATGAGTCCATTGACCGCTTGCCGACTGTGCACAGTATATTTACTGCGGCAGTCAGCCCCGGCCAGGCAGAGTGACGTAGGTCTACGTCGCTCGCCTGTCACTCCTTCTAGAGCCAATAGCGGGCGTGCGCGCGCCCGCCTCGGCTCGTTCACGGAGGAGTGCGGGAGTGTGACTGGCGGACCCGATGTCCGCCGGTCACACTACGATCGCCGGTACAGCGGGAGAAAGACAGAGCGGCTTATGTAAACAAGCCGCCTGTCAGTTCTCCCTGTGTAAAAATGAAGATCAGACGGTTCTACTATGTAGAACCGTTGATCTTTGTTTTTACACCAATAGCAATGTCCCACTACAGTTAGAAACACGCCCCTAGGACACACTTAACCCCTCCCTGTCCAATACTGTTAACCCCTTCCCTGCCAGTGTCATTTTTGCAGTAACAGTGCATATATATAGCACTGATTACTGCAGTAATGTCACTGGTACCCCCAAAAGTGTCAAAAATGTCAGTCAAGGGTCCGATCTGTCCGCCGCAATGTCGCAGTACCGCAAAAAAAATCGCAGATCGCCGCCATTACTCGTTAAAAAAAAAAACCACCAAAAATGACAAAAATCTTTCCCTTTGTTAGTAAACGCGATAACTTTTGCGCAAACCAATCAAAATACGCTTTTTGCAATTTTTTTTTTTACCAAACATAGGTAGCGTAAAACAAATTGGCCGAAAATGTTAAAAAAATTTTGATTTTTACATTTTTTTTGGGGTGAATTTCATATAAAAAAAAAGTGAAAAATATTGTTATTTTTGCAAAAATTACGCTCTTTTTTTGTTTATAGCGCGTGATCAAAAAATCGCACAGGTGATCAAATACCACCAAAAGAAAGCTCTGTTTGTGGGAAAAAAAAGGACATGAAATTCGTTTAGGTACAGCGTCGCACGACCGCGCAATTGTCCGTTAAAGTCACGCAGTAAAAAAATCGCAAAAAACCCCCTGGTCAGGAAGGGGGTAAAATCTTCCGGGGCTCGTCGGTGTCCAGTAGAAAGGCATGGGAGGCTGGAGGGGTGGTGGAATGAATGATTTGGTACTTGAAGTTCCTCCCAGGAGATCGCTACAAATAGGTGGACTTATTAATTGCTACATGTTGAAGAACCCATAACAATAGTGAATAGTTGCACTGTGCTGTGTATTGTAATTCAACCCAAGAACTTGGAAGAATGTGGCGTGCTAATGTTTCATATGGTTGCAATCTTGGTCCTACCCCATTCGGTTTTCAGCAGTTCACTTTGGGTCCATCAATAGGTTGGGCAGCCTCAATGGCCAGTAATGAGGCATTAGAGACTAGAGGGGTGGTGGCACAAATGACTCGGGAATTCAGTGTTAGTGAAAGTCTTTCCAGGAGATCACCACAAACAAGTGGACTTGGTAATGTGGTGTTGAAGGACCCCTAACAATATTGAACAGTTGCACTTTGCCATTTTTTTTCTAATTTAGAAAGAATGACAGTTCAGCTCCACCCTATAAAAGCAAATTTTACTGCTCCACAATCCACGTCGTTCTACTCTTGCTTGGAATTGTAGGGTGACTCCAGCTTGACACTGAGAGGCCGGGGATGATGGCACTCCAGGATAAAGGCTCGTACACACTTGACGAAAATCGGACGAAATATCCTCCGATTTTACTCTCTCATGCTCAGCGGTCATAACCGTTTTTAGTTGACAGTGCATAATGTTCATGAAATTTCTCGTCCGATTTTTTTTTTTTTTTGGGACGTTTGTACCTAGACTTCTGGGTCGTCAGCAACTTCAGATCGTGCGCGGTCTTTCGTATCTCATTTTTCGTGGACATACTGCATACACATTGAACGAAAATTGGCCGTGCTGGAGACGGACGATAAAAATTTTGGTGTTTGTCCCTCCGTTTTTGTTCGTTGAAAATGTCAGCATCGGCTGCTGAAAGTTGTGTACACACTAGCCGAAAATCGTACGATTTTTACCTTGGACGGGAATTTTTGGCAGATTTTCTGCTAGTGTGTGCCCCACTTAATAGTCTAGAGCAGGGGGTCTCCAAACTTTCTGAACAAAGGGCCAGTTTATTATCCTTCAGTCTTTGGGGTGGTGGGGATGGCAGACTGTGGGCATTGGGAGTTGAAAATGTCCTGGGGTCACTGGAAGTAAAGAGTGCCCTGTCTTTCGTATTAGGGGGAGAAATAGTGTCCCATCTTTGGTGTAAGTGAGAGAAATAGTGCCCCATTGTTTGTGTCAGTAGAAGGAATAGTGTCTTGTATCAGTTCAAGGAATAGTACCCCCGTGGGCTGGAAAAGGGAAGCCAATGGGCACAGTTTGGAGACCGTTGGTCTAGTGCAAAACTTGGTAAAATATTGTGGATGATCTTCTGATTAATGACAGCTGACTTTGGCCTGGTCTCCATGAAGTTTCATACGTCGTGATATCAGTCTAAGATTAAACCTTGTTAAGTCTGAAACCTGTAGCAGATCTCGTCTGTCTGTTGTACCCTGTTTTAGGCTTCATGCGCACTAGAAAAAAAAACGCTGGATAGGAAAACTCTAATATTTTAGGCTGCATTCACACTTCAGCGTAGGTCTACGTCGCCAGACGTTATCAAGCCACTGTGCCGCAGTAGAGCTCTAGTGAGCAGCGGCAAAGTGGTTAAAATAGGCAGGGAGAAGATGACCTATCACCTCCTCACTGTCTGTCCAATGCCTTCTGAAAAGTAGTCCACCGCGGATCGCTTTTTATAGGAGCACCTGTGTTAGCCACATGTGTGAATGAGCAAGGGAAATTCGCCTTACTTTGGGAGATCTTTTCTTACCTCCAAGTGCATCCCTGGGACAGGAAGTGAAGGGAAATTTCCCTAGTAGTACAGACAGCAAAAAAAAACTGTCAGGGGCTTCAACCCTTCCCTACACTATTCAAAACTAAAAAAAAAACATTTTGGCTGTACATAGACTTTAGGCCTTGTTTGCTGACTTGATGTGGAAGTGGAGTAAACAGAGCAGGTATTGAATATACCGGAAGTACGTTATCTGTAGGCAGTATTGTGGATCTCAGGTAAGCATAAGCAGTTAATTATTTTACAAAGACAGATAACCGTACCATTTACCACCAGACCCCTTATCTTCACCTCTACCACACCGCTGTGCTTGGTTTTTATTTTCTTTCGGTATCTGCACTTTGAGTATGTCTCATCTAGGAATATATAGGAATCTCAATATTAATCACATCAGCTCCAGAAGGTTTTACCCCCTTAACCACCTTAGCGGTAATCCCGAGCGTGACTCGGGGTTGATTTTTCATTGCAGGAGCGGTAACCCCGAGTCACGCTCGGGGTGGATTGCAGAGAGCGCAGCGGTGTTCTCTTACCTTATCCTGGCGATCCAGCGATGATCTCTCATTGCTGCGACCGCCAGCCGAGAGTCCTGCCGCTCCTCCGTCCCTCCGTCGGTACGATCACTTCCTAGTTCCGTTCCCTGCAGCAGCAATGCTGCATGGGAGCGGAACTAGGGAGGGAAATTCAAAAAAAAAAAAAAAAAAAAACGTTGCACAAATGTATATACACACAAACACACACACACACATATCTATATATAATATATAATGCATGAATTATAATCTAATCAATAATATAATTTTATTATATATATTATATATTAAATAATAAAATAATATTATTGATTCGATTATAATTCATGCGTTTGTGTTTCAAATTTATCACATCTGGGATGTCTACTAGAGACTTGTTTTGGTCAGGTTTAAGTCAGTAATTACTAAGAATTATAGGCCTATAATACATAACGCCAAATTTCCATGAAAAGAATTGTACCGCTTTTGGTATGTAATTCCAGACATAATCATACCGCCAGGGAGGTTAATGACCAGGCCATTTTTTGCGAAACAGCACTGCGTTATTTTAACTGACAATTGCGCAGTCGTACGACGCTGTACCCAAATAAAATCAATGTCCTTTTTCTTTCCGACAAATAGAGCTTTCTTTTGGTGGCATTTGATAACCTCCTGCGGTTTTTAGATTTTGCGCTATAAACAAAAAAAGAGCGACAATTTTGAAAAAAAAAAAAAATGTTTTATTTTCAGCTATAAAACATTCGCAATAAAATTTAAAAAATCTAATTTTTTTTATCAGTTTAGGCCAATTTGTATTCTGATACATATTTTTTGGTAAAAAAATAACCCCAAAAAGCTTTTAATAATTGGTTATCGCAAAAGTTATAGCATTTACAAACTATGGGATAGCTTTTTGGACTTTTTATTTATTTTTTTTAGTAGTAATGGCAGCGATCAGTGATTTTTATCGGGACTGCGGCATTGCAGCGGACAAATCTGACCAGTGACATTAATACAGTGATCAGTGCTAAATAATATGGACTGTTACTGTATAAATGACACTGGCAGGGAAGGGGTTAACACTGGGGGGTGATCAAGGGGTTAAATGTGTTCCCTAGATGTGCTTTCTAACTGTGTGGGAAGATGGATTGAACAGAGGCACAGAGAGATCGATGATTCAGCTTAGCTGAATCACACGATCTATCCCTGGCTCTCTGACTCGTCTGGAATGTAAACAATGCAAGAAGGCTCTCCTGTCTGTCTAGCTGAAGATCGCAGGAGGCCGGCGGCGATCGTGCCCACTCCTCCCGCGGTCTGCCTCCCGCAGTGTCTAATCACAATTATGTAGATCTACGTGATTATGCGCAGCCGAGCCGACCTGCCTCAGTAAATCTGCGTTAGGCGGTCAGCAAGTGGTTAAAGTGTTACTAAACCCAGTAGCCTGCAGTCACTATATCTGGTCTCCCACAGTACACAAGAGCATGAAAATGCAATAGTTTTAGTTAATATAAACCGCTAAATACCTTTTCTCATCAGCAGTATAGAGCAGTCTTGTGACTTGTATCAGTTCCTGGTTAAAGCTTGCAGGAGGAGTTTTCATACTTCCATAGGGAACTATTGATCTTCACATAAAAAAAAAAAAAAACATACAACGTGCCTTAACGCTGTATAAGCAATGTAAACAATGTTAAGCAGCCTTTAGCAGCGTCAGACATTTTACAGCTCTAATGCCGGTCCTCAGAACGCACTGGCCCTGGTTTTTTTCTTTGCAGCTTTAACCACTTAAGCCCCGGAGGATTTTACCCCCTTCCTGACCAGGGCCTATTTTGCGATTCGGCACTGCGTGACTTTAACGGACAATTGCGCGGTCGTGCGACGCCGTACCTAAACGAATTTGACGTCCTTTTTTTCCCACAAACAGAGCTTTCTTTTGGTTGTATTTGATCACCTGTGCGATTTTTTTTTTTTTTTTCTTTTTTTTTTTTTTTTGATCAGGCGCTATAAACAAAAAATGAGCGATAATTTTGCAAAAATAACAATATTTTTCAAATTTTTTTTATATGAAATTCCCCCCCAAAAAATGTAAAAATCAAAATTTTTTAACATTTTAGGCCAATTTGTTTTCTGCTACATATGTTTGGTAAACAAAATCGCAAAAAGTGTATTTTGATTGGTTTGCGCAAAAGTTATTGCGTTTACTAACTAAGGGAAAGATTTTTGTCTTTTTTTTTTTTTTTTTAACGAGTAATGGCAGCGATCTGCGATTTTTTTTTTTTTTTTTGTGGGGCTGAGACATTGTGGAGGACAGATGTCCTTGACTGACATTTTTGACACTTTTGGGGTTACCAGTGACATTACTAAAGTAATCAGTGCTATACATATGCACTGTTACTGTAATAATGACACTGGCAGTGAAGGGGTTAACTTTTTTTGAGAGGGAGGGGTTATGTGTGTCCCTAGGGGCGTGATTCTTACTGTGATTGGCTGTGGCTTGATGTGTAAGAACAGTGATCAACGGTCCTACATAGTAGAACCGTATGATCACCATTCTTACACAGGGGAGAATGACAGGCGGCTTTGTTTACATTAGCCACCTGCCTTTCTCCCGGTGTAACGGACGATTGCGAGTGACCGGCAGACATCGGGTCTGCCAGGCACACGCGGGGGGGGGGGGGGGTCCGCGACCGCGCGGATGCTACTACGTTGCTTTGCCTGTGAGGGGCTGACCACCGCAGTAAATACTCTTGCGGCGGTTGGCAAGCGGTTAAAATAGCCAATGCCACTTACAGCTGCTTAACGTCTGTGTGTGCATGAGGCCATAAGATAACATGGAGGGGCGTTTTTAAGCTGCAATAAAAAAATGTCTGACGCTCCTCAAAGCAGCTGCGAAAACGCCCTGTGTGCATGAGGCCTAAATTCCATTCCATGAATGTGCAGTTTTAAAGCATAACATATTAGGTATCTATTTACTTGGCGTAACATCATTTTTTCACATTATACAACAAAATTGGGCTAACTTTTTTCCGTTTTTTTTTTTTTTTTAATTCATTTAAAGAGGTTGTAAACTCCGTTAATTTTTTTTTTTTTTACAAGCTGAAAGAGAAAGGCATAATGAGCTAGTATGCATCGCATTATGAAATACTTACCTTAGAACGAGCCCCCGCCTTGCTGCCCGCTTACCTCTATGACGGGCGACATGTCCAGTCGCCCGTCTTCCGGGATCGCGGCATCCGGCCATCTGATTGGCCGGAGCCGCGGTGACGTCACTCCCGTGCACGCGCGTGGGAGCCGACAGTCACGGCACGGGGCTCTGAAGGAACAGCACCAGCGGCCGTTCCTTCAGAGCGCATGCGCCAGTGATGTCACTGGCTGCATGTAAGGTAAATATCTCCTAAACGGTACATGTTTAGGAGATATTTACAGTACCTAGAGGTAAGCCTTATCATAGGCGCACCTATAGGTACAAGTGTCAGAGGAGGGTTTACTTCCTCTTTAAATGTATTTTTTAAAAAAAAAATGCATTTGAAAGACCGCTGCGCAAATACAATGTGACATTAAATATTGCAACGACCTCCATTTTATTCTCTAGGGTCTCTGCTAAAAAAATATATTTAATCTTTGGGGGTTCTAAGTAATTTTCTAGCAAAACATACTGATTTTAACTTGTAAGCAACAAGTGCTAGAAAAAGGCTTAGTCTCCAAGGGGTTAAAGCAGAGTTCCACCCAAAAGTGGAACTTCCGCTTATCTGTTTGCTCCCCCCCCTCCGGTGCCACATTTGGCACCTTTCTGGGGGGAGGGGGGGTGGAGGGAGTTGCGGTTACCTGTTTTTGACAGGTACTCCTCCCTACTTGAGGTGGACTGGGCCACAGCGAAGTACGTCACAAGCCCGGCCTCCTCTTCCTTCGCCCGCCGCTGCACCATTCAGAATGCGCAGCGCACTTCACGCATGCGCAGTAGGGAGCCGGCCGCAAAGCTGCAAGGCTTCACTGTCGGGTTCTCTTCCTGGCAATAGGGGCAGCAGCACCCGACAGCTGATGAAAACATCAGGTAGGGTGCCGACATCGCTGTATTCAGGACAGGTAAGTGTCCTAATATTATAAGTCAACAGCTACAGTATATGTAGCTGCTGACTTTTATTTTTTTAACTAGGGTCTGGACTCTGCTTTATTATAGGTGACAGGTCCTCTTTAACTCTGGCCCATGATGTTGTTTGACATTGCCACCTCTAAGCATTGTTCCTGTGGGACAGATAAGGAGCAGATATGGGTGGTAGCTGATCACACCCTCCATGTGGAATGTCCTTTCACCCAGCTGCAGCGTGTCACTGATCTGTAACAGAACATGAAGAATTGTCTTCATCAGAGCTGCATGCATTCCTGTCCTGGCGTCGTCCTCCATAGTGCTGTCCCCTGTAGAGCTCTGTCCCAGCGGGAGGCTCTGTGTGCTGCTGGGGAAGTCCCAGCCTTGGTAAATATTTGATCGAAGTCCTCCCTGTGTTTGATCGGTTTTTGTGACAGCATCTGGACAATGTGGAAGCACATGACCGTGTTAAGAAATTTCTTATGAAGAAATGTTTATTCTTAAAGAGTAGGCGTGCCATGAAATTAATTGTAAAACAACCAGTTCAGTTTAAAATTAAAGTGAAAGGCAAAACATTGTGTAAAAATATTTTAAAAAAAATATTATATATTTTTTTTCCCGTTGGTATAAGGCTCCGTTCACATGTAGGCGTTTTGGGGCGTTTTTGGGGCGTTTTTCTGCTCTAGGATCAGCTCTCAAAACGCCCAACAAGACAAATCCTATTCATTTCAATGGCCCCTGTTCACATCTGAGCGTTTTGAAGCTGTATACAAAACGCCCAACGCTCAAAAAAGTACATGAGCTTCTTTTTGGGCAGATTACAGGCGTTTTCCATTGATCTCTATTGAATCTAAAAACGCCTGCACAAAAATCGCGGTAAAAATCGCCGCAAAAATCGCGGTAAAATCGCGGTAAAAACGCGCGAAAAACGCTACGCTCAGGTGTGAATGTAGCCTTAGTGATCACATTCCCTCTGTTCTCAGCTGCATAAGAGCTGAGGGAGGAGAAGCAGCAGCACACTGAACTTTACAGTGAATGGCTGTGCGGGGGGCATGTCAGGACAAGTTTGACCATTGGAGGAGAGCAGGCCGAGTTCCCAGCATTGCTATGCTGTGCTCTCCTGCCTAGGAAAGCAGGGGGGCTGGCAGGAACACCAGGGATTTCACACAAAGAAAGCAATACAAGAACAGGAGACTTTCTCATACAAGTACATGGTACAGAAGGCACTTATCAGCAATATGAAATGCTGGGGTAACAAACACTTTAAAGCGGTGTTCCAGCTGGGGAAAAAAAAAATTAAAAGTCAGCAGCTACAAACACTGTAGCTGCTTACTTTTAATATAGAGACACTTACCTGTCCAGGGAGCCCTCAATTTCAGCACCCCAGATGATTTTCGGATCAGTTGCCGGGTGCTACCTCCGCCATTTTTAATGTTCACTGGGGTTTTGATCATTTTTTTTTTGTGTGTAAATGACATGGTAACGCCTCATTCATACAGGAAGCTTCCACTACTACCCCTCTGAAAAGTGACACCCACTGGATCTGGATAGTGGTTTTCAAGCGTTCAGGAGGCGACAGTGCCACCCCCTGAATAGCTTTTTTTTTCCCAACCAAGAGAGATTTTGCATTAGTGTCACTAAACTTGCATCATAAAATACTATCAATAAATGCTATATTATATGCTGTTCATAATCACTATGAGATTAGTTTTCTGTATTCTGCAAAAATACCAGGTTGATCCAGCTGTTCTCTATCTCCACCTTCTGTCCCGAGTCCCCAATTCAGCTAGGGGGTTTGCAGCTGTGGTGGCAACTCTGCACATGCTCAGTTTTCAGTGAGTTTCTATGCTGAGCATTTCCTCCATATCACATCTGAGCAGCCCATGTGACTATAGAGTCACACATGTGGGCGTATACACAAGGGTAAATGACAGCCCCACCCCCTCCCTCCTCCTCCATGCCCACTAACCAGCTAAACACAATGTGGGTGGGATATTTCATATAGATTAATGTAGGCTTTACCTCCCTCTTATTCTAAGACTTGGGCTGGAGGTTCATGGCACAACCTGTGACTATCAGAAATCCACCCACACCATGTTATTTTCACAAACTAATAAATATTTATTTTCAAATATATATTTGTACGCCAATTTAAACCAGTTTATTGATATTAATTTTTTTTATTTTTACTCTGTTTTCCAAAGGCTGTTTTCTTTTTTTTATGTGACCAGCAGAAGAGGACTAGAAGCTCCTCCTGCTTTTTCTTCCCTGCAGACAGACTGGGAAAGAGCAAGGTCATGTGACAGCTATAAATCTATTAGAAAAAAGGTACTTTGATTTTTTTTATATTATTATTATTAAAGAGGAAGTAAACTCTTCCTCTTTTTTTTTTTTTAATCCTGCAAAGTGAATGCATATTGTGTTAGTATGCACTGCATACTAGCACATTATGCGAAACTTACCTGCAAACGTTGTCCCTGCTGGCGGCCGCATCCATCTTCGCCTGTCTTCCTTCCAGGTCTGCGGACTCTGGCTGCATTACTGGCCGGAGACGCGTGACGTCACTCCCGCGCATGCGCTCGGGAGCCTTTCGGTCACAGCACAGGGCTGTGAAGAAACGGCACGGGTGGCCGTTTCTTCAGAGCGCATGCGCCAATGACATCATCAGCTACATATAAATAGGATACAAAGTGCAGCGCTAAGTAATAACAAATACATGGTTGCCGATATATCTAAAGTGAAACTTGGGTGAACATTACTGTAAGGGCTCTTTCACACGGTCCGCCTCCATAGGCGGATCCGTGCTGCTCAGCAGGCGATCGTAAACACAGATCCCCCCGCTGAACAGGAAGGTGACAGCTCTCTCTCCGCTCTGTGTGCGGAGAGGGAGATGTCAGAGCCCCATGCATCTCTATGGGGGAATCGGATGAGAGCGGACCGCCTGTCTGCTCTCATCCGATCCGATCCCCTGGATGGATGGAAAATAGGGTTTCCATCCGTCCGGATTTCATGGACAGGATCGGATGCGGATGGCAGGGGGTGTCAGCGGACATGTCTCTGCTGACATCCGCTGCCCCATAGAGATGCATGGAGGATCCGATCAGATCCGCCTAAAAAAATGGACAGGTGGATCTGATCGGGTCGCTCGTGTGAAAGGGGCCTAAATGGTAATCCCAAAAAAAATTGCTGAAATTCTATAGAGAAAGAAGTAAATCATATAAAGAGAGTGTCATAAAGAATCCAAACGGTGAACTGTGAATCTATGCCTGTGTCAGATGGACGTTTGTAAGTAGTTTTTTGTTTTATTAAAGTCATTTATTAAGCAGTATTACACTATGTTGGTGTCATCGTCTTTTACATGGAAAATGGAGTGCCTGGTGGTTTGAGTCATCCATCCCCAGTGATCTATTGCCATAGTGTGATTGCCTGTTCCACACCATCACATACAGTGGGAGCTGTGGATTAATACTAAACGTCTTAGACGACCCACTTGCTATACGGCACCTGGGTCCAGAGAGTCCGGTGACCATACATCTATACCTCCTTCCTGTTGGTGTGGGCTCTTCACTTGGTTTCCATTATATGTACTATCTTGGAAGATTCAACGTTTGGATTCTTCATGACACTCTCTTCATATGATTTTCTTTTTTCTCTATAGACTTTCAGCAATTTTTGTTTGGATTACCATTAGGCCTCTTTCACACGGTCCGCCTCCGTAGGCGGATCCGTGTTGCTCAGCGGAAATTGATCCGCGATCCCCGCTGAGCCGGCGGATGACAGCTCCGTCTCCGCTTGCAGAGCGGAGAGGGAGGTGTCTCAGCCCCCGCTGCCCTCTATGGGGGATCGGATGAGAGCGGACCGCCTGTCCACTCTCATCCGATCCGATCCGATTACTGAACGGATGGAAAAATAGCGTTTCCATCCGTCCAGATTTCACGGACAGGATCAGATACGGATGGCAGCGGGTGTCAGCGGAGGTGTCTCCGCTGACTCCCGCTGCCCCATAGAGCTGCATGGAGGATCCGATCAGATCCGCCTAAAAAACTGACAGGCGGATCTGATCGGATCGCCCGTGTGAAAGAGCCCTTAAAACGCCTGTAAATAGCAAAGCCAAGATGTGAACGTAGCCTTCTGTTCACACAAGTTTCACTTTTGATATATTGGTAACAATGTATTTGTTATTACTTAGCGCTGCACTTTGTATCCTATTTTATATTGTAACAACTTGATGTCAGTTGATCTGCTGGCAGCTATTTTTGCTTTGGACCCAGTTCACATTTCTGCAATGCGGGAACGCTGCGAATACACAGCGTGTTCCTGCATCGCATCCGCACCCCTGGCAGTTCACACTGGGGGTGTCAATTAAAGGTTAACGACACCCCCAGATCAGATCGCATTTCGCAGTGCGATCTGACAGTTCGGACAGAATCGTATCGCACAAGTGTGAGCCACCATGCGATCCGATTCTGCTGCGGACCAAAAAAGGGTCCTGTGCGTGTTGGGTGCGATTGCGGTGCGAATTCAGCCATACAAACTGTATGGCTGAATTTGCACCGCACAGAGATGGCATGTGATTTTAGGAGCAGTGCGCTCCGAATTACATGTGATCTCTGTGATGGCAGAAATGTGAACCAGCACTTAAAGAGGTTGCATCGCATACTAGCTCATTATGAAATATTTACCTTAGAACGAGCCCCCGCCGTGCCGCCAGCTTACCTGTATGACGGGCGACATGTCCAGTCGCCCGTCTTCCGGGATCTCGGCATCCGGCCATCTGATTGGACGGAGCCGCGGTGACGTCACTCCCGCGCACGCGCGCGGGAGCCGACGGTCACGGCATGGGGCTTTGTAGGAACGGCACCAGCGGCCGTTCCTTCAGAGCGCATGCGCCAGTGACGTCACTGGCTGCATGTAAGGTAAATATCTCCTAAACGATGCATGTTTGGGAGATATTTACAGTACCTATAGGTAATCCTTATCATAGACTTACCTATAGGTAAAAGTGTCAGAGGAGGGTTTACTTCCTCTTTAATTTTATATTTGTTAGCGCAGTTGTATTCACACTATTTCAGTCATTGGCTGCATGCAATGTAAATATCTTCTAAACGGTGTTTATAAGGTATAAAGTTTAGGAGATATTTACAGTATCTACAGTATAGGTAAAATATCTCAAGGTGGGTTTACAACCTCTTTAATTACAGTACCATCATTTACATAGAGAAATAGAAGAGACAATGTAAAATAAACCACTTCAGTTCTGGAAGATTTCCCCCCTTCCCAACCAGGCCATTTTTTGCGATATGTCACTGCATTATTTTAACTGACAATTGCGCAGTCATGCGACTCTGTACACAAATAAAATTAATGTCCTTTTTTTCCCCACAAATAGAGCTTTCATTTGGTGGTATTTAATCACCTCTGCAGTTTTTTTTTTTTTTTTTTTTTTTGCGCTATAAACAAAAAGAACGACAATTAAAAAAAACAATATTTTTTACTTTCTGCTATAAATCTAAATCTAATTTCTTCATAAATTTAGGCCAATATGTATTCTGCTACATATTTTTGGTGAAATAAAATCCCAATGAGCGTATATTGGTTGGATGGCACATATGTTATAGCACCTACAAACAATGAGATATATTTATGGAATTTTTGTTTATTCTTTACTAGTAATGGCGTCGATCAGTGGCTTATAGCAGGACTGCAATATTGCGGAGGATAAATTGGACACTAACTGACACTTTTTGGGAACCAGTGACACTAATGCAGTGATCAATGACACTGTCTGGGAAGGAGTCTACATCAGGGACTATCAAAGAGTTGTGAGCTTTGACGATCAAACTGTGTGCTTAGCTGGTGTTTTTCTGTAGTGTGGGAGGCGTTTTTACTAGGGGAAGGCATGGATCGGTGTCTCCTTTGCAGGAACACAGGATCCATGCCTTCCTTACTGACAGTTCACCGCTCTGCCTGTGTACCGGACAATCAGCAGGTGACGGCGAACATGGGATCCGCCAAACCCACTGTGTAGAATGACAGTGGGAGCGAGCCGCCGGTGGGACGCACTCCCGCCAGTTACCAGGAAATGCAGGATCACGCATATATAGGTGATCTTGCGCTGTAGCTGTAAAACTGCTATAGGGCACTTGGCAAAGTGGTTAAATACCAAACCGCAACCACCCAGAAGCAGATAGATTTATTTACTGCTTCTGGGTCAGAGGTAATGATGGGCTGTATGCTGAATGAATGTTGAAACTAAAGGAGGGGGGAGTATTTTAGCACCATATATTGCATTTTGCATAATGGGAAATGTTACTTATTAGACATTAAAGAGTTAATTGAATAAATTGACAGGTTTAGTAGAAAATCCTGTTAATTACAAATAGTCACACATTACCCTTCAATGAAGGTTACACAGCTAGGCTATTTATAAACCGATTAGCTGGATTACATCTAATATCTGATGGGATTAATTTCTGTATCCTTTAAATCCACGAAGCCCATTATAATCCTTGAAAAAGGGCCGACCAGGAAACTTTCTTGTAGCTTAGACTGTCATCTTTGTGCTCCGGTGATATACTGCTGATTACTTCTGAACTGGAAGGTGTGGTGTCAGGAGGACCGGGTCACATTTTGCACCAGGCCTGGCTTTTCAATAGGTCTTTTGTACAATAAGAAGTCTGCATTGGCACAGAGAATCACAGATTTCAGTACACTAGGGGAAGTGAGAAAGTCAAATGATTGTGAAATTGTATGCTGCTGACATATTACCTAAATCACAGAAAAGGAAATATATGTCACCAGCACACCATGGCTCCAGCCTTTCTCAACTAGGGTTCCTCCAGAAGTTGAAGATTCCTTGAGCAATCAGCAACTTTTGCCTCTCGAACAGGGTGGATAAAAATGAACCACTTCTGGACCGAGCCCATTTCTGACACATGTTTACAAGTTATAATCTGTATTTTTAGCTACAAAATTACTTAGAACCCCCAAACACACACACACACATATATATATATATATATATATATATATAATTATATATATATATATATAGATATATATATATATATATATAGATATATATATTTTTTTAGCTAAGACTCTGGAAAATAAAATGGCTGTCATTGCAATATTTTTTGCCATGCAGTATTTGCGCAGCATTCTTTCAAACGCCATTTTTTTTTGGAAAAAATACATTTCACTGCATTTAAAAAAACTAAACAGTAAAGTTAGCTCATTTTTTTTTTTTTTGTATATTGTAAAAGATGATGTCACGCCGAGTAAATAGATACCTAACATATTACGGTTTAAAATAGCTCACACCTGCGGAATGGCTACAAACTACGGTACATAAAAATCTCCATAGGCGGCGATTTAAAATTTTTTAACAGTTACCAGTTTTGAGTTACAGAGTAGCTCTTTTTTTTAGAATTATTGTTCTCGCTCTAGCAATCACGGCGATACCTCACATGTGGTTTGAATAGCGCTTTCATTTGCGGGCGTGACTTCCATATGCGTTTTCTTCCTATTTATTTTATTAAATTTTTTCATTTTAGCACAGTTTAAAAAAAAAAAAATTAAATCTGATCACTTTTATTGCTGTCACAAGCAATGTGAACATCCCTTGTGACAGTAATAGGCAGTGACAGGTACTCTTTATGGAGGGATCGGGGATCTGAAAGACCACAGACCCCTCCACTGCACTTCAATGTATTCAAAATGCCGAAATCAGCATTTTTGAATACTGACAGTTTTTTTTAATTCGGCTCCTTTAGCCGCAGAGTAGTGCGGATGTGACATCATCACGCCACTTCCGGGTTACTACATCGGAGACCCGATCAAAGCTGAATTCGGCTTTGATTGGGACTCTAACCAGCCGGCGGATATGCCGGCTGGTTGCTCAGGTCTCCCAGGGGAATGGGAGACCCGGGAGGAGCCGCAGCCGAATCAAAGTTGGCTGGGGTAATGGCCGAGCGGCTCCTGAGCCGCATTGGCCATTATTACCTGAAAACCGACTGCCGGCTCTAAGAAATGGTACCAGGATGATGCTTCTAGCTGCAGGCATCATCCCGGTACAACCATTTCTCTGAGCCGACGCAGAGCCAAGTCGATTCGCGGGAAGTGGTTAATGATTTAAAAAAAAAAAAAAGACTTCTTTTCTTTTTTATTTAAATCAAATTTATTTTTAATAAAATGCTTGCAGCCCTGCCCCCGCAGAGATTGCTGGAAATTGCCTTGATGGGACCTCCTGGTTACCAGCACACAGTCATGATTTAGCCCCGGTTTACACTGAGGCGACCTGGTCGCCTCACAGGTCGCCGTAGGTCGCCTCCCATAGGGAAGCTGAGGACCCGTTCTAATAGGAGCGACACAAGTCGCTCCGACTTAGAAAAAGGGTCCGGAGCTTCTTTGGGGCGACCAGGAGGTGACCGCCATAGACTTTAATGTTATGAAGTCCATGGCGGCCGCTCCGAGGTCGCGGCGCGCTGCTCGCACCGCGACCTCGGAGGTCGCGGTGCGAAGTAGCGTCGCCCCGATGTGAACGGGGCCTAAATCAAACTCCTTGCTCCCGTGGGCTCCTCACAGTAATAAACAGTATAGGGGTGTTGGTTTTTGTTTATTTTGTAGTTGGGGTAGGGGAATGGAATACTGGGATACTCCAATTGAACTATTCACAACGTTTGAGGACTTTTATCTTCAAATCTCTGCTGGTGGATATGGAACAGCCAGGCTGTTAATTCACCCTGCAAATTAGATAAATGGGATTCAGTCTCTTGTTTTCTTTACTCTCTCTAACAAGGAGACTTGATGGACGATAACCTATCTTCAGGACCCTCTCACTAGCATCCTCTTCCTGCTGACAGCCGTCCACTGACTATCCTAGAAGCAGGGGTAACCCCCCTCAGGTCAGGTCCAAATTTGACATGAGTTTCTGTACTCACGATACTGCAGCAACAGGGCCTCCAGTGTCTCCCCTCAGTCGGCTTCCCTGGACCTCTTGGAGACTTGATGGACGATAACCTATCTTCAGGACACTCTCGCTAGCATCCTCTTCCTGCTGACAGCCGTCCACTGACTATCCTAGGAGCAGGGGTGACCCCCCTCAGGTCAGGCCCAAGTTTGACACAAGTTTCTGTACTCACAATACTGCAGCAACAGGGCCTCCAGTGTCTCCCCTCAGTCAGCTTCCCTGGACCTCTGGGTTCAGCTCCTATCGACCACTCCTCTGGCCCTCAGAAAGACCTCCTGAGACCGCATGGCATCTCTACAGAGGAGGAGGCAGCTGCCCCCTCCCTCCGGGACTCCGCTCCCCTACGAAAACAGCTCGAGCACATGTGCCCCTGGCTTTTATACAGTATCCCAACATGCACCGAGGCATCCTGCCCTCTGCCAATCATCAGGACTGTATCAAAAGCACATGCACCCTTTTGTCAGGTTTCCTCCCACTGTCCAGTATGCCTCCCTATTGGACCAGCGTGAAACACTCTCTAGACTGAATGAATTGAATACCGAGCACAATGAGTAGACCTCACTAACAGATCCTGCTCTCTGGTAGGCAGAGAACAATATAGATTTACCTGCAGCCCCTCTGGTAAGCAGACAGAGCTCAAAACTATACTCTCTCACTAGCACCTACCTAGGAGGGCTCTATACTAACCCCCCGCCAAAATGAGCCATGTCCTCACTGGCTCTGGGCAGCCGCCCCTACAAAAATTATTTGTACAAAAATTTTACGGAGTATGCCACAAACTTGGAAAAGGAAAATAACATATTTACAGGGCCATGTGGCATACCCCATATATGACTCTGCTGTACAAATATTCACACATTTATGTACATATACACATGCCAGGTGCATTTAAACCAATGCTCCCCTTGCCAAACAAAAATCTGCTTGACAGGTTAAGGCATTACCCTTATTAACTAACTAAACACAATATCAACATTGTATAAAAATTTACATTGAACAGAGGAGGGCTTATCCAGACCCGGAAGTCTCATGCAAGCCTGCAAAGGAAACAGAAGTTAAGCACAAAAATGTACGTTGTTACCTAGTCACAGTGAGACTGCCCTCTCCTCAGAGGCGACTCACCAGCATTATCTCTAACTGTGACATTCTCATAGAGATCTTCATCTTTCCCAGGCAACAAACAAATCCTATTGTACCTGCAATAGGCAACAAACAGATCCTGCCAAGCTGACTATCTACCACTTCACCATTGGTTTCTACTGAGAATCATGTTTTGACTAAATTATAGGCACAGTCCCTCTCAGACACCAGGGCACTGACTCTCTTTCCTATTTTAGTCAGACCCACAAGTTCAGAATGAAGAAATGTCCACCCGACTGGTGTTCAGAGTCCTCTCCTTCTATAACACAGAGGCAACACATCATCTTCTGGTGACAAGCTATTTTTCTGGAGCCTGAGCAAACTTGCCTAACTTGTGAGTCTCTGCAAAGCTCTGCAAAGGACCCTTCACGCTGGCATCCCTCCTTTCGGAAGAGACAATGAGCCACTACCTCCTTTTTCCAAGGTAGCAACTTTCTTTCAACTGGCCCACTGGCCCGACAGGATCTTCACAAATGCCTCGTTTCCACTGAGCGGGTCGGGTCGGTTCGGTACGGTGCACTAATTTGAGTGTTTCCATTATGAAAGTGGCCCATACAACCGAACCAAACCGCACCATTCCTGGTCCTGCTTCAGATGTAGGGCCATAGGAAATGGTACGGGTATGGCGGAGCTACTGCCGTCACACGATAGATTCCACTGATTGGCGGACAAGAAAACTTCAATGCTCACGCACAAATGAAAGAGCAAAACAAACACCTCATTTGGTGTAAACCCCCGCATGGTCCCTGGTGGCCCGACTTGCAGTGGAAACCCTCACCTGAATAGACCGGACCATTCTAACCCTTCCACACTGTACCGACCCGAACCGTTCCGCTCAGTGGAAACTAGGCAAAAGTGTCCTTTGAGCAAAGTATCTTTGTAAGGTGTTTTCTTCTATCCTCCAGCCGACCTGGCCCTCTGGCCCAAGTTCTCCGCAGAATGTCTCTAACAACTTTTAGTGATCCTGACCCTTTGGCAAAAGAGATCTTGACAGAGTATCCAGTAGACATGGCTTCTTGTAGCAAGCTGTAGCACAAAGCTAAGTGTCTGTTAAAGTTCTTTGAACAGGAAGTCTTTGTGGGTTAGAGGGTCGGCCCTCTTCCACGTGGAAGACTGCACAGTGATAGTTGTTTTGCTGAATCCCAATTCCTCTTGCAAGGGTATCCTTTTATGGTATGCTATGTATTCCTAAGTCCCCGTTCACACTAAGGCGACCTGTGAGGCGACCTGGTCGCCTCACAGGTCGCCGTAGGTCGCCTTCCATAGGGAAGCTGCGGACCCGTTCTAATAGGAGCGACACAAGTCGCTCCGACTTAGAAAAAGGGTCCGGAGCTTCTTTGGGGCGACCCGGAGGCGACCGCCATAGACTTCAATGTTATGAAGTCCGTGGCGGCCGCTCCGAGGTCGCGGCGCACTGCTCGCACCGCGACCTCGGAGGTCGCCCCCCCAAGTCGGATCGCCCCTGTGTGAACGGGGCCTAATAGATTTGGTCAAAATGTTATGATAGGCCTGGACAGCAGAAACAGACATCCTGCGAGGACTCAATTAGCTTTTTACAGCTCTGCACAGGCCTAAGTGCTTGTTTCTGATGTCTCTGAGTGGAGTTAACGGCTATTTCATGAATTAAAGGAGGAGGAAGCGGGTAAGATCACTGCTGCAATGTGTAACTGTTCTGCAAGACTTTCATGGCTGACCTATTATGAACAACCTAGCCGCTAGCTACAGCTTTTTGTATGTCCAGTACGTGATATCTTTACAAACAGGTGCTGCATTGATGCATTCACACAATTTCACAGTAACCATGAAATAAAACAAAGTTCAGGAATATTCCTTTTGTTTGTAAATTGTAAAGATTCTAACTACCAACAAGAATAAGTCCTTACATTTAAAGAGCACTTGTCATTTCAGATCAATCATGGCAGTGCCTGTTCGTGCGCGTTCACTCACCTGCTGCCGCCACATCCCTCACCTTGTTGTGTCACTGCCGCATCACCAGCCGTCCCATTAAAGTGAATGAGACTATTGGTGAGTCAACAGTGTTTCAGAGTAGGAGCCACTGCGGGACAGAGATGACTGTTGCTCCTTAAAAAAATTTTTAATCGAGTTTTTAATTCAAGCCTTTTTACTAGTGATTTAAATCAACTTGATTTAAATCAAATCCAGCCTGCTCTCTGATAAATAACCAATGACACCAGTGATGTTTTGGCTATCTGTAAGGGGTAGAGGACCATAAAAGTGAATGACATTCTTCCCACTGACCACCAGTGCAATGAACCCTTCTTTCCACTGACCACCGGGGACCACCCTGATCTGTGCAGAATGGCCAACAATTAAAAGCAAAGGTTGTTCTTCTCCCATTGCCCACCAATGTAGGGGGTCCTTCTACACTGACCTTTAATGTAATGGGGGCCTTCTCGACTAGCCTTCAATGTTAGAGGGCTCTTCTACACTGACCTTCAATATAAGGGGGGTCCTTCTCAACTGTCCACTAATCTAGGGGTCCTGTTCCACTGACCTTCAATGTAAAAGGGTTCTACTCCACTGTTCACACAGCCTTTCTTAACCACTTAAGCCCCGGAAGATTTTACCCCCTTCCTGACCAGGCCCTATTTTGCGATTCGGCACTGCGTGAATTTAACGGACAATTGTGCGGTCGTGCGACGCTGTATCTAAACGAATTTGACGTACTTTTTTTCCCCACAAACAGAGCTTTCTTTTGGTGGTATTTGATCACCTGTGTGATTTTTTTTGATCATGCGCTATAAACAAAACAAGAGCGACAATTTTGCAAAAATAACAATATTTTTCACATTGTTTTATATGAAATTCCCCCCCCCCCCCCAAAAATTTAAAAATCAAAATTTTTTAACATTTTTGGCCAATTTGTTTTCTGCTACATATGTTTGGTAAAAAAAAAATCACAATAAGCGTATTTTGATTGGTTTGCGCAAAAGTTATTGCATTTACTAACTAAGGTAAAGATTTTTGTTGCTTTTTTTTTTTTTAACGAGTAATGGCGGCGATCTGCGATTTTTTTTTTTTTTTTTTTTTTTGCGGGACTGCGACATTGCGGCGGACAGATCGGACCCTTGACTGACATTTTTTACACTTTTGGGGTTACCAGTGACATTACTACAGTAATCAGTGCTATACATATGCACTGTTACTGTAAAAATGACACTGGCAGGGAAGGGGCTAACTTTATTGGGGAAGGAGGGGTTAAGTGTGTCCCTAGGGGTGTGTTTCTAACTGTGCAGGGATGTGACTTTACATGTAACAGCACAGATCAACGGTCCTACATAGCAGGACCTTATGATCTGTGCTGTTACACAGGGAAGAATGACAGGCGGCTTTGTTTACATTAGCCGCCTGCCTTTCTCCCTTCACAGCGGACGATCGCGAGTGACCGGCGGATATCTGGTCACACGCACGGAGGTGTCCGTGAATGAGCCCGGGCGGGAGCGCGCCTCCGGGGGCGCGCTCGCCCCCTATTGGCTTACAGGCTAGTGACGTACCCATACTATAATATAATAATGAAACGGATGATATTTCTGTTGGCTAATAAAAAATAAAAAAAAAACACCAAAATTTTAAAATGCTGTACAAAAATACTTAAAAAACGCAACGCTCAGGTGTAAATGCAGCCTAAATCTGACTTTATTCAATGATCCACTGCAGTTCTCCCAGGCACTTTAGACACCACCTTGTCCGCAGGGGCATTGTATTTACCATTTGTTTCAATTGTAGAATTCCCACACACAATATTTTCAACTTGCTTATCTCCTCAAGAAGTAAACCGCTGGACTAAACACGCCTGGAGTTGCATATCCCATCATACGGCCTATCTGATACAATGGCTAATAATTGTTAAAATCGATAGAACAATTTTCTTACTACTATAATGTTGTAATGATAGGTTGATGGGTACAAAGCAGGAGGTGACAGCTCCAATACTAACATCGGTGTTGTACCAATCTTTTTATTTATGTGTTCTTTTTAGGATCTCCTTGATTTTCAAAGTGAGAAGTTGCGTGTTTTTGGTGCCATAAATGTCGTATTTCTTCATCTTAAACCGAATATTGAACCTCAAGACAAACGCATCCTCTGTTCTGTTTGTAGGGCGTCCTCCGGCAAGGATGAAAGATGGACCCAGAAGAGCAGGAGCTGCTGGGGGATTACAGATATAGAAATTACTCCTCAGTCATTGAAAAGGCTTTGAGAAACTTCGAGTCCTCTACAGAATGGGCGGATCTCATCTCATCACTTGGAAAACTCAATAAGGTACGGAGAGGGCAAATGTAACGTCTACTGGATTTCTGCTGGGGAATGTGCCTAATAAAATGAGGAGTCATCTGAGGCTTATGGAAATTGTAGTCCTACCATTTAAAATACAAATTGGTTATAAGAAAAATATTACAGTGCTGTTATGTATTTAATTAAAAAGATCTCCAGCAGGCGTGGTGAATAGCTTCAGTGGGATTTCTTAGTGCAATGCAACCAGTAATAATTAATATTATCAGCGCAATTATTTAAAAATACATTGTTTTTCAAATACAGTTCATATAAAGGGCTAGTTCACCCTTGTATTAAACATTTAGGCCGCATTCTCACCTTAGGATTTTGAATTGTTGGCAGATTTGCCATGATTCTGCCCCGCAATTTTAAAGCGTTGAGATGTGCATGACAAATCGCAAAACGCACATTTGAGATTCATTTGTATAGCACCTAAAATCGCAGTGCAGTTCTGCTGCGATTGTCGCACGATACATTGCGCTGCAACTGTGGAAATCCACATCGGGTAAAGCTTGGAGCTACTTTTGGGCGACATGCTTCATGCAATGCGACTTGCCACGATTTATTGCGTGACAATTCCAGCAGAACCGCACCGCGATTTTAGGTGCCATTCAAATGTGCCTTCTGCGATTTGGCATTCACACCGCAGCGCTTTGAAATCGTGGGCAGAATCGCGGCAAATCTGCCCGTGATTCAAAACACTGAGGTGTGAATGCGGCCTTACTCTAAAATAAAGAAGCCCTATTATTTTAAAAACAAAAAGAAGAATTTAGCTTACTTTAATTGATAATCCTGTAGGCCAAATGTGGCTTCTCTGGAGCCTGCCTGAAAAACTTCCATTTAGTGACATCCTCTGCAACTTGCACAGAACCTAGAATGTGGGACACGCTGGGTTCGCCACATGGAGCAAATTTTGTCCAAATTCAAGCTGGGGGCAGCCCTCTCTGGACCCTTCCTGCCCAAAAGCTTTCTATCTGAAAATCAAAAGGGGCCGGGCTGAAACTTGTCTGCTGGACAGCAGCTGCATCCAGTCAACTGCAGCCACTGTTCAGGTAATCTGATAGCTGCAGGGGATATATGTCAGTATACAATCGATGGTACTGCAGATATGTCCTCCACACTGTTTAGCATGGATGGGTTAATTGAGAAATGTTGCTTATTCAGAGCTTGCGTTGCATAGTACATTTTACTACAAAGGTGAACATACCCTTTAAAGTGGGAGTAAACCTTTAGGGCGAATTCACACTTTTTACCCCGCCTAATCCCTGCGCAGCTTGAGTGATTGAGCGCTCCGGCTTCTCTCTGCGTTTCCGGCTGCTAGGGGGCAGTGTGGTGCGCGATTCAGTGCATTGCACTATGCACTACTCCTGTTGTTTTTTTGTATGAGCTTTATTTGAAGTGTACAAAACTTATGCTTCTTTCACTGCAATGTCTGGCTGCTCTACCTGGCATTGCAGTGTGATTTCGGGCCAGTGTATGTCTGCATTTTAGCGCAGCACTAGGCTGCGTTGCAGTGTGAATGGGGCACATGGGAAGCGATTGTTTCCTGTGTGTCCCTGTGGTGACAGATGTATAAACATCTGTCACCACACAAAGTTTTAATTGGCCCTTGTTAAAAAAAATTGCAAGCAGGCAGCTTTTCTTTTTTTGCAGATAGACATGCCTGTCTGTTCAAAATCTTTTTTTGAATGAACACTGAGTTGCACTTGCACAGCTCCCCATACATTCCTGGTATAGTGCCCCTGTGTCGGGCAAGTCACGCCATTCCCACTGGCCAATAAAGAGGCTGAAAACCCAGCACCCAGAAGAAGCCCAAGGAGAAGATTACCGGCCAGTGAGGGATCCAACAGTTTCATTGCTGGAACAGAGGTGAGCATTCTTTGGAATGTAGTTCTGCTTTATGTACCTGAATTTGATTTGGTGTCAGGCCAGCCCCTTGTAATGCCCTCTACAGCAGTACTCAGCAGGGATTAGGGGAGGGGCAACTCTCTGAACCAATCAGATACGCATTATGCACATGTGCTGAGCAAGCTGACCAGAGGAGAGAAGAGTGGGATGACCTCATCAATCTGCTGCTGGTCCTTCACTGTCTAGTTACAGGCTGGGAGGGCTGGGAAGTGACTAGGATGATTTTCCTAATTGCAATATTGAAAATTCAGGTCACCATCCTGCTGTAAAGAAAAATAACCACCTGCGATGTGGTGCTTAAAGATAGAAAAATGATTATCCTCTTGATTAATATTGTAGGTATTGGGCATAACTGTCTTGCTGCCCTCTTAGGGCTGTGGGTATCCTTAGGCAAACTGTAAAAAAACAAAGACAGAGAGGGCGCACCAACCTAGTGCATTACCATAACTCAATTTTATTAGATAAATAAATAACAAGCGAATTCTCACAAAGGAATGTCATGCATAGACATATTTAAAAAAGCTGATGAGACCGCCTCCAAATCCACCATAATCTGCTGATGGCATGGGAAGACCTCATAGCGTACAGGAATGGCTGACGCTTCAGGGGCCAAGCTCTCTTCCTCAGAATCTGGGCTCTGGTAATGCGCTAGGTGATTGCGCCCTCTCTTTTATTGTTTTATAGTTCACCATCCTGCTGTGCTGTTTTATAGTTCACCATCCTGCTGTGTAAATCATAGGACTGGATGGACAGAGATACACAGTCTTTTGGCCGATAAAACAGTTCTATATATGTACTTCATCTGTGTATTTAGCTGCGTAGCTAGAGTTTAGCTTTAAAGAGGATCTGTGCCTGAAAGAAAGTGTTAATTCCGATGCCTAAATTAAAAGATCAATTCATCTCTGCTCTGCTTGTATAGTTTTTATTGGTTTCGTTTAAAGCGGAACATCTACCCATAACAACTTGATAAAAAAGTATGTTCTTTAGCAAAGAACATGCATTCCACATTAATAAATATGCCACAAACATTAGTGTGTGCTGTAACTTGCATCCAGCATTGTTCCTGTTTCTTTTTACTGAAGGCTGCTATTTTGCTTAAGCTCAGAGCCCCTGAGCAGCAGTAAATCTTTAGGCTGTCAGCAGACCAGCCTCTAGCAGCTCTGATTATAGGCACAGTGGTGAAAAATAGAGAGCAACTGAGCATTTGCAGAGCAGGGTGAGACCGTGTATTACTGGATTTTACATAGTATAGACACTTGCACTATATTACCAAAAGTATTGGGACACCTCCCTTTATACGCACATTACCTTTAATGGCATCCCGGTCTAAGTCTGTAGGGTTCAATAAAGACGTGGATGAATGAGTTTGGGGTGGAGGAATTTGACTGGCCTGCACAGAGCCCTGACCTCAACCCAATAGAACACCTTTTGGATGAATTATAGTGGAGACTGCGAGCCAGGCCTTCTCTCCAACATCAGTGCCTAACCTCACAAATGCACTTCTGGAAGAATGGTCAAACATTCCCATAGACACACTCCTAAACCTTGTGGACAGCTTTCCCAGAAGAGTTGAAGCTGTTCTAGCTGCGCAGGGTGGGCCAACTCAGGATTGAACCCTACGGACTAAGACTGGGATACATATGCGTGTAAAGGCAGGTGTCCCAATACTTTTGGTAATATAGTGTATTTGTAATGTTATACATAGCTATTCCTGCAAAAGTTGCCAGCCTGAAGTAATCTGGCAGGACCTCATTTTCTGACTAAAGTTCCACTTTAAGGAAAAAAAATCTCACTTGTTCCCTGAATGAAGTGAGGACACATCGCTCCATTGTGCTGGTCTGCATCCTGTTCACACACTGCAACTTCCTGGTTTGAGCTGTTTGTGTTTCCATGCGTGAAGTCATCTCACCTCCCCAGGTTTCACCTATTCATTGTATGGTTGTCAGACTGCACAGCACTCCGTGTCAGAGTGTCAGAGTATACCAAGCTACAAACTTAGAGGAGCTCCAGACCCATACCCCGCCCCCCCCACCCCCCCAAAAAACAAAAATTACAAAATGCTGTACTGCTGACTCTTAATATCAGGGTTCGTACAGTCATGAAAAACCTGGAAAAGTCGTGGAATTTTAAAATGGCAATTTCCAGGCCTGGAAACGTTTTGGAAAATAATTTAACCCACAAAGTTTTGGAAAAGTCATGGAAATTTGTTTCACAATCACTGTATATTCGAATATGCAGAAAAGAGAGAAAGGCACTGCTCAGTGTAGCAGATGTAAATAATTTTGACACATATTAAAAGCTTACATGGAGGTAAGTGTCTATCTTCATAGCTCGGCATCCTTCCGGGTCCGCAGTGTTTCCGTCCATGAGGCTGGCCAGCAGCCGGGAGATGACGCATACTCCAAAACCGGTTACCGACCCCCCCCCCGCGCTTCATCACGTGAGGTATGCGCTTCACCGCTGCCTCGATCTGACTGAGTCCCCTGATTGGTTCTCCCCTAGTGTCATCTCCCGGCTGCTGGTCAGCCTTAGGGATGGAAACACCGCGGACCCAGAAGGACGCCGAGCTATGAAGATAGACGCTTATGCCTCCATGTAAGTTTTTAATATGTGTCAATAAAATTATTTACATCTGCTACACTGAGTGGCACCTTTCTCTCTTTTCTGCCTGTTTGTGGGACTGTTGCTTCGGCCTAACAAAGAGCTGCCCTTCATGCAAGCGCCACATTTGTGCATCTGTGCCATCCATACCAGCCCGGCTGCACCTTATCCATCATGACTGTACACTACAAAGCTTGTCTTTTATTTTAGTAAAAATATGCTGTGTGTAACATGGATTTTCTTCTTATTTAACATGTATACATAGACATTTCATGAAACATTAGGTCATGAATATTTACTTGAAGTCATGGAAAAGTCATGGAATTTTATAAGTAAAAATGTGTACGAACCCTGTAATATAAGGACACTTATCTGTCCAGGGATCCCACGATGTCCTCACCTGATCTGCTTCTTCAGACATTTTACCTCAACACGAGGAATACATTAAGGTAAAAAGGTTTAGGCTTTATACACACTTTAACTTGGGCTGCAGAGTTTGATAAGTGGCACCGTTGTAAAAGTCACCCATTAATTTCAATGAGGCCACACCGCATCCGTGAGCCGAACGTGCTTGGTCCCGCAATGTAAAATTGCCATTGGAAAAGTTAAAAATCTGTTAAAATAAATGAATAAAAGCAGGCCTGAGGAGGTGTCAGCACTGCCTCCTGAACGCCTGTCAGCTGCTTTTTACTAAAAAGCAATCCACTGCGGATCACTTTTTAAAAGGGCAGTATAAATTGTTTGAAAGCGCCCTTAGAGTGCTGGTTACAGAAGCAGTGCTAGTTCTGGGGCAGGACACACATTTTACAACAAAGCAGCAGGTGTCCTGCCCTGGAAATGTCATGTACAGCGCGCAGTACTGCCAGAAACATTTTGCTTCTGTAATTGTTTATTATCAAGTTGAATACTTTTTGCACATTTTGCATGAGCTGCAGCCGTGTAGCCACATTCACCCCTCCTGGGATTGCACAGCTATGTTTACATTCCTGGCACAACAGAAAGTGAAGGGAATTCCCCTCTTAGAACATGTGTCCCCGCTGGAAGATTTCCTCTTAAATATTGCTCTCGGGACAACTTTTCTCTCTCGTCCATTGACAGACGCAGCCTCCATCTTCATTCAGCTAATGAAGATGGAGGCTGTGTCTGTCAATGGACTTCAGAGAAAGATTTTACGGTAAGATCTTGTTTTTTCCGCGTTCAGGGATAACACAATATGTGGGTTAAAGCAAATACCGCTGCATATTTTTTTTTTTTATTTATTTCAGGTACTTATATAGAGCTGTCAATTTACACAGCGCTTTTACATATACATTGTACATTCACATCAGTCCCTGCCCTCAAGGAGCTTACAATCTAAGGTCCCTAACTCACATACATACACAGTAGGGCCAATTTTTTTTTTTATACAGGATCCAATTAACCTACCAGCATGTCTTTGGAGTGTATCCGCACACAACCATTCATTTCTAAGAGTGGATATATGCAGCACCTGTGCCTCCTGGGCACTGAAATACACCCTTTTTTTACACTGTACGTGGCCCCACATGCCCGTGTGCATTTTGCTAAGGTTTGTTATCCAAGTCCTGTTTTTCTTAGCACTTCACCAGCCTTTACTATACATTGTACACTTTCATTTTCCCAGTAGATGTTTTCGTAATGCCACATTCTGCTGTAATGAAATACTGGCACTGAGTCTAACATCCAGGATTGAGTCAATGTTTGTCCTTCCTGATTTCTGCTTGGCAGCTATAGTCAGGACTGGACAGGCCTGGAAAACACATTCTAGAAATGTTGGTGGTGGAGTTATTTAAAAGTCTCTATATTAGAGATCGACCAATTATCGGCAAAGCCGATATATCGAGGGCCGGTCTGCACTTTCCCCAATATATCGGAATCGGCCCCTGAGGTTACCGATATTGCCGATATTTCGGGAAAATGTAATTGAGTGATGCCTGCAGCTAGAGGCATCACCCCAGTATCGGCGTCCATAGCCGACGGTCGGCTGCCTTGTATTGACAACCGATGTGGCTGAGAAGCCGCTCGGCTGTCATTACAAGGAGCAGGAGGGGACGTCCGACCGGGAGACCCAGGCAACCATCCTGCACGGCCACCGAAGAGAAGACCTGATCAAAGCCGCATCCGGCTCTGATCGGGTCTCCGTGTAAAACCCGGAAGTGATGTCATGACATCACTTTTGGGTACTCGGCGCCAAATAAAAAAAAAATGACAGCATTCAAAACAGCCAAACTTGGCATTTTGAATGCTTTTAAGTACAGAGGAGGGGTTTGGGGTCTTTTAGACCCCCAGATCCCTCCACAAGAGTACCTGTAAAAAAAAAAAATAAATAAATGTTTTTTTAATGTACGTAAATATCGGTCGATACCGATATGCGATGACCGAAGTATCGGTATCATCGGTCGATCACTACTCAATATAAGCTTTTTTGTTTCAGAAGCCAAAAGGGCTGTTTATATGAAAATTAGGTGGTCTCCTAAACCAGTGTTTCTAAATGTTTTTTTTAGTATGCAGAATCCCATGTAAATGTTACTTATCAATAGGAACCCTAAGCCTTGGATGATGCACACAACCACCTTTGAGGAATTAATTTCACATTAGAAACTCTCCCTGTTATCACCGGTTCAAGTCAGAGGTCCCGCCATTCACGTGAGAGGTCCCGCCATTCACGTGAGAGGTCCCGCCATTCACGTGAGAGGTCCCGCCATTCACGTGAGAGGTCCCGCCATTCACGTGAGAGGTCCCGCCCTTCCCGTCAGGGGTTCTCTCTTCACCCCAAAGGTTTCCCCATCCACGCCAGAGGTTCCCTCACCACGTAAGAGGTTCCTTCATTCACATAAATGGTTTCTCCTCGTGTCAGAGGTTCTCCCTTGACGTCAGAGGTTCTCCCTTGACGTCAGAGGTTCTCCCTTGACGTCAGAGGTTCTCCCTTGACGTCAGAGGTTCTCCCTTGACGTCAGAGGTTCTCCCTTGACGTCAGAGCTTCTCCCTTGACGTCAGAGCTTCTCCCTTGACGTCAGAGCTTCTCCCTTGACGTCAGAGGTTCTCCCTTGACGTCAGAGGTTCTCCCTTGACGTCAGAGGTTCTCCCTTGACGTCAGAGCTTCTCCCTTGACGTCAGAGCTTCTCCCTTGACGTCAGAGCTTCTCCCTTGACGTCAGAGCTTCTCCCTTGACGTCAGAGTCAGCTCTAGGCAGGGGGCAATTGAGAATAGTTAGGTCTAGGCAGGGGTCGAGGCAGGTCTCAAACAAGAGAGTAGTAGGGCCAGTCCAGGTCAGCAATGGTTAGGCAATATTGCAGGTAACCATTATAACTCTTTGTAACAAGGAATAGCAGGTGAGAAGAGACAGCATCTTCCACTTTCAGGTCTGACACTTAAATACATTATGGGTCAGAGGACAAGCGCAGGTTGTTTTGGAAGTCCTTGCAGGGATTCTGTGAGCACAATTCGAAGCTCTGGCCAAGATTCCACAAGTACCATTGGAAGTACTGACAGACGACCTGGTGGTCCTGGAGGTTCTGTAAGGCCTCATTCACACATGGCGTATCAATGCATGCCCCACGTGAGAGCCGTGTTTACCCGCACTGAGATGCACAGGTGTTCCATGCATCCCCTGTAGGCAGTCTTAATGCTGTCAATTGGGATGCAGTGGCTGCATGGACACAGCCCCAAATGCATCCAGGGTGTGTTTGAGGCCATGCACCCACAAAGATGTCACATTGGGAGCAGCGACTGTGTCCATGCAGCAGCTGCGTCCCAATTCCCAGTAATGGGACTGCCTGCACAAGGATATACAGGTGTTCTGTGCATCCCTGTGCAGGCCCTCACATTGCTGTCAATTGGGATGCCACGGCTGCAGGGAGACAGTCTGTCAATTGACCTGCCCCAGATTTTGCCAGTACCATTGGAATTCCTGCCAGAAGTCCTGGTGTTCCTGGGGGTACTGTAAAGCCTCGTTCACACAGATGTATCAATGCATGCCCCGAGTGAGGGCCATGTTCGCCCGTACAGGGATGCACAAGTGTACCGTGAAGGCAGTCTTAATACCATCAATTGGGACACAGTAGCTGCATGGACACTCCTGCTGCTCCCAATGTTGCATTCGTGCGGGTGCACGGCTCCGAATACCTGCACGAATGTCACTTTTAGAGCAGCAGCTGTGTCCTTGCAGCTGCTGCATCCCAATTGACAGCAGTGGGACTGCCTGCACAGGAAATGCACAGAACACCGGTGAAACCTTGTGCATAAAAAACACAGGCCTTAAGCCTCATACAAACGATGAAAATATCGGATAAATGATCGTTATTTTTTTATTTTATTTTGCATGCTAGTCTCATATTGAAAATGAAGAGGTTTACTAAAGTTATGAAAATTCTAGCATGACAAAATACAACTTTGATAGTTATGTGATGTATTGTGATGTATTAGTTTGTTTCTGAGCATGCGTGGTCTTATGCCCCGTACACACATGCAGATTATCTGCAGACTTTTGTCTGCAGACTTACCTTTTCTATGTAGTGCAAGGGCCGGCCGGATTGCATACAAATTGAAAGTGTTTAGGTTTGACCTCATATTATATGGTTTTGGTACATCTGCAGACAAAAGTCTGCAGATAATCTGCACGTGTGTATGGGGCATTAGTCTTCCGATTTCTTTCGGAATAATTCTGTACTGATTCATCGAAAATTGTTCATTCTGGTATCGTGCGAGAAATTTTGTGTTTGTCCCTTCAGATAATTTTGCATGAACTGTCGTGATCAGCTCTCAAAAGTAGGGATGCACCGATCTGATATTCGGATCGGATATCGGCGCCGATATGGCCATTATAGCGGGATCGGTAACAGTGACCGATCCACTGGCCGATCCGGTTTTTGCTTAGTAACGGCTCAGCCATCCCTTACTTGGTGCAGTAGTAGTATGGGATGGGAGCCGCTACTTCCTCTATAGTCCCGGCTCCAGGGCCGGTTTTAGACAAAGTGTGGCCCTGGGCAAACCTAAAAGTGGGGCCCCAAATTTTTTTATATTCTACCAAAAATATAGGCGCCATATATGGTGATATGCTGAGCGGCACCCAATTGCACCAACCGGCAAGGGAAAGGGAAGAGAGGGGCCGTGTCCTTCTACAGGTGCGCTAGGAATCTGTAAGATCAGTGCTATGGGCTCCTGACAGTGACGTGGCCCCTTTGTAAAATGGAGCCCGCCAGGGGCGGACTGGGAACCCTCAGGGCCCCCGGGCAAAATAAATCAAGGGCCGCCTTCCAGGCCCCACCCATGTCCCACCTCCAGTTACACCCTTTCCCCACCTCCAGACACACCCACATCCCGCCTCCAGACACGTGGACATGTCCCCCATCAATGCACAGTGTCCAGCATGTCCCCATTCAATGCACAGAGTCCAGCATGTCCTCCATCAATGCACAGTGTCCAGCATGTCCCCATTCAAAGCACAGTGTCCAGCATGTCCCCCATCAATGCACAGTGTCCAGCATGTCCCCCATCAATGCACAGTGTCCAGCATGTCCCCCATCAATGCACAGTGTCCAGCATGTCCCCCATCAATGCACAGTGTCCAGCATGTCCCCCATCAATGCACAGTGTCCAGCATGCCCCCATTCAATGCACAGTGACCAGCATGTCCCCATTCAATGCACAGTGTCCAGCGTGTCCCCCATCAATGCACAGTGACCTGACCAGCATGTCCTCCATCAATGCACAGTGTCCAGCATGTCCCCCATCAATGCACAGTGTCCAGCATGTCCCCCATCAATGCACAGTGTCCAGCATGTCCCCCATCAATGCACAGTGACCAGCATGTCCCCATTCAATTCACAGTGACCAGCATGTCCCCCATCAATGCACAGTGTCCAGCATGTCCCCCACCAATGCACAGTGACCAGCATGTCCCCCACCAATGCACAGTGTCCAGTATGTCCCCCACCAATGCACAGTGACCAGCATGTCCCCCACCAATGCACAGTGTCCAGCATGTCCCCCACCAATGCACAGTGTCCAGCATGTCCCCCACCAATGCACAGTGTCCAGCATGTCCCCCATCAATGCACAGTGTCCAGCATGTCCCCCACCAATGCACAGTGACCAGCATGTCCCCCACCAATGCACAGTGACCAGCATGTCCCCCATTAATGCACAGTGTCCAGCATGTCGCCCATCAATGCACAGTGTCCAGCATGTCGCCCATCAATGCACAGTGTCCAGCATGTCCCCCACCAATGCACAGTGACCAGCATGTCGCCCATCAATGCACAGTGTCCAGCATGTCCCCATCAATGCACAGTGTCCAGCATGTCCCCCATCAATGCACAGTGTCCAGCATGTCCCCCATCAATGCACAGTGACCTGACCAGCATGTCCCCCATCAATGCACAGTGTCCAGCATGTCCCCCACCAATGCACAGTGACCAGCATGTCGCCCATCAATGCACAGTGACCAGCATGTCGCCCATCAATGCACAGTGACCAGCATGTCGCCCATCAATGCACAGTGTCCAGCATGTCCCCCATCAATGCACAGTGTCCAGCATGTCCCCCATCAATGCACAGTGTCCAGCATGTCCCCCATCAATGCACAGTGACCTGACCAGCATGTCCCCCATCAATGCACAGTGTCCAGCATGTCCCCCACCAATGCACAGTGTCCAGCATGTCGCCCATCAATGCACAGTGACCAGCATGTCGCCCATCAATGCACAGTGTCCAGCATGTCCCCATCAATGCACAGTGTCCAGCATGTCCCCCATCAATGCACAGTGTCCAGCATGTCCCCCATCAATGCACAGTGTCCAGCATGTCCCCCATCAATGCACAGTGTCCAGCATGTCCCCCATCAATGCACAGTGTCCAGCATGTCCCCCATCAATGCACAGTGTCCAGCATGTCCCCCACCAATGCACAGTGACCAGCATGTCCCCCATCAATGCACAGTGACCAGCATGTCCCCCATCAATGCACAGTGACCTGACCAGCATGTCCCCCATCAATGCACAGTGTCCAGCATGTCCCCATTCAATGCACAGTGACCAGCATGTCCCCATTCAATTCACAGTGACCAGCATGTCCCCCATCAATGCACAGTGTCCAGCATGTCCCCCACCAATGCACAGTGTCCAGCATGTCCCCCACCAATGCACAGTGACCAGCATGTCCCCCACCAATGCACAGTGTCCAGCATGTCCCCCACCAATGCACAGTGTCCAGCATGTCCCCCACCAATGCACAGTGTCCAGCATGTCCCCCACCAATGCACAGTGTCCAGCATGTCCCCCACCAATGCACAGTGTCCAGCATGTCCCCCATCAATGCACAGTGACCAGCATGTCCCCCATCAATGCACAGTGACCTGACCAGCATGTAACCCATCAATGCACAGTGTCCAGCATGTCCCCATTCAATGCACAGTGACCAGCATGTCCCCATTCAATTCACAGTGACCAGCATGTCCCCCATCAATGCACAGTGTCCAGCATGTCCCCCACCAATGCACAGTGACCAGCATGTCCCCCACCAATGCACAGTGTCCAGCATGTCCCCCATCAATGCACAGTGACCAGCATGTCCCCCACCAATGCACAGTGACCAGCATGTCCCCCACCAATGCACAGTGTCCAGCATGTCCCCCACCAATGCACAGTGTCCAGCATGTCCCCCATCAATGCACAGTGTCCAGCATGTCCCCCACCAATGCACAGTGACCAGCATGTCCCCCATTAATGCACAGTGTCCAGCATGTCCCCCACCAATGCACAGTGACCAGCATGTCCCCCATCAATGCACAGTGACCAGCATGTCCCCCATCAATGCACAGTGACCTGACCAGCATGTCCCCCATCAATGCACAGTGTCCAGCATGTCCCCATTCAATGCACAGTGACCAGCATGTCCCCATTCAATTCACAGTGACCAGCATGTCCCCCATCAATGCACAGTGTCCAGCATGTCCCCCACCAATGCACAGTGACCAGCATGTCCCCCACCAATGCACAGTGTCCAGCATGTCCCCCACCAATGCACAGTGTCCAGCATGTCCCCCACCAATGCACAGTGTCCAGCATGTCCCCCACCAATGCACAGTGTCCAGCATGTCCCCCATCAATGCACAGTGACCAGCATGTCCCCCATCAATGCACAGTGACCTGACCAGCATGTCCCCCATCAATGCACAGTGTCCAGCATGTCCCCATTCAATGCACAGTGACCAGCATGTCCCCATTCAATTCACAGTGACCAGCATGTCCCCCATCAATGCACAGTGTCCAGCATGTCCCCCACCAATGCACAGTGACCAGCATGTCCCCCACCAATGCACAGTGTCCAGCATGTCCCCCATCAATGCACAGTGACCAGCATGTCCCCCACCAATGCACAGTGACCAGCATGTCCCCCACCAATGCACAGTGTCCAGCATGTCCCCCACCAATGCACAGTGTCCAGCATGTCCCCCATCAATGCACAGTGTCCAGCATGTCCCCCACCAATGCACAGTGACCAGCATGTCCCCCATTAATGCACAGTGTCCAGCATGTCGCCCATCAATGCACAGTGACCAGCATGTCCCCCATCAATGCACAGTGTCCAGCATGTCCCCAACCAATGCACAGTGACCAGCATGTCCCCCATTAATGCACAGTGTCCAGCATGTCGCCCATCAATGCACAGTGACCAGCATGTCCCCCATTAATGCACAGTGTCCAGCATGTCCCCCACCAATGCACAGTGACCAGCATGTCCCCCACCAATGCACAGTGACCAGAATGTCGCCCATCAATGCACAGTGACCAGCATGTCGCCCATCAATGCACAGTGTCCAGCATGTCCCCATCAATGCACAGTGTCCAGCATGTCCCCCATCAATGCACAGTGTCCAGCATGTCCCCCATCAATGCACAGTGTCCAGCATGTCCCCCATCAATGCACAGTGTCCAGCATGTCCCCCATCAATGCACAGTGTCCAGCATGTCCCCCATCAATGCACAGTGTCCAGCATGTCCCCCACCAATGCACAGTGACCAGCATGTCCCCCATCAATGCACAGTGACCAGCATGTCCCCCATCAATGCACAGTGACCTGACCAGCATGTCCCCCATCAATGCACAGTGACCTGACCAGCATGTCCCCCATCAATGCAGTGTCCAGCATGTCCCCATCAATGCGTGACCCCCCCCCCCCCCCCCGGAGGACTTCACTTACCTCTGGTGCCACCGCCGTCACCGTGCCTGGCGTGCTGCTCGGGACTCGGTCGGACGTCTTCTCCCTCCGAGTCTTCATCTCGACCTGCATGCGCGCTGCCCGTCACCGTCCCGACTCCCTGGCGACCGTGCTGCTCGGGAGTCGACTTCTTCCTCCTCCATGGCACTGCGACTCGGTCGGCGCTGCCCGCTGCCTCTTCTCTGGCGGCGGACGGGAAGGTGTGGTGAATTTGGTGGGGGGATCACATATTAGGGTGGGGGTGTCAGTGGTGAATTGTGTGGTTTTGGGGGGGGCTACACCGCCACTGTATCATACCCCCCCCCCCCCCCCCCCCCCCCCGCACACAATTGATCTCACCACTGATCTCCTCACCAAATTCACCACTACTGTGTCATTCCCTCCGAGTGACACAGCAGTGGTGAATTTGGTGAGATTACATATTGGTGGGGGTGTCAGTGGTAAATTGTGTGGTGGTAAGGGGGGGGGGGGGAATGACACAGCGGTGGTGAATTTTGTGGGGAAATCACATATTGGTAGGGGGTTTGTGCCACAGACAGACCCCCTACCAATATGTGATTTCCCCACAAAATTCACCACCGCTGTGTCATTCCCACCCCTACACCACCACTGACACCCCCACCAATATGTGATCATGTCCCCCAAATTCCCCACTGCTGTGTCATACCCCCCACACCACCACCAATATGTGATGTCCCCCAAGTTCACCACTGCTGTGTCGTTGTCCCCCCACCACACAATTCACCACTGACACCCCCACCAATATGTGATCTCCCCCAAGTTCACCACTATAGTGAATTTAGGGGAGATCACATGTTGGTCGGGGTGTCAGTGGATGTGGTAGTTAGCTGGGCTTGCCTATTATCTACTCACTGACCTCTGTCCCCAGTACTTATGAGGACACCATAGAAAGACAGCGCCGCCAGGCCCCTCCTCCCACAGATGCAGCGCTGGCCACCGGGCTCCTCCTCCCACTTCCATAGCACGGCCGCTGCAGTACACCGCCGGGTCCCTCCCCTCCTCCCACTTCAAAGCCATTGGCCGCCGGGTCCCTCCCCTCCTCCCACTTTAAAGCCATTGGCCGCAGGGTCCCTTCCCTCCTCCCACTTCAGTAGAGACAGCCGCCGGGCCCCTCCCCTCCTCACACTTCAATATAGAACTGGCGGCCGGGCCCCGCCTCCTAGTTCTATAGCGGCGACCGCAGGGCCCCTCCCCTCCTCCCACTTCCATAGAGCTGGTCGCCGAGCGGCAGTTCCAGATAGCCCGGTGTTGTCTCTGAGACAACATCGGGTGAATCAGTGCTGTACTGGGCGGCGGGTTCCCTTCCCGTCCGAAGTGCCCGACCGGCGACCGCACAGTCCGCCCCTGGAGCCCGCTGCTGACAGTGACCCGGGGCCCCTGGACATTCGGGGCCCTGGGCAGTTGCCCAGTTTGCCCCCCCCTAACGCCGGCCCTGCCCGGCTCACAGGCGGAGTGATATCAGATGCACTCCGCCTGTGAATGGAGGAGCCATACACATGAAGCAGCGGCTTTGCTCTGTACTGCAGCCGCATTCTTTGTGTGTAGCTCCGGACTCTGGTATCGGTATCTGCGATTTCACAACGCCAGATATCAGTATCGGGTCCAAAAAAGTCGGATCGGTGCATCCCTACTCGAAAGCTGTGTACTAATGATCAGATTATTGCACGATCGCTTCGAAAGTCCCTCTCTCAAAAGGCTTCTCCAGGCAACCTACTATATGTTAGTATAACATGCACATAATCTACTCTACTCGTAGTGCTTTAATCTCACTTTGCTCCACTGCAAGAAAGGGAAGTAAAAGCACCTGTAAGTGGGACGGCCCTAAAGTGAAACTTTTGGCAAAGCACATCTGCTGTTGTCATACAAATTATCATATACAGTGGGTATAGAAAATAACCACCCCCTTTTAAATAATCACATTTTATTGCCTTGCAGCCTGAAATGATGTGAGGACAGACTACTACTAGTGCAATTTATAACCTCCAAGTAAAAGCTATAACACCAATATGTCAGAAAAAAATAAAAACAATTCAAAAACAGAATTACTGAATTGGAAAAAGGCTCACCCCCTTATGTCAGTATTTTGTTGAACCGCCTTTTGCTGTAATTCCAGCCTTTAGTATGTTGGGATATGTCTCTACTAACTTTCCACATCTGGACTTTGCAATATTTGCTCACTCTTCTTTGCAGAACTGCTCAAGTTCAGTTAAAATTGATGGTGACTGTTTGTGGACTGCAGTCTTCAAGTCATTCCACAGATTTTCAATGGGGTTTAAATCTTCGCTCAGACTAGGCCATGCAAGGACATTCACCTTTTTCTCCAACCACTGTGTGGTCATTTCTGCTGTGTACTTTGGGTCATTGTCATGTTGGAAGGTTAACCTTCTTCCAATTGACAACTTTCTGGCAGAGGGCAGCAGATTTTCCATAGAATTTGATGGTATTTTGCTCGATCCGTTTTTCCTCTATCCTGATAAGTGCTCCAGTCTCTGCTGCAGAGAAACATCCCCATAACTGGATATTACCACCTCCATGCTTTACTGTAGGAATGATGCTATTTGGATGGTGAGCTGTTTGGATTTCCGCCAGACATATTGTTTGGTGTTGAGGCCAAATAATTCTATTTTAGTCTCTTCAGACCCCCTTAACACACATTGAAGATTTTGTGGCCACATGGAAAAAGGTGTTATGGTCAGATGAGACTAAAATTTAATTATTTGGCCTTTACTACCAAACAATGTCTGGGGGAAATCCAGGGTCGGCCCTACCATGGATCCCGCTGAGTCCATTGGACCCAGGCAGCACTTAGAACGGGGCGGCAAATTGACTCCAGCAGTTTTGTGTATCATCTGTTTACGGTATGTTACAGGTGGCACTTCCCCATCTCATACTGCCGTCTGTATTGCAAACTGATGAGTATGAGGAGGCGGAGTGTCTCCTCCCGGGGGAACGTCCCTCACATGATCGTGGTGTGCGCAATGATGTAAGACATCAGCACACTCCCATCTCTTGCGCAGGGCAGGCTGGATCTTCTAGGGCGGTGGGTGTGGCAGACACAGGAGTGACAGGAGGACTAGGGACAGACAGTGGGTGTTTGGTGGACCGCTGATTATTTTAAAGGGGGGGGGGGGTGATTACCCACTGTACATTGTCCCAGCTTTTTGTGATTTCCAGGGCAGTTCCAGCGTTTTTTTACCGCCGATAACGATATTTTGGTCATCGGATATCGGTAACGGCCGATATTGGCTGATATTTTCGGACATTACATTTTTTATTTTTTTTTAAATGTCTACAGGTACTGTGGTGGAGGGATCTGGGGGTCCCAAAAGAACCCAAACCCCTCCTCTGCACTTAAAAGCATTCAAAACGCCAAGTTTGACTGTTTTGAATGCTGTAAGTTTTTTTAATTCAGCGCTGCCAGTGCCCAGAAGTGATTCATGTCATGACATCACTTCCGGGTACTCGGCGGCGCCAAATTCAAAGAAATGGGGACCCGGTCAGACGGTGGCGGATCAGATGGAGACCCGGTCAGATGGCAGCGGTGAAGGTAGGATGCGGCGGGAGGGGGGGGGGACGTCCCCTCCCGCTCCTTGGAATGACAGCCGAACGGCTTCTCAGCTGCATCGGTTGTCATTACAAGACAGCCGACCGTCGGCTATGGACACCGGTACCGGGGTGATGCCTCTAGCTGCAGGCATCACCCCAGTACAAGCACTTTCCCGAAATATCGGCAATATCGGTAAATCAAAAGGCCGATTCCGATATATCGGGCAAAGTGCATATCGGTCCTCGATATATTGGCTTTGCCGATAATTGGTCGATCACTAGTTCCAGGATTGGTAGATTTGTCCCCGGGAATCTGCATTGCATTGGGGTTGATTTACTAAAACAGGAGAGTGCAAAATCTGCTGCAGTTGTTCATGGTAGCCAATCAGCTGCTAACTTCCACTTGTTCATATAAGCTTTGACAAGAAAAAAACTGCAAGCTGATTGGTTTGTATGCAGAGCTGCACCATATTTTGCACTCTCCAGTTTTGGTAAATTAACCCCCTTGTGATTACAATTGTAGTTGTATATGTAACAGCTTTCATGTTCCTCAGTCATCTAACATTGGTTCAGTAATCTGCTATATTAATCTGGATTGCTTTTCCTATATCTATGTGTTTACAGTTGGAGTTGGCAGTTGTCCTCTCTCGCCTGCAATGACGGGTGTGTCTGGCAGTGTAAACACTCTTCAGCAGGATGTGGAAGGCTATTGTCCTGACTATCATGCTCTAGCAGCTTTTTGGAGTTAAATTAAAGGGATATTCTCTTTCTACGGGGTAAGCCTTTTCTGGGCCCTTAAAGGATAAGTACACATTTATCCTTTCATGCACCCTCCCAGCACTGTCAATAAAGATCATTTTAGATCCTAAAGTGCCACCTGCCTGGTATGCACTCTATGGTCTCCATTCTCTTCATTAGAAAGTCCTGTGCTGGTCTGTTGTAGATGCAGTTGCTGTGTGGCATTGAGAAAGTGACACATTGAAGACCACTGACACTTCCACCTTTCTGGGGGCTTTGTAGAAGGTCTTGATTGTCTGCCTACTGGAGTAGCCAGTCTGCACCTTTAGAGCTCCTCCTCTTCTGGGTTGCTCTGCCGGCGCGCCAGGCCCCTCCTCTTCATCGGGTGCCCCCACGGAAAGGTGCTTTCCCTGGGGGCACCCATGCGAGCCTGCTCCCGAGTCCCGCTGCTGTGTCCATTGACACAGACAGCGCCCCCGCTCCCGTGTCACTGAATTTGATTGACAGCAGCGGGGGCCAATGCTATCAATCTGTCAAATGAGGAGCGAGACAACGGCTGGAGCCACTGCGCTCGTGCACATCGCTGGATCAGATCAGGATCCAGTACGAAAAAGGTGGGGGGAGCTGCAGCACAGATGGTTTTTCACCTTAGTGCATAATATGCACTAAGGTGAAAATCCTTGAGGCTTTACAACCACTTTAAGTCTATGGTTAAAGCTGAGCTCCAGGTATGGTTTTTATTGCATACTTGCATGGGTCCAGCTTGGCACAATGCAAGTATTCATATCTAATACCTGATGAATTGCTGGGAAAGCTGACAATCCTTGTAGTACTCGGAGCTACTACAGTGACGGCTGCAATTTTCCAGGCCCTGTGTTGAGTGGCTGCCCTCTGTTTAGTGACCCCAGTGTCTTTAACCTTTTAGAGCCATTGCTATTTGGCCCTTTAAGGGGTCTAGAATGCGGGGGGCGGGGCTTAAGGTTATGTGACCACAGTAATTGGCTGTCACAGCGGTCATATGATCGGAAAGTTCCCAATCGCAAGTAGTGAACGGGAGCTTTCTGTTAGCCAGTGGTAACTGTGCCTGGAGCGCGCAGGGCACTCGCCCTTGGCACAGCTCTATTGGTGCTATTTAACTCAAATATGCGGCTGCTCGGTGCTTAGGCCCGCTGCCGAGAGGCTGCATATTTGTGTGCGCTCTGGGCCAGGTTTTTACAAGGCTTTCTCTGATTGGGCAATGTGGAAGTAATGATATTAGTGGCAGAAGTGCTAAGCGAGTGATCCCCTGTGGTCAGTGTGTAGAGCAGGGGCGGGGAACCTTTTTTCTGCCAAGGGCCATTTGGGTATTTATAAAATCATTCGGGGGCCTTACAAAATTATCAACTTAAAAATGTGCCAGTTATATTTGGTCAAACATTTAATTAACTCACCCCTAATGTGATGGCTGCAACGGCTTCTCTTTGGTGAGGTGTGTGATGTTAGCTGGTATTGATGATGTTGCTACTCGGAACTGGTTTTCCAGGTTTGCGTCGGTCAGTCTGGAGCGCAGTCGACTTTGTGGTGGTAAGTTTTGAAAAGAACTGCTGGCAGGTAATGCTGGTGGGTACAGCTGGCTGGTACTGCTGGTGGGTACAGCTGGCTGGTACTGCTGGCTCAGGCTGGTACTGCTGGCTTGTACTGTGCTGTGGGTACTGCTGGCTGGTACTGTGCTGTGGGTACTGCTGGCTCAGGCTGGTATTGCTGTGGGGATTGTTGATTCAGGCTGGTACTGTGCTGTAGGTACTGCTGGCTGGTACTGCCTTGGGTACTGCTGGCTCAGGCTGGTACTGCTGGCTGGTACGGTGCTGTGGGTACTGCTGGCTGGTACTGCTGGCTCAGGCTGGTACTACTGGGTAGTACTGCTGGTACTGCTGTTGGTACTGCTGGCTGATATTGCTGTGGGTACTGCTGGCTTTTACTGTGCTGTAGGTACTGCTGGCTGGTACTGTTGTGGGTACTGCTGACTCTGGCTGGTACTGCTGTGAGTACTACTGGCTCTTGCTGGTACTGCTTTGGGTACTGCTGGTTCTGCTGTGGGTACTGCTGACTCTGGCTAGTACTGCTGGTTCTGGCTGGTACTGCTGGCTCTGCCTTATACTGCTGTGAGTACTGCTGGCTCTGGCTGGTACTGCTGTGAGTACTGCTGGCTCTGGCTGGTACTGCTGTGAGTACTGCTGGCTCTGGCTGGTACTGCTGGTTTTGGCTGGTACTGCTGTGTGTGCTGCTGGCGGGAAATGCTGGTTAGCAGCGGTGCCGCGCTGGAGGAAGAGGCAATGTTTCCTGTATTGGTCACAGGCGGAGTGCATTTGATATCACTCCGCCTGTGACTGACTCAGACTGTCACAACAGAGCCGGAACTATGCAGGAAGCATTGGCTCCATTCTGACAGATCAGCTTAGAGACACAGACTCAGCTGCACGGGGGGCCGGACCAAATGACTTTGAGGGCCGCATACGGCCCCCGGGACATAGGTTCCCCACCCCTGGTGTAGAGGATAAGCAACTCGACACATGACCCAGAAGATTGTAGCTATCCTTGTAGTAGCGGCAATTTCTACAGCGATTGGCAACTTTTCTTGTAGGGTTCCTCAGGTATGAGCTATGCATCCTTGGCTGCATTGGTCCAAACTGGACCAATGCAAGTATGCTATAAAAATATTTCCTGGAGTTCAGGTTTAATATTAAGTCTTCTTTAAGGCAAAACTATAAAGGCCTTTGATTAATGATATTTTCGTTTTTTTTTTTTTTCAAACTGTTTTATTTCAGTTTTTTACTATAGATGTTCAATCTTTTTTTATATAAAAAAAGTAATATATGACAAAGGTTTCCCAGAGCATCACGAGATAGCTTTACAGACAGCAAAACAGTAATCCTCTTATTTTAAAGTGGTTGGAAATCTCAGACCCGAAATATGGACAAAGCATATCCCTCTAAACTAAAGCATAGGTGCTCAACCTGCTGCCATTCAGCTATTGCAGAACCACAAGTCCCATCATGCCTCTGCCTTTGGGAGTCATGCTTGTAACTGTCAGCGGTATTTAATGCCTCATAGGACTTGTAGTTCTGCAACAGCTGGAGGGCCACAGGTTGAGCACCCATGCTCTGTAGTGTGTCACTTCAATACAGGGCACTTTCACCCCTTCCTGCCCAGGCCAATTTTCAGCTTTTAGCTCTGTTGCATTTTGAATGACAATTGCGCGGTCATGCAACACTTTACATAAACCAAATTTCTGTCCTTTTTTCCCCCCACAAATAGAGCCTTCTTTTGGTGGTATTTGATCACCGCAAGGTTTTTTCTTTTTTGCTACACAAATAAAAAAGGACCGAAAAGTTTGAAAAAAAAAAACGTTTTTTTGTTAGTTATAAAATTTTGTAAATAGGTTTTTTCCTGCACTGACGGGGGCCGCACTGACGGGGGCTGCACTGACGGGGGCCGCACTGATGGGGCGGCACTGTTGGTGAGGCACTAATATGCAGCACTGATGGGCACTGATAGGTAGCACTCTTATGCAGCATTGGTGGGCACTGATAGGCGACACTGATGGGCAATAATGGGCACTGGTGGGCGGCACTGATGGCAATGATGGGCACTGGTGGGTGGCACTGATAGATGGCAATCACGGACATCTCTGATGAGGAGGGCGCTGAGAGGGTCTCTGAGCCCTCATTGGCATCCCTTGTGGCCATGGGTGGGCATCCCTGGTGGCCATGGGTGGGCATCCCTGGTGGCCATAGGTGGGCATCCCTGGTGGCCATAGGTGGGCAATTCCTGGTGGCTCTAGTGGCACCCCCGAAGGGTCTGCACTGGTAATCAATGCTCTGATTACCAGCACAAACTGAGGAAAGCAGATTAACGGCACTTCCTATTTACTATGTGGCCAGCTATGATTGGACACAACTGATCACATGGTAAAGAGCCTACGTCATTAGGCTCTTTACCGGGATCGGAGATGCGGTGTGTCAGAGTGACACACCGCACCCTCGATCGCTGATCTACCCATCTATGCTGCTGGACATAATTTGACGGCCAATCAGGATAGAGCAACCACTTCCCGGCCGTCATTTTGCTATATGGTGGGCGGGAAGTGGTTAAGAGCACTAAGTGCCATTTCTTTCCACTGCTTTGTTCTTCTGCTTTCAGCATGTATCTCTTTTTGCAAGTTTTTCTGGCACCAATAAAAATATTGACGGGAGGGACCTCCAGGGATGACAGCTTCAGCTATGTTTCTGTGAGCTGTGTGGAGGGGGTGTGTCTCTTCCCTCCAATAAGCTTTTAGAACTCTTTTCATTGAGCTCTGCAGTGTATAATTTCAGCTTTCTGCCCCCATTTTTCTGAACTCTCAGACGAACTTTATAAATTCGGCACTTTGAATGGATGTAGAGAAGAGAAGACTCCAGATAGACAGGTACAATGTATGTAGGATGATTTGTTTCATCTGTGTATCACCTGAGGCCAGTCACTTCACTGGCTATATGTAAAGGTTTACAACCACTTTAAGCAGCCAATAGATTGTTTGATTTTCTTTCCTTCCACCACAAGTGAAAAGAAAGAAAATGGCTGGATTCCCTCATCAAGACAGTCAGTGTTGAAGGGGGAATCGTTCCCACAGTGCTATTGTGTTCTGCTGTCAAAGAGCCTTCCCAGCCAGCAGAACACAATGATTAATGCTGGAAGGCTACAGCCACTGGCAGTAGTTGTATGTAAAAAATCTAACAGGCTGGTTGTACCCAAGTCAATTGATAGATCGACTTGGGTACAACCAACCTGCCCATAGATGGATCGAATCTTGGCCGGTCTCTGCTGAACTGACCGAGATTCGATCAGCACAGGGCTGTGGTCATAGACCATAGATCAGGGATTCCCAAACTACGGCCCTGCAGCTGTTGCAGAACTACACTTCCCATGAGTGATTGTAAAACTCTGAAATTCACATACATGACTAGGCATTATGGGAATTGTAGTTCCTGAACAACTGGAGGGCTGTAGTTTGGGAATCCCTGCCATAGATTATATGCAGGCTCCTAAGGTGTCCTGTACTGTAATCCAAGATTACAGTACAGGACACCTTATGAGTACACTACAGAACACAGGGCTGTAGTCATAGACCATGGTAGCCTGCATACAACTCACTATTTGACTACAGCCCTGTGTTCTGTACTGCTGTACCAAGATAAAGAATTTACAAGTACATCAAAATCCCTTTTTTTGTTTTCTGACATGCTGTCACTCAATGAAAGCTCAATCTGAGGCACCTGATAGGAGACGAGTTGTTCACTTGTGTACACAAATCTCTTAGCTTGAGCTATTTAGTACTGTTAACACAGCAGTACCAGCCAAAACCAGCAGTACCAGCCAGAGCCAGCAGTACTCACAGCAGTACCAGCCAGAGCCAGCAGTACTCACAGCAGTACCAGCCAGAGCCAGCAGTACTCACAGCAGTATAAGGCAGAGCCAGCAGTACCAGCCAGAACCAGCAGTACTAGCCAGAGTCAGCAGTACCCACAGCAGAACCAGCAGTACCCAAAGCAGTACCAGCAAGAGCCAGTAGTACTCACAGCAGTACCAGCCAGAGTCAGCAGTACCCACAACAGTACCAGCCAGCAGTACCTACAGCACAGTAAAAGCCAGCAGTACCCACAGCAATATCAGCCAGCAGTACCAACAGCAGTACCAGCAGTACTACCCAGTAGTACCAGCCTGAGCCAGCAGTACCAGCCAGCAGTACCCACAGCACCGTACCAGCCAGCAGTACCAGCCTGAGCCAGCAGTACCCAAGGCAGTACCAGCCAGCAGTACCTACAGCACAGTACCAGCCTGAATCAACAATCCCCACAGCAATACCAGCCTGAGCCAGCAGTACCCACAGCACAGTACCAGCCAGCAGTACCCACAGCACAGCTCCAAGCTCCACCTGTTTTCTCAAGTTGAGAATACAAATTAGCAATATGCAGTATTTCATATTTACTTGTCCAAAAATTGATGATTTATACAGAGCTATATACCAAACTAAAAAAAAATTGACAGTTGTGTAGAAAAAAAACAAAGTTTCAGTTGGCAGCCGTGCACGTCTTTTTTACAGCTGGTATACATAGAAAACACTGCACACACTTCCTCCATACAAATTCAGCTGGTTTTCTGTTCCTATACTTCCCCCTTAAAGTTTTGTTCTCAGAAAACAGCAAGTTCTTACGTTTCTGGAAACCATTTGGGGAATTTGTGATATTTCTGTTAAAATGTGGAACCATTCGATGTTTTCATAAGCCCCCGCTTTCATACATTTTTATTCACGCTTATTAAAATATTAGCAGTAACGGTGCATGGAAAACGCATCACAGGGCAGTAGAAGGAGCCGGATAAGGCATAGAAAATAAGTTCTGCTCAGGCCTACCTTGCAGGCACACCAACCCCCCCCCCCCCCGAATATATCAAGACAATATTTTCACTAAAAATACACTAAAGTCATTATTAGTGGATACAAACCTAACAGAGAACTTGTATGAATTAGCCCTTCTTAATTGTTTTTACATTTAAAAAAAAAAAAAAAATTATACTTTTTTTAAAAAATGTTACAATTATTTAGTTTTACAATTTTTTAAAATAATTAATTACAATGTTTCTGTTTCAAGTATTTTATTGAATAATGCAAGTAAGTAACAACGTTTGACATACAGAATAAGGCAAGGTAATGTAAACAAAGCTCGGTAACAGAGCATGACCAATAACTGTAACTACAGCAAATCGTGAGGGTTAGTGGACAAGGGGCGGCAAAATGGGTGGTCACGAGAGAGTAGTGATTGGCATCGCCAACCCATCGGCACCGCATATAGGGAGCACACTGTGCCTAGGTGGAGAGGCAAAACCAACCAATTGTTAAACTAAGAGGGAACAGTACCCAAGTCTACCGTACCGTGTAGGAAGAGGCAGGGGGATGAGAGGAACCTCACGGGTATCTACCAAACAGGAAAAACATGGGCTACAGTCAGCCAGAATAAGGGAACAAGTCGAACAGGTAACCTGTAAACTGTAGTTAACCACTTGCCGACTGCGCACAGTATATTTACTGCGGCAGTCAGCCCCTCACAGGCAGAGCGACGTAGGTCTACGTCGCTAGCCTGTGAGGGTCTCAGGAGCGAGCGTGCGCCGTCACCCGTCACGGACCCCCCCCCGCCCCGCGTGTGTGACCGGCGGACCCGATCGTCCGCCGGTCACTCGCGATCGTCGGTGGAGAGGGAGAAAGGCAGGCGGCTAATGTAAACAAGCCGCCTGTCATTCTCCCCGGTGTATGAATGATGATCATACGGTTCTACTATGTAGAACCGTTGATCACTGTTCATACATCTCAAGCCACAGCCAATCACAGTTAGAATCACGCCCCTAGGGACACACATAACCCCTCCCTCTCAAAAAAAGTTAACCCCTTCACTGCCAGTGTAATTTTACAGTAACAATGCATATTTATAGCACTGATTACTGTAGAAATGTCACTGGTAATCCAAAAAGTGTCAAAAATGTCAGTCAAGGCTCTGATCTGTCCGCCGCAATGTCGCAGTACCGCAAAAAAAATCGCAGATTGCCGCCATTACGCGTTAAAAATAAAACAACAAAAATGACAAAAATATTTCCCTTTGTTAGTAAACGCGATAACTTTTGCGCAAACCAATCAAAATACGCTTTTTGCGATTTTTTTTTTTCTTTTTTTAACAAACATATGTAGCATAAAACAAATTGGCAGAAAATGTTAAAAAATTTTGATTTTTACATTTTTTTTGGGGAATTTCATATAAAAAAATGTGAAAAATATTGTTATTTTTGCAAAATTGACTCTCTTTTTTGTTTATAGCGCATGATCAAAAAATCGCACAGGTAATCAAATACCACCAAAAGAAAGCTCTGTTTGTGGGAAAAAAAGGATGTCAAATTCATTTAGGTACAGCGTCGCACGACCGCCCAATTGTCCGTTAAAGTCACGCAGTGCCGAATCGCAAAATAGGCCCTGGTCAGGAAGGGGGTAAAATCTTCCGGGGCTTAAGTGGTTAAAATGACAAGGTAGAACAAACTCAGACGTTGTAGGTGCTACAACATATGTATGCAGAAGGAAGGAAGCAGGTTGGGGGGGGGGGGACAGGGAGAAGGGGGTAACAAGAGGGGACAAGGATAAAAGGGGGGAGGGGTAGGTAGAGGGGGAAGAGGAAGGGGAAGGAGAAGGATCGCCGGGGGGGCCAGTACATAAGGAGTGGAGGTATTGGGTCCCCAGGCATGGTTCAGGGCAGCAATAGGGAGCTATCAAAATTGGGAGGGAAGAAAATGGTCAACCCAAGGTTGCCAAATTCTATCGTACTTCTCAACTGTATCCGTCAGAACAGCATCGATTTTGGCATGAATCATAGCGTTGGTGATTCGGTGTTTCACTTCAGTCAAAGGCAGGTGTGGGGATTTCCATGCTTTTGCAATGGTTTGTTTAGCCGCTGTTGTGACCTGTAGGAACAGTTTGTGGCGTGATTCATTACAATATTTAAAGATTATTATTTTTTTTAATTTGCTATTTTCTTACAGGACAGGGAAGCCTGCATTGCTGCAGGAGGGGGGATTGGCACAGTAAAAGGGGGCACATGGGGGCAGGGGGGGATCAGAAGCAGGCAGGACAGGGAGGAGGATCGGTGTTGGAGAAGTAATTACAGGAACGATGCCCTGTGTCTGTGTCTCTCCCTGCAGTAGCTGAAAGGTAGCAGGTGGGTGAGAAACTGGCTTTCAGCTGCTGCAGAGAGCCACACAGGGCTTCCTTCTGTAATTGCCCCTCTGCCAGACCGCACCGATTCCCGATGCTGTTGGGGCCCCCATGTGTGCCCGGGCCCCCTACAGGAGGACTGGTGGTCTCCCCCCCCTATCAGCGGCCCTGACAACACGTGTCAAAGTTCTGCTCTCTCCCAAAAAATATAATTAGCGAACGTATTACTAAACCAGGGAATGACCGTATCTGTAAGTGTGGTGCCATAAATGCGTGTGTGCTAAACTGGGTAGAAGCGTATAGATGGGAATGTACCTAGGTGAAGATGCTGGCAACAAAGAAAATGATCTAAGCTGGAATAGTGTGGAGAGAATATACCTGTGATATCTGTCCAGGGGCCCTAGGTTTTTTTAACATTTTTCCAGAGTTCTGCAGTAGGTGGAAACAATTTTCTCCAGTTCTACTGTGCCGTTAATGAGATGAATATATTCCATTAAGGATAGGGGTGTTGTTGCTTTCCAGTGTAAAAGGAGTAGTTTTCGTGTCTTGAACAGTGCTCTATTAGGAGCCAAAATGATGTGATCTAAGACAGTGATGGCGAACCTTGGCACCCCAGATGTTTTGGAACTACATTTCCCATGATGCTCAACTACACTGCAGAGTGCATGAGCATCATGGGATATGTAGTTCCAAAACATCTGGGGTGCCAAGGCTCGCCATCACTGATCTAAGAGGTAAGGCCCAGAAGACAGATTTTGTAGTCAGATGGAATGGTCACATGAAAAACAGTTTGAAAATGTGTAGAACATCTTAATTACTTTGAGCAGTGCCATAGTCTATGGAGAAAAAATAACTCTTTGGCATTTGGGACTGTTGGCGTCCTCAGTCCTACCTAAGTCATATAAGTGCATTTGGAGTATGGTGGGACCTAAACATAATATAGAGTTGTGAAAGTTTGCTTTCAAACTTTTTTATCTACAGTATTAGCAATAAGTCATGCTGCTTCGTGTATGAAGGCTACCGTAGGCACAGATACCTAGTTGAAGTGTACTTTATACTTAAGCGCCATTACTATACAACTCCACTATGGCAGCCCTTGCTTCCTCTTGTACTAGAGTTCGGTGCCCCTTCATGCTTAGCCTCACCCCCTCCCTTCATATGCCAAATTTGGAGCAGAATACTAGAGTGCCACATCACACATTGGAGGAAATGGGCCTCCCTTACTAGAAATGCATACATGGTCCAACTAATATTTTGGTCAGGACACAACAGTTTGCTTTATAGATTCCAAAGTTTCCATGATCATAACACACAGACTCTCATAAAGACCATTGGGAGCAGGTTTAACCAAAAAAATCACTTCCTTGAATATTGTGTGTGGCAGGATATGGTCCTCCATTAAGGAGGCTTCAGTATTGTCCATCATAACAGCAGAAATAACTCCTCCAAAATTGTCTTGACAGTCTTAAAATTGATGTGACAATAAATGTCCCTGTTTGGGCTATATATGATGTGAAGGTGAGTTTCTGTTTTGTTGATTTCGATTTTGTGACGACACATCTCTCTGTTAACTTTTTCCCAGCTTCTAAAAAGCTTTTGAAATGCTCCATGGAATACATCGGATAAAAGTGATCTGCATTTTTTTCAATAGGACTCTTAATAACCGCGAAATATAAAGTTCTGAGAAGAATGCGCATCTTAGAAGAGGGGTGGAGTAGTGATCGACCGATATCGTTTTTTCGTTGTCAATACCGATATTTTGGCCATTGCATATCGGTATCGGCCAATAAGGGGCCAATATTTTGAACATTCAAAGTTTTGCAAAAAAAAAGAACAATTTTCGACACAAATCTGTTACTGAACATGGTAATGTTTCATTTTTAACATTAAGGGCTCGTTCTTCACACCTTAACTGCATGAAAACTGATGGGAAAACTGCACTTGCAGGGACATCAGTTTCACATCATCTGATTGTGAATGATGCATAAACTGCTGCAGTAGTGCACTCACTCACTGCAATAATTTTAAATCACTACTGCAGTGCAGTCAGTGCAAAACTGCTAGAAAAAAAGCTAGACAAACATCAAGAAAGTGGATTGGAGTCAGTGGACTACCGCTGCAGTAGTACACTCACTCACTGCAATCATTTTAAATCACTACTGCAATGACTGCCCTGCAGTAGTGATTTAAAATTATTGCAGCAGTGAGTGATGCACTATTGCAGCAGTAGTCCACTGACTCCAATCCACTGTCTAGCTTTTTTTCTAGCAGTTTTGCACGCAGTCAGTGCAAAACTGCTAGAAAAAAAGCTAGACAATGGATTGGAGTGGAGTGGACACTAGTACTATACTACTACACTTTCAATACTCCCCAGTTAAGTAGAACAATATTATAGTGCAGAAAACATAACCTTTCAGCATGTTCACCATTGAAGTTTGAAAGACACTACTGAAATCAAATATAGGCTTTAAATAACTGGCTGGCTGGCACCCTTTGGTGGGTGGCTGGCTGGCACCATTTGGTGGGTGGCTGGCACCCTTTGGTGGCTGGCTGACTGGAACCCTGTGGTGAGTGGCTGGCACCCTTTGGTGGGTGGGTGACTGGCTGGCACCATGTGTGGTGGCTGGCTGGTACAGGCCCAGGGCCTGTGGCTGGCTAGCTGGTACAGGCAGGGCCTTTGGCTGGCTGGCTGGTACAGGCCTGTTGGTGTGTTGGTGGCTGGCTGGCACCAGGCAGCTGTGGGTGGGTGTATGTATGTGGCTGCTGTGTTACAAATACACACTGTGTGCACTGTACATACACTCACTGTCCCGAGACGAGTCCCCAACTCCAGATGAGGCTGAGGGAGGTGGCCTAAGAAGGCAGAAGCTGTCCCAGTGCACTGAGGCGCGTGGCGCAACATACGCAATGACATCATGACAATCGACATCGGCAATATCGGTAACCTCCGGGGGCCGATTCCGATATATCGGGGAAAGTGCATATCGGCCCTGCCGATAATCGGTCAATCCTTAGTGTGGAGAGATGTGGGGAGAGCAGACACCATATTTGGTTTAGCTCAGTAATATAAACACGAATTATAGGTCCCAAGTCTTTTTTTTGTTATTTAGCTCAGTGTGATCTTTAGGCCTAGCGTTTCAATGAGCACTACAAGATCCTAGTAGTGTTGCTCATGTTATTTAGGTAGTTACTTATAGCAATCAACGAGAACCCAGCTGTCTTTAACCAGCCTGCAATTACAAATTAAATCTAATTGGTTACTTAAGGCGGGAAATCCTTCTTTTTCTGGCCTTTTTTTTTAGGACCCTAAATATTAGATTTATGATAACTGTAATTAAAAAAAAAAGAAAAATACAGAACAAGCCTTCCTCGATGTGTCACAGTGTCATGTAACCCGATGTAAGAGTGGCAAGGCACTTTTATGTAGGTCAAGTGGGTTCTGAACATAACCCTTATCTGTTAATAGAATGTTATCCGCATACTTCCTCTTCAGACTGAACTACAGAGACTGGAGTGTTTGATAATGGTTTTTCAGAACCAGACAAGATAACCATCCAGCAAAGAGCCTTCCACTGGACCACTAGAAATTATAGCATTTTGTCTTCACCACAAATCAAAAATCTAAACAAGAGATTTGTTCCTTGTTTAAAGCTGAACACCAGGAAGATATGAAATACACAAATAACACGGCTCTCTTATTCACACATTAAGGCTCCATGTACACGGGACGTTAGAAAAAACGTGCTGCAAAGCTAGTTCTGACGCCGGGGAAAAGCAGCTGTTAAACGTGCTTTCAGTAGCTTTTTCCATTTGCGTTATTGCACGTTTGGCCACGTTGCTTTTAGCAGCGTTTTTTTCTGCCTCCATTCAAAATCAATGGTTCCCAATGGGAGCCTATTGATTTGAATGGAAGTCGCACCGCAAGTGGGATCAGGATGATTCGACTTGCGGCGCGACTTGCGCTGTGAGAATCTTGAGGGGGAACTCCATGCCAAAAATGGGAAAAAAACTGCGTGGGGGTCCCCCCCAGGTTCCAAACCAGGCCCTTCGGGTCTGGTATGGAATTTGAGGGTAGCCCCACGCCGAAAAAACGGCGTGGGGTCCCCCCCAAAATCCATACCAGACCCTTATCCGAGCATGCAGCCCGGTAGGACAGGAAGGGGGAGGGGACGAGCGAGCGGCCCCACCCCCCGGGACTATACCAGGCCACATGCCCTCAACATGGGGGGGGTGTTGGTGCTTTGGGGCAGGGGGAGCTCTGCACCCCCCACCCCAAAGCACCTTGCCCCCATGTTGATGAGGACAAGGGCCTCATCCCCACAACCCTGGCCGGTGGTTGTGGGGGTCTGCGGGCAGGGGGCTCATCGGAATCTGGAAGCCCCCTTTAACAAGGGGGCCCCCCTTGTACCCCTACCCATTCACCCCATAAAAGGCAGTGTATGTAAATAACAACAGGAGACGTTTTGGAAAGTTTATTAAAAATCTTCATCTGTTCTTCTTTGCTCTGGTCTTCTCCCTCTCCTGGTCTTCTGCTCTTTTGCTGTCCGCTCTTCTGCTCTTTTGCCCTCGGCCCTTCTCTTCTTCTTCTTCCTCCGGTCCTCCTCCGACGATGTCTCCGGTGATTATGCCGGTCTCTGCAGCTTGTTATATAGTCATTGTGGGCGTGGCCCCCGATGATGTCATCGGGAGGCCCCGCCCCCTCATGTCACAGATGACGTCATTTGACTGGTTATCAGCCTCTTGCAGTCCCTGTACAGCATAGATCCAACTGGGAGAGGAAGAAGCAGCACATAGAGTCAATCAGTGTGCTACAGTGCTCATGTGTTAACATGGGACATGCTCATAAGAGGAGAAAGTAGACAAAGGAGCTCATAAATATGCTGCTTCTGCTTTCACTTTCCAGTTACAAGCCAGGGAAGGGACAAGACATGTCGTGATTACTTAACATCAGGTTTCTTGCCCAGACAGAACCATTTGTTTCAGGTGTGCCACTCTTCATCAGTGCTAGACATCACAGGAACAGATTCTATGCAGTAGGACTTCTACGGAGCAGCGCTGTCAACTGTCAGATCTGGATGCACAATTGACCCCAGGGGCATAAAGGAAACATATAAATGGTTCCAGTTATAATTCATGAATAAGAAATGGCCATCTTGAGTTTAGGATCAGTGATGGAAGCGATGACCAAAATGCTTTTACATAATAAAGATTTTTATCATGAAGGACTTGCACAGATGAGCTCTGATGTAGTCGTTGAGGCTCACAGATCAGCTCTGCTAATCTTCGGCACAAGTGTGAGAATTCAGTGTGGCTTTTTACTGTGCGGGATGAAGTTAGGGTTATATTTGTATTTAATATTTATATCAAATAAAGAAAAGAAAGCAAGGGAGCTCCAGAATGTCTACTTCTGCTTTATTGACTACAGTAAAGCCTTCCATTGTGTGAATCACAACAAGATGTGGTGAATACTGAAAGAAATGGGAATACCAGACCACCTCACCGGTCTTCTGAAAACTCTATATGCAAGTCAAGAAGCAAAAGTTATAACAGAACATGGAACCAACTGACTGGTTCAAAATTGAGAAAGGAGTGTGGCAAGGATGTATATTGTCATCCTACTTATTTAACTTGTATGCATCATGCGAAATGCCAGGATCGAAGAATCACAAGCCAGATCTAGGATTGTAGGGAGAAATATCAACAACCTGATATATGCAGACGATACCAGACTAATGGAAGAGAGTGAAGAAGAACTGAAGAGTCTCTTAATGAAGGCAAAAGGGGAGAGTGCAAAAGCTGGCCTGAAATTGAACATTAGGAAAACTAAGATCATGGCAACCGCTCCCATCATTTCTTAGCAAATAAAAGCAGGAAAAATGGAAACTGTGACAGATTTTATTTTCCTAGGCTCCAAGATCATGGCAGGCGGTGACTGTAGCCATGAAATTAAGAGACGCTTGCTTCTTGGGAGGAAAGCAATGGCAAACCTGGACAACATTATAAAAAGCAGCGACATCACCCTACAGACAAAGTGCCATATAGTCAAAGATATGGTGTTCCCAGTAGTAACCTATAGCTTTGAAAGTTGGACCATAAGGAAGGCTGAACGCTAAAGAATTGATGCTTTTGAACAATGGCGTTGGAGAAGACTGTTGAAAGTCCCTTGGATGGCAAGAAGATCAAACAAGTCAATCCTGAAGGAAATCAACCCTGAATATTCACTGGAAGGACAGATCCTTCACTATGGCCACCAAATGTGAAGAGAGGACTCATTGGAAAAGACCCTGATGCTGGGAAACATGTAAGGAAAAAGTAGAAGAGGACGACAGAAGACAAGATGGATAGATAACATTATTGAACATGAAGTTAAAGCGGAACTCCACCCCAAAAGGGAAGTTCTGCTTTTAAGGACTTGTTTCCCACTCCTCCTTAACAATTTTCCACTTTTGAGGAGTGGGGATGAGCTGGTACTCGATTTTGACAGATACCAGCTTCCCGCTCGGCAACGGAAGTTCTCCTTTCTCCCTCCCCCCTGCAGTCTTGTGGGACATTGATAGGTCCCAGAAGACTGCATCCACCACTCACGATGTGCAACACAACTCGCACATGTGCAGTGGGCACCCGGCTGTGAAGCCGCAAGCTGTCAGAGTCGGGTGCCCATAGTAAAGATGCCGGCGCCGGGGACTGAAGACAACGGGTGAGCTCACTGCTGGATCTTGGGAAAGTTGAGTGGCTGCTTTTTTTTTTTTTTTTAAAGTCACCAGCTACACATTTTGTAGCTGCTGACTTTTATTTTTACCACAGGTGGCTGGAACTCCTCTTTAAGCAAGTTCTGCGGGGGCAGTAGAGGACAGAAAAGCGTGGCTCGCTATGGTCCATGAGGTCACGAAGAGTCGGACACGTTTAAACAACTTACCAACAAATATAATATATATATATATATATATATATATATATATATATATATATATATATATATATATATATAAAATTGTATACATTATATTGTATTAATATAATTGGGTGGTGGTCATGGCGACGTCACGCAAAAATACCCAGGCTATTTAGCGTGAGTAAGCACAATGTAACTGTGTGAAACGCGTCATCCTCTGTATTGGCTACTGTTCTGTTGTGTGTGTTATATTTTTTATTTGGGATGATGCAATAAACTGACTTTCGGTACTTTAGTGTGCAGCCACTTTTTTTCATATATTGAGGGCAGTGTAATGGCCGTGGAGACAGAGCGGAGGCTGCGTATTACGGTATGGCACTGGCCGTAATACGCGTGAGGTAAGCTAATCATTTCCGCCATTATCAGCACCTTTTTTTTCTCTTGCCCGTCGGGCACAACGTTGATAACCCTAGTTTCAGCCGGCGGCCGATATATCAGTACAATAGTTAGCCATTTTGCATTTTACAGAAAATTACAGAGATGCAGATTAAAAAGGAAATGTCTTTTTTTTTTTAAACAAGTGAGGAACGGTCATTTTTAATAGTGTTATATTACAATATGGCTTGTGTCGCAATTGTATATGCTATAATATTTTTTTTTACCACACAAAGTGGAGTTACCCTTTAAAGATTTAGTAGAAAAGATTTATAAAAATATTTTGGTTATGGTTAAAAAAAAGCCATTTTAATTGACTCAAAACCACTATAGTTTTCCTTGTAGCAGTGACTTTAATCCTGTTAGAAGTGACGATCTTCGAAGTCATCAGACTCTTGTAACTACAGTAGATAGATAATTGGATTTCGACTAGACTTCTCTGACAGATGTTCCTGCCTCGAGGTTCTGCTGAGGTCAGCCATGTCTGACACGTCCCAATAAAATACGTGTTTATCAGAGTCTGAAGGTGGAAGGGCGGTTTGTGTCCTTACGTTTGTCCGATCGATTGTAACACTTCGCTGTGTCATTTAAAGGCACCGTGAGAAATGCAGGAATTTTAATGGACTGCGGCTTGTTTACTAAGTATAGAAGTCTCAGCCCCATGCAAAGTGGTCTTTGTTTAGAATCTGCTGAAGTTGTGCTGCTCCTAGCAAGGGATGATGGCAAATTTCTCTCAGGACTTATTCACACTAGTGGCCGCACGTTAAAGTGCGCATTAAATAAGCCCGCTGATGTGTTATGCGTACATACTGCGATACATCATAAAAAGCATTTATAGTACTTTTTTCATTGTTGTTCAACTTTACATTCTATTGAATGCAGGACGCTGCAAAACAGAAAGCGCTGCACAAAAATGCAACGTGCCATGCTTTTTTCACTGTGTTGTTTAAATAGCTAACCTAGAGTTTCTCAACCAGGGTTCCTCCAGAGGTTGCTAGGGGTTCCTTGAGTAATGACCAATTTCTGCACCTCAGATAAGTTCCCACTGACACCATTCATCTTTTTAGAAGACAGAAGGGCATACTCGTGCTTAAGTTGTCTAAAAGTCTTCACCGCTCCCTGATGGATCACATGGGAGAGCAGGAAAACACCTCTAGAAATCCAAACCCCTGGGTCAGGTAACTGTAGAAGCTCAGGTAACGGTTTATTAAACAAGAATGGGGTGTCAACGTGCAAGGCGTTGCACCCCATTTTGAGCAATGCCAGGTCCCAGACTCTCTTGTACTGGTAGAGGAGACCCCTGCGTGCCGGGGATTGGGGAGATCCAGCCAGGCCACGCAGGAGATCACAAAAGGGGTGCGGAATACTGGACACAGGGTCCATACAGACCAATAGACGGCACCTCAGATTGTCCTGTTTGTCTATGTGATAAAAATGGGACAGCTGAGCAGCCAGGTAGTACGAGGGGAGGTCAAGAACAGCCAGGCCCCCCAGGGAGGTCAGGAGCTGGAGCACACGTGAGGAAAGCTTACTCCTGGTGGAACCCCAAATGAAGGAGTGCCAGAGGGATTCTAGAATTTTAAAGTAACGGAGGGGTATGTAAACTGGGCAATGCCACAGCACGTACAATATTTTAGGCAGAAGTATCATCTTGAGAATTCCTATGCGCCCCATTACTCCTGGGGGAAGCTTAGCCCACGTTTGCGTTTTAGCCTTAAAGAGAGCAATAAGGGGTTCTACATTTAGGGGTATGTAATCCGATAGCACTCGGGAGATGTGAACGCCTAGTTATTTGATGGTACTAACCTGACTCAATGGCAAGGAGGCCTGATCCAAGTTAGGGGGAAAGACATCTATAGGGAGGATCTGGGACTTGTCCCAGTTGATACGTAAACACGAAAACCGGCCGAAACGTTCTATGACTTGAAGGGCTGTAGCCAGCGAAGGACCCGCATCAGCGGTACAAGAGCATTTTGTCAGCATATAGATCAACTTTCTCAACTAGTGGGCCAGCACATAGACCCTCAATACCCAGATGGGAACGTAGTGCTTCTGCGAGCGGCTCCACTGCAAGGGCATACAGTAAAGGGGAAATGGGGCACCCCGGACGGGTGCCTCGAAAAAGAGGAAACACGTCCAAGATCCAGCCATTTGCCAACACACGTGCCCGAGGGGCATCATATAGAATGATCAACCACTTGATGAAGCGCGGTTCAAAGCCAAAGGTACGTAAACATTGCCACAAATAATTCCACTCACTGGAAACAAAGGCCTTTGCCGCATAAAACGTGACCACAACCCGGGACCCAATCTGATCATGAGGGGCCTGTAAATTCATAAAGAGTCGTCTATAAATTCATAAAGAGTCGTCTAGTATTGTTAGCTGTGTTTTTTGTGGGCAATAAAACCCATCTGATCAGAGTGTATCAGCTTGAGGATCACTTTGTTTAAGCGAAGAGCAAGAATTTTAGCCAATATTTTCACATCAGTTTGCAGAAGGGATATAGGTCTATAGGATTCAGGCTGGAGCAGATCCTTCCCGGGCTTAGGGAGTAGTACAATAAGGGCCTCACACATAGAATCGGGCAAGGCAGCGTCCTCAAATATTGCTTGATAGAGGGCCAAAAGCCTAGGGATGAAAACCGAAGAAAAGTGCGTGTAGAATTCAACAGGGAGCTCATCCTGGCCAGGGGTCTTACAGCGGGCAAAGCTAGACAGGGCCAATTGGGGAAGGGAGAAATCGGCTAACAACGTGGTGAGCTTGGGAGGGTCATACGCTACCCTAGAGGAGTATGTGTTGCAAAACAAATCAGCAAACATACGGGCAACCGTGTTAGCATCTGTGACTAGGGAACCGTCAGGAGCGGCCAGGGAAATACCCACAGGGGGTGAGCATCCAGATGGGCCAGGTACGCCAGTTACCTACCCGGGCGCTCCCCTTGTTCAAATAGTCGCTGCCTGGCAAAGAACAACTTGTGCCTAGCCCTCTCTTAGCTAAGCTGCTCAGCTATCCGTGTATGGAGTCTAAGTCAGGCAAGGGCTTCAGGAGATGGTGCAAGCGCATATTGGTCCTCAAGAGAGGCCAACTCCCCCAGTACTTGCGTATAGGAGGACCTGGACTGCCGTTTGAATTTGGAAATACTATCAGAAAGGTGTAACCGAGCATGGGATTTAAATCCGTCCCACACTGTAAGGGCATCCGAGGTACCGTCATTGATCCCAAAAAAGGAGTCCCACTCTATCTCCAATGTATCAGATCCCGGGACCATAGCAAGCCAAAAGGGGTTCAGACGCCAGTTAATGTGTGGAGGCCTAGACAAGGCGTCACGGACCACCCAGTAAGGGGCATGGTCAGATAGGATGCGGGGGCAAAAGCCCGCCGCTCTTAGCTGAGGAGTGAGGTGGGCAGAAACAAATATATAATCTATGCGAGACATGGAAGCGTGAGAAGCAGAAAAGCAGGAGTAAGCCCTCCTATTAGGGTACAAAAATCGCCATGTGTCAATCAAAGAGAGCTGACCAAAACGAGTTACGCAGCCCGAAGGCTGCGCAGGGGGGTCAGAGTGAACCTTATCCAGCATGGGATTGACCATCATATTGAAGTCCCCCAACCATATAGCGGGTATAGAAGGACGTTGAGCCATGTAATCAAGACCTGCTGTGAGGACCGCAGCAGCGAAAGGGGGAGGTACATAATAAGCTAATTACAGAACAGGTGTCCCAGCCAGAGTGACATGCAAAAATACATATCGTCCCTGGGGATCCGTCTCCACCAAACAAATAGCAAAGGGGAGGGACTTAGCAATCAGTATCGATACACCACGGGAATATTAGCTGTAAGTGGCGTGGTACGCCCAGCCCACCCAAGGTCTTTTAAGAGCACAAACTAAGGACACAGTGGCATGAGTTTCTACCAGGATGATGACGTCCGCGGACTGGGCCTTCAAAAAAGTAAAAAGGGCCGTGCGCTTTATCCTATCCCTAATGCCACTGACATTACATAGCAGCAACTTTAAAAGGGCCATAATATTAGGTAAAAAGAATCACGAATGTCGATGGAGACAAATCCCCCAGGAATACAAAAAGTAAAAACAACATATACAATAGCGTGATGCAGGAAAATAATAATAAAGCAAAAGAATAGCTCAGTACACAGAAATACATATGCATAGTAGCGCTGTATCAATAACATAATCAGTGCACAAAGGTTACCCAGAAAAAACAAAACCCAGCTAATGTCACCCCAGTGCTGAGGGAGAGGGACACAGGAGGGTCAAACAAGGATGCTGTGGAGGCAGAGATATCCTCCTTATTAACTGGTGATGTCATTGGTTGTTATGATGCCAGTGTCTAGAAAGTCGTAATGGTGCATAATGAAAACCCGTGACTTTGTGTAACTAAAAGGAAGGCTTCATCCACCTGCTGGCTCGTATATCATTTTTGATAAATTTTTAGGCATTTTGCCATGGCACCCCAGAAGAAACCTCAAGGCACCCAGGTTGACAAAGGCTGCACTAATGTATTAGGAGTTGTAGATATAGTCATTTTTAGTAGGGGTTCCCTGAAACTGGAAAGCTATTTCCAGGATTCCTTTGTGTTGAATAGGTTGAGAAAGGCTGAGCTAACCTATAGTACATTGGGAATGTGTTGTCCAGTGGTTGTCCATGCAGCTGTTATGGGGCCTGGAATTGGGAGGGACCCCATTCGGGAAGCTGTTAAAACTAAAAAGAGAAGCTTCCAGTATAGAAGGGCTGAAGTCAAACCTTGCGGTAGTCACTAGTTTAATGATCCTCTCTGTACAGTAAGAAACATTTGCTTATCTAGTTTAAAGGGTAACTCTGCTTTCGTGGGGGGAAAAAAAAATTGCAAATTAAGAAAAAAATAATATAGCGTATGCAATTGCGACACAACTCATATTGTAATTAAATTGTATTTAAAATTACGTATCCTTTTCAATCTGCAACCATTGTAATTTCCTGAAAATGCAACGCAGAATGGCTACCTGGAGCTGTTCTGTACACAGAATGTATACTGACCACACCCTAGAAACCTCATTTCCCGCTTGCGTGATTGGCTCACCAATTTTCTCAGAAGTCTTCCCAAGATGCAAGTCAGATTTTTGGCATCCCCTGCAACTAAAAATGTAATTTTGGGTGAGATACTCCCAATAGGAACACGTCTAAAGGAATGCAGGACCAGCAGACTTCCTCATTAGTGCCCTGCAGCTGCCACAGCTGATAGATAATTATGAAACCACTCCTTACTTAGCACAGAGGAACAAACAGTGATTTCCTCAGAATAACAAAAGGTAAGAATCTGCAACAAAGTTTGTTAAAATCCCTGAAATGTACAGAGATCACCCAGAGGGGAATGTTTTTTTCTCAGCAAAAGTGGAGTTAAGCTTTAAGGCTGCTTTCTCACGGGCTGTCTGTCCAGGTCTGCCTGTCAGTTTTTCAGTCGGACCTGATTGGACCTTTTACAGTCTCCCCTATGGAGTGGCGGATGTCAAGCGGACACATCCGCCGCTGTCTGATGTCATCCTGCCGACAATATCCAGATGGATTGTCCTATTTTCCATCCATCTAGTGTATCGGATGAAAATGGACAGGCGTTCTGTTTCCAACCGATTTCCCCATAGAGGAGCACGCGACTGTGTCCGCTCTGCACAGCGGAGCGGACAGGATCCGCCTGCTCAACAGGGATCAGCGGAGCGATCCCCCGCTGAGCAAGAGAAATCTGATGCACAGAGGCACCCGTGTGAAAGGGGACTAAGTATAGATTTATTGCCCTCTCTTTTGCTACAGACAGAAATTAACGTGATCCTTTTGCTGGCTATACAGATACACATGTTTGGCATTTGCAAACTGAACGATTATTTGTCGGTCGATAGCGAATTGTTCACTAACTGATAGAATAAACTTCTTTATATGGTCGTTTCTATGTTCATAGTGATTATTCCATAACCATAAAAACATAAATATTACAAGACTGAGTATTCTTTATGTTTCGATTGTAACATACATGTATAAACTTTAGTTGAAACTGTAACAGTTTTCGCTTCAGCTCCATCGACAATTGCTGGGCCCGTGGTCGAAATCGTTGGTAAAGTTGGGTTCACTAACTTCATGAATGTCGAACAATCTTTCTGAAAACGACCAGTTTTGGATTAAATTCTTTATGTATGGCCAGCATAAAGCTTGTAATTAAAAAATAAATAAAATAATTAATAATAACAAACATGTTATACTTCCCTGCTCTATGCAATTGTTTTGCACAGAGCAGCCGATTCTCTCCTTTTGGGTCCCCTGCCGACGGTTTTGGCTCCTCCCCCCTGCCAAGTGCCCCCAATAGCATTTCAGCAGGCTCACTCCCAAGCCATGCTCCTGTTAAAGAGAGAGCAGCCCAGCCCCCGACCCTGCTCTCTCCTCATTGGCTCACTGGCTGTCATTGACAGCAGTCTATGGCTCCTACCTACTAAGTGTGCGCAAGTAAGGAGAGAGATACCCAGCAGAGCCACCGAGATGTGGTTCAGGTAAGTATCGGGGGGGGGGGGGTGACTGCACACACAAGGTTTTTTTTACCTTAATGCATAGAAGGAAAAAATTAAGGAAAACCAGCATGTTCAGAAGGAGGTAAGCAACAGCGGCCTTTATAATGTTGATCTGAGAGGTTTCCTTTATGCCCTACCCACAGCCCACCAACCGTAATTTGTCAATATTTGGCACACCATAACATCCTTTTAATTGGTGATCTGGCAAATGCAGTTCCTTTTTAAAGCGGAGTTCCGGGCACAAAATCGATCTTTTTTTTTTGTGCCCGTCCGCTTGTTCACCTTCACCTGAAACAGAATTGGATAGTTAGGTTTTTTTTTTTTTGTACTCACCTTGTAATTGTAGATCGAAGATACTCACCTATTCTTCACTTCCTCCCTCTGTGCCGCGGCTCCGCCGTCACTTCCGGGCTTGCAATGATTCCTGGGAGCTGAACGTCATCGCTCCCAGGAATCAATGCGACGGCACCGGCCCCGCTCGTCACTTCCGGGGCGACGCCGCATTCCCTGCTAAACAGCTTCTGGGCATGCCCAGAAGCTGTGGAGGAATGCGGCGCCGCACCGGAAGTGACGAGAGGGGCCGGTGCAGGTGCATTCTGGGAGAAGAGGACGTGGAAGAGGACGCGGAAGAAGACGCGGAAGAGGATCGCGCCGGCTTCAGCTGCCCACAAGAGAGATGGAAACGCTGTGGAAGAAATTTTATAAGTAAGTATTTCTTCTTGCAGGTAAGTGCGAACCGGGACAGATTAGAGGCTAGCCATTGTGGAATGTACTAGCCCTGACTGTCCCTTTGGTATGTTTATTGAAAAATGGTTTCTGTGCCCGGAACTCCGCTTTAAATCCATCTGCTCCCCTTCTCCCCCAATTCTGGATTATTTGAGATTTACAAAGAAACAGAAGCAGGTTTTTCCACTGTGAAATCTGAAATTACAGCTTTTATGATTGCGTGTGTAGATAATGCCTTAGGCTGTTGCTATCAAAGAAAATAGGAAGTAAAGCTTAACGAAGATGAAAGGTTTCTTTCTGTAGGCTGTAACCTGGTTTGGAGTTGAATTCCTAGGTGTCAGTCATCATCCACCTGTTTTGTATGTGTCAGTGCTGATCAGTGCATGCATTGCGTGTTCTGGGTGAGCTGTTTACATTACACGGACACGCTGGAGCTATTGTCACGTGCTGCAGACTGGATGACCAAACCCAACATTTCTTTGTATGGTGTGATGCAGTAATGCTCTCCAGGATTTGAACACACACAGCCTAGGGGAGGCTCAACAGAAGCCATGCTAACTTAGGTTTACATGCTGTTTTAGGCCTAGCTAATTAAAGGCAAAATTTGCGAGCTCAAGGCAAAATGACAAGTTCGCTTGCTCGGTCTTCACCCAGTGATACCTTCCACATGCTGCCCCTGCCATTCCATTCCTCAAGGGATTGTACATTATCACCCCCTCCCACCTTAAATGCGTGCAAAATATACTCACCGGCCACTTTATTAGGTACACCTTGCTAGTACCAGGTTGGACCTCTTTTTGCCTTCAGAACTGCCTTCATTCTATGTGTTGGAAATATTCCTTAGATATTTTGGTCCATATTAACATGATAGCATCACGCAGTTGCTGCAGATTTAATGGCTGCACATCCATGATGCGAATCTCCTGTTCCACCACATCCCAAAGGTGCTCTATTGAATTGAGATCTGGTGAGTGTGGTGGCCATTGGAGCACAGTGATCTGATTAACATGTTTAAGAAACCAGAGGTGAGATGATTTGAGCTTCGTGACATCAGAAGATGCTGACCATGTAGTCATAAAAGTATGGACATGGTCAGCAATAATACTCAGGTAGGCCGTGGCTTTTAAACAATGCTCAATTTGTACTAAGGGACCCAAAGTGTGCCAAGAAAATGTCCCCCACACTATTACACCACCAACACCAGCCTGAACCGTTGAGACAAGGCAGGATGGATCCATTCTTTTACGGTTTTTATGCCAAATTCTGACCCTACCATATGAATGACTAAGCTGCAATCGAGACTCAGCAGGCCAGGCAACGCTTTTCAACGTTTGTTTTTCCAAATCTTCTTTTTTCCAATTTTGGTGAGCCTTTGTGAATTGTAGCCTCAGTTTCCTGTTAACTGACAGGAGTTGCACCGGTGTGGTCTTCTGCTGCTGTACATAGTGAGGTTGAAAAAAGACACCAGTCCAACCAGCTCAACCTATGTGTGTGTGTATAAGTGTTTATGTCAATAGTACATTGTATACCCCTGTATGTTGTGGTCTTTAGGGTGCCCATCTAATAGTTTTTTTAAACTGTCGATGCTCCCCGCTGACACCATTGCTTGTAGAAGAGAATTCCAAATCCTTAACGCTCTGACGGTATAGAACCCTTTACACAGTTTATGTTAAACCGCTTTTTCTTCTAAGTTTAGCGAATGGCCGCGAGTCCTTTTATATTCCCTTCCATTGAATAGTTTGTTCCCTATGCTAGGGTCACCAGTACGGTATTTGTACATTGATATCATATCCCTTCTCAAGCGTCTCCTCTCCAGAGAGAATAAGTTCAATACTTGTAGTCTTTCCTCATAGCTGAGAACGTTCAGCCCCTTTATTAGCTTTGTTGCCCTTGTCTGGACTCTCTCCAGTTCCAGCACATCCTTCCTGAGGACCGGTGCCCAGAACTGGACAGCATACTCCAGATAGGGCCAGACCAAAGTCTTGTAGAGTGTGAGAATTATCGTTTTATCTCTGGAGTGAATCCCCTTTTTTATGCATGCCAATATTCTGTTGGCTTTGCTCGCAGCAGCATTACATTGCATGCCATTGCTGAGCTTGTCGTCTACTAGGACCCCCAGGTCCTTTTTAATCTTAGATTCCCCGAAAAACTCTCCCCCTAGTGAGCACATCTGCTTCAAGGTTCAATGTTTTGTGTGTTCAGAGATGGTATTCTGCAGTGTTATTTGCGTTACTGTTGCCTTTCTATCACCTCAAACCAGTCTGCCCATTCTCCTCTGACCTCTGACATCAACAAGGCATTTTCCTCCACCAACTGCCGCTCACTGGATATTTTCTCTTTTTCTGACCATTCACTGTAAACCTGAGACATGGTTGTGTGCGTGAAAATACCAGCAGATCAGCAGTTTTTGAAATACTCAGATGAGCCCATCTGGCACCAACAACCATGCCATGTTCAAAGTCATGTTCACCAGAGATATGAATGTGGAAAAGTTTGGGTCATATCCTTTTTTGAGGTTTAAATAAGCTTTAAAGAGGTTCTTCAGTCTGCAGAAAAAAACAAAATAAAAGTCAGCAGCTACAAATAATACTGTAGCTGCTGACTTAATATAAGGACACTTTCCTGTCCAGGGATCCAGTGTCATCCTCACCTGAGCCGCTTCTTCGGCGGTCTTCAGGTCCCCGGCATATTTAGTGAGGGAAGCTGACTGTGACTCCTTGAGCCTTCACAGCCAACTTCCCACTGTTCATGCACAAGTCACACTGGGCTTTGTGAATGGTCTCACAGCTTTCTGGCACCCGCGACATGTCCCAAGAGGTTGTGGTCAGGAAGGGGAGGGGAGCGCAAATTCCGGTGCAATCACCTCCAATGATAAACCTCCAATATTGTTAGGGAAGGGGGGAAGGATTCTTATGCTGGCCATACACTAGCTGAAAAATTGTTTGAAAATCTGTCATTTGCTCTAAATTTCCACAGGTTTACACAGCCTCTGCAGATGCTAAACAACGCGGGGTTCTTATAGCCTTTCGCCACAATACACCTTTTTCAGTCCTTAAAGAGATAAAAGATCCTGAAGGTCGTTACCTGATCTTAACTGGGCACCTTCTAGACACTGTTGTCACCGTTGTCTCTTATTCTGCTCCCAATAAGAACCCTTTTCCCTTCCTATCACACCTTTTAGAAATAATAGATTCCCATAAAATAGGTACACTTCTGTTGGCTGGCGACTCGAACCAGGTCATTTCACCTTTTTTAGATAAGGCACCACCTGCTCCTTCATTCCCTCAGAGAAAACTATCTTTGCCAAGTTTACTTTCTCAATATAGCCTTGCTGACTCTTGGTGAAAATCCAATCCAACTAAAAAGAATTTCACACATTTTTCTCATCCCCACAACTCCCTTTCGCATATGGATCATATTTTCCTTTCCATTGGTATGCTCCCAGAACTCCTTTCTTCTAACATTATCCCCATCCCTTGGTCTGATCATAGTGCGGTTTGCACCACTCTTGCTTCCGCCATCCCTAAAGCTCATGACCCTACTTGGTATTTGAATGACATATTACTTAAGAATCCAACTCACCGCTCCGAAATAGCTAATGCCTTGTCAGACTATTTAACTCATAATTCCTTACCTGAAACCCCACCCATAACCCTATGGGAAGCACATAAACCAGTACTAATAGGTATTTGTATGCAACAGATGTCGCGATTGAAAAAAGAACGTAAAATCCTTAGCGATAAATTGGAATCTACTTTTAACAACTGTTATCTTGCGTTCCAATGTGACCCCACACCTGCCCGGAAACGTGATCTGGATAACGCTAGGCTTGAATTTGATACTTTTCATACTGAAACGGCAGAAAAAACAATTCGGAGAGCTAGACACCACTTCTATCTTAAATCTAATAAGCCCCATACCCTTTTGGCACGCATGCTAAATAAAGCTCACAATCCCTCTAAACATATCAAACTTAAGATTGCGGACAATTCCTATTCTAGCAATCCTGTTAAAATTCTAAAAAAACTTTAGATCTCATCTTGCTGCCCTTTATAACTCCAGAGGTTCTATCGACCCTGACCGAGCAAATTTCTTTTTCTCTGACCTAAATTTTCCTACCATCCATTCTCCACAACTAGATTTTTTAGATTCTCCCATCTCACAAGATGAAATATTAGCAGCTATCAAATCGTTGAAACCTAATAAAAGACCGGGTCCAGATTGGTTTTCTACATTATTATTATTGCGTTTTCCTCTTTTGGCTAATGCTTTCAATTCCCTTCTACATGGTGCATCCTTTAGAGGGGAATCTCTCACAGCCTCCATATGCATGATACCTAAACCTCATAGTGATGACACTACCTGGTCTAACTACCATCCTATATCCCTCTTAAATTTGGATATTAAAATCTTGGCAAAAATCCTAGCTTTAAGATTAAATAGTATTATCGGAAAACACTTATTCACAGAGACCCAGTAGCTTTTATTCCTGCCCGTCAAGTAGGTGATAATATTCGTCGGGCGTTACTACTTTCCCACATTGCTAAAAAGAGACACATCCCCACCTGTTTCCTATCTTTAGACATTAAAAAAGCTTTTGACTCGGTCTCCTGGTCTTGCATGGATTTTGCCCTACGTAAATGGGGTTTTGGCCCTCATTTTTTAACATGGGTGGGCCGCCCCTTTACAATGAGCCTAGAGCATACATAATACAATACTCTGGATACAAATCTGAACTTTTTCCTGTGAAAAGGGGTATACGACAAGGTTGTCCCTTGTCGCCCCTACTGTTTGCCCTATTAATTGAAACACTCGCCCAACACATCAGACTAAACCCTTCTATCAAAGGGATCGAATTTGGGGGGACATCACCACAAACTATGTTTGTTTGCCGATGATCTTCTATTTCTCTCGTCCCCTTATATCTCTGCACCCAACCTGATTTATACTTTGCACAAATTTAGTAATATTTCAGGCCTACATGTGAACCTTCATAAGTCTACAGCATTGAATATTTCCTTATCCACAGAAGAACTCCACTTGACCCAGTCCGCATTGCCCTTTTCCTGATCCTCAAAACACCTTCCTTATCTTGGTATCAAACTTACTGCTGACATATCTAGTTTGTTCTCGGCCAACTACCCCCCCCCCCCCCTGCTGAAAAAGATTAATGATCTCTTTAAATATTGGACATCTCTTCCCCTCTCCTGGTTTAGAAGGATTGCAGTTATTAAAATGTTGATACTTCCTAAATTTCTGTATCTATTCAGAGTCCTTCCGATACCAATACCAGCTCATTTTCTATGTATTTTACAATGGAAAACTTTGAATTTCACTTGGGGTGGTACTAGGCCGAGGATTTCTAGTAAAACTTTATTCCTTCCGAAAATTCAAGGTGGTTTAGGGTTCCCTAACTTTAATACCTACTATATAGCTGCTCAGATTGCATCGGTCACCAAATACCACGCAACACAGGAAATACCGTTGTGGGTTGCTATTGAATCTACTGAAATTGATCCTCTCTGGATCTCGAATATTATATGGCTAAAACCCAAATCTCGTTCACCTATTCACAACCCTATTATCAAACACACACTTTCAATCTGGGATAGAATGAAAACACCATACGGCTTCCAATCAACACATAACCCTTTGCTCTCCTTTCTTAGAAATCCTTCCTTTTACCCAGCCTGGGTATCCCCATTATCTTTCCGCAACTGGGTCACATTGGGACTAACTAGACTTTGCAATTTGGTTTCTACATCGATTTCATATATTTTCCGGATTTAAGTGCATCCACTTCTCTCCCTTCCTCTGAACTTTTTGATTTTTACAAATTAAAAACTTTTTTCCCCACTTCCATCTGGAACTGGCCCTCTGAATCCGCTTTCGCCATTTGAACTTGTTTGCTATAAAGAACATTAAGGACCTTATTTTGCAACTATACTTCAAACTTCTTGTTAAACCTGAATAAGGACCCCCTGATTATGTAGTAAAATGGGAATCTGATCTGGGTCGCCCTTTGAATAACACAGAATGGTCGGATATATGGTCGAATACAAAATCCTCTTCCACCAACATTATTGCATTAGAGGCTTCTTATAAAGTATTCATGCGTTGGTATTTGGTGCCCTCCAGAATGGCTAAATTCGCACCTCAACTCTCAGCACTCTGTTTCCGGGGTTGTTCGGAGGTTGGTACCCACTTTCACACCTGGTGGCTATGCCTGATTGTTTCCTCTTTTTGGGGAGAAGTTTTTCGACTAGCCTCTAAGCTGTTTGATATGCCACTACTGCCAGACCCTACGATTGCACTTTTAAATGCAAAACCAGACATTCTTACACGCACTCAGTTTAAACTCCTTATGCAACTCTTAACAGCTGCTAAACAGACTATTGCCAAAGCATGGAAATCCTCTTCCTTAAACTTTTGTGAAACTAAATAACAAGTGAACATTTCGATGATACATGCCAAGATGTCGGCCTTGGATAATGACACTTTGAATAAATTCAACATTCTTTGGAAACCTTGGATTTCCAAGATGCTTCCTCCAGACTTCAATGAAGCTGTTTTACTTTCTTGGTAACATTCTGACACATCCTATTATATTGTTTCCTTCTTCCTTGCCTTATTCCCGATAATTGTTCCTACTTCTCTCTATCTTCCATTCTTTTTCCTTTCTGGCATTCTTGCCTTCTTTTTACTTCTCCTTCCCCCTATTTCTTTTTATTTATTTTTTTATTATTTGATTTCTAATAATCTTTTGATACAACAATTTACTTTCTCTACTAGATTTGAGTCCTCCTTTATTTTGAACAATTGGATGACTATGTGCCATGCTATATTAGACTGTTCTTCATATGTTCTATGAGATACTTTTACTAGTCAAGATATGTAACTTTTTCTGAGATCCTTTATTTGTGGAAGGTTCCCATTACCTATTCTCCTTCTGAGTCACAGTTTGAACCCATTAACCACTCTGCAACCGCTCACAGTAATACTACTGCGGCAGAGTGGCTCGTTATCGTCCAGTCACGTAGTATTAACGTGACTGGACACTCCCCCTTCTGGGCGGCGCTTGCGCGCCGCCGGAGGCTCGCTCCCGCTGTTTTCATTCACAGCGGGAGTCGGGCCAGGGGAGGAGCAGCGGCTGCTCTTACCCGATCGTCGGGGATCGAGTCTGGAGATCCGCCCGCTGTGTGTAAACACAGCGGGCGGATCTCCATAGTGACAGGGAGTGACAGATCGGACTGTTCAGCATAGCTGGACATCCGATCTGTCCATGAATCACTCAGTCCCCTCCCCCCCTACACGTCAGTAAGCACCAGGCATACATTAACCCCTCCCTCTCCAATAAAATAACCCCTTCCCTGCCAGTGTCATTTTTACAGTAACAGTGCATATTTATAGCACTGATTACTGCAGTAATGTCACTGGTACCCCCAAAAGTGTCAAAAATGTCAGTCAGGGGTCCGGTCTGTCCGCCGCAATGTCGCAGTCCCGCAAAAAAAATCGCAGATCGCCGCCATTACGCGTTAAAAAAAAAAACACCAAAAATGACAGAAATCTTTCCCTTTGTTAGTAAACGCAATAACTTTTGCGCAAACCAATCAAAATACGCTTATTGCGATTTTTTTTTACCAAACATATGTAGCATAAAACAAATTGGCCAAAAATTTTTAAAAAAATTGGTTTTTACATCTTTTTTGGGGGGAATTTCATATAAAAAAATGTTAAAAATATTGTTATTTTTTCAAAATAAACGCTCTTTTTTTGTTTATAGCGCAAAAAGTAAAAATCGCACAGGTGATCAAATACCACCAAAAGAAAGCTCTGTTTGTGGGAAAAAAAGGACGTAAATTTCGTTTGGGTACGGCGTCGCACGACCGCGCAATTGTCAGTTGAAGTCGCACAGCGCCGAATCGCAAAAAGTGGCCTGGACGGAAGACAGCAAAATCCTCCGGTTGTAAAGTGGTTAAGGGTGACCCATGGGGAGGACACTGGCACGCTATTCCTATTATTGCAACCCCATTAACTTCCACTTCTACATTATTTATTATACTTATTAACGCTTCGTTATCGCTCATTGACTCTCTATATCTTGTATACCATTTGACCACTCTATATTTGGACTCTATCCTCTATACATTTTTGTTGTATCCTTTTTACACTTCTGTTGTATCTATTGTATGTACATAACTATAAAAAAATACTTTGAATGAGAAAAATGAGCACAAATAGAAAATCGGTTTTAACTTTTCATAGCTGAAAAATCGAGGAACATTTTGGAAAATTCTGTCGAACGAACAATAAATTGAAAGGTTAAAGTGATTATAAAATCTTGTTTTAAAAAAAAAAAAAAATACCAAACATGTTATACCTACCTGCTCTGTGCAGTTGTCTTTACACGGAGTGGCCCGGATCCTCCTCTTCTTGGGTCCCTCTTCAAATCTCCTGGCCCTTCCCTCCTGGTGAGTGCCCCCACAGCAAACAGATTACTATGGGGGCACCCGAGCCGAGTCACAGCTCCCTGTGTCCATTCGGACACGGAGCCGCTACCCAGCACCGCCCCCTCTCCTGATTGGCTGAATGATTTTGATTGACAGCAGTGGGAGCCAATTGTGCTGTGCTGCTGTCACAGCCAATGAGGAGGGGAGTCCAAGGCAGCTTAGACACCCCTGCAACAATGCTAGATAGAGATGGGGGTCAGGTAAGTATTAGGGGGTGTTGGGGGAAGCTGCTGCACACAGAAGTTTTTTTTTTTATCTTAATGCATAGAATGTATTAAGATAAAAAACCTGCTGCCTTTACAATCCCTTTAATGTGTTTCTCGCCTGAACTATTTGCACTAGGCATATGTGACAAAACAAATGAAAAACTGATTCATTAATGTCCTTTGAACGATTTATCACTCAAAATTTGGTCATTACATGGTGGCACTATCGTTTGCTCTCCCAGCTGAGTGTTCGTTATTCGAAAACGAGTTTGAACGATTTTGCTGCTAGTGTATGGCCTCTTGGCCAGCATTAGAAGCAGAACTTTCTATTTAGGGCGAAGTTTCATTTTAACTTAAACTTTTATTAACTCGTAAAATATAACTAAAACTTTGTATACCCAACAATCTCCGTTTTTAAGACTCAAGCAGTATAAATTGAATAAATTTGGACCATCAAAGTAGGCAACATTGTTCCCACTAAGGATTTATCAAGACAGGGTAGGTAGGAGGGCAGGAAGCTCGCAGGTTGCTGTTGAAGATGAAACTGCTTCAAGTCCTTAGGCTGGCCATATATAAATAGTTTTTTCGATCAACCAGACAGAAAAGTTGAGCGGGAACAACCATAGATAGAGAGAAATTTATCTGATCCTTGCTGAATTTCGATCCCTTTATGGCTAGCTTAAATTCACACCTAGTGGTGGGGGCTGTTGAAAATAGGTGGCTAACGTGTGTTTTTACTGCCTCCCCAAGCTGCAAAAGCAGTCCTATCGAGGTATACACATGCCGCAGCTCTGATGCTCTGGATCATGACACAAGTAACCTACCAGTTGCGCTCAGCAGGCAGTACCGCCTGTCGCACGTAATCTGTTAAAGTTAAAAAGGCTGTGCTTTAACCACGTGCAGAGCACAGGTTTGCAGCATGGTGGCGCGGACTTTTCGAGGAAAAGAGGTAGTGAGAAGGCAATATACTGCCTTCTCGCTGCCTATCAAATGTCTACCATGGATTGCAACAGAAACAAGATATACCTGTGCTCAAAAGCCCAGGAGCTTGTACATATAAATAATCTATCAGGTGCTAAAGTGGTGTGACCACATGTTAACTCTACAAATTCTGGATGAACCATCTGCACACTGCTATACACCCTTTCTGACAAACTTTGCAAAAGAAAATAGGAAAATTTTGTTCTTGTTTAAGCTGGCCAACTGCATCAAAGTAATCCCTCTTATGGCCAGCCCTACTCTGCTCTGCCACTGCAAGTGCTACGATGGACACTAAGCCTACATGGGGCAAACAGACACAAGGGGGGGGGGGGGGAGAGCTACTAGGTTCAGTCTGGTAATTGGTTTCTGTTGCATTGCAAGTCAGTGACCAGACCCAAGCCTAGTAGCTCTTTGCCACTTTGTGTCTGCTTCCCCCATGGTGGCATGGTGTTGTTACCCGGAAGATATGAGATTTAATTTACCTCAGACAATATTTGGGTTAAAAATTAGAGTTTTTTGGCTATGAATGAAAGCTTCAAAACAGCAATTATTTTATTAGTATATAGCCTGAAAGCCCCAAATGAATTTACAACAATCTATCTATAGTACATACAACAAAATGGAAAATATTCCTAGTTTAACTGAACAAATATAGAGTATATACTCGTATACAAACACAATACGACCGACACAAAGAGGACAAGCAATGTATACCTTAAACGTTCATAATTACCCTTCCCTTGAGTGTTTCATCCTGGCCTGCCATGCAAGAGAGGAAATCCCTCTCCCCTCACCTACACTAATATAGAACCATATCACATAGACTTCTATAGGGCTATTCTGATTGGTTCAGCTATCCTGCCCTGTTCCTCCCTCTGGGCGTATCTCGTTTAGGATTGGACAACTTCCTCCTCGCCTAGCTTAGCATAATTCAGCCCCTTGCTAACCCTCCTCTCTGTTGGGGGGAGAACCTGTTAATTTACTTTGAAATTGAAAATTAAGATGCAAGGTTCTTCTCCAGGGCCCATTGTCCAACCCTTCAACCGATAGTCAATCTTCATTGCATATCTTAATGAGAGTTCTTTGATATGGAGGATTGAAATAAGGGCGGACGTGACGTGATCTATTCACCTAGTTTCATTGGCCCCAGGATGTCTGGCTTACAGGTTGATACTATTTGGCATATCAGCAGGCCACCTCCTGATTAGAAGACAACTCGTCATTTTATGTGTTTAAATGTGAATAGCAGGCTGGCCTTTCAAATGGACTTGTTAAACTGGATTCATACTCCTGACTGTTTGTCTGTGTTACACAACTTACAAATCTACCAATCATATAGCAAATATGAATTTTGAAATCAAAAATGTGTACATTTATATTTACATTAATATTTACAATTACAAAATGGAGATTTATACATAAACTCCTCATCAGGCAACAGTCTAATGGAGATTACACATAAACTCATAAGGCAACAGAGTCTACCGTAGCATTTGCATTGGCAGAGCAGAGTAGGACTGGCCATAACATAGATTACTTTAATGCAGATGGCCAAACTTGTATTGCAATATGTATGAACTAAAAATCCCTGTTTTTTCATTGCAAAGTTTGGCAGAAAGGGTATATAGCAGTATGCAGAGGGTCCATCAAGAATTCCTATTGCTACCATGGATTTCTTCTCTGAAGGCAAACAAACCCTTACTAATAGCTGTGTGTGAGGGCCCATTTTGCTAGGCTGTGAGGGAATGTTGCACCACACTTTTTAGCACATCACACTGTCTACATTTTTTATTTCTTTTTTTTTTTTTTCTAAATGTATTTTTGAAAGAGTGACAAAGTTACACTCCATTGTGTCCCAGCATTGCGGTAACCTGTAGCAGTCTGACTTGCTGTGGATGTCTGCATTTTTCCAAACCGCACCTCACAGCAACATTTAGACAATTGTTTTCTATGTGCCCTTATAGTGATTGCAGTTGACCACAAGCAGAATATACACTGCATATTAGGGTAAGAGTACTTCAGTATTGAATTGACCTAGCATTACCACGCAAGATCCAGTTTAACCTGTTGCCACCTGCATACCATCTATGTGCGGCTGCAAAAAATGGGCTTTAATGCCCACATGCCACACACTCGTCAGTCAATGCTTACTGCACCCTCCAAGCACAGAGACTGAGCTGTAAACACATCTGTCGGTCCCCATCGAACATCAGTAGCTGGCGGGACCGACTCACGTTCATGTGACCACTGTGACAGCCAATCACAGTGCTGACATTATCGCCAATCATTCCCGCCTCCAAGGCATTCAGAACTTTTTAAAGTAACCCCACAGCTAGCATCAAGGGGTTAACATTAGTACAAAATATTGTCAAATGCTTGTATCTCTAAAAAGGGACGGCTGTTTTTTGGTGCTTTTTACAGAAACGCACTACAGTCCATTTAACATGGTTTCATACGGGGAAACATTTACATCTATGATTTTTTCAGCTGCTGCGTTTTTGGACTTTTTTATAGCGGTAGAAAACCGCTGGGTGACTTTTTTTTTTTTTCTGACCTGCAAGGTAAAGCCATAATGTGCTAGTATGCATTACATACTAGCACATTAATTGAAACTTACCTGAAAACAAAGCCTTTGAACGAAAGAAATGCTTTAAATATTTCACTCTGTGTGTAATACATCTATATAAAATATATGTTTCACTTCCTGAATTGAATTACTGAAAGAAAAATAACTTTTTGATGATATTCTCATTTTCTGAGATGCATCTGTGTGTGTGTGTATGTGTGTGTGTGTATATATATATATATACAGTGGGTACGGAAAGTATTCAGACCCCCTTACATTTTTCACTCTTTGTTATATTGCAGCCATTTGCTAAAATCATTTAGGTTCATTCTTCTTCCTCAGGAATGTACACATAGCACCCCATACTGACAGAAAAACACAGAATTGTTGACATTGTTGCAGATTTATTAAAAAAGAAAAACTGAAATATCACATGGTCCTAAGTATTCAGACCCTTTGCTGTGACACTCATATATTTAACTCAGGTGCTTTCCATTTCTTCTGATCATCCTTGAGATGGTTCTACACCTTCATTTGAGTCCAGATGTGTTTGATTATACTGATTGGACTTGATTAGGAAAGCCACACACCTGTCTATATAAGACCTTCCAGATCACAATGCATGTCAGAGCAAATGAGAATCATGAGGTCAAAGGAACTGCCTGAAGAGCTCAGAGACAGAATTGTGGCAAGGCACAGATCTGGCCAAGGTTACAAAAAGATTTCTGCTGCACTTAAGGTTCCTAAGAGCACAGTGGCCTCCATAATCCTCAAATGGAAGACGTTTGGGACGACCAGAACCCTTCCTAGAGCTGGCCGTCCGGCCAAACTGAGCTATCGGGGGAGAAGAGCCTTGGTGAGAGAGGTAAAGAAGAATCACTGTGGCTGAGCTCCAGAGATGCAGTCAGGAGATGGGAGAAAGTTGTAGAAAGTCAACCATCACTGCAGCCCTCGACCAGTCGGGGCTTTATGGCAGAGTGGCCCGACGGAAGCCTCTCCTCAGTGTAAGACACATGAAAGCCCGCTTGGAGTTTGCTAAAAAACACCTGAAGGACTCCAAGATGGTGAGAAATAAGATTCTCTGGTCTGATGAGACCAAAATAGAACTTTTTGGCCTTAATTCTAAGCGGTATGTGTGGAGAAAACCAGGCACTGCTCATCACCTGTCCAATACAGTCCCAACAGTGAAGCATGGTGGTGGCAGCATCATGCTGTGGGGGTGTTTTTCAGCTGCAGGGACAGGACGACTGGTTGCAATCGAGGGAAAGATGAATGCGGCCAAGTACAGGGATATCCTGGACAAAAACCTTCTCCAGAGTGCTCTGGACCTCAGACTGGGCCGAAGGTTTACCTTCCAACAAGACAATGACCCTAAGCACACAGCTAAAATAACGAAGGAGTGGCTTCACAACAACTCCGTGACTGTTCTTGAATGGCCCAGCCAGAGCCCTGACTTAAACCCAATTGAGCATCTCTGGAGAGACCTAAAAATGGCTGTCCACCAACGTTTACCATCCAACCTGACAGAACTGGAGAGGATCTGCAAGGAGGAATGGCAGAGGATCCCCAAATCCAGGTGTGAAAGACTTGTTGCATCTTTCCCAAAAAGACTCCTGGCTGTATTAGATCAAAAGGGGGCTTCTACTAAATACTGAGCAAAGGGTCTGAATACTTAGGACCATGTGATATTTCAGTTTTTCTTTTTTAATAAATCTGCAACAATGTCAACAATTCTGTGTTTTTCTGTCAGTATGGGGTGCTATGTGTACATTCATGAGGAAGAAGAATGAACTTAAATGATTTTAGCAAATGGCTGCAATATAACAAAGAGTGAAAAATTTAAGGGGGTCTGAATACTTTCCGTACCCACTGTATATATGTGTGTATATATATATATATATACACACACACACAGTTGGGCAAAAAAGTATTTAGTCAGCCACCAATTGTGCAAGTTCTCCCACTTAAAAAGATGAGAGAGGCCTGTAATTTTCATCATAGGTATACTTCAACTACGAGAGACAAAATGAGAAAAAAAAATCCAGAAAATCACATTTGTCTGATTTTTAAAGAATTTATTTGCAAATTATGGTGGAAAATAAGTATTTGGTCAATAACAAAAGTTCATCTCAATACTTTGTTATATACCCTTTGTTGGCAATGACAGAGGTCAAACGTTTTCTATAAGTCTTCACAAGGTTTTCACGCACTGTTTGCTGGTATTTTGGCCCATTCCTCCATGCAGATCTCCTCTAGAGCAGTGATGTTTTGGGGCTGTCGCTGGGCAACACGGACTTTCAACTCCCTCCAAAGGTTTTCTATGGGTTGAGATCTGGAGACTGGCTAGGCCACTCCAGGACCTTGAAATGCTTCTTACAAAGCCACTCTTTTGTTGCCCGGGCGCTGTGTTTGGGATCATTGTCATGCTGAAAAACCAAGCCACGTTTCATCTTCAATGCCCTTGCTGATGGAAGGAGGGTTTCACTCAAAATCTCACGATACATGGCCCCATTCATTCTTTCCTTTGCACAGATCAGTCATCCTGGTCCCTTTGCAATAAAACAGCCCTAAAGCATGATGTTTCCACCTCCATGCTTCACAGTAGGTAAGGTGTTCTTTGGATGCAACTCAGCATTCTTTCTCCTCCAAACATGACGAGTTGAGTTTTTACCAAAAAGTTCTACTTTGGTTTCATCTGACCATATGACATTCTCCCAATCCTCTTCTCGATCATCCAAATGCTCTCTAGCAAACTTCAGATGAGCCCGGACATGTACTGGCTTAAGCAGGGGGACACGTCTGGCACTGCAGGATTTGAATCCTTGGTGGTGTAGTGTGTTACTAATGGAACCCTTTGGAACCCTTTGTTACTTTAGGCCCAGCTCTCTGCAGGTCATTCACTAGGTCCCCCCCCCCCCCCCCTTACCGTGTGGTTCTGGGATTTTTGCTCACTGTTCTTGTGATAATTTTGACCCCACGGGGTGAGATCTTGCGTGGAGCGCCAGATCGTGGGAGATTATAAGTGGTCTTGTATGTCTTCCATTTTCTAATAATTGATCCCACAGTTGATTTCTTCACACCAAGCTGCTTGCTTATTGCAGATTCAGTCTTCCCAGCCTGGTGCAGGTCTACAATTTTGTTTCTGGTGTCCTTCGACAGCTCTTTGGTCTTGGCCATAGTGGAGTTTGGAGTGTGACTGTTTGAGGTTGTGGACAGGTGTCTTTTATACTGATAGCAAGTTCAAACAGGTGCCATTAATACAAGTGGAGGACAGAGGAGCCTCTTAAAGAAGAAGTTACAGGTCTGTGAGAGCCCGAAATTTGTTTGTAGGTGACCAAATACTTATTTTACCAAGGAATCTACCAATTAATTCATTAGAAATCCTACAATGTGATTTTATGGATTCTTTCCCCCCATTCTGTCTCTCATAGTTGAAGTGTACCTATGATGAAAATGAAAGGCCTCTCTCATCTTTTTAAGTGGGAGAACTTGCACAATTGGTGGCTGACTAAATACTTATTTGCCCAACTGTATATGTATGTGTATATATATATATATATGTGTGTGTGTATATATATATATATATATATATACAGTGTATGTATATATATATATATATATATATATATATATATATATATATATATATATATATGCACTGCTCAAAAAAATTAAAGGAACACTTTTTAATCAGATTATAGCATCAAGTCAGTTAATCTCCTGGGATATTGATCTGGCCAGTTTCAGCTGCTTTGATGTTAATGAAATTAACAACAGGTGCACTACATGGGCAACAATGAGATGACCTCCAAAATAGGAATGGTTTTACAGGTGGAGGCCACTGACATTTTTTTCCCTACTCATCTTTTCTGGCTTTTTCACTAGTTTTGCATTTGGCAAAACGTGAAAGGGTCTGGAGAATGTTATGCTGCCTGTAACATCGTTCTGCATGAACGGTTTGGTGGTGGGTCAGTGATGGTCAGTGGAGACATATCCGTGGAGTGACACACAGATCTCTACAGGCTAGACAATGGCACCCTGACTGCCATTAGGTATCGGGATGAATTCCTTGGACCCATTGTAAGACCCTACGCTTGTTCAGTGGGTCCTGGGTTCTTCCTGGTGCACGACCATGCCGGCCTCATAAGGCGAGAGTATGCGGCCAGTTCCTGGAGAATGAAGGAATTGATACCATTGAATGGCCCCCACACTCGCCTGACCTAAATCCAATAGAACACCTCTGGGACATTATGTTTTGGCCCATCCAATGCCACCAGGTTGCACCTTAGTCTGTTCAGGAGCTCAGTGACGCCCTGGTCCAGATCTGGGATTAAATACCCCAGGACACCATCAATCGTCTCATTAGAAGCATGCTCCAACGTTGTCAGGCATGCATACAAGCATGTGGGGGCCATACAAACTACTGAGTACCATTCTGAGCTGCAATGACATTTCAGCAAAATGGACTAGCCTGCTGCATTATTTTTTCACTATGATTTTTGGGGTGTCTTTGAATTCAGCCCTCTGTAGGGTGATAATTTTAATTTTCATCAAACGATGTGGCATCCTTTCCTTCCTAACACATTACCCAGTCTCCATACCAGTATAGATATCCAGGATGATATTTTTCCCCATTGAGATCTGATGTGTTTTCAGTGTTCCTTTCATTTTTTTGAGCAGTGTATATTATATACAATATACAATTGTGACACAAGTTAAAATGTAATTGAATGCTATTAAAAATTACCTTTTATTTTCAATCTGCAGCTCTGTTATTTTCTGTAAATTGCAGTATGGCCACCTGGAGGTGTTCTGTACACAGAATGTATACAGAACGCCCCCAAAGAAATGTGATTTCCTGCTTGTGTGATTGGCTCACTGATTTTCCCAGACATCTGCACTAAGATACAAAAAATGCATTTTTTTAATGATACTCCCAATAGGAAATGGCAAGGGATGCAGACCCTGTCACTTTCCTCAGAGCCATGCAGGTGCAGCAGCTGATTGATAATGATAAAATCACTCCCATACAGATTCACTGTGCACATGGACACAGACAAACAAATAACTACTTCTTCACAATAACAAAAGGTAGGAACCTGCAACACATTTTGTTAAAAGTCCCTGTAGTACATAGATCACCCAGAGGGGAATGTTTTGTGCACAACAAAAACAGGAGTTACTCTTTAAGATTTGTGGAACCAGGAATTTGTAGTATTTGTCAGCTCCAAAAATCCTTTTTTAGAAAAATGTACCCTGTAAACACATTGATTGGGCCTGGTGACAAGAAATGGACAGCTTTTCTCTGGCATGAAATAAAGTTCACACCTTCAACCTTCTTCTTTTTTTTTTGCAGGCCCTGCAGAGTAACCTTAAGTACTGCTTACTGCCAAGGCGTCTGATAATTAGCAAGAGGCTGGCACAATGCCTGCACCCAGCTCTACCCAGTGGAGTCCACCTGAAAGCCCTGGAGACCTACGAGATTATCTTCAAGATCATTGGAACAAAATGGCTTTCCAGGGATCTTTTCCTGTACAGGTAAAACATGTGAGATGATGCCCTGCTTTGCAAATCTTTAAAGTGGTGTTAACCCCAAAACCAAAAATGTAATATATTGCAGCTTACCAATCATTAGATGTGGTGGCTGCATTTGTTTTCTTTTTTTTTTTTAAGGCTTTTTTCCCCTACGTTTACACCTGGTGATCTGGCAAGCAAATTACCTCCGGTATTAGTGAGACACAACTCAGGAGGACTGACACAGGAGGCACAGTAGACGGCAACATGGCCAGTCTGGGGGGATGGGAGTGTTAAATTTATTACCAGATTAACCACTTAAGCCCCGGAAGATTTTACCCCCTTCCTGACCAGGGCTTTTTTTGCGATTCGGCACTGCGTGACTTTAATGGACAATTGCGCGGTCGTGCTACGCTGTATCTAAACGAATTTGACGTCCTTTTTTTCCCCACAAACAGAGCTTTCTTTTGGTGGTATTTGATCACCTGTGCGATTTTTACTTTTTGCGCTATAAACAAAAAAACGCGTCAATTTTGCAAAAATAACAATATTTTTCACATTTTTTTATATGAAATTCCCCCCCAAAAAAATGTAAAAATCAAATTTTTTTAACATTTTAGGCCAATTTGTTTTCTGCTACCTATGTTTGGTAAAAAAAATCGCAAAAAGCATATTTTGATTGGTTTGCGCAAAAGTTATTGCGTTTACTAACTAAGGGAAAGATTTTTGTCATTTTTATTATTTTTTTTAAACGAGTAATGGCGGCGATCTGCAATTTTTTTTTTTTTTGCGGGACTGCGACATTGCGGCGGACAGATCGGACCCTTGACTGACATTTTTGACACTTTTGGGGTTACCAGTGACATTACTAGAGTAATCAGTGCTATACATATGCACTGTTACTGTAAAAATGACACTGGCAGGGAAGGGGTTAACTTTATTGGGGAAGGAGGGGTTAAGTGTGTCCCTAGGGGCGTGTTTCTAACTGTGATTCGATGTGGCTTGTGGTGTAAGAACAGAGATATACGATTCTGCATAGCACTGGGAAGAATGACAGGCGGCTTTGTTTACATTAGCCGCCTGCCTTTCTCCCGCTGTAACGGACAATAGCGAGTGCCCGGCGGACATCGGGTCCGCCGGGCACATGCGCGGGGGGGGTCCGTGAATGAGCAGGGGCGGGAGCGCGCCTCCAGCGGCGCACGCTCGCCCCCTAGACCCTCACAGGCGAGCGACGTAGACCTACGTCGCTTTGCCTGTGAGGGGCTGACTGCCGCAGTAAATATATTGTGGGCGGTCGGCAAGTGGTTAAGAAACCTGACTCGATTTCCCGATGCACACAATCAATGTGGAAATCCTCCTCACTGTGCTATTGTATTCTGACAGAGGGACTTCCCCACTGTCAAAATACACTGATCAGCATTGCAGGCTATAGCCTACAGCAGTGGTCCTCAACTCCGGTCCTCGCGGCCCACTAACAGGCCAGGTTTGCAAGATAACTAAATTACATCACAGGTGATCTCATTTGCTGCTCAGTGATTTCAGTATTCTAGTCTGCATCTCCCCAAGGTAATACTTACATTAGCCTGTTAGTGGGCCCCGAGGACAGGAGTTGAGGACCACTGGCCTACAGCACTGATCGAGCAGGGAAAAATCTGAATGGGTGGGTGTAAAGAAGTCGAATGGTAGATTGACTTCTGTACAACCAGTGCCCATACATAGATTGAAATTCATCTAGTCCCTGATAAACCTGCCAAAGTTCGATCCATGTATGGCTGACTTAAAACAAATGGTAGATTTTTCAGCAAAGGCACAATTCTAGATGTTCCCTAGAAGGGCGGGTTAAACTGGTGCGATGCCAGACATCGCATGTGATTTGCACCGCATTGCTGTGCAGATCTCATGCAATTTCTGTGCCATGCTAATTCAGCCATACAAACTGGCTGACCTGGCATCGCATTTGGACCAAACACCTGCAGGACCCTTTTTTTGTCTGCACCAGAATCGGATCGCATGGCTGTTCACACCCATGCAATCCGATTCCTGTCTGATTTTCACAGTTCGCACTGCGATATGCAAACCGATATGGGGGTGTCATTAACTTTAGATTGACACCCGCAGCGGTTCGCAGAACACAGTGGGAACTGCCTGTGATTCGCTAACACCGCATCCAGTGTGAACCGAGCCTAACACAGCAAATTTTCACTTCTTGACTTTAGCTGAACTTTAACCCCTTGAAGACTAAGCCTTTTTTTGGCACTTGTTGCTTACAAGTTAAAATCAGAATTTTTTGCTAGAAAAGTAGTTAGAACCCCCAAACATTATATATATTTTTTAGCAGAGACCCTAGAGAATAAAACGGCTGTCGTTGCAATATTTTATGTCACACTGTATTCATGCAGCGGTCTTTCAAACGCAATATTTTTAAAAAAAATACACTTTTGTGAATTTAAAAAAAAAAAAAAAAACAGTAAAGTTAGCCCAGTTTTTTTGTATAATCTGAAAGATGATGTTACGCCAAGTAAATAGATACCTAACATGTCATGCTTTAAAATTAGGTACACTTGCGGAATGACGATAAACTAAAATATTTAAAAATCTCCTGTTCTTATTCATTTTAGGATTTGTAGCTCCTAATCTTGTTTAATTGATGTTCTTTCTGCAGTTCGGGCCTCTTTCCGCTGCTGTTCCATGGAGCCATGTCTGTGAAGCCCATTCTTCTGGGTCTGTATGAGACTTATTTCCTACCTCTTCAGAGGTCATTGCTTCCCAGTCTCCAGGCGTTCATCACTGGATTACTCCCGGGCCTGGAAGAAGGATCAGAGATTTATGACAGGTGAGAACAGAGTGTCTGTTTTTTGGAGTTCTTGTCCGATATACTTTTTAGGAGTTGGAAAGCAAGGAGAAGCAGCATTTTCTAAATAAACTTTTCTCATAAGCAGTGCTGTGCAGAGACCTTTGGAGGGGTAGGTGGTCAAAGTATAAAAGGAGCACATGGAACAGGGCTTTAATTAGGGCTGTGCTCAAAATCTCAATACAGCAATGTATCGTGACGCATTCCTTCCTGATTCGCGTATCGATACGGATGATTATGTATTGATAGGGCAGAAAAATGCTGTGATGCAGCTTTGAAAAAGAAACAGGACAGAAAAGACTATTTTAGGTTTAAAAGTTAAAAAATATTTTCTGTCTTAATTTGTGCCAACCGGAAGACTTTTTCTTCTCTGGTATACAGAATAATAAAGAAGGTACTGCTAGTGGGTACTGCTGGCTGGTACTGGTTGTGGGTACTGCTGGCAGGTACCAGTGGTGGGTACTGCAGGCTGGTACTGGTGGTGGGTACTGCTGGTGAGTACTGCAGGCTGGTACTGGTGGTGGGTACTGCTGGTGAGTACTGATGGCTGGTACTGGTGGTAGGTACTGCAGGCTGGTACTGGCAGTGGGTACTGCAGGCTGGTACTGCTGGCGGGTACTGCAGAACTAAGAAAAGAAAAGGTCAGGGACAGTTTAGCTGGAAAGGAAAGGGTTGGATAGTGCTGGATGTCTTCAACCAGGAAAAGGGGTGGGATATATCTGACTTCTGCATCCTCTATTGCTCACTGTAAGAAGCTCACAATGTGCAGTGAAATCAGTGGAAGCAAATTTAGTGCAGAGAGGGACAACTACTCTGCAAAACCAAAGGGAGGGCTGGAGTTCAGCTTTAAAGTGGTAATAAAGTCTAAACATGTATTACCTTATTGCATTTTTCTGCAGTAAGGTAAATTACGCCCCCTACCTGTCCTACCCCCCCCCCCCCCCACCCCCACCAAACACTTACCTGGCTCCATGGCTCCAGAATCACTCCCTTCACTTCCTGCTTTTACAGGAGAAACTGAGGGCAGTGGAGCCATAGGCTTCTGTTGCAGTCAGTCAAACTTCTGCCAGGAAGGAAGTAGAGGCATTTGTTACTGGCTCTGTGTGTGTCTTTGGACACAGCCTGTCCCAAGACCCAAAGGGAGAGTGCATGCATGTGTGCCTCCATAGTGCCTGGCTTGCTACAAGAGGCACCCAAAGGAGGGAGGAGTGAACAGCCAGAAGGAAAGCCACCTTTCTGGGCAATACTGTTGCACAGAGGTGGTAAATATAAATACAATTGCCTTTAGTGTTGTTTTATAAAATTCTGCGGGAAGCACGGTGGTTAAGTGGTTAGCACTTCTGCCTAGCAGCACGAGGGTCATCAGTTTGAATCCCAACCAGTGGCGGCTGGTGCTCCATGGGCTGGGGGGGGCAGCAGATGGCTGCGGCTTCCCCCTCATTCCCCTCCATGGCTCAGGCTTCCCCTGCGTCTCCTCTCTCCTCCTCCTCCTCCTTGGCCAGAAGCATGGCTTCTCCTTTCGGGCCAATCGGGAAACGGGTTCTGATTTGCCAGGAGGAGAATCTGTGTGACAATAGCAAATATTCATTCGCTATTGTCACACAACTGGGTGGGCTCAGGGTGCAGTGCCCCGAGCCCACCCTTTTTTGAAGCCTCTGGCTCTAATCACTTGCTTAAAAAAAAAAAAAAAAACCCATTGGAATCCATGCGTCCGGTGCCCTGCAAGTAGATTAGGAGGCTGGACGCATGGATGCCACCAATGGATGGGCCGCCACTGATCCCAACCACACCACTACCTGCCTGGAGTTTGAATGTTCTCCCTGTGCCTGCGTGGGTTTCCTCCGGGTACTCCAATTTTCTCCCACACTCCAAATGCTGGTAAGGATAATTGTCTCCTGTCTAGATTGGCCCCCTATATGTGTATGTATGAATGTGAGTTAGGGACTTTAGATTGTAAGCTCCTTGAGGGCAGGGACTGATGTGAATGTACAATGTATATGTGAAGTGCTGCGTAAATTGACAGCTCTATACACAGTAAGTACCGGTAATAAATAACTAAACGTCTCATTGTAGAAGCATTTCAAGCAGAAATGAATCCATAGGTCCCCCGGGGTTCTTACTTTGTTCCAGCACTCACGTCATACTAAGACTGAACACTGAGCTGTACATGCAGCAGAAAAACATGCTGCAGGCAGGAAAAGAGTTTTTATTGCAGATTAAACAGAATATTTTCTGCAATGAAAGCCTACTTGCTAGCATTGTGTTTTGTTTTTTGCTTTCACAAGCTTTAGCAAGCATTTAGTATTCATTTGCAAAGGTCAGCCCTGTAGTCTCTAAAGTCTCTAGTCTCTAAAGGCCTTCCAAGGGGACCTCTCCAAATAAACTATGGGAGCTGCCATTGCCGACTTGTTTTTAAATGTCCTTGACTAAGATCTCTTAGATTGTAAGCTCTGACGAGCAGGGCCCTCTGATTCCTACTGTATTACAGTGTATTGTATTTGTACTGTCTACCCTCAAGATGTAAAGTGCTGCGTAAACTGTCTGCGCTATATAAATCCTGTGTTATAATAATAATAATAATCCCAGGCACTGATGATTCCAGCTCCCCAGAATTCTATTCTGTAAGTCTTGGATAGGTGTGGAAGTCTATAATAGTGTACCTTGTTTAGTTTATAAGAGAATTCCTGGCAAAACCTAACTACCCTTAAAAATGCTCCCCCCTTCGAACACCTTTTCTGACTAACTTGTTTTTTTTCTTTTTAATAACCAATATGTTAGAAAATGTTCACTTAATGTTTCCCATCAGGTGTCCCAGTTGTATATCCTGCTGCGAGTACTTCATACCCCGGTGAAATTACATGCTATGGGTATCCAACCGGACAATGTGTGCAATAGATGTGAGAGAGATGTGGGGGACCTAATACACTTATTATGGAGGTGCCCATAACTGCATCGGTACTAAACCTCTGTGACTTCCACTATAAACAGAGTTCTGGGCTTGGTGATCCCTTTGGATCACATTATAGACGATAGATATTTATGGGAGGCAGAAGCGTGAGCTCTGTTTCAGGCTCGGCTGCTTATTCTTAGACACTGGATTGATCGGGATCCTCCTACATATAGGCTATGGCTGGAGCAGCTTTCACATGGAAAAATACATTTACTTTCATAGGGGCACCCCGGCTAAATTCCAGAAAGTTTGGGGAGTCTGGCTGAGTTCTCCAGGGATGGCTCCTACGGAGCTGATCCTCGACCGCCTGTTACTTTAATCGCTGGGGTTGGGGTGGGCCTCTGGTGGTCTGATTTGGGGGAGTTGCTTTAATCTTTGATGCATGACTGCCGTCTTGTGTTACGAATTTTGGTTTGGGCTGCTCTCTGATTCATGCTGGTTATGTGGCTGAGATCTGTGCAATATGCCTTACCCTGTAGCTGATTTTTGCTTTTTTATTCTTGATGTAATGTTTGTTTATGTGTGCGATTTATTTCAATAAAAATGTTCTCTTGATTTAAAAAAAAAAAATAACCAATATGTTATACATATCTGCTCTGCGCAATGATTTTGCATAGAGCAGCCCCCAACTTCTTCTTATGGGGTACCCCACCGAACTGCATTGTGTATTGGCACACACAGTACAGCTCGGCCCCACCACCCCCCATTGTCACTAAATTTGGTAGACAGCCAATGACTCCCGCTGCTCTCACTGAATCATGTGAGGAGGGGGAGAAAGAGGCTTAGGTAAGTATTTGGGGGGCAGGCTGCACTTAAAATGTTTTTTTTTTTCCCTAATGCAAAAGGCTTCTCGGCCTTTTGGCTAAGATCAAGTGTAGTATCTGTTCTTATCAGTTGGTATGGGCCTTAGCTAGTACCAGTATGACCGAAACCCGGAGCGCTCAGAGTATTGAGGTATGGGGAGTAGGTCATCTGGGAAAGCATGTAGGGCCCGCCGCCTCCTGATTTGAATGGGTTGAACTGTCCTAACCAGTTTGAAGGGAGCAGGAAAGCCGTGGGCTGACCGGTGGAACTGCTCCTGGATGTAATGGGCTGAGGAACAGGATGGCGAGGGGAGGGCTTTCTCTCCTGGGTTTTGATCTGGCCTTGCAAAAGGCCTGTCCCCAGTGGTAGGCAAGCTCTCTCTAAGCTGTCCAGGTTCTGATGTCTGCTGGTGGGGATAGGCTACACTCGGTCTGGCCGGGGGCTGAGATTGAAAAAGCCCGTAGTGTAAGTGCCCCTGGGGTGGCAGCCCAGGGGTGCCTTAATTTCTCACTGGTGAGGGGCAGCTCGCTGTGAGTTTTTTCGGCACCTTGGTCACTGCACTATGCACACCTTTTTCACACCTGCCTCTTGGGACAGGCCTTTTGGCTTGCACCAGAGGAATTTTTTATTCCGGCTTGAAGGCCTGCCTTGGTTCTTCACATGGCACCAAAGCACTTTCCCCACTTCCCTTTCCCCACCTTTTTGTTTGTTTGTCCTTTTCTTTGGAGTTTGTCACTGCACTTTCACCTTTTTTCTTTATTTGCACGACGAGAGTGTGTGGGTCCTCGGGCCCAGCCTTAAGTCTTGGGAGGGGGTGGATATGGCCTTTTGGCTTAGTTCGCCCTCTCCCATGGGGTCTCCCTTCGGGGGAGCCCCACTTAGTACTCGGTGGGGGCTGTTTCGGCAATCCCCCTGAAGAACGGGTGTCGGTCTGGTTTCGGCCAGACAGACCAAGAGTACCTTATGTCCCTGTCAGGAGTCTTGCGCCCCGGGGGATTGAGGTTTCTGGTCCTACCTCTTCGGAGGGAAGACCATACGATTTCGCACACCCTGTGCTTTTTTGTGTTCTCACCTTGTGTGTGTGCACTTTTTTATGCCCCGGGTGGAGTCTTTTGAGTGTGTTGCACACGCTACGGGCTTTAAAAAAAGAAAAGAGAATGTATTAAGGGGCTGAGACCGAAAAAGCCCGTGGTGTACGTGTAACTTGGGGTGGCAGCCCAGGGGTGCCTCAATTTCACTGGTGAGGGGCAGCTCACCTGAGTTTTTGTGGCACCTTGGTCACTGCACCATCACACTTTTTCAAGCACCTGCCTCTTGGGGTGGGCCTTTTGGCCAACACCAGAGGAATTTTTTATTCCTGGCCGGGGGGCCTGCCAAGGTCTTGCACTTTGGCACTACCCTGCACTTCTCCACTTCCCTTTTCCCCACTCTGTTTTTCTTTGTTGTGTGTCACGTTTGTCCCTTTTGGTTGAGCACTTTGCACGACTTTGATGGCGTAGGTCCTCGGGCCTGCCCTGTAAGTCTTGGGAGGGGGTGGATATGGCCTTTTGGCTTAGTTCGCCCTCTCCCATGGGGTCTCCCTTCGGGGGAGCCCCACCTATTACTCGGGGTGGGCTGTTTCGGCAGTCCCCCTGAAGAATGGGGTCTGCCCGGCTTCGGCTGGGTGGACCAAAGTGAGTACCTCAGTCCCTGTCAGGAGCTTCGCGCCCCGGGGGATCAGGGTCAGGGCCCTTCCTCTTCGGAGGAGGGCCATGTGTACGCCTTGTGCACTTTTTGTGTGTCCACGTTTGCGTGTGTGCACTTTTTTATGCATCGGGTGTTAAGTCTTTTGAGTGTGTTTCACACACCACGGGCTTTAAAAAAAAAAAAAAAGAGAATGTATTAAGTTAAAAAGGCCTTTTGGCTAAGATCAAGTGTAGTATCTGTTCTTATCAGTTGGTATGGGCCTTAGCTAGTACCAGTATGACCAAAACCCGGAGCGCTCTTAGTTGGTGAGGCACGGGGAGTAGGTCATCTGGGAAAGCATGTGGGGCCCGCCGCCTTCTGATTTGAATGGGTTGAACTGTCCTAACCAGTTTGAAGGGGGCAGGAAAGCCGGTTCAGGGGGCCGGTGGAACTGCTCCTGGATGTAATGGGCTGAGGAACAGGATGGCGAGGGGAGGGCTTTCTCTCCTAGGTTTTGATCGGGCCTTGCAAGGGCCTGTCCCCAGTGGTAGGCAAGCTCTCTCTAAGCTGTCCAGGTTCTGATGTCTGCTGGTGGGGATGGGCTACACTCGGTCTGGCCGGGGGCTGAGATTGAAAAAGCCCGTAGTGTAAGTGCCCCTGGGGTGGCAGCCCAGGGGTGCCTTAATTTCTCACTGGTGAGGGGCAGCTCGCTGTGAGTTTTTTCGGCACCTTGGTCACTGCACTATGCACACCTTTTTCACACCTGCCTCTTGGGACGGGCCTTTTGGCTTGCACCAGAGGAATTTTTTATTCCGGCTGGAAGGCCTGCCTTGGTTCTCCACATGGCACCAAAGCACTTTCCCCACTACCCCTTCCCCACTTCTTTGTTTTGTCTGTCTTTTTCTTTGGAGTCCGTCACCTGCACTGTCACCTTTGTTTTCTTTATTTGCACAGACTGGAGTGTGTGGGTCCTCGGGCCCAGCCTTAAGTCTTGGGAGGGGGTGGATATGGCCTTTTGGCTTAGTTCGCCCTCTCCCTTCGGGGGAGCCCTACTTAGTACTCGGTGGGGGCTGTTTCGGGCAGTCCCCCTGAAGAACGGGGTCTGTCTGGTTCCGGCCAGACAGACCATGAGTACCTTATGTCCCTGTCAGGAGTCTTGCGCCCCGGGGGATTGAGGTTTAGGGTCCTACCTCTTCGGAGGGAAGACCATTCGATTTCGCACACCCTGTGCTTTTTTGTGTTCTCACCTTGTGTGTGTGCACTTTTTTATGCACCGGGTGGAGTCTTTTGAGTGTGTTGCACACGCTACGGGCTTTAAAAAAAAAAAAAAAATTACGTTAAAAAGAAATGGTGCACAGAAATGAAAATTCTGGACCGAAACCGAAAATTCAGGAAGCACTTGAACCCGAAGACTGAACCTGAAATGGACAGTTTTTAAAATATATATTTTTTTATATAATTGTATTATATTTAACTTTTTTATTTATATTTTTTGCAGCGCTTTTGCATTAAAAAGCTCAAGAAAAACGCATTCCTTTAAATTCTACATTATGTATGTCTTCACACTGGTCCATTGCGGTTTAATGCACCTCCCCATTGAAATGCATTGAAAAAGCGGCAACAACGCACCCGTGTTACATTTTTTATGCGGTTTTTGAGTCACATGACCTACAAAAATTGCAGCAAAAATTTTTTTGATGGTCATTATTGCCACCTTTTTTTCTATCGGAAAAACGCTGTTAACGTTCTGATAAATCGGTGCATCGATAGTAAAAAAACGCCATCCTTTACAACCACTTTAACCTCTTTCCACTGGCGGTATGCACATATATGCAGTCTCACATAAGTGGGACTTTATCCGTGGGGCCTTATATATATATTTGTGCTGGAAATTCGAAACTGGGCTCTCACTGAGTCTTCTGAGTCCCATACTAAAGATTGGGAATCGGGAGGCCCGGTCCCTGATCACCTGGTCGCTGTGATAGCCTCTATTGTGGCTATCACAATAATCAGTCACTTTTTTTAGGTTAACAAATGGCTTGCTTAGTCATAAAGGTCAGGCTGAACCTTCTGTGTTTCTTGTGCTTCTCAGGACAGATATGTTGCTTCAGAAACTGTCTATGGTGGTCGGTCATGAAGTATTCTACAGCTCCCTGTGGGGCAGCGTTTTGGTCAACAGCTCCATCCGCCTTCCCGCTTCCCTGTTTGTGGTCAGTCACATCAACAGAGACTTACCAGCCAAATCTCAAAGCTTCATGCTGGGGAATGACAAGCAACTGGCTGTGAGTATGACGGGTCATGTGACTTCTTGCACATTGTTATTTAGATAGGTTCATCCAGCAGTTCCAGGAACGGGGCAGCATGTGCTGTTCTCTTACTCCCAGGATGCAGTGCTCGGCCAATTGCCATGCCTGGACACTCCCATGGGAGGAGAGAGGGACATTATTTGTGCAAGCTCTTACACAGACTAACATGGAGCAAGAACTAGGTGTGGCCAGCTACTGGTTAACAAGCTACAGGCTTGTGAAAATGCTGTCCATTTGTAGTGCAAACAAGCAGAGCCTACAAGAGAGTGGCAACTCTACCCTGAATTCAGGAGAAGTGCAGAACCATTGCCAACCCATCACAGAAAGCTGCCTGGCAGGATTTTTGGGAAATTGCTGGGGACTAAGGCCCCTTTCACACGGGCGATCTGATCCAATCTGCCTGTCAGTTTTTCAGGCGGACCTGATCGGATGCTCCATTCATGCCTATGGGGCAGCAGGTTTCAGCGGAGACATCTCCGCTGACACCCGCTGCTATCCCATCCAATCCTGTCCGTGAAATCCAGACGGATGGAAACCCTATTTTCCATCCGTCTGGAGGATTGAGGATCATCCGATCTCCCCATAGAGGACAGCGGGGATCTGACAGCTCCGTCTCTGCACACAGAGTGGAGACGGAGCTATCATCCGCCTGCTCAGCGGGGATCGGCGGATCGATCCCCCGCTGAGCAGAGCGGACTCCGTTGGGCGGTGCACCCGTGTGAAAGGGGCAGCTGAACCCAAATTTAAATGACACTAAACGATGTCCTTATTCTCCAAATATAATCTATTCACATCCACTAAAACATTGTTTCTCACTGCATTTTTCTGCCTCGTTGTTATATGTGTGAGCTCCCGAACCTCTGCTTTCTCCCCCTCACTTCTTTATGCTTAGAACAAGCAGTCCACATTAGTTGCAGTAATGTGCACTTCTCTATGCACACTGGAAATCCCATAGTCCCTAGTCCATCTTGGGAGGGAGCAAGAGAGAGGGTGGCTAGTATTTTAGGCAATGTGCATTAGAAAAATGAAGGAGTATAGCCACCCTCTAACAGGATCTCAGATCATAGCAGCAAAACTAAATCAGAGATATGGAGCAGGCTGAGAGCAATAGAAGGGACTTTCCATAAGTTAAGATATTAAAGCTCATTTGACTGCACCTCTCCTGTGGACCAACAGAAGTGCAGTCCGTTCTGCACTTCTGTGATCTGCTTTTAGCAGACAGCGGGCTGAAGCCCACTGACATAACAGAGCCAGTCCCGGCTCAGGGAGGATCGCGACCATATGGTCAGGATCTGCTCACATGCCTGGACCGGCACCCGGCTCAGCCTCTCAGCAAGTCGCTGAGAACCTGAGCCGGCCCCTCCTGCCCCCTCCACAGCCCAGCGCTCCCGCGCAAGGGGGTGGGGGCCAGAGCAGAGTCAGTAAATGACAGTCACCAGCTCTCTGCTCGTGGAGCTGTGAGAACCGAGTGATCGGCAGTGTTTAATCGCTCGGTTCTCATTGTTACAGCTGGCAGGGGACAGATGCATCATCGTACTGATGCTGCAACCAGCTAAGGAAGTATGATTCTAAAAAAAAACAAATCCCATACTTCTCTTTTAACCGGTTGCCGACCTACATATGTATATGTACTTGCGGCGGTCAGCCCCGGCCAGGCAAAGTGACGTACCGGTACGTCACTAGCCTGTCACTGGCTTGTGAGCCAATAGCGGGCGGGCGAGCGTGCGCTCGCCCAGGTTTGTTCCCTAACAAGTCAGTGCGTGTGTCCGCCGGTCACTCGCGATCGTTCGCCGGGAAGGGAGAAAGGCAGGCGGCTAATGAAAACAAGCCGCCTGTCATTCTCCCCTGTGTAAAAATGGAGATCAGACGGTTCTACTATGTAGGACCATTGATCTCTGTTTTTACACCAGTAGCCATGTCCCTTTACAGTTAGAAGCACGCCCCTAGGACACACTTAACCCCTCCCTCTCCAATACAGTTAACCCCTTCCCTGCCAGTGTCATTTTTGCAGTAACAGTGCATATGTATAGCACTGATTACTGCAGTAATGTCACTGGTAACCCCAAAAGTGTCAAAAATGTCAGTCAAGGGTCCGATCTGTCCGCCGCAATGTCGCAGTCCCGCAAAAAAAATCGCAGATCGCCGCCATTACTCGTTAAAAAAAAAAAAACACCAAAAATGACAAAAATCTTTCCCTTTGTTAGTAAACGCAATAACTTTTGCGCAAACCAATCAAAATACGCTTTTTGCGATTTTTTTTTTTTTTTACCAAACATATGTAGCATAAAACAAATTGGCTGAAAATGTTAAAAAATTTAGATTTTTACTTTTTATTTTGGGAATTTCATATAAAAAAATGTGAAAAATATTGTTATTTTTGCAAAATTGACGCTATTTTTTTGTTTATAGCGCATGATCAAAAAATCGCACAGGTGATCAAATACCACCAAAAGAAAGCTCTGTTTGTGGGGAAAAAAAGGACGTCAAATTCGTTTAGGTACAGCGTTGCACGACCGCGCAATTGTCCATTAAAATCACGCAGTAAAAAATCGCAAAAAAACCCCTGGTCAGGAAGGGGGTAAAATCTTCCGGGGGTTAAGTGGTTAAGAATACTTAGGGACTAATGCAGGGAGCATATCTGTGTATATGCGACTTGCAAGGCTGTGTTTACCCTCACTGGGATTCACAGGTGTTCTGTGCAACCCTGTGCAGGCAGTCCCATTGATGTCAAATGGGATGCCGCATCGGCATAGACGACAGAGCTTCTCCCAATTTGACATCCATGCCGCTGCACAGCCCTGGATGCACACCGTGTGAGTTCAGGAACATGCACACACACCCCCACAGATGTCAAATTTGAAGCAGAAGCTGTGTTTTGAGCTTTTGTTCCATAAAAGTTGAAATGTTCTTTTGCAGTCTAGCTGACTCCATTGTATGCAGACATTAATATTTATTTTCCTGTTCCATCTAGATGAAATCACTTTGTATCTCTGTAATGGATTCAAATGTTCTTGTACAAAGGAACACCTTGGAAATCCTGGTCTTCTTCTTCCCCTTCCACACATGTCTGGTAAGAGAAACTGATCTGAACCCGGAGAGGCACAATATATGATGGATTGTCTGCCAGCCTTCACCCTCATAAAACCACCCACACTTCCTGTATGATCAGCAATTTCTTGCATGCTAATGGAATAAATGTTAGTTAATTGCTAAAAGCTGCCTAACAAGCAGATTTTCTAGCAGATATCAAGGAGCTTTGCTAAAAAGTTCAAAGGAGCAACAATGGTTTACATTCAAAGAAAAAAAATGTATAGCATATCATTTTGCAATATAACACATTTTGTAAATAAAGGGTCACTCCTTTCAAAACTGATAATTCAATTATACATTAGGAGGACCTTGATGATCTGAGTCAGCTTCCTATTTTTTCCTGCATGCTCCAACAGTGAGTCCTCAACACTGACCAGAGTCCTCAATGTGCTTCTGTCTTGCTGCCCTGCACTTACTAATGAACACAGAAGTTCTCTTCTTCTGTGTTCATTCTCAAACTGCATGAGATTGTAAACATGACAAGAATGTTTACACGCCCCCTTGAGGCGTGTAAACATTATTATTGCCCCAGTTCACACCAGAGCAGCGGGAAACCTGCGTTCCGTGCACGTTTTTTGCACCGCCTTCAAAACACACTGTACTTGTGATCTGCAGGAGGCGTCAATGCAATACTAGCAACACCCCAAATACAGGTTGCAAATGCAGTGCATTTGCCTGCACTGGATTGCATAGTACAAAAGTACTTTGTCTGCGGTCCGGTGCAGTTTCAGCCCATTTAAATGAATGGTCTGAAATCGAACTGTACCTGGATCGCATTTCAATCGCACAGGAACGTGATGGTGTGAACCGGCCCCGAGTTTAAATTAACTCAAAGGTGCTTTGTAGTTCTGTGTTTATTCAGAAAGTAAAGAAGGTCTGTAAACATCAGAGGCATGTTTACGGATCTCCCCACCCACCATTCTGTATGGAAAAGCCAACCATGACCGTTGGCAGTGCAGAAGGGTACACAGTAGAGATCGACCGATTATTGGCAAAGCCGATATATCGAGGGCCGATATGCACTTTCCCTGATATATCAGAATCGGCCACCAAGGTGACCGATATTGCCGATATTTCGGGAAAGTGCTTGTACCAGAGTGATGCCTGCAGCTAGAGGCATCACCCCGGTACCGGCGTCCATAGCCGACGGTCGGCTGTCTTGTAATGACAACCGATGCGGCTGAAAAGCCACTCGGCTGTCATTACAAGGAGCAGGAGGGGATGTCCCCCCCCCCCCCCTCCTGCCGCCTTCCGTCCCACCGAAAGACCGGGGCAACCAGCCTGAAGACCCGATCAAAGCCGCATTCGGCTCTGATCGGGTCTCAATGTAAAAACCCGGAAGTGATGTCATGACATCAGATCCGGGTACTGTCTGGCGCCAGATTAAAAAAAATGACAGCATTCAAAACTGCCAAACTTGGCGTTTTGAATGCTTTTAAGTGCAGAGGAGGGGTTTGGGGTCTTTTAGACCCCCAGATCCTTCCACAAGAGTACCTGTCACATAAAAAAAATAAAAAAATTTTTTTTTGTACGAAAATATCGGCTGAAACCAATATGCATTGGCCAAAATATCGGTATCGGCAACTAGTACACAGTCAGCCTTCCTGAAGTGCTCAGACTCAGTGGGATCAGAAAGCGTGGGGTTGGGGGAGGGCACACTACGAGCGGTGGTAGCAGCATGGTTTGACCACACTGCCCAGTTCAGTCTAATCAACAACCTAGTCATATCTGTTCTCGTTCTTCTCCAGTACTACATGTGTGCAAGAAGATGCTTCTTCTAAGGGGTCTAGCCATTATCTTGCCTATGGCATGAATTCCGTAGACCTCTACTGATAATAGCACACAGCGGTGCCCACCATTCTCCTGTGTCAAGTAAAATAAAATTAGTGGTTGGCCAGCAATACACCAAATGACTTGTATCTCATTTATTTTTCTGTAGGAGTCTGATGTCTGCCCAATGTCACTCCAACAGTCAGATCTCATCCATATCCTCTCTGCTGCTATCCAGACTGTCCTAAGAAGAGACATGTCTCTAAATAGGAGGCTGTTTGCATGGCTGCTGGGTAAGAGGACCTGTCACTAGAGATTCAATCAAACTTAGGCCTGATGTCTAAGAACTGTATGAAAGGAATTGTGTTGTTTTATGTACAGGCCAGCTTTCTGCAGTCATCCTTCCAGGAAAGAAAGAGTGACAGCTGTTGGCAAAGTATTATTTATACCTAATAACTAATGTACTTACTGTACACTAAAAAGTATGTATTATAGTGATGGATAAATTCAGCAGAATTTCATTTTTCTAAGCTTTGTGACAGAGCAGCTGGAGAAAGCTTTTTTAAATTAATTCCATTATTACAGGTGACACAGGCAATTCCCAGAGTTCAGATTTAAATGTTCCTATTTTTATGAATAATTAATATATACATTTATTTATATATATATATATATATATATATATATATATATATATACAGTGGGTACGGAAAGTATTCAGACCCCCTTAAATGTTTCACTCTTTGTTATATTGCAGCCATTTGCTAAAATCATTTAAGTTCATTCTTCTTCCTCATGAATGTACACATAGCACCCCATACTGCCAGAAAAACACAGAATTGTTGACATTGTTGCAGATTTATTAAAAAAGAAAAACTGAAATATCACATGGTCCTAAGTATTCAGACCCTTTGCTGTGACACTCATATATTTAACTCAGGTGCTTTCCATTTCTTCTGATCATCCTTGAGATGCTTCTACACCTTCATTTGAGTCCAGCTGTGTTTGATTATACTGATTATGGATTATGAAGAAGATATCGAGGAGAGCAGTCCACAGGTGAAAATTATGGTGAAGCATGCACAAGATATAAACATTCAGTGCTCTTCAATGTGCTGGTATTCCTCCACCCAGTCTCATTAGCCTCTCACCTCACACTTAGCCCCTGTGTCACCAGACGGGCTAGTAAGACAAACTTTCTCCAAGGATATCACCAATATAGATCAAATCAGTATTCCTCTTCATCAGAAGATAAGGCTCACAGGTAACAGATCACAGGTCCATAAAGCGGGTCACAGGTCCATAGGAAAACAAAGGTCCGGACATAGTGCATTACCGCAATAAATTACTTTATTGAACATAGCATAAAATCATAAAAATTACCTTGTAAAGCACTATACAAGTGCATGTGATGAGCAGATTGTATTACACACAGCGGTCTCGACCGCAATGGATGGCGGGTGACGTCACCGGCCCCTCCCCCTTCGCACGCGTTACGTCCCACTGCACGGGACTTCCTCAGCTGAGGCATCCATTGCGGTCGAGACCGCTGTGTGTAATACAATCTGCTCATCACATGCACTTGTATAGTGCTTTACAAGGTAATTTTTATGATTTTATGCTATGTTCAATAAAGTAATTTATTGCGGTAATGCACTATGTCCGGACCTTTGTTTTCCTATGGACCTGTGACCCGCTTTATGGACCTGTGATCTGTTACCTGTGAGCCTTATCTTCTGATGAAGAGGAATACTGATTTGATCTATATTGGTGATATCCTTGGAGAAAGTTTGTCTTACTAGCCCGTCTGGTGACACAGGGGCTAAGTGTGAGGTGAGAGGCTAATGAGACTGGGTGGAGGATTACCAGCACATTGAAGAGCACTGAATGTTTATATCTTGTGCATGCTTCACCATAATTTTCACCTGTGGACTGCTCTCCTCGATATCTTCTTCATAATCCATATTTGATAGCGCTGCACTTTTTGTTATATATTTGTTATTGGGACTTTTGGTTTATTGATCCTTTAGTGCATAGCAGCTTTCTATTATATTATTTTATACAGTTGCGCTGAATTTTTATCTATTATTATTTGATTATACTGATTGGACTTGATTAGGAAAGCCACACACCTGTCTATATAAGACCTTCGAGATCACAATGCATGTCAGAGCAAATGAGAATCATGAGGTCAAAGGAACTGCCTGAAGAGCTCAGAGACAGAATTGTGGCAAGGCACAGATCTGGCCAAGGTTACAAAAAGATTTCTGCTGCACTTAAGGTTCCTAAGAGCACAGTGGCCTCCATAATCCTCAAATGAAAGACATTTGGGACGACCAGAACCCTTCCTAGAGCTGGCCGTCCGGCCAAACTGAGCTATCGGGGGAGAAGAGCCTTGGTGGGAGAGGTAAAGAAGAACCCAAAGATCACTGTGGCTGAGCTCCAGAGATGCAGTCAGGAGATGGGAGAAAGTTGTAGAAAGTCAACCATCACTGCAGCCCTTCACCAGTCGGGGCTTTATGGCAGAGTGGCCCGACGGAAGCCTCTCCTCAGTGTAAGACACATGAAAGCCCGCATGGAGTTTGCTAAAAAAACACCTGAAGGACTCCAAGATGGTGAGAAATAAGATTCTTTGGTCTGATGAGACCAAAATAGAACTTTTTGGCCTTAATTCTAAGCGGTATGTGTGGAGAAAACCAGGCACTGCTCATCACCTGTCCAATACAGTCCCAACAGTGAAGCATGGTGGTGGCAGCATCATGCTGTGGGGGTGTTTTTCAGCTGCAGGGACAGGACGACTGGTTGCAATCGAGGGAAAGATGAATGCGGCCAAGTACAGGGATATCCTGTACAAAAACCTTCTCCAGAGTGCTCTGGACCTCAGACTGGGCCAAAGGTTTACCTTCCAACAAGACAATGACCCTAAGCACACAGCTAAAATAACGAAGGAGTGGCTTCACAACAACTCCGTGACTGTTCTTGAATGGCCCAGCCAGAGCCCTGACTTAAACCCAATTGAGCATCTCTGGAGAGACCTAAAAATGGCTGTCCACCAACGTTTACCATCCAACCTGACAGAACTGGAGATGATCTGCAAGGAGGAATGGCAGAGGATCCCCAAATCCAGGTGTGAAAGACTTGTTGCATCTTTCCCAAAAAGACTCCTGGCTGTATTAGATCAAAAGGGGGCTTCTACTAAATACTGAGCAAAGGGTCTGAATACTTAGGACCATGTGATATTTCAGTTTTTCTTTTTTAATAAATCTGCAACAATGTCAACAATTCTGTGTTTTTCTGTCAGTATGGGGTGCTATGTGTACATTCATGAGGAAGAAGAATGAACTTAAATGATTTTAGCAAATGGCTGCAATATAACAAAGAGTGAAAAATTTAAGGGGGTCTGAATACTTTCCGTACCCACTGTATATACATTTTTTAATATATTTTCATATATATATATATATATATATATATATATATATATATTATATATATATATATTATATATATTTTTTATATAGTCATATGTATGTATGTATATATATATATATATATATATATATATATATATATGTAAACTTTTTTTTTTTTATATATATAGTTAATGCTTCATGCTTTTACTCCCAACCAGAACGTGGAGCTCTGGGCTTCATTTCACATGTTTGCAGCACTGACTCCTTCACCTCCTTATCTACTCTGTTTAGAAGGTTACATTACAGAGAGAAATAGTCTGAAGGCAAACACCTTCTGCTGTGCTCTCCTTAGAAAACCCATAGTGCTTATTAATGGGTGGACCCTGTAAACAATATTTATTTGTGAATTAAATATTTTATATAAACCGTAAAAGAAGATGTTCTGCATGGTTCACATCTATGTGACTTCAATGTCGGGGACTTTGACAGCTAACATCCTGCACAACTTCATTGCGGCTTGCTTGCAAAGGAACAGAAGTCAATGCAAGTCGCGATATAGTCGCCCCAAAGAACATGCAGGAACCTTTTTCTAAGTCGCTGTGGCTTGAGTCACACCGATTAGAGCCGTACCATTGCAGGTAATAGGGTGCAGCTTGTCATGTGACTTTGAACTCTCAAGTCGCATGACAGGTCATGGCAGTGTGAACCGAGCCATAAGCATGAGTTTAAAAATGTATAAAGATGGTCCAATGCTATTGTAGTTTCCCTCAATAATAGTGTATTAGAAGTAGTGGAGCAAATCTGGAAGAGCCAGAACAATGTCTCCTTATCACTTTAGCACCCGATGTGAAAACGCCAAAGTGCACACTTTAACACCCCCCCCCCCCCCCAAAAAAAAAATTCAGTAGCATAGACTTTTTTTTTTTTTATTAAGTAACAGTTTTCATTGAGATGTCACTTTCAATTACAAACAGACAGTGCAGTCAAATTATTAGAGATACCACCGATCAGTACATAGCAAATAAAAATGACAGGTAACAAGGTGAATATGCCAGAGTTACTCACCCACCACAAATTATCCCCCAACATTGTTACCTACAACCCCAGTCTCAAACAGAAAAATGAGAGAGGCTGACCGCTCTACCAGAGTGAGAATGCCCTCAACAGATGTGAGGCTCAGAGGAGTAATCTCTCCATTATTAAGTCTGTTGGAGACACACCCAAAGTAGCCAACCAGCTGCCCCACACCTTTTTAATATAAATGGGATGCACCTGTGCTGGTATATACGTTTTTCAAAGCGTAACATGTCACCCATCTGGCAAAGCCACATTTTAGATGTAGGAGGGTCAGGTGAGATCCAGTGTAAAAGTATAAGTCTACGGGCCTGGAATAGTACCCTAGCTGCCGCCTCCCTCAGAAACGTATCCTGAATAACAATATCAAGTATGCCCAACACACACAGTGTTTAGGTTCCATTGAAACAGAGACCTGTATTGCTGTATTATTCGTTGCAACTACTGTACTCCAATAGGGATTAAGCTAGCCTAGACCCTTTTTGGCAGCTTCCCTGTCCGCCCCCCCACCCCAGTGCCCAAGGCAGCCTGCCTACTTCTCAACCAAGCCCTGATATCTGGGGTATGGCGATATACTCTATTTGGCATGGTATATTGGTATATGATTGGCTGAAGTGGGTTATATAATTGCTGTATGAACTTTGTGGATAAAGGTCAAATTGTGGACTTACTAATGATATTATTAGATATTTATATGCAGTGTTTACTATTTTAGGGTCAGATATTAAAGGTGGAGTAGTAGCTCCAGAACTAAAGGCCTCTGTGGGAGAAGAAGAATACATTTCCTGCTTTTTCTTCAAATACTCAAAAGACTTTTTGGTCCAGGTAAGGGTGACATACTACAATATCAATTTAAGGCTACTCAAACATGTTGGCTCCAAATTCAATACAGGAAATTTAGTCCATATTGTGGACCAGACATTACCACTAACTCCTCTGATTTAAAGTAAAATGGTTATAAAGACTGGACATTTTTTACTATAATGAATTTCCTGCATTAAGGTTGAAATCAACATTTCCCTGTGTCTGTATTGCCTCCTCGCTCTCCTTTGTACCTATACCTGAGTCTTTTCTCGATCCAGAACTGTGCCCATCTGTACTGGCGTTCTCCTCTCTCCCTGCCCATTGGCTCCTGCTGCTGTCAATCAAACTCTGTGAGCAGAGAATGGGGGTGGGGCCGAGCTGTGCTGTCTGTGTCTATGGACACTGGAATTGCAGCTCAGAAGTGAGCCCGCAGGTGCCCACCATTTTCCTGTGTCAATTAAAATAAAATTAGTGCAGCTTCCTATGAGAGCCCTCGGAAAAGAGGAGCAGAGAACGCTTGTGGGGGACCCAAGAAGAGGAGGTTTGTTATTTTAAAAATAGAAGTTGAAGCTTTATAATCACTTTAAAATAAAGTGAAACTCCTGTTTTACTGACAAAAAAATAGTCCCTTCTAGGACTGGCCTTACACTGTGTGGGCAATTATAAGGCACGTGAATATTTTGACCAAATCATAATTTTTATGCATATTGTCCAACTCCAAGCTGTAAAAATGTTAACGCCTATGGGATTTAAAGCATATCAGGTTATTTGTGTAATGAGGGAGGGTGTGGCCTAAGGAGATCAACACCCCATATCAAGGTATGCAAAATTATTAGGCAGCTTCTTTTTCTCAGGCAGAATAAGCCAAAAAAGAGATTTAACTGACTCTGAAAAGTCAAAAATTATAAAAAGTCTTTCAGCGGGATGCAGACTTTTGATAAAGAGATATAAGTTATTGGTGCGTGATCACAGAATCCTCAAACGTTTTGTTGCAAATAGTCAACAGGATTGCAAGAAACGTGTTGAAAAAAAGAGGCAAGTTATCTGCCAATGATTCGAGAAGAATCAAACTTGAAGCTACCAGGAACCCATTATCCTCCACTGCTGTCATATTCCAGAACTGCAACCTACCTGGAGTGCCCAAAAGTACAAGGTGTTCAGTTTTCCGAAACATGGCCAAGGTAAGGAAGACAGAAACCCAACCACCACTGAACAAGACACATAAGTTGAAACGTCAAGACTGGGCCAAGAAATCTCTTAAGACAGATTTTTCAAAGGTTTTATGGACTTATAAGATGAGTGATTCCTCACAGACCAGATGGATGGGCCTGTGGCTGGATCAGTGATGGGCACAGAGCTCCACTTCCATTTAGACGCCAGCAAGGTGGGGGCGGGGTACTGGTATGGGCTAGTATTATTAAATATGAGCTAGTTGGACCTTTTCGGGTTGAAGAAGGATTCAAAATCAACTTCCAAACGTACTGCCAGTTTTTAGAAGACAAGCAGTGGTACAGGAAAAAGCCTGCATCTTTCAAGAAGACCATGATATTTAGGCAGGACAATGTTCCATCGCATGCATCGAAGTACTCCACTGCATGGCTAGCCAGTAAAGTCCTTAAAGATGAAAGAATAATGACATGGCCCTCTTCTTCACCGGATCTAAACCCTATGGAGAACTTGTGGGCAGTTCCTAAATGGGAGATTTACGGTAAAGGAAAACAATACTCCTCTCTGAACAGTGTGTGGGAGGCTATGGTTGCTGCTGCACAAAAAGTTGATCATCAACAAATCAAGAAACTGACATGAATGGAAGGCTTATGACTGTTATTGAAAAGAAGAGTGGCTATATTGGTCACTGATTTATTTTTTTAAATGTCCTAAATGTTCATTTGTTTATTATTTTCACTTTAAGGTCCCTTTCACACGGGGCAGATCCGTTTTGACAGACTCTGCTTGCTTAGCAAGGATCGCTCCGCTGATCCCCGCTGAGCAGGCGGAGGACAGGTCAGAGTCCCTCTCTCCTCTATGGGGAGATCAGATGAAAATGGACAGCATGTCCCATCTGATCCGACCCGCTGGATGGATGGCGAACATATCGCCATACGTCTGTTTTCAGTGGATTTTGTCAGATCCCATGTCAGTGGATCACACAGTCCACTGACATCTGTCTCCCCATAGAGGACAATAGGTGGCCCGATCAGTTCTGCTTGGAAAACAGACAGGCGGACCTGATCGATCCGATCGTGTGAAAGGCGCCTTCTAGATGGAAAAAAACACACGTGAAATGGGAAAATTTTCGTTTTTCATTTAGTTGCAGAATAATTCTGCACCCTAATAGTTGCCCAATAATTGTACACACATAAATATTCTCCTAAAAATGCCAAAACCTCACTGTTACTTTCTTAAATATTCAGGTTTGAGGTTTATTAACATTTTGGATTGACCAAGAGCACTGTAGTTGTTCAATAATGAAATGAATCCTCGAAAACTTGACTAATAATTGTGCACACAGTGTAGATGGATTGTTCTTTTCGATCAGCCACGGGTATGATTAGAAAAAAGAGAGAATTTAATTATCCATGCAAGCAAAGTGGATGGAGGAATCTTCCCCGATGTGCTATTGTATTCTGACAGTAAGGAATTCCTCTGCTGTCAGAATAAACTGATCAGCACTGCAGCTGCTGATTAAATAAAAATATTTCAACAGTCCCATCCAACAAAGGCCGATCGTTAGATCGACTTCTATCAAGCTGGAAAGGGCATAGATGGATTGAAGTTTAGCCAATGAAGCAGCCATGCTTTGATCCAGCATTAGTGAAATTTTTATATTGCAATGACAATATAACATTTAGTACAACATGCTTTTGCGCTGCAGCTATTGATGTAAATCTGTCCAGTGACCTTTTTAAACTTGTTAACTTATAAGTAAGACAGTAAGCCTTTTATTATAATCACATGACAATTCTCAGCACTGTTATAAGAAGATTTGCTCCGCTACCACTGGCTCTTCATCTCAAATATTTTTCCCCAGTGCCTGTTGTGCCTCTCGCTGTTCCCTGGAAGATGGTAAAATCTAAAGGCCAGTATACACCTACCAAATGTTGGCCAGTTCAGCAGAAACCGGGTGACTTTCGGTACATGTGTCTATTACCACAGTCTATTCAACAGAAGCCAGTCTAACGTCCTGCTTCTGTCCAATATTCCTGCTGGAAAACCAGCATTGTTTCAGCGTTTGCAGCCAATGGTGCTGCTCCTCTCCCTGTTTGATGGGCATGCTTGTTTCATCCGATTTACTGTGAGCCCAGGCTGTCATGAACACACCTCTGGGGTTTGTCACCACATCAGCCTGGGCTTACAATACGAGGCTGCACTGCATAGAGTGGTGCTGGCATCAAAACATCACTGACCTGAAGTTGAAGAGCGCCCTCTGCAGGAAGAAGAGAAAAAAGAACCAAAGTTATCTCCTGGATTTAAAGGCACAGTTAGCCGTTACAAATCAAACTCCCTCACATGCGCTTTCTCTACCCTGATGAAGTAGTTTTGGGCTCAGCTCATTCCTATGATGGTGGGGGTGAACAACAACATCTTTGTAATGTCCTCGCAACCTGTTAGAATGCCATCTCTAGGAGTTTTTCAGTCTGGGTTCGGGAGGTACCTAAATGGCCTACACCTATAGCAAGGGCATTATTCAACTTCAGACAAAGCTGCACGGTTTATAGGCATAGGCAGTGGTTTGGTAAAGGTGAACTATGCCTTTTAGGCATGCATAAAGAAGTGTGGGGGACTATTAATTCACTGGAGCTCCGCTTTAAAAACACATTACTGTTGTAAAACAATGCTAAAAATGCTGACGCTATATAAATACAAGGTGATAACAATTCAACATATTTTTACCTCTAGGCACTTATGCAGATATTACACCAGAATATCCTCTACTCAGATTCTGAACAAGGTCTGCAGGTTTATCTGAAGCCTTTCCGAATCCTCCTTAGCCTTCTGGACAAGCCTGAGATAGGTAACATGAGTTGCCCTTTCACCAGCTTTATCATTGTATTACTTAATATGTGTATTTGCTCTAATTTGTGTCTCCCAATGGGGTGACTTCATCCTGCTGTATCTGGTCTCCCACATTACACAGAACATGGATATGCAATAATTTTAGTAAAAAATAAACTGCTAAATATCTTTTCTCATCAGCAGTATATAGCAGTCCTATGACTTATATCAGTGTCTGGTTAACCACTTGCCGAACGCCGCACCACTATTTACGTCGGTGGTCAGCCCCTCACAGGCAAAGCGACGTAGGGCTACGTCGCTAGCCTGTGATCGTCTAGTCTAGGGAGCGAGCGGCACAGAGGCGCGCTCCCGCGTGGTCACAGACCCCCCCCCCCCGCGCGTGTGCCCAGCGGACCCGATGTCCGCCGGTCACTCGCGATCGTCGGTGGAGAGGGAGAAAGGCAGGCGGCTAATGTAAACAAGCCACCTGTCATTCTCCCCTGTGTATGAATAGTGATCATACGGTTCTACTATGTATGTTGATCACTGTTCCTACACCTCAAGCCACAGCCAATCGCAGTTAGAATCACGCCCCTTGGGACACACACAACCCCTCCCTCAAAAAAAAGTTAACCCCTTTACTGCCAGTGTCATTTTACAGTAAGTGCATATGTATAGCACTGATTACTGTAGTAATGTCACTGGTAACCCCAAAAGTGTCAAAAATGTCAGTCAAGGGTCCGATCTGTCCGCCGCAATGTCGCAGTCCCGCAAAAAAAATTGCAGATCGCCACCATTACGCGTTAAAAAAAAACAACAAAAATGACAAAAATCTTTCCCTTTGTTAGTAAACGCAATAACTTTTGCGCAAACCAATCAAAATACGCTTTTTGCAATTTTATTTTACCAAATATATGGTAAAAAAAAATTGGCCCAAAATGTTAAAAAATTTTGATTTTTACTTTTTTTTTTGGGGGGGGAATTTCATATAACAAAATGTGAAAAATATTGTTATTTTTGCAAAATTTACGCTGTTTTTTTGTTTATAGCGCAAAAAGTAAAAATCACACAGGTGATCAAATACCACCAAATGAAAGCTCTGTTTGTGGGAAAAGAAGGACGTCAAATTAGTTTAGGTATAGTGTCGCACGACCGCGCAATTGTCCGTTAAAGTCACGCAGTGCCGAATCGCAAAATAGGCCCTGGTCAGGAAGGGGGTAAAATCTTCCGGGGCTTAAGTGGTTAAAGCTTGTAGGAGTAGTTTTCATACTGCACTGAGCTGTCCTATCAGAATTCAGGACCCCTAACCCTCTGTCCGGACAGCTCTGATTGGCCCTGATCACATGCATTCTCACAAGAAAAAAAAAAAAAAAACGCTCTAACAATACACACCAAACTGAGCATGTGCAGCCTGACTCCATTTACTCTGTTTTATCCGGACATGTTTTGGGGCAATACAAGATTGGGAGGATCTGTGCTTACAGGATCAAACGTCTTTTTTACACAATACAGAAGATTAACCTCGTGTGTTCCAAAGTGAGTATAACAAGCACACTTATATAAGGATTATAGGGTGCTTCTGTGGGAGCAATCAGTCTTTAAACACACAATGTTAGCCTCCTGTGTAGGTGAATGGTTTCTTGGCTCTCCCTAGGGCTGCTCTTCCACAGAGAAGAAGCACGCTCCAAAAGGTAACATTAAATGGAAAAAGAAGGGCACCTCTAAGTGCAGTGTAAAACCATTTAATGACATACAAATGAGGAAGACTTACACAATCATTCGTAAGAAGCAGGCATGTAGGGACATCACAGGGGTTCATTCCATAGACTCCCTGTTGGCTCCCTTTCCCTGAAGCCGACCAGCAGCGTAGGGGGATGGAGAGGAGAGGCGTGGAGCACTGGGAGGAAGATGCCGAGCCGAGGTCGCGGTGGAACGCATGCCTCCCTCATGGACCGCAGGAATGTGGTGACGTCACAGCGGCAGTAACGCGTTTCGGAGCATGCGCAGTAACGCTCCTTGTCAGACCAATGGTCGAAAGGAGAAAAACTGCAATAGAAATAGGGGAGGAGGCCGGAAGACAGATGAAAAAAACAGAAACTTGTTGGAAAGAGGGCGGAAGATGGTAGCCTTGCCTTCCTGTTGGCAGCCATCCAGTGTGGAGGTGGGTTCAGGAGAGGCAGCCAACAACGGAAGCCCCGTAGAAACTCTATGGGTGACGTCACTTTCCAGGCATTTCACAGCTGTTGTTGGTCCTCTCCTGCACAGACCTTCCAATAGTTAGGTTTTGCCTGGAGTTACACTTTAAATCTGAATTTCTTGCAAGCAGCTAAATACATGTTTACAGTACATATGGCAACTGTGTTAGCTGGCAAAGGATTTGTAAATCTGTTTAGCCAGTTTTGTGGTACAGACCGCTCTGCCACACACCAGAGACAGATGCACGACCTCAACTGCAGCAGCACAGCTTAGTAAAGGACACATCCCTAGCCTGCAGATTGTACATTGAGGGAGCAGCATCTGCACACTTCGCTTTCTGCTCCTGTCAGCATGTTCTTTACACTACACGCTATACCTCTCCCAGTATGATTCATTGCAGGAGGCTGAAATTGGGACATACACCAATCAGCCATAACATTATGACCACTGACAGGGAAAGTGAAGCCACTTGAAAGTGGGTGGTATATATTAGGCAGCAAGTAAACATGTTGTCCCTTAAGTTGATGTGTTAAAAGCGGGGAAAAAAGGTCAATCTTAAAGTATAACTAAAGACAAAACTTTTTTTTTTGGTTTTGGATAGAGTGCAGAGGGATTAGAACACCTGTCAGGTTTTTTTATTGTGGTCTGTTATCCTGTTCTGTAGATTAATCCCCTTTATTTGTCCTTTTTATCATTATCATTGAAAGTAAAAGTAAATTCCACATTTTGGGTTGTCCCCAGAAAAGTAATAGAGCAGAAATCTTCCAATGGGGACACTAGTGACCTGGGGCCCCAAGGAAATCCCTTAATTTTCAGGGATTTCCTCTCACTTCCTGATTGGCTATGGGGCAGGAAGTAAAGGTAAATCTCCACAATGGGACAAAGATGAAAATAAAAAATCTGACAGTGGTATAACCCTCCCTTGCTCTATACAAAATGGAAAAAAAAGTTTTGCCTTTAGTTCTACTTTAAGGATTTTAGTGACTTTGACGAGGACCAAATTGTAATAACTAGATGACTGCTGAAATAAGTTAATGCTGGTTCTGATAGGAAGGTCTCCGAACACAAAGCACATCTCTTTGTTGTGTATGGGGCTGTGTAGCCGCAGATCAGTCAGGGTGCCCATGCTGGCCCGTGTCCACAGCCAAAAGCCTTTACAATGGGCATGTGAGCATCAGAACTGGACCAAAGAGCAACGGAAAAAGGTGGCCTGGTCTGCAGAATCCCGTTTTTTTCTTTTACATGATGTGGATGGCTGGGTACGTATGGGTCACCTACCTGGGGAAGAGATGGCACCAGGGTGCACTACGAGGGAAGGCAAGCTGGTGGAGCCAGTGTGATGCTTTGTCCATGCCTCAATAGTTTAGGGCTGTTTTGGCAGCAAAAGGGGGACCTACTCAATATTAGGTGGGTGGTCATAATGTTATGGCTTTCAAGTGTATATAGGTACTTATACAATCTACCTTTAACCACATGTAATTCCTTTAATCACATGTAAACAAATTCAGTTTTTTGGCATTTCCTTTCCTCAGGGCTGTCACTGTGTGAGGAAAGGAAAGCCGATAACTGGCTATCCTGTGACAACAGACATTTACACTGATAAACAGGGCACTGATCTTCAGTGCAGTCCCATCAGTGCCAATCAGTTCTCATCAGTGCAGCCTCATCAGTGAAGAAGAAAAATTACTTTAAACATATTGGAAGAAAAATTACTTATTTGCAATGTTTTATAACAGAAACAAAGAAAATTCTGTTTTTTTTTTTGTTTTTTTTATTTTATGTTTTTTTTTCATTTGTTTAGCAAAAAATAACCTCAGTGGTAAATTAAATACCACCAAAAGAAAGCTCTATCTGTATCAAAAAAATGATGAAAACTTCATATGGATACAGTGTTGCATGACTGCGCAATTGTCATTAACATTGCGACAGCACTGAGAATTGGCCAGGGCAGGAAGGGGATAAAAGTGCTCAGTAGGCAAGTGGTTAAATACATTTAACAAATCTTTAATATATACATAACTGCCGTAATTGGTGTTTCCTGAATATCTGCCTGTAGTTCATCTTTTGGCTACGTTCACATCTTGGCGTTGCTATTTACAGGCGTTTTTTAGGCGTTTTTTCAGTCGTTTTTAACAGGCATTTTTGTGCAGGCATTTTTAGGTTGACAAGCGACTAATGGAAATAAATAAAAACGCCTGTAATCTGCCCAAAACAAAGCTCATGTACTTTTTTGAGCGTTGGGCATTTTTCTTAAAACGTAAAACGCTCAGATGTTAACAGGGGCCATTGAAATGAATAGGATTTGTTTTGTTGGGCATTTTTTGAGCTGATCCTAGAGAAGAAAAACTCCCCAAAATGCCTACATGTGAACTTAGCCTTATAGCTTTGTCTAGATATATATAAGTGATACTTCTGCCCTGTGTGGTAGCTGGCAAGTTGAAATACATTGTTTCTCATATTCCCTGGGGACTGCAGTTCTGAGATATTTCCACCTGCCAATGCCATTACAAAGCTAAATAAGGCTTCATATTCCGCTAATGCAGTGGTTCTCAACTCCGGTCCTCGGAGCCCACTAACAGGCCAAATTTTAAGTATTGCCTTAGGGAGATGCAGACTAGAATACTGCAATCACTGAGCACCAAATGATATCACCTGTAATGTATTTTAGTTATCTTGCAAACCTGGCCTGTTAGTGGGTCCTGAGGACAGGAGTTGAGAACCACTGGTGTAATGGATTCCACATCTAGTAGAATTCACAGTAATTGGACAGCTTAGTTTGAAAAGCGTGAGGTCATCATTTTGTGTTTGTGGTGGGAAGATGAAGATGTAATATTGGGCTTAGCAAGTGTAAAGACCTGGACACTGTGGCACTGAGCTATTACCATTTAAACCCGTGAGTGATATAAAATGCCAATATTTGGTTTGGATATCCAGGATCCACCAAAAACTGCAATACTTAGGGGAAGTGTGTGTGTGTGTGTGTGTGTGTGTGTGTGTGTGTGTGTGTGTGTGTGTGTGTGTGTGTGGTGGGGGGTGGAAGACTGATTCTTTCATCATTTGTTTTAATGAATATGTCATATACTGCATTGCTGATGATGTGCCATTTTCCATTTTTCATCAGGTCCCCCTGTGGTGGGAGATTTGTTCCTGGAAGTGATCAGAGCCTTTTATGCATACTGCCGGGATGCTCTGGGGACAGATATAAAGCTGAGTTATGCCCAGACTGGCAGCCAGCTCATAAGGTATTAATAGAAGTGCATGGAAGGAAGTGCCAAGATCAGAATGCTTTGTTTGCCTTACCTTCATTTCATTATTTAGTGCCAATTCAGAGCAGCGCCAGTACATTATAAAGCAAAAAAAAGAATAAAAAAATAGGTACACAACCCTGACTGACCATGATATAGACCCTGGTGTCTGGTGACTATTGTTTATGGTTTGCCTACACAAGGTACAGTGTTGGTTAAATCTGAATTCCAGGTGTGGATTTTATTGCATAGTTACATTAGTTCAGTTTGGACCAGTGTAATTATGCATATTTTTCTCAATGAATGCAAGGCGCACCCTGATTGGATAAGGTGGAGAGGCATGGGAGGTGAGAACGCCAATGTAACTACAGCCCCAAAAAAGTTGGGATGCTGGGTAAAATCTACATAAAAACAGAATGCAGTGATTGGCTAATCTCATTAACCCATATTTTATTCACAATAGAAAATAGAAATCAAATCAAATGTATAGACTGGTAAAATGGATCGTTTTAAGAAAAAAATAAGGTAATTCTAAAAATGATGGCAGCAACACGTCTAAAGAAAGTTGGGACAGAGCAACCAAAAGCTGGCAAATTAAGTGCTACTAACGGGAGAGCTAGAAGAACATTTTGCAATGAATTAGGTTAGTTGACAACAGGTCAGTAACATGATTGGGTATAATGGGCATCTTAGAGAGTCATAGTGTCTCAGAAGTAAAGATGAACAGAGGTTCACCAATCTGCGAAAAAGCTTCATTCATTGTAGAATAATGTTCCTTTACATTAAATTACAAAGATGTTAAATATATCATCATCTACAGTACATATTATCATCAAAAAATTCAGAGAATCTGAGGAAATCTCTGTGCGCATGGGACAAGGCCGAAACAAAATATTGGATTCCTGTGTTCTTTAGGCCCTCAGGCAGGACTGCATTAAAAACGGAGACCTTTTCAGTGATGGGCTCGGAATTACTTCCAAAAATCAAGAAGCAGATGCAAAGAAGAAGCCATATCTGAACATGATCCAGAAACGCCACCATCTTTTCTGGGCCATAACGTATTTAAAATGGTCTGTTGCAAAGTGGAAAGCTGTTCTGTGTCAGAGGAATCTAAGTTTGACATTCTTTTTGGCAACCACTGGCTCCGTGTCCTGTGGACTAAAAGGAGAGGGACCTTCTGGCTTATCAGCGCTCTGTTCAAAAAGGCTTCATCTCTGATGGTATGGGGGTCTATCAGTGCGTATGAAATGGGCAGCTTGCACATATGTATAGGTGGGGCGCAGCATAGTGCGGCGACAACAGTTCACACAGTCAGGTGCAATGAAAAACTTGTATTGATGTAATGCAGCAACAATTCACAACAAACCCAGTTGGACGGCTGCCCAATTGGGTACACGCATGGTTTCCAACAATGTGAAGAGAGCAGGTATCAGACGAATTGACAACGTCTGGTAAGAGAGCAAAATGTGGCCTGGTCATCTCGTGCCCAAGCAGGGTGTAGCCCAGAGGAGTTGTGACCCTATGTTTTCCCTCCTCATTGGGAACCTTGCACTGTCCCGAACAGGCGGGGGTACCTTTCCCTACTCTACCAATTCGCATAAAGCGTGCCAAACCTTGGAGTTAGAACCTTAGGTAGACTCTCGGCCTGACCCATGATGGTTGCCAGGGTCACATGGGGTGGCAGCATCCAACCAAATAGCTTCCCCAGTATCCCAGGAAACCATTGAGGAACCTTGTTCCTCTTAACTCCCTGTCCAGCTGCAGAACCGCTACAGGTGAGCGCCATCTGCAGTGGAGAAAATAGACTGCACCTGACTACATATGGAAAGGGGCAAACAATGCTGAAAGATATATCAAGGTTTTAGAGCATCATATGGTCCCATCCAGACATCGTCTTTTTCAGGGAAGGCCTTGAAAATTTCAGCAGTACATTGCTAAACTGCATACTGAATCTATGACAACAGCATGGCTTCGTAGTAGAAGAGTCCGGATGCTTAACTTACCTGCCTGCAGTCCAGACCTTTCACCATTTGAAAATATTTGACACATCTTGACATGAAAAATGCAACAAAGAAGACCCAGGACTGTTGAGCAGTTACCATCCTATATCAAGCAAGAATGGGACAACATTCCTCTCCCAAATGTCCAGCAACTGGTCTCCTCGGTTCCCAGGTGTTTACAGAGTATTTTTAAAAGAAGAGGGAATGCTACTCCATGGTAAATATGGTCCTGCCCAAACAATTTAAAAAAGTGTTGCTGCAATCAGTTTCCAAATGGCGTTATTTTTTTCTGAATATTACACATAAACTATGCTATATTTCCTATTGTGACTAAAATATGGATTTATGAGATTTGTAAATAATTGCATTTCTGTAGATTTTACACAGCGTCCCATGGGTACTATCCATAGGTAATAATACGGTGCTGTCTCCTTGCTGCTATAACAGCCTCCAGTCTTCTGTAGTTTGGATTGTATATGTGGGAATTTGTGCCTATTCAGCCAAAAAAGCATTTGTGAGGTCAGGCACTGATGTTGGACAAAAAGACCTGGCTCACAAACCGCTTTCCAATTCATCCCAAAGGTGCTCAGATTTGAGGTCATGGCTCTGTCCAGGCCACTTAAGTTCCTTCACACCCAACTCAACAATGTCTTCATGGAACAGAAAATGGCCTTCCTTAAAACGGTTACCAAGGTTGGAGGTGCACAATTGTCTAAAATGTTTTTGCATGCTGTAGTATTAACAGTACTCTGTACTGGAAACACTTGAGCTGAATAATTTGGAGGGTTGTCCACGTACCTTTGTATGTACCACTCCTTTTGAGCTCTAATAAAATTGTAAAGGGCTGTTTTCTGAGACTAGAGATGTTCAGGAGTTGTGGGATTGGTATTGAGTAATTTCAGGAGGGCTTAGCGGGATGAGTAATTATAGTTTTAATGAAAATAACCTTTTTCGTACATTTAGTTCTTTGTTCTTTCCTGCCTGTTGCCATGACTTCACTCGTTAAAAGGAAAATATCTTATTGTGATAACTTTGTCTTTCAGTGCAATTAAGGAAAACAAGAATGCTTCAGAAATTGTGAAGACAGTCAATCTCCTCATCACATCTCTCAGCACAGACTTCCTATGGGATTACATGACTGTGTGCTTTGAGCAGAGCTTCAGGTATAGCCAGCATAAGAGAAATCAGCAGGGTATTAGTACAGGGTGCATGTCAATACAACGAAATCTGTAGGGTATTACTACAGGGTGCAGGGAATTACAACGAAATCTGTAGGGTATAACTACAGGGTGCAGGCCATTACATAGAAATTTGTAGGGTATTACTACAGGGTGCAGGGAATTGCATAGAAATCTGTAGAATATTACTACAGGGTGCAGGGCATTGCAGAAAGATGTGTAGGGTATTAGTACAGGATGTTGGTCATTACAAAGGGAAAATCTGCAGGTGATTAGTACATGTACTGGTTATTACACTGAAATCTGTAGGGTATTGTACAGGGTGCGGGTCATTACATAGGAGAGATCTGCAGGGTATTAGTACAGGGTGGGGGTCATTACATCGGGGAAATCTGCAATGTGTTAGTACAGGGTGAGGTCATTACATAGGAGAGATCTGAAGGGTATAAGTATGGGATGGGGTGGGAGGGGGTCCTTACATTGAAGAGATCGAAAGGACATTAGTACAGGGTGATAGTTCAGGGTGGGGATTATTATATAGGATAGTACTGGGGGGTATTGCTACAGGATGGGGAGAATTGTATAGGATAATACTGAAGGATATTAGTACAGGGTGGGGATTAATACATTGGAGAGATCTGAAGGGTATTAGTCTATGGGGGAGAGGGTAAGGGGGTCATTACATAGAAATCCGAAGGGTATTACTACAGGGTGCAGGGAATTACATAGAAATCTGTAGGATATTATTACAGGGTGCAGGGAATTACATAGAAATCTGTAGGATATTACTACAGGGTTCAGGGAATTACATAGAAATCTGTAGGATATTACTACAGGGTGCAAGGAATTACATAGAAATCTGTAGGGTATTACTACAGGGTGCAAGGAATTACATAGAAATCTGTAGGATATTGCTACAGGGTGCAAGGAATTACATAGAAATCTGTAGGGTATTACTACAGGGTGCAAGGAATTACATAGAAATCTGTAGGTATTACTATAAGGTGCAGGGCATTGAAGAAACATTTGTAGGGTATTCGTACAGGGTGTTGGTCATTACGAAGGGAAAATCTGCAGAGTATTAGGACAGGGTGGGGATTATTACACTGAAATATGTAGGGTAAAGGGTGCAGGTCATTACATAGGAGAGATCTGCAGGATATTAGTACAGGGTGGGGGTCATTACATAGGAAAGATGTGCAAGGTATTACTATTGGGTGAGGTCATTACATAGGAGAGATCTGAAGGGTACAGTGAGAGAAAAAAGTATTTGATCCCCTGCTGAGCTTTTACGTTTGCCCATGGACAAAAAAAGGATCAGTCTATAATTTTAATGTTAGGTTTAGTTTAACAGTCAGAGACGGAATAACAACAAAAAAATCCAGAAAAGGGCATTTCAAAAAAGTTATAAATTGATTTGCATTTAATGAGTGAAATAAGAATTTGATCCCCTATCAATCAGCAAGATTTCTGTCTCACAGGTGTCCTCTATACAGGTAACGAGCTGAGATTAGGAGTGCTCTTTTAAAGGGAGTGCTGCTCATCTCAGCTTGCTACCTATATAGAAGACACCTGGGATCCAGAAATCTTGCTGATTGATAGGGGATTAAATGCTTATTTCCCTCATGGCCAAGACCAAAGAGCTGTCCAAGGATGTCAGGGACACAATTGTAGACCTACACAAGGCTGGAATGAGCTACAAGACCATCGCCAAGCAGCTTGGTGAGAGGGTGACAACAGTCGGTGCGATTATTCGCAAATAGAAGAAACACAAAATAACTGTCAATCTCCCTTGGTCTGGGGCTCCATGCAAGATCTCACCTCGTGGAGTTTCAATGATTATGAGAACGGTGAAGAATCAGCCCAGAACTACATAGGAGAATCTTGTCAATGATCTTAAGGCAGTTGGGACCATAGTCACCAAAAAAACAATTGTTAACACACTACGCGGTGAAGGACTGAAGTTCTGCAGCGCCTGCAAAGTCCCCCTGCTCAAAAAAGCACATGTACAGGCCTGTCTGAAATTTGCTAATGAACATCTGAATGATTCAGAGGAGAACTGGGTGAAAGTGTTGTGGTCAGATCAAACCAAAATCGAGCTCTTAGGCATCGACTCAACTTGCCGTGTTTGGAGGAGGAGTAATGCTGCCTATGACCTCAAGAACACCATCCCCACCATCAAACATGGAGGTGAAAACATTATCCTTTGGGGGTGTTTTTCTGCTAAGGGGACAGAACAACTTCACAGCATCAAAGGGACGATGGACAGGGCAATGTACTGTCAAATCTTGGGTGAGACTCTCCTTCCTTCAGCCAGGGCATTGAAAATGGGTCATGGATGGGTATTCCAGCATGACAATGACCCAAAACACATGGCCAAGGCAACAAAGGAGTGGCTCAAGAAGAAGCACATTAAAGAGGAAGTAAAGTCTGCTAAATGTTTTTTCTCTTTTTTTTTTAACCTGCAAAGTAAATGTATAATGTGCTAATATGCATCGCATTCTAGCACATTATGTGACACCTGCAAATGAAGCCCGCGTCGTCCCTGCTGGAGGCTGCCTCCATCTTCGACGGTCTTCCTTCTGGGTCCGCAGACTTCGACTGTGCTACTGGCCAGAGCTGCGTGACGTCACTCCAATGCATCCGCACGGGAGCCGCTGGTTACGGCACAGGGCTCTGAAGAAACAGCAGGGGTGGTCGTGCGCCAATGATGTCATCGGCTGCATGCAATGTAAATATCTCAATATCTCCTAAACGGTGCAAGTTTAGGAGATGTTTACAGTACCTATAGCCTATACCTCATTATAGGCTTACCTATAGGTACAAACGCTAAAGGTAAGTTTACAACCGCTTAAAGGTACTGGAGTGGCCTAGCCAGACTCCAGACCTTATCCCATATAAAATATTTGGAGGGAGATGAAGGTTCGAATTACCAAACATTGGCCTCAAAACCTGAATGACTTGGAGAGGATCTGCAAAGAGGAGTGGGACAAAATCCCTCCTGAGATGTGTGCAAACCTGGTGGCCAACTACAAGAAATGTCTTACCTCTGTGACTGGCAACAAGAGTTTTGCCACCAAGTACTAAGTCATGTTTTGCGAAGGGATCAAATACTTTTTTCACTCGTTAAAAGGCAAATTAATTTATAACTTATTTGAAATGGGTTTTTATGGGTTTTTTTGTTTATTTTTTCTCTCAATGTTAAAAAATAGACCTACCATTATAATTATAGACTGATAATTTCTTTGTCAGTGGACAAAGGAACAAAATCAGCAGGGGATGAAATACTTTTTTCCCCTCACTGTATAAGTATGGGATGGGGTGTGAGGGGGTCCTTACATAGGAGTGATCTAAAGAATATTTGTACAGGGTGATAGAGTGTTAGTTCAGGATAGTACTTGAGGGTATTGGTGTAAGGTGAGGATTATTATATAGGATAGTACTGAAGGGTATTAGTACAGAGTGAGGATTATTACATGGAGAGATCTAAAGGGGTGTTGCATAGAAATCTGTAGGGTATTAATAAAAGGTGGCAGTCATTACATGGTAAACTTCTACAAGGTATAAGTGCGGAGTTGGGGTCATTACATAGCAGAGGTCTGCAGGGCATTAGTAAAGGGTGGGGGGTCATTAAAAAGGAAATGTGTAATGCACTCTGTATGATTTGGTCCAATTTACAGTCTTGTGACCTCTCCAATTACGGAGTTCTTTCTGCAACACTATGCACTATTCCGACAGAAACCACAGTGCACACCATGAGGCTTGCATTTAATGAATGGCACATAACACAATGGGAAGTGAAAACTATAGTAAAGCTGCTTCCTTTATAGATAAGTCTTTTGGTGCTGTGGGCCACTCCTCTACATATCTGTTCAGATATGTACAAAAGCCCAAAGACCTATTCCTGTGCAATGAGTAATTATTTTCTGTCATTGAATTTTGCAGAAAAGATGTGAACTCCACAGACAGTAGATACGTAGGCCGACCTCCCTGTGTGTCTGAGATGTGCACTCTGCTGGTCTTTCTGTTGGATGTCATACCCCTGGTAAGGGAAATTCTGGAACCATGTCTGTGTCTTTTGTCTGTTTCTCAGTGCTTTTTGCCTCTCTGTCTATTTTGTCTGATATTCTGATATGCACTTTTTCACATATAAACTTCTAATGTGTTTCAGCAAATTTCCTAGAAAAATCTTTGAGGACCATGTGGAAGTTGTGTCTAGTATTGTCAGTGGGCTCCCTGCCACTGATCTTTTCCCCAATATTGATTTGTCATACCTTGTTTTGCATTGTATCTCTGTGGAGGCAGCCATCTTGGTAGTGACATAGTTTTGCTTCCTCATGTCAGAGCTGCCACCCTAATGACTTGTGATTTGATGACTAGAGGGAATATTTAGGAAGCAGCGCAATAGATATCGGAAGCACAGATCCACATAAAGAATGACGCGTAAGCAAAGAAATTCTTCCACTGCATGTCCTGTCCTCAGGTCCAGCAAGGAGAATAGTGAACAGCACAGTAATGGCATCACCAAATCTCACCTGGTGATATTAGTAGTCAGAGGCAACTGTGTTTTAGATGATCTCACTCTGCAGATGTACAGCCATGAGGTTCAAGGCACAGGAATTGCACTGTTGTTTTTCAAGACAAAATATACCTTTCTCTTTTGTTCATTGACAGACACAGCTTCTGCTCTACTTAACCATTAGGTTATACTGCCCCCTACAGAAGTAGGACACTAGGCAGAAAAAAAGTCTGGCTATGCCTATGGGCAGTCCCAGGGGATATACTCCCTCTCTTTGCTATAGGTACTCAGTTTTTTTCTGCCTAGTCAGGAGTAAGGACCTAGTTCCCTGCTGAGATTCCTGGTCCTGGCAATTTTTTTAGATAGAAATTTTTCTCCTGTTTTTTTCCTGTGAGATCTACAATCAACTGCCAGACTGGGCGACGGGCTGGATAATCTAAGTTCCAGTGGTCACCCCAGCCAGCGACCTCAACTCCATGCTAGGTCGACCGCGACATAGCCCCACTGGACGGTGGTGGCCTGCGTGTTAATCGCCTTGTGATGTCACATACGACTGGGTCTCGGCCAGAGTCGCAGCGTTCCTCCTGGCCAACAGCCCCCTTGTTTTGATGGTGAGGGATTCTGTCTGGAGCGGTGCCCGCCTGGTTCCTAGTATGGTGATTTGCTGTCCCCCCCTCTCCCTCAGACACAGTACCCACCCCTCTGTGGCGTTGTAATTCTTCTGACATTGCTTGTAACAAAACTGAGTATCTGTAGCAGAGAGAGGGAATGTAGCCAAACTTTTTTCTGCCCAGTGTCCTACTCCTGTAGGGGGCAGTATAACCCAATAGTTAAGAAGATCAGGAGCTGTGTCCATCAATGAACATTAGAGTAATGGATTTTAAAAATCCTATTTTCCAGAATACTGCTTAGGCGCAAATAACATTTCTAGTAAATCTTCACTTTTTAAGTTCAGGTCCACTTTAAAAGCATATTTAAGGTGGAACAATCCATTAGTTATTGTTATCAGTGTCATCATTTTGCTAACATGGCTTGGATTTTCACAGGTGATGCTCTTGTGCTTCTAATATACTGTGTTTGTTAGGGTAACCAGTCTTGAGACAAACTTGAAGGCTGTCATTGCTGATCTTCCCTCAAAATGCAGGTCCAAAGTAAACATACAGATATGAACTTCTAATTCTCTCTGACATTCCTGAGTTGAATACTTGTTCTAGGTTTGTGAAAACATTAAAAGCGTGGCACTCAGGCAGAAAGCATTTTCAGAAGTAGATCAGCAATGGAAGTAATTTTATTCCTCTTGCAACAGGTTTTCTTTTAAAGTTATGTGGTCGATTTACTAAAAGTGGAGAGTGCAAATTTGATGCAGCTGTGCATGATAGCCAATCAGCTTCTAACTTCAGCTTGTTTGATTAACTACTTCCTTCTTGTGCTATAGCCGAAAGACTGCTACATTGTGGGCTTAGTTTGCTGGGAGGGCATCCATGAACATTCATAAGGATAGTTCAATAGAGTCAAATGGTAAGGCAGTCAGCTGGTAATAACTCCCCATGTAATAGTGTAATATGTTTAAAAAAGCATTTATTATTATTATTTACTATATGATTCAAATCAGCGTTGTTTACACATTAGTAGCACACAATGTGTTACTCCTTTCCCAGTTGAAGACAGTTACGGGGAAACGCGTCGGGCGGAGCCATATTTGTGACGTCATTCTGCACAAGCAGGCTAGTGCTGATCGCTGCTGTGTGTGTTACTAATGTGTAAACGACACTGATTTGAATCTTCATTCTCGTAAGTGTAGTCTGTTTTTTATATATAATAAAATAGATGCTTTTTTAAACATATTACACTACGAGATTTCTCGTTTATCTATGCACATGGGGAGTTATTACCAGCTGACTGCCTTACCATTTGACTGTATTGAACTATCCTTATGAATGCCAGTGGAACAGACATCTACCCCAGCTTGGCTGCTGAGTCTGTCTGGATTAATTAAGGCATGTGTGATCTCTAGATCTACGATTTCTGGTAAGCGGTGTGTATATGTGGTGAAGGGATTTTTCTAAGCACCGTTCTGCTTAGATTCCTTTATGAACACGGATATACACTTTTAATCCATCACTGAAAAGGATTAATAATTCACTCAAAGGACTCTCACTCCTTGAGGTTCTCAAATGGACATAATGTTTGTTTAACAAATGATTGTTTGAAATATTTAATTAGATTCATACACCGATCTTAAGTTTACATGATTAGGGCACCCATTTTCTTAATTTACTGGTTTTATGGTTCTTGTGTTCGGACTATATTGGTTGCAGCTTTTCTAGATAATTTTTTAGATATTTTTTCAGCCACAATTTGTTTTGATTTATTTTAATTGTATCACAGGTTAATTGCATCACTGGTTTATTTCCACTGAGTGGTGGAGGGATTAGCGCAGGATTTTATACTTTTTTATAGTGATATTGCATTGCATTTTTCTGAGAATTACAGAGCTGCAGATTAAAAAGGAAACATCATTTTTATTAACTTCAATTAAAATATGACTTCAGTCGAAATTGTATATGCTATATTTATTTTTTTCTATTATTTTCCCACAAAGGGAGTGGAGTTACCCTTTAAGCTTTGACAATAAAACCTGCAAGCTGATTGGTTTCTATTGAAAACTGAACCAATTTTTGCACTCTCCACTTTTACCACAAACGTGGGGGAGAAGGATTCCCGACCATATGCTTGTATCAGGAGATTTTCTAGATAAGTGAAGGGGTCTTTTCCCTCTGAGCCCTCGGGAGACCTATAAATCTAAGGTTGCAGCGTCTCAGGCGGTTCTCCATGTCGTCTTGTTTAGAAAGAATTTGAGATACCTGGTCCTGCAAGCGAGCAGTGGTGTGCTGCAGCGGGGGCAGGGAGTCCTCCATCCCGCCAATCCGGTGTTCCGCCTCAGCAACCCTCTCCCGCAGCTGCTTCATGTCCTGGCGGATTAGAGAGATGTCCACCTTGACCTCGTCAATTTTGGAGGTCAGAGTGGCCTGGCAAGCGGAGATCGCCTCAAGCACAGTCGCCGTGTCTGCTCCTCCTGTCGACCCCGCGGCCATGCCCGGCTCGGCGCCATCTTGGATCGGGGCCGCTCCAGTCTGCCGGCGAAATTTATCCAATTTAGCCGCTGTTTCCGAGGTTTTCTTTGGCGGCGACATGACCCACGGGGAGCTAGGTATGTACCGGAGGAAGCGGCGATTCGTGGCGGGCTGTAAGGGTGCAGGATGTGAGGAATAGGCTGTACGGTTGACGGAGCTCCAGCTACTCACGTCTTACCGCATACTGCGCCAGGCCACGCCCCCTGCACTCTCCACCTTTAGTAAATCAACCCCCATGTGTCCACAACCAGTTCCAGAGTTTCATTGAAATGTCACATTTATTACATTTTATTTATTATCAATTTCATTATTTAATCGCTTTAATCTCACTAGCTTGATTATATTGACAGTGCAAATGTTCTTTATTATTTAATCATAATTTTTTATCATTATAATCAGATTTTTGTTTGCTTCTTTTGTTAAGTAGACAGGTCACAGTAAAAAGCTGACATTCCTTGTTTCAGGAACTGTATTCTGAGGTGCAGACGCAGTACCTGCCGCAGATGCTCAGTTACATGGCGCAATCCCTCTCCGAGAACATGGACAGTCTCAGTCTGCCAGAACTGACACAGGCTCTGAAGACTTGCTTCAAGGTGCTCAGCAAAGTGCAGATGCCCCCTGCTTACCTGGATGAGTCCATGAGTCCGGATGCTGTAAGCTTTTTTTTCTTTTAACCATTTAACATTCAGTTATTATATCACATGATTATTGTATGGATAATCAAAAATTTAGTTTTTAAAACCTGTATATTTTTATATGTTTAAGAGGATAGCTATCTTAGTCCCATTTATTGATGCCAGCAAAACCCTAAGGACCCATATTCACTAGTGCCTTGCGGTTAACGTGCACGTTATCCCAACACGCAGCAAAACATGGAACATGCTCATTTTGCATGTCAGGTAATGCATCTTGGCAACTCACCTGTGTTGTAGTGCACTTCAATGCCTGTATGGGTGCATTGGAAGCCTATTCATTTTAATAGGCTGACTTAACGCAATGTTCTTGAATGCAAAACATGTCACGTGCTAGCCCCAAGAGCTTGGGTACAGGACAACAGAATGCTTTTACATGCAAAAACAGTGCAGTTCAAATGCATGCGGCTGTGTTTGATCTGCTTTGCCAAACCCTTTTCCAATAGGACATGCTACATTTAAAACTCCAAAACCATAAATGTATATATATATATATATATATATATATATATATATATCTATATATATATAATTGCAAGGTGGGACACCGCTGCTGGATTATATCTGATGGGGCACTCCTTTGTTTCCACTAGACAGTGGAAGGACATATGCATGTCCGAAATTGTTCAGACTAGGGATGCACCGATTTGACTTTTTTGGACCCGATACCGATATCTGACGTTGTGAAATTGCGGATACCGGAACCGATCCAGAGCTACACACAAAGCAAGCGGCTGCAGTACAGAGCAAAGCCGCTGCTTCATTTGTACGGCTCCTCCACTCACAGGTGGAGTGCATCTGATATCACTCCGCCTGTGAGCCGGAACCTATACAGGAAGTAGCAGCTCCCATCCCATACTACTACTGCACCTAGTAAGGGATGGCTGAGCCGTTACCAAGCAAAAACCGGATCGGCCAGTGGATTGGTCAATGTTACCGATCCCCCGATCCATCTAAAATGGCCATATCGGCGCCGATATCCGATCCGTATATTGGATCGGTGCATGCCTAGTTCAGACACTTGTAAATGTATATTTACCTGTAAATGCATGACGATATGAAGTAAACGAGATCTACAATTTTTGAAATTGCTTCTCCAATTATATATATATATATATTAGGGAACGACCGATTATCGGCAAAGCTGATATATCGGGGGCCGATATGCACTTTCCCCGATATATCGGAATCAGCCCCTGAGGTTACTGATATTGCCGATATTTTGGGAATGTGCTTGTACCGGAGTGATGCCTGCAGCTAGAGGCATCACCCCGGTACCGGCGTCCAACGTTCAGCTGTCTTGTAATGACGACCGATGCGGCTGAGAAGCCACTCGGCTGTCATTACAAGGAGCGGGAGGGGACGTCACCCCCACCGCCTTCCGCGGCTCGCCCGGGTCTCCCGTGCCACTGGGAGACCCAGGCAACCAGCCTGCACAGCCGCGGAAGACACGATCAAAGCCGCATTCGGCTCTGATCGGGTCTCCATGTAAAAACCCAGAAGTCATGTCATGACATCACTTCCGGGTACTCGGCGCCAGATTTAAAAAAAATGACAGCATTCAAAACAGCCAAACTTGGCGTTTTGAATGCTTTTAAGTGCAGAGGAGGGGTATGGGGTCTTTTAGATCCCAGATCCCTCCACAACAGTACCTGTCAAGTGCTAAAAATAAAAAAAATTTTAAACGTATGAAAATATCGGCCAATACCGATATTTAATGGCCAAAATATCGGTATCGGCAACCAAAAACCGTTATCAGTCGATTACTAATATATATATATATATATATATATATATATATCCAATTTATTTTCACCTGGTAATCCTGCATGTCTTCCTATGTTTATCACCACTACATGGACCTGATGGGATTAGTAGTTTATAGAGGAAAGATAAGATCGCTTTGCTTTCTGTTTAGTTCTCAGGAAGTGACAAGGACACTGCATTTCTGGCAGCATCAACAGGTATTTTCTGCACTTAGTGAAATTGTTTTTAGCCTGAAAAAAAAAATGAATGCAGCCACCACATAAAAGGACTGGTAGGCTGCAGTATTAATAAACTTTTGGGTTTAGATATGATTTCAGAGAAACACAAATCAGATGAAATGCAGCTTCATGTCTGAGGTAAATGGGAATCTGCTGAGCTGCGTTTGTCATGTGTTTCAAACACATATCAAATGCAGGCAAACAACGCCTGTGTACATACGTTAATTTTACTGTAGTAAGGTCTCACTTTATGGAATTTGTGCTGCACCTTTATCTCCATATGAAAAGGAAGAAAACATGTAGTCACTGTAGTAAGAGAAGTGCCGGTTCACAATGATGCGATGCGGGACACAGCATGTAATTCCCACAGGAATTGCAGCGCATTCCTGTGCAAATTACATGTGGTGTATCTGGGGTGCAATTTGGGCCATGGATTTGTATGGCTCAGATCAAACCTCATTCGCAACAAACTCTTGCAGGACCCTTTTTTTGTCCGCAATACAATCGCACTGCATTTTGCAAACCAATTTCAGGGTGTCGTTAATTTAACATACACTTCGTAATTGGTTCGCATGAACAGGTTGCAATTTTGATGCAAGTGCGGAATCGGCAGCGTATTCGCTGTGAATTTGCACCGCATCTAATGTGAATCGGGCTTAAGAGATCCGATCTAACCCAATCAAGTAAAGCATAGTAAAGCTTATATTTTATATAATGTTTTTCAGGGCCCCGAAGTCAGTTGGGTGAAACGCTGAATAGCTGCTAAGCAGGCATTGGGGCTGGTATGCATAGAAACCGATCCGCTTCTAGTTTTTTTTTTTTTTTTTTGTCAAAGCTTAATTGAACAAGCTGTAGTTAGAAGCTGATTGGCTACCATGCAGAGCTGCACCAGATTCTGAGCACTCCAGTTTTAGTAAAACTCCCCCTCCTGTATTTAATTATTATAAAAATACTTAACACAAATCCCACTTCCCATATGTGTAAGTCTATTAAGTATTTCAATAACATTTTATATATGCTAAGGCCCCTTTCACATGATCGGGTCCACCTGTCTGTTTTTCAGGCGTGCCCGATAGGGCCACCCATTGTCTTTATGGGGAAACGAATGTCAGTGGACATATGTCTGCTGACATCCAATACAACAAAATCTGCTGAAAACAGATATATGGCGATACATTCACCATCTGTCCAGCGCGTCAGATTGGATTAAAATGACAGGCTATCCGTTTTTATCTGATCTTCCCATAGAGGAGAGCAGGACTCTGACAGGCCTGTCTCTGCACAGTGAGCGACAACAGACCTGTCATGCGCCTGCTCAGTGGGGAAAAAGGGATCTGCCCCATGTGAACGGGGCCCAATTGCATGGATAATATTGCCTAACAGGCCTACTAATGACACATCAACATCCCTACACTTTGTTGTGCATTAATTAAATGACACTTTCGCTTGCTGCCACCTAAATGCTTTTCTTTGAATGGCAGCTGTGGCTTGTTTACACGTCAGTTGCTGAGAGTAATATAAACCAGATTACAGTGTACACAGGGCTTTGTTACTGCATTGTGTTTTGCAGAAAGTTTTGTTTTTTTTGTCTCCCTTTACTATCATTATAAACATACAAGGGGTCGATGGAAGATTGGATCCTCTCTGTAAAGTAGCAATTCATTTTTCATCTAAAAAAATGCTCTTTAAAGCAGACTAAGAAAAAAAAAAATATTCTTGCAGTGTTGCCCCACACACTTCAGAGGTTAAATGCTTGTTATGTCTAGGGGGTACCTTCTTCCTCGCTCACTTGTCCGCTGGCAGTCTTCTCTACAACGCTCAGGGTTGTGGGCAGATCAAAAAAGCAAGGGATTTCCAGTCACTACTTACCAACCAGCCGGCAACCAACCGAATTAACCTGTCTAACAGTATGCGTTAAAAACGGGTTTAGTTGCACAGATTTGCAAATACATGCGTAAGCTGCAGGCCACGGTAAGGCACCCTGATATCTGCAGACCCTAACTCTGACTTTAAAGAGTCTCCACAATGAGAGCACTTTTTGTATTCTGGGCAGACCCTCACATATAATGGAGGACTGTTGGTCCTGCATTGTTTGTGATGACATCAAAATGTGACCGCCGTCTGGCGTTCCATTTAGAGGAGGATTCATGGAACCAATCATGTAACGTGAAAAAGGCTGCCAGAGTGAGGAATAAGGTAGCTATGATTAAGCAATGATACAAGTGCGATTAAGCAATGATACAAGTGCGATTAAGCACTGATACAAGTGCAAAACGCATCGGCTGGTTTGTTCCTGCACCGCTGTATGCTGTAAGAATTTTACCTTTTTCAATAAACGGGATTGCATTGGAGTGCCACTGTCCAGACATCTCTTTTGTTTCTACACGTTGAGGAATAAGGTAAATATCACAACACATTTCTTTAGAGCCCATTCACACTAGCACGACTTGTGAGGCGACTTGTGTCGCCCCAGGTCGCTTGACATAACAAAAGCAATGTGAATCAATCAGTGCCGTCTTAATTGGCACTACTGAAGTCGCTCCGACTTCAGAAAAGGGTCCTGTACTACTTTGAGGCGACCTGTGATCCGACTTGTCCCATATACTTCAATGGGAGTCGCCTCCTTATCTTAATTGAAGCGACTTGTGATCCGACTTTCCATAAAAATGGTCCTGAACAAGAAAAAAAGAGCATTTTTCTTATAATTTTTATTAAAACATGATTACGGCTTCTCTCCACCTGGCTTTCTTTCTTGCAGGCATTTATCGGGCATTTTTTGAGGCAGGCATGACTTTTTTTGGATTTAGTGTCTGGGGGTCTAAAAAGTGTACCTGTGAAGTTTCAGCTCTGTAGAATGTCCAGAACCCCAAAAAAATTAGCATTTTTCTTATCATTTTTATTAGAACATGAGTACGGCTTCTCTGCACCCGGCGTTTTTTCTTGCAGGCATTTATCGGGCATTTTTGGAGGCAGGCATGACTTTTTTTGGATTTAGTGTCTGTGGGTCTAAAAAGTGTACCTGTGAAGTTTCAGCTCTGTATCATGTCCAGAACCCCAAAAAAATTAGCATTTTTCTTATAATTATTAATACAGCAGTGTGGTGGCTTTTTTACACCTTGCCTTTTTTATTGCAGGCATTTATCGGGCATTTTTGGAAGCAGGCATTACTTTTTGTGGATTTAGTGTCTGGGGGGTCTAAAAAGTGTACCTGTGAAGTTTCAGCTCTGTAGCGTGTCCAGAACCCCAAAAAAAAATTATCATTTTTCTTATAATTTTTATTAGAACATGAATACGGCTTCTCTGCACCCGGCTTTTTTTCTTGCAGGCATTTATCGGGCATTTTTGGAGGCAGGCATGACTTTTTTTGGATTTAGTGTCTGGGGGGTCCAAAAAGTGTCCCTGTGAAGTTTCAGCTCTGTAGCATGCCCAGAACCCACACTGAACCCACACTGCTGTATTAAAAATTATAAGAAAAATCCTAATTTTTTTGGGGTTCTGGATATGCTACAGAGATGAAACTTCACAGGTACACTTTTTAGACCCCCCCCAGACACTAAATCCAAAAAAAGTCATGCCTGCCTCCAAAAACGCCTGATAAATGCCTGCAAGAAAAAATGCTGGGTGGAGAGAAGCCGTATTCATGTTCTAATAAAAATTATAAGAAAAATGCTAATTTTTTTGGGGTTCTGGACATTCTACAGAGCTGAAACTTCACAGGTACACTTTTTAGACCCACCCAGACACTAAATCCAAAAAAAGTCATGCCTGCCTCCAAAAATGCCCGATAAATGCCTGCAAGAAAAAAGGCAAGGTGTACAGAATCCGCCACACTGCTGTATTAATAATTATAAGAAAAATGCTACATTTTCTGGGGTTCTGGACATGCTACAGAGCTGAAACTTCACAGGTACACTTTTTTAGACCCCCCCAGACACTAAAGACATGCCTGCCTCCAAAGAAAAATGCCCGATAAATGCCAGCAAAAAAAAAAAAAAAAGGAAAGGGAAATTAGGTCACAACACATCCTATTCTGATTGGCCAAATACAAAGTCGTCGCGCTAGAAGTCGCCCCTTATGAGGCGACTTTAGTGGTCGCGGCAGTGTGAACCGGCTCTTACTCTTAGACTTATGTGGAGAGGGGGGCCCCACTGCAAGGGTATTTTTTTTTCTGGTGCCCAGAAGTTGGGCTTTAAAATGTACCCACCCCTCTCCTAAAATATGCACTGTTTACAGAGGGGTGCTGGGAGCATTAAAATGCTGTCCTGGTCCTGGAAGACTGGGCTGTGTTAAGTATTGCTTCTCATCAAACAAGGTCATGAAAACCAAGCTGGGTGGGGATCAAACAATTACCAGTACTGTAAAGGCACAGTTACACTTTGAAGAGAACCTGCCAGGACAGGAAAGCAAATGATATGGGTGTTGTTGTTTCTGGCTTTTTAAACATGTCAGCTTTATGAGCCATCTAGCCAACCTTGGTTTTATTGTCTAGTAACTCACTGACCCGGAACAAACACAAAGTACAGAATGTCCGGCTTTTTTGAGACTTCACTGGTTGCATACTTCTTCCTACTCATTGATTTATTAGGTACTGAATCCAGGATCAGGATGTCAGTCCTTGAGCCTTCACCTTTAAAAACAAGCCGGTGATGACAGCTCATGGCAGGTTCACTTTAAAGCAGAAATAAAGTTAAAAACAAAAAAATTGTGCACAGACAGAGTCTTCCTCACAGAAGGAGCATTTAATGTCTCTTCTACAATAAAGTACACTTACCTGACTGCTCACAATCCTCTGCGGAATGTACACTGAGCTGTTAAAGCACAGCTCAGTTTACATTCTGGCACACTTTCATTGTGCCAGGATGACGTCACTCCCACGCATGCAAGGGACTGACGTCATCCTGTGCCAGCCAATCAAAACATTCAAAGACCAACACCTGGAAGAACCCTAGGAGAAGATGCCGATGCCAGCGAGGGAGTCTTCACGGGCGTCGGACCATTGAAACAAAGGCTGGCCATACATTATACAATTTTCTTGTAAAATTTTCCTTTAGATTTACCAAAACCATATAATATGAGGTCAAACCTAAACATTTTCCTTTCGTATGCAATCAGGCAGGCCCTTGCACTACATAGTTGAAGGTAAATCTAAAAAAAAAAGAAATGGAATAAGAAAATTGTATAATGTATGACCAGCCTAATGGTCCATACACACTATAAAAAAAAGCAGGCGAACGTTTTCGTCTGAGGAACGATCGATGTTCTGATAGTCTGTACACAACTTTCGATAGCACATTGCGACCTTCTGAATAAAAATTTCCGAAGGGACAAACGCCAACATTTTTCTCGTACAGGAACAGAACAAATGATTTTTGTTTAATGTGTACCATTTTCGTACGAGAAATATCAGGTATGAAAAACTGCGCATGATCAGAAACAACAAATAACAAAAAAATTTTTATCGAACATTATTTCAATCCTCTGCTCCTGCTTGCTGTGAAACATAGAGGGAAACTGGCCGATCATTTGCCCGATTTTGTCATAGTGTGTATGGGGCGTAAGACAAGTATGTGCGCCTTTCGCTGTAAAGTCCAACTGAACTGTCCATTTAAATCTGCTAATCACACTCCAGGTGTATAAAAACAAAATGTGTGCAAAGTATTGCAGTTTGTTTCCTTAAGTGCCGGTTCACACTACTTCGACTTGTCAGGCGACGCTGTGCAATGGAACCGTTTTAATCAGAGCAACTCAAGTCGCTCCGACTTAGAAAAAGGTTCCTACACTATTTTTTGGCGAAGTCGGAGCGACTTGCATTGACTTCTATTATGAGAAGTCGTTTGCAAGCCACGATGTAGTCGCGCTGCAGGGGCGACTTCAAAGTCGCCCGAAGTCGGGGCGACTTTGAGTCGGATTAGTGTGAACCGGCTCTTGGACAGCAGTCACAGTCTGAATAGAGAATCGCATACTCCTTGATTGGAGAATTATAGCTTTAACTTGGTAAGGGAACATGTCAGATTCCTGTAGAGAGACCACTGCTTCAATCCTGGGAACATAGATTCCTTATGTGCGGTGTGCTGGCAGGGGACAGGCTTTTTTTACTCAGGCTGTGGATGCTTTCTAACAAAGAGAACTGTAAGACATTGAACACCTGTTTGGATCCACTTTGATTGATTTTAACTGACGTAAACTGAAAGTTCATTTGGGTTTTAGGAAACAAGTAAAGTAAATTTATGATCTCACAATTCCCTCCAGATATTATTGCAGTTGTGGTAGAGTCAGAAAGTCCACTCAGTTTATATTTATTTATGTTTTTATTCATTATTAAGCGGGCTTAAGGGAAAACGAATTGGTTCCCCCGTTCACACTAATAGCATGGATGGGAGGAGTCTCCGCTGCTGGATATTCAATTCAGGCAGCCATGGCACCCACAACTGCCTGAATACAGTATACAGTGGTGCTGCCGAGCAGTGACTGCATCTGATAGGATAGTTATTGTTCGGCTAATAATTTTCCACCTAGCTCAGTAGATATTAAAATGTACTTTTGTCGTGTTAGATGTAGCTCAAATTCAGCAGTAATCAGCTGAAATGTAGGCTGTCTATGGTGGCCTTTAGGTTTGGATCCATTCTTAAAATGACCAAAGAACAAAATCCCCAAGAGTGTGGGACTTTAAATGGCAATGACCAGGACTTGAGTATTAAATGTATTTAAATAAGTTTATTAACAAACAATATATAAGAGAATACGTTTCAAAAGACATAGATGAATAAACAAGCAATTTAAAAATAAGTGGCCATAAGTTACGTCTCGAGGACTGAAGGTGGCTGAGACTTCCAAAGGAGACCAGACGCGTTTCGGTCAATCGCCTTTCTCAACGGTCAAATAGGGACAGATCTCAAAACACATAGGGAAGTCCTAGACAAATAAAGAGAGAGGGGGGCCACAAGTTTTTTAAAATGAGGATAAGTGCAACTATAGCAGTGTAGCTGGTGGAGCAACCGAGGGCAGAGGATTAAAATTAGAGACACTCAACTGGATTTGTTTGGGGTCATTGGCTCAAAGAATGGAAACAAGAGGTGTAGAATGAAAGCCAGGCAGCCAGTATTTTCAGGAGAACTCCGTGATTGCATCCTCTGTGTTTCCCAATTAAAAAAATATATATACCTTTTAAGGTTTTTGAGATTAATGCCTTTTTAATTCTGTCTTCTTAATTCATGCTACAATATTTTTTCCCAGAGTCCATCGAAAGAATCTGTGAATTTGAAGCAGAACGGGGATGCGGAGGTGGAGATCGCCGAAGAGGATCCTGTCTACCCTCCTCTGAAATCTGAAGATAGCGGCATTGGCCTTAGTGCCTCCTCCCCGGAGCTCGCCGCGTATTTGCGAATGCCTAGGGTGTGCCCAGAAAAGGGAGACGTCTGGAAAAAGGGCGGCAGCATTCAGAAGACACTACACTGCATACAAGATCTCGTAGCCACCTTTGCCAGCAAACATCTGTTTGGAATTCATTTGCAAACCCATAAAAATGGCACCCAGGTGACCCCAGAGAAGCAGGAATCTGTGAAGAAAAGGGGGGCGTGGGAGACCAAACAGATGACAGCACCACAATTCAAGCAAATGCTGACAGAATTCTTTACACCGTGGCCATCCGTGTCTAAACAGAAAGGTGATAAGGTGGAATTTTCTCCGTCTGGCTCCCCTAGCAAGAAGGTTAATAAGGGGGGCGAGCGAGAGTGGGACATCGACCGCATCATCCAGAACATGGGGGACATGTCTGAGGACTGCCGAGAGGCCTTCGCTGCTGCCTGCCAGTTCCTGCTGGACTGCGCTACCTTCCCCGTCTACCTGTCTGAGGATGAAACCGAGCAGCTGTACTCTGCTCTCTTCCAAGTACCTGGTATGGGATTGCTCCAAACAAAACAAGGTGGATAAACCACCTATCTCCTGCGCTCAGAAAAGCCGACTCCTTAACTGCTCTGCCCACGAGACTTTCCAAATGGCGTCTTGGATGGCTAGGATCCTGCTGCCTAAAAGGACTGGGGCAGTCCAACAATACTGCAAACAAGAAACACAAAGAAAGGCGCATTGACCTAGCGCATTATCCTCAATATAGGCTTTATTGTTAAAACATAAAAATGGCTACTCACAAGCAAAGGTATAAATCAATCACATCGGACTCAAAATCTTGAGTATCGAGAGTAGTCCATACGAATGTCCCTTGTTCTCAGGTGGCTCTGAGGAAGAGGCGTATGCCTTGAAACGTGTCAGCCCTCATCCTAATAGGACAAGGGACATTCGTATGGACTACTCTCGATACTCAAGATTTTGAGTCCGATGTGATTGATTTATACCTTTGCTTGTGAGTAGCCATTTCTATGTTTTAACAATAAAGCCTATATTGAGGATAATGGGCTAGGTCGATGCGCCTTTCTTTGTGTTTCTTGTTTACCTGGTATGGGATCCTGGAAATAGGCATGTTGGTCCTAGCTGGGCCCCATCAATGCTATAGACTGTGGCCATTTTAGGCAGGGGGGTCCTAGCTTGACCCTATCAATGCTAATGACAGGGGACATTTTAGGCAGGATATTCCTAGCTTGGCCCCATCAATGCTAATGACAGGGCCAGTTTTTTGTAAAATGTTGCAGAATAAGGATCCCAACCTCAGAGGAGAAAGAACACTGCAGGGGGAGTCATAGGTCCACGGAAAAGTGTCTAATGTGGTTTAAAAGACATTTTTCAGACTGCCACTTAGTGTTAAATAAAAACCTCACTAGCCAAATTTAGATACGTGGTCATTGTATGAACAAAAGGAATCCTAAATTAAACTTGGGCTATGCCTATTTGGCAAAACAACAGGTTTACTTTAATACCCCCTCCCCAGCAGAAAATTCTGATTTTCTTTTCACTCCCCCCCCCACTGCTCCATTATCCCTCAGAAGCAAGGAAAGGAAGCCCTGTATAATTTAATCTAAGATTACAGAGAGCTGAGGTCGCTCTCCTTCCCCGCATGTGACAGCCCTGAGCCCATCACCAAGTAAAAATGCAATGAAGTTGGGAGTAGGAGGAGTGAGTCACATACTCCTTCATACTATAAGTATTTCTGTTTGCTGAATGGAGTTGTGGGGGAGCAAGCAAAACGTGAATGCTTCTGGGTATGGGGGCATTAAAGCAAACCTGTTACATCGATCGCATTTCCTTCCTCTAGCCACCTCTGAATTTTAAAGCTGAACTGCAGAATAAGCAAACAATGTCGAAACACAGGAGGCATGTGTATTCTTATTTTTTTTTTTTTTTATTCAGAAATAAAGTTTATTGAATAAACTAAGACAGATTCCAGAACATCTGTCTCACAATATTAAACTACAGCAGATCATTCTTCAGTGGGACATACAATAATAATGGTAATGAAGTTACATAGTGATAAAACCGGGACTCACCGCAGCTGAGGTAGTCAGACCATTGAGGAATCTACAGGAAATCCAAGCAATCATACATATATTTAGCTCTAACCCAGCAGTCAATGCAAGATTAACTCCACCAGTTCTAGGCCTGGTATAGACAACCATCCATCCCAAACTCTGTTGACATGTGTATTCGTACTTGAATCTTGGTGTATTTGTGTGTATCTTCTATATTATTGCAGCAATCCAGTCTAAAACATCTACTGTGCTTTCCCTTTGTGCAGGAGCTTCCTGTAATAAAGACTGATAACTGATGCTCTCTCTCCTTGTGCAGGGTGACTGGTCTTGTCTCCACCCCTTCCTGCAGTTTTCTGCAGGTAGTCTGTAGTGGGTGGAACCTACTGGGTCCCTCCCTCCCACAGCTCAACCTCCTGCACAGGTTATGTACAGCACAGTTATGATGTCACTGCTATCACTGCTACTTTTACCAGGTAATATGGTTTTGCAATGGCCTTATAATGCCTCGTTTCCACTGAGTGGTACGGTACGGTTCGGTTCAGTACGGTACACCTTGCGTTTCCACTGCCAATAGTACCCTTTCATGATAGGCGTGGTGTAGCAGGAAAGCTGTGATAGACGATTCTCTGTCAACCAATTAAAGTTCTGCATAGTGTAGCTCCACCCTCTTGGTACGGTACTAATGTGCTTGGTACCCCAACGAAAGGGTACGGTTCGGAATTAGGGTACCATTCACAATGGAAACGGCATAAATAGCGTACCGTGCCGAACCGTACCAGAAAGCTCAGTGGAAACGAGCCATTAGGATTAGAAGAAAACAAATCTGCTCCTGCAATGAGGCTCTCTGTACTGCAAGGGTACAATGCTTATGTCTAGGGGTGCCGGATTAGGGAAAAATCATTACCTTAGTCAATACCCCAGCAGGGTATCCTTATCAGTGTGACTGGTGCCCAGCAGTCTCCTCTCTAAGCCACTCATGGCCACATTCAAGCTCCCTCCATGTACACTGTAGGGTCAATGGCTCTGCATTGTACATGATGACAACAAAGGACTGGCTACAGACCAGAGCATTGGGGAGAAGATGGCATCTCCGGGGCCAACCAGAGCGTGGGATTGGGTAAGTACCAATGGCTGTTCCTGTACCTAGCAGACATAACAAGCAGTGTTTGTGGTGAGGGGGTGTCCCACTGCAAGGGCAGATGTTTTCTCATTTCTATATTATGGTTTTAAAATTAAAGTTTTCTTCCCAGAGTTCAGCTTTAAGGATTTTGACAGTAGGCGAACTGCTGGGAAGAAGGGAGGGATGGATGATAAGAGAAGTAAGAAGACTGTAGATGAGATAATGTAAACCAGTCTTTCTTCTTGTCTGGTAATCTGTACAGGTAAAATATATAAAACATATCCCATGATGCTTACAGTAATGTATTATAGCATTAGCGCTTAATAGGAATAATCACATGATACAGGGAACTTGTACACAAGGAAGTCATCTTTTCAGGTGTACCCAGGGCAGGATAATTAAAAGTCTCAAAATGAATGCTGGGCTGGATCAATTCCATGGCAAGCGAAAACTATTATCGTTTTTATATAAATGTAGTTTAAAATGGATACCCCAGTTCCACCTCACTATCTCCTGTTTGCTCCAGGTTCAAGTGACGCTGGCTTTCCTCTGTGGTTTAAGTCCTTGATGACCGTGTGCTGCTGTGTGAAGGATTGTTATATACAGAATGTCGCCATTTCCACTCTACTGGAGGTAATTAACCATTCGCAGTCTCTGTCTCTCGTCATGGATGACAGAATGAAACGCTCCAAGATGTCCGGGTACAATGCAGTCTTCGGGAAGTTACAGATGGTCACCGTTCCACCCATCTCACCAGGAATCCTTAAACTTATTGCTGAGAAGACTGATTTCTACCCTGTAAGTTTTCTCACTATTCAAGTGTCAGTTGGCTAAGAGATATTGGACTTGACATCACCCTATCCTGCAACACTTTGATTATTTGTATATAATATATATATATATATATATATATATTACATAAATAATCAAAGTGAATATCATTATGTTTTTTAATTATATAGCAATGACTGTGGCTAACAATTATTGGTTCAGTTTGAAAACAAAAGCTCCCAAATCAGCAAAAGGCTTCCCGATAAGTACCGATGTCAATTTATTTTAATTTTGTTTAAGAAATGTGTATACTAGTCTTATAATATAATAAGTTAACCCCAAAGGCTATTAATATGTTTTCAGACATTCAAAACCAACCAATGGTAAAAACTTCTGGGTGTTACAACCGGCCCCAAGCATTGTTCTTACATTTAAAGGATACGTTTACTTTTGTAGCCAAAACAATAAATGCACATACTGTACTTCATTTTTGCAGAAAATAAAATGTGTATTTATTATTTGCTCTTGTAGGAACCTGCAAAGCATTGTACCCTTTGATTAGTGGATCAGGGGTGCAATGTCAGGCTTCTGCAGACAAGTCCTGCAGCTTTCAGCCCATACCTCCATACAGGCTGTCAGTTTGAAAACTGCAGGGCTTGTGAATGAGCTACATGACCGCTCATCAATACCCTCGCAGTTCAATCAGAACTACAATCCATCAGCCTTGGTGGATGATGATAGTTGTAGTTCATTCATTCATTCACGGGAAACTGTGAATGAATGACGCAGCCGTGAGGGTGGAGCCCCACACAAACTCGCTCTTTTCAAAAAGTGACAGCGGGTGGGGGGAGAAGATCCCCTGCCCGCTGTCACAAGGAGTTGGGGATCGTGGGCACGGGCAGCAGGAGCTGGAACATGTTACATGTTCCACCCTAAATACAGGTGGAACCATGTACATGTTCCAAAAGGTCAACTTATCCTTTAAAGGGAAGCTCACTTTTTACCTAATTGTGGGGAAGTCCTTTCAGATACTTCCTAAAATAAATCTGATACAGAGAAAGTATAGGTGGATGTATTGTACAGTTTTGTAGCATTGTCATTACTTCCTGGAGGTATGTTGCATTCCAGTTCATATTGGTTCAGCATTCTCATTGGTTGCCCTTACAATATCTATTTTGTTATTGGATATATTTTTGGAGCAGATGTCTGACCCTCACTTTCACTGTGGGTAACAAGTAAAGGCTAATGTTAATACTACAGCATACAAATACATTTGTGTGCTTCCAACCACGCAGTAACAGTTTGGGGAAGGCTCTTTTCTGTTCAAACATGACACTGCCCCTGTGTACAAAGTCAACAAGACATGGTTTGATGAATTTGGAAGGTACTCAAGTAGCCTGCACAGGACTCTGACCTCTAACCCTACTGAGCACTCTTGGGATGAATTGTAAAGCTGAGTGTAAACCAGGTCTACCCAACCTCACAAATGCTCTTTTGACTGAAAGAACACAGATTCCTACAGACTTACTGCAAAATTTTGTGGAATGCCTTCACTAAAGACTGGAGGCTGTCATAGCCATAAAGGCATGGTGGTGGAATCTACACTCTTGGGACTTGGGAGAGAGTGGGGGAGATTTACTTAAAACTGGCGTACAAAGAATCTGGTGCAGCTGTGCATATTAACCAATCAGCTTCTAGGTTTACTTGACAAAGCTTAATTGAACAAGCTGAAGTTAGAAGCTGATTGGTTACTCTGCACACCTGCACCAGATACTGTATGCACCAGTTTTAGTAAATCTCCCCCAGAGTGTGAAGGCAAACATTTGGCTTGCCTTTACTCTTACTGTGACTTCTCATTGGTAACATTCAGTCTGAAATGTCAGGCTCAGGCAGAGAAAAAGCTAAGTAAAGGGGCACGTATGAAAATTTATAATATTATTATACAGGATTTATATAGCTCCAACAGTTTGCGCAGCGCTTTACAATGTGAGGCAAGACAATACAGTTACAATACAATTCAATACAGGAGGAACTAGAGGGCCCTGCTCGTTAGAGCTTACAATCTAGAAGGGAGGGTCAAGTGAAACAAAAGGCAATAACCGTGGGGGATGGGCTGATGGAGAAAATGGAGGTATATTTGTTTGGTGTGGGTAGGATAAGCTTCTCTGAAAAGGAGGATTTTCAGAGATTGCCTAAAAGCTAATAGAGTAGGAAATAATCGGACAGATAAGGGTAAGGAGTTCCATAGGATTGGAGAGGCTCTGGAAAAGTTCTGGAGGCGAGCATGGTAGGAGGTGACAAGGGAGCTAGAGAGCAGTTTGTTTTGAGAGGAACGAAGAGAGCGATTAGGTTGGTATTTTGAGACTAGGCTAGTGATGTAGCTGGGGGCTAAGCTGTGGATTGCTTTGTAAGATGTTGTAGGTATTTTGAATTTAATTCTTTGGGTGAGCTGAAGCCAGTGGAGGGCTTGACAGAGAGGAGTAGCGGACACTGAGCAATTGGTAAGGTGGATGAGTCTGGTGGCAGCATTCATGATGGATTGAAGGGGGGATAACCTGTGTAGATGTAAGCCAATAAGAAGGGAATTGCAGTAGTCGAGGCACGAGATGACCAGGGAGTGAACTAAGAGCTTTGTTGTGTCTTTGGTTAGAAAGGGGCGTATTTTAGAGATGTTGCGGAGGTTGAGGCCGCAAGATTTGGACCGCAATTGGATGTGGGGCTTGAAGGAGAGTTCAGAGTCCAGGACAACACCTAAGACCTTGGCATGCGGGGATGGGTTGATAGTAATGCCATTGATATTGACAGAGAGATCAGGGGAAGGGGCACGTGGTGGAGGAAAAATTATAAGCTCGGTTTTGGATGGATTGAGTTTGAGGAAGTGGTGTGACATCCAGACCGACATATCTGATAGTAAATTAGTGATGCGTGAGGAGAGAGCTGAGGAGTAGATAGATAGATTTGGGTATCGTCAGCGTAGAGCAGAGATGTATAGTAACGAAGTAGAACTACTTAAGTACTGTACTTAAGTACCGAAAGGCGGTATCTGTACTTTCCTAGAGTAGAATTTTTTTCTCCTACTTCTACTTTTACTTCCCTACATTTTTTCGAAGATTTCGATACTTCTACTCAAGTATTTTTTTTTTGTGCTGCATAGTTACTCGTTACTTTTAAAACAATTACCATTGCCAGAACAGTAGATGGCAGGTTGCATAAAGCTCAAAAAAATGTGTATAATGTCATTTGTAAATCAGCGCATACGAAAAAAAAGGCTGTGCATAATAAAAGCTGCTATACCAAATCTTTCCAATAAAAAGAAAATATGAAACAAACAAATAAATGGTGCTACAGCGCTTAAAGTGCATCAAGAAACTACTAACAAGCACAGGTTAATCATTTGAAATAATAAAAAACAATATGATGTTCAAACTTTTGACTTCTTTCTTTAATAACTACATAACACAGAACTTGTACTTCTACTTTCAGTACTTGAGTAGAATTTTTTTTTCAAAACTACTGGTACTTTTTACTTTTAGTACTTAAGTAGCAAATTTTTTGAAAAAACTACTTGCAATACTTAAGTAAAAAAAATGTTGAATACTTTAGTACTTCTACTTAAGTAACTTTTTCTGCGAGCACTTCCACTTCTACTCAAGTCACTTTTTGATCGAGCACTTGTACTTTTACTCAAGTAGTAATTTTGAGTACTTTATACAAGTCTGGCGTAGAGATGGTATTGGAAGCCATGGGAGGCTATCAACTGACCTAGAGAGGAGGTGTAGATTGAAAATAGGAGGGGTCCAAGAACAGAGCCTTGGGGGACCCCAACAGAGAAGGGAAGAGGAGAGGAGGAAGTAAAATTGTACATAACGCTAAAGGTGCAGTTGGATAAGTAGGAAGATAACCAGTGAAGAGTACAGTCATGGAGACCAAAGGCATGGAGTTTTTTGAGAAGGAGGGTATGGTCAACCGTTTCAAAGGCAGCAGAAAGGTCCAGGAGTAGGAGTACAGAATAGTGTCATTTGGTTTTGGCCGTTAGTAGGTCGTTTGTCAGTTTAGGAGAGCAGTTTCAGTGGAGTGTTGAGGCCGAAATCCAGACTGAAGGGGATCAAGGAGGCAATTCTCTGCAAAGTGGTCGCACAGTCGGTTGTAGACCAGACGTTCGAGGAGTTTGGATGAAAAGGAGAGCAAGGAAATAGGGCGTAGGTTTTTAAGATCGGTTGGGTCCAGTGAGGGCTTTTTAAGTATGGGGCTGACTAGTGCATGTTTTAGAGAGTTGGGGAAGATGCCAGAAGAGAGGGAGAGATTGAAGATGTGGGTTAGAGAGTGTAGAATAGGGCCAGAAGGTGAACGTAGCATTTGGGAGGGAACAGGATCCAGAGGGCAAGTGGTTAAGTGGACGTTAGCAAGTAGTTTAGCAACCTCACCTATAATAATATACCTGCACAATTATAACTAAATTAAAGACTGAATATCCACATATGTCCTCAATCAGGACTCTTCAACCCTCAGTCTGTTGCTCATGTGTCAAAACATTTTGATGTTTGTACTCAGGAATCCTATGATTTTTTTGTGTGCTGCCCTAAATGTGTGCAGGAGAGGATGCCATTTTTAAGCTTGCATTTTTCACATGCCAGTTGTTGTTTGGTGAGATGATATAACGTTGTTCTCCCGGCAGAGAGTGGCTCATGTTCTTTGGAATCAGCTAAACATGGAGACCAGGGAGCACCATATCACCTGCGTGGAGCTTTTCTACCGTCTGCATTGCCTGGCCCCATCCGCTAACATCTGTGAGGAGATCATCTGCCAGACCCTGCTGGACAATGATAAGGTAATATTCTGGCTTTTTTTCTGGGGCCAATACTAGAACTCAGGACAGTGACTCGCTGACACTATACAAACAAGTGGTTACTGTCCCCACCTCTAACTGGTCACTGCAGCAAAGAGCATTGGAAAGGCAATGCATATGAAAAATTTCCCAGCTCAACTTACCGACCAGCCTGCAACCAACCAAATTGATCTGTCCAACAGTATGCATTAAAAACAGGGGTTTAGTTGCACACATTTGCAAATACATGCGTAAGCCACAGAGCCCCGGCAAGGCACCCCATTATCTGTGGACCTAAACTCTAATTTCTGTGAGTTTCCCAACAATGGACAATGACAAGGTAATATTGTGTCTTTTCTCTGGGGCCAATACTAGACAGGACAGTGGCTCGCTGACACTATGCTTCCCTGAACAATGACTCACTAACACAATCCTAGAACAAAGGCATAGTGACCCTGGGGATCCCAGGTCAATTACACACCCTGATACTGGTGATCCCATAATAATGACACACTGACTATTGGGATCCATGAACAATAGTACGCTTACACTTAAGATCCTGGAACAATTGCACACTGACACTGAGGATCACAGAACAGTGACACACTGACACATGGGATCCATGAACAATGGAACACTGTCACTTGAAAAGCCAGATCATTAACACACTGACATTGGGATCCTAGAACAATGACACATTGACACTGGGGGTCACAGAACAATGACACATTCACTCTGAGGATCACAGAACAATAACATACTGACACTGTGGATCCAGGTCAATGACACATTGAACACTTGGGATTCCAGAACAATGGCACACTGACAGTGGGGACCCCAGAACAATGTCTTACTAACAGTGGAGATCCCGAGTCAATAACACACTGATACGTGAGATCCTATGATACTGATACTGGGTATCCTGGAACAATGACAAACTGACAATGGACATCCCAGAAAAATGCCACACTGACACCTAGGATCCCATAACAATGACCCACTGGCACTTGGGATCCCAGGATAATGGCACACTAAGGCTTCTGATCCATGAATTATGGCACACTGACACTGCCAACATGTGAGGTAATTGAATATTTGTGTGTTATCACTTCAGGATGTATACATTTTTTATTTTTTTACATCTTTAATCTCAGGTGACTAGGCTGGAAGCTTTATTCCGATTCTCAGTAATCTGGCACCTGACAAGAGAAATACAAGGCAGCCGTGTAACTTCCCACAACCGATCCTTTGACAGGTGACTAAAATACAAATAAGAAAACTTGTGCTCTTTTTTTTTTTTTTTTTTTTTTTTTTTTTAGAACCTGATACTGCAGACCTATATTTTGCTCTGAGCCCTTATTTAAAAGTGCAGTTGGGGGGAGAATGTGCGGTTGAGACGTATTTTTGCTGCCTTTCAACCACTGTTTACATGCTGCTGTTGCAATGCCTGACGTGGTGATTGGTGGGCGAACGTGGCACATTCAGGCAATCCGGGAAGCACTGCAGACGTCCTGCAGCCGCATGCAATGCACTTGGATGTGGTGCGTTTGTTGGCAAAAATGAGGTTAAAACAGGCAGTTAGGAGGCGTCACATTGCTTCCTCATGGCTTGTCAGTAGCCTCTGAGGCGCGATCCGAACACGGATCATGCTTCAGAGTAAAGGTAGGTTAGACACACGTCTAAATTTACCCTAAATGTCTAGGCCTTTATTTCTCTGTTACTTCAGTTTGTTTTTTTGCAACATTTTTAAGATATAGTGCATATAAAGGATGATTAGTTGTTATTAATACAGGTGTCAAACCTGCAGTAAGCATGCATGGACAACAGCTTAGGGTTATATTTATTATGCGGCAAATTAATTTTTCATTGGCTCAATTGCAATTAAAGGCCGGATGGACTACCTGCTATAGTTCTAAAACATTACTACCTGCTATAGTTCTAAAACATATTTACCTCCTGAACATTCGCCAGATCATCTTTTTTTACCACACGTATGGATTTCCCATTGTTTAACCACAAAAATATTTAGAAAAGTGTATAGTCTACCATTGCTACCCTTCTTTCTAAAAATACTAGGTACTGTACTTAGCTACCTTTTGGCTTCAGGACTTTCTGAATTACTGACCCAGAACCAACATGAAGCAGGTAAAATCAGAAATCCTGAGTTGGAAATGTGTTTCAAGCCAGTGACTCAGACAGCATTGAAGCCAGAGGGCTTCAGGGCTTCCAGGCATGACAGCCAGATAAGTAGCATTTTCAGAAGGAAAGGTCAAAAATGCACACCTACATATACAGAATAATAAATTAGCCTACTGTTTTGGTTGATGAGGCTGTAGCCATCTGTATTAGGTATTGACATCTGTTCTCCTCTGCAGGTCTCTGTTTGTTGTCCTGGACAGCCTGAACTGTACTGATGGAGCTATCGGTGCAGCGGCTCAGGGCTGGCTGGTGCGTGCCCTCTCTTTGAATGATGTTGCCCGGATTCTGGAACCCGTGTTATTGCTGCTGCTCCATCCCAAGACGCAGAGGACATCTATCCATTGCATTAAGCAGAAGAACTCCTCAGGTATAATATGCAGCTGCCAATTTTCTTTAGTTATAAACCAGGAGCCGCTGTACTGTAATTTACTACCCCCATCAACCTTATTGAGCTCATAATGTTACCATGATTTCTATCATTATTTATTTTATTAGTAATATTAATATTTATTAGTGTAGCCCGGCTAGGATACCTACCTTCACCCCCATTCCAGCGATGTTCACTGTGCAGCCCCGCCTTGCACCGCACAGCCTTTTCTTTTGAAAAAGTTCTCGCCAGCTCCATTTCTTTGGTGCATGTCACAGGGAGTACAGTTCTCCCATAACAAGTAATGGGGCTGCAATGTGCATGCACACTGAGAAGTTGCTGGATTGCTTTTGAGGGGGAAGGGGGTCATAAAAGTAAATCTTGTACTAAAAAGCTGTCCATTAGGCTGGGTTCACACTGCTGCAACTTGAAATTCGACTTGGAAGACCCCAAGACATGTGAAAGCTCATGTTAGTCAATGAGAACTGTCCTCATTGGCACTACTGAAGTTGCTCCAACTTCAGAAAAGGTTCCTGTACTACTTCAAGGCGACTTCTATTCTATACTTCTAATAAATTAGTACTCAAGTCGCCAGGAAGTTGCACCGCAAGTCGCGCAACTTTCAGGTTGCAGCAGTGTAAACCCAGCTTTAAAGTGTATTTCTATTCTATTTTATAGAAATTTCCATTCACTTCCTGTTCTGCAAACTCTACAACATATGAGAGAAAGTCTCTGTAAAGATAAGGAGATTTCTGATTACTTTCTATCGCAGTGACATGGTCACTAGGACAAATGGAGAAACATGGAGACCACTATTGAGCAGCTCCTTCTGAAAATGCTAGTTGCTTCTTTGCATTACTTTTTAAATCTTTGACCAGCAAAAATCATTAGGCAATTAAAAGACAGAGTTCCTGATCTGCACATTTGGCAGCAACTGAAGTATTGAAGCCGCTTGATCAACATCATGGCAGCCAGACAGTTAGCAATGTCAGTAAGATGAACAAGCAATTCTAGTAAATCCCCCCCCCCCCCCTCCCAAAAAAAACAACCCAAAAAACTGTCAAGCATAAAGTGCAGTTACTTAGAGGTGTTTGCATACTACCCTGCCCCTAGGTCAAATGCCAGACCATTCTGATCAATATATCAACTACCAGGAAGTGTTAGAACTTTGCACATTAGAGCGACCTGAAATTCGGCCTTATGTAGGGTACGTTTTTTTTGTTCAACCCAGTGGGCTGAAAGGAAAAAAACTTAGATTGCCATAAAAATACAAGCAATTTTAGTGTGGTCATCTCCCCCGCTGAGCTATTGTGTTCTGACAGGGGGGCTGCCCACCAGCCAGAACACTCTGATCAGCTGCGGTTTTTCCAGCATGCTTGTCCGACAGAAGCCAGTCATGGGACCGGCTTCTGTCAGACAGGTAGCTGTATATATGGGCCAGTTCCTTCCAAACTGCCCGTTTTTGCCTGATTTTCAGCCTGTGTGTACCCAGCCTTAGCAGCAGGGTTAGGGGCAAACACCTCCAATTTGCATATATTCCTGACATGCACAGAAGTTGTGTTAGTGACAGGGCTGCTTCAAATTAGGAAAAGTTTAGCTTTAAGTTTGTTTTTTGCTTTAAATATAATACAATTTGCATGTATTTTTTTTTTTTTATACAGTGTAATGGAATTCTTTGTTTTCCTCCTCCCTGATCAATTCTTAACTAGCGGAAAGAGAAAGTAATTTCAGTTATCGATCATCAGGAATAAAAGAGTTTCTCTTACGTCCTCCGACAGTCGCCGCCTCTTCATATTCGTCACAATGGGGTTATTGACCTTTGCTCCGTAGGAGTAGCTAGGCAACAGAATATGTTAACCACTTAAGCCCCGGAAGATTTTACCCCCATTCCGACCAGGGGGTATTTTGCGATTTCGGCACTGCGTGACTTTAACGGAGAATTGCGCGGTCGTGCGACGCTGTACCTAAACGAATTTGGCGTCCTTTTTTTCCCACAAACAGAGCTTTCTTTTGGCGGTATTTGATCACCTGTGCGATTTTTTGATCACGCGCTATAAACAAAAAAAGAGCGTCCATTTTGCAAAAATAGCAATATTTTTCCCTTTTTTTTATATGAAATTCCCCCCAAAAAAAAAGTAAAAATCAAAATTTTTTAAAATTTTCGGCCAATTTGTTTTATGCTACCTATGTTTGGTAAAAAAAATCGCAAAAAGCGTATTTTGATTGGTTTGCGCAAAAGTTATTGCGTTTACTAACTAAGGGAAAGATTTTTGTCATTTTTGTTGTTTTTTTTTTTAACGCGTAATGGCGGCGATCTGCGATTTTTTTTGCGGTACTGCGACATTGCGGTGGACAGATCGGACCCTTGACTGACATTTTTGACACTTTTGGGGTTACCAGTGACATTTCTACAGTAATCAGTGCTATACATATGCACTGTTACTGTAAAAATACACTGGTAGTGAAGGGGTTAACTTTATTTGAGAGGGAGGGGCTGTGTGAGTCCCTAGGGGCGTGATTCTAACTGTGATTGGCTGGGGCTTCAGCTGTATGCAGAGTGATCAACGGATCTACATAGTAGATCCATGTGATCAGCTCTCATACAGCGAGGAGAATGACAGGCAGCTTGTTTACACAAGCTGCCTGACTTTCTCCCTCTCCCCCGCCGATCGCAGAGTGGCCGGCGGACATCGGGTCCGCCGGTCACGCGCGCGGGGGGGTCCGTGACCACTCGGGAGTGGGAGCGCGCCTCCGGGGGCGCGCGCTCGCTCCCTAGACCCTCACAAGCTAGTGACGTAGCCCTACGTCACTTTGCCTGTGAGGGGCTGACCGCCGACGTAGATAGTCGTGCGGCGGTCGGCAAGTGGTTAATATCAAAGCTTTTAGCATACCCCACCCCCAGGGGGTGGTCCCCTCAGTCAATACCCTCCTGCTTCCTGCATTCCTACCTCAGTTTCATTTGTCTAGCTCAGGAGTTAGTAGGCTTAACCTGTGCTTGATGTTTTCAGTCTCAGCCTCTATTCTATCTTTTTGATTTTATTTCAAGTGTTTTCTCTTCTTTACTTAGCTGTTATTTTTCAGCATTAGTTTAGTTCTTCAGATGAAGATGATCATGCGGAGCTGGGTCTCGGGCTGGCCTCCCTGGGTACCCGGGGGTTCAGGGCCAGTGGCTTCCCAGCCTGCCATCGAGCGTTCAGCTCAGGTTTCCCTGGCATTTGTGAACGACCCATCCCTGTTCGCTGCAGGGATGCTGCGGTGAGGTGGCTACCTCACCGGACGCCATTTGCGGTTTCGCACCGCAGTTCCACTGCGTCCTGGCTGCGACTCTCCCTGTCCCTAGTGCAGCGGTTTGATCGCTTGTGCAGGTTCCCCACGCCATCCGGATGGTAGGTGTATTCTGTGTGGGGACCTGTCTGTTTTGGGTGTCAGTCTGGGACCGTGGGACCCTGCATGTCTGTGAAAACCTTTGAGCTCCCTGTCAGTAATAGCTGCCTTTCTGTGGGCTGAAGAGGGGGGGGGGCTCTCCTACTCTGCTCTGTGTAACAGGCTGAGAGTTCTGTGAGACATGCTGTATGCTGTGTGTGACATGCTTGTGCAACGTTTTTGGGGCATACTGTGCGGCGACCGCTGCTGCGGTCCGCCATTTTTTTGCAGCGAGCTGTGGTGGCCGGTCTTGTGTGTACAGAGCGGCGTTTTTGGCGCCAAGCGCCGCCATTTTGTCGGCGATCGATCCGGCCTCATGTCAGCGCTGTTTTCTGTATCTGCCTATGGAGCCTCAGCCAGCGTCCATGTTTGTGTAGCCTTTACATAGGCTTCATAAGGGCGGTCAGTCTTGCATCACTTCCTTTTCCTCTGGGACAGCGATCGGTGCAGCAGCCTGTGTGATCCCTCCAGGTTTTACCTTTCCATATTCCTGTATCTTGCCTTGTATTCCTATCCTTGTGGGGGTCAGTGTATTCTGTGAGTGCGGTGGGCTACGCTCGCCGCGACCTTAAAGGGCAGTACTCCTTTTTTTCCTAAGTTACTGGGGCATGGATTCTCAGGAAAGCAAGTTTCCCCCCTCTTTGGTAGGGGGCCAAGGGGCTGCTGCTTCCCCCGAGGGGGCTGATCTGGCTACTATTGTGGCTAACCTAGCTGCTCAGGTGCAGATGCTGGTGGCTGATCGATCCACAAAAAGGCCCAGAGTGTCAATTTCCTCTGATTCAGAGGGCGATGGGGATGCTATGGCTGGAGTGCCCTTCTCAGGGTCTCGCTCATCTCTAGACCTTGCGGGGTCTGAAGGGGAGGCTGAGGTGGAAGGGGTTGATAATTCTCCCCCTGGCTCGTCTGAAGAGCTTGCACTCATGGATGAGTTGGTTGCTTCTATCAAGCAAACGCTGCATTTGGAGGATGAACCGTGTCCTCCTGTTTTGATGTCCTCGTACGGGACGCAAAGGAAACGCACTATGTCGCAGGTTTTTCCTTGCTCTACGGAATTTCAGCGCGCTGTTGATGAGCAATGGCGCAACATAAAAAAGCCTTTTGCTGTGCCGAGTAGGTTCAAGCTGCGTTATCCTTTTACACCAGCTACTGATGAGCGTTGGTGTGTACCGCCTCAGGTGGATCACGCGGTGGCGATTTTGAATAAATCCACTGCGATCCCTGCTGAGGATACCCCGGTGTTCCGGGACCCTACGGACAGGAGATTGGAGTCTCTGGCCCGTCACTCTTACACGGTTGCGGGCTCTATGCTGAAGCCTATTTTTGCTTCCATTATGGCAGCCCAAGCTATTGCGGATTGGACGCAGGCGCACCCTGGTGACTGACTCTGCTTCGCCGTCAACCTTGGCTATGGTGGATCAGATTTATCAGGGTGTCATGTATTTGTGTGATGCGGACTTAGATATGGTCCCTTTGCCTGCGCGTCTGCAGAGTGTGGCGGTGTTGAACCGTCGCCTGATCTGGCTGAAATGTTGGTCTGTTGACCAATCTTCTCGCAAGACTTTAGCTAATTTGCCCTACGCGGGCTCTCGCCTTTTTGGCGAATCTTTGGATACTCTGATAAAGGGTATTTCTGGGGGTAAGAGCACTCTTTTGCCCCAGACTCACAAGTCTAAGTTTGTTTGTGGTAAGAAGAATACCTCGTTTAGACCCTCTCAGGGGTCCTTTCGTGCCTTTCGGTCGCACTATAAGGGCAAGCCCTTCAAAGGACAAGGCTCCCAGAAAAAGCCGTGAGCAGGTAAGCAGAAGTCCGGCCAGTCCGGGTCCGCTGCCCATAACAATGCGGCCTGAAGGGGCGCCCTCACCCAGTTCTGGGGTGGGGGGACGTTTGCTCGGTTTTCTTCAACCCTGGCTGGCTCGCGTTCGGGACAGGTGGGTTCAGGAAATCGTTCGATCTGGATACAAGATCGAGTTTCTCTCTCGGCCGGCGGGCAGATTTTTTCCCTCAAATCTTCAGCTGTCTCCGGAGCGATTGCTGGATCTGCACCTGGCGGTGCGGGACCTGCGGGCTCAGGGAGTGGTGGTTCCGGTGCCTCATCGGGACAGATTTCGGGGGTTCTATTCAAATCTGTTCACTGTGCCCAGAAAGGAGGGCAAGGTACGTCCGATTCTGGACTTGAAAGCTCTGAACCGCTTTGTGCGGGTTCGCAAGTTCCGCATGGAATCCCTGCGATCAGTGGTGGCTGCCCTGGTTCCGGGGAAATTCATGGCCTCTATCGATCTGAAGGATGCGTATCTTCACATCCCCATCTTCGAGGGTCACCAGCAGTACCTTCGATTCGCCATTGCGGAGGACCATTACCAATTCGTGGCGTTACCCTTTGGTCTCGCTTCGGCTTCGCGGGTTTTCACCAAGGTGCTTGCGCCGGTTCTGGCTTTATTGAGAGCCCAGGGCATCTCGGTCCTGGGGTATCTGGACGACATTCTGGTTCGGTCTGCGACCAGTCAGGGTCTGGTGAGCGACCTGTCCATCACGATGCAGACTCTGCAGGAGTTCGGTTGGACGATAAATTTTCCAAAGTCGGCGCTGTGTCCGTCGGTTCGTCGTCCTTACCTGGGGATGATCCTGGATTCTGTTCAGGCGAAGGTCTTCCTGCCGGAAGACAAGCTCCGGAAGCTTCAAGAAGAAGTCGGTCCCTCAGGGACGTTCCGTGCTCGTCCCTCCGGACGTGCATGAGGTGTCTGGGGCTGATGGTCTCAGCTTTCGAGGCGATACCCTTTGCCCAGTTTCACACGCGGGGTCTCCAAAGGGAGATTCTGGCCAGGTGGGAGGGACGACCGCAATCTCTGGGTCTCCAGGTTTCATTGAGTCATCGCACCAGAAGGGACCTTCTGTGGTGGCTCCAGTCCCCGGCGGTGTCGGGGGGCAAGTCCTTTCGCCCTTGCTCGTGGACAGTGATCACCACGGATGCCAGCCTGTCGGGCTGGGGTGGTGTTTCTGGGCATTCTGTCCGCCCAGGGAACTTGGTCAGGTTCCTTCGCAGGTTGGCCTCGGAACCGAAGACGGTGATTCTGGTGGCACCAGACTGGCCTCGCCGGTCTTGGTACGCAGACCTCGTGAATCTGGCGGTCGACGCTCCGTGGCGTCTGCCTCTTCGAGAAGATCTCCTGTCTCAAGGGCCGATATTCCATCCTGCTTTACAGTCGCTGGCTTTGACGGCCTGGCTGTTGAAACCCAGATCCTGAAGGATAGGGGTCTCTCCCCTGAGGTCATTCACACTTTGATCAAGGCTAGAAAGTCCTCTTCGGGGAAGGTTTACTACCGTACTTGGAAGGCCTATTTTGCTTGGTGTGAGTCCAGGGGGTATTCCCCTCGCTCGTACTCGGTATCAAGAGTGTTGGCTTTTCTTCAAACGGGCGTGGACCAGCGTTTGGCGTTGGCCACGATTAAGGGTCAGATTTCTGCTCTGGCCGTTCTCTTTCAACGCCCTGTGGCGTCTAATTCTTTGGTTGGCACCTTTGTTCAAGGGGTGCGGCATCTGGTCCCTCCTAGGAGGGATCCTTTGCCTCCATGGGACTTGAATCTTGTTCTGTCCGTGTTGCAACATGCTCCCTTTGAAAAAATCAGGGAGATCTCGTTGTCTATGTTGTCCAAGAAGGTCGCCTTTTTGGTGGCAATCACCTCAGGTCGTAGGGTGTCGGAGCTGGCTGCTCTGTCCTGCAGATCTCCGTATTTGGTGGTTCACTTGGATAAGGTGGTCTTGCGACCTAACCCGTCTTTCCTTCCAAAAAGGATTTCGAATTTCACCTCAATGAGGACATTGTCTTGCCTTCGCTTTGCGCAAAGCCTAAACATCCAAAGGAAGTGGCTTTGCATTCCTTGGATGTTGTTCGGGCGATCAGGGTTTACCTGTCATCGACTGAATCCTTTTGCAAGACGGATTCTCTATTTGTCCTTCCAGAGGGGCCTCGGAAGGGCATGGCGGCGTCGGCTTCTACCATCGCCAAATGGATCAGACAGGTCATTGAACAGGCCTATGCTTTGAAGGGGAAAGTTCCCCCCATGCCTGTGAAGGCGCACTCTACAAGATCTCTGAGTACGTCTTGGGCCTGTCATCATCGGGCTTCTGTGGCCCAGGTGTGTAAGGCGGTGACTTGGTCGTCCGTTCACACCTTCTCAAAATTCTACAAAGTGGATGTTCAGGCATCGGCAGATGCTTCCTTTGGCCGCAAGGTTCTTTGTGCGGCAGTGCCTTAGGGTTCCTTGTTTTTTCTTGGACCCTTGGCTGTTGGGATGTTTTTATCCCTAGTTTATTTGTTTTCCTGGGTTGTTGCTCCTGTTGAGCAAGGTTTTTTCATGTTGCCCAGTTGGTTTCCTTCCTTTGGTAAGGTTCCTTTCTCTGATGTGGGTATTGCGTTGCTTTAGGCGCGGCTGCTGTTTTCCCACCCCTCATGTCTACACTGCTTTGGGACGTCCCCATTGTGATGAATATGAAGAGGCGGCGACTGTCGGAGGACGTAAGAGAAAACGGAATTTTTGTAAAATCTTACCTGTAAAATTCCTTTCTCTGAGTCCTCCGACAGTCGCCGCCCCCGCCCCTCTTTTGGGGTTTGTTTATGTACTCTACTGCTATACTACTGAAACTGAGGTAGGAATGCAGGAAGCAGGAGGGTATTGACTGAGGGGACCACCCCCTAGGGGTGGGGTATGCTAAAAGCTTTGATATTAACATATTATGTTGCCTAGCTACTCCTACGGAGCAAAGGTCAATAACCCCATTGTGACGAATATGAAGAGACGGCGACTGTCGGAGGACTCAGAGAAAGGAATTTTACAGGTAAGATTTTACAAAAATTCAGTTTTTCCATGTTCCTCATGATCTACACAAGGGCTACCTGTCAATAGTTTAAAGAAGACCTATCATTTCAGATTTTTTACATTGTTCTGCCGCCAATGGGACAACCTACTGTACATTTAGTACTTTGTCCCATGTAGCTAGCTGTTTCCTAGGTCTAGCTATGAAGGCCGACCTGCCCCCCTCCCATACCCCCTTATGGACGGCAAATCCAACAACAGCTTGGAAGGAGATGGACCCTTTGTAACTGCAGCTTGTCTCCGCTCAGAGCAATTTCCCTAGACAAGCTGCAGTAAAATGATTGCAGAGAGACAGGAGGCTGCCAGACCGCCCTCTCCCTTTATATTCCAGGAAAGTGCTCTTAGCCTAAACAAGCTGCAGTTATGATGAATACAACTGATACCCAAGCTTTTGTTAGATTTGCCACACAGGGAGAGGAGGGGGGGAAGTTGAACTTCATTACTAGTACATGTATTTTGTCCCATAGAGGGCAGAACAGTGTAAATTATTGTAATGAAAGCTGTTCTTTTAACCTTGCCGACCGCCGCACGACTATTTACTGCGGCGGTCAGCCCCTCAGAGGCAGAGCGACGTAGTACTACGTCGCTAGCCTGTGAGGGTCTAGGGAGCGAGCATGCGCCCCCGGAGGCGCGCTCCCACGTGGTCACGGACCCCCCCGCGCGTGTGACCGGCGGACCCGATCGTCCGCCGGTCACTCGCGATCGTCGGTGGAGAGGGAGAAAGGCAAGCGGCTGATGTAAACAAGCCGCCTGTCATTCTCCCCGGTGTATGAATGGTGATCATACGGTTCTACTATGTAGAACCGTTGATCACTGTTCATACATCTCAAGCCACAGCCAATCACAGTTAGAATCACGCCCCTAGGGACACACACAGCCCCTCCCTCTAAAAAAAGTTAACCCCTTCACTGCCAGTGTAATTTTACAGTAACAGTGCATATGTATAGCACTGATTACTGTAGAAATGTCACTGGTAACCCCAAAAGTGTCAAAAATGTCAGTCAAGGGTCCGATCTGTCCGCCGCAATGTCGCAGTACCGCAAAAAAAAAAAATCACAGATCGCCGCCATTACGCGTTAAAAAAAAAAAAATGACAAAAATCTTTCCCTTTGTTAGTAAACGCGATAACTTTTGCACAAACCAATCAAAATACACTTTTTGCGATTTTTTTTTTTTTTTTTTACCAAACATATGTAGCATAAAACAAATTGGCCGAAAATGTTAAAAAATTTTGATTTTTACATTTTTTTGGGGGGGGGGGGGGAATTTCATGTAAAAAAATGTGAAAAATATTGTTATTTTTTGCAAAATTGACGCTATTTTTTTGCTTATAGTGCATGATCAAAAAATCGCACAGGTGATCAAATACCACCAAAAGAAAGCTCTGTTTGTGGGAAAAAAAGGACGTCAAATTCGTTTGGGTACAGCGTCGCACGACCGCGCAATTGTCCGTTAAAGTCACGCAGTGCCGAATCGCAAAATAGGCCCTGGTCAGGAAGGGGGTAAAATCTTCCGGGGCTTAAGTGGTTAAGAAATCCAAACAGAGACACCCTATTTGAGAACATGTTAAATGCTTTCCTATCCAGCAGGCAACAGGTCCATGAGCATTGGGAAGCACATCTCGTACTCCCTCTATGTTACTAGAAGTAGAAGACATTTGTTTTAAACGTGGCTCTGTTTAGATTTTGATATACTAGCAACAAGGTCACTTGAAAGAGGACATGTACATTGGAATTTGTGCCCACAAAAGTCCAGCAAAGGACTAGTAACCAATATTGCCTGTGGCCTGTCTGTAGCTGATCTTTCCAAATCGCTGACTTACAATGGCTTATTGTGCACTGTATCTCTCTGTGGAGGTGGCCACCTTGGTAGAGGCAGGGCTTTTCTCTTTTCTTCTTCATGTCAGTGCCCCGCCATCCATCCTATGATGGGTAATTTGATGACTGGCAGAGTAATATTAAAGAAGCAGCAAGAGAGGTGTGGGAAGCATAAATCCTTATAATTAATATTTCCTGAGCAATCTTGCTATATAAATAAGGTACGCGTATCAAACAATACCTTAATTTATCTTTTTCTTTACTTGTAGAAGAAATCAGCTACTGGTGCAAAAGGAAAAGATCTTCATTAAAAGACACAGCAGGAATTTATGAGTTTCCTGAGAGTAATTCTGAAGAAAACTTTCCCCAGTTTACCACAGTTGACAGAGAGGCCATTTGGGCTGAGGTTGAGAAGGATCCTGAAAGGATGAAGAACGAATGGGCCTCAAATAACACTGAGCCTCAGTTTTGTGGGTACAATGACCAAGAGGACAGTGAACACACAGAATCTGCAGACACCAGCATTGGACAAAGCGTCAGCGAAAACTCTTCTTTATTTACCCCTAGTTCTGCAGACATCAGTAATGACCAATGCAGTGACAACATAGATGGTCATGGTTCTTCTAGGCCTCCTTTCCAGCCCAACATGTCCTCTGTGGAAGCAACTAGGCCTAATGCGTTGTTAAACTTGGTACGTACGGAGTCTGATGTGACACAGACCTCAGAATCTCTCTCTAGTGATGATGAAGCAGAAGTGGAACTTCAACTCATCAAAAGCACCAAACTTTTAAAACAGCAAAAAGAGAAAGAGGAGATGATTGAGGCCCTGTTCAAACACATCCTCCTCTACCTGCAACCCTATGACTCTAGGAGGGTGTTGTATGCCTTCTCTGTTCTGGAAGCTGTTCTCAAAACCAATCCAAAGGAGTTTATCGAAGCTGTAGCTAGTACCAGCATGGACACTAGCTCCACCGCACACCTTAACTTAATTTACAACCTTCTTGCACGCCACCAGGAGGCCCTAGTTGGGCAAAGCTTTTACGGCAAGCTTCAGACCCAGTCTCCATCAATGTGCCCTCATTCTTTGCTGATTGAACTGTTGACATACCTCTGCTTGAGCTTCCTACGCTCCTATTACCCTTGTTACCTTAAAGTCAGTCATAAGGATGTCCTCGGCAATCGGGATGTCCAAGTGAAGAGTGTGGAAGTTCTTATTAGGGTGATGTCACAGTTGGCCGCTGTGGCCAAGAACTCAGAGGGTAAAAACGTTGACTTCATCCATAGACTGCTTGAGAGATGCAAAGTCCAAGAGTTTGTTCTTCTGTCTTTGTCTGCTTCCATGTACACAAGTCAGAAGAAATATGAACTAGTGTCCCTTGGTGGAAACAAAGTCCTAGGAGATGAAGGCTTGTTTGAAGAGAGTGTTATAAACTTTGGTCAGGACCAGATTTGGAGTGAACATCCTCTTCAAATTGAGCTGCTGAAACTGCTCCAGGTTTTGATTATTCTTGAACATCATCTACGTCAACTTCAAGAGGACCAAGACTCACCGGTGGACCTCTCTAAGGAATGGCACAGAGGAGTGAATTTCCAGCAGTCTATAAATGCTATGCAGTATGTACAGTCACATGCAATCACGTCGCAAGGCTTGTTTGTCTCTGCTGTTGTGAGGGCACTGCGTCCGGAGTATGGCTATGGGATGCACCCACCCTGGGTGGCCCTGGTCACATCATCACTGCCTTATTTTGGAAAATCTCTGGGCTTAACTGTAGCTCCATTTGTTGCACAAATATGTAAGAACCTAGATGAACTTGTGAAGCAGTATGAAAACGAGTCCGTAAGAATAAGGTAAGTTTAGATGTGCCTAACCCTTTACCCCATTTATTTCTTTGGCATCGTAATAGATTTATTATCTTAGACACATATAATTAAATGGAAAGTAAAACAAAACCATTAAATACACAGTTCAAACATTTGTAGAAAATATAAATGCCAAAAGTTTTGTTATGAGCATTCATTTGTGATCAACTCTGTTCGGGTGTGTAAACGGGTTCATGGTGGGTGACGCAACCACTTTCAGAGCCTTGAATTTCCTTTCCTTCCGGGTTCTTATTGAGCAGTGAGCTGCTTTAGTAGTGAACATAAGCACACAGATGGTGTCCACAATGAGTCCTTTCTCCCTTGTTTGCGCCCTCCGTTTTCCCTTTTCTGCTCTTGGATGTTTTTAGTGTATGTACAGAGGCAATAAAAAAAACTTAGTCAGTACATCTCTGCAATACAGGCACATTTCCCCAATATCCCAATATCCACATTATCCCAATAAAAAGCTGCAATTTTGAAAAACAACAGAATATAATAATGAATGATGCTGCGCTGCTCACTATATATAATAATCAGAAAGTGACAATAAACGCCCTACAGAGGTGTTCAGTGCCCTACACGCTGCAAGGCATAAATTAAAAATAATAAATGACAGACGAATTATGGAAGGAGGTACTTACCTCTTATGTTGAAACAGTTATTTCTGCCAAAGACAAGATGATCCAATTACAGTATTTGCACCAAATGTACTATACAGCTTGGCGATTGTTCAAAATGAGAAATGTCTGATAGCTGAGGGCTCCTTTTTACATATGGTATGGGAATGCAATAAGGTCCGCCCACTTTGGTCTGAGGTCACCCAGTTTATGAGAAAAACAAGGTGCCTCTAAGTGCAGTATTGACCGTTTTTTGTAACATCAAATGGTTGAAAACACAAGATGTAAGTTAAAACCAGGATTTGCTTATCCTGGTTTTAGACCAATCCCCCCACCCCCCCCCCCCCGTTTTTTATTCCATTTATTTTCATACATTTCTTTTCCATTAGTTCACTATCTTCTTATTGAAATTGTCCATAAATGTACGATTATGGTAGAATATAAACATAATGACGTGTATACCATATCCTCCCACCACAGCTCCCTCCCCGCTGTTCTCTGTCTATGAGCAGGTGTCCTGCCGAAATTTCGAACTTTCGGTCAGACATCTCGGCAAGTTGCCGCTACTGCGCATGCACGAACGTCAAGGCACGTTCACTAAGAACTCCAACGCCCGTGCATGAGAGTTGGAGTTCTCGGCAGCAGAATGCAATTGTTTACTGCGCATGCGCGAACGCCAATGCCCGTTTACAGAGAACTCCAACGCCCGTGCATGAGAGTTGGAATTCTCGGCAGGACAATTCAATACGACTGCGCATGCATCGGCATGATACCGTACATCACCAATAACTCAGCCCCTCCCATTTCCCCGTCCCGCTGCTTCTCATAAACCAATGGATCCCCAGTGGGCTTAGGTCTGATGAATATAACAAGACAAAAAGATTTCCAAGCTCTCCTTACCGACCAATCTGCGACCAACCGAATTGACCTGTCCAACAGTACGCGTTAAAAACAGGGGTTTAGTTGCACACATTTGCAAATACATGCGTAAGCCACAGAGCCCCGTCAAGGCACCCCATTATCTGTGGTACTAACTCTAAATTCTGAGAGTCTCCAACAATGGAAGCACATGCATTTAATGGACAGGTGTAGGACAGATATGCCTGAAGGGAGCCCACCCCTTCTTAAAGGCACAGGGGCACACTGAGCACCCAGCCTATAGCACAATGGCAGCAAAGATGTCAGTGCGTTGCTTGGTCATTATAACCTAAAACAAAAACAACTGGTTACTGTCCACACCTGTAACTGGTCTCTGCAGCAAGGAGCAATGGAAGGGCGATGCATATTACAAGACAAAAAGATATCCAAGCTCTCCTTACCGACCAATCTGCGACCAACCGAATTGACCTGTCCAACAGTACGCGTTAAAAACAGGGGTTTAGTTGCACACATTTGCGCATGCTCCGAAACATGTTACGCTAGAGATCGACCGATTATCGACAACAACGATATATCGGGTGCCGATATGCACTTTCCCCGATATATCTGTATCGGCATTTGGATTTGCCGATATTTAGGTAAAGTGCATGTACCGGGGTGATGCCTGCAGCTAGAGGCATCACCCCGGTACCGGTGTCCATAGCCGACGGTCGGCTGACTTGTAATGACAACCAATGCGGCTGAGAAACTGCTCGGCTGTCATTACAAGGAGCGGGTGGGGACATCCCCCCTCTCCCGCCGCCTTCCACGGCTCGCCCGGGTCTCCTGTCCCTCCGGGAGACATGGGCATTGTACCTCCACCGCCGCCGAAGAGAAGACCCGGGTCTCCATGTAAAAAACCCGGAAGTGATGTGGGTACTCGGTGCCAAATTAAAAAAAACTGACAGCATTCCAAACAGCCAAACTTGGCATTTTGAATGCTTTTTAGGTCCGAGGAGGGGGTTTGGGGTCTTTTAGACCCCCAGATCCCTCCACAAGGAGTACCTAAAAAAAAAAAAGATGTTTTTAAATGTCCGAAAATATCGGCAGGTATCGGCCGATACCGATATCCGATGACCAAAGTATTGGTATTGGCATTAAAAAAATTATAACGGTCGATCACTAGTTACTGCCCACCCGCACCTGACACCGACCGTGTGCGTTCAGCGGGGTTTCCGGAAGCTCGACTGCGCTGTGTGTTAGTTTCACGCTGACATACTAGCGAACACTGGCTAGCGGAGTACCGACTCCTCTCTTCTTGGCTACAGGTGATGCTGTTGGCTGATCACCGGTTGTCTCTTGGCCTTCATTACATGGAACATCTTGTAAGTGTTTTTAACCCTTTGATGTTAAAATAAACGATCAATACTGCACTTAGAGGAGCTTTGTTTTTCTTATATATTCCACAGAGCTGCTTCTCCTCCTAAGTGCTGATCATTACCACCCATTGGATCCAGGGCTCAGCCCCCACGGAAGCGCCCATATTTTTTACTTTTTGGTCACCCAGTTTAAAGCAGATACTTTTGATCTTCCAAACATATGCAGTCCTATGGTTGGACTTTTGGGAATAATAGAAGATGAGCTTATAGATAAAAATGTAAAAAATGTTCTGCGATTATTATTCTTTTATGTTTGTAAATTGATTGCGATAAATTGGATACGGACAGAACGACCCTGTTATTGTCAGCCTGGAAATCTTTGGTTAATTTCAATGATACCTTCCTACCTACAGATTGACATATGACACTAGGGGGTCTCACAAAACATTTACCAGAATTTGGGCTAGATGGGTAAAGTCCATGGAAACTGTGGCAAATTGTCCTCAACACTTGTCCTGCGACTTGGGTCTGCAAAGTCGCATGATAACTGCACAGTGCAAGAGAGAGGAGATGGGATGGAGGAGATAGGATTGGAGGAGGAGGACATGGGATGGAGGAGATGAGACTGCAGGAGGAGGAGGACATGGGATTGGGAAGATGGGATGGAGAAAGAGGAGGACATGGGATGGGACTTGGTGGGACAGCCAGTATGGTGCCCTGGGGAATGTTTATGGTCAGGTCCAGGGGGGCCCAGCCTAAAGCTGTGTAAAATTTCAGATGGCTGCCCTGGTAACCCAGTATAATGGCTCAGATGGGGATACCATAAGCAGTCTACTGTAAAGTGAAAAGTAGTAATTCCCTCCAAAAAGGTTTGGGTTTTTTTTCTTCCCCCTTTTGGTTCTTTTCTGTTTTCTTTATTATATTTTGGGTTTACAGAAATGAATATTGATATTACTGCCTGGTTGAAAGAGTATGGATTTACCTCTCATTTGTTTCCTAATAAAAAACAGATACAAAGCTATATGTACATATGCAGATATTGAAAGAGATTTGCACGGAATGCTAGTCTTGTATTGAAAAGCATTGTTTTTTAATTCATGTATGGAAGATCTGTAACCTGTATTTCCTTTGTGCATATGGCAATAAAAAAAATCTTTAAAAAAAATAAAATATTAAACAACCGACAGGGATGAAAACACAGCAGGTAGGCAACTAAACAAGTAGTATGGTATAAAATAAATCATCTAACTGGGTATAAACAAACAAATCCCTGCAAAAAAACTAAAAAACATTCATAGTAAAATGCACCCTCCATGGGTGTAACCACCAAATAGCAAATTAAGTGAAAGGTGAAAAAAATAAATATATATATCCATGTAAAAATAATATAAAAAAAGTCCAGGTGAAAGCATCAAATAACGTGAATAAAATAAAGCATAGTAAAAGTCCTTGTGTGTAAAAGTCCAAATGGCAAAGTGGTGTTAATTCATATCCAACACCCATGCTTCATTATGCATAAATGGTGACTGTGATCTTCCAGCGGCCAGCATGCACACTTACCTCCAGCACAGACCCCTAAGGGTCAGTTGACACTTTCAACCAATCAGACTCCAATACTGCCCACCCTGCTTAGCCCAAGGTTAGGTGGATCCACTCAATCCTCCGATAGTCTCCAGTAAGCAGCTCAAAAAGACAGAGCAAACGCTACCTAGTGCAATAAATTTTAGCACCGAAATTTCAGCAACCAACATTTTCGTCCGAAATGGGCCTATCCCATTTCGGCCAAAAACGGGTCATATATGCCGAAAATTAATGGCCGCCGCAGCAGCTTTCACTTGAACTTATATGGTGCGTGACCGGACGTGGCTGGCTCCCGAGACCCGCCGTTTGTGTGATGTCATGGTCCAGAGAGGAAAGCGAGGCTGAGAAGAGGACCCAGCATGCAGAGCGAAGGAGGATCTTCCTCGTCCTCCTCCGTGCCTATGATATGATAGAAAATAGATAGAAATTATAGAAAAAAAACTTTTAAAATCATTTGGTAATTTTCGGTTTTCGCCAAGGGCATCCTAAATTTTCGGTTTTTGTTTCGGCCCAGAATTTTCATTTCGGTGCATCCCTAAAAAATTGATTGTAACGTTTCAAAACACACAGTAGAAAACCACTCACAGAGGTGGGAAAATCGTCAGACTCTGTAAACTTCATAGAGTACCAATATGGCCGACTTCCGGTCCGGACAGGAAGTGACATCACCCGCTACTTTTCCAACGTGTGACGTTCCATTTCTGCATCAGGAATCCTGGGATCAGCGGCATCGTTTATTTTATTTATCTATGTGAGGTGTGGAAACACTTTGAGTTGTTTGCGGAAGCTCTGTGGGTTTAATTGGTGTTTAGCATTGCGTGAGTTGTTTTAACAGAAAAATGTTGATCTGCCAGAAATTTAGTGTGCTCTATACTTTCAGTTTGAGCTGACAATGCATTACCTTTGCTGCCTTGAAATCCTAAACAGCGTTATCACCCCTGCCTGCCTGACTGTCATTATCCTCCACCCCTCTCTGTGCCTTTCCATATGCATACATTGATTTCTTTCCCAGCAAAAATGGCTGCTGCCTTGACTTCCAAGACTGTTCACACACTGGAGGAGATTTACTGAAACTGGAGCGTGGGAAATCTGGTGCAGCTCTACATAGCAACCAATCAGCTTCCAGGTTTTAGCCTGGGTTCACAATGAATGCGGGTTTGAAATCGTGCAAATCCAGGTGAACTCACACAATTTCAAATTGGCATTTAAGCCCGACTTCGGGGGCGATTGGGGAGACATCTGTGCGGGTTCATGCACAGATGTCGAATAAAATTGTCCTCAAAGTCGCCAAAGGCAGTGCGGGAACTACTTTTGGAAATCGGTGCGGTGCCGCAAGTCGGCATCACAGCGATTCGGACGGTGCCGTCCCTGGCAATAGGCTCCGATTTGGCATACAATTTGACATGTCAAATCAGCCAGATGTGAACGGGGGCTTTTTGTCAAAGCTTAATTGAACAAGCTGAAGTTGGGGGCTGATTGGCTACCATGCACAGCTACACTAGATTCTGAGGGCTGTAGTTTTAATAATTCTCCCCCACTGTGTGTTAGGGAAGGGCTCTGGGGAAATATAGATATGAGTTCCTAGCAGCAGCAATTTAACCAGCTTTTTTATGACATCATAGGGAGTAATAAAATCTACATGTAATGTAAAATCCAAAAGTCTGGATGGCTGCACTCCAAAACAACATCCAGCTTTATTGAGTAAAAGAAAACAAATACAATACCATGACACCGTTATGTCAGCATTGGTCAACGTGTTTCACGCTGTCTCAGCACTTGCTCATGACTGTCATGAGTATTAGTCATGAGTAAGCGCTGAGACAGCGTGAAACCCGTTGACTATTGCTGTTCTGATGGTGTCAAGGTACAAGTGCACTGAATAGAAATTTTGATGCCAAAACCGAAAATTCTGGATGCACTTGGCCCCGAAACCGAAAATTATTATCATTATATAGGATTTATATAGCGCCGACAGTTTTACAACTTGAGGGTAGACAGTACAAATACAATACACTTTAATACAGTAGGAATCAGAGGGCCCTGCTCGTTAGAGCTTACAATCTAAGAGAAAATGACTTTTTTTTAAAAAATATATCCTTTTTTTATATATAATTGTATTATATTTGACTTTTTATTTAATATCATGAATTTAAATGAATATGAATTTATTGTCGGCCATTATTGGCACATTTAGCGACAGAAAAGCTCAAGAAAAATGTAACCCATTAAATTCTACGTATGTCTTCACACTGGTCTGTTGTGGTATTAAAAATCCTGCTTACTGCATTTTTGGTCAGTTAAAAAAAATGCACCAAAAATGCACCTCCCCGTTGAAATGCATTAAAAATTAAGCAAGAACGCTTAATAATGCAGCTGTGTTACGTTTTTGATTGCGGTTCTTGAGTCACATGACCTATGAAAAACAAACCATAAGCACAGTAAAATCGTGGTAAAATCCCAACAAAATCACGTGCGTTTTCTACACTTTTTCCTCTTATCAGCAAATTGTCAACAACACCATTTTCGGCTGCCAAAATTTCGGTGCATCTCTATGTCATGGTATTGTATTTGCTTGCTTTTACTTAAAGCTGGATGTTGTCTTGGAGTGCAGCCCTCTGGACTTTTGGATTTTACATTGCATGCAGTGAGACGGACTGGGCTGGCACCTGAGAAAGGTGTGGAGGATAGTGGCATCTAGACCACGTGGAGCAGTGGCTTGTCCGTTTACGAGTAATAAATGCTGATTATCACTCCAGGTCAGGAACAGGGTCAAAATAAAATATAAGGTAAATTTGGGCCTGTCCAGTCTGTAGAAGTGGAGGACAGGCAGATGAATGAAAGGTCTACCATCTCCATCCATAGAGCTCTTTTCATTGCTGGAAGAATGGAGGTGGCGGCGGGGAGGTTGGCGCGCAAGGTGCAGGCATAGTTGGTACTCTTGAAAATTGACTATGATGCGTCCAGTAGCTGTATTAAATCCTGAAGCAGTGGAAGATTACCACTGTGGGGAAGAGTCATTTTAACTAGGACAGCTGGTACCAACACAAGGGACACTTCTCAATAAATGTAAGTACCATCCCTTGTGCTGATTTTAAAAAAGGACACTTCTCATTAAAAGTACCATCCCTTGTGCTGATTTATAAAATAAAACTTTTTAATTTGGACTTTAACATTTCTCAGGATATTTATCAGGTTTTTCCTATTTTCATCTAACAGTGCATCATGCAAGCGAGAGAACATTTCCCCTGATTACCCACTCACACTTCTGGAGGGCCTTACCAACATCGGTCATTTCTGCCTTCTGGATCATCCCACACAAACAAAGAAGGTATCATTTTTTATTGAGTAATAACAATAACCAACACTTGTAGGTAATATTTTTTCTATCCTACCATCTATACATCTATCACAGCCAGTAATGTTTATACCTTCCAAAGGATTTGTCATTTTGTCTAGCTCAGGGATCCTCAAACTACGGCCTTCCAGCTGTTGCAGGACTACATGTCACATGAGACATTGTAAAACTCAGACATTCACAGAAATGACTAGGCATGATGGGAATTGTAGTTCCTGAACAAATGGAGGGCCATAGTTTGAAGATTCCTGGTCTAGCTGGTCAAGAGATTCGGACAGCCCTGCCCAGCAGCATAGCCATGTTGATGAACTCACTTTTCTCTACTGCAGTTAAAGCAGCACTAGATGCAAAAACAAAGATTTAATATATTGCAACTTACCAATGCTTGAATGCAGTGGCTGCAATAATTTTCTTTTCTTAGCACTTTCTCCTATATTTTCATCTGCTAATTTACTTTGATAGTCAAGTCCATCTAAATTTGCTAGTGCACTTAGCACTATCTGCTCCCCAGATGCTTCAGTCCTAGGGTGTCTCTGTTCCTCCTGCATTGCAGTGGAGCCACCCTAAGACAAGAATTGGGTTACTGGCCACATCACAAAGGTGAAAACAGCCTAAGGCCCATTTAACGCAGGCTGTCTGTCTGTCAGTTTTTTCAGGCAGACCCGATCAGACCCTGCATTGTCCTCCATGGAGTGGCGGATGTCAGCGGACACAGGTCCGCTGACACCCGCTGCCATCCGATCGGATCCTGTCCACCAAAAAACAGACGGGTGGTTGTCCTATTTTCCATCCGTCCAGCAAATCAGATGGAAATGGACAGGCGATCCATTTTCATCCGATTATCCCATAGCAGAGAGTGGGACTGTGTCTGTGTCTGCTCTGCATAGCGGAGCGGACACAGACCTGTCATCTGATCCCCCGCTGAGCAAGCAAATTCAGCTTAGCAGGGGTGGTCCATGTGAAAGGGAAGCGCTCAATTTCAGACAATGGTGGGCCACAAAACAATAAGAGTGTATCGAGGTATATCAAAAATATGTAAGATGAATACAATAGATGGAATAAATCAGTGAATAAAATCTTGATTAAATGAATGACAAATAAGATAATAAATATTCAACTTATGGCAATAAGTAAAAAGTGCTGCAGTGCTGGTGAGGTAATAAATAAAAAATATAAATATAAAGATGCCAAAAATCCAATGAAGTAAATTAGGTAGATGAAGGGCATAGGAAGTGTGTGGGGCACCAAAATAGCTGCTGGTTATAGTAGTGTCACCACATACTATAGTAGAAAAGGTGTAATCGCCGCTCAATAAAAGACAATGGTGGGTCACAAATCAATAGAGTGTATTGAGGTGTGAATAATATGGAAATGAATACAATAGATGGATAAATCAGTGAATAATTACTAGATTAAATAAAAAACAAAAAATAATCAAAATTCAACATATGCCAATAAGCAAAAAGTGCTGTGGTGCTGGTGAGGTGAAAAATAAATAATAAAGATGCCAAAAATCAATGTATGGCGGTGACTGTGACAATGCTAAAATACAAATTAATACAAGTGCAGATAAAAAACAATATTAAGATGCTATTCAACTAAAATAATAGTCCATGTGCCACTGGATGATGAGCACAAAAAGAAGTAAATAAACACAAAAGGAAGGTGAAGTTAAAAAGTGTTCCAATAAGTGAAACTAAGAATCGCATCCAGTGGTGTGCAATTGTATGGTGAACTTAATCCCAAAATCGCATCAAGTGATAATCAGGTGCAAGTAATTTGTGAGCTTTTATCCTAAATTGAGTGCAATGGCACGCTCACCTCCATTAACACTCAAAAGAGCGTTTTGGTATGTTGCATCACTCTCAAGGACATCAAGGGGTTATCCTACGTTTACCTCACTGGTAGCGCATTGGTCCCTTCCATCTTTTCCATGTTAAAGGGACCTAAAGGGAAAAAGTCTAAAAAAGAAAACTAATGCAGCCTGAATATTTAAGGATTGGTAAGTTTTTATTTTTTTGGTTTAGTACCGCTTTAGGCAACACGGCCTGGTCATCTCTGTGCCCCCAGTCTGTGATTGGACAGTTAACAGACTGGTGAAGTCACCTCTATTATCTCCCTCCTGTCAGATTGTTCCTTGTCAGCACATGTACAGGGGAGCAGAGCAGGATTGATTCAGAGTTCTGCTCCTTTCTCTTCCAGTCCGGGTGTTTTTATACAGAGGATTGTTAGAGGCAGATCCTCCCACTAGTTGTAGTTATTAAAGCAATAGTAAACTATGGGGACACACTGAAGGCCGGTCGGAGCCAGGAGCACCGAGAAGAGGAGGAAGCATTGCACAGAGCTGGTAAGTATAATATGTTTGTTATTTTTTTTTTTAAATCCCTTTCCAATCACTTTAATATGAGAAAATATAACTTTTTGATATTCTTTTCTCCTTGTTGTAGCTCTTAGATCTGTGCCAATGATTTGCAAGTATTTATTGTGTCTTCCTAGTCCTCAGCTTTTGACCCCGCTAATCTGAAGAACGCTCGTAACACTCTACTTGAAGAACTTCCGCGGATTGTTAATAGTCTTTCCCTTCTTTGGAGTGTCATCACCAAGCAGGAGCGGGAGAGGAGGCCCTCTGATCTTCTGGGGACCATTAAAGCTTCCTCATCTGTCTATTTCAAAACCACTAAGGTACGGAAAAATGTAGTTTTTAAATGCACATCATGTGTACACAACACCATGCTATTTATCCCCATAAGTATGTATCCAAACCTATACTATCTTCTATTCCATGCAACCCTTCCCTGCTTTGGTCTACTTTTCCTGCTTGTAGGGCCCGCTGGAGTGTACTTACTAGGGATCGACCTATTATCGGCAAGGCCGATATATCGAGGGCTGATATGCACTTTCCCCGATATATCGGAATCGGCCCCGGAGGTTGTTGATATTGTCGTGACGTCATTGCTATGTTGCGCCACGCGCCTCTGCGCACTGGGACAGCTTCTGCCTTCTTAGGCCGCCTCCCTAAGCCTCGTCTGGAGTCGGGGAGTCTCAGGACAATGCACACAGTGTGTTTAACACAGCCGCTACATACATACACCCACCCACAGCTTGCCCGGTGCCTAGTACTACTGAAAACTGTTCCACCCCTTCCTGCAGCACACATCTTGCTTTCCGCCCATCACTATGGCAAGTACCCTAACTGACCAATCGGCCTATCTGACTTCTACTCTACCAATAAGCTTTATACATGCCATAAAGCAAAGATTTCCCTTACAACAGGCTATCCTATTAATTTATTTGCAGAAAATTTACAACACAGTGAAAAAATGTAAAGAATCTTTGTATAGAATATTAATACAATTGTGTTTTCGGCCACAACAATAATTTCGATATGATTGATCCGTTTACATCAGAATCAGCTAATAATAAAACATATCCCCCTTTGATAACTACTGATTCTTTAGAGCATTAAGTAATTGTATTATTGTGTGTATGGCCACCTTTTTAGACATTTGATCAGATCTTCCTCAGGTTGAAGACACCTGTTGATATGTACTGTACATGCCTATACTTCATCCATAGTGTCAATGTAGCAGCTGTTTTAACGACAGGTGTATAAAAACAATAGACTCAAATTCTAATTACATGCATCACCCATAATGCTCCTGGCAGCCAAATACCGATCATCTATTATTTTGCACTGACTGCACTGCAGTAGTGATTTAAAATTATTGCAGCAGTTTATGCATCATTCACAATCAGATTATGTGAAACTGATGTCCCTGCAAGTGCAGTTTTCCTATCAGTTTTCATGCAGTTAAGGTGTGAAGAACTAGCCCTTAATGATAAAAATGTTAATAAACAAACATTAACATGTTCAGTACCAGAATTGTCGACATTTTTTTTTTTTTTTTGCAAAACTTTATATGTTCAAAATATGGGCCCATATTGGCCGATACTGATAAGCAATGGCCAAAATATCGGTATCGGCAACGAAAAACCGATAGCGGTCGATCCCTAGTACTTACCATGAATGCATTCATGTTGATTTAGAGCTTGAGCTGTTTTCTCAACACAGGAAAGCATAGTCTGATGCCCCTAGACTAGAGATACGTTGTACCTATTCATTTTGTTTCATTTTGCAGATTTTGAAGCAGAAGATTTTAGAATTTCTGAATCCACTGACAGGACATTTGGGGGTTCAGCTGATAGCGGCTGTTGCTGCTGTCTGGAAGAGGAAGAGGTTTAACAAGGCTCAGAGTAAATCCAAGGTAACTCACAGCATTTGCTTAGGTTCTGTTGTATTGATTGCAGTGTCTTCTTGTACCTTGAAAATATGTGATGATAAATGTTCTCTGCTAAAATCAATCTGCTTAAAAGTGTGTCCAAACCCCAAACCAAAAATGTAATTGTTTTGCAGCTTATGAAGTCCTTGGTATTGGTGGCTGTGTTCATATTCATTTTTAAAGCTTCTTTTGCTTTATTTTCACCTGGAAATCAAACAATTCATACACTTTGGGGTTGGTTTACTAAAACTGGAGAGTGCAAAATCTGGTGCAGCTGTGCATGGTAGACAATTAACTTCAGCTTGTTCATTTAGCCCTCATTCACATTGGAGTGTCTTGTCGTGCGATTTGACATTTCAAATTACATGACAAGTCGCACCCTATTGTCTGCAATTGCACTGTTCCAATCGGTGCGATGCCAACATTGCAGTACCGCGTCCATATGAAAAAGTAGTTCCTGCACTACTTTTGGCGATTTTGGGTGCGACTTGCATAGACATCTGTGCATGAAGCCACACAGATGTCTCTTTAAAGTCGCACTGACATGTGGCTTTGAAATAATGCAATTTCAGATGAAATGTGAATAAGGGCTTAAGCTTTGACAAAAAAAAAACTGGAAGCTGATTGGTTTCTTTGTTGAGCTCCACCAGATTTGCACTATCCAGTTTTAGTAAACCCCACTATGTACATGGATGGCTACAACCTGCACTGAATTTATGGAGGAAGCAATGGTTGTCACCCTCAGCTGCTCTCCTGATATGGACTACAAATATGTCCACATTTCTTCATCTTCATTACATAAGAAACAGGGCAATTACTAGTTTACAGAAGATAGCTATGAAGGAAGATATTCTTTGGTGCAGCTCACGGGAAGTAATTAGAACACTTCATTACTGGTAGGATCAACAGGAATTTTCTTTATTTACTGAAAATGTTCTTAGCTTGAAAAAAGCAGAATAACGCAACCTCACCATCCAAGGACTGTAGGCTACAATATATTGTGTTTTTGCTCTTAAGTTTAGTTAGCATTTAATGGTATTTACCAAAATTGGATGTATACACTTACTGGCCACTTTATTGGGAACACCTGTTCAATTGCTTGGTAACACTGCTAATTAGCCAATCACATGGCAGAAACTCAATGCATTTAGGCATCTAGATGTGCTGAAGACAACTTGCTGAAGTTTAAACCGAGTATCAGAATGGGGAAGAAAGGGGATTTAAGTGACTTTTAATGTGGCATGGTTGTTGGTGCCAGACGGGCTTGTCTGAGTATTTCAAAAACTGCTGATATACTGGGATTTTCACGCACAACCATCTCTAGGGTTTACAGAGAATGGTCCAGAAAAAGAGAAAATATCCAGTGAGCGGCAGTTTTGTAAAGGCAAATGCCTTGTTGAGGTCAGAGGAGAATGGGCAGACTGGTTCGAGATGATAGAAAGGCAACAGTAACTCTAACAATAACCACTCGTTAAAACCAAGGTATGCCGAATACTAACTCTGAACAAACAACCCATTGAACTTTGAAGAAGATGTGCTACAGCAGCAAAAGATCACACTGGGGGCCACTCTTGTCAGCTAAGAACTGGAAACTGTGACTACAATTCGCACAGGCTGGCCAAAAGTGGACAATAGAAGATTGGAAAAACGTTGCCTGGTCTAATGAGTCTCGATTTCAGCTGTGACATTCAGATGGTAGGGTTAAATCCAGGCTCCTCAGCTGTTCAATCTCCTTCCACTCTCCTCTGTCCTCACCATGCTGGCTTTATTTGGACTTTAGCCTTATAAACTCCTTTCCTCCATGTTCATGTACCCTCAGTAAAAGAAATACCGACTCACATTTTTTACATAACATTAACTTGCATTAAAACTTGAGGCAGTGCACTTTAACCACTTAACGACCAGCCACGTAGACCTACGTCGGCTGACTTTTAAGGGGTTATACCGGGATGATGCCTCTAGCTAGAGGCATCATCCCGGTACCGTTGTTTAGAGTCGACGGTTGGCTTTCCGTCGGTAATGACCGATGAGGCTCGGGAGCCGCTCGATCGTTACCCGGGGGGCGGGAGGGGACGTCCCCCCCCCCCCTCCCGCCACCTTCCGTGGCTTTGCTCGGGGCTCCCGTCCCACCGGGAGCCCCGAGCACCCAGCCGGCACGTCCGCCGGCTGGATGGAGTCCCGATGAATGCCGGAAACGGCATCGATCGGGTCTCCGATATCGTAACCCGGAGGCGGCGTCCATGACGTTTCTTCCAGGTTACTGTGCTGCAAAAGGCGGCAAATTTGAAAAACGGCTGTATGCAAAAATGCCGTTTTCGGCGTTTTGCATACAGGGAAGTGTAGTGGAGGGGTCTAGGGTCTTTTAGACCCTCTATCCCTCCATAAAGTGTACCTGTCACTGCATATTGGTGTCACAAGGGATGTTTACATTGCTTGTGAGTTGTGACAGCAATAAAAGTGATCAGATTTTTTTTTTTTTTTTTAAAAACCTGTAATAAAGTTAAAAAAAAAGAAAAAATAAATAGGAAAAAAAAAAAAATTTAGCCGCCCCCGTCACTGTTCGCTCGCACACAAAAAAAAAACGTATACGGAAGTCGAGCCGCGAATGAAATCGTTGTTCAAACCACACATGTGAGGTATCGCCGCGATCGCCAGAGCGTGGGCAATAATTTAAAAAAAAGAGCTACACTCTAACTCTAAACTGGTAACCGTTAAATAAATTTAAAGCGTTGCAGATTGAGATCTCTATTGACCGTAGTTTGTCGCCATCCCACGGGGGGGGGGGGGGGGGGGCGCAATTTTAAACCGTAACATGTTGGGTATCTATTTACTCGGCGTGACATCATCTTTCACAATATACAAAAAAAATGGGCTAACTTTACTGTTTAGTATTTTTTAAATGCAGTGAAATGTGATTTTTCAAATTTTTTCCAAAAAAATGGCGTTTTAAAGACCGCTGCGCTAATACCGCGTGACAAAAAATTTTGCAATGACCGACATTTTATTCTCCAGAGTCTTTGCTAAAAAAATATATACAATGTTTGGGGGTTCTAAGTAGTTTTCTAGGAAAAAATACTGGTTTTAACTTGTAAACAAAAAGTGTCCGAAATAGGGCTGGGGGTAAAGTGGTTAAAAGACTATCCAACAGGGCAGCGGCTCCCGTATACTCAGCGATCACAGTACTACGTCACCCGACTCCGCCCAACGCATGTCGTCATGATCACGAACCCCCATGGAAGTCACTTGAATGTGACAATACGTATTGGGCGGAGTGTATTTCTTTTACTGAGGGAGTATGGAGGAAAGGAGTTTGTAAAGCTAAAGTCCAAATAAAGCCAGCACGGTGAGGACAGAGGAGAGCAGAAGGAGATTGAACAGCTGAGGAGTGTGGATTTAACCCCAGCAGGGGAAGGCGATTTTAGACCTGGAAACATATCTAAACTGGAGGTGAGCGCAGTGGTGAAAGGTGGTGAGAGACACTGCACACATGTATTAATAGAGAACCACGAGAGTGAAAGTGGAAAAACTGGGATATGAGAAGCACATTTTAAAGGAAAATATTTTTAAAGAAGAGAAGGAATATTAATGAACTTTACTCATCAAGGAATGTCACAATTATTTTATTTATCTTGAGCACGTTGAAAGTATGTCACTGAATAACTGATGCACTGTTGTTTTTAAGTAAAGTTTTTGTTATTTACAGTTGAATGCAAATATAGACGCAGCCAATGCACTATTTTCATATTTTCTCTTAGCCTGCATTCACATGTCAGCGTTTGGATCGCGGGCAGAACCGCCGCGGTTCCGCCCGCGATCTGGAGATTATTGCAAATCGCGGGACGCCTAGCGTTGCCCGTTGATTTGCAATAGCCCCCCAAACGCCGAGCGATGTTGCCGCGATTTCCGCCTGCCGAATCGCGGCAACATCGCGCAAACAAAATCGCGGGACTCAATACGCACCAAAGAAGCTCTTGTACTTCTTTGGAGCGTATTGCGTCCCGCGATTTTGTTTGCACGATGTTGCCGCGATTCGGCAGGCGGAAATCGCGGCAACATCGCTCGGCGTTTGGGGGGCTATTGCAAATCAACGGGCAACGCTAGGCGTCCCGCGATTTGCAATAAATCTCCGGATCGCGGGCGGAACCGAGGCGGTTCTGCCCGCGATCCATACGCTCACATGTGAACGGAGCCTTAGTCGTGGGAACACAATCATTTGGCTTGCAGACACCATTTAGAGGAGAGGAACACATTAGGTTAGGGAGCGCGGGATAATTTACACCTATCTCATTCAGATGGTAGGGCCAGAGTTTGATGTAAACAACATGAAAGCATGGATCCATCCTGCCTTGTATGAACAGTTCAGGCTGGTGGTAGTGGTGTAATGGTGGGGGGGGGGGGGGGGGATCTTCTTGGCACACTTTGGGCCCCTTAGTACCAATTGGACATTGTTTAAACGCCACGGCCCACCTGAGTATTGTTGCTGACCATGTCCATCCCTTTATGACTACAGTTACCCATCTTCTGATGGCTCCTGCCAGCAGGATAATGCACCATGTCACAAAGCTCAAATCATCTCACCACTGGTTTATTGAACATGACAATTAGGTTACTGTACCCCAATGGCCCCCACAGTCACCAGATCTCAATCCAATAGAGCACCTTTGGGATGTGGTGGAACAGGAGATTAGCATCATGGACGTGCAGCTGACAAATCTGCAGCAACTGCATGATGCTATCATGTCAATATGGACCAAAATCTCTGGGGAATGTTTCCAACATAAATCTATGCCATGAAGGATTAAGGCAGTTCTGAAGGCAAAAGGGGTCCAACCCGGTACTAGCTCCTGTATACTCCACGATCACAGTACTACGTCACCCGACTCTGCCCAGTGCGTATTGTCATGATCACGAACCCCTGAGGAAGTCGGTGAATGTGACGATACACGTTGGGCGGAGTGTATTTTATTTACTGAGGGAGCATGGAGGAAAGGCCTTTAAAAAGACAAAGTCCAAATGAAGCCTGCACAGTGAGGACAGAGGAGAGTGTAAGGAGTTTGAACAGCTGAGGAGGCTCGATTTAACCACAGCAGGGGAAGGCGATTTTAGACCTGGAAACAGGTCTATATTGGAGCCGAGTCCAGTGGTGAAAGGTGGTGGGAGTCACTGCACACATGTATTAATAGAGAACGACGAGAGTGAAAGTGTAAATACTGGGATATGCAGCTGACAAATCTGCAGCAACTGCGTGATGCTATCATGTGACTATGGACCAAAATCTCTTGGGAATGTTTCCAACACCTTGTTAAATCTCTGCCATGAAGAATTAAGGCAGTTCTGAAGGCAAAAGGGGTCCAACCCGGTACTAGCAGGGTGTACCTAATAAAGTGGCCGGTGAGTGTATATGGTTATGGTACAAATTTAAAATATAAATTGTGTTAATTCCCCATGTCTATACAAATATGCAGCGTGCCTGGCTGCAGTGGTGTCCTGAGTAGCCTGAGAGGGAAAACCTACGTTCTTTATTACTTCCTATAGCTTCTCTGCCCTTCACCATTGTCCATCTTCATCTTCTGCCAATACAAGTGCCAGCCATATGCCCTCACCCTGCCTCCCCCCTTGGCATTGTCATGGGAAATAAAGCATGCAGGAAGTAGGGCTGAACAAAAGCAGAGAAAATAGTTTGGACTATGGACGGTCATCACCAAGTCAAACAACAAAAGCGTAGTCGAGCCCGGGCTTACCTTCTCCTGCCTCACTGTTTACCCCCAAAATACAGAGTGCTCTGCACAGCAAATTTAAACTTGCTTTTTGGTTCTTGGCTCCTATCCACACCTTCCTACCTTGTTTAGTAAGGCTGCCCGTCACAATGATGGGTCAGCACTTAGGCTCATAAGATGTCAAAGGTCGGGCCAGCAACCAAGAAACTGGTCAGCATTTACAAAACCATCATCCCAAATACTATAGAGCTATTCAGTATTGCTTTTTTTGTTCCCACAGATCATACCAGTCCCCAGTGACTCCCAGTTGACCTTAGTTGACCTAGTGTGCGCCCTAAAAACACTAAAGACTGACACCATATTGCAGCTGGTCAAGGAGGTTGTCAAAAAGCCTCCACAGATAAAAGGAGAAGAGGTAATTCTGCTGGTGTAGGCCGTTCCTGTTATCTGCATCATCTTCCTGTGGTACACCCACTGATCCTAATTCATTCATGTTTTCCTGTCTTCCTTCTTCAGAAGTCCTCATTGGTTGATATTCCAATGCTGCAGTTCAGCTATGCATTCATACAAAGGTAACACAATCCTGGTGGATGAATATTTGACATAAAATACTATAATTTGAACTCGCTGATGTTTATTTGTAAGTACCAGGTGCTGATGTCCGTTTCAGTCTGCCAAAGTCAGAAATGTTCATGGTGAATAGGTAAAATTTCTGTAATACAGTCAATGATCTTTGAGGATATAGATTTGTTCCAGTATTTATGTATGACTGGTTTGGCAGCATTTTAATGGGACCTCAATTGAAGTTAGGATATTATTGGGAACATTTAGATGTTATTTATGCCTAATCAATTAAGCAGTACCATGGAAAATGTACCAAGACTAGCAGTGCACTTCCTGGTATGTGAGTGTGCCTTGGCATTTCTGTGCCTACACCCTCACAGCTCTATTTCTGCAGGGTGAGATCTAAGGCACCACTGCCTCTGGCTGTTTCACCAAATTTAGAGATGACATCACTGTGCTGCTTATTGTTCTCCTTGCTGGAGGCTCTGAAATGAGAAAGCAGAGCCCTGCCTTTACCAAGATGGCCACCTCTATACAGAGACACAGTGCAGAATAAGGCATGGTAAGTCAAGAAGGGGGAAAGATCAGCTGCAGGGTGACTGTAGGCAATACTGGTGACTTGTACTTTGCCTTCAGTTTTCCTTTTTTATAGGCAGAGCTTTAAGAGTTTAGTTCCTGTTTAATAAGAATGTGATCAGTGTTTTCTTTTGTTTAGTTTGATTAAATTCATGTCAATTTTAGGGATAACTAGTTCATCACATTGGTGTAAAAATTTAAAGGGGTTGTAAATCCTTGTGCGTTTTTTTTTTTTTAAATACCAAACATGCTTATGCTTACTCTGTGCAATTGTTTTGCACAGAGCAGCCCCAATCCTCGTCTTCTAAGGTGCCCCGCTGAAGCTCCTGGCCCCCTATTTATCAGGTGCCCCTACGGAAAGCCGCTTGCCCTGGGGCACCCGTGCGTGCTTGCTCCCAAGTCCCGTTGCGTCCATTTACACAGACAGCGGGACTCAGCCCCACCACCCGACTCCTGTGTCACAGGACTTGATTGACAGCAGCGGGAGCCAATGGCTCCTGCTGCCATTAATCTGTACAATGAGGAAAGAGACAGCAGCACATCGCTGGATCAGATCGGGCTCAGGTAAGAAAAAGGGGGGTCTGGGGGAGCTGCAGCACAGAAGGTTTCTCACCTTAATGCATAGAATGCATCAGGTGATAAACCTTGAGGCTTTAAAACCACTTTAATTTAAACCAGAAATCAGTATGAATATGCCTTTTATATGAGGTCTTCCAATTGTCCAGATATGCCCAGGGCAGTGTTCATATTCTTCGGAACTTTACCTGCTGTCTTGAGGGGAAAGGGAGACTCATGTGAAAAGTATGTGCTACAATGCAGTCTTTTAGGTTGTATTTACATTTGCAAATCTACCCACAGTCCAATTACATGCAAGAACCTCTGATTAGCTGCAAGAGGCAACCCCTTTGAAAGCAATAGGAGGCTGTTGGCTCCTGCAGGTAAATTCACCCAGTCGCATGTAATCTCACATGTAGTGATCACATGCGAGTGATCACCTTGGACACAGACTGCCAGCGTCCAGAGCCGATCACTTGTGTGTTAACACTGCATGACTACAGACTACATGAAAGAAGCACAATTAGCTGCGGGAGCTAGCAGCCTCCCATTGCTTTCAGTGTGGCTGCCTCCCGCAGCTTATCGTAGGAAATCTTGATGGGGTTCTTGCATGTAATCATACTATGGGTGCATTCGCAAGCAGGGGCGTATCTACCACGAGGCAAACAAGGAGTTTTCCTTGGGCGGCACTTTTTAGGGGGACGGCCTACAACTTTTAGAGCCAGCAGTCGGCTCTCTTGTAATAGCAATCAGAGTGGCTTACTAGCCACTTGATTGCTATTACAAGCAGCGGGAGGGGGCGTATTCCCCCCCCCTCATTTCCGTGGCTCTCTGTCCCTCCAGGAGACCCAAGCGACCATCTGTTTCGGCTTTGATCGACTTCTGGTTTACTTGGAAACCATCGGCATCAGTTTTTAAAAATCAAAAGCATTCCAAAACACCAATATTGGCATTTTGAATGCTTTTAAGTGCAGAGGAGGGATTTGGGGTCTTTTAGACCCCAGATCTCTCCATATAGGGTACCTGTTACATGCCTATTGCTGTCACAAGGAAGTTTACATTCCTTGTGACAGCAATAAAAGTGATGAAAAAAATTAAAACAGTAGTGTAAATAAATAAATAAAAAAAAAAATGAAAAAAATAAATAATCTTAAAAAAAAAAATGAAGGTGCCCCAACATCCCATGCTCTCATGCAAAGGCAAAAGCGCGTCAGTCCCGCGCACTTGCAAACCACAAACTTCCCACACATGTGAGATATCACGCGAACGTCAGATCATGGGCTGTAATTCTACCAAATCTATTCTAGATCTCCTCTGTAAATCTAAAGTGGTAACCTGTAATGTCTTTAAAAGCATTGCCTATGAACAGTACAATTTACAGTGTTTCTCGCCGTTGCACGGGCGTGCACAATTTTTAAGCAGGTGGGCTGGGACAAATTTAGATGGGGGGGCCTGATTTTAGTCCTGCCAAGGGCAGCACAAAACCAAAATACACCACTGTTCGCAAGTGTGAATGCATTCTTATTTATTGTGAAAAGTTCCAGCCATGGGTTTTGGGTGGAGCAGTACTAAGTGGATGGGTGGGATTGAAGGATACAAAATGATTTTTATTATTGTTCTTTCAGGCTTTCACCATCTGAAATGCAGGAAAATTTCCAACCATTACTCACACTGCTGAAGGAGTCCATTTCTCTAAATCTGGCACCACCTGGTTACTTCCTTCTCTTAAGGTAGATCATACTTCCTATAGACACTGCTGATGAAAGTTAAAGCTGAACTCCAAGCAAATAGCTAAATACGCGCATGTAATACATATATGGGAGCTAGTGTACCTGCTGAAGGATTTATATTTCTGTCCGTCCAGATCTGAGATTAACACAGCTCTGCCACACAGCCCAGCCAGCCTGGAGACCTGAATTTTCTTTACTGCAGTTAAGTAATACAACTAGGTCTTGTCCCCGCCCCCAGCCTGTGACTGGACAGAGATGGAGAAGCAGCAGACCGATAAGCTCATCTCTGTCATTCTGCCTTCTCCCCAGCACATAACTTGTTAGCACATAAGCATTGCAGCACAGCAGATTGGTTCCTTGTACTGCTTCTCCCTCTTCCATTCTGAGCTCAGCTGTACAGGGACTGCAAGAGGCTGATACCAGATCAAGTCAGGTACTTGTATTTGTTTCTTTTAAAAACATACTTAATGATTTTTAATGAGCACAAACCTACAGATAGCTTAAAATAAACCCTTCCCTACTCTAAAACTAAAATGAAATGGTACTAATTATAACTAGCTACTGTTGTAGTGGAAATTGTCTCTTCTATAGCTAAAATGATTAGATGATTTCCACTTGATGACAAGTTGCATGGCACTCTTTTGCTCAAAATATTCCATAAATCTTTTTGATTTGCACTGTTAGTGCCCTAATTGGCACCATTGCTACAGCACTACCAACATGTATTTTTTATGTGCTTCGGAATATGTTATCCAATACATTTCCACTAATGGTCCTGTTTCATCTGTAGGTCAGAATGTGTAAGTGTCTAGGTATCTTATGCTATACATATATCTCCTTCCAGCATGTTGAATGACTTTGTAACCAGAACTCCAAACCTAGAAAACAAGAAGGACCAAAGGGATTTGCAGGTAAGCCATATAAGAACCTTGATGCCTGTCTGTGCTGATGAAACCTGCTTGGGCAATGCACAATTCCACTATTCCAGGTTCAATTATGTGTGGTCCTGAAATGCCATGCGATCCAGAGAACTTATCATAACTGTGTTGGCACCATGCATCGTAATTGACACTGTGCAGTGCAGCCCTGCCTGTCCTTTTCCCATGTACATTGCCTTGAAAAAGTATTCATACCCCTGAAAATTTCCACATTTTGTCATGTTACAACCAAAAATGTAAATGTATTTTCTCTGTCGCTCATTGACAGACGTAGTCTTCTTGATTCACAAGAACTGGGTTATGCTGCCCTCTACAGGAGTAGGACTAGGCAGAAAGAAAAAACGTTCTGGCTCCACCCTAGGGGCAGTCCCAGAGGGTATATCCTCTTCCTGTCTGCTACAGAGAATCAGTTTTTTTCTGTCTAGTCAGGAGTAAGGACCTAAGTTCCTTGCTGGGATCTTTTTGGTCCTGGCAAGATTTTTTCTTTAGAAAAAATATTTTTTAGGTAGTTTTCTCCAGTGTTTTTTTCCTGTGAGATCTTCAAGCAAAAACGCCGGACTGGGCGACACTAGTGGTCACCCCAGCCGGCCTACGAGCGCGCGCAGACCATTGCATTGCGCTTGGTCGGCCGCGACACATTCAAGTAAGTATGCGGGGCCGGGCGACGGGCTGGATGTTGAGATCCAGTGGTCACCCCGGTTTCTGCCTACGAGCGCGTGCAGACCAGAGCTCCGCGCTGGGTCGGCCGCGACGGAGTCCCATTGGAGGGACTGACCTTGCGAGTTAAAAGTCTCGCTTGGACGCCAGGAGTCTATTGGAGTATATTGTCTCCTGTACGGGGGCGGCCATGTTTGATGAGCCCAGCTACCTCGTGGAGAGCTGGGAACGCCGGAAGGCGTACACAGGGGGCGGAGCCACGTCCTTCTACCCGGGAAAACGAACACAGCTCTTTCCAGTCTGTAAAAGACAGACGCTGACTGCAGTTGGTTGGAAACTTCTCTGCATCGGGTGGTGAGCCTTGAGGGTCCCTCTCTCTCTCTGTGGGGATCGAGAAGCAGGTACTCTGAGGGGCGCTATTGCGCTAGGGGGAGACACATAAAAAAAAAAAAAAAGAGGTATTTTTTTATTTAAAAAAAAAAAAGAAAGTTTTTTGTTTTTTCTGGCAGAGGTGTCCTGAATTAACATGGACCCTGCCACTCATGTATCTCCACCGGATCCCCTCGAGGTGTCTGCAGGATCCTCCAGCACCCCACTGACGGTTGAATCATTGTCAGCTATTATGGAAACTTTTGTGTCCCGGGTGGAAGTGGCTTGTCAGGGACAGGGCGCAAGAAAGCGACCCCCGCCTAACCCCTTATTATCTGAAACTTCGGATTCAGACTCTGAGCCTATTTCTGCAGTTGCAGGTACTTCATCTGGGATTGGTGTCTCGGGTACTGTCTCTTCAGACAGTGAGGAGGATGTTTCGGCATCAGCCATAGCCCGAGAGGAAGCGTTGGTAAACGCACTCATTGTATCTGTTCAAGAAACCTTAAGATTACAGGGTATTCCGTCGGAAATAGCTGAAACTGAAATCCCTTTTGGGACTAAAAAACGCATGAAAATGGCGAAGGTTTTTCCATTGCCCAAATGTTTTGGCAATCCAATCAAAGAAGAATGGAGTCTGCCAAAACGCACCTCTGCTATTTCTAAACGCATTAACAGGCGTTATCCGTTGAGGAAACCCTCATTAAGAAATGGACAGAACCACCTGTGGTGGATTCACCAATTGCTAGATTGAATAAAGCCACGGTTATTCCTTTAGAAGACGCTCCGTCTTTTAAAGATCCAGTGGATCGCAAGATAGAAGCTATGTCTCGCACCATGTTTTCCTTGATTGGATCAGCTTTCAGACCAATAATTGCTATTGGTCTGGTTTCGCAGACTGTAACTGAATGGACCAAGTGGTTACGCCGTGACTTAGAAGAGGTCCCTCAGGCGGTATCAGATTTGTTGGAACAAATGATACAGGGGTTACAGTTTGTGTGTGATGCGGCGTTAGACGCCACTCCATTATTGGCGCGAGCATCAGTTTCAGCAGTGGTTCTCAGGCGTACACTGTGGCTAAAAGGTTGGTTAGCCGACCAAGGTTCCAAAAAAGCATTAGCTAATATCCCCTTTTTAGGAGAGCGTCTATTTGGAGCCAACTTAGATGAGATCATTAAGGATCTCACGGGTGGAAAGAGCACCTTTTTACCGCAAAATGTTAAGGGTAAAGGAACTCGTCAAAGACGAGGGCCTTCTTTCTCTGCTCACAAAAAAGTTTTTTCGTCCCGCGGGTGAAAAAATTAAGTCCTCCAAAGCTCCTTCAGGAGGCTTCAGGGGATGTTGGTCGGGCAAGCAAAAGCCCGCCCCCTCCAGACCTGAAGATAAATCGTCCAAAGCCTGAAGGTGCGCCCCCACCCATAATTGGGGTGGGGGGACGTCTTCGCCGGTTCCCGGATCCATGGCTTTCCAGAATCCCGGACAAGTGGGTTTGCGAAGTCATAAGGTCAGGGTACAAGATCGAGTTTCGATCTCTCCCACCGGCGCGATTCTTCCCTTCCAATATCCGACTATCCCCGGATCGTTTAGAAGATCTGCGGAGAGCAGTCACGGATTTACTACAACAAGGAGTGGTAGTCCACGTTCCTTGGACAGAACGTTTTCAAGGGTTTTATTCAAACCTATTTACAATACCCAGGAAAGAGGGCAAAGTGCGTCCAATTCTGGACTTAAGGGCACTCAATTCCTTTCTCAACATAAGGAAATTCAAGATGGAATCCATTCGCACAGTAGCAGCCTTCCTGCATCCAGGGGATGTCCTAGCGTCCATAGACATCAAGGACGCCTATCTTCACATTCCCATTTTCACAGGACATCAGCGGTTTCTACGCTTTTCCGTAGAAGAGAACCACTATCAGTTTGTGGCGTTACCTTTCGGTTTCGCCACGGCTCCTCGGGTCTTCACGAAGGTGTTGGCCCCAATGTTGGCACTACTGCGCCAAAGAGGCATATCGATTCTAGGTTACCTAGATGATCTCCTGCTTCATGCAGAGTCTCCTCAGACCCTGCTACAAAACATAGAAATTACTATAATTTCTTTACAGGAATTCGGGTGGCTGGTGAACCAGCAAAAGTCATTTCTGGTTCCCACCCAGAGGCTCGAATATCTGGGTCTAATTCTAGACACAGTCAGGACAAGAGTTTTCCTTCCGGTAGGGAAACTCCGGAAGATTCAATCAGCAGTCCAGTTGTTACTATCCAACAGCTGGTCTTCCCTTCGGACTTGCATGAGGGTTCTGGGGTTGATGGTGGCTTCCTTCGAAGCAGTCCCATTTGCCCAGTCCCATACCCGAATTCTTCAGCAAGAGATTCTTCTCAGATGGAATCGGAATCCGGAGTCCCTGGACTATCGGATCCAATTGAGCAAACAGACCAGAGAGTCTCTGGTCTGGTGGCTTCGGTCTCCGATGCTCAGCCAGGGAAAGTCATTTCTGCCAATATATTGGACGATAGTGACCACGGATGCCAGCCTATCCGGATGGGGAGGAATTCTCGGTCAGTTATCCGTTCAGGGACTTTGGTCCCCGGAAGAATCCAGGTTACCGATAAATGTATTGGAACTGAGAGCGATCAGACTTTGTCTGATTCACTGGACCGTGCAGCTCCAGGGCAGCCCGGTTCGGATCCAGTTGGACAACGCCACGGCCGTGGCTTATGTCAATCACCAGGGGGGCACCAAGAGTGTCCGAGCGGCCAAAGAAGTGGCTTGCATTCTTCGCTGGGCGGAACGATTTGTTCCAGCTATCTCTGCGGTGTTCATTCCGGGGGTGGAAAATTGGCAGGCAGATTATCTCAGCCGTCAGACTCCGGATCAGGGGGAATAGTCCCTCCATCCAGAAGTTTTCCACCAGTTGTGCCTACGTTGGGGCACCCCGGATGTGGATCTGTTGGCATCACGATTCAACAGAAAAGCACAGAGATTCGTGGCTCGCTCCCGCGATCCTCTAGCAGAGACCGCAGACGCACTGGTCACCCCGTGGGGGCAATACCAGCTAATGTATGCCTTCCCTCCTCTTGGGTTACTGCCAAGACTTCTTCGCAGGATAGAGGAGGAAGGAATTCCAGTAATCCTGGCAGCTCCGGACTGGCCTCGTCGAGCTTGATACGCCGACTTGGTCAGACTGGTGGCGGACGTCCCGTGGAGACTTCCTCTCAGGGAGGATCTACTGTCTCAGGGACCGATCTTCCATCCTGCTTTACGATCGCTGGTTTTAAACGGCCTGGTTATTGAGACCCAGGTGCTGAAGGACAAGGGATTGTCAGCTTCAGTTATTCCTACTCTAGTTAAAACAAGGAAAGCGACTTCCAGAAAGATTATCATCGTACATGGAAGTCTTATATTGTGTGGTGTGAATCCATTGGGTTCCATCTACATCTTTATTCGGTAGCCCGAATATTGGCTTTTCTGCAACAGGGAGTTGAGCAGAAGCTGGCCTTGAGTGTTATCAAGGGTCTGGTTTCAGCATTTGCTATCTTCTTTCAGAAGCCTTTGTCTACTCATTCCTTGGTGCTGAATTTCATCCAGGGGGTGCGACACCTGGCTCCGCCAGTACACGCGCCGTTACCATCCTGGGATCTTAATTTGGTGCTGTCGGTTCTTCAGACACCTCCCTTTGAAAATATCAGGGAGATTCCCTTGCTTACTTTATCCCAGAAGGTGGTCTTCTTGGTGGCTATCACTTCTGCACGCAGGGTGTCAGAACTGGCTGCATTATCCTGTTGTTCCCCACATCTGGTGGTTCATAGGGATAAGGTTGTTCTTCATCCGAATTCATCCTTCCTTCCTAAGGTGGTTTCAAAGTTTCATTGAATGAGGACAGTGTATTGTCCTTCCTATGTCCTTAGCCCAATCATCCTCGAGAATTTGCATGGCATTCCTTGGATGTAGTTCGGGCAATCAGGATATATTTGAATACTACGGATTCAATTTGTAAGACGGATTCACTGTTTGTGATCACGGATGGCCCTAAGAAGGGGTTGCCTGTTCTGCTGCGACCATCTTTAGATGGATCAGACAGACGGTGGTATAGGCTTATTTTATCTAAGGGTCGGGATCCCCCGTTCCCTGTTAAGGCGCATTCTACTCGGGCGCTTAGAGTTTCCTGGACCTTCCGCCATCAGGCGTCAGTGGTTCAGGTTTTCAAGGCGACTGTTTAGTCGTCGGTTCATACCTTTACAATATTGTATAAGGTTTATGTGATGGCATCGTCAGATGCCTCTTCTGGCCGCAAGGTTCCTGCAGGCCACTGTTTGAGGAGACTGTTGGTCTACCTCGAGGATTTGTGGGGTAGGTCTCATCTGTTTACTCGATGAGTCCTTTGATACTTCTGGTTGGCTCCGGTTGGGCCTTCTAGATTGGATTTTGATTTCTGTCAATCCCACCCCTCATTTGTGGCACTGCTTCTGGATGTCCCAGTTCTTGTGAATCAAGAAGACTACGTCTGTCAATGAGCGACAGAGAAAATCGGATTTTTGTAAGATCTTACCGTAAAATCCTTTTCTCTTAGCTCATTGACAGACGTAGTACCCGCCCCTCTATCATTGAGTTGGGTTGGGTTAAATTCTCTGCTGCTGCTTTGTGACAGAACTGATTCTCTGTAGCAGACAGGAAGAGGATATACCCTCTGGGACTGCCCCTAGGGTGGAGCCAGAACGTTTTTTCTTTCTGCCTAGTCCTACTCCTGTAGAGGGCAGCATAACCCAGTTCTTGTGAATCAAGAAGACTACGTCTGTCAATGAGCTAAGAGAAAAGGATTTTACGGTAAGATCTTACAAAAATCCGATTTTATCGGAATTTTATGTGATAGACCAACACAAAGTGTCACATAATTGTGAAGTGGAAATTAAATAAATGATTTTCAAAATGTATTTACAAATAAATATGTGAAGAGTGACGTGCATTTGTATAAAGTCAGTAGAATCACCTTTCACTGCAATTACAGCTGCAAGTCTTTTTGGGGATGTCTTTACCAGCTTTGCACATCTAGAGAGTGAAATATTTGTCCATTCTTCTTTGCAAAATAGCTGAAGCTCTGTCAGAATGGATGGAGAGCGTCCGCGAACAGCAATTTTCATGTCTTGCCACAGATTCTCAATTTGGTTTAGGTCTGGACTTTGACTGGGCCATTCTAGCTCTGATCTAAACCATTCTCTTGTAGCTCTGGCTGTATGTTTAGGGTCGTTGTTCTGCTGGAAGATGAACCTCCGCTCCAGTCTAAAGTCTTTTGCAGATTCTAACAGGTTCTCTTCTAAGATTGCCCTGTATTTGGCTCCATCCATCTTCCCATCAACTCTGACCAGCTTCCCTGTCCCTGCTGAAGAAAAGCATTCCCACAAAATGATGCTGCCACCACCATGTTTCACGGTGGGGATGGTGTGTTCAGTGTCAGTGTCATGTGCAGTGTTAGTTTGTTGCCACACGCATTTTGCTTTTAGGCCAAAAAGATCAATTTTGGCATTATCTGACCAGAGCACCTTCTTCCACATGTTTGCTGTGTCCCCCACATGGCTTCACAGAAACTGGACTTCTTATGGCTTTCTTCTTACCACTCTTCCATAAAGGGCAGATTTGTGGAGTGCACGACTAATAGTTGTCCTGTGGACAGATTCTCCCTCCTGAGCTGTGGATCTCTGCAGCTCCTCCAGAGTTACCATGGGCCTCTTGGCTGCTTCTCTGATTAATGCTCTCCTTGCCCGGCCTGTCAGTTTAGGTGGACGGACATGTCTTGGTAGGTTTTCAGTTGTGCCATACTCTTTCCGTTTTCGGATAATGGATTGAACAGTGCTCCATGAGATATTCAAAGCTTGGAATATTTTATTATAATCCAACCCTACTTTAAACTACTCCACAACTTTATCCCTGACCAGTCTGCTGTGTTCCTTGGACTCCATGATGCTGTTTGTTCACTAAGGTTCTCTAAAAAAAACCTCTGAGGGCTTCACAGAACAGCTGTATTTATACTGAGATTAAATTACACACAGATGGACTCTATTTACTGATTAGTAACTTTTGAAGGCAATTGGTTCCACTAGATTTCCATTCGGGGTATCAGAGTAAAGGGGGCTGAATACAAATTCACGCCACACTTTTCACATATTTATTTGTAAACAATTTTGAAATCCATTCATTATTTTTCTTCCACTTCAAAATCATGTGCCACTTTGTGTTGCTCTATCACATAAAATCCCAATAAAATACATTTACTTTTTTGGTTGTAACATGACAAAATGTGGAAAGTATATAGGAGTATGAATATTTTTTCAAGGCACTGTATCCCTCTCCCTTTTTCTTGATATGTCATGGCAGATACCAAAGGACATGCCACTGTGACATATACTACTGTGCAAATGTTTTAGGCAGGCATAAAACATGCTTTCATTTAAGAACAAAAACCGAAGAGATTTCCAGTCACAACTTACCAACCAGCCAGCGACCAACCCAATTGTCCTGTCTAACAGTATGCGTTAAAAACAGGGGTTTGGTTGCACACATTTGAAAATACATGCGTAACCTGCAGGCCCCGACAAGGTACCCTGTGATCTGCAGTCCCTAACTCTACAATTTAAAGATTCTCTACAATGAGAGCACATGCATTCAATGGGATAGATGGAGGACAGGTGACTAGAGGGAGCTCACCCCTCCTTAAAGGCACAGGGTCACACTGAACAATGCACAATGGCGGCAAAGGTGTCAGTGCGTTGCCTGGCTCAATATAGATATCAATAATGCACAAAGTGGTCACCGCCTCCACCTATAACTGGTCTTAGTGGTAAGGAGCACTGGAAGGGCGGATGCAGATCAAAAAATTTATTTAAGAATGCTTTCAGAAATAGAAGTGTTCATTGTTTATTTTTATCAATTAACAAAATGGAAAGTAACTTAACAGAAGAGAAATCCAAATTTAAATAAATATTTGGTGTGACCACCCTTTGCCTTCTAATCAGCATTAGTTCTTCCTGGCACACTTGCACACAGTTGTTGAAGAAACTCGACAGGTAGATTGTTCCAAACATCTTGGAGAACTAACCACAGATGTTCTGTGGATGTCGGCTGCCTCAAATCCTTCTGTCTCTTCATGTAATCCCAGACAGACTCCATGACGTTGAGATCAGGGCTCTGTGGGGGCCAAACATTACTTCTAGGATTCCTTGTTTGTCTTTACACTGAAGATCCTAATTAATGACATTGCCTGTGTGTTTGGGGTCATTATCCTGCTGCAAAATATATTTGGGACCAATCACATCTCCCAGATGGCATGGCATGATTGATAAGTATCTCAGCACTAAGGATATACCATTGATTCTGACCAAATCTCCAACTGCATTTGCAGAAATGCAGCCCTAAACTTGCAAGGAACCTCCACCATGTTTCACTGTTGCCTGCAGACACTGATTATTGTACCACTCTCCAGCCCTTCGGTAAATAAACTGCCTCCTGCTACAGCCAAATATTTCACATTTTGACTTCTAAGTCCAGAGCACCTGCTGCCATTTTTCTGCACCCAGTCCCTATGTGTTTATACATCGTTAGTAACTTAGCCTTGTCTCCACATTAGTGGTATGGCTTTTTGTCAGCAATTCTTCCATGAAAACCACTTCTGGCCAGACTTCTCCAGACAGTAGATGGGTGTACCTGGGTCCCCTCTGGTTTTCACCAGTTCTGTGCCAATGGCACTGCTGTACATCTTCTAATGTCGAAGGGAAGTAGGCATGATGTGGCTTTCATCTGCTGAATTAAGTTTCCTTGGCCAACCACTGTGTCTATGGATCTGTTTCTTTGTGCTTCTTCAAAAGAGCTTCAACAGCACATTTTAAAACCCCCGTCTGCTTTGAATTCTTTGCCTGGGAGAGTCTTTGCTGATGCAGTATAACTACCTTGTGTCTTGTTGCTGTGCTCAGTCTTGCCATGGTGTATAACCTGTGACATGAAACATCTCTTCCACAGCCTCTCCTTAGAAGCAGAGTTTGGCTGCTCCTCAATTAGTTTTAAGCTTTCTGCACAGCTGTTTGTTAACGGTAATGGCTGTGTTTCAATCTACATATGAAATTGATGATCAATAGCACCTGCTTGGTATAAGTGATTAATCATAGATCTGACTCTAATCCTACAAAATCCCTGGCTTTGTGCAAGTGTGCAAAGATTTTTCTTCTCATTTTGCAAATTGATATTAATGAACAAATATATATCTTTGGAAGCATTCTTACTTCCCATTATTTCTTCACACCCACCTAAAACTTTTGCACAGTACTGTACATAAAGAGCAAGTGCAAGAGTTGACATTCTTTTCGATACTGGCCAAGGATGTCAGTTCATACATGTGCCACCACATACTAAATAAAGATAAACTATGTGAACTCTTACAGGAGGTGACACAGAAGATCCTGGAGTCTGTGGGAAACGTGGCTGGCTCCTCCTTAGAACAGACCAGCTGGCTGAGCAGGAACCTGGAGGTGAAGGCCCAGCCACAGGTGGCTCTGGACGATGCGGATGGTGATGAAGAGCTGTATGGTAAGATGGTAGTAAGATTATGATCTTCTGTATTTGTTTTTCATTTGTAATGTTTACAAGTCATGTCTATATTCTCGCTGTTATGTAATGTTTTTTAACCTCATTTTTGTAATAAAATTTAAATATTTTTATACATTGTGGTCCTGTTTGCCAACTACTATCACCACCATATAATCAATGCCTTAAAGTCCCATGCTTCTGGTGAGGCAGAGTCCCGACATCTCTCTCGCCTTCGGCTCGCGTAGATGCGGAACCAGCTCCTCAACCCAACTTGTACTTTCTAATATGATCTTCTGTATCTTTTTTTTTTTCTTTTAAGATCCTGTGTCCACAGGCTTTTGTTCACATCAAATGGGTCTTGAATTTCCATACAAGTCTATGGGAATGCAAAACCCTTTTGCAGCAGCTCAGGAGGTTAACTTTAGGTCAAATGCATCTGTCAAAAAATTCTGAATGATCCCATAAGCATTTTAAACCAATGTCATCAAAACAAGTAACAAGCACCAAAACACAGAGGTGTGAATGTACCCTGATCAAATGATATTATACTGAAATGTTATCAGTTGTGATGTTTTCAAGAAAGTTTTTTTTATGATTTTTAGTCCTTTCAGAGGCACTTTTACAATTGGGGCGACTATTTCAGGCTTGAACTAGCTCAGGTACTACAACTACGGTAGTAATGGCCTTCTATTTTACACAGTTGCTCCCCAATAGTCTTTTTTTTTCCCTTCTGCTTGGATTGTTCCAAAAATGTATCTTATTCAAGATACAATACAGTAAACCCCCGCTCCATCGCGGTTCAGTTTTTGTGGTCCCGGTATATTGCGGTTTTATTTGTAATGTTATTTTACTATATAAATCATTAAAAATGAAATATTTTTGTGTTTTCCATAGCTCTTGCTATGTCTCTCAGTATCTTTTATGTGTTTAAATGAGTTTCTATTGTTTTAAAAGTGTGTTTAAAGACCTTTAAAATGCTTTTACACGTACAGTGACAGTAAAAAAAACATGCCTACAATGCATTTTAATAGGGTTTTTCCTATTTCGCGGATTTTCACTTTTCGCGGCTGGGTCCGGAACGTAACCTCCGCAATGGAGGGGGGTTTACTGTATTATCCTATCTTGATTCCTAAAGGTTCACAAACCTTTGCTTATGTGCCATAAAAGAGTAGGTAAAGAGAGTAAAGAGAGAGACCTTTTTGGTTTCAAAAGTATTAATAATGTGTAGACATAAAATTGTACAGCGCATAATGGGGTAGAGCATTTAAGAAAAAAAAAAAGCTTGTGCCAAAGATACATTGCAAAGATTGTTCATAATTTCACATCGGAGAGCAGTAAAGGGTACAGAGGGTTATAGAAATTGTGTGTGTGTGTGTGTATATATATATATATATATATTTATTAGGGATAAGGGGTGGGTCGGGGCAAGACTAGGATCCTGCAGGACTGCTGTCATTTTATTGTTAGCCATGTTCCACGTCAGCTTTGTTTTGACCTGTTATAGTCGCAACCCCCATTACAGAGCTTGGTTTAGGTCTGCTCCTTCCTGTCATGTCCGCCATGGTTGAATTGTAAATATTTTTTCCACACAGAGGAAAATGCCGCAGCTCAGTCATCCATGGTCTCCGCCTCTGCGCCATCTGTATACAGTGTGCACGCCCTCTCCATGCTGGCAGAGGTGAGCTCTATCTTCTCTCAGCACTGTATTTATTAATGTACACAGTATAGTTACCCTTACATGTAAGATGGAAGACTTGCTAAATGTGTGATTTTGAATATATTGTGAGCTTTTGATTAGTAATGAAATGTTTCCAGCAGACAACAGTCTAAAGATCATTCATTTATAAGTTATACAGTTTTCTGTTTTGTGAACAATCTTATCACATGTGTATTTTCCCATTACCATAAGATCAAACAATGCACATGCATGTGTAGATTTGACACAACATTTAATGGGTTAGGTAGCATAATCTTACAATTATCTGATATTGTCACATTTTTGCAAATTTTGGGACACAGACCTCAAAGAGAAATACAATAGAGGTTTAATCACTTTCCCACTCTGACCAAAACCAAAATGGAAAAAAAAAAACAAAAACTGGAATTGGGCTTTAACCACTTGCCGACCGCCGCAAGTACATATAATGCGGCGGTCAGCCCCTCACAGGCAAAGTGACGTATGGGTACGTCACTAGCCTGTCACTTGCTTGTGAGCCAATAGCGGGCGAGCGCGCGCCCGCCCCAGCTCGTTCCCTAACAAGTCAGTGTGTGTGTGAGGCTCTGGGGAGCGAGCGCGCGCCACCGGAGGCGTGCTCCCGCTTGGTCATGGACCCCCCGCGCGTGTGCCCGGCGGACCCGATCGTCCATTAGAGCGGGAGAAAGGCAGGCGGCTAATGTAAACAAGCCGCCTGTCATTCCCCCTGTGTAAGAACAGTGATCATACGGTTCTACTATGTAGGACCGTTGATCACTGTTCCTACACCTCAAGCCACAGCCAATCACAGTAAGAATCACGCCCCTAGGGACACATACAACCCCTCCCTCTCAAATAAAGTTAACCCCTTCACTGCCAGTGTCATTTTACAGTAACAGTGCATATGTATAGCACTGATTACTGTAGTAATGTCACTGGTAACCCCAAAAGTGTCAAAAATGTCAGTCAAGGGTCCGATCTGTCCGCCGCAATGTCGCAGTCCCGTAAAAAAAAATCACAGATCGCCGCCATTACGCGTAAAAAAAAAAAAACAACAAAAATGACAAAAATCTTTCCCTTAGTTAGTAAACGCAATAACTTTTGTGCAAACCAATCAAAATACGCTTTTTGCGATTTTTTTTTTTTTTTTTTACCAAAAATATGTAGCATAAAACAAATTGGCCTAAAATTTTAAAGAATTTAGATTTTTAAATTTTTTTGGGGGGGAATTTCATATAAAAAAATGTGAAAAATATTGTTATCTTTGCAAAATTGTCGCTCTTTTTTTGTTTATAGTGCATGATCAAAAAATTGCACAGGTGATCAAATACCACCAAAAGAAAGCTCTGTTTGTGGGAAAAAAAGGACGTCAAATTCGTTGAGGTACAGCATCGCACGACCGCGCAATTGTCCGTTAAAGTCACGCAGTGCCGAATCGCAAAATACCCCCTGGTCAGGAAGGGGGTAAAATCTTCCGGGGCTTAAGTGGTTAAAGAAACCCTGTCAGATATATAAACAAATTACTTTTTCAAGGCACTGTATGCACCTGTAGGTGACCTACATCTCCTACCTGTGCTTTGCTCAGCTCTGCAGCCTCTAATAGTGTTTTTGGAAACATCAGATTGCTCTGTTTATCACTGCACTTTGTTTCTATCCTCTGACTCCTACATCACTGCTGTGTCGTCCTTTTGGAGGAAGGATCTATAACCCATAACTGGGGACACAGGCATAACAGAAGTGTGCAGTGATGGCGAGAGTGAAGAAGGATGCAGCACTGGAATAGAGAGGAGGTAGGAGACACTAGACACCAGAGAGTAGAACTACTACTTCATGGAATTAGTGTTATGTTTTGTTTAAAAACCTGACAGGGTCTCTTTATGTTCTATATGACCATGAAATCCACAGAAAGCTCTTCTGAAAGCTGGAATGACATGATATGAAATTACAGGTGAAAATAAAGTGACAAGCCTTTTGTGCATACACTTTACAAATACATTACATCACAGCGTAAATGGGTATTTGGCACAGTCTGTAGGTTTCAACAAGTGTAGATAACAATCAAACATCTATGCCTAATAATTGGATGAATGTCCTTGGCAGAGGTTCAATGCTTACCTGCAACCAAAAAATATTGTAATGTGTAATAATTTACAAATGCGGTTTATGTAAAGGCACTTGCTAAAACATAATCCCCATAAATCCTGATAAACTGAATGCAAAGTTATTTTCATTTTCGTCTATTGAGGGACACAAGATGTCTTTCACTTTTGGGTTATACTGCCTGCAAGAAAATTAGACCCTGGCAAACAGAAAACTGTAGGTCAACCCAGGATGCACCTCCTCTTACCAACATGCCAAGTTTTTTGCTAGTGCTCTGCTGTTCAAAGACTTATTTTTAACAGCATCTTATTTTGTTTCTCTTCAGTTAAAGCGGAGTTCCACCCTGGGAAAGCTTTTTTTAATAAAAATACCCCCGGAACAGTCAGGGCTAGTACATTCCACAATGACTAGCCTCTGATCTGTCCCGGGTTGCACTTACCTTTTAGAAGAAATACTTACCTTGAAAAAGTATTGTCCAGCGCTGACATCTCAGGTGTGGGCAGCTTGAAGCCAGCGCGATCCTCTTCTGTGTCCTCTTCTGTCTTCTTCGGTCCCACGATGCACTGCACCGGCCCCGTCGTCACTTCTGGTGCCGCAGCGTCATCCCTGCACAGCATCTGTGCATGCCCAGAAGCTGTTTAGCAAGGTATGACAGTGCCTGCACCGGAACTGACGTCAGGGCCGGTGCAGGCGCATTGATTCCTGGGAGCGATGACGTTCAGCTCCCAGGAATCATTGCAAAGCCAGGAAGTGACGAATCGCCGTGGCCGCCGAGGGGAGGAAGAGGAAGTAAGGTGAGTATATTATCTTCTAAACCAGGTAGGTTAAAAAAAATTTGCGATTATCCATTTGTTTTTCAGGTGACCCCGGGCATGAAAATGGAGGTAAGTTTAATTTTAGGGTGGAACTCCACTTTAAGACTCTTCTCTACATCGCTGCTAGATCTATTCTCTACAGTTATAACTGTTCAGCGTATGCTATCCTTAGCTTGGCTTTGGAGGGCCATGGCCAGACCCTGCTAGACTAAAATGCTTTCCAAACCCTGTTTTAATCACAAGTTAGCTGCAGAGAGCCTTCCAGACCCAGGCATTGTCTTAATGCTTTCCCTGTCTCTGATGACTCAATATGTGAGGAGGCCAATCAAAGTGAACACCAGAAGCACTCTCATTTGTTCGAATTGCTGACTACAGCTTGGAATGATGTCCTTCAATCCTAAAGTCTGTGACATCATTGGAGTCTTCCCCAGCTCCATCGGGCATGGCCACTTTCTTCGCCCTTACCTGAGTCGTGCATTACTTTATGGCCCTAAGTAATCACACAGCTGTTTGATGATTCTGAACACAGAGGCCACAAGTGTGCTCCCATAACTTCCCCCACAGGTTCTGTATCCGATATGCTGTGGGGTCATAGCAGCCTCTGAGCTATCAGCTAATTAGGCCTTTTCTGGTTTTGAGTCACTCCAGTCCTTACAACTTGCCTCTGAGGAGTCACAGTCATCCGCCTACTCCCAAACTGAAAGAGATTGGTTTGTCTCTATTGACAAGGTGCACGCCACATAAAAACTAGAGTATCAGTCTTTTGCTTCCACCAGTGCTGTTCCTAGTCTGGATGTCTGGAACATTGTGCTATTTGGCTCATGAACATAAGCATGTGCGTTTTGTCTGTGTAGAAGCCTAAGTAGATATGCAACATTGCGCACACATACATTGGGTTCCTTTAGAGCATCTAAGACCGCCAAGACTTTTCCAGTGCACTCGCTGTTCCAAGTCTTTCCGTATGTAAATTAGCCTTGTAACCATTTGAAGAGTAATTTGTTAAAATGTGGTCTGCTCCCACTGTATATCCAGCAGTGTCCCGCCTTAACAAATCGATCACAATTTCACATGTAAGATGCACCTGTCTTCAAGAACACCACTGATAATTGCTTGGCGGCCCTTCTGTGTTCTCTCTGGCAAGCTATGCTCAATGTCTATTAGAAGAGAACCAGTCACTATTATTGATCTCTTGGTCAAAGAGATTTTGGAGCAAATGTCTGTAGCAGTGACAGTTTTCTAAAGGTTTCCCGTCTAATTTCCGGCATGAGAAAGTGGTTAAAGTGTTGGGCTGCAGGACCTGCATCCAAGAGATGCTCCCTCCACATGGCTTTAAGGGACAATGACTTCAGGTCTACGCTGGATGTTTCTGTGGTCATCAAAGACGTGTACCTACATGTCCTTATGTTTCCAGGTCATCGGTGCTTCCTGTGCTTTGCTGTGGGGCCCCAACCTTACCAGTTCATGGCCCTGTACTTCAGCCTTTCAACTGTACCTCAGATGTTCACTAAGGTGCTGGTCCCACTACTAGCCCTGCTGTGCTCTTGGGGCATCCCTATTGTGGGTACTTAGACAACCTTCTGCTGAGGGAACAATCAGCAGAGGTTCTAGCAGACAACAGAGCCTTCACTGTCCAGACATTACAATGGTTTGGATGGATTCTGATCCTTCAGAAGTCAGCACTGGAACCTAGTCACCACTGGGATTATCTGGGTCTAGTCCTAAACACAGTTAAGATCAGAATTTTTCTTCCCCTGGAAAAAAAACTCAAATTCTCTGATCCCAGACTCATGCACTTCTGTACAGGAGTCACCCAACACAACATTCTCTTGTGGGACTAGTCAGTCTTGTCCCTAAACAGACTGAGTTGTCTGACACTGAGGACCAGAATGACCTTGCCTTGATGGCTCAGGAGATGGCTTTGGAGTCGTAGACACCTTGTCAGTGCAGGAGAATTAGTCAAGGGAGAAGTCTTATCTCCCAATCAACATTCTGGAGCTTCGGGCAATTTGGCTGTCTGTACAGTGTAAAGGGCCGTACACACTTGACGAAAATCGGACGAAATATCCTCCGATTTTTCTCTGTCTTCTCAGCGTTCATTACCGTTTTTAGTCGACAGTGCATAAATGTTCACGAAATTTCTCGTCCGATTTTTCTTTTTTTTGGCACATTTGTTCCTAGACTTCCGGGTTGTCAGCAACTTCAGATCATGCGCGGTCTTTCGTATCCGATTTTTCACGGACGCACTGCATGCACATTAAACGAAAATCGGTCGTCTGGGGACGGACGAAAAAAATTTTGGTGTTTGTCCCTCCGCTTTTTTCGTTGAAAATGTCGGCATCGGCCGCTGAAAGTTTTTTACACACTAGGCGAAAATCGGACGATTTCACATCGGGCGGGAATTTTCGGCAGATTTTCTACTAGTGTGTACCCTGCTTTATATCATCCTGCTGGAGGGATGTCCAGTCTGGATTCAGTCAGACAGTGCCAAAGCAGTGACATACATATATATGGCTGTGACAAGAGAGGTAGATTGCATTCTTTCCTGGGCAGAACTTTCCAACATGCAGACTTCTGGACCCTAGAGAGTGGTCCCTTTATGTGTTCCAGAGTCTGAGTCACAAGTAGGATGTGGGCCTTCTGGTCCTCAAGTCTACAACAAACTGGACAAGTTTGTGTCAGGTACAGGGATCCTCTAGCAGAAGCAGTGGATGCTCTGGTGGATCTTTCTGATCAATACACACTGATCTATGCCCTTGCTTCCGTGAAACTTCTTCCTTGTCTGCTTTGCAGGATCCAGATGGAGGCCATTCTGGTAATACTTGGACTGACTCATTCGGATATTGTATACAGACCGAGTAAGACTCCTGACAGATGCAGATCTTCTGTCTGATAGACCAATTTACCATCCTGCTTCATGAATGCTGGCTTTAACGGCATGGCTGTGGGTGCATTTCTGACCTGACCTTTTCTATAAAGGTGAAAGTAATGATGTCTGCTTCCTATAAGATCTATCACCAGACATGGATAGCATGTTTCACTTGATATGAGTCTTGGGGCTTCCACCCTAATTTACACTGAGTTTCTCTGTAGGACGATTCCTCTTTTCTACATGTGAGTGTGCACCAGCATTCGGCAGCTCTCAGCACTAAAAGGTCAGTCTCCTGCCCTTTTTATCTTGTTTCAGAGACTATTGGCCTGTGACTCCTTGAAGACCTTTGTAAAAGGAGTCTACCATGTAGCTCCCCTGGTTTGTTACCTTGGGGATCTGTTGGATCTTGATCTGCTTCTCTCTGCGCTTCAGAAACCACTATTTGAACCCACCAGAGATATTCATTTGTCTACTCTCACCCATTCCTTCTAAACATCACCTCTGTGGGATTACTCTGTTTGAACTGGCGCCTTATGCTATAAGGAACCTTTTCTTTTTTTGCAGTTTTTGCATAGGAAAAAGGTTGTGTTGAGGCCCCAGGACTTAATTTCTGCTTAAGGTATTTCCTGCCTTTCCAACTTCATAACTCCCTCATTCTGCTAACGTGTTCGAGTTCAAAAAAGAAAAATTCTCACCATTGTCTGCGCATAGCCCTGGTTGTGAGTTGTGAGAGTCAATTTCTCAGGTATTGCTTCTTTCAGAAAGGCAGATTTTTATTTTTTTTTAAGCCCGTGGTGTGTGAACACACTCAAAAGACTTACTCCCGGTGCATAAAAAGTGCACACACGCAAACGTGAGAAACACATAAACTGCACAGGGTGTGCGAAATGGTCGTTCCCTCGGAAGAGGTTGGACCCTGACCTTGATCCCCCGGGGCGCAAGACTCCTGACAGGGACTGAGGTACTTCCAAATGGTTTGCCTGGCCGAAACCAGGCAAACCCCGTTCTCTAGGGGGACTGCCGAAACAGCCCTCCCCAAGTACTAGGTGGGGCTCCCCTGAAGGGAGACCCCATGAGAGAGGGCGAACTAAGCCAGAAGGCCATGTCCACCCCCTCCCAAGACGTTCAAGGTAGGCCTGAAGACCCACACCGTACTTGTCGTGCAGGAAGAAAAAGAGTGATAGTGAAGTGACACACGCCAAATATAACACACACAAACAAAAAGGTGGGGGAAGGGAAGTGGAGAAAGTGCTAGGTGCCAATGTGCAATACAAAGGCAGGCCTTTCGGCCGGAATAAAAAATTCCTCTGGTCTAAGCCAAAAGGCCTGGCCCAAGAGGCAGGTGCGAAAAAGGTGTGTATGGTGCAGTGACCAAGGTGCCGAAAAACTCAAGGCGAGCTGCCCCTCACCAGTGAGAATTAAGGCACCCCTGGGCTGCCACCCCAGGGGCACGTACACCACGGGCTTTTTCGGTCTCGGCCCCTGGCCAGACCCAGTGTAGCCCATCCCGCCAAGAGGCATCGGAACTTTAGACAGCTTAGGGAGAGCCTGCCTTCAACTGGGGACAAGCCTTTTGCAAGGCCAGATTCAACCCAAGCTCTCCCACCGCCATCCGCCATTCCTTACCAATCACATCCAGGAGCAATACTAACTGGCCACGGATATCCAGCTTTATTGCTCCCTTCAAACTGGTAGGGGCGGACCCATTCAAATCAGAAGGCGGCGGATCCATCCGGCTTTCTCTGACAGTGCCTACTTCCCAGTCCCCCAGTTACGCCCAGGGCGCCCCGGTTCATTTCAGCCCCTGCCGATACTAACCATCAAGGTCCATACCAACTGATAAGAACAGATAATACACTTGATCTTAGCCAAAAGGCCGAAAGGCAGATTCCCTTTTTGACATTGGATGGTCCCAGTAAGGGTACATCGGCTTCTCATTTCATCATCTCTAGGTGGCTCAGACAGACCAGCATTCAAGCTTATGGTTTCAAGGATTGGGTCCCAACCTTTCCCATCGAGGTGCGCTCTGCTATATCTGGGAGTATTCTAGGGCTTTTTGGCATCAAGCAACTATTTCCCAGATTTGCAAGGCTGCCACCTGATCTTTTCTCACAATCTCAAAGTCCTGCCAGGAGGGTGCTGGTGACTCACTTGGTGGCATTTTCAGACTCAAGGTCCTCAAGGCGGCTCTTTGAGCTGCAGGCAATACTAATTTTTCTGTTGTTTTCTTGTGCTTGATTGTATTTATGCTGTGTTAACCACCCCTCAGTTGGACTGCTTTTGGACATCCCAGGGTGAAGGACTACCTGTGTCTTACCCCTCTGTGTTTATGATCATGCTTCTAGTACTGCTTTGCTACATAACTGAGTCATACTGCTAGCGGGAGGGGTTATCTTGGGTTTAGCCTACCTTTTTTTTTTTTTTGTTTGCCAGTGTCCAATCCTCTTGTAGGCAGCAGTATAACTCCAAAATGTAAAGCGATATTAAACTAAAAACCAAAAATGTAATATATTGCATCTTACCAATCATTAGATGTGGTGGCTGCATTCGTTTTCTTTTTTAGGCTTTTTTTCTCTGTTTTCACCTGGTGATCTCTCCAGTGATACACCTGCTGTATTAGAATGCCTCCACTCTGGATGACAGTGATACACCTTCTGTATTGGAATGCCTCCACTCTGGATGAATGAGCGCAGAGGGCAGATTTGGACAGCAGCATTGGCAGTCAGTGAGGAAGGGAATGTTAGATGGACTAGCAGATTTAAATACACTAAAAAATTGAAACCAAACTCCAGCTAACACTTTATAAGCAGTTACAACAAAAACATTTTCCCTTTTGGGATAAAGATTTTACATAAATAAAAGCTGATTATTTTAAGCACCCCTGCCAGTGGTGAATGGTTTGTCTCAAAGCTGTAACTGCAAGAGAACTTGTTCTTTGGAAAAAACAACAGACTTATTGGCCAGATCACTAGATGAAAATAGAAGAAAGAAAGCCTAAAAAGAAAATAAATGCAGCCATCACATCTAAGAATTGGTAAGCTGCAATATAATAAATGTTTTATTTTGGGTTTAATATTGCTTTTAAGACTTCCTGTGTCCAAATGGACTTCGAGAAAATAAGATTTTAAGGTGAGTACAAAAACCTATTATTTAAATCTCAAAACAACAGCAAACTTTGCTGTGTTTTCATTGACTAACAAAAATGGGGAAGGTTTAGCTTATCTCTGCATATGATGTAAAGACAAAATGTCCTCTAAGAGGTCTCACTCAGATTTTTCTTCCTGTGAAGGTCCTGGCCACATTGCTGGACATGGTTTACCGAAGTGATGAAAAGGAGAAAGCTGTTCCGCTGATATCCCGCCTTCTGTACTACGTCTTTCCCTATTTACGAAATCATAGGTAATCACACAGAAAACCGCACTGGTCTCAGACACTTTTGAACTTTCTGTATTTACAAATGTTTTGTTCTTGTGTAATGTAACTAAACTGCTTCTTGTAACATTTAAGCCAAGTTCACATTGGCATTAAAAGCAGGCATTTGAGGGGCGTGAAAAACCCCCCTCAAATGCCTATGCCAGGGGTCCGCAACCTTTTTCCACTTAAGGGCCAGATTCAATGTATGTGAATACATGGAGGGCCACATTCACCTGCTAAAGAATGAAGATATTAATACTAAAGTACTAATAATAACAGTACAGGTTTACCTCACTTCAAGGTGCTTCACTAATACAAAGCCAGTTCACCATGAGGGAGCATGCAGGTTCACTCCCTCGAAGCTCTGGCATAGCTGCAGGCCCCCACCCAACCCCTTCTCTGCAGCGATTAGTTTGTTTAACTTATACTCACACTCTCCATTACTCTCACGCAGCTCCAGCATGTCTCTGGAACCTTTCCTCGTGACACCCGGCCACTGGTGCTGGCTTTATAAAGTGAAAACACCCTTGCTGTACATTAACCACTTTACCACTAGAGCATTTTGCTGTCTTACGTCCAGGCCACTTTTTGCGATTCGGCACTGTGCGAATTTAACTGACAATTGCGCGGTCGTGCGACGCCGTACCCAAACGAAATTGATGTCCTTTTTTTCCCACAAACAGAGCTTTTTTTTGGTGGTATTTGATCACCTGTGCGATCTTTACTTTTTGCGCTATAAACAAAAAAAGAGCGTTTATTTTGAAAAAATAACAATATTTTTAACATTTTTTTATATGAAATTCCCCCCAAAAAAGATGTAAAAACCAATTTTTTTTTAAATTTTTGGCCAATTTGTTTTCTGCTACCCATGTTTGGTAAAAAAAATCGCAATAAGCGTATTTTGATTGGTTTGCGCAAAAGTTATTGCGTTTACTAACAAAGGGAAAGATTTCTGTCATTTTTGGTGTTTTTTTTTTTAACGAGTAATGGCGGCGATCTGCGATTTTTTTTTTGCGGGACTGCGACATTGCGGCGGACAGATCGGACCCTTGACTGACATTTTTGGAGGTACCAGTGACATTACTGCAGTAATCAGTGCTATATATATGCACTGTTACTGTAAAAATGACACTGGCGGGGAAGGGGTTAACTTTATTGGAGAGGGAGGGGTTAACGTATGCCTGGTGCTTACTGACGTGTGGGGGGGGGAGGTGACTGTGTGAGACGGGGACAGATCGGATGTCCAGCTATGCTGAACAGTCCGATCTGTCACTCCCTGTCACTGTTTACACAGGCGGGCGGATCTCCACACTAGATCCCCGACGATCGGGGCAGAGCAGCGGCAATCGCCGCTGCTCCTCCCCTGGCCCGACTCCCGCTGTGAATGAAAACAGTGGGAGCGCCGCCTACAGGGGAGGAGTCTGGCGACGTAGGTCTACGTCGTCAGACGGGAACGAGCCACTTTGCCGCAGTACTATTCAAGTACTCAGCGGTAAAGTGGTTAAAGAGGTAGCTCATTATGAAATACTTACCTTAGAACGAAGCTGTTTAAGCAGCGACCGTTAAGACAGCTGACCTCTTCCCCGGTGTTTTTTCCGCTGTGAGTGGCCAGAGCTGCAATGACGTCACTTCTGCGCACATGCATGCCCCCTGTTTGCACAGTAAGCCGGACCTTCAGAGCACATGTGCCGATGACATCGGCTGCATGCACTCTGAATATTTCCTAAACAGTGCAAGATTAGGAGATATTCACTGTACCTACGGGTAAGCCTTATTATAAGCTTACCTGTAGGTACAAGTAAAAAAAAGAATTTACTTCCTCTTTAGGATGGTTTTCACTTTATAGCAGTGACCTGATCCCTATCCCACTGTATGATAATAATAATCAAGAAAATACAAGAAACTTTAAATAACATTTACTTTTAAGCGTTAATAACAGAACTGTAATTATATAATGAAATATATATATTATATATATATATTCTGGACCCCTTTTACATTACACAGCCCCCCCCCCCCTTGCTTATTACACACACCCCCTGCATATTACATGCAGCTCTGCCCTTTACTACCTGGTCTCATGCAGAGAGGAAGAGAGAGCGCAGCAGGGAGTGGGAAGCTGAATGAAAACACCAGAGAGACACACAGTAGCGCTGATGAAACAACGGGAGCTTCCGGAGTTATTTTTTCATATGAACAAGCTGGTGATTGGTTGCTAGGACCACCTAGCAACCAATCACCTGGAAAGTAACTCCAGAAGCTCCCGCTGTCTTATCAGCGCTGCTGTGTGTCTCTCCAGTGTTCAGGTTCCTGCTCCCTGCTCCGCTTTTACTTAAAATGTCCGCAGGCAGGGTGCACATGAATTAATCGCATTTAATGACGGGCCTGACATTTAGTGGCGGCGGGCCCGATGTGGTCCGCGGGCCGTAGGTGTCCAACCCCTGACCTATTCAAATGATACAATGAAGAGCATATAGTGCTGTTCACATTATCAAAACATGAAGCGCTAGCGTTGCGTCACTTCGAAATTGAAGCCTTATGTTGAGTCAGGACTCATTTGAAGCCTTTCAACACCTCCCATTCAAGTCTATGGTAACGCTTTGCAAACGCTCTGGCAGGTGTTTGCGGTGCGGTTGCAGGGCTTAAAAATGTGTTTATTTCCTGTAATGTCACTTCCCATTAAAAAAATATTTGTGGAGAGGTTTTAACGCACCTTAACGTTCATCAAACGCTTGAAAACTGCTCATAGGGCGTTTGGGGAGGCTTTTTAACTCGTCATTAAGGCTTGTAAATCTCCAGTCTAACGCCCATAATAAAGCTCATTGATGCCAGTCTAATTCCCATAATAACACTATAGGAGCATTTGTTAAGCGTTAGAAATCTAGTCAAGTGTGAACAAGCCCTTAGGGCCAGTTGACACCAGAGCCCGGTGTGGGAAACCCAAGTTCTGTGCAAGTTTCCGCACTTCACTTGCGATCTGCAGGAGGTGTCAGTGTTAACCACTCAAGGACCATGCCTATTTCTGACACTTTTTGTTTACAAGTTAAAATCAGTATTTTTTGCTAGAAAACTACTTAGAACCCCCAAACATTATATTTATTTTTTTTTAGCAGAGACCCTAGAGAATAAAATGGAGATTGTTGCAATACTTTGTCACAACATATTTGCGCAGCAGTCTTAAAAACGCTATTTTATAGGGGAAAAAACACTTTTAGAATTAAAAATAAGATCGCAGTAAAGTTAGCACAATTTCTTTTTTTTTTTTAGAATGTGGAAGATAATGTTTCGCCGAGTAAATGAATACCCAACATGTCATTCTTCAAAATTGCGCACACTCGTGGAATGGGGACAAACATTGATACTTAAAAATCTCCATAGGAGACGCTTTAAAAATGTCTACAGGTTACCAGTTTAGAGTTACAGTAGAGGTCTAGGGCTAGAATTATTGCTCTCGCTTGAACGATTGAGGTGATACCTCACGTGTGGTTTGAGCACCGTTTACGTATGTGGGCATGACTTGCACATGCGTTCGCTTCTGCGCGAAAACTGTCACAATTGCATGTGCTCTCAACTGAACTATCAAGCCATAAATTGCCGGTTTTCATAACTGATCACATGTGTAGCACCATGGTCACTGCATATCAAACAGTGGCTAAGATGGCCGAAGTTTTATTTTGTGTTTTGTTTTTTTGCCAGAGTTGTTTTGGGTTATCAGAGTCATTGGCCCTCAAAAATTACCCCCCCCCCCCCCCACAATAAGCATTAGAAGATAGAAGTGCTGAAATGTCTTATAATATTCCAGCAGATGCTCCAACCATGTCAATTTTTTATAAATCATATTTTGGTTTTACCACATGCCACCATTTAATAACCCTTATTGTATTATGCATCATGAAGTTACATTTTGAACTAGATCACACATATAATAAGCTCACCTAAGAAGTAATGTGCCTGGTTGGCTCTACGCACTTCGTAAGATTGAGGTGTTTAGTATGAAAATGTTTGTAATTGTCCTCCATGTTCAACCTGATGATTGTTCTTAACGTGATTTATTCACATTAGATGTTATAAATTAGGTCTGTAGTGAGAGGTCAGGACTCTGCGCAGGCCAGTCAAGTTCTTCCACCCCAAACTCACTCATCCATGTCTTTATGGACCTTGCTTTGTGCACTGATGCGCAGTCATGTTGGAACAGGAAGGGGCCATCCCCAAACTGTTCCCACAAAGTTGGGGGCATGAAATTGTCTAAAACGTCTTGGTATGCTGATGACTTAAGCGTTCCCTTCACTGGAACTAAGAGGCCAAGCCCAACCCCTGAAAAACAACCCCACACCATAATCCCTCCTCCACCAAATGATTTGGACCAGTGCACAAAGCAAGTTCCATAAAGACATGGATGGGAGAGTTTGGGTTGGAGAAACTCGACTGGCCTGCACAGAGTCCTGACCTCAACCCGATAGAATACCTTTGGGATAAATTAGAGCAGAGACTGTGAGCCAGGCCTTCTCGTCCACATCAGTGCCTGACCTCACAAATGCGCTTCTGGAAGAATGGTCAAACATTCCCAGACACACTCCTAAACCTTGTGGACAGCCTTCCCAGAAGAGATGAAGCTGTTGTAGTTGCAAAGGGTGGGCAAACTTAATATTGAACCCTACGGACTAAGACTGGGATGCCATTAAAGTTCATGTGCGTGTAATGGCAAGTGTCCCAATACTTTTGGCAACATAGTGTATGTCAAAAAGCCTTCGCTAATGGGCTGTTGGCTTGGAAGATGTTGGACTAATGGTAGTTAATGGATGTAATTACTTGGGCCTGGAAATGTGAAAGTTTTTTAGGAGAGCAATTAATGGTGTCTGTTTTAGCGATATTTACTACGGCTAATTCACCATAAAAAGTTTTCATTGTTCTGTGGCCAGATATGCTTCCAACTACTTTCAATTAGCTATCCAAAGATGTGGCCCTTAACAGCTGCATTTATTCTGGCTAAGTAATGTTACTGTTAGAATGGTTAAGACCATTTGAAGTTTACAGACTTTCTGGGAAACGTTTCTTCAATTTAAATGGGGTGGTCGGTTGTAATGGAATTCAAGAGGCTTGCTGGGTTGAGCGAGTTCTTACACACAAATTCTTTTTTTTCTGATGATTTAAATTGGATAGAGTGTCACAGAGTTGCAAATTCTCAGGACAATACCCCTTTCTCTGTCGCTCATTGACAGACGTAGTCTTCTTGATTCACAAGAGCTGGGTTATGTTGTCTCCGCAGGAGCAGGACTAGGCAGAAAGAAAAAACGTTCTGGCTCCACCTTAGGGGCAGTCCCTGAGGGTATATCCTCCCTCTCTCTGCTACAAGGCATCAGTTTTTTTCTGTCTAGTCAGGAGTAAGGACCTAAGTTCCTTGCTGGGATCTTTTTGGTCCTGGCAAGATTTTTTCTTTAGAAAAAATATTTTTTAGGTAGTTTTTTCTCCAGTGTTTTTTTGTGAGATCTTCAAGCAAATACGCCGGACTGGGCGACACTAGTGGTCACCCCAGCCGGCCTACGAGCGCGCGCAGACCATTGCATTGCGCTTGGTCGGCCGCGACACATTCAAGTAAGTATGCGGGGCCGGGCGACGGGCTGGATGTTGAGATCCAGTGGTCACCCCGGTTTCTGCCTACGAGCGCGTGCAGACCAGAGCTCCGCGCTGGGTCGGCCGCGACGGAGTCCCATTGGAGGGACTGACCTTGCGAGTTAAGTCTCGCTTGGACGCCAGGAACCAGAGAGTCGAGGCGTCCGGAGTGGTCCACAACCCCCCACCCCGGTGGAGAGGGTATTGTGAAGAGAGGGTGCCTGTCGGTTCGGTATGGTGAGTAAACGTTCCCTTTTTTCCTCGTTATGAGGCAGTATGAATTATGGGCCCCTCCATACATGGTCAGTATATATCTGACACTAAAAGTCCCCCTTGTAAATACAGTATGTGTTTGGTGGGAAGTGGACTTGGTTTGAGAGCTAACACTCTACCCAGCAGACTGTAGTATTACAGCAGACATAGGAGGTATAATCCTACCTTAATTGTAGTGTACCTCCTGCAGATCGATAAACCGCCACTTAGCAGAGATGCAGGTGGATGTGCTGGGAAAAACGATTTCGGCAGTCCACCGCCATTTTGCCGTAGACCGGGTGCATGTATGTCCTCAGGTCACGCCGGCCGCCATGTTTTTGGAGTCTATTGTCTCCCGTATGGGGGCGGCCATGTTTGATGAGCCCAGCTACCTCGTGGAGAGCTGGGAACGCCGGAAGGCGTACACAGGGGGCGGAGCCACGTCCTTCTACCCGGGAAAACGAACACAGCTCTTTCCAGTCTGTAAAAGACAGACGCTGACTGCAGTTGGTTGGAAACTTGAAAACTCTGCATCGGGTGGTGAGCCTTGGGGGTCCCTCTCTCTCTCTGTGGGGATCGAGAAGCAGGTACTCTGAGGGGCGCTATTGCGCTAGGGGGAGACACATAAAAAAAAAAAAGAGGTATTTTTTTTATTTAAAAAAAAAAAAAAAAAAAAAAGGTTTCTCTAGCGCTCATCGACAGACGTAGTCCTCGGTGATACACCACCTTCGGGTTATGTTACCTCCGCAGGAGCAGGACTAGACAGGAAATTAAAAAGCTCTGGCCACACCCTAGGGGCAGTCCCAGAGGGTATATCCTCTCTCTCTCTGCCTCAGCAAATCAGTTATTTTCTGTCTAGTTAGGAGTAAGGACCTAGATACCTTGCTGGGATCTTAGGTCCTGGCAAGAATTTTTTTCTAAAAGGATTTTTAGACAGCTTTTTTTCTCCAGTGTTCCTGTGAGATCTTCAAGCAAGAAAGCTGAACTGGGCGACGGGCTGGATGTCGAGATCCGGTGGTCACCCCAGTTCAGCCTACGAGCGCGTGCAGGCCATAGCTCCGCGCTGGGTCGGCCGCGACAAAGTCCCATTAAAAGGACTGAACCCGCGAGTTAAACGTCTCGCTGAAACGCCAAAGACCATGAGTCACGGCGTCCGTATCGGTCGACAGCCCTCCCGCTCCGGTGGAGAGGGGTACTGTCAGGAGTTGGTGCCCGCCTGGTTCCGGTATGGTGAGTAGTATGTTCCCCCTTTTTCCCTGACGGGTTTTGTGGTGAACGCGGGCCCCTCTCTGTATGGTAAGAAAGAGTTCTTTCTATCCTATAACATGTCACAAATCCTCCTACTTTGAGTGTGATTTTATGTGTGCAAAAAGCCAGGAGGCTTGGTTTGGGAGCTAACAATCTATTGTATACATGTTTTAAAGATGTAATCTGTGGCATTCTGGGAATCTTATGGGTTAAGTATAAGCTACCTACCAGTCAGAAGCCATGGACATGTAGACTGCCTTCCAAATCAGATCTCCAGCTATTAGCAGGCCTCCCGAACGGCCATGCGGTCCGCCAGGGCCGGTACCGCCAACCACGCCATATCCCCATGCAGAGAGAGTGTTGTGTGCCTGCAGCACACCGCTAGTCAGCACAGGCCGCCGCCATTTTTTTTGCTGGATCGCACGAGCCGCCATTTTGGCGTAGCCTCGTGTCTCCAGCATGGGGGCGGCCATGTTTGAGGTGATTCTACACCTCGTGGAGCTTGGGGGAGGCGCCGGAAGGCGTGCAGAGGGGCGGAGCCGCCTCCCTTCTTCCTGGGCAGCCAGCCAAAAGACTTCCTGTTTGTCTAAGACAGCGCTGTAAGCTGTTGCAGTTTAACTCTGAACATCAAGTGGTGAGCCTGGGGGTCTATCTCTCTCTCTCTCGATCGATAGGGATCCCTAGCAGGTAACACTAAGGGGTTTTTTTGTGGCACTGAGGGTCAAAAAAAAAAAAAAAAAAAGTTTTTTCTTTACTTTTGAATTATATCATCCAGGAAGTAACTGGAGTTATTATGGACCCTGCCACACATATTCCCCCACCTGTTTCCCTCGAGGGGGCCTCGGGACCCGCCGGTGCACAGAGTATAGAGTCATTTACAGCAATTTTGGAGTCTATGGTGGCTCGGGTGGAGGCGGCCTGTCAGGGACGGGGGTCAAGGAAGCGACCCCCGCCTACCCCTATACTATCTGACACCTCTGACTCTGATTCAGAGATGGTCACTGCAGTTGCAGGTTCCTCTGCAAGGGCTGTTATCCCAGGTAAAGCCCCCTCAGACAGTGAGGAGGACGCTTCTTCTCCTGCTATAATTCAGGAAGAAGCATTGGTGGACGCACTAGTTGTGGCAGTGCAAGAAACCTTAAAACTTGAGGCTTTACCGGCAGAGGCAACTGAAACAGAAAGGCCTTTTGGGACTAATAAGCCCATCAAGACGGCGAAGGCTTTTCCTGTACCTAAATGTTTTGGTAATCAGATTAAAGGAGAATGGGAGCATTCTAAACGTACCTTTACTATTTCCAAGCGTATTGCTAGACGCTATCCGTTTGAGGAATCCATCATTAAGAAATGAACGGTACCACCAGTCGTGGATCCGCCTATTTCCAGGCTGAATAAAGCCACGGTTATTCCAGTGGAGGACACTTCGTCCTTTAAGGATCCGGTGGATCGAAAGATAGAAGCGGAGTCCCGCACTATCTTTTCTCTGATAGGGTCAGCATTTAGACCAGTAATTGTTATTGGTCTAGTTTCCCAGACACTTACGGAATGGGCGAAAATGGTACGCCAAGATCTTAGGGGAAAAGATATTCCCCAGGAGACATCTGATTTGATAGAACAGATCATACAAGGGCTACGGTTTATCTGTGACGCAGCCTTGGACACTACTCCCTTGTTAGGGCATGCATCTAAGTTAGCAGTGATCCTCAGACATGTGCTGTGGTTAAAATGCTGGTCAGCTGACCTAGGTTCCAAAAAGACTTTGACCAATCTCCCTTTTCAGGGGAATCGTCTATTTGGAGCCAACCTAGATGAAATCATTAAGGATGCCACCGGGGGCAAGAGTACTTTTTTGCCACAGGCTGCAAAAGTTAAGGGACCTCGCAACAAGCGAGGACCTTTCTTTACCGCCCATAAAGGGCGCCCGGCTGGTACTCCCGGGAAAGGCAAGACTCCTCCAGGAGGGTTCAAGAAGGGATGGTCGGACAAGCAGAGGACCAACCCAGCCAAACCCGAAGTAAAGGAGTACACAGCCTGAAGGTGCGCCCCCACCCGATTTCAGGGTGGGGGGACGTTTTCACCGGTATTCAGGACATTAGATCGAGCATCTACCACTACTACCGGTGCGATTCTTCCCTTCCAACATTTAAGTACTACAGGAAGCGGTAGTTACCGTTCCCTGTATAGATCTTTTCCTTTACCTTTTCCTAAGATTAGTCCCGATACCTCACAGGAATCGGATCTGATTGACCAGATAGGCCAAGTAGCCTCTAGTCGGGTGACTTCGGTCCCTGAGGTTCAACCAGAAAAGATCACCTTTCCTGATAACTATCAGGTATCTGATAAATGTGTGGGAACAGAAAACGACCAGACTTTCTCGGATGGTCGGGGCCAGATAGCTCTAGGGACGCCTGGTTCAGATCCTATCAGCGCCAGTGGTCCTAGAAATTCTAGGCTGGCCTCTTCAAGCCGGCCTGGCCGACTTGGACATGTTAGTCGCAGACGTTCCGTGGGAACTTCGTCTCAGGGAGTGTCTGTAGTCTCTAGGACCTATTTACCTTCGTGCTTTACAGTCGCTGGTTTTAATGGCCTGGCCATTGAGACCCAAGTACTGAAGGACAGAGGTTTGTCTACTTCAGTCATTCCTACCCTTATTAAAGCAAGGAAAGCGACTTCCAGCAAAGTCTATTATCACACATGGAAGACTTACATTGCGTGGTGCGAATCTTTAGGATTTCCTCCACGTACCTATTCGGTGTCTCGAATATTGGCCTTTTTGCAACAAGGGGTTGAGCAGAAGCTAGCCTTGAGCACCATCAAGGGTCAAGTTTCAGCATTAGCAATCTTCTTTCAGAAACCTTTAGCTACCAAATCCTTGGTGCGGAATTTCATCCAGGGGGTGCGGCACCTGGCTCCTCCAGTCCGCGCGCCCTTACCGCCCTGGGATCTTAATTTGGTTTTGTCGGTTCTACAGAAACCTCCCTTTGAAAACATCAGGGAGATTCCCTTGCTTACTTTATCCCAGAAGGTGGCCTTCTTGGTGGCTATTACCTCTGCTCGCAGGGTGTCAGAACTGGCTGCATTATCATGCCAGTCCCCATACCTAGTGATTCATAGGGATAAGGTAGTACTTCATCCTAAGCCATCTTTTCTTCCTAAGGTGGTTTCAGATTTTCATCTGAATGAAGATATTGTACTACCTTCCTTGTGTCCTCAGCCCAAGCATCATCGGGAACATGCGTTGCATTCCTTGGATGTGGTTTGGGCAATCAGGGTATACCTGAAAGCTACGGAATCATTCCGTAAGACGGATTCACTTTTTGTGATCACGGATGGCCCCAGAAAGGGTTTGCCTGCATCTGCCGCGACCATTGCCAAATGGATTAGACAAACGGTGGTACAGGCTTATTCTATTAAGGGTCAGAGTCCTCCGTTCCCTGTTAGGGCGCACTCCACTCGAGCGCTCAGTACTTCCTGGGCCTTTCGCCATCAGGCGTCAGTGGTCCAGGTATGTAAGGCGGCCACTTGGTCGTCGGTACATACCTTTACTAAATTCTATAAAATTGATGTGACGGCATCGGCGGATGCCTCATTTGGCCGCAAGGTTTTGCAGGCCGCAATTTGAGGAGACCGGTGGTCTACCTCGAGGGTTTTTTTCTGTTTGAAAATTGTTTTGTTGAGTCTCATCATTAAGGATGAGCATTGTAAACTTCTAGTTGGCACCGGTTGGGCCTTCTAGATTGGGATTTGATTTCCATTTTCCCACCCCTCAGTTGTGATACTGCTCTGGGACGTCCCGAAGGTGGTGTATCACCGAGGACTACGTCTGTCGATGAGCGCTAGAGAAAAATGGATTTTTGTAAAATCTTACCGTAAAATCCTTTTCTCTTAGCTCATCGACAGACGTAGTCCCCGCCCCTCTGTTTTGGAGTTGGGTTGGGTTAAATTCTCTAAGCACTGCTTTTTCACATAACTGATTTGCTGAGGCAGAGAGAGAGAGGATATACCCTCTGGGACTGCCCCTAGGGTGTGGCCAGAGCTTTTTAATTTCCTGTCTAGTCCTGCTCCTGCGGAGGTAACATAACCCGAAGGTGGTGTATCACCGAGGACTACGTCTGTCGATGAGCTAAGAGAAAAGGATTTTACGGTAAGATTTTAAAAAAATCCATTTTTTTTGTTTTTTCTGGCAGAGGTGTCCTGAATTAACATGGACCCTGCCACTCATGTATCTCCACCGGATCCCCTCGAGGTGTCTGCAGGATCCTCCAGCACCCCACTGACGGTTGAATCATTGTCAGCTATTATGGAAACTTTTGTGTCCCGGGTGGAAGTGGCTTGTCAGGGACAGGGCGCAAGAAAGCGACCCCCGCCTAACCCCTTATTATCTGAAACTTCGGATTCAGAATCTGAGCCTATTTCTGCAGTTGCAGGTACTTCATCTGGGATTGGTGTCTCGGGTACTGTCTCTTCAGACAGTGAGGAGGATGTTTCGGCATCAGCCATAGCCCGAGAGGAAGCGTTGGTAAACGCACTCATTGTATCTGTTCAAGAAACCTTAAGATTACAGGGTATTCCGTCGGAAATAGCTGAAACTGAAATCCCTTTTGGGACTAAAAAACGCATCAAAGTGGCGAAGGTTTTTCCATTGCCCAAATGTTTTGGCAATCCAATCAAAGAAGAATGGAGTCTGCCAAAACGCACCTCTGCTATTTCTAAACGCATTAACAGGCGTTATCCGTTTGAGGAAACCCTCATTAAGAAATGGACAGAACCACCTGTGGTGGATTCACCAATTGCTAGATTGAATAAAGCCACGGTTATTCCTTTAGAAGACGCCCCGTCTTTTAAAGATCCAGTGGATCGCAAGATAGAAGCTATGTCTCGCACCATGTTTTCCTTGATTGGATCAGCTTTCAGACCAATAATTGCTATTGGTCTGGTTTCGCAGACTGTAACTGAATGGACCAAGTGGTTACGCCGGGACTTAGAGGAGGTCCCTCAGGCGGTATCAGATTTGTTGGAACAAATGATACAGGGGTTACAGTTTGTGTGTGATGCGGCGTTAGACGCCACTCCATTATTGGCGCGAGCATCAGTTTCAGCAGTGGTTCTCAGGCGTACACTGTGGCTAAAAGGTTGGTTAGCCGACCAAGGTTCCAAAAAAGCATTAGCTAATATCCCCTTTTTAGGAGAGCGTCTATTTGGAGCCAACTTAGATGAGATCATTAAGGATCTCACGGGTGGAAAGAGCACCTTTTTACCACAAAATGTTAAGGGTAAAGGAACTCGTCAAAGACGAGGGCCTTCTTTCTCTGCTCACAAAAAGTTTTTTTCGTCCCGCGGGTGAAAAAATTAAGTCCTCCAAAGCTCCTTCAGGAGGCTTCAGGGGACGTTGGTCGGGCAAGCAAAAGCCTGCCCCCTCCAGACCTGAAGATAAATCGTCCAAAGCCTGAAGGTGCGCCCCCACCCATAATTGGGGTGGGGGGACGTCTTCGCCGGTTCCCGGATCCATGGCTTTCCAGAATCCCGGACAAGTGGGTTTGCGAAGTCATAAGGTCAGGGTACAAGATCGAGTTTCGATCTCTCCCACCGGCGCGATTCTTCCCTTCCAATATCCGACTATCCCCGGATCATTTAGAAGATCTGCGGAGAGCAGTCACGGATTTACTACAACAAGGAGTGGTAGTCCACGTTCCTTGGACAGAACGTTTTCAAGGGTTTTATTCAAACCTATTTACAATACCCAGGAAAGAGGGCAAAGTGCGTCCAATTCTGGACTTAAGGGCACTCAATTCCTTTCTCAACATAAGGAAATTCAAGATGGAATCCATTCGCACAATAGCAGCCTTCCTGCATCCAGGGGATGTCCTAGCGTCCATAGACATCAAGGACGCCTATCTTCACATTCCCATTTTCGCAGGACATCAGCGGTTTCTACGCTTTTCCGTAGAAGAGAACCACTATCAGTTTGTGGCGTTACCTTTCGGTCTCACCACGGCTCCTCGGGTCTTCACGAAGGTGTTGGCCCCAATGTTGGCACTACTGCGCCAAAGAGGCATATCGATTCTAGGTTACCTAGACGATCTCCTGCTTCATGCAGAGTCTCCTCAGACCCTGCTACAAAACATAGAAATTACTATAATTTCTTTACAGGAATTCGGGTGGCTGGTGAACCAGCAAAACTCATTTCTGGTTCCCACCCAGAGGCTCGAATATCTGGGTCTAATTCTAGACACAGTCAGGTCAAGAGTTTTCCTTCCGGTAGGGAAACTCCGGAAGATTCAATCAGCAGTCCAGTTGTTACTATCCAACAGCTGGTCTTCTCTTCGAACTTGCATGAGGGTTCTGGGGTTGATGGTGGCTTCCTTCGAAGCAGTCCCATTTGCCCAGTCCCATACCCGAATTCTTCAGCAAGAGATTCTTCTCAGATGGAATCGGAATCCGGAATCCCTGGACAATCGGATCCGATTGAGCAAACAGACCAGAGAGTCTCTGGTCTGGTGGCTTCGGTCTCCGATGCTCAGCCAGGGAAAGTCATTTCTGCCAATATATTGGACGATAGTGACCACGGATGCCAGTCTATCCGGATGGGGAGGAATTCTCGGTCAGTTATCTGTCCAGGGACTTTGGTCCCTGGAAGAATCCAGGTTGCCGATAAATGTATTGGAACTGAGAGCGATCAGACTTTGTCTGATTCACTAGACCGAGCAGCTCCAGGGCAGCCCGGTTCGGATCCAGTCGGACAACGCCACGGCCGTGGCTTATGTCAATCACCAGGGGGGCACCAAGAGTGTCCGAGCGGCCAAAGAAGTGGCTTGCATTCTTCGCTGGGCGGAACGATTTGTTCCAGCGATCTCTGCGGTGTTCATTCCGGGGGTGGAAAATTGGCAGGCAGATTATCTCAGCCGTCAGACTCTGGATCAGGGGGAATGGTCCCTCCATCCAGAAGTTTTCCACCAGTTGTGCCTACGTTGGGGCACCCCGGATGTGGATCTGTTGGCATCACGATTCAACAGGAAAGTACAGAGATTCGTGGCTCGCTCCCGCGATCCTCTAGCAGAGACCGCAGACGCACTGATCGCCCCGTGGGGGCAATACAAGCTAATGTATGCCTTCCCTCCTCTCGGGTTACTGCCAAGACTTCTTCGCAGGATAGAGGAGGAAGGAATTCCAGTAATCCTGGTAGCTCCGGACTGGCCTCGCCGAGCGTGGTACGCCGACGTGGTCAGACTGGTGGCGGACGTCCCGTGGAGACTTCCTCTCAGGAAGGACCTACTGTCTCAGGGACTGATCTTCCATCCTGCTTTACGATTGCTGGCTTTAACGGCCTGGCTATTGAGACCCAGGTGCTGAAGGACAAGGGATTGTCAGCTTCAGTTATTCCTACTCTAGTTAAAGCAAGGAAAGCGACTTCCAGAAAGATTTATCATCGTACATGGAAGTCCTACATTGCATGGTGTGAACCTCTGGGGTTCCGTCCACGGTCTTATTCGGTTAGTCGAATATTAGCTTTTCTGCAACAAGGGTTTGAGCAGAAACTGGCCTTGAGCACTATCAAGGGTCAGGTCTCAGCATTAGCTATCTTCTTTCAGAAGCCTTTGGCTACTCATTCCTTGGTGCGGAATTTCATCCAGGGGGTGCGACATCTGGCTCCGCCAGTGCGCGCGCCGTTACCACCCTGGGATCTTAATTTAGTATTGTCGGTTCTTCAGAAACCTCCCTTTGAAGATATTAGGGAGATTCCTCTACCTATGTTGTCCCAGAAGGTGGCCTTCTTGGTGGCTATCACTTCTGCACGCAGGGTGTCAGAACTGGCCGCTTTATCTTGTCGTTCCCCATATCTGGTGGTTCATAGAGATAAGGTGGTTCTTCGTCCGAATCCATCCTTCCTACCAAAAGTGGTTTCAGAATTTCATCTGAATGAAGAAATTGTATTACATTCCCTGTGTCCTAAGCCCAGTCATCCTTGGGAGTTTTGCTTTACACTCCTTGGATGTGGTCCGGGCGATCAGGGTATACTTGAAAACGACAGACTCGTTTCGCAAGACGGATTCACTTTTTGTGATCCCGGATGGACCCAAAAAGGGGTTGCCTGCATCTGCCGCGACTATTTCCAAATGGATCAGACAGACGGTGGTACAGGCTTATTCTATTAAGGGTCGGGAGCCCCCGTTCCCTGTTAAAGCGCACTCCACTCGGGCACTTAGTGCGTCATGGGCCTTTCGCCATCAGGCGTCAGTGGTCCAGGTGTGCAAGGCGGCTACCTGGTCGTCGGTGCATACCTTTACAAAACATTATAAAGTTGATGTAATGGCATCGTCTGATGCCTCGTTTGGCCGCAAGGTTTTGCAGGCCGCCATTTGAGGAGACCAGTGGTCTGCCTCGAGGGTTTTTTTCCGTTGGAAATTTTCATTTGAGTCTCATTCTTTGTTTATAATGAGCCTTTAAAACTTCTAGTTTGGCACCGGTTGGGCCTTCTAGATTGGATTTTGATTTCGGTCAATCCCACCCCTCATTTGTGGCACTGCTTCTGGATGTCCCAGTTCTTGTGAATCAAGAAGACTACGTCTGTCAATGAGCGACAGAGAAAATCGGATTTTTGTAAGATCTTACCGTAAAATCCTTTTCTCTTAAGCTCATTGACAGACGTAGTACCCGCCCCTCTATTATTGAGTTGGGTTGGGTTAAATTCTCTGTTGCTGCTTTGTGACAGAACTGATGCCTTGTAGCAGAGAGAGGGAGGATATACCCTCAGGGACTGCCCCTAAGGTGGAGCCAGAACGTTTTTTCTTTCTGCCTAGTCCTGCTCCTGCGGAGACAACATAACCCAGTTCTTGTGAATCAAGAAGACTACGTCTGTCAATGAGCTTAAGAGAAAAGGATTTTACGGTAAGATCTTACAAAAATCCGATTTTCACCACCCAGTTTTTGGGGGTCCCAGGCCTCATCATCATGTGCCCATTCTCTCTATACACAACCCTCAAAGAATCCTGACACAGCTAAGATACATACTTACTGAAGCAGCTGTATTCCATAGACACAAAATGTAAACCTATCCAAAAGGCTATTATAGGAATTGCAACAGTCTCTACTAGGGATGCACCGATCCGATATTAGGATGGGATATCGGTGCCGATATGGCCATAATAGCTGGATCGGGGGGATCGGTAAAATTAACAGATCCACGGGCCGATCCGGTTTTGCTCTTTACATAGCTATGAGGGAGCAGAGAACAGCTGTCAAAAAAGAAAAAAAAAAGAGCCTCCTGCAAATGCCTGTCAGTCTCCCAGTTAAGTAAACACAATGATTACAATGTATCTTTTCGTTCAATCTGCGGAGGAGGGAAGTTTAACCTCTTAAAGCGGAGTTCCGGGCACAAAAACAGTTTTTCAATAAACATATCCCCGGGACAGTCAGGGCTAGTACATTCCACAATGGCTAGCCTCTGATCTGTCCCGGTTCGCACTTACCTGCAAGAAGAAATACTTACTTATAAAATTTCTTCTCCAGCGTTGCCATCTCTGTTGTGGGCAGCTGAAGCTGGCGCGATCCTCTTCTGCGTCCTCTTCCGTGTCTTCTTCTCCCAGAATGCGCCTGCACCTCTCGTCACTTCCGGTGCGGCGCCGCATTCCTCCACAGCTTCTGGGCATGCCCAGAAGCTGTTTAGCAGGGAATGCGGCGGCGCCCCGGAAGTGACGAGCGGGGCCGGTGCCGTCGCATTGATTCCTGGGAGCGATGACGTTCAGCTCCCAGGAATCATCGCAAAGAGGAAGTGACGGCGGAGCCGCGGCACAGAGGGAGGAAGTGGAGAATAGGTGAGTATTTTCTATCTACAATTACAAGGTGAGTAAAAAAAAAAAAATTTACCTAACTATCCAATTCCTTTTCAGGTGAAGAAGAGCCAGAGGATGGGCACAAAATCGATTAGATCGATTTTGTGCCCAGAACTCCGCTTTAAATGCACAATTGTTATAGGGTATCTGCCGATACCGATCCGGAAGTATTTTGTTATAAGCTCACAAAACAGTACTTCCGGATCGGACTCGGGATCGGCGATTTCACAAAGCAAAAGATCGGCACCAAAAAAGTCGGATCGGTGCATCCCTAGTCTCTACAGGTGGAGGGAACAGAGGCTAGTAAATACTATTTACAGCTGAAGATTTCCATTTCCCTTGCTTACCTTAATAATGTCTTGTTATTCCAGTGCATATAATGCTCCGAGTTTCCGTGCTGGTGCCCAGCTTCTCAGCAGCCTCAGTGGCTACGCCTACACCAAACGGGCCTGGAAGAAGGAGGTCCTCGACTTGTACATGGACCCAGGATTTTTTCAGATGGACACATCGTGCCTTCAGTAAGATGATAAAATAGTATAAATAAGATAAAGCAGTATGTTTTAAAGGTTAATGGTTGACTGTTATGTCATAAGCAAAATAATTATTTTAATACCTGTCAAAACGGACATTCTCCTATCTATTCACGGGATACTATGAGGCATCATACATCCGAACTGTTCCTTATCTGGCAGGGTTGCCCCTGTTTTAGAAAATAAAACCTCTCTGTCAATCTTGTCTCCTCTGTTGTCCCTCTTTTTGGTCTGATGTATAGACCTTTATAATTAAAATTATTATTATACAGGATTTATATAGGGCCAACAGTTTGCGCAATGCTTTATATCATGAGGGCAGACAGTACAATTACAATACAATTCAATACAGGAGGAATCCGAGTTGTTGAATTTGTTATTTTGAGAAGCCAGTGTGAAGGAAAAGTAGTGGTGAAAAGTTGGTTGCATATTAATCCTTCTTGGTTTATATAACTGGGAATGTGTCCTTTACCTACATGTTTTTTGCTAAAAGGTGTCTCTTTTTCTCATCTCAAAAAGTTAAGAGGAGTGTGGCTCACTTTCAGGTTTGTTTAATTTCTGGTTCCACATTGTGCTCTGTGATTTCTTCCATAGGAATCAGCAGATTCCTATGGAGTCGGTTGGATTGCAGGCTGGTCGATAAGTTGAGCAAGATATTTCTCTTTTGGTTGGTTGCAGGCTTGTCGGTAAGTTGAGCAGGGAATCCCTCTACAGTTATAGGTGAGGGCAGTGGCCATTTGTTTGTACTGTTGAAATATTGGTCAGTGAACACACTGGACACCTTTTGCTGCCATGGTGCTATGATCTGGGTGTCGTGCGCCCTTGTGCCTTTAAGGAGGGGTGGGCTCCCTCCAGGCTCACCTACCCTCTGCCGATCCAATATAATGCATCTACTTCCACTGTGGAGGCTCTCAGAATTTAGAGTTAGGACTACAGGAAATACTGGGGTGCCTTGACAGGGCTGTGCTCTTACGCATGTATTTGCAAATGTGTGCAGACTAAACCCCTGTTTTTAATGCATACTGTTAGACAGGATAATTTGATTGGCCGCAGGCTGGTCAGTAAGTTGAGCAGGGAATTCCTCTGGTTTTGTTTTGCATGCATTGCACTTCCATGTGCTCCTTGCTGCAAAGGCAAGTTATAGGTGAGGGCAGTGGCCTTTTGTTTGTTCCTTCCATAGGTCCTTATGTCAATACAATGTCCCATACTGGCATAGGAGCCAGAAGGGGGGGAGGGGGGAACCACAAAATGCAGATGAGAGGGTCACCTTAAGGTTCATTCTTGTTTTTACCAGATGCAATCTTTCAGCGTTTTACAGCACTTACAAAAGTTTATGGATTCATTAAAGTTACAGGACTCTGAGGTGAATGGTAAAAGGGAAGTGCATGGTTATAAGAAATAAACTCACATACAATCTGATGCTGCATCTGTCTCCCACCATCTCTACACCGAGAACTGAGCGATCAAAGACCACTGATTGCTCAGTTCTCACTATTCAGTGAGCAGAGATCTGATGACAGTCACCTGATGTCAGTCACCAGCCCTCTGTTCTGCCCCTCCAGCGCTCACTGGAGTGCTGAGCTCTGAATAGGGAGGGAGCAGCTGGCTCAGGCTCCCCAGCGGTGCACTGTGAGACCGAGCAAGCTGCCAGTCCAGGCATCTGGGTAAATCCCAACATTGAAGTTGGAATCTCTCTAGAGCCTGCAGCGGTTGAGTGATGGCAGCTGACAGCGGACTTTATCCCGCTGATGGCTGAATACGGGTCACAGGAGTGCGGAACGAAGTGCACTCCTGTGATCCCCAGGAGAATTAGGGCCAAAAGAGCAATATTTCCCTGACAGCCACTGATAGGCATACACTGTGATGATTATGACCACAGATTGTGACACTCATATTTGGATGAATTCCTTGATAATATTTGCCTCCTTAATTCCCACTTTATGTCATGCAAGTAGGCTTATTCAGTAAAGCAGTGTTTAGTAACATATAGCAACCAATCTAAATCTAAAATGCAGATTGAAGTGAGGAAGGCAGGGCTTCATATAATAGTGAAATGGCGGTAATTCAGTTGCCATTACCATTTAGTCACATCCTTCTTTGTGCTTCTTGACATATTACCAAATGTACTTGTATAATGTAACATTTTGACCTTATCTTTATTGATTCATCTTTAATCTTACTCTTTAGTTGGAAGTCAATCATTGATCACCTTCTGACGCATGAGAAAACTATGTTCAAAGATCTGATGAGTAAGTGCTCTGTCATTTTTTTTTTACATGTTTTAAACTGAAATATTGGTGGGAACACCGCTTTTGTAAGCTTTGGATGAAGTGGGAAATATTTAGAACCACTGTTAACCGCTTTCCAATCGCCGCAAGTACATATACTGCGGCGGTCAGCCCCGGCCAGGCAAAGTGACGTATATATACGTCACTAGCCTGTCACCGGCTTGTGAGCCAATAGCGGGCGAGGCGCGCTCGCCCCGTTCACTAAGGAGTCCGTGCGTGTGACCGGCGGACCCGATGTCCGCCGGTCACACGGCGATCGTCGGTAGAGAGGGAGAAAGGCAGGCGGCAGATGTAAACAAGCCGCCTGTCATTCTCCCCTGTGTAAAAATTGAGATCAGACGGTTCTACTATGTAGGACCGTTGATCTCTGTTTTTACAGTAGTAGCCATGTCCCATCACAGTTAGAAGCACGCCCCTAGGACACACTTAACCCCTCCCTCTCCAATACAGTTAACCCCTTCCCTGCCAGTGTCATTTTTACAGTAACAGTGCATATGTATAGCACTGATTACTGCAGTAATGTCACTGGTAACCCCAAAAGTGTCAAAAATGTCAGTCAAGGGTCCGATCTGTCCACCGCAATGTCGCAGTCCCACAAAAAAAAATCGCAGATCGCCGCCATTACTCGTTAAAAAAAAAAAACACCAAAAATGACAAAAATCTTTCCCTTTGTTAGTAAAAGCGATAACTTTTGCGCAAACCAATCAAAATACGCTTTTTGCGATTTTTTTTTACCAAACATATGTAGCATAAAACAAATTGGCCGAAAATGTTAAAAAATTTAGATTTTTACATTTTTTTGGGGGGAATTTCATATAAAAAAATGTGAAAAATATTGTTATTTTTGCAAAATTTACGCTCTTTTTTTGTTTATAGCGCATGATCAAAAAAATCGCACAGGTGATCAAATACCACCAAAAGAAAGCTCTGTTTGTGGGAAAAAAAGGACGTCAAATTCATTTAGGTACAGTGTCGTACGACCGCGCAATTGTCCGTAAAGTCACGCAGTGAAAAATCGCAAAAAAAACCCTGGTCAGGAAGGGGGTAAAATCTTCCGGGGCTTAACTGGTTAAATTGTTATTGCTGTCTGTACCCCACTGGAGTGATTCAGCCCGCTTTTTTTTTTGGTTTTAGTTGTCAACAGAAAGTAAAGGAAAATCAAAACCTTTGCTGGAGGTTGGGGAAATTGGATGGGGTGTCATTTTCAGGTGACAGTTGCTGGATTTTCATAATGTCTTCAGAATAGAAAGTGAAGCCAAAAAAATCTTACAGGTTGATGTGAATGATTTTGGTAAATTAGAGGCCCCTGGATTTGCATCAAAAGTGTATTTGATTCTGAATTTGCTCAGTTAATCTTCCTCTTTGTATTTTGTCTATAGCGATGCCAAGCAGTTCACTGAAGCTCTACCCCAGCAGTGAACAGAAAGCCATGTTACTGAAACGACAGGGCTTTGCCGTTTTCAGCGGAGAACTGGACCAGTACCATTTGTATCTTCCTCTTATACAAGGTACTTTCCCACTGCCATCTGATGGCCAGGAGCAAGATGGTGTTACCGCCATGAGCCTGTCTCTATAAATGCTTTTATGTAGATATTATCATCTATTTCTGAGGACAGAGTTGTAGTATTTAACCAATTTTGCTATTATGTCACATACTGTGTACTTTTTTTGATTACAACAGTGATCTTTATTAAAGTAGGTACAAACAGAGGATCACATAAAAGAACATAGGGTACATACAATAGTTAAATTAGTATGTATAGGTGCGCTAATAATGAAAATATTCAGGAAAAAATGTCCTGTATAGTAATGCACAAACAAACATTTAAACATAAAAGTAAGTGTTACAAAAAGAACAGTGAGTCCAAAAGATCCATATCATAAAGGAATTAAAGCGGAGTTCCAGCCACAGAATCATTTTTTTTTTTTTTTTAATATCCCCCAAACAGTGACCCTTAGACCTCTATACATCCGCTAATCCTGTTTCCTACATTGTAATAATATGTTTGCAAGCATGAAATCTTACTTTATAAAAATTCTTGTGAGCGCCGCCATCTTTGTCCTGGATCGCCGAGTCCGTTGTGGGGAAATGCCTGCCCTGCTTCTTGGTTGTAGTGGGCGGAGGCCGGTGAATCCAGCGCTGTAGGGTCAGCAGCGACAGTAGGTCCACAATGTCAATTGGCAGGTCTGTGCGGGAAAATCTCAGACCAAACAGGAATAAACATAACCGCCAATTGCGCTTAACTTCCGTAAAACTAAGAGGGGTATATGCTAATGCCAGGAGCCTAGCTAATAAAATGGATGAGTTGGAAATATTGGTACATGAGGAGGACATAGACCTTGTGGGAATAACAGAGACTTGGTTCGACCCCTCACATGACTGGCTGGCCAATATCCAAGGGTATTCGGTGTACCGGAAGGACAGGGTAGGAAAAAGAGGGGGAGGGGTATGTCTCTATGTCAAGAACAATATAAAGGTGATAGAAAGGAGTGACATTACGGATGGGATGAGCATGGATTTAGAATCTGTGTGGGTTGAACTCCATAGGGAAGGAGAAAAGGGGAAAGTAATTGTGGGGGTTTGCTATAGGCCACCTAACCAAGGGGAGGAGGTAGAGCTGGAATTCTTAGCACTAATGAGTAAAGTGGCAAAATTGGGATCAGTCGTCATATTGGGGGACTTCAATTATCCCGACATTGACTGGGACGAGGGGACTGCACACTCACAGAAGGCCCGCCTATTCACGGAAACCTTACTGGATAATTACATGTCACAGTTGGTGGATTCTCCGACTAGAGAAAATGCAGTCCTGGATCTATTGATCACTAATGACCCAGACCTAATCTCGCAGGTAGGAGTCCAGGACAATCTGGGCTCTAGCGATCACAGGATGATCACATTTAGTATAAATAACAATATAAAAAGGCAAGTGGGGAACATAAGAACCCTAAACTTCAGAAGGGCAAACTTTCCAAAATTGTACTCATTGATGGAAAGGGTAAACTGGGACCAAACCCTGGGATCCCTGACCACAGAGGAAAAATGGGAATGCTTTAGGAACATATTAGGCAAAGGCATCTTGCAGTGCATTCCTATGGGAAATAAATTTAGAAGAGACAAAGCCAAACCTGGCTGGCTAAACCGTAGCGTCATAAAACTTATTAGGGGAAAAAAATTGGCCTTCAAGAAGTATAAATCAGAGGGCACAGTATCAGCTTTCGAGCAATACAAGTAAGGCAATTAAGAAAAGTAAACAAGAAATCAAGATGGCTAAAATCAACTTTGAGAGACAAATAGCGGAGGATAGTAAAAAAACCCAAAGAAATTCTTTAAATATATCAACAGCAAAAAAACTAGGGCAGAGCATATTGCACACATAATTAACGACGATGGGAGGATGGTTACAGAGGACACTGAAAAAGCAACCGTGCTGAATGCTTTTTTCTCATCAGTCTTTACACAGGAAACGGAGGGGTACACTGACCATGACTGTATGGTTAGTAGTAATACACAGGACTTGCCACTATGGCTAACAGAGGGTGAAATCAGGGAAAGGCTGGATAAACTCAACACAAACAAATCACCAGGCCCGTATGGCGTACATCCGAGAGTACTCAAGGAACTCAGTAAGGTTATATCCAGACCACTGTTCCTGATCTTTGCTGACAGTATTAGGACAGGAGATGTACCAGGGGATTGGAAGAAAGCTAACGTGTTTCCGATATTCAAAAAGGGCCAGAGGCATATCCCGGGAAATTATAGGCCTGTCAGTTTGACATCAATAGTATGTAAACTTCTGGAGGGGATGATAAGGGACTATATCGTAGAGTTTGCTAAAGACAACAACATCATCAGCAGTAATCAGCACGGGTTTACAAATGGGCGTTCTTGTCAAACCAATCTATTAACATTCTACGAGGAGGTGAGCTGTGAGCTAGATAGGGGGAGACCAGTGGATGTGGTGTACTTGGATTTTGCTAAGGCGTTTGATACGGTTCCCCACAAGCGCTTAATTTATAAAATAAGATCTGCAGGTATCGACAGCAGGGTTTGCTCTTGGATACGGAATTGGCTTAAAGGGCGTGTCCAAAGAGTGGTAATAAACAGCGCATACTCAGACTGGTCTGAGGTAGTAAGCGGGTGCCCCAGGGCTCAGTCCTGGGACCAACCTTGTTCAATTTATTCATAAACAACATTGAGGTCGGGATCAGTAGTTCGATATCAGTTTTTGCAGATGACACAAAATTGGCCAGAGCAATAACTGCACAGCATGAAGCAGATATCCTACAGAATGACCTGGACAAAATTACAGAGTGGGCAACTACATGGCAAATGAGGTTTAACGTGGAGAAGTGTAAAGTTTTGCACTTGGGGACTAAAAACATAAAAGCACAATACACGTTAGGAGGGGAACCCTTGGGGGAATCAAAAATGGAGAAGGATCTGGGAGTCTTGGTTGATGATAGATTAGGCAACAGCATGCAATGTCAAGCGGCAGCTGCCAAAGCCAGCAGAATATTAGCATGCATAAAGAAAGGGATGTATTCCAGAGATAAGACTATAATCCTTCCACTTTATAAAACTCTGGTCCGACCGCATCTGGAGTATTCTGTCCAGTTCTGGTCGCCAGTCCTCAGGAGGGATGTGTTGGAGCTGGAGAGAGTCCAGAGAAGGGCAACTAAACTAATTAGGGGATTGGAGGACCTTGACTATGAAGAGCGTCTACAATCGCTCGATTTATTCTCCCTGGAGAAGAGACGTCTGAGGGGGGACATGATAGCAATTTATAAATATCTTAAAGGGGATCCCAGCTTAGAAAAAAAGCTGTTCATTCGAAGGGATTGCATGAGGACTCGAGGGCATACAATGCGATTAGAGGAGAAGCGTTTTAACCTCAGGCAACGTGGGGGGTTCTTTACTGTTAGGGCTACAAGATTGTGGAATTCTCTACCACAAGAGGTGGTTTCTGCGGGTAGTATGGTGGCTTTCAAAAGACTCTTAGACTTCTCAAGGATCAGAACATTCAGGGGTATGTGAGATGATTACAGCCACACACACCTACACAGGTTGAACTGGATGGACTATTGTCTTTATTCAACCTCACCTACTATGTAACTATGTAACTATGAAATCTCGCGCATGCCCAGTACTATGTACTGTGGAGTACTGTGCTCCGCCTAACATCGCGTAATTTCCTGTTTGGAAATCGCGCGATGAGAGGAGCGGACGGCCGCCTTTGTCACCGCCCATTGCATCCTGGGAGCCACGAGTAAGAGCTCCCAGGACGCATTGCGGGACAGGAAGTGACGGCGCGGGCAGAGGAAGGAGGAAGTGGATGGTAAGGTGAGTATATTATCCTCTCTAAAAAGGTAAGTCAAAAAATAAAAATTCTGGGAATATCCAATTCGGGGTCAGGGAAGGATAAGGAAGCAGATGCCATAATATCGGCAGGCATGATTTTGGGGCTGGAACTCCGCTTTAAAGTGCTAAGTAATGTGCAAAAGTCCAAAAGAAAAAACACTTATAGTGTATATATGTGAGACAAGTCCATAGGAAGTCAGACTGCAAGCGAGATGAGGATGGATGGTATATTTCACCCTTAGAGTGCTGCATGCAAATCCCCTGTACACACACTCAGATGGCAGCTTACCAGATGCAGAATCTTAATGAGCTCATATGGACATTCAAACTCAATATCCAAGCTTAGGGATGTGAGCCGCTGCAGCAGATGTCACTCAGGACTGCGGGACAAAAACACCTCTGCCACCCCAAACCAGGAATCGACAATAGCTTCCAGCTTCAGATCCTAAAATGTCAGCCACAGACTCCCCGCAAATACATCAAGATAGCCAATGGTAGTGAGATGCAAAAAGAGGGGACAAAACAGCCGATAGTGCATTACCCTTAAACTTTATTTAAAAACATACACGGTTGCACTTACAGTTAGATGATCTAAAAGCGCCTGACAAGCTGTTTCTTGTGTAGATTGCTCGGCCGCCTGCAGTGCGTGACGGTACAGCCCTCAACCCGACGCGTTTCCCTAAAAAATTGTGTCAACTGGGATTGGAGTGATACAATAGTTACAGGCATAGTTTAATTAAAAAAAAGGGTTTTGTTTTCCCCTCATAATAAAAAGTGTAACAGGATATAATGGACATGAAAAAAAAAGAATAATTTCTCTATCGCTCATTCTACTCCACAGGAGTAGGACTAGACAGGAAATAAAATGCTCTGGCCACACCCTAGGGGCAGTCCCGAGGGTATATCCTCTCTCTCTCTGCCACAGCAAATCAGTTTTTTTCTGTCTAGTCAGGAGTAAGGACCTAGATACCTTGCTGGGATCTTCGGTCCTGGCAGGATTTTTTTCTTAGAAAAGATTTTTTTAGACAGCTTTTTTTCTCCAGTGTTCCTGTGAGATCTTCAAGCAAGAAAGCTGAACTGGGCGACGGGCGGGATGTTGAGATCCAGTGGTCACCCCAGTTCAGCCTACGAGCGCGTGCAGGCCATAGCTCCGCGCTGGGTCGGCCGCGACATAGTCCCACTTGAGGGGACTGACCCTGCGAGTTAAACGTCTCACTGAAACGCCAAGGACCATGAGTCACGGCGTCCGTATTGGTCGACAGCCCTCCAACTTCGGTGGAGAGGGGTACTGTCAGGAGTTGGCGCCCACCTGGTTCCGGTATGGTGAGTAGTATGTTCCCCTTTTCCCCCTGACGGGTCTTGTGGTGAACGCGGGCCCCTCTCTGTAATGGTAAGGATGGGTTCCCCTCTATCCTATAACATAGCACAGATCCCCCTATATTGAGTGTGATTTGTGTGTACAAAAAGCCAGCAGGCTTGGTTTGGGAGCTGACAATCTAATTACAAAGTATGTTTAAATGATTGTAATATGTGGCAGCACTGGAATTTTACTGTGTTACTAGATGTATCCTACCTGTCAAAAGCCACAGGACAGGTATGCTTGCCAGGTCATTCCTCCAGCTGAAGCAGGTCTCCCGACGGCCACGCGGTTCCGCCAGGGTTCGGTACCGCCGGTCAAGCTGATCTCCATGAGAGAAAGATTTTGCGATGCCTAGTTACTCTGCAGGATGCCGCTATGCTGTATCAGACCGCCGTAGATCGCACGAGGCCGCCATTTTGGCGTAGCCTCGTGTCTGCAGCATGGGGGCGGCCATGTTTGAGGTGACTCAAACACCTCGTGGAGCTAGGGGAGGCGCCGGAAGGCGTGCAGAGAGGCGGAGCCGCCTCCTTTCTTCCCGGGCAGCCAGCCAAAAGACTTCCTGTTTGTGAAGACAGCGCTGTAACCTGTTGCAGTGAACTCTGAGCATCAAGTGGTGAGCCTGGGGGTCTATCTCTCTCTCTCGATCGATAGGGATCCCTAGCAGGTAACACTGAGGGGCTTTTGTGGCGCTGGGGGTCTGAAAAAAAAAAAAAAAAGTTTTTTATTTAAGTTTGGATTGTATTTTCCGGGTAGTTACTGGAATAATCATGGACCCTGCCACACAAGTACCCCCACCTGTTTCCCTCGAGGGGGCCACGGGACCCGCCGGTGCACAGAGTATGGATGCATTTACAGCAGTTTTGGAGTCTATGGTGGCTCGGGTGGAGGCGGCCTGTCAGGGACGGGGGTCAAGAAAGCGACCCCCGCCTACCCCTATATTATCTGACACCTCTGACTCAGATTCAGAGATGGTCACTGCAGCTGCAGGTCCCTCTGCAAGGGCTGTTATCTCAGGTAAAGCTCCCTCAGACAGTGAGGAGGACGTTCATTCTTCCGCCATAATTCAGGAAGAAGCATTGGTGGACGCACTAGTTGTGGCGGTGCGGGAAACCTTAAGACTTGAGGTTTTACCGGCAGAGGCAACTGAAACAGATTCCCTTTGGTACTAACAAGCCCATCAAAACGGTGAAGGTTTTTCCTGTACCCAAGTGTTTTGGTAATAAAATTAAAGGAGAATGGGAGCATTCTAAGCGTACCTTTACTATTTCCAAGCGTATTGCTAGACGCTATCCGTTTGAGGAATCCCTCATTAAGAAATGGACGGTACCACCAGTGGTGGATCCACCTATTTCCAGGCTGAATAAAGCCACGGTTATCCCAGTGGAGGACACTTCGTCCTTTAAGGATCCGGTGGATCGAAAGATGGAAGCGGAGTCCCGCACTATCTTCTCCCTGATAGGGTCAGCATTTAGACCAGTAATTGTTATTGGTCTAGTTTCCCAGACACTAACGGAATGGGCGAGATTGGTACACCAAGACCTAAGGGGAAAAGATATCCCCCAGGGAACATCTGATTTGATGGAACAGATTATACAAGGGCTACAGTTTGTCTGTGACGCAGCCTTGGATGCTACCCCCCTATTAGGGCATGCATCTATGTCAGCGGTAATCCTCAGACGTGTGCTGTGGTTAAAATGCTGGTCAGCTGACCTAGGTTCCAAAAAGACCTTGACGAATCTCCCCTTTCAGGGGAATCGCCTATTTGGGGCCACCCTAGATGAAATTATTAAGGATGCCACTGGGGGCAAGAGCACTTTCTTGCCACAGGCTGCTAAAGCTAAGGGACCTCGCAACAAGCGAGGACCTTTCTTTACCGCCCATAAAGGGTTTGCACGCCCGGCTGGAACAAGCGGGAAAGGCAAGACTCCTCCAGGAGGGTTCAAGAAAGGCTGGTCGGACAAACAGAGGACCGACTCAGCCAAACCCGAAGCAAAGGATTACACAGCCTGAAGGTGCGCCCCCACCCGGGTTGAGGGTGGGGGGACGTTTTCACCGGTATTCAGGACATTAGATCGAGCATCGACTACTACTACCGGTGCGATTCTTCCCTTCCAACATTTAAGTACTACAGGGAGCGGTAGTCACCGTTCCCTGAATAGATCTTTTCCTTTACCTTTTCCTAAGATTAGTCTCAATTCCCCACAGGAATCGGATCTGGTTGACCAGACAGACCAAGAAGCCTCTAGCCGGGTAACTTCGGTCCCTGAGATTCAATCAGGAGAGATCACCGTTCCTGATAGGAATCAGGTGTCGGATAAATGTGTGGGAACAGAAAACGACCAGACTTTGTCGGATGGTCGGGGCCAGATAGCTCTAGGGACGCCTGGTTCAAATCCCGTCAGTGCCAGTGGTCCTAGAAATTCTAGGCTGGCCTCGTCAAGCCGGCCTGGCCGACTTGGACTTGCTAGTCGCGGACGTTCCGTGGGAACTGCATCTCAGGGAGTATCTGCGGTCTCGAGGACCAATCTACCATTGTGCTTTACAGTCGCTGGTTTTAATGGCCTGGCCATTGAGACCCAAGTACTGAAGGACAGAGGGTTGTCAGCTTCAGTCATTCCTACCCTTATTAAAGCAAGGAAAGCGACTTCCAGCAGAGTCTATTATCACACATGGAAGACTTATATCGCGTGGTGCGAATCTTTAGGATTTCCTCCATGTACCTATTCGGTGACTCGAATATTGGCCTTTTTGCAAAAAGGGGTTGAGCAGAAGCTAGCCTTAAGCACCATCAAGGGTCAAGTTTCAGCATTAGCAATCTTCTTTCAGAAACCTTTAGCTACCAAGTCCTTGGTGCGGAATTTCATCCAGGGGGTGCGGCACCTGGCTCCACCAGTCCGCGCGCCCTTACCGCCCTGGGATCTTAATTTGGTTTTGTCGGTTCTACAGAAACCTCCTTTTGAAAACATCAGGGAGATTCCCTTGCTTACTTTATCCCAGAAGGTGGCCTTCTTGGTGGCTATCACTTCTGCACGCAGGGTGTCAGAACTGGCTGCTTTATCATGCCAGTCCCCATACTTGGTGATTCATAGGGATAAGGTAGTACTCCATCCTAAGCCATCCTTTCTTCCTAAGGTGGTTTCAGATTTTCATCTGAATTAAGATATTGTACTACCTTCCTTGTGTCCTCAGCCCAATCATCATCGGGAACATGCGTTGCATTCCTTGGATGTGGTTCGGGCAATCAGGGTATACCTGAAGGCTACGGAATCGTTCCGTAAGACGGATTCACTTTTTGTGATCACGGATGGCCCCAGAAAGGGGTTGCCTGAATCTGCCGCGACTATTGCCAAATGGATTAGACAGACGGTGGTACAGGCTTATTCTATTAAGGGTCAGAGTCCTCCGTTCCCTGTTAGGGCGCACTCCACTCGAGCGCTCAGTACTTCCTGGGCCTTTCGCCATCAGGCGTCAGTGGTCCAGGTATGTAAGGCGGCCACCTGGTCGTCGGTACATACCTTTACAAAATTTTATAAAATTGATGTGATGGCATCGGCGGATGCCTCATTTGGCCGCAAGGTTTTGCAGGCCGCAATTTGAGGAGACCGGTGGTCTACCTCGAGGGTTTTTTTCTGTTTGAAAATTTTTTTTTGTTGAGTCTCATCATTAAGGATGAGCATTGTAAACTTCTAGTTGGCACCGGTTGGGCCTTCTAGATTTGGATTTGATTTCCATTTTCCCACCCCTCATTTGTGATACTGCTCTGGGACGTCCCGAAGGTGCTGTATCACCGAGGACTACGTCTGTCAATGAGCGATAGAGAAAAATTGATTTTTGTAAAATCTTACCGTAAAATCCTTTTCTCTTAGCTCATTGACAGACGTAGTACCCGCCCCTCTGTTTTTGAGTTGGGTTGGGTTAAATTCTCTAAACACTGCTTTTGTGACATAACTGATTTGCTGTGGCAGAGAGAGAGAGGATATACCCTCAGGGACTGCCCCTAGGGTGTGGCCAGAGCATTTTATTTCCTGTCTAGTCCTACTCCTGTGGAGGCAACATAACCCGAAGGTGCTGTATCACCGAGGACTACGTCTGTCAATGAGCTAAGAGAAAAGGATTTTACGGTAAGATTTTACAATAATCCATTTTTCACCAATTAGGCATAGACTTGAAATTACTAGTAGATATACTCCAGTGCCTCTCATGAGAGGCCATAGAGATCCCAAAGGGTTGATTTACTAAAAGTAAACAAACTGTGCACTTTGCAAAGTGCAGATGCTCCAGAGCTTAGTAATTGAGGTAAAGCTTCATTTTGCAAAGATTACCCAATCAGATGGAAGGAAAATTTTTTTAAAAAATGCGTTTTTTGCTTGCACATGATTGGATGATGGAAATCAGCAGAGCTTCTGCTCATTTACTAAACTCTGGAGGAGCTGCACTTGCAGAGTGCAACTGCACTTTGCAAAGTGCACAGTCTATTTGGCTTTAGTAAATCAACCCCACAGTGTTAGCAGCTACAAGGGAAAAGCATGAGTACCAGGTACATAATATCCATGGAAGTTAGAAATGTAAGAAAGAAGTACACACAGCAAATCAATTTAGGCTGCAGTTCATTAAGGGGGGTGACTACTCAGGTGTAGGATATTCACACACGTTGCTGTAGAATGTAACCAAGAATCCCAAACCTTATTGTAGTTAGATGAGCAGCCCCTGTGAATGTATAACAATTTCTTGTAGGACGGAGTATTATTTTTTTCACAAATCCAAACTGCCAACTCGGAGGTTACAGCCCTCATCCACTGTCTTGCTATCAGTTTTCTAGCTGTGAATAGTTTCATGTAAGAAAATTTTGGTGAATTTGTCAAGGTCTGAGTTAGGAAAAAGACCTAACGAACACTGTTCAAGGTGCAATGTTATGGGGAGCCCATAATTTAATGGAGGAATTTTATAATCTGTGTCCAGAATCCCTGTATGATAAGGTAAGCCCATAGTAGATGATAAAAGGGTACGGAAACTAAGGTTAAAATCATGTATACTTTTGGTTATCCTTAGAGCGTCTGACAGAAAATATTCGTGTAGGACAGACATCCATAATGGCGGCTCAGATGTTCCTGTTTTTCCGTGTTTTATTACTGAGAATTTCACCGCAGCATCTTACCTCATTGTGGCCTATTATGGTGACTGAATTGGTGAGTATAAAGCTGGGACCCATGCTTCTATTTTTGCTGTTTTTTGGTATACCAGGATAAAAGACCTTCACTTGTAAACAGGCCTTGATTAGGGGATTAGGAAGGATTGTTTCCAGATGATCCGATCCTTGCAGGATCCAGCAGTGGGGGTGGGGAAGGAGGGTGGATGGATGTTATGACATATGATGTCAGCATTGTAAGAGTCGGTTCACACTATGGCGACGCGACTTCGGGGGCGACTAGTGAAGTCGCTGTGCACCGCGACTTCGGCGCGACTTGCACGGACTTCACATAATGGAAGTCAATGCAAGTCGCTCCTATTAGAACGGTTCCCATAGCACAGAATGGAGCACGACTTGTCAGGCGACCAAGTCGCCTGACAAGTCGCGGTAGTGTGAACCGGCAGTTAAGTGTCATATGCTTTCATTGGATACATCAGAAGCAGTGCATGTTATGTTACCTTTTTACCTATTTTTACCTATACCTGTTGTTATGTTACCCTTCTTATTATTACCTTTATTGTCTGACCACCTTTACACCTTATAGCATTGTACATATTCAGATGCAGCAGGCAGAAGACAGGAGCATTTCTTAAATCAAAGAAAAACTCATTAGATTTTTCCGGTTATGCGTTCATGCTTTTTTGTCTATATTCCCATCGCACACGTTCCTGGAAACAGGGCTCATCAGTAGTGGGTGCTGTAATGACTACCTGCTAGTTGCTGGAAACATCATAGATAAATGCACATATTCGCCAACACATGAAGGATCTTCTAATGTAGTTCAAAGGCTTTTTTGCAGAAAGATCACAACACAAGAACAAGTGCAACGCGGCGCTCGGCTCTGAAACATTGCACTTGTTCTTTTGATGTGATCTTTCTACAATAAAAGCCTTTGGACTCCATTTGAAGATCCTTGGTGTGCTGGCGAAGATGTGCATTTATGCATTCATGCTGCACATTAATATAAATATAAAACATAAATATGGGGCTGTTTTACTTCTTTTTAGCTGCCAGTTCTTGTAGCTTTTTACCATTTGCCTTCCAGCCCCCGTAGTTTTACGGCGGCAGTTTGGCTCTTATTACGCGACACGACGTACCTGTACGTTGCTTTGTGTAACAGATAGTGGGGGACGCGCACACGCACTGATTGGCCAGAGGGGGAGCCAATCAGCAGGTCTGTCAGACGCGATGTCCGCCGAACCTCCCGCGGTTGCTCCCCATGGAAACAGAACGGCCGTCTGCCGATGTAAACAAGGCAGGCTGCCGTTTTGTCGCAGATGAACACAGGGATCATACGTTCCTCCTATTTACAATCACAGGTCTCTGTTTTCATCCCCCACGCAGTTAGAAAGCACTCCCTAGGGGCACACTTAACCCTTTTATCGCCCCTGGCGTTAATCCCTTCCCTGCCAGTGTTATTAGTACAGTAACAGTGCATATTTTGTATCACTGATTACTGTAGTAATGTCACTGGTCCCCTCAAAAATGTCAGTTAGGTGTCCGATCTGTCCGCTGCAATGTGGCAGTCCCGCTAAAAATCGCGGATCGCCGCCATTACTAGTAATAAATAAATATGCTATTAAAATTACATACATTTATCCCCTAGTTTGTAGATGCGATCACTGTTGCGCAAACCAATCAATTTTTATAGTGAATGCTTTATAGCAGAAAGTAAAAAATATTGTTTTTTTTTTTTTTTTTTTAGAATTGTTGCACTTTTTTTGTTAAAGCATAAAAAAAAAAAAAAAAAAAAAAACCGAGGTGATCAAATACCACCAAAAGAAAGCTATATTTGTGGGGAAAAAGGACATCAATTTTATTTTGGTACAGTGTTGCACAACCGCGCAATTGTCAGTTAAAGTAATGCAGTTCCGTATCACAAAAAATGGCCTGGTCATTAGGGGGGTAAAACCTTCCGGTCCTTAAGTGGAAATCCAGACATACAGTAACCCTATTTCTCTTACGTCCTCCGACAGTCGCCGCCTCTTCATATTCGTCACATATGGGGTATTAGACTTTGCTCCGAAGGAGTAGCTAGGCAACAGAATATGTTAACAATAAAGCTTTAACATATCCCACCCTCAAGGGGTGGTCCCCTCAGTCAATACCCTCCTACTTCCTGCAACCATATCTCAGTTTTAATGTCTAGCTTGTCAGGAGTGGCTGGCTCTCTCTGTGCTGGGACTTTTTGTCCCAGACTCTTTCTTCTTTTTGATATTTTGTTTGAGTTTTCTCTCTACCTTTACTTAGCTGTTATTTTTGTCAGCATTAGTTAGTTCTTCGGACGAAGAGGATCATGCGGACTGGGTCTCGGGCTGATCCTCCTGGTCGCAGGTCGTGGGTCAGTGGCTTCCCAGTCTGCCATCGAGCGTTCAGCCAGGTAACGCTCCTGGCACGGTGAACGACCCATCCCTGTTCGGTGCAGGGATGATTGGTGAGGTGGCTACCTCACCGGACGCTGTGCGGTTTCTGAACCGCCATTGTGTGCGTCTTGAATTGCGACTCTCCCTGCCTCATGTGCAGCGGCTTGTTCGCCTGTGCGGGTTCCCCACGCCATGTGAGGTAAGTGTATCTATGTGGGGACCTGTCTGTCTGGGGGGGGTCTCAGTCTGGGACTGTGTAACCTGCCTTTAATCACACTGCTTGTCTCCCTATATCTCGGCTGCATGCTGTGGGCTGCAAGGGGGGGGGGAGCTGTATGACACTGAGTATGTCAGGCTGGGCAGTGTGAGGAGCTGTGTGCTGTGGGGCATGTTTTTAATGGCATGTTGGGGCATATACAGCGATCGCTGCGGCGATCTAACATGTATCCATATAATGGGATAATATTGTGTGTGATTTTATGCACTGTGGAGCGGCGATTTCGGCGCCAAACGGCGCCATTTTACCGGCGCCCGCTCCGGCCGCATGGTTTACATGCACGGCGGCCATTTTCTTGTAGCCTCCATAGGCTTACATAGAGCGCCCTGGCAGCATCACTTCCTCTCTCCTGGAGCACCGATCGAGGCAGCAGCAGCAGCGGAGTCTCCTCAGGTTTTATCCTTCTATTCCTGTGTTCCATTGCCTGTATTCAGTCTGTATATTCCCTGTGGGGGTCTCATTGTGCCTGAGTGTGGTGCGGTGGGCTGCGCTTGCCGCGCTTGCTGTAAGGGGGCAGTTAACCCTTGGTTGTCTGGCATACAGGGGCAATGGATTCTCAGGAGGGCAAGTTTCCCACAGTATTGGTGGAAAGCCAGGGGACCGCTGTTTCCCCCCCAGGGGGGGATTTGGCCACGATTGTGGCTGGCCTTGCTGCACAGGTGCAAATGCTGGTGGCTGCTCAATCTACTAAACGGCCCAGAGTTGCTCTGTCCTCTGATTCTGAGGGTGAAGGTGATGGGGCTGTTCTGGCGGGGACCCCCCTATCGGGGTCCCGCTCCTCTCTTGATCTAGTGGGGTCTGAGGTAGAGGCTGAAGTTGAGGGGGTTGATAATTCTCCCCCTGGCTCGCCTGAAGAGCTTGCAATCATGGATGAGTTGATTGCTTCCATTAAGCAGACGCTACGTTTGCAGGACGAGGTGTGTCCCCCAGCTGCCTTGGCGGCTTATGGGACGCAGAGAAAACGCAGGACGCCGCAGGTTTTTCCCTGCAATGCTGATTTTCAGCGCGCTGTTAAGGACCAATGGCGCGATTTGCGCAAGCCTTTTGCGGTACCAAGTAAATTTAAGCTGCGTTATCCTTTCTCGCCTGCCACTGATGAACGGTGGTGTGTGCCTCCGCCAGTGGATCATGCTATTGCGGTTTTGAACAAAGCCACTGCGATCCCTGCAGAGGGATCCCCTGTTTTCCGTGATGCCACGGATAGGAGACTGGAGTCTCTTGCCCGTCATACTTATTCTGTTACGGGTTCTATGCTTAAGGCTCTGTTTGCTTCTCTCATGGCGGCCCAGGCGATCGCAAGTTGGACGCAGATGCTTAGGCGCGTCCTAGTGGCCGATTCGGCCTCGGCGGCGACCCTGGATATGGTGGATCAGATCCACCAGGGTGTCATGTATCTGTGTGATGCGGACCTGGACCTGATTCCGTTGGCCGCGCGTGTGCACAGCGTGGCGGTGTTGTCTCGCCGCCTGGTTTGGTTGAAATGTTGGTCGGTGGACCAATCTTCACGTAAAACCTTAGCCAATCTGCCTTATGATGGGTCTCGCCTTTTTGGGGAGTCCCTGGATGTGTTGATTAAGGGGATTACCGGGGGTAAGAGCACTCTCTTGCCCCATTTCCCCAAGGCTAAGGGGGCTTCTGGGAAGAAGCATGCTCATTTTCGGCCCCCTCAGGGGTCCTTTCGTGCCTTTCGGCCGCACTACAAGGGCAAACCGTTCAAGGGCCAGGGCTCTCAGAAGAAACCCTGGTCTGGGAAACAGAAGTCCGGCCAATCCGGACCTGCGGCCCATAACAGTTCGGCCTGAAGGGGCGCCCTCACCCAGTTTTGGGGTGGGGGGACGCTTGCTCGGTTTTCTTCAGCCCTGGTTGGCCCGTGTGCGGGACAGATGGGTTCTGGAAATCGTTCGATCTGGTTACAAGATCGAGTTTCTCTCTCGGCCAGAGAGCAGATTTTTTCCCTCAAATCTACAACTGTCTCCAGAGCGCCTGCGGGATCTGCACCTGGCGGTGCGGGACCTGAGGGCTCAGGGAGTGGTGGTTCCGGTGCCTCATCGGGACAGATTTCGGGGGTTTTATTCCAATCTGTTCACCGTGCCCAGAAAGGAGGGCAAGGTTCGTCCGATTCTGGACTTGAAAGCTCTGAACCGCTCTGTGCGGGTTCGCAAGTTCCGCATGGAATCCCTGCGCTCGGTGGTGGCTGCCCTGGTTCCGGGGGAATTCATGGCCTCCATCGATTTGAAGGATGCGTATCTTCACATCCCCATATTCGAGGGTCATCAGAGATACCTTCGATTTGCCATTGCGGAGGATCACTACCAGTTCGTGGCGTTGCCCTTTGGGCTCGCCTCGGCTCCGCGGGTCTTCACCAAGGTGCTTGCACCGGTTCTGGCATTATTGAGAGCCCAGGGCATTTCTGTCCTGGGGTATCTGGACGACATTCTGATTCGGTCTGCGACCAGTCAGGGTCTGGAGAAGGACCTGTCTGTCACGATGCAAACTCTACAGGAGTTCGGTTGGACGATAAATGTTCCAAAGTCGACACTGAGTCCGTCGGTTCGCCTTCCCTATCTGGGAATGATACTGGACTCGGTGCAGGCGAAGGTCTTCCTGCCGGAAGACAAACTCAGGACTCTTCAGGAGGAAGTCAGGTCCCTCAGGGACGTTCCGAACTCGTCTCTGCGGACGTGTATGAGATGTCTGGGATTGATGGTCTCGGCTTTCGAGGCGATTCCTTTCGCGCAGTTTCACACGCGGGGTCTCCAGGCGGAGATCTTGTCCAAGTGGGACGGGCGACCTCAATCTCTGGATCTTCAGATCTCGTTGAGTCATCGCACCAGGGAAAACCTTCTGTGGTGGCTCCAGTCCCCGTTGGTGTCCGGGGGCAAGTCGTTTCGTCCGATCTCGTGGACGATAATCACCACGGATGCCAGCCTGTCGGGCTGGGGTGGTGTTCTGGGCGTTCTGTCCGCCCAGGGGACCTGGTCGGAGGGGGAGTCTTCCCTCCCGATCAACATTCTGGAATTGCGTGCGATAAGGCTCTGTCTTCATCGCTGGACGGACCGGCTGCAGGGCTGCCCGGTTCGGGTGCAGACGGACAATGCCACGGCGGTGGCCTACATCAACCACCAAGGGGGCACCAGGAGTGCCCGAGCGGCTCGAGAAGTGGCCGACATTCTGTCTTGGGCCGAGACTCATGTCCCGGCGATAACGGCGGTTCACATTCCGGGAGTGGAGAACTGGCAGGCGGACTATCTGAGTCGCCAGACCCTGGATCAGGGGGAATGGTCTCTCCACCCGGCTGTCGTCCAGATGTTGTGCGCGAAGTGGGGTCTTCCAGATGTGGACCTGTTCGCGTCTCGCCTCAACTACAAGGTGAAGAGGTTCGTGGCAAGGACGCGCGACCCTCGGGCAGACGCGTCGGACGCGTTAGTGGCCCCGTGGCATCAGTACAGGCTGATGTACGCGTTTCCACCGATTCAGTTGCTGTCCCGGTTCCTTCGCAGGTTACACTCGGAACGCAGCACGGTGATTCTTGTGGCACCGGACTGGCCTCGCCGGTCCTGGTACGCAGACCTCGTGAATCTGGCGGTCGACGCCCCCTGGCGTCTGCCTCTTCGGGACGATCTACTGTCTCAAGGACCGATTTACCATCCTGCTTTACAGTCGCTGGCTTTGACGGCCTGGCTGTTGAGACCGAGGTCCTGAAGGAGAAGGGTCTCTCTCCAGAGGTTGTTCATACCTTGATCAACGCGAGGAAGTCTTCCTCGGGAAAGGTTTATTACCGTACTTGGAAGGCCTATTTTGCCTGGTGTGAGTCCAGGGGGTTTTCACCCCGCACGTACTCGGTTTCCCGTGTGCTGTCTTTCCTTCAGACGGGTGTCGATCAGCGTTTGGCGCTGGCTACGATAAAGGGTCAGGTGTCTGCGCTGGCCGTTCTGTTTCAACGTCCCGTGGCTTCCAACTCCTTGGTTGGCACTTTTATTCAGGGTGTGCGGCATCTGGTTCCTCCTAGGAGGGATCCTTTGCCCCCTTGGGACTTGAATCTAGTCCTGTCTGTGTTACAACGTGCTCCTTTTGAACAGATCAGGGAGATATCGTTGTCTATGTTGTCCAAAAAGGTCGCCTTTTTGGTGGCGATCACTTCGGCTCGCAGAGTGTCGGAACTGGCGGCTTTGTCCTGCAAGTCTCCGTACCTGGTTGTTCATTTGGATAAGGTGGTCTTGCGACCTAATCCTTCTTTTCTGCCGAAACGAGTTTCGGAATTCCATCTTAACGAGGATATTGTTTTGCCTTCGTTGTGCACGAAGCCTAAACATCCAAAGGAGGTGAGACTACATTCTCTGGATGTTGTTCGGGCGATTAGGGTTTACCTTAAATCGACTGAGTCTTTTCGAAAGACGGACTCCTTGTTTGTTCTTCCAGAAGGTCCTCGGAAGGGCATGGCGGCTTCCGCCTCTACCATTGCCAAATGGATCAGGCAGACCATTGAACAGGCCTATGCCTTGCAGGGGAAGGTTCCCCCTGTGCCTGTGAAGGCGCACTCTACTAGATCTCTGAGTACGTCTTGGGCCTGTCGTCATGGGGCTTCTGTAGCCCAGGTGTGTAAGGCGGCGACTTGGTCGACCGTACACACTTTCACAAAATTCTACGAAGTAGATGTTCAGGCATCGGCGGATGCTTCCTTTGGCCGCAAGGTTCTTAGTGCGGCTGTTCCCTAGGGTCCCTTGTTGGGGACTCCTGGCTGTTGGGATAAGTTTTGTATCCCCTGGTTTTTTGTCTTTTCCTGGGTTGTTGCTCCTGTTGAGCACTCATTTTTGCTGTTGCCCAGCTGGTTTCCTTCCTTTGGTAAGGTTCCTTTCTTTGATGTGGAGACTGCGTTGCCTTTCGGCGCGGTTGCGTTTCCCACCCCTCATGTTTGCACTGCTTTGGGACGTCCCCATATGTGACGAATATGAAGAGGCGGCGACTGTCGGAGGACGTAAGAGAAAACGGAATTTTTGTAAAATCTTACCTGTAAAATTCCTTTCTCTGAGTCCTCCGACAGTCGCCGCCCCCGCCCCTCTTTTGGGGTTTGAATGTATACTCTACTGCTATTCCACTAAAACTGAGATATGGTTGCAGGAAGTAGGAGGGTATTGACTGAGGGGACCACCCCTTGAGGGTGGGATATGTTAAAGCTTTATTGTTAACATATTCTGTTGCCTAGCTACTCCTTCGGAGCAAAGTCTAATACCCCATATGTGACGAATATGAAGAGGCGGCGACTGTCGGAGGACTCAGAGAAAGGAATTTTACAGGTAAGATTTTACAAAAATTCCGTTTTTTCATCCGCCTGGAGGATCGGATAAAAAATGAACAGGCGGTCCGTTTTCATCCAATCTCCCATAGAGGAGAGCGGGACTCTGACAGGTCCGTCTCAGCACAGAGAGCAAAGACAGAACTGTCATCCGCCTGCTCAGCGGGAATTGGCAGGTCAACTCCCCGCTGAGCAAAGCAGAGTCTGCTGGGCCCCTGTGAAAAGACTCTAGTGTCTCAAGAATTGAGTACAGTACATCAGGTGTGATCAATTTTCAGTGATTGGCCCCATCCATAGCTTGTAGACTCTATAACCTTCTCAAAGACCAAATAATATATACTTATTTGGGTTATTCTCACCAAAGATATGTAGCAGTATAACAATTTGGCCAAAACGGTTGAAGAGAAATGACTAATTTGCAAAATTTTAAAACCGAAACAAAAAAAAAATTTTTTTACATAATTTTTTATTTCATTTTTTAATTTATAGCGTAAAAAAAAACCCAGTAATGATTAAATACCACCAAAATAAAGCTCTATTTGTGTGAAAAAAGGACAAAAATTTCATATGGGTTCAGTGTTGCATAACTGAGTAATTGTTAGTGGTGCACCGAAAATTTAGGCCGAAAATGGGCTTATTCCATTTCGGCCGAAAACGGGTTAAAAATGCCAATAGTAAAGATAGCCGCCGCGGGCGCAGCGCAGGTTTCAAAAGACCCGCCTCCCGGTGAGGTCACTACTACTACGATCTATGCATGAATGAACTAACAGACCCGGCGGGCGGGCGAGCGGCCGCTAATAGCTGTAACTAAGTAAGTGCTTCACTTCCCTATCAGGCGGGTATCTCCCGGCTTTCGTGGGGAAAGAAATCAGCAAATAAAGAAAAAACAATATAGCGTATAAAATTGCGACACAAATCATATTTTAATTGAATGTTTTAAAAATTACCTTTCCTTTTCAAACTGCAGCTATTGTAGTTTTCTGAAAATGCAATACAATATGGCTACCTGGAGGTGTTCTGTACACAGAATGTATACTGACCACACCCCCAGAGACATCATTTCCTGCTTGTGTGATTGGCTCCCCAATTTTCCCAGAAGTCTGCCTAAGATACAAGTCAGATTTTTGGCATCCCCTCAACAGAAATGTCATTTTTGGTGAGATACTCCCAATAGGAACACATCTAAATGGATGCAGGCCCTGCAGTATTCCTCATTAGTGCCCTGCAGCTGCACAGTTGATTGATAATTATGAAACTTCCATTAGACCCACTCAACACAGAGGAACAAACAATGATTTCTTCAGAATAACAAAAGGTAGAAATCTGCAACAAAGTTTGTTAAAATCCCTGCAATGTACAGAGATCACCCAGAGGGGAATGTTTTTTTCTCAACAAAAGTGGAGTTATGCTTTTAACATATCAAGCCTTTTCTAATTTGTTTATGACAGGGTCCTGTAACCTTTCAGATTGCATGAGCTGTCATAAATCCTGTAAATTCATACAATGTATATTCCTGTTTTCAGATACACGTGTTTGTTCAGCTACTAGAGGATTTGGTGGAAGAGGAGACAACCTCAAAGTAAGAGATGTCAGGGTTACGTTTTTACGCAACAATTTGCATCATTTATCCAATTGTCAGATAGGAGTATCTTACACACTCTAGGAAATGGAAGGGAGAATAGAAGATTGATAAGAATCTATGGACGATGCAGGCATTTCTTCTTTTACTTTATAAATGTGACTGAGGCTTAGAGGGACTTTCCCCCTAGAGGCAATATTTCAGGGGTGGGTGAAGCCTGGTTAGTTAATCCACTCACTTCTTTTATCTACCAGGATCATTCACTTCCTCTGGTCTGCATCATAATCTTATGAGGTCTCTTTTCTGTTAGGCCCCTTTCACACAGGGAGTCCGTTCAGATCCGCCTGTCAGTTTTTTTTGTGGATCTGAACGGACGCCCAATGCATCTCTATGGGGCATTGGATGTCAGCGGAGACATGTCCACTGACATCCGATCCGATCCGTCAAAACCGGACGGATGGAAACCCTATTTTCCATCCGTCCAGCGGATCGGATGAGAACGGACAGATGGTTCATTCCCATCCGATTCCCCCATAGAGAAGAATGGGGACTTGACAGCTGTGTCTCCGCACACAGCGCGGAGACAGAGCTGTCATCTGCCTGCTCAGCGGGGGATCGGCGGATCGATCCCCCGCTGAGAAAAACTGAGTCCGCCTGACGGACTCCATGTGTGAAAGGGGCCTCAGTTTGTATTAAAAAAACAAAAGGGGACCCAACAAGAAGAGATCACCACTATGCAGAATGAGGGCTCAGTGACTAACGCTGCAATTTGGCAGCTCCGTTTGACCAGGGAAACTGCATGGAGTTTGTATAATCTACCTGTTTTTGTTCCAACCTTTCCCCTTTCTGTCTGGGGTTGAATTTTAGGTTTTTTTGCAATGTGTCTGCCAAAAAATAGCATAGTGAGAATAATAAATATGGCAAGTGGACAGAACTGGGGAGGATTCATGCTGAAATCTGGCCAGAGTCCCAGGAAAATACCAGTAGTAGATGGGTTTTCAATATGCCAATATCTGTCTAAACCTGAAACATTAGTTTTTGGTAAACTGATTTTCAAATCACTAAGTGGCTTATGTAATGAATTCCCATTACTGGAATAATGAGATGTTGCCTGTAGCAGCCAATTAGAATCCTTGTTTCATTTTCAAACCTGAACTTGAAAATAACAGAAGCTCTATGGTTGCTATAGGCCAGTGATGGCAAACCTTGGCACTCCGGATATTTTCGAACTACATTTCCCATGATGCTCAACTACACTGCAGAGTGCTTGAGCATCATGGAAAATGTAGTTCCAAAACATCTTGGGTACCAAGGTTCGCCATCACTGCTATAGGCAAACCTTTTTCCCTGTATCACACTTTCATAGATAAAACCTTCATAGGGCCTACACACAAGGCAATTTGATCATTCTGTCAGACTATTGGAACCACGGAAGGTCCCACTTTCTCTAGTAAGTACATGCATTGCATCTTGTGTCTTGTTATTGCTTCACTTAACTTTATTCCTAATAGGAATAGCAAGACAAGCAAACAAAAAGCTGCCATGGCAGAGAGCAACGGGCCTGTGTATGTGGAGATCCAGCAGAACAGCTTGGACATGTATTTATCTGCGTGCAAGTTCCTCGACACCGCACTTTCCTTTCCCCCGGATAAGATGCCACTGTTTCAGATGTAAGTCCCTTTTGAACTATGTTGGACTTCTCCTAAGGACACTATATGCATAACTGTTGTATGTTCTCCCTGTGTTTGGATTTCCTGCAATTTTCTTTACACAACCCCGAAACATAACGAGGTTCTAACCACTACCAGGTCAATATGGAACAAGTCTGTACATGAGCATGATTATAGACATTAGAGCAGTGTTTCTCAACCTTTTTCCAGTTGGGGCGCCCTTGAAAAGCATTTTCAGTCTTGAGGCACCCCTGTCCAAGGCTTGAGTCACGTTACTGTGTGTCGCGGAACACACGCAAAATCGCGCCATAAATTCTTGGCACTGTAGGGGGAAGCAAAGAGCACAGCACACTTACCCCCCTTTACTTTCACTTTTGAGGCTGACTGAGCCCTTTATCAGTGCTGATGTACAGTTTGCCAGGGGATCGGGAGATAGGGCTCATCTGATAGCCCTTCTCTCCCATGATCCTGTGGCACACCTTAGAACCTCTGGCGGCACACCAGTGTGCCGCGGCACACTGGTTGAAAAAGGCTGCATTAGAGCAGCCTTTCTCAACCTTTCTACCCCAGGGGAACTGTTGAAATAATTTTTAAGTCTCAATCAAACCCCCCTCCCCCACTAAAATGTTTATCTACAGCTCACTGTACATTCGCAAGACGAGCAAGTTAGATATAATAATAAATAAAATTGCCTACATTGGTGGTTAGTGGAGAAAATTCTTTCTTGTACTGGTGTTCAGTGAAGTGTCCTCTTACATTTATGGTTAGTAGAAGATGTGTCCCCACTACATTGGTGGACACCCTTAAATTATGGTCAGTGAGATCCCCAATACATTCTGTTCAGTGGGAGGAAGAATGCCCCTAACATTGGTGGTCAGTGAAAAGTATGCCATAGATAATAACATCATTGGTGTCTACCTGCTTGCTCTGGCCAATGGCGTTGGCTCTGGAAGTTTGCAGACACCATCAGGTGGAAGGTCAGTGTGCCCCTCCTGATGGAGCTCCTAATGATAAAGCCTATTTACAAGGATCTTACTAACTGTATCTGGTAATCATTGATGATATGGTAATTTGGCTTTGTTCTCATTGCTGTGCAGGTACAGATGGGCGTTTGTCCCTGAGGTTGACACAGAGGCCTGTGTTATCCCCCCAGAAGTGGTAGAGAACCATCAAGAATGCAAACCTCATGTTGTTCGGATATTGGAACTCATGAAGTTCAGGTTTGGGGTGAGTATTTACCTGGAAGATTTCATAATGTCTTCTTACCCTAAAGAGAAAACACTATTGGGGACATTCATCAGACCCGTAAACTATAAAGCAGCTTTGCAAAGGCAGCCTCTATATTTCCTTTAAAGACAACTGCATGTTTTTTTACAATTATTCTGCCAGTATAATTTTTCTAATGCAGGGCATTAATTTCTTTGATTTTATGAGGTCGGGAAGGAATTTTCTCTTTCAAAATTGTTAGCAGTTGGAGATGTAGGTGCATGGGTGAGTGAGATGGTTGTTCATATCCGCTTGCCAACTAGTCACACACCTAGTACGTCACTGGAATTTAAGTGGTTATACTGGGATGATGCCATCATCCTGGTACTGTTTTTTAGAGCCAACAGTTGGCTCTCTGGTAAAAGCAATCCTAGCAGCTAACTAGCCACTGGATTGCTTTTACAAACAGCAGGAGGAGAGGTTCCCCTTTACCAGGATCTCCCATCCCACTGGTTGTCCCAATCGACCAGCCAGCGAAAGCTTATTGGAGAGCCAAACAAAAACCAGATCAACTTTGTTTGGCTCTGGGCTACAATTACCCGGGAGCAATGACTTGACATCACTACTGGTTTACCCGGATGTAAACGGCGCCATTTTTAAAAATCTAAAGTATTCAAACACACCGATCTTGGTGTGATCAAATGCTTTTAAGAGCAGAGGAGAGATGTGGGGTTTTATAGACCCCAGATCTCTCCATAAAGGGTACCTGTCACAATTAAGGATGCACTGAAATTTCGGCCGCTAAAATTTTCGGCCGAAAATGGGCCTATCCCATTTCGGCCAAAAATGGGTTAAAATGCCAAAATGAATGGCCGCTTGAGGAACGAGGAGGGCGCAGCACAGGTTTGAAAAGAAGCGCCTCTGGCCGACTGCCCGCCTCTGTGATGTCCCTACTACTGCGATCGCTGCATTAATGAACTAACAGACCGAGCGGGAGGGCGGGGGGAGTGGCCGCTAATAGATATAACTATGTGAGCTTCACTTCACTTCATTTCCCTGTCAGCGGCACAATGTCCTTGAATGAACTGACACTCCGGGCGGGAGGGCGGGGGGAGCGGCCGCTAATAACTATAACTATGTGAGCCTTCACTTCCCTGTCAGAGTAGATACATGCCTGACAGGGAAGTGAAGGCTCACATAGTTATAGTTATTAGTGGCCGCTCCCCCCACCCTCCCGCCCGGAGTGTCAGTTCATTCATGGACATCGTGCCGCTGACAGGGAAATGAAGTGAAGTGAAGCTCACATAGTTATATCTATTAGCGGCCGCTCGCCCGCCCTCCCGCCCGATGTGTCACTTCATTCATGGACAGATCATAGTAGTAGTGACATCACCGGGAGGCGGGTGGCCAGCCAGAGGCGTATCTTTTGAATGATGGACACCGGAGGAGAGGGACGCTGAGACTGATGGGAGGGGGGGGGGGGGTGATAGCTGAGGCAGCTTACCATTGGTATTAGTATTATGCAGCATGAGGGGGTTAATGTATTGTCACTGCTGTATTAGTGACCGACCAGTGGCAGTTAATTAACCCCTTTATGCTGCATTAGTGCAACCAGTATCAGTGTTAATTAATTAACCCCCTCATGCTGCATAATACAAATACCATTGGTAATTAAATTAACCTCTTGCCAACCCGTCACAGTACATATACTGTGACAGGGTGGCAGCGACTTGTGTACGTCGCTGCCTGTTTTTGGTGTATGCCCCTGTTCTATCTAATTTAAAATTATTTGGGGGAAAAGGTCGTTTTCGGTTTTCGGCCAAGGGCATCCTGCATTTTCGGTTTCGGCCCAAAATTTTCATTTCGGTGCATCCCTAGTCACAATCCTATTATTTGGATTCCTACTGACAGCAAAGATAAAATAGATAGCGATAAAAAGAAAATTGAAAGCAACCGTGTAGAAGTAAAATAAATAATTTGAAAGAATGTAAAGTCCCCCGGTCCCCCGGTGCTTGCGTGCACGCGTCGGTACTGCACGAACGCAAAAAGGCAATCGTCCCACACATGTGAGGTATCACCGCGAACATCAGATCTAAGGCAGTAATTCTAGCACCAGACCTCTGGTGTAAATGTAAAGTGATAACCTATAAAGGCTTTTAAAATGTTGCCTATGGATAGTAAAATTGACATTGTTTGTCACCGTTGCACGGGCGTGCACAATTTTAAAGTGTGACATATTTGGTATCTATTTACTCAGCGTAACATCATATTTTACTAAAAATTGGATTATGTATTTTAAAAAAATCATAAAACCCACCAATTCTCCAGGGCCTCTGCTTTAAAAAAAAAAATGATATATAATGTTTGGGGATTCTAAGAAGTTTCCCAGCAAAAAAAAATACTGATTGTAAACATGTAAACACAAAGTCCCAGAAAAGGCCTGGTCTTAAGTGCCGGGTCACACTTGTGCGATGCGGGAAGGCTGCGAATTCGCAGCCTGTTCCCACATCGCAAACGCACATCTGGCAGTTCACACTGCCATATGCGATACGCAGGGGGTGTCAATGCAGTGTTAACGACACCCCCAGTTTGATCGCATATCGCAGTGCGATCTTACAGTTCGCACAGGATCGGATCGCACAAGTGTGAACCACTGTGCGATCCGATCCTGATGCGGCTGAAAAAATGCCTCCTGTGCGTCTTTTGTGCGGGTGCAGTGCGAATTCAGCCATACAAAGTGTATGGCTGAATTCGCACTGCACATCCGAACGCATGTAATGAAGGAGCAGTGCGCTCCGATATTACATGCGATCGCCGCACACGCTATAGTGTGAACCGGCACTCAAGTGGATATATAAAAAACGAGTCATGCACAGAGTACTACGTCAGCTTCTTTTTATGATTTCATGGTGGGTCAGATTGCGTGTATGGTAAAAACTGGACTTATGCTGTCTCTTTACTCTCAGGAACATGCCGTTGAAGACTCCAGTTTTAGGAGGAATGAGTTCCCTCTTCTCAGTCTCCATTCTATATCTAAGATCACCCAGCTCATGCCATTTTTCAGGACTCTAAGTTATGTGTTTAAAGCAAAGGGGAAAAGTTCTAAGACAGCCCAAGGTCTCTATGGATCTGTTGAATACCCAGTGGAAGACACTACAAGGGTGATGAAGGAACTTGAGGAAAACGTGGAATATGACTTCTTGGAGAGTATGGGAAATTAATCAGATGGACTCCATTGAACTATATGGTAGCCTATAACTACGACCTATACTGAAATCTCTAAAGGTTTCCTCAAGGAGATAATGTGACTTCAATGCTTTCCTACACCGTGAAGAAACAAAATTTGCTTGTTAGATAAGAGTATAACTGTAAATATATTGAATTTTAATGTGAAAGACGCTGCAGAGGGGCATTTTAGGTTAAATACTGCTGTGAAATTCCATAAGATATAGGAGGCACTTATGTGTGAGATATATATATAATGAAGGTACAGAAGCATAAAGGTCTGGTCCAAAGCAACTAATGGGATTCTTGCTTTCATTTTTTAGCCTACACATAAAAAATTACAGCAAGAGTTTGGTTGCTGTGAGCAGAATAGACCATTGCCTCAATTTTTACAGATACAAACAATTGTATTTATATACATATACAGGCCATAAACCAATAGGATAATAGCTGAGGGAAAAAAAGCACTGTATTAGGCCAGGTAGTCACATAGGCTGAAGATATTCCAAGTAAAGGGTCAGGAGAAGAGAATATTTTATTTATGCAACATTTAAAAAATGGATACTCACAAACACAGGTGTAAAAATGATCATAACAGGCTCAGTTGCTCCAGTGTCAGGAATAGTCCATATGAAAGTCCATAATCCAATGAGATGACGGCTGACGCGTTTCAAGGCTTAGCCTCTTCCTCAGAGAGGGCTCTGAGGAAGAGGCTAAGCCTCGAAACGTGTCAGCCGTCATCTCATGGGAGCAACTGAGCCTGTTATGATAATTTTTACACCTGTGTTTGTGAGTAGCCATTTTTTACATGTTGCATAAATAAAGCCTATTATTGAGGATAATGCGCTAGGTCGATGCGCCCTTTCTTTGTTTCTTTTTGCCTGTAGCATCGTTGGACTACCCCAGTCCTCTTTGGGCTGCAAGACCTAGCTATCCAAGACGCCAGCTGTAAGTCCCGTGGTGTGTGGTCGGGGAGCTTGGATTCTAAGTGCAGGAGAAGGGTGGTATCACCTTATTGTTTTGGAAGAGAATATTTTAGCATGAATGCTAGACTTTTTGACCAATTGTTTGCCATAGGAAATTATGGGAACCATCCATTTACTCCTAAAACTAGGTTCACTGCTGCAATATGATTTTGTTCCAAGTTCAGTGCGATTATGTAGTGCTACTTGGATACAACTTTGATAATGTTTGTATATTCTATGGGGCCAAAATTGCACAGGAATCGCACTGAAGTAGTACAGGAACCTTTTCCAAAATCGCTCCGTTCTGAGTTGCATTGATGTGAAGGGACGCAATTGAAAAAATGTGATTTCCATTGTCATACGATTCTGTGCGACTCGAGTCACATCTGAAATCTCACTAGAGTGAACTAGGTCTAAATCACAGTATACAACGCTGCAGCTGAAGATGAGAAAAAAATGTGATTTGCTGCAAGTTGAGTAAATCTAAAACATTTAAGGTGAGTTTGCCAGTTCTACCTGCTCAACAGAATCCATAAATCCTGGCAAACAGGGTTCATGAATCAATGTGTATGACTATGGACCATACAAATTAGCACAAACATATTAAAAATACAGAAATTCATCTTAAAACTGTCAGATGGATCCAGGTTTTCGTCAATTCAGTTCGATCGTTTATTTTTGCAATATGTGGAGATGTACAACAGCAGCAGTAATCAGCTATTATTTCAAGGACAGGCAGATCGTCCTCGACAATGGCTACTATAACTGGACAGTGCTGGTCTGGAATCCACATCAGTTTCTGTACACATTCCAACATTCCTACTATAAAACTGTAATAGTCTTTAAGTTATTCTTCCTAATTTGCACTAATGTTTCAAGCATTGCAGTAAATATTATGGCACCAATTTGATGTTGGTGAAAAAAGAGCTAATAAAACTGTCCCAAAGAAGTTTTTGAGCATGTTTTATCTGTATACAAATAATATTGTATTATACCAACAAATATTGTACTTAGTACTAATGAGATCGATTCGTTTTTAGGTCTTGTCACTTTAGCCATATGGGGAAAAATGTGTAAACACCTAAATGAGTTTACTGGACATCCTGTTCCAAAACCACAGGCACCCCACACACACACACACTGCCACTACAACAGCCCCCACTCTTCTGGAAAAGCTTTGGGTGTGTTTGAGGGCATTTGTGGCTTCCGAGCCAAGAGCATTCATGAGGTCAGGTACTGATGTTTGATGAGAAGACCTGACCCACATTTGGTCTTGACACCAAGCTAGTCAAAACAAGTCTTTATAGAGCGAACTTGGTGCTCAAGGGCAAGGTCATACTGGAACGAAAAGTTATTCCTCAAACTATCGCCATAGGGGTAGAAAGGCACCAATACATTAAATGTCTTTGTGTTTTTCGGCATTAACCGAACCCTTTGCTGGAAACCCAACGTTTGATTAAAGTGATTAGAAAAAAACAAAAAAAGGAACATTTACAAATAACAAACATGTTTTACTTAGTCTCCATTCACACTAGTACGACTTGTCAGGCGACTTGGTCAGCCTGACAAGTCGTGCACCGCCGCGGTCCATAGTGTAGTACAGGAACGGATCTAATAGGAGCGACACAAGTCGCTCTGACTTAGAAAAAGGGTCCTGTACTACTTCGGGGCAACCTGGAGCGACTTGCATGGACATTCATTTTAGTCCGTGCAAGTCGCCCCCGAAGTCGTGCCGCTTCAGTGTGAATGCGGTCTTACCTGCTCTGTGCAAGGGTTTTGCAAAGAGCAGACCCAATTCTTCACTTCTGGGGTGCCCCGGCTTCGCTTCTGGCTCCTTCTCTTCATCAGGTGCCCCCACCACGCTTTCCATGGGGGCACCCATGCAGGCAAGCTCCCGAGTCCTGCTGCTGCATCCATTGACACAGACAGCAGGATTATGCCCTGCCCTCCCTCTTGTGTCACTGGATTTGATTGCTTTTGTGCTTTTCCACTGCTGGTACCGCATGGTACGGTGTAGGAACGGTTCGGTACGGTACGGCGGCGCTTTTCCACTGCATGGAACCGAACGGTACGGCTCTCAAAAACAGTACCTACTCGATTGTGGTTCCAAGAGGTACCATATCCCACAATCCTTTGCATGCAGTCACTACTAGCCACTGATTGGTCAGAGAATCCCACCCACCCCGTTGTTATCCCACCTACTTAACTTTAGTACTACTTTAGTGGAAAAGCAAACCATACCGTACCGAACTGTTCCAACATCGTACCATGCGGTACCAGCAGTGGAAAAGCAAACCGGGCCGAGTAGAGCCGAGCCGGTACTTCCAGTAGAAAAGTGCCATTAGGAAGCCAGTCCAGGGGGCTTGAAGGGATCGAGAAGTCTGTTGGGAGCAAGCAGAGGCACTGCTGACGAGAGCCAGGTGGCTCGGTATGTTTTTAATTTATTTTAGCACTAAATTAAGTTGGAAACCCCTGCATGGGAATCCTGGATGGACTTTTTTTTTGTTTTTTATTTTTAAACAACGTGGGCTACCAGGCCCTTAACGATAACGCCTTTGTGATATAGACTCACTCCACAAAAAGAGCATCTACCACTGAGCTAAACACCCCCCAATATCACACCCAATACAAAAAAAATAATAATAAAATCTGTGTTTTCATTTGGAACTGATCTGAGAGGCAGAAATTGCTCAAGGAACCCCTAGCAACCTCTGGAGGAACCCCAGTTGAGAAACTCTGGGCTGGGTATACAGTAACTTCTGTGCATGGCAGAGAGGTACTAATAGGCTGCTCAGACGTAGAAAACCAGAGTGCGTGTGTGAATGAGGCCTAACTGTATGAAGTTCTCTAAGGCCCCATTCATGCTTGCACTTCTGTGTTTAGCTTTTATAAAAGTAGTTCTTTGGGAAGTATAAAATACTTCAATGCTTCCCAGATCACTTTTTCCTGGATTTTAGAAGTTCCTGCTTTAAAGCTACATTTACATCAGTTACATTTGGAGTATCCTTGGACACAGTTACAGCTTCTAATCTGATTTTGGATGCACAGAATTCTTTTTTTCTCTAAGCGCAGCTATATTGAAAATTCCTAAACGCAGCTAATTGCCCAGTCTAAATGACGCTATTGAGAAATCATTACCTGCATTTATACATGTGTTAGTGCTACCCCCATAGGAGCCACTGGTAAATTTAACGGTTTTCCCTAGCTTCGGCCCGCACCCAGGCACAGAGTATTCCCCACAGCCAGTCTAGGGGTTGTAGTGTTTTTGTAGTTTTAGTTTAGGAACTTGGATAGGAGAAGGGATATAGTAGGATACTCCAATTTGAACTATTCACACTTGAGGACAGCTTTCTTAGCAGAACTGTGTAGCAGACTGTACAAGACTGGGCAAAGTCCCTTGCACAGAGAAGGAATTGAGTGGACCCTGCTCTTCAAGACAACAGCCACTGTCCCCTTTATCTTACACCCAGCAGGCTTACTTCTAGCACCCATAGAAGGATTCAGCAGTGTCAGTCTCTAGGATCCCTTTGGGGGGGGGGGGGTGTCTGTACTCTCTCGCAGGTCACCATCCTCCATGATACCAGAAAGGATCCTTGAATATCCTCCCTCAGTCAGCTCTCAGGAGAACCCAGGGTTTTAGCATTGGGATGGAACTTGAGATAGGAGATGGACATAGGGGTAGGAGATGGACACAAGCGGGGTAAGGGGATAGGAGATGGTCATTGGGGTGGGTGATGGACACTGGGGATAGGAGGAGATTGGAGTTAGGGATTTGAGATTGGGTAGAAGAGATGGGATAACAATAATAGGGGCAGATCGTATGAACACTGGGAGTAGAAGACTGACACTGGAGCTTGAGATTTGACAATGGGGATAGACATTGCATGTAAATCCAGTCCATGTAGGTAATAGACACAAGGGGGAAGAAATGGACATTAGGGGTAGGAGATGAACTTTGGGGGGTACTAGAGATGGTCATGGGGGGGAGGGGGGTAGGAGATGGACACTGGGGGTATGAGATTGACACTGAGGCTAGGAGGACATTGGGGATAGGGATTTGACATTGGATGTAGAAGGACATTGATGATAACAGGACATTAGGCGTAGTAAATGGACATTGTGGGTAGAAGATGGATATTGAGGATAAGAGATGGGATAACGACATTAGAAGCAGGTCAAATGAGGAGTGGGGGTAGAAGATGGACACTGGGGCTTGAGATTTGACAATGGGGATGGACATTGGATGCAAGTCCAGTCCGTGTAGGTAATAGACACAAGGGGGAAGAAATGGACATTATGGGTAGGAGATGAACTTTGGGGGAGGAGATGGACATTGGGGGTAGAAGTTGGACACTGGAGATAGGAGATAGACATTGGAGGTAGGTAATAGAAATAGGGGAGTAGGTGATGGGCTTTGGGGGGGTTAGAAGATGGGTATATGAGGCAGGAGATAGCCATTAGGGTAGGATATGGACATTGGGGGTAAGAAAAAGACATTAGGAATGGGTAATGAACACTGGGGGTAGGAGATCGACAATGGGGGGTAGGAGATCGACAATGAGGGGTAGGAGATGGACATTGGGGCTAGGGATTTGACATTGAGGATATGAGATGGACATTGATGATGACAGGACATTAGGAGTAGTAAATGGACATTGAGGGGCAAGAGGGTATTGTGGGTAGAAGATGGACATTTGGGTTAGGAGATGGTAATTGGGGGTGGGTGACGGACACTGGTGGTAGGAGGACATTAGGGTTAGAGATTTCACATTGGGGATTAGAGATGGGAGAACGACATTAGGAGAAGGTCATATGGGGGTAGGAGGTGGACACTGGGGCTTAAGATTTGACAATGGTGAATGACATTGAATGTAAAAAACACTGATGACAATAGACATTGAGGGGTAGAAGATGGACATTGGGGGTAATAGGACACTGGGATAAGAGGCAGACATTGTTGGTAGGAGATGGATATTGGGAGCAGGAGATGAACGCTCAGTGTAGGAAATAGACATGTAGTGCACCCCATGGAGAAGCCACTGGTGAATAGGGATCCCCCACCCTGCACAGTCAAGGAACAGTCCAGTGCTTGTTTTTTTAATGTTTTTTTTTAGGGGAAAAAATAAAACTTGGATAGGGTAGAGGGGACATTGTGGGATGCCCACGTGACTTTAGAATTCTTCAGGGACAACTTGGCTACGTACAGTCCTGTTCCTCCATGTCCAGCTGGAACACTGAAGAATCTGACAAAAAGATTAAGATTAGATTAAGCAGAAGCCCTTTACGGGCAGGAACTGCGGGCCCTTTTGGTTGTGTAGAGAAAATCCAGTGTCCAGCTACATTTCTGTGGTCACTGATCCCAGCACCACCTCTTCTGGCACTGCCAACTGTCTCTTTCACTAGCCCACCTGACTACTTCCCACAGTCCTCTCAGACTGCATACTTATCAGCCCACCCACCTGACTTCTCCTGGATACTTCCTGGATGTCCTAGCTGTCTCCGCCTGTCCACACTCTTGCTCCTGTGCATCCTGGACAGGACTCCTCTGTGTGTTGAAGGAGGATTCCTCTGGCCCCCCTACAGACTAGGGGGGTTACCCTCAAGGGCCTGAGACAGCCTCCTCAGAACTCCATCTCTGTCTTCCACCCACCTGCCCCTGCTGGCATGACCTAAGAGTATTTAAGAGATGCTTGCCCCCTGTCAGCCCACTTGCTGGGGCCCTCATTAATACTTTAGGCCGCTCCTAACCTCCCTCCTATTCTTCGGGAAGCTTTTCCAAGGTTCCAGCAAGTAGGGGGGAGGTTCCAGAGGTGCTGCCTGATGAGTCACCCAGCCTCCCTGAGTCACTCACCCTGACCCAGATTCAAAACACAGGTTTGACTGCCAGCCAGGCCAAATTTACCTACACTATCAAAAACTATTTACAACTAGCACATACAGCTAGAGGGTGCTACAGACATTCGAGGTAGGATATAAACTTTGTGTGGGGACGACGACTGGAGATAAGAGATAGACATTGGGGGTAGGTGATGGACTTTGGCGGTAAAAGATGGATATATGAGGTTGGAGATGGACATGGGGGGGGGGGGGGGTAGGAGATCGAAACTGGGGGTATGAGATAGACACTGGAGCTAGGAGGACATTGGGGCTAGGGGATTGATATTGAGGATATGAGATGGACGTTGATGATAACCGGACATTAGGAGTAGTAAATGGACATTGGGGGGCAAGAGGGTATCGTGGGTAGAAGATGGACCATGTGGTAGGAGATGGACAATGGTGGTAGGAGACAGGCATGGGGGGTAAGATGACAATGGAGACAGAAGATGAAGACTTGGTGTATCAAAATAGACACAGAGAGTAAGAGATGGGCATTGGGGGTATAAAATGTACACTGGGAGTAGGATATGGACTTTGGAGGGAGGGGATGAAAACTAGGGGTGGCAGCTGGACACTGGAGATAAGAAATAGACATTGGGGGTAGGTAATAGCAACAGGGCAGTAGGTGATGGACTATGGGGGTAAAAGATGGACATATGAGGTAGGAGTTGGCCATTAGTGTAGGATATGGACACATTAGGAATGGGTAATGAATACTGGGGGTAGGAGATGGCCACTGAATATGGACATTGGGGGGGTATGAGATAAACATTGGAGCTAGGGATTTGATAATGAGGATATGAGATGGACATTGGATGTAGAAGGACATTGACGATAACAGGACATTAGGCGTAGTAAATGGACATTGGGATAACATGACAATGGGGACAGGATAAAGACTTTGTGTAGGTGATAGGCACAGAGAGTAAGAGATGGGCATTGTAAGATGGACACTGGGATAGGTGATGGACTATGGGGATAAAATATGGACATAAGAGGTAGGAGATGGCCATTGGGGTAGGATATAGACACTGGGAGTACGAGAAAAACATTAGGAATGGGCAATGAATACCGGGGGTAGGAGATGGCCATTGAAGATGGACATTGGGGGGTATGAGATGGACATTGTGGTTAGGAGGACATTGGGGCTAGGGATTTGACAATGAGGATATGAGACAGACATTGGATGTAGAAGGACATTGATGAAAATAGGACATTAGGAGTAGGAAATGGACACGGGGGGGGGGGGGGGGAAAGGGTATTGTGGGATTGTGGGTAGGAGATGGACATTGGGAGCAATGAAGACTTGGTGTAGGTGATAGACACAGAGAGTAAGAGATTGGCATTGGGGGTAGGAGTTAAAAACTAGAGGTGGGAGATGGACACTGGAGATAAGACACTAGGGGTAGGAGATGGACATTGTGGGGTACGAGATGGACATGTGGGGTAGGAGATGGACATTGTGGAATAGATTTACATTGGGGGTAGGAGATGTACATTGTGGGGTGAGAGATGGACACTGGGGGTAGAAGATGTACATTGTGGAGAAGGAGATGGACATTGTTGGGGTGAGGGATGTACAACCCAATTCCAAAAAAGTTGGGACACTGTACAAATTGTGAGTAAAAAATGAATGGACTAGTTTACAAATCTCATAAACTTATATTTTATTCACAATATAATATAGATAACATATCAAATATTGAAAGTGAGACATTTTGAAATGTCATGCCAAATATTGGCTCATTTTGGATTTCATGAGAGCTACACATTCTAAAAAAGTTGGAACAGGTAGCAATAAGAGGCTGGAAAAGTTAAATGTACATATAAGGAACAGCTGGAGGACCAATTTGCAACTTATTCGGTCAACTGACAACATGATTGGGTATAAAAAGAGCCTCTCAGAATGGCAGTGTCTCTCCGAAGTCAAGATGGGCAGAGGATCACCAATTCCCCCAATGCCGCAGCCAAAAATAGTGGAGCAATATTAGAAAGGAGTTTCTCAGAGAAAAATTGCAGAGTTTGAAGTTATCATCATCTACAGTGCATAATATCATCCAAAGATTCAGAGCATCTGGAACAATCTCTGTGCGTAAGGGTCAAGGCCTGAAAACTATACTGGATGCCCGTGATCTCCGGGCCCTTAGACGGCACTGCATCACATACAGGAATGCTACTGTAATGGAAATCACAACATGGGCTCAGGAATACTTCCAGAAAACATTGTCGGTGAACACAATCCACCGTGCCATTCAACGTTGTCGGCTAAAACTCTATAGGCCAAAAAAGAAGCCATATCTAAACATTATCCAGAAGCGCGGGCGTTTTCTCTGGGCCAAGGCTCATTTAAAATGGACTGTGACAAAGTGGAAAACTGTTCTGTGGTCAGATGAATCAAAATTTGAAGTTCTTTTTGGAAAACTGGGACGCCATGTCATCCGGGCTAAAGAGGACAAGGACAACCCAAGTTGTTATCAGCGCTCAGTTCAGAATCTTGCATCTCTGATGGTATGGGGTTGCATGAGTGCGTGTGGCATGGGCAGCTTACACATCTGGAAAGGCACCATCAATGCTGAAAGGTATATCCAAGCTCTAGAACAACATATGCTCCCATCCAGACGTCGTCTCTTTCAGGGAAGACCTTGCATTTTTCAACATGACAATGCCAAACCACATACTGCATCAATTACAACGTCATGGCTGCGTAGAAGAAGGATCCCGATACTGAAATGGCCAGCCTGCAGTCCAGATCTTTCACCCATAGAAAACATTTGGTGCGACAAATAAGACCTAAGACAGTTGAGCAACTAGAAGCCTGTATTAGACAAGAATGGGACAACATTCCTATTCCTAAACCTGAGCAACTTGTCTCCTCAGTCCCCAGTTCTTTATAAAAAGAAGAGGGGATGCCACGCAGTGGTAAACATGGCCTTGTCCCAACTTTTTTGAGATGTGTTGATGCCATGAAATTTAAAATCAACTTATTTTTCCCTTAAAATGATACATTTTCTCAGTTACATTTGATATGTCATATATGTTGTATTCTGAATAAAATATTGAAATTTGAAACTTCCACATCATTGAATTCTGTGTTTATTCACAATTTGTACAGTGTCCCAACTTTTTTGGAAACGGGCTTGTACATTGGGAGTATGAGATGGACATTGTGGGGTAGTAGATGGACACTGGGGGTAGGAGATGGACATTGTGGAGTAGGAGGTGTACATTGGGGGTAGGAGATGTACATTGTGGGGTAGGAGAGGGACACTGGGGGTAGGAGATGGACATTGCAGGGGTAGGAGATGGACATTGTGGGGGTAGGAAATGGATGCTGCGGAGTATATGTAAATTGGGGGTAGGAGATGTACATTGGGGGTAGGAGATGTACATTGTGGGGTAGGAGATGGACATTGCAGGGGTAGGAGATGGACATTGTGGGGGTAGGAAATGGATGCTGTGGAGTAGATGTACATTGGGGGTAGGAGATGTACATTGTGGGGTGAGAGATGTACACTGGGGGTAGGAGATGTACATTGTGGAGTAGGAGATGAATATTGTGGAGTAGGAGATAGAAACTGTGGAGTAGATGTACATTAGGGGTAGAAGATGTACATTGTGGGGTAGGAGATGGACACTGCACTGGAGGTAGGAGATTGACATTGTGGGGTAGGAGATGTACATTGGGGGGTAGGAGATGGACATTGGGGGCAGGAGATGGACATTGTGGGGTGAGGGATGGACATTGTGGGGTAGGAGATGTACATTGGGGGGTAGAAGATGGACATTGGGGGCAGGAGATGTACATTGGGGGGTAGGAGATGTACATTGGGGGGTAGGAGATGGATACTGGGGGCAGGAGATGTACATTGGGGTGAGGGATGGACATTGTGGGGTGAGAGATGGACATTGGGGGTAGGAGATGGACATTGTGGGGTCAGAGATGGACATTGGGGGTGGGAGATGGACATTGTGGGGTGAGAGATGGACATTGGGGGGTAGGAGATGGACATTGTGGGGTAGAAGATGTACATTGGGGGCAGGAGATGGACATTGGGGGCAGGAGATGGACACTGTGGGGGTAGGAGATGGACATTGTGGGGTGAGGGATGGAAATTGTGGGGTAGGAGATGGACATTGGGGGGTAGGAGATGGACACTGGGGGGTAGGAGATGGACACTGGGGGCAGGAGATGGACATTGGGGTGAGGGATGGACATTGTGGGGTGAGAGATGGACATTGGGGGTAGGAGATGGACATTGTGGGGTCAGAGATGGACATTGGGGGTGGGAGATGGACATTGTGGGGTGAGAGATGGACATTGGGGGGTAGGAGACGGACATTGGGGGTGGGAGATGGACATTGGGGGGGGTAGGTGATGTACATTGGGGGGCAGGAGATGGACACTGTGGGGGTAGGAAATGGACATTGTGAGGTGAGGGATGGACATTGTGGGGTAGGAGATGTACATTGGGGGGTAGAAGATGGACATTGTGGGGTAGAAGATGTACATTGGGGGGTAGAAGATGGACATTGGGGGCAGGAGATGGACACTGGGGGTAGGAGATGTACATTGGGGGGTAGGAGATGTACATTGGGGTGAGAGATGGACATTGGGGGTAGGAGATGTACATTGGGGTGAGAGATGGACATTGGGGGTAGGATATGGACATTGTGGGGTGAGAGATTGACATTGGGGGTAGGAGATGTACATTGGGGGGTAGGAGATGGACATTGGGGGCAGGAGATGGACACTGGGGGTAGGAGATGTACATTGGGGGGTAGGAGATGTACATTGGGGGGTAGGAGATGGACACTGGGGGTAGGAGATGTACATTGGGGTGAGAGATGGACATTGGGGGTAGGAGATGTACATTGGGGTGAGAGATGGACATTGGGGGTAGGATATGGACATTGTGGAGTGAGAGATTGACATTGGGGGTAGGAGATGTACATTGGGGGGTAGGAGATGGACATTGGGGGCAGGAGATGTACATTGGGGGTAGGAGATGTACATTGGGGGGTAGGAGATGTACATTGGGGGGTAGGAGATGGACACTGGGGGTAGGAGATGTACATTGGGGTGAGAGATGGACATTGGGGGTAGGAGATGTACATTGGGGTGAGAGATGGACATTGGGGGTAGGATATGGACATTGTGGGGTGAGAGATTGACATTGGGGGTAGGAGATGTACATTGGGGGGTAGGAGATGGACATTGGGGGCAGGAGATGTACATTGGGGTGAGAGATGGACATTGGGGGCAGGAGATGGACACTGGGGGTAGGAGATGTACATTGGGGTGAGGGATGGACATTGTGGGGTGAGAGATGGACATTGGGGGTCAGAGATGGACATGGGGGGTGAGAGATGGACATTGGGGGTGAGAGATGTACATTGTGGGGTGAGAGATGGACATTGTGGGGTGAGAGATGGACATTGGGGGTGAGAGATGTACATTGTGGGGTGAGAGATGGACATTGGGGGTGAGAGATGGACATTGGGGGTGAGAGATGGACATTGGGGGTGAGAGATGGACATTGTGGGGTGAGAGATGGACATTGTGGGGTGAGAGATGGACATTGTGGGGTAGGAGACGGACATTGGGGGTGGGAGACAGACATTGGGGGGGGGTAGGTGATGTACATTGGGGGTAGGAGATGGACATTGTGGGGTGAGAGATGGACATTGGGGGGTGAGGGATGGACATTGGGGGTCAGAGATGGACATTGTGGGGTGAGAGATGGACATTGGGGGTCAGAGATGGACATTGGGGGTCAGAGATGGACATTGGGGGTCAGAGATGGACATTGGGGGGTAGGAGACGGACATTGGGGGGTAGGAGACGGACATTGGGGGTCAGAGATGGACATTGGGGGTCAGAGATGGACATTGGGGGGTAGGAGACGGACATTGGGGGTGGGAGACAGACATTGGGGGGGGGGGGGGTAGGTGATGTACATTGGGGTGAGGGATGGACATTGTGGGGTGAGAGATGGACATTGGGGGGTCAGAGATGGACATTGGGGGCAGGAGATGTACATTGGGGTGAGAGATGGACATTGTGGGGTGAGAGATGGACATTGTGGAGTAGGGAATAGGCGTGAGCAATGTTTATAACTAAACTTACTGTTTTCTCTGCTGCATTAAAGATCAGCATAGTCGCAGACTGTTCCAGGAGATTACATGTCTATCACACTGCGCTATACCGCTCCGCATGGGTCGCCCTGAGCCCCCCTGTCCGCCGCCCTACACAACATTCACCCTAAGTCACGTGCCAGCGCAGAGCCCGCGAGCAGCGAGTGATCTTCCTGAAGCCCCGCCCCGTTCCTCGGCGTTCAAAATTCCCGCTCAGGTGAGGCGATGAGGTGAGGTGGAGGCGGAAGGTCGGGATGAAGGGAGGTGAGGCGGTGTGAATGGTGTTGTATAGGGTGTGCGGAGTGATAGACCGGAATGTGTCGGGGGAAGGGCGGGCTGGGTGTGTTTGTTGTATAACGGACTGAGCTGTTCCGTATTTGCAGAGAGGTCTCCGGTCACTTCCTCTATTCTCTCCGTGTTCGCTGTGTATATAGAGCTACAGTATGTGTCTATAGGGACATGTATTGTACAGTGTAAGGAATGTAGTATGGACCCCTTCTCATAATGGAATTCTCACACTGCCTGGAAGCATTTGAAGGCAATGATCCCACTGATGAGGAAGCCAGCAATCCCACCCTTGTAGAAACCAGCATACCACCTATGAGGAAGCCAATAATCCCACCCATGAGGAAGCCAGCTATCCCACCTATGTAGAAACCAGCATACCACCTATGAGGAAGCCAATAATCCCACCCATGAGGAAGCCAGTTATCCCACCTATGTAGAAACCAGCAATACCACCTATGAGGAAGCCAATTATATCACCTATGTGGAAACCAGCAATACCACCCATGAGGAAACCAACAAGCCCACCAATGAGGAAGCTAGCTATCCCACCCATGAGGAAGCCAGTTATCCCACCTATGTAGAAACTAGCAATACCACCTACGAGGAAGCCAATTATCCCACCTATGTGGAAACCAGCAATATCACCTATGAGGAAACCAGCTATCCCACCCATGAGGAAACCAACAAGCCCACCCATGAGGAAGCCAACAACCCTGCCCATGAGGAAGCCTGCAATCCCACCCATAAGGAAGCCAGTTATCCCACCTATGTGGAAACCAGCTATCCCACCCATGAGGAAACCAACAAGCCCACCAATGAGAAAGTCAGCTATCCCACCCACGAGGAAGCCAACAATCCTGCCCATGAGGAAGCCTGCAATCCCACCCATAAGGAAGCCAGTTATCCCACCTATGTGGAAACCAGTAATTCCACCCTTGTGAAGTCGGCGATCCCACCCTTGAGAAAGCCTGTGATCCCGACAATGATGTAGCCAGCAATCCCACCCATGAGGAAGCCAATTATCCCACCTATGTGGAAACCAGCTATCCCACCCATGAGGAAACCAACAAGCCCACCAATGAGGAAGCCAGCTATCCCACCCACGAGGAAGCCAACAATCCTGCCCATGAGGAAGCCTGCAATCCCACCCATAAGGAAGCCAGTTATCCCACCTATGTGGAAACCAGCTATCCCACCCATGAGGAAGCCAGCAATCGCACCCTTGTGAATGTCAGTGATCCTATCAATGAAGTCAGTTACCCCACCCATGGGGAATCCAGTGATCACATCCTTGGGGAATCCAGCTATCCCACCTATGGGGAAGCCAGCGAACCCACCCAATGAGAAATCAGCGACCCCACCCATGAGGAATCCAAGTGTCCCACCCATCGGGATTTCAGCAATCCCCAACCATCAGGAAACCAGCAATCCCATCCATGGGGAAGCCAACGAGACCACCAATGGGGAATCCAGTGATCACATCCTTAGGGAGTCCAGCTATTCCTCCCATGGGGAAGCAAGCGAACCCCCCAAGGAGAAATCAGCAATCCCGCCCTTGGGGAGGCTAGCGATGCCACCCATGAGGAATCCAAGTATCTCACCCATGGGTATTTCAGCAATCCCCAACCATGAGAATACCAGCAATACCATCCATGGTGAAGCCGAAAGACCACCTATGGAGAAACCAGCAATCCCACCAATGGGGATTCCAGCAATCCCATCTTAGAGAAAGCCAGGGATTACATCTATAAGGAAACCAACAATCCCACTGATGAGGAACCCAGTGATCCCACCCATGAGGTAGCCACTAATTCAAGCCAGGGGGAAGCCAGCAATCCTTTCCATGAGGAATCCAGTGATCACATCCACTGAATTGCCAGCCTTACTATTGTTTTTAGAGGCTAGCATTCATAGTAATGAACAAATAGTAAGGGAAGAGGGAATACACAGAGCAAGAGATGATTGTGGTCGGAGCTTGTAAAGATCCTGCACATTGCACCCTTGGTGCATTGATCGCGGTCGCAAAGCTCTGCAGGCCTGAATGCAAAATTGTAATAAATACATATTTTTATTTTGTCCTTGTTGATGCATTTATTAATTCTTTTAGTGGACTATGCCTTTAGGTAGTTTTAAAGCATTGCAAAAGTATGCTTGTGTGTGTAGAATAAAAATAACTGCATGTGACTCATAATGGAATGTGTAGCTGTGTCAAGGAAATCCTACTGGAAGTAATAGCGGTAAACGCTGGAGAATCTTCCCCCTCCCCTCTGCAGTGTAAATTACCTCTCGCACAGACAGTCTGGCAGATTTGCTTTCATTTTCATTTTTATGTCCTGCAGCTTGTGATGCTAGGAATGCAAAACCATCTATTATTTATTTGAGTCATCAAGGCGGGCCTGTGCTGGAGATTCTCATTGGATTGGGATTTGTCTTTGTTCTGTTTACATCTGTGATCTCACTGCTCATTTTCAGCCAGCAGAGCTCGGCGGCGTGCTAATATTATACCAGCTGGCAGAGGATGTGCCTGCTTCCAGTACATCTCTATGAGCTGAAGCTGTAAATGTGTATTTTATTTTTTATTTAAAGTAAACAGTAACTGGAGCCTTTGAAATAAATAAATAAAAATGGCTGGCTGTTCTAGCCTGACGGATACCCAGAATTCTAGGCCCTATCATTGCTGAAACAGAATAACAAAGCTCTTCAGTGATTGCCACAGACCAGTGCAGAGCTTTGTGGCTGCTCTCATCAAATGTGGAGGATGACAGTAGGCTGATATCAAAGTACATATGTAAAAATTACTGTTAACTGTTAATTATTTTTATATATTTTTTTTATAACTATTTTTAAATGACATACACCTAAACAGCATTATATAGTGTCTTATTTATATTGGCCAGTTTTTGTTCATTGTGGGCTTTTTGGAATTTAAAGCTGTATTCCAGGCAAATATACAGTGAAGGAAAAAAAAAGTATTTGATCCCCCTGCTGATTTTGTACGTTTGCCCACTGACAAAGAAATGATCAATCTATAATTGTATTGGTAGTTTTATTTTTAACAGTGAGACAAAATAACAACAAAAACAATCCAGAAAAATGCATTTCAAAAAATTTATAAATTGATTTGCATTTTATTGAGTGAAATATGTTATCACTAATACAGCAAGTGGAAGGAAGAGAGGAAGGTGAAAGTGCTGTCACTGAGACAGCGTGGAGTGTGGAGTGAGAGTTGCTGCTGACCGGACTGGACCCCCCCCCCCACCAAGACTGAGAGGCGGCAGCGGTGGCTGGTGACCGAGGGTCCAAGAAGCGGATCATGAAAGGCAGCAGGTGACCAGGAGCGGCGGCAGGCGACCAGGGGTCAAGTGCAGCGGGAGTGACAGTGGGATCGGGAGACCAGGAGGTGACAGGCTGACCGGGGAGGTAAGTGTAACTGCTGAGCGGGGGAGTGTGGTAGTGTGATAGGCAAAGGTGGCAGGAGCAGAGATGCAAGCTGACTGAGGGTGAAGGGAGCTGCTGACAAGCCCTGCAAGTGTCAGTTTACAGGGGCGGCTGAGCAGGAGCACAGAGACACAAACTAGTAAAAAAGACTAAGACTGTGACTGTGAAGACTGTGTGTAGTGGGGACACTGGCTGAGAAGGGTGTAGTGTGAGTACCTGAGTATTGTGAGTATCTGAGTATTGCTAGTACCTGAGTATTGCTAGTACCTGAGCGTTGTGAGTATCTGAGTGGAGTGACCGTGTAGTGTTGAATACTGCTGAGTAACTGTGAACGACTAAAGAGTAACTATGTGCTGAGAAATTAGAGTCAGGAAGCTAGTAAACAGCTAATTGGACAGAATTAAATTCCCAATCCCCATTAGATTGGTGGGTACGATGCCTGGGGGGTGTGGAGATGCCACTCGGAGTACATCTTGGGGCATATATGTGTTTCTCGATCATCCAATTGAGGGCAAATGCAGCGGCACAAAATGTAAGTATGTTGCTTCCATGGAAGCTCAGGTCTTGAATCTAGGGAAGCAACTGGCAACACTGAGAAGAATCTCCACACTTAAGGAGAGATGGGAACGTACCCGGCAGGGGCCAGCACAGAGGCCGGTGGAGATACAAGGGTGCAGGCACCAGAGCAGAGAAGTAGGGTGACATTTAGGAAGGGTATAAGGTTTAAGAGTCAAGGAGGCCAGTCCTGGGCTGGAACACACCAATAAATACGCCCTGTTACGTGTTGTTGTTGGGAAAACCAGTCAGCGATGCCCCTAGCTTCCAGGGGAAGAGCTCCTCCAGTGAGGGCGGGAGCGAGACTAAGAATAAGGAAATACAGGTTCTGCTGGTAGAGGACTCAATTATTACAAGGACAGAGAGGGCAATCTGTCAAAAAGACAGTAAGTGCCAAACTGTTTGTTGTTTACCGGGTGCTCGGGTTCGGCACATCACAGATCTGGTGGACAGATTATTGGGTGGGGCTGGGGAGACCCTAGCTGTCCTGGTACACGTGGGTACCAATGACCTGGTTAGAGGGAGATGGAGAGTCCTAAAAAATGATTTCAGGAACTTAGGAGCTTAATTAAGGAGTAGGACCTCCAAGGTACAAGGTATTATTTTTAGAAATACTACCTGTATCTCGAGCCACGCCAGAGAGGCAGCCTGAGATTAGGGAAGTTAACAAGTTGCTGAGGAGCTGGTGTAGAAAGGAGGTGTTCGGGTTCCTGGGGAACTGGGCCAACTTCTCAGTCGGCTAACGGCTCTTTAGTATGGATGGACTGCACCTAAATGGGGAGGGTACAGCCGTACTGGAAGAGAAGATGGCCAAAAAGTTAGAGGGGCTTTTAAACTAGGTGATGGGGGGAGGGTCCAGATGTAGAGCTAGCCAGCGGGGAGCAAGGTACAGCGGTCATTAATGGAGGCATTAGCGGTAGGGTGACCAGAGATCCAAACCCAAGGTAGGTAGGCTGACAAATCGAAAGTGCAGCCTCATAACATCTAACGAGGATGTAGTATGCAACCGGACAAAATTACGAGGTTTGTATGCCAATGCTAGCCAACGTCTGGCTAACAAGATGGGAGAACTGGAGCTGCTAATGTTTGAGGAGGATTTCGATTTTGTGGAAATTTCGGAGACTTGGTTTGACAGCTCTCATGATTGGCTGGCAACCATTCAGGGCTATTCCCTTTATCGCAGAGATAGAAGGGTAAAAAAGGGGGAGGGTGTAACGTAAATGTCGTATATAGGGTAGCTTTGCATTAGGGAAATATGAAATATGAAGTGATCTGTAGAAATAGTGAATTGTAGATGTAATGTCATTTTGGGTTAATTAATGTATTATCACACACATGTCCTGTTAGTGCATTTGAAAGGACACAGCTGGTCTCTCTGGGATAGGGTTGACACCTCGTTGCCAATTAAGGTCCCCCATGCAATTGAACAAAAATTGTCACCTTCCAGGAAGCTTCAAAAGGAGACTGTTAGTCCTTTTGGCTGTGGAAATCAGCAGGAGGCGGCCATAGGCTCCAAACAGTCTACAAGCATGGAGTGATACCATCAGATCAAAGGAATGTATTTTATCTCTCATAAAAGTTAAAATATTAGTGGCAGAGAGATGAAAATAATTGCTTCTTGTGGCTCACGTATGGGGCTTCGAGTACATATAAATTTGTATCTGTGGCATGGGTAGGGTCCTGGAGAATTGCACAAAACCGTTGTATGGCGCCTGATTGTGGCAGGCAAGCAGTGTTTGGTACTGTCGGAATCAGACCGATGCGCTGGTGTCAGAACTTCTATCCCTGGCCCAGCGGTCAGCGCCATTCTGGGCCAATTCAACTCTGGTCAGTTCAGAACACAGAACATCCTGTGGGCTGAGATGGGGGCAACCCCTTGTGGCTGATTGGGTAAGGGCTAAAGTCCAGCCCACATCCATATTCCAATAAATTGGGAAAGCTGAGATTTGCACATGGTTCTTCCTTGAAGCCAGTTCTGAACTGGGGAGTTCCTGCACGATTTCCGGTATGCTTCTGCCAAAGAGATAACCTTAGGTAAAGTTTATTTCTGTTTTTTTTATTCCCTTTTATTTTCATAGCAAATTGGCAATTGTGTGTCTTCTTATCTTTTGTGTATTTTTTGTAACTGCTTTTGTTTTGTATATATTTTTTATGCACTGCCCACTTTCGGGATATTAAATTATAAAATTAATAAGTGACTTCTGTGTACTAAGCTAGGACTCATACCTCTAGAGAGATTTTGTTTGCATTTCAGTGCCTAAAATCGCTTGATATACGCTACATGCCAATCTGTATGCAATTGCACTGTGTGTTGGCAGATTGCACGCAGATTGTACACCAGACGGAGATCTGTGTGTGTGTGGTGTCCCAGCAGACCAGTCTGCGGACATACTGTTGGGTGGTGGCAGGCTATCGTTTGTGGTGTGTGGGGACAGTGAGAAGAGTGATTAGCACAGGGGTTCTGGCTTTTAGGATAGCTGGAGGAATCCTAGAAGTGTGTGGTAATTGCTAGACTGCTCCCCCACCATTAGAGTGCACCAGATTGTATGTAAGATTTGTATCTGCCTGTGTGTGGTCAGCCAGCTGGATTGGAGTGGAGTCTCCCTCTAGTGGTGACCGAAGGCAGTGCAGGCTGTGAAAGTATTGCAGCCAATCTAATTACTTAGTAGGAATTTTCTTTTATTCGTTATCCCCTTATACTTCCCCAAGTCACGATTCACCGCGTCTCGGGTAGCTAGTCGCCGTGGGCGTGGTCGAATCGTGACAGAGGGGTATGCCTGTATATCAAGAACGATGTTCAAGTGAAAATGAGGGACGATATCACGAATGGAGCTAGGGAGGAGGTGGAATCCCTATGGGTAGAGCTTCAAAGGGAAGGTACTATGGGGAAAGTAATGTTGGGCGTATGCTATAGGCTCTCAAACCAGAGAGAGGAGGGGGAGGCGGACTTCCTATCACAGCTTGGAATGGCAGCAAGGATGGGAAATGTCATTATAATGGGGGATTTTATTTATCCAGATATAGACTGGGCAGAAGGAACCGGGTATTCATCTAAGGCTCGCCATTTCATAAATGTTTTGCAGGACAGTTTCATGGGTCAGATGGTAAACGTACCAACAAAAAAAAATACGTTACTAGACCTACTGATTACTTACAATACAGACCTGATCAAGGATGTAGAAATATCGGCCAACTTAGGTAACAGTGACCATAGGTCAATTCGTTTCAGTATAAATCATAGAAATAGGCAGGGTTCGTACGGTCCTTGAAAACCTGGAAAAGTTATGAAATTTTGAGATGACACTTTCCAGGCCTAGAAAGGTCATTGAAAAGTACGATTTTACAAATGTTTTGGAAAAGTCATGGAAATCTGGGGAGGAGCGGGGGGTCGCGGCGGGCAGCGGCGGGGGGAGCGGATGCTTAAAAATTTATTGCAAATGTATTATTTTATTTAATGTTTGTGCACATTGATTTCCGGGTCCGCAGCAGCAGCCGAGGAATGACCGTGCACCAAGCACCAATGACTGGCAGCGGGGAGGGCCGGGCCGCGGTTTGCCTGGATGTGACTAGCCAGCAGCAGCAAACCAATCAAAGGCGGCGGAAGCGTCACTGGAGGGCGGGCCGCATGAACGTGATGATGACGAGGAAGGGGGCGGTAACCGTTCATGCGCCCGACCCGCTCTCCAGTGACGCTTCCGCTGCCTGTGATTGGTTTGCTGCTGCTGGCCAGTCACATCCAGGCAAACCGCGGCCCGGCCCTCCCTGCTTCCAGTCATTGGTGCACGATCATCTCCTCGGCTGCTGCTGGCCAGTGACCGACCGTAGGGCAAACTGCGGACACCTACTGTACCAGTCCTATACGGGAAAGTTAAAAATAAATGTAAATAAATAATTAAGCATCCAATCCTGAGTCGCCTTTCTGTGAGAACTCTTTTCTGCCTCATGGGACTGTTAGGTTCGGCCTAAGAATAGTAAGCGCCGCATTTTGTCTAGCTGCACCTTCATGACTGCCACCTGAACAGCTTTATTTGGGCAAGCAGGAGCACCACTGTTCTTTCTCCCAAAAGTAAGTGGCGCATTTGTGCACCATCAGATCTGTGCCATCCATACCAGTCCGCCTGCACCTTATGACTGTCACTTGGGCCTAAAAGATTACTGTGCTGCATTTTGTGCATCTGACTGTCTGTGCCATCCATACCAGTCCGCCTGCACCTTATGACTGTCGCTTGGGCCTAAAAAGATTACTGTGCTGCATTTTGTGCATCTGACTGTCTGTGCCATCCATACCAGTCCGCCTGCACCTCATGACTGTGGCTTGGGCCTAAAAAGATTACTGTGCTGCATTTTGTGCATCTGACTGTCTGTGCCATCCATACCAGTCCGCCTGCACCTCATGACTGTGACTTGGGCCTAAAAAGATTACTGTGCTGCATTTTGTGCATCTCACTGTCTGTGCCATCCCTACCAGTCTGCCTGCACCTCATGACTGTCGCTTGGGCCTAAAAAGATTACTGTGCTGCATTTTGTGCATCTGACTGTCTGTGCCATCCATACCAGTCCGCCTGCACCTCATGACTGTCGCTTGGGCCTAAAAAGATTAAGTGCTGCATTTTGTGCCATCCATACCAGTCCGTTCACAGTTACAGCAATGCCAGGGAAATGCTGCTTTAAAAATGTATGGCTTCATGACAAAAAGTATGAGAGGTGGCTGGAGAAAGATCAGGACCCGGGACATGCTAAATGTACAGTGTGTCGTAAAACGTTTGACATTTCGAACATGGGAGAGGCAGCGCTGTCTAGCCACGCTAAAGGTGCAAAGCACCAGTCTGCAGCTGCGTGCTCGACAGCTTCCAATCTGATCGCTGGCTTTTTCACCCGTTCGCCTGAAGTGACACCGGCTCACAGCTGCGGCAGCGGTGCTTCCACCTCATCTACTGTAAAACAATGGACCATTTTGAGTCACGCTGTATCCAGAAACGAAACTCTTAACAGCAGAGGTACTGTGGGCTCTAAAGGTGGCTAATTCACATAAATATTTCATATTCCACTGTACACTACAAAGCTTGTCATTTATATTAGTAAAAATATGCTGGGTGTGACATAGATTTTCTTCTTATTTAACACGTATACATAGACATTTCATGAAACATTAGGTCATGAATATTTACGTGAAGTCATGGAAAAGTCATGGAAAAGTCATGGAATTTCATTGGTGAAAATGTGTATGAACCCTGAATAGGTAATACAAGGACACTGAATTTGAAAAGAGCCAACTTCCCTAAACTGCGCTCTTTGTTAGACAAATGAAACACAATAAAATGGAACAAAGAACACAGAGAAAAAAATGGGAGTGCTTTAAGAACATACTAAATAAAGATATTGGTCAGTGCATTCCAACGGGAATAAGGTTAAAAGAGCTAAAATAAACCTTGGGTGGCTAAACTCCAAAGTAAAAATGCATATAAAACTAAAGAAAACGCCTTTAAAAAATACAAGGCTGTGGGGTCATTGGCAGCATTCCAATATTACAAAGAATGCAATAAAAAATGTAAGAGCACAATCAAGGCAGGTAAGATAGAATACAAAAGGCACATGGCAGAAGAGAGTAAAAACCAAAGAAATTCTTTAAGTATATAAAAAGTAAGAAAGTGAGGCCAGAACAAATTGGCCCTATAAAGGACGACAAAGGGAAGTGGGCTATAAAGGACAGAGAGATGGCAAAGGTGCTAAATAAATTCTTCTCCTCAGTCTTCACAAAGGAATTGGGGGGGATACAGTAATCTAGATTGTAATGTTGAAGTTAATACCACGTCACAGGAAGCACCCTTATGGTTAACAGAAGACAGACTCAGAACTAGACTTGAAAAACTTAAATAAGTCACCGGGACCAGATGGCTTACACTTGAGGGTCCTTAAGGAACTCAGCCAGGTGTTAGCCAGACCACTGTTTCTAATTTTTATGGAAAGTCTACTAATGGGAATGGTACCAGCTGATTGGGAAAAAAGCCAATGTGTTACCAATTTTTAAAAAAGGGCTGAGATATATCCCTGGGCACTACATGCTGGTTAGCCTAACATAGTCTGTAAGATATTGGAGGGGATGATAAGGGACTATATGCAAGACTTTAGTAATGAAAACTATATCATTAGTAGTAATCAGCATGGATTCATGAAAAATCACTCCTGCCACACTATTCTTTTAACCTTCTATGAAGAAGTGAGCTGCCATCTAGATAAAGGAAGGCCTGTGGATGTGGTGTATCTGGATTTTACAAAGGCATTTGGGCGAGTCCAAAGGGTGGTGATAAATAGGGAGTACTCGGAATGGTCTGGTGTGGAAAGTGGGGTCCCCCAAGGATCGGTCCTGGGACCGATCCTATTTAATTTATTCATAAACGACCTAGAGAATGGGATAAGCAGCTCAATCTCAGTATTTGCGGACAATACTAAATTAAGCAGTGCAATAACTTCTAAGCAGATGTGAAAACCTTACAAGAAGACCTGAACAAAATAATGGGGTGGGCATCTACATGGCAAATGAGTTTAATGTTGGAAAATGTAAGGTAATGCATTTGGGTGCCAGAAATACGAACGCAATTTACTCACTAGGGATAGAGCCTTTGGGGGGAATCTAAGATGGAAAAGGACCTGGGGTTCAGAGTAGACGACAAGCTCAGCAATCGCATGCAATGCCAAACTGCTGCAAACAAAACCAATAGAATACTGGCATGCATTAAAAAAGGGGATTCACTCCAGAGATAAAACGATAATTCTCCCACTCTACAAGACTCTGGTCTGGCTGTATCTTGAGTATGCCGTCCAGTTCTGGGCACCAGTCCTCAAAAAAGATGTGCTGGAACTGGAGAGTCCAGAGAAGGGCAATAAAGGGACTGGAGGATCTCAGCTTTGAGGAAAGACTACAAGCATTGAACTTATTCTCTCTGGAGAAGAGACGCTTGAGAGGGGATATGATATCAATGTACAAATACTGTACTGGTGACCCTAGCATAGGGAACAAACTATTCAGCGGAAGGAAATATAAAAGGACTCAAGGCCATTTACTAAAATTAGAAGAGAAGCGGTTTATCCTAAAATTGCGTAAAGGGTTCTATACCGTTCTATACCGTAAGAGCAGTAAGGGTTCTATACCGTTCTATACCGTCAGAGCAGTAAGGATGTGGAATTCTCTTCCACAAGCAGTGGTGTCAGAGTGGAGAATCGATAGTTTCAAAAAAATATTAGATGGCCACCTAACGACCGCAACATACAGGGGTTTACGATGTACTATTGACATAAACAATCACACTTATCATAGGTTGAACTGGATGGGCTTGTGTCTTTTTTTTCAACCTCACTAACTATATAACTATGTATTTGACCCCTTTGCAAAACATGGCTTAGTACTTGGTGGCAAAACCCTTGTTGGCAATTACAGAGGTAAGATGTTTCTTGTAGTTGGCCGCCAGGTTTGCACACATCGCAGGAGGGATTTTGTCCCACTCCTCTTTGCAGATCCTCTCCAAGTCATTAAGGTTTCGGGGATGACGTTTGGTAACTCGAACCTTTAGCTCCCTCCACATATTTTCGATGGGATTAAGGTCTGGAGACTGGCTAGGCCACTTGAGGACCTTATTGTGCTTCTTCTTGAGCCACTTCTTTGTTGCCTTGGCCATGTGTTTTGGGTCATTGTCATGCTGGATTACCCATTCATGAACCATTTTCAAGCGGGGTTCCCCGCTGACAGCTGAATGTAAAAAAAAAAAAAAGAATTGCTGTAAAAAAAAAAAAAACGGCATAGGGTTCTCCCCCAAGTCCATAACAGGCCCTTCAGGTCAGATATGGACGTGGAGGGGACACCCCCCCCCAAGCCAAAATTAAAAAACAAATTGCGTGGGGTCCTCCTCAAAATCCATACCAGACCCTTATCTGAACATGCAGCCTGGCAGGTCAGAAAAGGGAGAGGATGAGCGAGCGCCACCCCCCCCCCCCCTCAAACCCATACCAGGCCACATGCCCCCTCCCTCACCCCAAAGTACCTTGTTGGTGGTGGCTGTGGGGGTCAGCAGGCAGGGGGCTTATCGGAGTCTGAAAGCCCCCTTTAACAAGGGGACCCCCAGATCCCGCCCTCCCATGTGAATGAGTATGGGGTACACTGTATACTGCAGCTTCTCATTCCACCATCTCTAGTTTACTCAGAGTATCATTTAAGTTTATGGTCTCAAGGGTAGGGTTCTACCCTTTTCTGTCAAAGAGCACTCTCTACTAGAGCTTTGAGTGCTTCTTAGGCTTTTCGGGATCAAGAAACTGTATGCCAGATTTGTAGGACTGCCACCTGGTCTTCTGTTTACATGTTTGGTAATGTATTATTAAAGGAAAAACTTTTTTTTATTAGTTTTTGTTAAAGTGAAGAGGGATTAGAACATCTGTATTTATTACCATCTGGCTGCCCTGTTAGAGAGATTCGCTCTCTCTATTAGTCCTATTTACCATTGTCACCAAAATTTATCCGGGATCTTGTCAACGACCTCACTGACACCCAGGATCAGATGGTTACACTCCATTTTTATCATCCTTTTCTGGTAATGTGAATAAACTATTTTTCTCTTACGTCCTCCGACAGTCGCCGCCTCTTCATATTCGTCTCATATGGGGTATTAGACTTTGCTCCGAAGGAGTAGCTAGGCAACAGAATATGTTAACATTAAAGCTTTTAACATATCCCACCCTCAAGGGGTGGTCCCCTCAGTGAATACCCTCCTACTTCCTGCAACCATATCTCAGTTTTAATGTCTAGCTTGTCAGGAGTGGCTGGCTCTCTCTGTGCTGGGGCTTTGTGCCCCAGACTCTTTCTTCTTTTTTGATTTTTTGTTTGAGTTTTCTCTCTACCTTTACTTAGCTGTTCTTTTTGTCAGCATTAGTTAGTTCTTCGGATGAAGAGGATCATGCGGGCTGGGTCTCGGGCTGATCCCCCTGGTCGCAGGTCGTGGGTCAGTGGCTTCCCAGCCTGCCATCGAGCGTTCAGCCAGGTAACGCTCCTGGCACAGTGAACGACCCATCCCTGTTCGGTGCAGGGATGATTGGTGAGGTGGCTACCTCACTGGACGCTGTGCGGTTTCTTAACCCCCATTCTGTGCGTCTTGTATGCGACTCTCCCTGCCTCATGTGCAGCGGCTTGTTCGCCTGTGCGGGTCCCCCACGCCACTGTGAGGTAAGTGTATTTATGTGGGGACCTGTCTGTCTGGGGGGGTGTCAGTCTGGGACTGTGTAACCTGCCTCTATTTACACTGTTTGTCTCCCTATCTCTCGGCTGCATGCTGTGGGCTGCAAGGGGGGGGGGGGAGCTGTGTGACACTGTGTGTGTCAGCCTTGTCAGTGTGAGAAGCTGTGTGCTGTGGGGCATGTTTTGTGGCATGTTTGGGCATTATACAGCGATCGCTGCGGCGATCTGACATGTTTTTTTATATGGAGACATGTGTGCATTACTGTACTGTGGAGCGGCGGTTTCGGCGCCAAACGGCGCCATTTTGCCTGCACTCGCTCCGGCCGCATGTTCTACATGCATGGCGGCCATTTTCTTGTAGCCTCCCATAGGCTTTCATAGAGCGCCCTGGCAGCATCACTTCCTCTTCTCCAGGAACACCGATCGAGGCAGCAGCAGCGGCAAGGGTCTCCTCAGGTTTTATCCTTCCTATCCATTGCCTGTGTCAGTTTTATTGTCCCTGTGGGGGTCTCATTGTGCTTGTGTTGTGGTGCGGTGGGCTGCGCTCGCCGCGCGTGTTAAAGGGGCAGTTAACCCTTTATTATCCGGCATTTGTTGTAGGGGCAATGGATTCTCAGGAGGGCAAATTTCCTACCGCCTTGGTGGAAAGCCAGGGGACCGCTGTTTCCCCCCCAGGGGGGGATTTAGCCACTATTGTGGCTGGCCTTGCTGCTCAGGTGCAGATGCTGGTGGCTGCTCAATCTACTAAAAGACCCAGAGTTGCTCTTTCCTCTGATTCTGAGGGTGAAGGTGATGGGGTTGTTATGGCAGGGGCCTCCTTATCGGGGTCCCGCTCCTCCCTGGATCTAGTGGGGTCCGAGGTGGAGGCTGAAGTTGAAGGGGTTGATAATTCTCCCCCTGGCTCACCTGAAGAGCTTGCAATCATGGATGAATTGATTGCTTCCATAAAACAAACGCTGCGTTTGCAGGATGAAGTGTGTCCCCCCGCTGCCTTGGCGGCTTATGGGACGCAGAGAAAACGCAGGACGCCGCAGGTTTTTCCCTGCAATGATGATTTTCAGCGCGCTGTTAAGGAACAATGGCGCAATCTGCGCAAACCTTTTGCTGTACCAAGTAGGTTCAAGCTGCGTTATCCTTTCTCGCCTTCCACTGATGAAAGGTGGTGTGTGCCACCCCCAGTGGATCACGCAATTGCGGTTTTAAACAAATCCACTGCGATTCCTGCAGAGGATTCCCCTGTGTTCCGTGATGCCACGGATAGGAGATTGGAGTCTCTTGCCCGTCATACTTATTCTGTTACGGGTTCTATGCTTAAGGCTCTGTTTGCCTCTCTCATGGCGGCCCAGGCGGTCGCAAGTTGGACGCAGATGCTTCGGCGCGTCCTAGTGGCCGATTCGGCCTCGCCGGCGACCCTGGATATGGTGGATCAAATCCACCAGGGTGTCATGTATCTGTGTGATGCGGACTTGGACTTAGTCCCGTTGGCTGCACGTGTACACAGCGTGGCGGTGTTGTCTCGCCGCCTGGTTTGGTTGAAATGTTGGTCGGTGGACCAGTCTTCACGTAAGACCTTAGCCAATCTGCCTTATGATGGGTCTCGCCTTTTTGGGGAGTCCTTGGATGTGTTGATTAAGGGGATCACCGGAGGTAAGAGCACTCTCTTTCCCCAATTTCCCCAAGGCTAAGGGGGCTTCTGGGAAGAAGCATGCTAATTTTCGGCCCCCTCAGGGGTCCTTTCGTGCCTTTCGGTCGCACTACAAGGGCAAACCGTTCAAAGGTCAAGGCTCTCAGAAGAAGCCCTGGTCTGGAAAACAGAAGTCCGGTCAATCCGGATCCGCAGCCCATAACAGTGCGGCCTGAAGGGGCGCCCTCACCCAGTTTTGGGGTGGGGGGACGCTTGCTCGGTTTTCTTCAGCCCTGGTTGGCCCGCGTGCGGGACAGATGGGTTCAGGAGATCGTTCGATCTGGTTACAAGATCGAGTTTCTCTCTCGGCCGGAGAGCAGATTTTTTCCCTCAAATCTTCAACTGTCTCCAGAGCGTTTACGGGACCTGCACCTGGCGGTGCGGGACCTGAGGGCTCAGGGAGTGGTAGTTCCGGTACCTCATCGGGACAGATTTCGGGGGTTTTATTCCAATCTGTTCACCGTGCCCAGAAAGGAGGGCAAGGTTCGTCCAATTCTGGACTTGAAGGCTCTGAACCGCTCTGTGCGGGTTCGCAAGTTCCGCATGGAATCCCTGCGGTCGGTGGTAGCTGCCCTGGTTCCGGGGGAATTCATGGCCTCCATCGATGTGAAGGATGCGTATCTTCACATCCCCATTTTCGAGGGTCACCAGAGGTACCTTCGATTTGCCATTGCGGAGGATCACTACCAGTTCGTGGCGTTGCCTTTTGGTCTCACCTCGGCTCCGCGGGTCTTCACCAAGGTGCTTGCACCGGTTCTGGCATTATTGAGGGCCCAGGGCATTTCTGTCCTGGGGTATCTGGACGACATTCTGGTTCGGTCTGCGACCAGCCAGGGTCTGGAGAAGGACCTGTCTGTCACGATGCAAACTCTGCAGGAGTTTGGTTGGACGATAAATTTTCCAAAGTCGACACTGAGTCCGTCGGTTCGTCTTCCCTACCTGGGAATGATTCTGGACTCGGTGCAGGCGAAGGTCTTCCTGCCGGAAGACAAACTCAGAACTCTTCAGGAGGATGTCAGGTCCCTCAGGGACGTTCCGCACTCGTCTCTGCGGACGTGCATGAGATGTCTGGGATTGATGGTCTCGGCCTTCGAGGCGATTCCCTTCGCCCAGTTTCACACGCGGGGTCTCCAAGCGGAGATCCTGTCCATGTGGGACGGGCGACCTCAATCTCTGGATCTTCAAATCTCGTTGAGTCATCGCACCAGAAGAGACCTTCTGTGGTGGCTCCAGTCCCCGATGGTGTCCGGGGGCAAGTCATTTCGTCCTATCTCGTGGACGGTGATCACCACGGATGCCAGCCTGTCGGGCTGGGGTGGTGTTCTGGGCGTTCTGTCCGCCCAGGGAACTTGGTCGGAGAGGGAGTCTTCCCTTCCGATCAACATTTTGGAATTGCGTGCGATAAATCTCTGTCTTCATCGCTGGACGGACCAGCTGCAGGGCTGCCCGGTTCGGGTGCAGACGGACAATGCCACGGCGGACAATGCCACAACCACCAAGGGGGCACCAGGAGTGCCCGAGCGGCTCGAGAAGTGGCCGACATTCTGTCTTGGGCCGAGACTCATGTCCCGGCGATAACGGCGGTTCACATTCCGGGGGTGGAGAACTGGCAGGCGGACTATCTGAGTCGCCAGACCCTGGATCAGGGGGAATGGTCTCTCCACCCGACTGTCTTCCAGATGTTGTGCGCGAAGTGGGGTCTTCCAGATGTGGACCTGTTCGCGTCTCGTCTCAACTACAAGGTGAGGAGGTTCGTGGCAAGGACGCGCGACCCTCGGGCAGACGCGTCGGACGCGTTAGTGGCCCCGTGGCATCAGTACAGGCTGATGTACGCGTTTCCACCGATTCAGTTGCTGTCCAGGTTCCTTCGCAGGTTACACTCGGAATGCAGCACGGTGATTCTTGTGGCACCGGACTGGCCTCGCCGGTCCTGGGACGCAGACCTCGTGAATCTGGTGGTCAACGCCCCGTGGCGTCTGCCTCTTCGAGACGATCTCCTGTCTCAAGGACCGATATACCATCCTGCTTTACAGTCTCTGGCTTTGACGGCCTGGCTGTTGAGACCGAGGTTCTGAAGGAGAAGGGTCTCTCCCCAGAGGTCGTTCATACTTTGATCAACGCGAGGAAGTCTTCCTCGGGGAAGGTTTATTACCGTACTTGGAAGGCCTATTTTGCCTGGTGTGAGTCCAGGGGGTTTTCACCCCGCACGTACTCGGTTTCCCGAGTGCTGTCCTTCCTTCAAACGGGTGTCGATCAGCGTTTGGCGCTGGCTACGATTAAGGGTCAGGTGTCTGCGCTGGCCGTTCTGTTTCAACGTCCCGTGGCTTCCAACTCCTTGGTTGGCACTTTTGTTCAGGGTGTGCGGCATCTGCTTCCTCCTAGGAGGGATCCTTTGCCCCCTTGGGACTTGAATCTCGTTCTGTCTGTGTTGCAACGTGCTCCTTTTGAACAGATCAGGGATATCTCGTTGTCTATGTTGTCCAAAAAGGTCGCCTTTTTGGTGGCGATCACTTCGTCTCGCAGAGTGTCGGAGCTGGCAGCTTTGTCCTGCAAGTCTCCGTATCTGGTTGTTCATTTGGATAAGGTGGTCTTGCGACCTAATCCTTCTTTTCTTCCGAAAAGAGTTTCGGAATTCCATCTTAATGAGGATATTGTCTTGCCTTCGCTGTGCGCGAAGCCTAAACATCCAAAGGAGGTGAGGTTACACTCTCTGGATGTTGTTCGGGCGATAAGGGTTTACCTTAGATCGACTGAGTCTTTTCAAAAGACGGATTCCTTGTTTGTTCTTCCAGAGGGTCCTCGGAAGGGCATGGCAGCGTTGGCCTCTACCATCGCCAAATGGATCAGGCAGACCATTGAACAGGCCTATGCCTTGCAGGGGAAGGTTCCCCCTGTGCCTGTGAAGGCGCACTCTACTAGATCTCTGAGTACGTCTTGGGCCTGTCGTCATGGGGCTTCTGTAGCCCAGGTGTGTAAGGCGGCGACTTGGTCGACCGTACACACTTTCACAAAATTCTACAAAGTAGATGTTCAGGCATCGGCGGATGCTTCCTTTGGCCGCAAGGTTCTTAGTGCGGCAATTCCCTAGGGTCCCTTGTTGGGGACCTCTGGCTGTTGGGATAAGTTTTTTATCCCATGGTTATTTGTCTTTTTCTGGGTTGTTGCTCCTGTTGAGCACTTGTTTTTTCCTGTTGCCCAGCTGGTTTCCTTCCTTTGGTAAGGTTACTTTCTTTGATGCGGAGACTGCGTTGCCTTTTCGGCGCGGATGCGTTTCCCACCCCTCATGTTTGCACTGCTTTGGGACGTCCCCATATGTGACGAATATGAAGAGGCGGCGACTGTCGGAGGACGTAAGAGAAAACGGAATTTTTGTAAAATCTTACCTGTAAAATTCCTTTCTCTGAGTCCTCCGACAGTCGCCGCCCCGCCCCCGCCCCTCTTTTAGGGTTTGGTTGTATACTCTACTGCTATTCCACTAAAACTGAGATATGGTTGCAGGAAGTAGGAGGGTATTGACTGAGGGGACCACCCCTTGAGGGTGGGATATGTTAAAAGCTTTAATGTTAACATATTCTGTTGCCTAGCTACTCCTTCGGAGCAAAGTCTAATACCCCATATGAGACGAATATGAAGAGGCGGCGACTGTCGGAGGACTCAGAGAAAGGAATTTTACAGGTAAGATTTTACAAAAATTCCGTTTTTACCTACCCCCTGCTGACTGTGTATACATTTTGGGGTGATTTTACATCTATATCAATTCTGTGCGCCACCCTCCTTTCTAGCTTATCACCCCTCTGTTGGACTGCTTTTGGTCACCGCAAGGTGAAAGCTTACCTGAATCTCTCAATGGACAAGAAAGAAAACTAAGATTTTTGTACTCAAAGTCCTTTTCCACTGCCTTTGGAGCTGCCCTATTATTCAAGCCTTTTGGTCTTATGTCAACACCTTGATCTCCTTAACCCTAAGCCTGCTTAATATTTCTCACCCTACAAAATGTCTCCTTGGTGTTTTTGGAGACCTGTCCATTTCCAAAAAGGAGAAACACTTACTGCAAATATTACATTTTTAAACTAAAAAAGACCCCCCTACCTACGTGGAAAGGTGTCAATGCCCCAACTATACCCATGTGTAGGGCTTTTTTTTTCAGAAAATAGGTACAGGAGTTCAACCATGACCCCCAAACTTTATCAACTCCGAACAGCATTAAATAGTAATTGTGGTCAAATTTCACTAACAGTGGGAGGGTCTTAAAGGGGCATTAACTACAAGGAGTGCAGAGTTCAGGAATGGGGGGGCTTACACACAGAGTGCAGAGTTCAGCAGTGCGCTGCATACAGAGTGCAGAGTTGAGGGTTTCGTTACACGCAGAGTTCAGGGGTTTGCTGCACACAGAGTGCAGAGTTGAGGGTTTCGCTACACACAGAGTGCAGAGTTGAGGGGTTCGCTACACACAGAGTGCAGAGTTGAGGGGTTTGCTACACACAGAGTGCAGGGTTCAGGGGCTCGCTACACACAGAGTGCAGAGTCCAGCCTTTTTCTACAGCTGCTTACTTCTTCATCCCCCATCCACATCTCACTTTCAAACCTCTTCAGCTCTGACCTCTGCATGCAACTCCCCCCCCCTCCACTGCCCCCATCTTCTCCCCACCTCCTTAAAAGCGCCACCATCTTTCACATGTCTTACGTTTGTTGCTGTATTAAGCTGAAGCACCCAGCCGGCTCTAGTACCTCCCCACACACTGTAGTTAGCTGTGGCTCTTTCACTTGTAGGGAGATCATCCAGTGAGGGTGTCGGCATCTGCACTGCGCCCCGGGCAGCTGCATCTCCCCTGTCCCCATCATGCACTCAGTGGGTGCCACTCAGGAGATCAGATCTGTGGAAGCTGTTGGGAGACAAACTGTCACTTGTAAACACAGAAGCCAGACTTGGTGGTGAGCAGGGAGCAGAGGACCTGAGCAAGAGGTGGTGGAACTAAGTTCCACCAAGTTCCAGCTGAAAAAAAGGCCCTGCCCATGTGGCTACATTAAATTAACAATAGCCTCGCGATTTATATACTCACCTATGGGTTTCATAAGAAGCCTCATTTGTTCGATGCTGTTTAGGACTGCTAGCTCTCTGGCAGGCTTACTCTGGCCTCTGTTACTCTATGTAGACAGTTACAGGTGCAGCTTGTATTTCCATGCTTTGATTTATGACCTACTGTTTAATACAACCCACAGTATTTGGTGTATCGTCTGTGCGACTACTCTTGTATGACTTGTGAAGCATTGAGAAACAGCTAAGGGTTTTTTCTCTGTATTAGTTAGAGTTGTCATTTCCTACTGTAGATTGTTTTGTTTTGTTTATTTTAACTGCTACAAAAATGAGAAATGCTAGTAGTTATCCTGGGTTGGCCTGCAGATTTTTGGCAGTGACTATTCCTTCTTTAGGCAACAGTATATCCCGACTTGGCACCTGCCCACACTGCCAAAAGTACCAATACCTAGTTTAATGATCATGGTATCACTGTGCTTGATTGGCTAGCAAACTCTCCTTACCTAAACCCCATAGAGAATCTGTGGGGTATTGTCAAGAGGAAGATGAGAGACACCAGACCCGGCTGAAGGCCGCTATCAAAGCAGCCTGGGCTTCCATAACACCTCAGCAGTGCCCAGGGGCGGGCTGGGCCGGGGGGCAGGGTGGCAATTTCCCCCTGGGCCGGTCTGATGCTCCCAGAAAAGGCCACTACTGCAGCAGCAGCAGCTCCGCTTTATTGCAGAGTGACCCGGCTGGCCAAGACCTGCTTGTTCTACTGCTGGTCTGTATCTTCTGCACTGGTTGCTAGAATTGCCTTACGCCTGGCGTCTAACAACCAGTGACGTCATGTTCTCGAGGAGGAATGCGAGGCAGCATTCAGAGCATTTTTCCATCCCTGTCCACTTTTCAATTCTTCCAACTGCCCTGCAGCCTAGTACATTCTATGCAGCCTTTTAAAGTTGTAGCAAAGTCCCCATAAAAATAATACAAAATTCATGTTGCATGTTGACTTCATAATGCACTGGTGTGCACTGCATACTAGTATATGACAAACTAGCCTGCAAACATAGCTCCCTAGCACTTCCATTTGTCTTCATAAGCTTAAATGGCCAGGCCACAGTGACACCACTCCCATGCATGCACACGGGAGTCACATCACAGCGGTACACAGAGTGTTGCATGCACAACCTCAGATCACATTACCACTGACAGGCAAAGGGGGTGGATGGTGGAATCCCCGCTAGGACATTGTATTCTGACAGCAGAACCCTGCGCTGTCAGAATACACTGATCAGGGGCTGCACTGAAAGAAGTCGCATTCAGCAGGCTATACTGCCCATTGAATGCGACAGGTTGGGGCAATAAAACCATGACTCAACCGCCTGTTTTTACCCCCACCCACCCAATCACAAGTGTAAACAAAGCCTTAGGGCTCACTCACACAGTCAGCTGGGGAGAGGTAAAAGCAAGTGGTTGAGCCATGGTTTTACCACCCCCAAACACCCAGCTGAAATCTCTTAGAGCTGTACACATGGCAAAACCTAAATTGCATAAGACCATGAATGGGCCTGGACTACAACTACCCTGCAAACACATGCAGCGCAAAAGGGCTGCAGCACAGAGGGTCAGTATTTTTAAGATATTGCCCCCCACTGCCTCTCATACACATTCTTCCAGCCCCCCTTTCTCCCTTAAAGCACCCTAGAGCCCTTTAGTTCCATGTAAACCTCAGAGCACAGCTCCCCTCCTCCTCCTCCTCCATCCCACTGACTTATGCTGGCCATACACGTACAGAATTTTAGCCGAAAATGGTCGTTTCGACATTCGTGCCGTTAGTGAACCCAACTTTACCGTCAATTTGCATGGGCCCGGCTAATGTCGATGGATCCAAAGCATAAACTTTTACCGTTTCAACGAACATGTATACATGTATGTTCTAATCGAAACAAAAATAATATTCTACCTTATATATTTTTATTGTTATCAAATGATCACTACGAACATGGAAACGTTCATAAAAAATGAGTTTATTCTATCAGTTAGTGGACGATTCGCATTTGAACGATTAATAATCATTCAGTCTGAAAAAGGGCTGAAATTCTGTGCGTGTAAGCCAGCAATAGATGCCAATCACACTGACATCACAGACACAGTGGCATCCTTTTTTTCAGTGAGACCACTGACACAGGGACTTTTTTTTTCTTTTTGTGACACCACAGACACAGGAAAAAAAATTTATATGCCACTGTTAGCCCCATACTGTGTTTCTGCACTGATTTTAAACTCTGCATTTCACTGTGGTGTACCATTGCTACTATTTCAGCCACTTTTAGGGGCTGTGACTCCCTAAAAGTGAAGGACTACGGGCAGTGGCGTACCTAGAGCATTTGGCACCCGGGGCGGATCCTATATCTGGCACCCCCCCCCCCCCCCTTAAACTGTAAAAACACCCACAAAAATTTTTTATGTTTTCAAGAGTATTTATTGCACAAATTTCACAGCCCCCCATCACAGTGCCCCCTTGCAGTCTGTCCCCCCCTCCTCCCTGCAGACATGATACAAGAGATGGTCAGACTGCAGACATGATACAGGAGATGGTCAGAGACTGCAGACATGATACAAGAGATGGTCAGAGACTGAAGCTGTGATACAAGAGATGGTCAGAGACTGCAGACATGATACAAGAGATGGCCAGAGACTGCGGACATGATACAGAAGATGGTCAGAGACTGAGGATGTGATACAAGAGATGGTCAGAGACTGCAGACATGATACAGAAGATGGTCAGAGACTGAGGATGTGATACAAGAGATGGTCAGAGACTGCAGACATGATACAAGAGATGGTCAGAGACTGAAGATGTGATACAAGAGATGGTCAGAGACTGCAGACATGATACAAGAGATGGTCAGAGACTGCAGACATGATACAGGAGATGGTCAGAGACTGCGGACATGATACAAGAGATGGTCAGAGACTGCAGACATGATACAAGAGATGGTCAGAGACTGCAGACATGATACAAGAGATGGTCAGACTGCAGACATGATAGAAGATAGAAGAGCACTAGGGGGGGCCGGAGAGCACAGAGGAATCAGAGAGCACTGGGGAGAATTAAGGGGGGGGTTGGAAAGTGGAAAGTGTGAGGGGTGGAGAGCACTGGGGGGGGTAGAGGGGGGGTGCTGGAGAGCACGGGGGGAGCCAGGATGCAAAGGGGGTGGAGAGCACTGGGGGGACTGTAGATTACTGAGGGGGGGGCAGGGTACACAGGGGGGTGGAGAGCACTGGGAGGGGGGACTGGAGATCACTGAGAAGGGGGAGCCAGGGTGCACAGGGGGGTGGAGAGCACTGGGGGGGGACTGGAGATCACTGAGTGGAGGGGGAGCCAGGGTGCACAGGGGGGTGGAGAGCACCGGTGGGGGACTGGAGATCACTGATGGGGGGAAGCCAGGATGCACAGGGGGGCGGAGAGCACTTGGGGGGGGACTGGAGATCACTGAGCCGGGGGGAGCCAGGGTGCACAGGGGGGTGGAGAGCACTGGTGGGGGACTGGAGAGCACTGATGGGGGGGAAGCCAGGGTGCACAGGGGGGCGGAGAGCACTGGGGGGGAACTGGAGATGACTGATGGGGGGGGCAGGGTGCACAGGTGGGTGGAAAGCACTGGGGGAGCTGAAGAAAACTGGGAGGAGGGGGGCTAAAAAGCACTGGGGGGGGGCTGGAGAGGGGGGGGGTTTGAAGAGCACTGGGGTGGGGTGCTGGATAGCACTGGGGGGGCCAGCAAATGAATTTGTATATTAGGGGCGGTGGGACAGCAGCATAAAGAGGAATTGATCTTCTTTTTATATATCTCCAGCGTCTGTTGAATGCCTGCAGGAGGGAGAGGAGGAGAATCAATCATTCAATGGACACAGGAGATATATGAAAATAAGATCAATTCCTCTTTATGCAGCTGTCCCGGCCACTTCTATCTAGCACAGCACTTACCTTCTTTCTTCCCGCCTCCTGTGAGCAGCGCGCCGCTGACTGAAGGAGCTGCTATTGCAGCTGCCTTCACAGGGAGATGCGTGCCGGCCCGACGGTGCTGGCGGGCACCCCTGAGCTGCCTGACACCCCCCCCGTTCGTGGCACCCGGGGCGGTCCACCCCCCCCCTTGGTACGCCACTGACTACGGGTCCCAGCATGAACCCCTCATAGCTCAGGATGTGTCACCCTCCACCCCCCCCCCCCCCGCAAAAAAAAAGTGAAGGACTCAGGGGTTCATGCTGGGACTTGTAGTCCTTCACTTTTGGGGTTGCGACCCCCCAAAAGGGAAGGACTACAGGTCCCAACATGAGCCCCTCAGAGCTCAGGATGTGTCACACACCCCCGCTCCCCCAACCAGTGAAGGACTACAGGTCCCACTGTCCCAGCTTAAAAACCCTCAGAGCTGAGGATATGTCCCCCTGACCCTTCAATTTGGTGGTTCAATGGGCCACTTGACTGGACTTGCCCCTCAGGCCTAAGGCTGCCAGCCCTCCCCTGGCAGTGCCACACGCTGATTGCCTCCGTGCCACGATCAGTAATTCATGCAAAAGGAGCTCCGACCAAGTATTGTGTACATACTAAACTGTACATGGACATACTTTTCAGTAAGCCAACATTTCTGTATTAAAAATCCTTTTTTTTTATTAGTCTTATGTAATATTCTAATTTTATGAGAAACTGAATTTTGGGTTTTCACTAGCTGCAAGTCATAATCATCAAAATTAAAAGGAAGAAAACCTTTAAAATATATCACTATGTGTAACACATCTATATTAAATATTTATGGATGTGTTACAAAAAAATATATACATATAGATGTGTTACAAAAAGTTCCACTTTTTGAATTGAATTACTGAAATAAATAAACTTTTTGATGATATTCTAATTTTATGAGATGCACCTGTATACCATATGTTCCTTTTGATCAGGGATATCCAACTTGCAGCCCATTGGCCAAGGAATTTATGTGGTCCTCTGAGGTAAGGGGTGACTCTGATGCAAGCTGGAACTCTGAAGTAGGGGGATCTCCAACGTAGGGGGGACTTGGATGGGGACTCTGATGTAGCGGGGGGCACTGATGAGGACCGAGAGGCTCAATTTTATTTGGAAATCCTTTGCTTTAATTTTTTTTGGCCCTTGAATATTTGTAAAATATGCAATGTGACCCTTGTACCCCTGCCTTTGATGAACTAAAGATTGCTATCACCTCTTGTATCTACAGGCATAAATGTCCAACCTATGCTAAAAAGCCTCCTGTGACTTTATCCGAAACGACTACGGGTGGCGATATTGAATGTGCAGATGCTTACTTTGGTCATTGAAGAAGACTGCATGTTAAAACTCAATAATGATTATTTCAGACCCTAGGACAGCCCTGATCCTTCTGAAGGGCTAAACACAGACAACATGGCTGAAGCTGCTACCCCAGTTTACAGAATGTTATCAAAAAATAGGAAACAATCGGATTCCAATATTGATCACAGCTACTGCATCGCTCTCTTCACACAAGACGAGCCCCTTCACCACATAAACCACCACAGTACTCAACATGCTATGGACACTGGAAAAACTTTTGACAATAACTGTTGTAAAATGCTCAGCATGAAGGTAAAACATCTAAAGGATAAGTTGGCTTTATTATTAGCCCAACAAGAAAAGAAAGAGACTTCCCAGGCTTGTATCCAGACGGATCCCGTTGCAGTGACAACACGAGAAAATTTGAACAAGCAGTTGATGTCCAAGTATGAACAGGCCCTGAAAGAGATCCACAAGTGGAAAGTTCAGTGCAAAACACTTCAGAAACTGAAATCTGAGCCAAGTACCTCACAGACAAAAGAGGCAGACGTCAACAGAAGAAGTGAGGTGGATGAAGTATACTGCCAGCTTGCCGCTTGTTGTACTGAGCGGGATCAGTATAAGACTCAGGTATATTACTGTTGATGGAAATGCTTTTGTATACTGTAAATCAGCCTTCCTTAACCACTTTCGGACCAGAAGGTTTTACCCCCTTAATGACCAGGCCATTTTCTGCGATTCGGCACTGCGTTACTTTAACCACTTGCCGACCGCCGTAAGTACATATACTGCGGGGGTCAGTCCCTCACAGGCAAAGTGACTTTTGGGTACGTCACTAGCCTGTGAGGCTCTGGGGAGCGAGCGTGCGCCGCCGGAGGCGCGCTCCCGCTCAGTCACGGACCCCCCCGCGCACGGGCACTCACGATCGTCCGTGACAGCGGGAGAAAGGCAGGCGGCTGATGTAAACAAGCCGCCTGTCATTCTCCCCTGTGTAAGAATAGTGATCATACGGTTCTACTATGTAGGACCGTTGATCACTGTTCCTACAGCTCAAGCCACAGCCAATCACAGTTAGAATCACGCCCTTAGGGACACACACCACCCCTCCCTCTCAAAAAAAAGTTAACCCCTTCCCCCCCAGTGTCATTTTACAGTAACAGTGCATATGTATAGCACTGATTACTGTAGAAATGTCACTGGTAACCCCAAAAGTGTCAAAAATGTCAGTCAAGGGTCCGATCTGTCCGCCGCAATGTCGCAGTCCTGCAAAAAAAAATCGCAGATCGCCACCATTACCCGTTAAAAAAAAAAAAACACCAAAAATGACAAAAATCTTTCCCTTAGTTAGTAAACGCAATAACTTTTGCGCAAACCAATCAAAATACGCTTATTGTGATTTTTTTTTACCAAACATATGTAGCAGAAAACAAATTGGCCAAAAATTTTAAAAAAATTAGATTTTTACATTTTTTTGGGGGGGAATTTCATATAAAAAAATGTTAAAAATATTGTTATTTTTTCAAAATAAACGCTCTTTGTTTGTTTATAGTGCAAAAAGTAAAAATCGCACAGGTGATCAAATACCACCAAAAGAAAGCTCTGTTTGTGGGTTAAAAACGACGTAAATTTCGTTTAGGTACAGTGTCGCACGACCGCGCAATTGTCAGTTAAAGTTGCACAGTGCCGAATCGCAAAAAGTGGCCCAGACGTAAGACAGCAAAATCCTCCGGTGGTAAAGTGGTTAATGGACAATTGCGCGATCGTGCGACACTGTACCTAAATAAAATAGATTTCTTTTTTTCCCACAAACAGAGCTTTCTTTTGGTTGTATTTGATCACCTGTGCGATTTTTTTTATTTTTGTTACGCTATAAACAAAATGTGCTGCAATTCTGAAAAAAAAAAAAAAACAATATTTTTCACATTCTGCTATATAACATTCCCAATAAAAAAAATGTAAAATCTAATTTTAGAACAATTTGTATTCTGCCACATATTTTTGGTAAAAAAAATCCCAATAAGTGTATTTTGATTGGTTTGCGCAAAAGTTATCACGTCTACAAACTAGGGGAAAGATTTTTTTTTTTTTTTAAACTGCTTATTTATTAATTTTATCACATGAACAGCACGACAATACAGCAATATATTGACATTGCATAGAATTATGGAATTGTACAGGTTATCTACAGGATATCACAAGGGTCCATTATAGATAAAGGATAACACATACAGTGGGTACGGAAAGTATTCAGACCCCCTTAAATTTTTCACTCTTTGTTATATTGCAGCCATTTGCTAAAATCATTTAAGTTCATTCTTCTTCCTCATGAATGTACACATAGCACCCCATACTGACAGAAAAACACAGAATTGTTGACATTGTTGCAGATTTATTAAAAAAGAAAAACTGAAATATCACATGGTCCTAAGTATTCAGACCCTTTGCTGTGACACTCATATATTTAACTCAGGTGCTTTCCATTTCTTCTGATCATCCTTGAGATGGTTCTACACCTTCATTTGAGTCCAGCTGTGTTTGATTATAATGATTGGACTTGATTAGGAAAGCCACACACCTGTCTATATAAGACCTTCCAGATCACAATGCATGTCAGAGCAAATGAGAATCATGAGGTCAAAGGAACTGCCTGAAGAGCTCAGAGACAGAATTGTGGCAAGGCACAGATCTGGCCAAGGTTACAAAAAGATTTCTGCTGCACTTAAGGTTCCTAAGAGCACAGCGGCCTCCATAATCCTCGAATGGAAGACGTTTGGGACGACCAGAACCCTTCCTAGAGCTGGCCGTCCGGCCAAACTGAGCTATCGGGGGAGAAGAGCCTCGGTGAGAGAGGTAAAGAAGAACCCAAAGATCACTGTGGCTGAGCTCCAGAGATGCAGTCAGGAGATGGGAGAAAGTTGTAGAAAGTCAACCATCACTGCAGCCCTCCACCAAACGGGGCTTTATGGCAGAGTGGCCCGACGGAAGCCTCTCCTCAGTGTAAGACACATGAAAGCCCGCATGGAGTTTGCTAAAAAACACCTGAAGGACTCCAAGATGGTGAGAAATAAGATTCTCTGGTCTGATGAGACCAAAATAGAACTTTTTGGCCTTAATTCTAAGCGGTATGTGTGGAGAAAACCAGGCACTGCTCATCACCTGTCCAATACAGTCCCAACAGTGAAGCATGGTGGTGGCAGCATCATGCTGTGGGAGTGTTCTTCAGCTGCAGGGACAGGACGACTGGTTGCAATCGAGGGAAAGATGAATGCGGCCAAATACAGGGATATCCTGGACAAAAACCTCCTCCAGAGTGCTCTGGACCTCAGACTGGGCCGAAGGTTTACCTTCCAACAAGACAATGACCCTAAGCACACAGCTAAAATAACGAAGGAGTGGCTTCACAACAACTCCGTGACTGTTCTTGAATGGCCCAGCCAGAGCCCTGACTTAAACCCAATTGAGCATCTCTGGAGAGACCTAAAAATGGCTGTCCACCAACGTTCACCATCCAACCTGACAGAACTGGAGAGGATCTGCAAGGAGGAATGGCAGAGGATCCCCAAATCCAGGTGTGAAAGACTTGTTGCATCTTTCCCAAAAAGACTCCTGGCTGTATTAGATCAAAAGGGGGCTTCTACTAAATACTGAGCAAAGGGTCTGAATACTTAGGACCATGTGATATTTCAGTTTTTCTTTTTTAATAAATCTGCAACAATGTCAACAATTCTGTGTTTTTCTGTCAGTATGGGGTGCTATGTGTACATTCATGAGGAAGAAGAATGAACCTAAATGATTTTAGCAAATGGCTGCAATATAACAAAGAGTGAAAAATTTAAGGGGGTCTGAATACTTTCCGTACCCACTGTATACATGTGGCAACATAAATTCAAAGATGTGCTGAAATGAATGCAAATATCTTTGTTTACAACACATTTAACATATGCTCTTTACATAAGGAATTCAGCATGAAATGCAGGTGGTGGTCAGAATCACATCCCAGTTCCCCAGCGGAGTGTAGGCCCAGAACAGACCCTCCCGTACCCAGACAGCTCTCACACTCAGAGCATCGTGGAGCTGCATGTTTCAGATAGAGCAACCCAAGGGCCCCAGACCTTCAGAAATTTTTTTGGACAGCCCCTGGCTTCATATGTCATCTTATATAGGGGTAAGACTTGGTTAATCAAATTTTTCCATAGATCAAGTGGAATCCTGTCCACATGCACCCATTGCATCACCACAGTTTTCCTGGCATAAAACAACAAGAGTCTGAGAAACTGTTTCTGGTGAGTGCGGAGATCAATCTCCCCGAGAATCCCCAGTATGCACCACTTGGGGCTGCAAACATTAGGGAATTCCAAGGAGGTCGAGAGAAAGTGCGTAACCTGAGACCAAAAAGGTCTAATTTTTGGACAACTCCACAGCATAAGAAGTAAATCTCCCTGGGCTCCACCACATTTATGGCACTCCGGAGTGGGCCTCTGCTTTATCAGAAACAACCTATAAGGAGTATAATAGGTCCTATGGAACACACGTAATTGTATCAGACGGTCCCTGGCCGAGATGGGCGTCCTAAAATACACCTCAAGCACTTCTTCCCAGTCATCGTTCGAAAGATCCGGGATGTCTCTCGTCTACCCGGCCCTAATAGCCTCCAGTCGCGACGGCACACTATTAACCACTTTACCACCGGAGGATTTTCCTGCTAAAAGACCAGGGGTTATTTTGCGATTTTTTACTGCGTGACTTTAACGGACAATCGCGCGGTCGTGCGACGCTGTACCTAAACGAATTTCACGTCCTTTTTTTCCCACAAACAGAGCTTTCTTTTGGTGGTATTTGATCACCTGTGCGATTTTTTGATCACGCGCTATAAACAAAAAAAGAGCGTAATTTTTGCAAAAACAACAATATTTTTCACTTTTTTTTATATGAAATTCCCCCAAAAAAAAATGTAAAAATCAAAATTTTTTAAAATTTTCGGCCAATTTGTTTTACGCTACCTATGTTTGGTAAAAAAAATCGCAAAAAGCGTATTTTGATTGGTTTGCGCAAAAGTTATCGCGTTTACTAACAAAGGGAAAGATTTTTGTCATTTTTGGTGTTTTTTTTTTTAACGAGTAATGGCGGCGATCTGCGATTTTTTTTGCGGTACTGCGACATTGCAGCGGACAGATCGGACCCTTGACTGACATTTTTGACACTTTTGGGGGTACCAGTGACATTACTGCAGTAATCAGTGCTATATATATGCACTGTTACTGCAAAAATGACACTGGCAGGGAAGGGGTTAACAGTATTGGACAGGGAGGGGTTAAGTGTGTCCTAGGGGCGTGATTCTAACTGTGTAGGGACATGTCTACTAGTGTAAAAACAAAGATCAACAGTTCTACATAGTAGAACTGTTTGATCTTCACTTTTACACAGGGAGAACTGACAGGTGGCTTGTTTACACAAGCCGCTCTGTCTTTCTCCCGCTGTAGCGGCGATCGTAGTGTGACCGGCGGACATCGGGTCCGCCAGTCACACTCCCGCACTCCTCCGTGAACGAGCCGAGGCGGGCGCGCGCCTCGGCGGGCGCGCGCCCGCCCGCTATTGGCTCTGGAAGGAGTGACAGGCGAGCGACGTAGACCTACGTCACTCTGCCTGGCCGGGGCCGACTGCCGCAGTAAATATACTGTGCGCAGTCGGCAAGCGGTTAAGAAGGACACCATAGTAGGAGCTAGTTAGTTTGGCGTGCTCGTCCCTCAACAATTCCTTTTCCATAGGAGAGTTGCCTAGTGTAACAGCACCAGGTCCAAATTGGCCTAGGGCCGCGTGTCGCAGCTGGAGATAACGATATTGCCAAGAGCCGGGTATCCGAAAGTCCGCCCGGAACTGGGAGAACGTCTTAAAAGTGGGAAAAATTTATTTAGTGAACTTTTTCTCTGACCATCAATGCATACGGGCAGTAGTCCACTGGCTACCAATGTAAGGCAATAAATGTCATAAACTCCTCCTTTCGTTGTGACTGCAGCTAAATGAAACCATAACTATATAGCAGTGGCTCTCAAATCCGGTCCTCGGGACCCACTAACAGGCCAGATTTTAAGTATTACCTTGGGGGATGCAGACTAGAATACTGCAATCACTGAGAAGCAAATGAGATCACCTGTGATGTAATTTAGTTATCTTGCAAACCTGGCCTGTTGGTGGGTCCCGAGGACCGGATTTGAGAACCACTGCTATATAGGATCACAGGCCTCTGCGATAATTTCAAAAGCCCCACCCCCATACAGTTAGAAACAGGCCTCTAGGTGCACATTTAACCCCTTTATCACCCACAGTGTTAACCCCTTCCCTGCCAGTGTCATTATTGCAGTAACAGTGCATATTTTTAGCACTGATTACTGTAGTAATGTCACTGGTCCCCCCAAAAGTGTCAAAAATGTCAGTAAGGGGTCCGATCTGTCCGCCACAATGTCGCAGTCCCGCTAAAAATCGCTGATCGCCACCATTACTAGTAAAAAAAAAAACAATAAAAATGCCAAATCTTTCCCGTAGTTAGTAGACGCGATAACTTTTGCGCAAACCAATCAAAATCGCTTATTGCGGTTTTTTTTTTTTTTTTACCAAAAATATGTAGCAGAAAACTAATTGGCCTGATATGTTCACAAAATTTGATTTTTACTTTTTTTTTTTTGGGAATGTTATATAGCAGAATGTGAAAAATATTGTGTTATTTTTTTTTTTTTTCAGAATTTCGTTTTTTTGTTTATAGCACAAAAAATAAAAATCGCACAGGTGATCAAATACCACCAAAAGAAAGCTCTGTTTGTGGGAATAAAAGGACATCAATTTTATTTGAGTACAGCGTCACACGACCGCGCAATTATCCGTTAAAATAACGCAGTGCCGAATCGCAAAAAATGGCCTGGTCATTAAGGGGTCAAATCCTTCCGGTCCAGAACTGGTTAACTAAAGGAGTCCCAGCGGTTGATTTAATAAAGCTGGAGAGTGCAAAATTTGGTACATCTTCACAAATCAGCTTCTTTTTTTTTTTTTTGTCAAAGCCTAAAAGAACAAGCTGAAGTTAGAAGCCGATTGGCTACAATTAACAGCTGCACCAGATTTTGCGCTCTCTAGTAAACAAACCCCATTGTTTGATTTGCGACTAATTGTGTCACTAATTTGCTTGATAAATAAGACGCCCCTCCTAAGGCCCCTTTCACACATACGGACCGTTCATTTCATCAGTTCAGTCACATTTTTGTGTCATCAGATTTTTCAGTCAACATCAGTTTCATTTCCGTTGTCATCAGTTTTGCATCCGATCCATTTTGTTAATGGATGAAAAATAGGTCTTCGATCCGTTCAAAAAAAAAAAGGGATGATGACGGAAGCGGGTGAAAATGGATGTAAATGAATGATCATCCATTTACATCAGTTTTTCTATAGGAATGCATTGATGTCTGTTTTTCATCCGTCAACGGATGGATGAAAAACATACGAATGGTCTGTATGTGTGAAAGGGGCCTTACGTTTTTTTTTTTTTTGGCTGTTATTACTGCAAACATTTTTATTGCGTAGAGCAACCCTGAGTTTCTAAAGCACAAAGTATGCTACATGCCTTTATCTTTTATACATTCTTTAATCTACAAATTACTCTTCACACTAATGTATTGTGTGAAGTCATATTATAATTATTAGCAGGGATTCCCTGAAACCTACAAGTAGTAGTTAAAGGAAAAATAAACAGCGGCTTAAGACCAAAGCTTTCAATGTTGAGAAAAAAGAGACAATTTGCAGTGCAGAATATCCTACTCACTTCCTGGTTTCTGCATGCAAAATGCTGACCTTCACACGCATTACATACATATTCACCAAGGATCTTGCACAGCAGTCCGAAGAAACTTTTTATTGCAAAAGGATCACATCAGGATAGGTGCAACGTTTCGGAGTCACGCAGGACCCCTTCGTCAGGCATGTGATGACGAAGGGGTCCTGCGTTACCTTGAAACGTTGCACCTATCCTGATGGGATCCTTTTGCAGTGAAAAGTTTCTTCGGACTGCTGTGCAAGATCCATGGTGTGCTGGTGAATATGTATGTATCTATTATAGATCCAGTGTCCAGCTGGTGATCGCTGCAGCACCCACAACTGATGTGCCTATATCCAGGAAGGTGTGCGATGGGAATATGAACTATTCTTCACACGCATTAGACTACACTTCCCTGTCCGAAACATGTGAGTATCAGTATCTTGCGATCCCACACTGAGAACGATAGATGGCTCTCCAGGTTCATACACGCCCACTTCCTTGGACTCAAACTCCTGACTCCATGCATCCAATGTGACGAGGAGACAAACCCTGGGTGCCACACACCAATGAAGCCAGACAGTCACTAAAGTCCGGCCCTATCAAGACCATTCCTCCGACACGTTTCACCCTCCAGACAGGGCTTAGTCATGGAGGTCAGTATCATGCATGCAAAAAAATGGGAGGTGATTAGGAGATTCTAAACCGCACACAATTTCCTTTTCCCATCTCTTTATCATTTGGCTTTGGCTTTTCATTATTTAACATTACAACAAATGTAGTAATTTGTGCAATCTGGTTTGTTCATTTTATTTTGGATTATACTTTCCCTTAAATTGACAAAAGCCTTTAACAGCAGTCAGAACGATGACTGATATGCCACGATTCCCCCAACCAAGACACTCAATAAGCAGATTCTGGCCTCAAGACCACATTCTTCAGTGCAGTTTAACATGCCAGTAGCACTGCAGAGGGTATGGAGCAGAGCTGGAGTTATGTCTTTACATTTTGGATAAATATAAATTAAATCTAATATATATAATCTGATTGATAATTATTGTGCTGTAACAAATTTAAGGTGAATGTGGGAACACATAACAGTGTACAGCAGCAATAATATTGGAGGATATAAGATTTTGATGCATATGTAATTTTTGGTAGCATGGGGAATAATTTTTAGCTTTGATCTAGGAAATTGCATGCATTTCAAATTTTGTGGGGGGATTGGGGATTACTATCTGGATGAGTTTATGAGGGGGTTTCATGTCTATTTTACTCTATGTGAATATCGCAGGTTGAGCAGCTAAAGCAACAGATATCACAAATGGATTCTGAAATGAGGCAATTTAGGATTGAAGTGGAACAGCAAAGGAAGGAAACACAGAACACAGCCTCAGCCAGTACATCAAAGGATGAAAGGTATTCCCAGCTTTTTGTATAGAGCCTTCATTTGTTTTAACATATCGCAATATTACATGGTACTACTGACTTTTAAACAGGTTTATTAATACATCATTAAGATTTAAAGGAAAAAAAAAAATTTCTCTTACGTCCTCTGACAGTCGCCGCCTCTTCATATTCGTCACTAATGGGTTATTGACCTTTGCTCCGTAGGAGTAGCTAGGCAACAGAATATATTAATATCAAAGCTTTTAGCATATCCCACCCCCAGGGGGTGGTCCCCTCAGTCCATACCTCCCTGCTTCCTGCATTTCCAACTCAGTTTCTAATGCCTAGCTCAGGAGTAGGTTGGGCTGTTCCTGTGCTGGGGCTCTTAGTCTCAGCTTCTTTTCTCTTTTTGATTTTATTTGAAGTTTTTTTCTCTTTCTTTTACTTAGCTGTTTATTTTCAGCGTTAGTTAGTTTCTTCTGATGAAGATGATCGTGCGGAGCTGGGTCTCAGTCTGGCCACCCTGGTTCCCAGGGCTCAGGGCCAGGGGCTTCCCAGCCTGCCATCGAGCGTTCAGCTTAGGTTTTGCCCTGGCACATTGAACGACCCATCCCTGTTCGCTGCAGGGATGCTATCGGTGAGGTGGCTACCTCACTGGACGCCATTGCGGTTTCGCACCGCAGTTCCGCTGCGTCGCGCTTGCGACACTCCCTGTCCTCAGTGCAGCGGTTTTGGTCGCTGGAGCAGGCTCCCCACGCCATCCGGACTGGTAAGTGTAACTCTATGTGGGGACCTGTCTATTTGGGTGTCAGTCTGGGACTGTGTGACCCTGCATGTCTGTGTGGCTGCTGTGCTCCCTGTCAGTTCCTGTGTGGACTTGCTGCCTGTGTGTGGGCTGTGAAGGGGGGGGCTCTCCCGCTCTGCTGGGTGTCATAGTGAAGCAGTCAGATTTTAGGCATGCTGTGCGGCGATCGCTGCGGCGATCCGCCATTTTTTTGGGGCAAAATCATGGTGGCAGGTCCTGTGAGGTACTGCACGGCGTGTTTGGCGCCAAACGCTGCCATTTTGAGCGGAGATCGATCAGGCCACATGTCGGCGCCATGTTCTATTTGCCCAAGGATTCCTCAGCCGAGTGGCCATGTTTGTGTAGCCTTGCATAGGCTTCATAGGGGCGGTCAGTCTTGCATCACTTCCTTTTGCTCTGGGACAGCGATCGGTGCAGCAGCCTGTGTGATCTCTCCAGGTTTTTATATTTCCTTTTTTCCTGTATTCCTTGCCCAGTTTCTTGTCCCTGTGGGGGTCGGTGTATTCAGTGGGTGCGGTGGGCTACGCTCGCCGCGATCTTAAAGGGACAGTACCCTTTATTTCTTATTTTGCTGGGGCATGGATTCTCAGGATTGCAAGTTTCCTCCCACCTTGGTGGGGGGCCAAGGGGCTGCTGCTTCCCCCGAGGGGGCTGATCTGGCCACTATTGTGGCAAACTTAGCTGCTCAAGTGCAGATGCTGGTGGCTGATCGAACCACAAAACGGCCCAGGGTGTCTATTTCCTCTGATTCAGAGGGCGATGGGGCTGCTATGGCTGGAGTGCCCTTCTCAGGGTCTCACTCATCCCTGGACCTTGTGGGGTCTGACGGGGAGGCTGAGGTGGAAGGGGTTGATAATTCTCCCCCTGGCTCGTCTGAAGAGCTTGCACTCATGGATGAGTTGGTTGCTTCTATCAAACAAACGCTGCATTTGCAGGATGAACCATGTCCTCCTGCTTTGATGTCCTCTTATGGGACGCAAAGGAAACGCAAAACATCGCAGGTTTTTCCTTGCTCTACGGAATTTCAGCGCGCTGTTGATGAGCAATGGCGCAATTTAAAAAAGCCTTTTGCTGTGCCAAGTAGGTTCAAGCTGCGTTATCCCTTTACACCAGCTACTGATGAGCGTTGGTGTGTGCCGCCTCAGGTGGATCACGCGGTGGCGATTTTGAATAAATCAACTGCGATCCCTGCTGAGGATACCCCGGTGTTCCGGGACCCGACGGACAGGAGGTTGGAATCTCTGGCCCGTCATGCTTATATGGTTGCTGGCTCTATGCTGAAGCCTATTTTTGCTTCCATTATGGCAGCCCAGGCTATTGCGGATTGGACGCAGGTGCTCAGGCGCACTCTGGTGGCTGACTCTGCCCCGCCGACAACTTTGGCTATGGTGGATCAGATTCATCAGGGTGTCATGTATTTGTGTGATGCGGACTTGGATTTAGTCCCTTTGGCTGCGCGTCTTTCTAGTGTAGCGGTGTTGAACCGTCGCCTGATATGGCTGAAATGTTGGTCTGTTGACCAATCTTCCCGCAAGACTTTAGCAAATTTGCCCTACGCGGGATCTCGCCTTTTTGGCGAATCTTTGGATACTCTGATAAAGGGTATTTCTGGGGGTAAGAGCACTCTCTTGCCCCAATCTCACAAGAATAAGTTTGCTCGTGGTAAGAAGAATGCCTCGTTTAGGCCCTCTCAGGGGTCCTTTCGTGCCTTTCGGTCGCACTATAAGGGCAAGCCCTTCAAAGGCCAAGGCTCCCAGAAGAAGCCGTAGACGGGTAAGCAGAAGTCCGGCCAGTCCGGATCCGCTGCCCATAACAATGCGGCCTGAAGGGGCGCCCTCACCCGTTTCTGGGGTGGGGGGACGTTTGCTCGGTTTTCTTCAACCCTGGCTGGACCGCATTAGGGACAGGTGGGTTCAGGAAATCGTTCGATCTGGATACAAGATCGAGTTTCTCTCTCGGCCGGCGGGCAGATTTTTCCCCTCAAACCTTCAGCTGACTCCGGTGCGCTTGCAGGATCTGCACCTGGCGGTGCGGGACCTGCGGGCCCAGGGAGTGGTGGTTCCGGTGCCTCATCGGGACAGATTTCGGGGGTTCTATTCCAATCTGTTCACTGTGCCCAGAAAGGAGGGCAAGGTACGTCCGATTCTGGACTTGAAAGCTCTGAACCGCTTTGTGCGGGTTCGCAAGTTCCGCATGGAATCCCTGCGATCAGTGGTGGCTGCCCTGGTTCCGGGGGAATTCATGGCCTCAATTGACTTGAAGGATGCATACCTTCACATCCCCATTTTCGAGGGTCACCAGAGGTACCTTCGATTTGCCATTGCGGAGGATCATTATCAATTCGTGGCATTGCCCTTTGGTCTTCCTTCGGCTCCGTGGGTTTTCACCAAGGTGCTTGCGCCGGTTCTGGCCTTATTGAGGGCCCAGGGCATTTCTGTCCTGGGGTATCTGGACGATATCCTGATTCGGTCCGCGACCAGTCAGGGCCTGGTGAACGACCTGTCTATCACGATGCAGACTCTGCAGGAATTCGGCTGAACGATAAATTTTCCAAAGTCAACGTTGTGTCCGTCGGTTCGTCTTCCCTACCTGGGGATGGTTCTGGACTCTGTTCAAGCGAAGGTCTTCCTGCCGGAAGACAAGCTTCGGACACTTCAGTGCGAAGTCAGGTCCCTCAGGGACAATCAGTGCTCGTCCCTCCGGACGTGTATGAGGTGTCTGGGATTGATGGTTTCGGCCTTCGAGGCGATTCCCTTCGCCCAGTTTCACACACGGGAGCTTCAGGCGGAGGTCCTGGCCAAGTGGGACGGGCGTCCGCAATCTCTGGATCTGCGGCTGTCGTTGAGCCATCTCACCCGAAGGAGTCTTTTGTGGTGGCTCCAGTCCCCGGCGGTGTCGGGGGGCAAGTCCTTTCGTCCTTTGTCGTGGACGGTGATCACCACGGATGCCAGCCTGTCGGGCTGGGGTGGTGTTCTGGGCGTTCTGTCCGCCCAGGGAACTTGGTCGGAGGAGGAATCCTCCCTTCCGATCAACATTCTGGAATTGCGAGCGATAAATCTCTGTCTTCTGCGTTGGACGGACAAGCTTCAGGGCCGTCCAGTTCGGGTACAGACGGACAATGCCACAGCGGTGGCCTACATCAACCACCAAGGGGGCACCAGGAGTGCCCGGGCGGCTCGGGAAGTAGCCGACATTCTGTCTTGGGCCGAGACGCACGTCCCGGCAATATCTGCAGTTCACATTCCGGGGGTGGAGAACTGGCAGGCGGATTATCTGAGCCGCCAGACCCTGGACCAGGGAGAATGGTCCCTTCACCCGGATGTCTTCCAGATGTTGTGCGCGAAGTGGGGGTCCCCAGATGTGGACCTGTTCGCGTCTCGTCTAAACAACAAGGTGGAAAGGTTCGTGGCAAGGACGCGCGATCCTCGGGCAGACGCCTCAGACGCGTTAGTGGCGCCCTGGCATCAGTATCGCCTGATGTATGCCTTTCCACCGATTCAGCTGCTGTCCAGGCTCCTTCGCAGGTTGGCCTCAGAACCGCACACAGTGATTCTGGTGGCGCCGGACTGGCCTCGCCGGTCTTGGTACGCAGATCTCGTGAATCTGGTGGTCGACGCTCCGTGGCGTCTGCCACTTCGAGAAGATCTCCTGTCTCAAGGACCCATATTCCATCCTGCTTTACAGTCGCTGGCTTTAACGGCCTGGCTGTTGAAAGCCAGGTCCTGAAGGATAGGGGTCTTTCCCCTGAGGTCATTCCCACTTTGATCAAGGCTAGGAAGGCCTCTTCGGGAAGATTTACTACCGTACTTGGAAGGATTACTTTGCCTGGTGTGAGTCCAGGGGGTATTCCCCTCGCTCGTACTCGGTGTCGAGAGTGTTGGCCTTCCTTCAAACGGGCGTGGACCAGCGTTTGGCGTTGGCCACGATTAAGGGTCAGATTTCTGCGCTGGCCGTTCTCTTTCAACGTCCTGTGGCGTCTAACTCTTTGGTTAGCACCTTTTGTTCAAGGGGTGCGACATTTGGTCCCTCCTAGGAGGGAGCCTTTGCCTCCATGGGATTTGAACCTTGTTCTGTCCGTGTTGCAACATGCTCCTTTTGAAAATATCAGGGAGATCTCGTTGTCTCTGTTGTCCAAGAAGGTTGCCTTTTTGGTGGCGATCACCTCGGCTCGCAGGGTGTCGGAGCTGGCGGCCTTGTCCTGCAAATCTCCGTATTTGGTGATTCACTTGGATAAGGTGGTCTTGCGACCTAACCCGTCTTTTCTTCCGAAGAGGATCTCGGATTTTCACCTCAATGAGGATATTGTTCTTCCTTCGCTTTGCGCGAAGCCCAAGCATCCGAAGGAGGTGGCTTTGCATTCCTTGGATGTGGTTAGGGCGATCAGGGTTTACCTATCATCGACTAAATCCTTTCGCAAGTCGGATTCTCTCTTTTTCCTTCCTGAGGGACCTCGGAAGGGCATGGCGGCGTCGGCTGCGACCATCGCCAAATGGATCAGACAGACCATTGTGCAAGAATATGCTTTGAAGGGGAAGGTTCCTCCTTTTCCTGTGAAGGCGCACTCTACCAGGTCTCGGAGTACGTCTTGGGCCTATCGTCATCAGGCTTCTGTGGCCCAGGTGTGTAAGGCGGCGACTTGGTCGTCCGTTCACACCTTCTCAAAATTTTACAAAGTGGATGTTCAGGCATCGGCAGATGCTTCCTTTGGCCGTAAAGTTCTTAGTGCGGCAGTGCCTTAGGGTCCCTTGTTTGGGCCCTTGGCTGTTGGGGTGTTTTTACCCCTAGGTTACTTGTTCTTTCCTGGGTTGTTGCTCCTGTTGAGCACGTTTTCCTGTTGCCCAGTTGGTTCTCTTACTTTGGTAAGGTTCCTTTCTCTGATGTGGGTACTGCGTTGCTTTAGGCGCGGCTGCTTTTTTCCCACCCCTCATGTCTACACTGCTATGGGACGTCCCCATTAGTGATGAATATGAAGAGGCGGCGACTGTCGGAGGACGTAAGAGAAAACTGAATTTTTGTAAAATCTTACCTGTAAAATTCCTTTCTCTGAGTCCTCCGACAGTCGCCGCCCCCGCCCCTCTTTTGGGGTTTGTTTATGTACTCTACTGCTATGCTACTGAAACTGAGTTGGAAATGCAGGAAGCAGGGAGGTATGGACTGAGGGGACCACCCCCTGGGGGTGGGATATGCTAAAAGCTTTGATATTAATATATTCTGTTGCCTAGCTACTCCTACGGAGCAAAGGTCAATAACCCATTAGTGACGAATATGAAGAGGCGGCGACTGTCGGAGGACTCAAAGAAAGGAATTTTACGGGTAAGATTTTACAAAAATTCCGTTATTTTCCCATGCAGTGGGGCTTTGCCCACATTGCATGGGTTAACTGCTTGTTTTATTCTAGAGCAGGGATATGCAAACTGTGGCCCTCCAGCTGTTGCAAAGCTACAAGTCCCATCATGCCTCTGCCTCTTGGTGTCATGCTTGTGGCTGTCGGAGTCTTGCTATGCTTCATGGGACTTGTAGTTCTGCAACATCTGGAGGGCTGCAGTTTGCATATCCCTGTTCTAGAGGATTGCAGAGCGGAGATATACTTACCTAATCCGCCAACCGCAAGACCGGTCCTCTGCACTCCTACTCCACCCCCCTTCGCACGCTAGCGGTTTTGTGAATGGACTGTTTCTGACGTCATCGCACCCACAGAGCGGCTCTGGACGTGAGGACGGCAGGAACAGTCTACGGCCAGAGGATCGAAAGAGCGGGTAAGTACAGCATTCCCTTTGCAGTTAACCCATTCAGTATGGGTGGGGCCCAACTGCATGGGAAAATAAACAAATTAATGGAGATCTTTTATATATTTCAATAAAGCTTTCATTCTCTCATAATATTCAGACAGTGCACAATCATGGGTTAAAAACCTTATCATCTTCTTTAAACCATATGTTAAACCTGCACTGAAATGAGCAGTACCAGTCACATACCTCTTTTGTCAGGCTTATGCTTGGAGTTGGAGTTTCCAAAGCCTGTTGGCATATTTGGTAGCCGGCCATCCATTGTGATGCGACAACAAAACCGGAAAATACTTTTGAAACCAACGTTTTTTTTTTATCTGTTAGTTGAGGGACACGGCCTTACCTCTAGACCTGTGTATTGGAAGCTGGAGGCTATATGGAGCTGCTTCTACTCTATGGGCTATACTCCTATTCTCAACACTAGTCCCAAGAATATGATTGGAGACTAACAACATGAAATCATATAACATGACTTCAAATATTTATGGGAAAAAAATATATATTATATATTAGTAATACAGTATCTCACAAAAGTGAGTAGACCCCTCACATTTTTGTAAATATTTTATTATATCTTTTCATGTGACAACACTGAAGAAATGATACTTTGCTACAATGTAAAGTAGTGAGTGTACAGCTTGTATAACAGTGTAAATTTGCTGTCCCCTCAAAATAACTCAACACACAGCCATTAATGTCCAAACCGCTGGCAACAAAAGTGAGTACACCCCTAAATAAAATGTCCAAATTGGGCCTAATTAGCCATTTTCCCTCCCCGGTGTCATGAGACTCATTGGTGTTACAAGATCTCAGGTGTGAATGGGGAGTAGGTGTGTTAAATTTGGTGTTATCGCTCTCACTCTCTCATACTGGTCACTGGAATTTCAACATGGCACCTCATGGCAAAGAACTCTCTGAGGATCTGAAAAAAAAAATTGTTGCTCTACATAGATGGTTTAGGCTATAAGAAGATTGCCAAGACCCTGAAACTGAGCTGCAGCACAGTGGCCAAGACCATACGGTGGTTTAACAGGACAGGTTCCATTCAGAACAGGCCCCGCCATGGTCGACCAAAGAAGTTTAGTGCACGTGCTCAGCATCATATCCAGAGGTTGTCTTTGGGAAATAGATGTATGAGTGCTGCCAGCATTGCTGCAGAGGTTGAAGGGGTGGGGGGTCAGCCTGTCAGTGCTCAAACCATACGCTGCACACTGCACCACATTGGTCTGCATGGCGGTCGTCCCAGAAGGAATCCTCTTCTAAAGATGATGCACAAGGAAGCCTGCAAACAGTTTGCTGAAGACAAGCAGACTAAGGACTTAGATTACTGGAACCATGTCCTGTGGTCTGATGAGACCAAGATAAACTTAATAGGTTCAGATGGTGTCAAGGGTGTGTGGCGGCAACCAGGTGAGGAGTACAAAGACAAGTGTGTCTTGCCTACAGTCAAGCATGGTGGTGGGAGTTTCATGGTCTGGGGCTGCATGAGTGCTGCCGGCACTGGGGAGCTACAGTTCATTGAGGGAACCATGAATACCAACATGTACTGTGACATACTGAAGCTGAGCATACTCCCCTTCCTTCGAAGACTGGGCCGCAGGGCAGTATTCCAACATGATAACAACTCCAAACACACCTCCAAGGTGACCACTGCCTTGCTAAAGAAGCTGAGGGTAAAGATGATGGACTGGCCAAGCATATCTCCAGACCTAAACCTTATTGAGCATCTGTGGGGCATCCTCAAATGGAAGTTGGAGGAGTGCAAGGTCTCTAACATCCACCAGCTCTGTGATGTCATCATGGAGGATTGGAAGAGGACTCCAGTGGCAACCTGTGAAGCTCTGGTGAATTCCATGCCCAAGAGGGTTAAGGCAGTGCTGAAAAATCATGGTGGCCACACAAAATACTGACACTTTTGTTGCCAGCAGTTTAGATATTAATGGCTGTGTGTTGAGTTATTTTGAGGGGACAGCAAATTTACACTGTTATACAAGCTGTACACTCACCACTTTACATTGTAGCAAAGTGTAATTTCTTCAGTGTTGTCACATGAAAAAATGTAATAAAATATTTACAAAAATGTGAGGGGTGTACTCACTTTTTTGAGATACTGTATAATTATATATATAATATTATTATATATATATTATTAAAAAAGGATTCTTATTTAATTCTGGAAAATTAAATTGTTGCCTATGAATATATATTGTAATATAATTTTCAGCCATTAGATGGCACTCTAGGCTCCCTCTCATAGGATTGCCAGGCTATCCTTATCTGCCTTCCTGAATAAGCCTGTTGTTTACTGAGCTAGAACTGAAATAAAACACACAGCTGAATGAGTCAGAGAGCGGTGACTCATCCCCCTCCTCTACCCCTCCCCCCTCCTCTCTCTAGTTTCTATCAGCAGTTTGGATCAGAGAGATACAGTCTGAAAGGAAACAGCCTGCTGTGCTCTCTCTCTCTTTAGAAGACCCAAAATGCTTTGTGAACCCTGAGTCATGAGAGACTCTTGTGTTGTATGTTTATCAATTAAAAAAAAAAGGCTTTAAATAAATAAAAAAAAAAAAAACAGATATAAGCTTAAAAAAAAAAAGTAAAATAAAATATACCTAAAACCATTTTTGTTTTAATTGTTCATGCCCAAAAAAATGATGTAAAATAATCTCAGAAGGCTCCATCACACTTGATTTGCCCACCAGGCCACTTCTCTTTCCCCAAGCTCCCACTAGCTTTGTGACATCTATTGGCATTTTATCTACAACTACATCAATGACACTGATATTGTCCAGCTGTAAGCGTCCTTTGCTGGCAGTTTACTTAGTGTGTGAAGGCAAAAAAAAGAAACATGCAGTACATGGCCCTTTGCCACCCAAGTAGAAGATGCCAAACTGACCCCCCCCCCCCCCCAGCTGACCTGGATGAGTCTTGCATATCCACACCTACAGTAGATTTGATGGTATGATGATAGTCCTGATTACCACCACTAAAACAATGAGCTGGATAGGGGAGGGGATTTTGCAATGTGGTTAAATTAATGGGTACAAGGACACAAAGCCAAGATTTCATCAATATTGTGATATCCGAGCTTATAATCTTTCCTCCACCACGTGCCCCTTCCCCTGATCTCTCTGTCAATATTGATGGCATTACTATCAGCCCTTTCCCGCATGCCAAGGTCTTGGGTGTTGTCCTGGACTCTGAACTCTCTTTTAAGCCCCACATCCAATCACTGTCCAAATCTTGCTGCCTCAACCTCCACAACATCTCCAAAATACGCCCCTTTCTAACCAAAGACACAACAAAACTCCTAGTCCACTCCCTGGTCATCTCGCGCCTCGACTACTGCAATTCCCTTCTCATTGGCTTACCTCTACACAGGCTATCCCCCCTTCAATCCATCATGAATGCTGCCGCCAGATTCATCCACCTTACCAATCATTCAGTGTCCGCTGCTCCTCTCTGTCAATCCCTCCACTGGCTTCCACTCATCCAACAAATTAAATTCAAAATGCTAACAACATCTTACAAAGCCATCCACAGTTTAGCCCCCAGCTACATCACTAGCCTAGTTTCATTCTTCGTTCCTCTCAAAACCTCCTGCTCTCTAGCTCCCTCATCACCTCCTCCCATCCTCGCCTCCAGGACTTTTCCAGAGCCTCACCAATCCTATGGAACTCCTTACCCTTATCTGTCCAATTATCTCCTACTCCATTAGCTTTTAGGAGATCTCTGAAAACCCTCCTCTTCAGAGAAGCCTATCCTACCCACACCTGACAACTGTACCTCCATTTTCTCCATCAGCTCATCCCCCACAGCTATTGCCTTTTGTTTCACTTGACCCCCCCCCTTCTAGATTGTAAGCTCTAACTAGCAGGGCCCTCTAAATCCTCCTGTATTGAATAGTATTGTAACTGTATTGTCTTCCCTCACATTGTAAAGCGCTGTGCAAACTGTCGGCGCTATATAGATCCTGTATAATCATAATAATAATATCCAAAATGTGTTCTTTCCCTTGAGGTGATACTTATTTTATGTGCCCTAACATACAAATTTTCAGGACAAGCTTTCGGGGGTATGTCCCCTTCATCAAGGTCCAAGCAGTACTGATTCACAAAAGTTTTAGCAGAATGGAAGAAAAAAGAAAAAAAAAAAAAAAACAATCTCCACCCAAAGGAAAAAAAAAGAGAGAAAACCAAACAAAAATAAACCAATGTAACTTAGAAATGGTAATAAAACTAGCATAGTTAGTGAGATAAGACAGAGGGAGAGCTATAGACTGTGAGGGAGGTGGTGGTCACAGAGGGGGTCGTAAAACTGTAGGATAAAGAGTGAGGAAACCCATATCCAAATTTAAGCCGTTATTTTTTGTGTCAAAAAGAAGTATCATTCTTAATTCAAAAGCTTTCCTTTCCTGGATAGTTCTGAAATTCCCTTTAAGAACTAAATCATTGAGGTCTTCTATAGTGTGGTCCGGTTGTGAGAAATGATGTCCCACAAACTATCTTCTTTATGTTCCTTGATGGTATGTCTGTGCAAAATCTTTGCTTGCAACTTCTCCACTTGGAAACTAGGGTAGCTCATAACGCTTCAGAAAGCACTGAGGGTACCTTTTAGGCCTGGTTCAAGCCTATGCTGTTTGCTTTCGATCTGTTTCTGTGGTGCGTTTTGCATTTTTGCACATGCATTTTTTTCACATTTTGCATTTTTTTATGTTTTTTTTTTTGTGCCCAATTTGTTGTTGGGCAACTTAAAAAACGTGGAAAAAATGCACTACGTGCTTTTCTGCAGCTTCTCCATTGAAGTCTATTGAACAAAAAACGCACTGTTTTACGTTTAAAAAAAGTCCCTGACCCGTTCCAAAAACGCAGTGGCTGAAAAAAGCATAGATGTGAATGTGTACCATGGGAAACCATGGTAAATGGACTGTAGCGCTTTTCTGCAAAAAGCACTAAAAAAACTGATAGGTGTGAACCAGGCCTTAGGATGGGTCCATGCTAGCTGTGGCCGCGGCTCACAGCAGGGTTTCCGGTGCGTCCCTATTCTCCATTTCAGGTGCGAACCAGGTCCGAATTTTTGCCTGAATTTGGACCTGAAACAGAACCAAAGAAGCACCGGACCCTTTTCCAGTGCGGACCGCAGCCGCCCCGGAGCTGTGTGAACCGGCTCAATTGAGAGCCGGTCACATTCTCCTGTCATGCGAATTGGATGCGGAGAAACCTGCATCCAATTCTCATAAGTGTGAACCCAGCCCTAAAGAATAATTAAATACATTGGCATGTTATACAAATACATAGGCATGTTATACATAGTTATGTTGGTGCAGCTTGGATCAATGTAACTACTGTATGTACTGTATATGCCAAACCTGCCTGATTCTGCTAGAAATCACTACAATAGACACCGCCACTTCAGTGATCTCCACTTGCTTCCAGGTCCCATGCTAAGTGGTTGCCTGATGGCCTGTGAATACACGGATGCCATTCAGAATGCAAAATGTTCTCTGATTGGATGAGGTTGAAATCGTGATGATACCCCCCCCCCCCCGCCACTTTTCCACCTCGTCCAATCAGATAACTCTTTGCATTAATTCAGAAAATGCTAAGTATTCTCTGAATGTTGCACGTGCTGAGCAGCCGTCCGTCTGTATTCACAAGGCATCAGGCCTGGAAGCCATTGAAGATCACTGGAGCAGCAATGTCTATTTCAATGATGTCCAGCGACATCACCCAGGTATGTCCTATACATAGTTATATTGCTCCAAGCTAGACCAGTGTAACTATGTATAACATGCCCATGCCTGGAATTAATCTTTAACTTCCTAATCCAGTAGGTTACTTGTGAAGGGTATTGTGACTTCAAGGATTGTTTCCTTTAGAGAAACCTTGATGGTTAGCTAAGCAGATTGAGGGAGGTCATTGTAGCCGTATTAGTGCACTTGCGACAGAGACAATTGAGTACTGTCCGTGATACTTTCTTTATTTGCACTAACATACAATTTTTCAGGACAAGCTTTCGGGGTATGTCCTCTTCATCAAGATCCAAGCAGTACTGATTCACAAAAGTTTTAGCAGAATGTTAAAAAAAACACACAATCTCTAAGCCAAAGAAAAAGAAAAAAAGAGAAAACCAAACATAAACAAATGTAACTGGCAATGGTAATAAAACTAGCATAGTTAGTGAGATAAGACAGAGGGAGAGCTGAAGAAGGGGGAAGGCGGGGGGGGGGGGGGGGGGGAATAGTCACAGAGGGGGTCGTAAAACTGTAGGATGAGTAAGAAAACCCATATCTAAATTTAAGCCGTTATTTTTTGTGTCAAAAAGAAGTATCATTCTTAATTCAAAAGCTTTCCTCTCCTGGATAGTTCTGAAATTCCCTTTAAGAACTAAATCGTTGAGGTCTTCTATAGTGTGGTCCGGTTGTGAGAAATGATGTCCCACAAACTATCTTCTTTATGTTCCTTGATGGTATGTCTGTGCAAAATCTTTGCTTGCAACTTCTCCACTTGGAAACTAGGGTAGCTCATAACGCTTCAGAAAGCACTGAGGGTACCTTTTAGGCCTGGTTCAAGCCTATCCTGTTTGCTTTCGATCTGTTTCTGTGGTGCGTTTTGCATTTTTGCACATGCATTTTTTTCACATTTTGCATTTTTTTATGTTTTTTTTTTTTGTGCCCAATTTGTTGTTGGGCAACTTAAAAAACGTGGAAAAAATGCACTACGTGCTTTTCTGCAGCTTCTCCATTGAAGTCTATTGAACAAAAAATGCACTGTTTTACGTTTAAAAAAAGTCCCTGACCCGTTCCAAAAACGCAGTGGCTGAAAAAAGCATAGATGTGAATGTGTACCATGGGAAACCATGGTAAATGGACTGTAGCGCTTTTCTGCAAAAAGCACTAAAAAAACTGATAGGTGTGAACCAGGCCTTAGGATGGGTCCATGCTAGCTGTGGCCGCGGCTCACAGCAGGGTTTCCGGTGCGTCCCTGATCTCCATTTCAGGTGCGAACCAGGTCCGAATTTTTGCCTGAATTTGGACCTGAAACAGAACCAAAGAAGCACCGAACCCTTTTCCAGTGCGGACCGCAGCCGCCCCGGAGCTGTGTGAACCGGCTCAATTGAGAGCCGGTCACATTCTCCTGTCATGCGAATTGGATGCGGAGAAACCTGCATCCAATTCTCATAAGTGTGAACCCAGCCCTAAAGAATAATTAAATACATTGGCATGTTATACATAGTTATGTTGGTGCAGCTTGGATCAATGTAACTACTGTATGTACTGTATATGCCAAACCTGGCTGATTCTGCTAGAAATCACTAAAATAGACACCGCCACTTCAGTGATCTCCACTTGCTTCCAGGTCCCGTGCTAAGTGGTTGCCTGATGGCCTGTGAATACACGGATGCCATTCAGAATGCAAAATGTTCTCCGATTGGATGAGGTTAAAATCGTGATGACACCCCCCCCCCCCCGCCACTTTTCCACCTCGTCCAATCAGATAACTCTTTGCATTAATTCAGAAAATGCTAAGTATTCTCTGCATGTTGCACGTGCTGAACAGCCGTCCGTCTGTATTCACAAGGCATCAGGCCAGACATTGAAGATCACTGGAGCAGCAATGTCTATTTCAATGATGTCCAGCGACATCACCCAGGTATGTCCTATACATAGTTATATTGCTCCAAGCTAGACCAGTGTAACTATGTATAACATGCCCATGCCTGGAATTAATCTTTAACTTCCTAATCCAGTAGGTTACTTGTGAAGGGTATTGTGACTTCAAGGATTGTTTCCTTTAGAGAAACCTTGATGGTTAGCTAAGCAGATTGAGGGAGGTCATTGTAGCCGTATTAGTGCACTTGCGACAGAGACAATTGAGTACTGTCCGTGATACTTTCTTTATTTGCACTAACATACAATTTTTCAGGACAAGCTTTCGGGGTATGTCCTCTTCATCAAGATCCAAGCAGTACTGATTCACAAAAGTTTTAGCAGAATGTTAAAAAAAACACACAATCTCTAAGCCAAAGAAAAAAAAAGAGAAAACCAAACATAAACAAATTTAACTGGCAATGGTAATAAAACTAGCATAGTTAGTGAGATAAGACAGAGGGAGAGCTGAAGAAGGGGGAAGGCGGGGGGGGGAGGTGGGGATAGTCACAGAGGGGGTCGTAAAACTAGGATAATGAGTAAGAAAACCCATATCTAAATTTAAGCCGTTATTTTTTGTGTCAAAAAGAAGTATCATTCTTAATTCAAAAGTTTTCCTTTCCTGGATAGTTCTGAAATTCCCTTTTAAGAACTAAAACATTGAGGTCTTCTATAGTGTGGTCCAGTTGTGAGAAATGATGTTCCACAGGTGTGCAGAAACTATCTTCTTTATGTTCCTTGATGGTATGTCTGTGCAAATTCATCCTCGCTTGCAAGGAATGCAGCACAATAACTATGCAATGCTTTCTCCCTGTATATGAGTGGCTTTAAAAAAGAACCCAGAACAAAGAGATTTATGATTATGAGGGAGTTCCATTTCCGATTTTTCTCTGAGTTCACCACCATTCTCTCACAAAAATAATACTGGAAGCCACAATAAATCTTGATGTGTTAAACATGCTTGTTTGTAAGCTTCCCCTTGCATTCCCTCCTCATATCACATTACAAAACAGGGGGATTAACTACTTCAGCCACGGAAGGTTTTACCCCCTTAATGACCAGGCCATTTTTTTGCGATTCGGCACGGCGTTACTTTAACGGAAAATTGCGCGGTCGTGTGATGCTGTACCCAAATACAACTGATGTCCTTTTTTTCACACAGATAGAGCTTTCTTTTGGTGGTATTTGATCACCTCTGCGGTTTGTAGATTTTGCGCTATAAACAAAAAAAGAGTGACAATTTTGAAAAAACCGCCATATTTTTTTATTTTCTGCTATAAAACATTCTAAATAAAAAAAAATTGAAATGTTAATTTTTTTTATCAGTTTAGGCCAATTTGTATTCTGCTATGTATTTTTGGTAAAAAAAAAATCCCAAAAAGCGTATTTTAATTGGTTTGCGCAAAAGTTATAGCGTTTACAAACTATGGGATAGATTTTTGGACTTTTTATTTATTTATTTTTTATTAGTAATGGTGGCGATCAGCGATTTTTAGCAGACAGATTGGACCCTTAACCACTTAAGCCCCGGAGGATTTGGCTGCTAAACGACCAGAGGGTATTTTGCGATTCGGCACTGCGTGACTTTAACGGACAATTGCGCGGTCGTGCGATGCTGTACCTAAACGAATTTGGCGTCCTTTTTTCCCACAAACAGAGCTTTCTTTTGGCGGTATTTGATCACCTGTGCGATTTTTTGATCACGCGCTATAAACAAAAAAAGAGCGTAAATTTTGCAAAAATAGCAATATTTTTCCCTTTTTTTTATATGAAATTCCCCCAAAAAAAATGTAAAAATCAAAATTTTTTAATATTTTCGGCCAATTTGTTTTATGCTACCTATGTTTGGTAAAAAAAATCGCAAAAAGCGTATTTTGATTGGTTTGCGCAAAAGTTATTGCGTTTACTAACAAAGGGAAAGATTTTTGTCATTTTTGTTGTTTTTTTTTTTTAACGCGTAATGGCGGCGATCTGCGATTTTTTTTGCGGTACTGCGACATTGCGGCGGACAGATCGGACCCTTGACTGACATTTTTGACACTTTTGGGGTTACCAGTGACATTTCTACAGTAATCAGTGCTATATATATGCACTGTTACTGTAAAAATACACTGGTAGTGAAGGGGTTAACTTTATTTGAGAGGGAGGGGCTCTGTGTGTCCCTAGGGGCGTGATTCTAACTGTGATTGGCTGTGGCTTCAACTGTATGCAGAGTGATCAATGGATCTACATAGTAGATCCATGTGATCATCTCTCATACAGAGAGGAGAATGACAGGCAGCTTGTTTACACAAGCTGCCTGACTTTCTCCCTCTCCCCCCCCGATCGCAGAGTGGCCGGCGGCGATCGGGTCCGCCGGTCACACGCGCGGGGGGGTCCGTGACCACGCGGGAGCGGGAGCGCGCCTCCGGCGGCGCGCGCTCGCTCCCTAAACCCTCACAGGCTAGTGACGTAGACCTACGTCACTTTGCCTGTGAGGGGCTGACCGCCGCCGTAGATAGTCGTGCGGCGGTCGGCAAGTGGTTAACTGACATTTTTGACACTTTTTGGGGACCAGTGACACTAATACAGTAATCAGTGCTAAATAATATGCACTATTACTGTAATAATGACACGAGCAGGGAAGGGGTTAATACTGGGGGTGCCTAAAGTGCTTACTAACTGTGTGGAGGGATGTTTCTGTGACAGGTACAGAGAGATCGGGGTTGTAGCTTAGCTGAAACTGCTGATCTCTCCCTGCCTGTCTGACAGAAGATCCTCCGCTCCTACCGCAGTCTGCCTCCCGCTGTGTCTAAACAAGCGCTGCCAAATCTACGTGCACTCAGTCACATAGTACTACGTGAATGGACGCAGCCGAGCCGCCCTGCCGCAGTCGGCAAGTGGTTAAAGTGATACTAAAGTCTCAGGTTTTTTTTGTAAAAAATAACAAACATGTTAAACTTACCTTCTCTGTGAAGGGGTTTTGCACAGAGCAGCCCCGATCCTCTTCTTCTCGGGTCCCTCTGCGTTGCTCCTGGCCTCTCCCTCCTGTTAAGTGACCCGACAGCAAGCAGCTTGCTTTGGGGGCACCCAAGCCGAGCCACTGCTTGGTCTGTGCATTCAGATATGAGTTACAGCCTCACACCCTCTCCTCATCGGTTCACTGACTTTGATTGACAGCAGCGGGGGCCAATGGCGTTTCTCTGCTGTCTCAGCCAATGAGCAGGGAGAGTCCCGGGCAGCCGAGACTCGTGCAACATCGCTGGATGCGATGGGTAAGGTCAGGTAAGTATTAGGAGGGCTGAGGGGGGCTGCTGCACACAGGCGGCTTTTTATCTTAATGCACAGAATGCATTAAGATAAAAAGCCTTCTGCCTTTACAACCATTTTAACAAGTATAGCAGCCCATGCAGGTGCTATAAGGCATAAGGTGGAATATGAAAGTGTTTGTAAAAATAAAACGTACATTTGCATTTATTTAAAAAATTGTTTGTTTTGTTTTTTTTTTAGGAATTTTTGTTTTACTTAGATAGCAATCCAGACTTCAAAAACTAAAAATAAAGTAATGAGCACAGCCATAAACTATCAAAAACATATAAAAGCAGTGAAAAATTGCAACTGGCACCTTTGGACACCTGATCTGCCATTGTCCTCGGATTAATCGATTCTGGGAACAAGTTGTGCAGTTTCTTTACGATCAAATGGGCTGACCGATGACAATGGACCCAAGGGCAGGCAGTGTTTATTGGGACTATTCCCGGACTCAGACATGGATAAATACACATCAAAATTTGTGCATGAAACCCTCTTTATTGCCAGAAAGTTAGTGGCTAGGAGGTGGATATAGGCCACAGCCTCTACTCTTGCAGCATGGATTGCTGAAATAAATACCACTCTGACATATAAGAAAGCCATTTACATCAATATGGGATGTCCGGGTAAATATAATAAAATATGGGATTGATGGTTACATTCCCCACTCACGTGTGCCCCATAACGATACCCTGATAGATTTTCTATACATAAAATGTAACCACAATTGTTGTAGTGCGGTTATCCTTTGGCTGAGTAAACTAGATACGTAAATAACTCTGCCCATCTCTTCCATACGGTACATTATCGATTATAGTGCAATGTATGACGTGCACCATATATAGTATTAACTACCTGTATTGCAGCTGTTAGAGAAGAACCTTTTCTTTTTTCTATTATTCTTTATTGTTTTGTTGTTTTATGATGTATATGCATCTACGCTGTTTTGTTGCTTATTACTGAAAATGTATCCTTGTTATACAACTCAATAATTAAAGTGGAGTTCCACCCTATTTTTATACTTACCTCCATCTTCTCGCTCCGGGTCACCTGAAAAAGAAATGGATAATCGCATATTTTTTTTTTTTTTACTTACCTCGTAGCGTAGAAAATTTACTTACCTTACTTCCTTCTTCCTCCTTCCTCGGCCGCGGCCCGTCGTCACTTCCTGGCTCTGCAATGATTCCTGGGAGCTGGACGTCATAGCTCCCAGGAATCATTGCGCCTGCACCGGCCCCCGACGTCAGTTCCGGGTCGCGCGCGTCATCCCCTTCTAAACAGCTTCTGGGCATGCCCAGAAGCTGTGGAGGGGTGACGCGCGCGACCCGGAAGTGACGTCGGGGCCGGCGCAGAGCATCGTGGGACCACAGAAGGCGGAAGAAGACGCCGAAGAGGACGCGCTGGCTTCAAGCTGCCCACATCTGAGATGGCAGCGCTGGACAAGACGTTTGCAAGGTAAGTATTTCGTCTTGCAGGTAAGTGCAACCCGGGACAGATCAGAGGCTAGCCATTGTGGAATGCACTAGCCCTGACTGTCCCGGGGGTATTAAAAAAAAAAAAAAAAAAATCCAGGGTGGAACTCCGCTTTAAGCTTGATTACTAATTAAAAAGAAAATAAGTTGCAAGCTAAAATACCGTTAGAGTGATTCCTCTATAACTCTCAGAAATTAAACAAAATGTTCAGGTGCATCTCATAAAATTAGAATATCAAAAAATGTATTTATTTCAGTAATTCAGTTCAAAAAGTGAAACTCATATATTTTATATAGATGCGTTACCCACAGAGTGATATATTTCAAGCATTTCTTTATTTTAATTTTGATGTTTATGGCTTACTGTTAGTGAAAACCCAAAATTCAATATCTCAGAAAATTTGAATATTTCATAAGACCAATTAAAAAAAAGGATTTTTAATACAGAAGTGTTGGCTTACTGAAAAGTATGTCAATGTACAGTATAGTATGTACTCAGTACTCCATAAATAAAACAAAGTGGACCAACACCAGCAGATGACACGACTCCCCAAATTATCGCTGACTGTGAAAACTTCACACTGGACCTCATGCAACTTAGATTCTGTGCCTCTCCACTCTTCCTCCAGACATTGATTTCCAAATAAATGCAACATTTTCACATGTCGTGATGATTTGGGGAGCCATGTCATCTGCTGGTGTTGGTCCACTGTGTTTTACAAAGTCCAAAGTCAGCGCAGCCCTCTACCAGGAAATTATAGAGAACTTCATGCTTCCCTCTGCTGACCAGATTTATGGAGATGCTGATTTAATTTTCCAGCAGGATTTGGCACCGCCCACACTGCCAAAAGTACCAATACCTGGTTTATTGATCATGGTATCACTGTGCTTGATTGGCTAGCAAACTCGCCTGACCTAAACTCCATAGAGAATCTGTGGGGTATTGTCAAGAGGAAGATCAGAGACACCAGTCCCAACAATGCAGACGAGCTGAAGGCCGCTAACATAACATATCAGCAATGCCACAGGCTGATCGCCTCCTTGCAGTAATCAATGCAAAAGAAGCCGCGACCAAGTATTGAGTGCATACATTTCTGTATTAAAAATCCTTTTTTTTTTTGGTCTAATGTAATATTCTAATTTTCTGAGCTACTGAGTTTTGGGTTGTCACTAGCTGTAAGCCATAATCATCAAAATTAAATGAAAGAAATGCTTGAAATATATCACTCTGTGTGTAAAATATATAATGTTCACTTTTTGAATTTAATTACTGAAATAATTTAACTTTTTGATGATATTATAATTTTATGAGATGCACCTGTATATTACTATATAAATGATGTAGCGCAACTTTACATACTTGTTCTAAATCCTTAATATGAACTATCCAAATCCATAAAAAAATTAAGTCCATAAAAATAATTGAAATCCTGAAAATGGTGCACAATGTCTTCTCAGGGTCATGTATCTGTTGTGCCATGCTTGCATACACCTCTTGCTGTAAACTAAATGCTCACCTTAATTTTTGACCTCTAAAGAGGTTAAAATGCACTTTCTGCCACCCTCTGAGCCATCTTTGAGATCAGATGTCAAACGCACTGGTTATCTTCATCGCAGGCACCATTCAGGCATACCATGTGAAAATAAAAGAATTGGACTAATAGTGCTCTCTGTCTAAAGTTAACAACATTAAAAAGATTACTGAGAAAGTCCTTTGAAGGGGGCGTAACGTGTATAGGGAGGCAGAGACATCCTGCAGCCATATGGTTTGAGGGAGAGTGGAGTGGTGAGATCGAATCTGAACTGTCTATGTTTACATGCGATTTTCATAGCAATTGGAGTGCTTGTACCTAGTGAGTGTTTTTAATCATTTTAATGCTAATAAATATTTTACACAGAGAACACTATTGGTCCAATTGTTTTATTTTCACATGCCATACTGTATATACCTAAATGGTGCCTGCGGTGAGGATAACCAGTGCTTTTGACATCTGATCTTAAAGACTGCCCAGAGGGTAGCAGAAAGTGTATTTTAACCTCATTATATCTTTAGAGGTCATAAATGGAGATGAGTATTTAATTTACAGCACGAGTAGTATGCACGCATGGCACAATAGATACTTAATCCCTAGAAGATATTGTTGTGCACCATTTTTACATTGATGGTTTAAATTATTTTTATGGACTTTATTTTATTATGGATTTGGGTATTTCATATGAAGGATATAGTACAATTAGGTAGAGTTGCAGTACATCATTTAATTATACAGTATATGTTTTAACAACCCAGACTTCACACACTCAGGTCTGCAAACTAATAAAAGTATTTAGCTCACATTCCTGTGCACTCATGAGACAAGCGTTACTGCAAACCAAAGAAATGCACATTTTGGCCTATAGGAGGTTACTAATTGAAGGGTGGCCCATTCCTATTTTCTTCTGCCAAATTGGATCACCAAATGCATCGATGCAAAGTTGTCAAATTTTTATAAAATATTTGGGAACAAGGTCTGCTGTTATATATTCTAAATTTAATATCTTAAATATGACTAAACGACCATCAACTAGACCCACCAACTGAGTAAACTTGAGAGGAATGTGTACCTTTGCAGTTTAGAAGGATACTTTTCCTAGTCTAGAACAGTACTAAAAACAAAACAAGGTCTTTAGCCCACTGGAAGATTCAAGGGTGTCTGTAGACCCCAGTGGACCAATTTATTGGGTTTTGGGACCCATATTCCCTAAAGGCCCACACACACGATAAGAAAATCTGAAGGGAAAATTCGCCCGAGGACCGATCTGCCGATTTTCGGATTGTTAGTATGGTGCATTCGACAGCCAACTCCAACTTTTTGGCTGACAAAATCCTGATGTGCAGGCTATAAAATGTTTGTTGTCCGTAATACAACGTCCGATTTTCGTCTCATTAGTACAGATTTCGACGGAAAAAAATCTTAAGAGCAAGACTAGGCATGCTCAGAGACGAAAGAACACATACAAAGCAATCCAACACATGACATCACTTCTGAAGTAGAATTCTGTCATACGGGAAAATTTGTATGAAAATAACCTCTTCACTTTCCACGTCAGACTAGCATGCCACAAAAAACGGACGACAGATCGTTCGATAATCTTATCGTGTGTACGGGGCTTAAGTCTGTCTCCAAAAAAAGGAAGAATCAAGTCCAGAATGTAGAAACATGAGGACCCGTCCAAATCATGTTGAAAATGTCCACAGGCAATGCAGAAGATTAAGATTTTTTTAATAGCCTTTCCAGGGTTTTATTGTTATAATTTGTGTATGAATTTAAATTGAATAGGCTTGTCAGCAGTACTAATAGTGTCCTTGAACAAAATCAGTTTATCGTCCCAGCGGTCATCGTCCAAGGATGGGATAAAAAATCTTTTTTCTATCAATATTATCAAAAGTATCAATCCGTCCACCCAGTTCAAGTATCATATACATCAGTTTGAGTGAGGGTGACCACCAATGTTAGCGACTATAAATAGGTGTAGTATATAAACTACTGATTACCAGTAATGTAAATGCTCATATCAGGGTTAAATGAGAAGTGTGGGAGTACAAAAAAATAAAATTACATACTTACCTACCTGCTGCAGCATCAGTCTGATGCTTCAGCTGTCCCTCGCCAGCTCTAAGCCTGAAAGCTGAGTGCACTCATGACCACTGATTACTCAGTTCTCTGTCCACCTTGAGAAGAGAGCGGTGACTGTCAGTCACCGCTCTCTGCTCTGCCTCTTCAGCGATCGCTGGGAAGGGGGTGGAAGTGGCTGGCTCAGTCTCACAGCGGGCCCCCCCCCCCAGGCATTTGGGTGTATCCTGACATTTTTGTGGAGATCCTTTTAGTGCTTGGGGCTGCTCTGTGAAGTCAGATGACCATGAGCTTTAGTAACAACAGCTGCTGTTTTGTTCATTGATGAATATTTGTATAATTTTATTGAATATTTTTTTCTAACTTTATTGTTTAAAACAGAGAATGCAGAGTACCAAAAGAGCTGGAAGATGATGGAATTATGCATGCAACCTACAAAAAGACTCATAAAAGGCAAGTGTGGGTACCAATACCTCCACATTTTTGACCACATCAGCAAATCTGGCCTGGGGCCTTTGCTAGCTTTCAGTGTATTATCTCAGCTGAGAGTAGGGTTGGCTTGATTTGGTCCTCCAGCTGAGACGAATTCTCTAAAGCTAGCCATAGAGGAATCGAAATAGCCGCCAGCAGTGATCATTGTATTTTAACAACTTTAAGACAGGAGGATTTTGCTGCTCAATGACCAGGCCACTTTTTTCAACTTGGCACTGAGTGATTTTAAATGACAATTGCGTGGTCATGCAATGCTGTACCCAAACTAAATTTACGTCCTTATTTTCTCACAAACAGAGCTTTCTTTTGATGGTATTTGATCACCTCTGCGCTTTTTATTTTTTGCAATATTAATAAAAAAAAGCGCAAAAAATTTACATTTCTCTTACGTCCTCCGACAGTCGCCGCCTCTTCATATTCGTCACTAATGGGGTTATTGACCTTTGCTCCGTAGGAGTAGCTAGGCAACAGAATATATTAATATCAAAGCTTTTAGCATATCCCACCCCCAGGGGGTGGTCCCCTCAGTCAATACCTCCCTGCTTCCTGCATTTCCAACTCAGTTTCTAATGCCTAGCTCATGAGTAGGTTGGGCTGTTCCTGTGCTGGGGCTCTTAGTCTCAGCTTCTTTTCTCTTTTTGATTTTCTTTGGAGTTTTTTTCTCTTTCTTTTACCTAGCTGTTTATTTTCAGCGTTAGTTAGCTTCTTCTGATGAAGATGAGTCTGGCCACCCTGGTTCCCAGGGCTCAGGGCCAGGGGCTTCCCAGCCTGCCATCGAGCGTTCAGCTTAGGTTTTACCCTGGCACATTGAACGACCCATCCCTGTTCGCTGCAGGGATGCTATCGGTGAGGTGGCTACCTCACTGGACGCCATTGCGGTTTCGCATCGCAGTTCCACTGCGTCATGCTTGCGACACTCCCTGTCCTCAGTGCAGCGGTTTGGTCACTGGAGCAGGCTCCCCACGCCATCTGGACTGGTAAGTGTAACTCTATGTGGGGACCTGTCTATTGGGTGTCAGTCTGGGACTGTGTGACCCTGCATGTCTGTGTGGCTGCTGTGCTCCCTGTCAGTTCCTGTGTGGACTTGCTGCCTGTGTGTGGGCTGTGAAGGGGGGGGGGCTCTCCCGCTCTGCTGGGTGTAAGCATGAAGCAGTCAGATTTTGGGCATGCGGTGCAACGATCGCTGCGGCGACCCGCCATTTTTTTGCGGCAAAATCATGGTGGCCGGTCCTGTGTGGTAATGCACGGCGTTTTGGCGCCAAACGCTGCCGTTTTGGCGCCAAACGCCGCCATTTTGGCGGCGATCGATCAGGCCACATGTCGGCACCATTTTCCTATTTGCCCAAGGGATCCTCAGCCGAGCGGCCATGTTTGTGTAGCCTTGCATAGGCTTCATAGGGGCGGTCAGTCTTGCATCACTTCCTTTTGCTCTGGGACAGCGATCGGTGGCAGCAGCCTGTGTGATCTCTCCAGGTTTTTATCTTCCCATTTTTCCTGTATTCCTTGCCCAGTTTCTTGTCCCTGTGGGGGTCGGTGTATTCAGTGGGTGCGGTGGGCTACGCTCGCCGCGATCTTAAAGGGGCAGTACTCCTTTTTTCCTAATACTACTGGGGCATGGATTCTCAGGATTGCAAGTTTCCTCCCGCCTTGGTGGGGGGCCAATGGGCTGCTGCTTCCCCCGAGGAGGCTGATCTGGCTACTATTGTGGCAAATTTGGCTGCTCAGGTGCAGATGCTGGTGGCTGATCGATCCACAAAATGGCCCGGGGTGTCTATTTCCTCTGATTCAGAGGGCGATGGGGCTGCTATGGCTGGAGTGCCCTTCTCAGGGTCTCACTCATCCCTTGACCTTGTGGGGTCTGAGAGGGAGGCTGAGGTGGAAGGGGTTGATAATTCTCCCCCTGGCTCGTCTGAAGAGCTTGCACTCATGGATGAGTTGGTTGCTTCTATCAAGCAAACGCTGCATTTTCAGGATGAACCATGTCCTCCTGTTTTGATGTCCTCTTATGGGACGCAAAGGAAACGCAAAACATCGCAGGTTTTTCCTTGCTCTACGGAATTTCAGCGCGCGGTTGATGAGCAATGGCGCAATTTAAAAAAGCCTTTTGCTGTGCCGAGTAGGTTCAAGCTGCGTTATCCCTTTACACCCGCCACTGATGAGCGTTGGTGTGTGCCGCCTCAGGTGGATCACGCGGTGGCGATTTTGAATAAATCTACTGCGATCCCTGCTGAGGATACCCCGGTGTTCCGGGACCCGACGGACAGGATATTGGAATCTCTGGCCCGTCATTCTTATACGGTTGCTGGCTCTATGCTGATGCCTATTTTTGCTTCCATTATGGCAGCCCAGGCTATTGCGGATTGGACGCAGGTGCTCAGGCGCACCCTGGTGGCTGACTCTGCCCCGCCGACAACTTTGGCTATGGTGAATCAGATTCATCAGGGTGTCATGTATTTGTCTGATGCGGACTTAGATATGGTCCCTTTGGCTGCGCGTCTTTCTAGTGTGGCGGTCTTGAACCGTCGCCTGATATGGCTGAAATGTTGGTCTGTTGACCAATCTTCCCGCAAGACTTTAGCTAATTTGCCCTACGCGGGATCTCGCCTTTTTGGCGAATTTTTGGATACTCTGATAAAGGGTATTTCTGGGGGTAAGAGCACTCTCTTGCCCCAATCTCATAAGAATAAGTTTGTTCGTGGTAAGAAGAATGCCTCGTTTAGGCCCTCTCAGGGGTCCTTTCGTGCCTTTCGGTCGCACTATAAGGGCAAGCCCTTCAAAGGCCAAGGCTCCCAGAAGAAGCCGTGGACGGGTAAGCAGAAGTCCGGCCAGTCTGGGTCCGCTGCCCATAACAATGCGGCCTGAAGGGACGCCCTCACCCGGTTCTGGGGTGGGGGGATGTTTGCTCGGTTTTCTTCAACCCTGGCTGGACCGCATTCGGGACAGATGGGTTCAGGAAATCGTTCGATCTGGATACAAGATCGAGTTTCTCTCTCGGCCGGCGGGCAGATTTTTCCCCTCAAACCTTCAGCTGACTCCGGAGCGCTTGCAGGATCTGCACCTGGCGGTGCGGGACCTGCGGGCCCAGGGAGTGGTGGTTCCGGTGCCTCATCGGGACAGATTTCGGGGGTTCTATTCCAATCTGTTCACTGTGCCCAGAAAGGAGGGCAAGGTACGTCCGATTCTGGACTTAAAAGCTCTGAACCGCTTTGTGCGGGTTTGCAAGTTCCGCATGGAATCCCTGCGATCAGTGGTGGCTGCCCTGGTTCCGGGGGAATTCATGGCCTCCATCGACTTGAAGGATGCATACCTTCACATCCCCATTTTCGAGGGTCACCAGAGGTACCTTCGATTTGCCATTACGGAGGATCATTATCAATTCGTGGCGTTGCCCTTTGGTCTCGCTTCGGCTCCGCGGGTTTTCACCAAGGTGCTTGCGCCGGTTCTGGCCTTATTGAGGGCCCAGGGCATTTCTGTCCTGGGGTATCTGGACGATATCCTGATTCGGTCCGCGACCAGTCAGGGCCTGGTGAACGACCTGTCCATCACGATGCAGACTCTGCAGGAATTCGTTTGGACGATAAATTTTCCAAAATCAACATTGTGTCCGTCGGTTCGTCTTCCCTACCTGGGGATGATTCTGGACTCTGTTCAAGCGAAGGTCTTCCTGCCGGAAGACAAGCTTCGGACACTTCAGCGCGAAGTCAGGTCCCTCAGGGACAATCAGTGCTCGTCCCTCCGGACGTGTATGAGGTGTCTGGGATTGATGGTTTCGGCCTTCGAGGCGATTCCCTTCGCCCAGTTTCACACACGGGAGCTTCAGGCGGAGGTCCTGGCCAAGTGGGACGGGCGTCCGCAATCTCTGGATCTGCGGCTGTCGTTGAGCCGTCTCACCCGCAGGGGTCTTTTGTGGTGGCTTCAGTCCCCGGCGGTGTCGGGGGGCAAGTCCTTTTGTCCTTTGTCGTGGACGGTGCTCACCACGGATGCCAGCCGGTCGGGCTGGGGTGGTGTTCTGGGCGTTCTGTCCGCCCAGGGAACTTGGTCGGAGGAGGAATCCTCCCTTCCGATCAACATTCTGGAATTGCGAGCGATAAATCTCTGTCTTCTGCGTTGGCCGGACAGGCTTCAGGGCCGTCCAGTTCGGGTACAGACAGACAATGCCACAGCGGTGGCCTACATCAACCACCAAGGGGGCACCAGGAGTGCCCGAGCGGCGCGGGACGTAGCCGACATTCTGTCTTGGGCCGAGACGCACGTCCCGGCGATATCTGCAGTCCACATTCCGGGGGTGGAGAACTGGCAGGCGGATTATCTGAGCCGCCAGACCCTGGACCAGGGAGATTGGTCCCTTCACCCGGATGTTTTCCAGATGTTGTGCGCGAAGTGGGGGTCCCCAGATGTGGACCTGTTCACGTCTCGTCTAAACAACAAGGTGGAAAGGTTCGTGGCAAGGACGCGCGATCCTCGGGCAGACGCCTCAGACGCGTTAGTGGCGCCCTGGCATCAGTATCGCCTGATGTATGCCTTTACACCGATTCAGCTGCTGTCCAGGCTCCTTCGCAGGTTGGCCTTGGAACCGCACACGGTGATTCTGGTGGCACCTGACTGGCCTCGCCGGTCTTGGTACGCAGACCTCGTGAATCTGGCGGTCGACGCTCCGTGGCGTCTGCCACTTCGAGAAGATCTCCTGTCTCAAGGACCGATATTCCATCCTGCTTTACAGTCGCTGGCTTTAACGGCCTGGCTGTTGAAAGCCAGGTCCTGAAGGATAGGATAGGGGTCTTTCCCCTGAGGTCATTCCCACTTTGATCAAGGCTAGGAAGGCCTCTTCGGGGAAGATTTACTACCGTACGTGGAAGGCTTACTTTGCCTGGTGTGAGTCCAGGGGGTATTCCCCTCGCTCGTACTCGGTGTCGAGAGTGTTGGCTTTCCTTCAAACGGGCGTGGACCAGCGTTTGGCGTTGGCCACGATTAAGGGTCAGATTTCTGCGCTGGCCGTTCTCTTTCAACGCCCTGTGGCGTCTAACTCTTTGGTTAGCACCTTTGTTCAAGGGGTGCGACATTTGGTCCCTCCTAGGAGGGAGCCTTTGCCTCCATGGGATTTGAACCTTGTTCTGTCCGTGTTGCAACATGCTCCATTTGAAAAGATCAGGGAGATCTCGTTGTCTCTGTTGTCCAAGAAGGTTGCCTTCTTGGTGGCGATCACTTCGGCTCGCAGAGTGTCGGAGCTGGCGGCCTTGTCCTGCAACTCTCCGTATTTGGTGATTCACTTGGATAAGGTGGTCTTGCGACCTAACCCGTCTTTTCTTCCGATGAGGATTTCGGAATTTCACCTCAATGAGGATATTGTTCTGCCTTCGCTTTGCGCGAAGCCTAAGCATCCAAAGGAGGTGGCGTTGCATTCCTTGGATGTTGTTAGGGCGATCAGGGTTTACCTGTCATCGACTAAATCCTTTCGCAAGTCGGCTTCTCTCTTTGTCCTTCCTGAGGGACCTCGGAAGGGCATGGCGGCGGCGGCTGCGACCATCGCCAAATGGATCAGGCAGACGATTGTGCAAGCCTATGCTTTGAAGGGGAAGGTTCCTCCTTTTCCTGTGAAGGCGCACTCTACCAGGTCTCTGAGTACGTCTTGGGCCTATCGTCATCAGGCTTCTGTGGCCCAGGTGTGTAAGGCGGCGACTTGGTCGTCCGTTCACACCTTCTCGAAATTTTACAAAGTGGATGTTCAGGCATCGGCAGATGCTTCCTTTGGCCGTAAAGTTTTTAGTGCGGCAGTGCCTTAGGGTCCCTTGTTTGGGCCCTTGGCTGTTGGGGTGTTTTTACCCCTAGGTTACTTGTTCTTTCCTGGGTTGTTGCTCCTGTTGAGCACGTTTTCCTGTTGCCCGGTTGGTTCTCTTACTTTGGTAAGGTTCCTTTCTCTGATGTGGGTACTGCGTTGCTTTAGGCGCGGCTGCTTTTTTCCCACCCCTCATGTCTACACTGCTATGGGACGTCCCCATTAGTGACGAATATGAAGATGCGGCGACTGTCGGAGGACGTAAGAGAAAACGGAATTTTTGTAAAATGTTACCTGTAAAATTCCTTTCTCTGAGTCCTCCGACAGTCGCCGCCCCCGCCCCTCTTTTGGGGTTTGTTTATGTACTCTACTGCTATGCTACTGAAACTGAGTTGGAAATGCAGGAAGCAGGGAGGTATTGACTGAGGGGACCACCCCCTGGGGGTGGGATATGCTAAAAGCTTTGATATTAATATATTCTGTTGCCTAGCTACTCCTACGGAGCAAAGGTCAATAACCCCATTAGTGACGAATATGAAGAGGCGGCGACTGTCGGAGGACTCAGAGAAAGGAATTTTACAGGTAAGATTTTACAAAAATTCAGTTTTTCTACTTTGACTGTTAAAAAATATCCAATATGTTCAATTTTTGTCATATATTTAGGCCAAAATGTATTTAGCTACATATCTTTGACAAAAAAAATTCTCAATGAGCAAATTTTTATCCACTTTAAGACCGGAAGGATTTGCCCCCTTCCTGACCAGGCCATATTTTGCGATTCGGCACTGCGCTACTTTAACGGAAAATTGCGTGGTTGTGCGACACTGTACCCAAATGAAATTTATGTCCTATTTTTTCCCCACAAATAGAGCTTTTTTTTCGGTGGTATTTGATAACCTGTGAGATTTTTAATTTTTGAAAAAAAGAGCAACAATTATGAAAAAAAAAAAACAATATTTTTTCACATTCTGATATATAACATTGCCAAAAAAATTTAAACAAAATTTTTTAACATTTTAGGCCAATTTGTTTTCTGCTACATCATTTTGGTAAAAAAAAATCGCAATAAGCGTATTTTGATTGGTTTGCGCAAAAGTTATCGCCTTTACTTACTACGGGAAAGATTTGTAATTTTTTTTTTTTTTTTTTACTAGTAATGGCGGCGAGCAATGAACAATTTTTTTTCCTTCAACCCATGCTTGAAGGAAAGACATTTATAGGCATTTGATAGTAGTATCTCTTCCCCTATACATCTGAATCTGTGTTTTTTAATAAAAGAAATGCTCTGCTTATTGGAAATTGTCCGCTCTGGGCTGTCTTATGCAAGCTCCAAATTTGCTTTCTGACTGCTATCAGTACAGAGAAAGGCAAAATCTTGTCCTCAAAATGATACATTTTATCATTTAATGATAAAAAATATTTAAAAATGCTTTTCTATTAAAATTTTTATGAAAATAAAAAAATACTTTTCTTTGTGTATTATGACATGTAAAAAGAATAGATACCTTTTGAAAGTGTATGTTAACCCTCACATATACCCAGTGAAGTGAACAGCCTTAGATGATACACAGAGATAAAACAAATAATCTCCCTACATAAGTTTTATTTTTATACCTGCTGTCTTCACTCTTTAGAAAGTGAACATCGAGTTTGTTTTTGTTCTTCCTGCCAGCACTGGATGTGGACTCTTGGTATACACTGTGCGAGAGCTGATTGGAGGAAAGGCACACACCCCCTCCACATAGGAAGAGGAAGGAAAAAACATGCAGAGCTGTGCTGTGAATAGACCAGCTCTCTGCTATTATTTTTCTCTGCACTCACCCGATACAAATTTCCAGCTGCTTTTATCTGTCGGAGAGCTTGTCAGAAGTTATTATGCTGATAACAGAGGAACAAGCAGCAGAAAGACACGGGACTTAGGTAGGCCATACACGATGCGAATTTCGAAAGGAAATCCAAATCGCCAGTGAATTCAAGCGATTTTCGTATCGTTAGTGTGGTATGTGCGACATGCGATTTTCGTACGACAGCAAAAATTCACATATCCAACATGTTGGTTTTTTCTGAGAAAATTGGCCAAATTTCGTATCATTAGCGGTTGAGTTGTGCGATTCCACAGAACAACACACAACTGCGCATGATTCCCGAAAAGGTCGACCCGGAAGGAAAATACAACAACAATAATAAAACGTTCACGTTTGACATGTTCGTCTTCAACATAACATAATACATCAAATACTAAAGGTTACAGCAAACTCTGCTGAGATGCCAATATGTCTGCATGAAAAGTGGACTAAACACAAAAGTATGTGTATTGCTAATTGACTTTTTTTTTTTTTACCAAATTGACGAGTTTTTACAGTAGGGGGAGTGCCCAGTGAAGGTGTGGTTAAAAGGTCAAGACAACATTGCATCACTTCCTATGCTGGCACAAGAAAATAGTGTTTGGTAGTACGAATTTCTTATCACATTGATGGTATACTCGCATGATGTACACGAGTGCCACTTGCGTTTATCACACGATAAATCGATTGACATTCGCATCGTCTATGGCCTGCCTTAGGGCTTTGGAGAGAGATAAGAAAACGATAAAGATATATGTGCCCAGGTCAAATTTCATTAATAGGGTTTACATCCATTTTAAAGTGGAACTACACTGCATCTGAGCACCACAAATAAAAAAATTCTACCTAAGGCGGTAGTAAACCGCAAAAAGCCCCCCAAAAAGTTTTCTCCCTGAAAATAAATGTCATAATGTGCTAGTATGTATCACATACTAGCACATTATGTGAAACTTACCTTAGGACAAAGCCCTCCAGCCGTGCACTGTCACCGCTGAAGGCGCTTCTATGTTCACTCGGTCTTCTTCTGGGTTTGTGGACTCCAGCTGTGTGAGTGGCCGGAGCCGCAATGACCTCACTCCCGGTGAGGAAGCCACCATTTACAACACAGGACTCTGAAGGAACGGCACCATTTACAACACAGGACTCTGAAGGAACGGCACAGTATGTCGTTTCTTCAGAGGGCATTTGACGTCTGCATGTAAAGTAAATATCTCCTAAATGATTCATATTTACTGACCCTATAGAAAAGCCATAATATTCGCTCACCTATAGGTAAAAATCATGCATGGGAGTTTACCTCCAATTTAATTCATTTTTATTTTTCAAAGTAAACTCCCCCATTAATCGGTGTCTCCATGCTTTATTTTGTTGAGGAATGACTTTGAAAAACACCCTCATATTATTTCTAGCTGTGACCATCTAGGTAAGTAAGGGCAGATGATTCATGTAGTATTTACTTCCTGGTGTCCATCTGTTCCTAGCTCAGGCATGCAGGCAGGAGGGTGTACTTAGCAGAGAAAACCCCTCCTGGGATGTATGACTTAATTTGCGTAGACCAGAAACCAGGAAGAAATTGAGGAAATGTACAAAAAAAAGTTTAAAAAAGTAAATATAATAAACCTTGTTGTCTATTTACTAATGGTAGAAGCATAAGGATTAAACATAGTCAATGTTGATGGAGAAAGTGAAGTTCCACTTTTTACATACCTGACAATAAAATTAATGGAGATTTTATCTCCGCTCTCACTTGATTATCTTCAACACTGTCATCTCTTGTCACTACAGGCATAGGTGTCCAAGTTCTCCTGAACTCAATGCAGCTCCTGATAAAAAGCCTCATGTGTCTGTATCAGAGACTGGTTTTCTTCCATATGGCAACTATAATAATGATAATGTTACCATCCGTGAAAAAGACAGCACACCCAACCCCAAAATGGCCATCACTGGTCTTAAAAGGTTGACTACAGGAAGCCTATCTGCAATCAGCACCCAGACTGCCCGAGCAGTAATGAATATAAAGGCAGAATGTGGTGGCTACATAAATGTCCATGCAAGCCAGCAAGTTCCAGATACAAGTGATGATTACTATTGTAATGGTAACAGCAAAGAAATGGGGCATCTTCACCCAAGTTCCGTACCTGCTGTACACCTGGACAAAGAATACTACTCTAAATATTTTGAAGAACTTAGTGTCAAGGTGAAGCATCTAGAAAATCAGTTAGCTGCAACGCTAGTCCAGCAAGTGAAGAAAACGACATCCCAGGCCGCAACCCAGACCGATCTCATATCAGAGCCCATGCAAGACAGTTCCAGGATGCAGTTGGTGTCACAGTATGAACAAGCCATTAAAGAGGTCCAATTCCTGAAACGTCTGTACAACACACTAAGGGAACAAAAATCTAAACTAGGGTCCACCCCAGCAAAAACGGCCGAAGTCCAGAGCATGAGTGAGGTGGACAAAATGGCAATACAGGTCGATCGAGTGTTCCGCCAGCTTGACTCTTGCTGCACTGAGCGGGATTTTTATAAGTCTGAGGTATGTTTCTGCCTGGGAAATATGATGAAGCATGTAAGATATTACTCTAAAAAATACAAGAATACTGCTTATACATGTGTAAAAGCCCATTCACACCAGTGCACTGAATTATTGGAATCGTGCAACTCATGGTTTTGCACATTGGTGTGGTGCCATTCATTCTCAATGGCAGTCCAGTGCACCTACGTCGCAGCGCAGCATAAGAAATCGCACTGCTGTGCTTTGCACTGTGCATCTGAAAAAATGCTGCAGTTTTTCGATCTGTTGGGGTGCATTAGGCAACCCAATGAAGAGGCTGTCCTAACAAAACACGCTTTAACAAACGAAGCAACGCATATTAACCACTTCAATACCGGGCACTTTTACCCCCTTTTTATTTTCACACAAATAGCGCTTTCTTTTGGTGCTGTTTAATCACCACTGGGTTTTTCATTTTTGCTAAATAAAAGAAAAAAGACTGAAAATTTTGGGGGGGGTTTCATTGTTTGTAATAAAATTTTGCAAACAGGTCATTTTCTCCTTCACTGAGGCTGCACTGAACTGAAGGGCACTGATAGGTGGCACTGACGTGCACTAATAGGCGGCATTGATGGTCACCGGCTTGTTTTTACATCCTAATTAGCTGTCAGTGGACACAGCTGATCACGTGGTAAAGGGCTGCTGTGATTGGCCCTTCACCCCAATCTGTAATCAGCTGCGTCCTAAGGACACAGCAATCACAGAGCACGCCGCAGGAGACGTGCGGGCAGCGCGATCACAGGAGAAAGTCCTCCTGGCAAAGTAAGCCCAAGCTGTAGCCATTTTTAGGCTATAGCACAGGAGTGAACACGTTAGCGTGTGTGTGTGTGTTTGTATGTGCTTTAAGATGACATCCAGGCTAAGCAAGTAGTAGCAAAATACAATGGCCATGTGTATTTGTTCTTAGGTCTTGGTACCTTTGTATATTTCTTTCCAGATCAGTGCAGTAATGCATCATTAAACAACCTTTGTGCAACAACCTCAATTTGCCTCTGTGCAGGAGTTTGCTGTAATAACCACTTCCAGACCTGGCCTTTCCTGGCACTTTTTGTTTAAATGTAACAATCAGTATTTTCTGCTAGAAAATTACTTAGAACCCCTAAATATTATATATTTTTGAAACACACACCCTAGAGAATAAAGTGGTGGGTTTCACAATTTTGTATGTCACATGGTATTTGCACAGCGGTTTTAGAAACCCAATTTTTTGTAAAGAAAAAACACTTTTTTATTTTTAATGCAAAAAAAAAACACAATACATGACCCCATTTTTTGTAAAATATAAAAGATATTGTTATGCTGAGTAAATAGATATCAATCATGTCATGCTATAAAATTGTCCACGCCTGTGCAATAGCCACAAATGGCAAAAACTTTACTATCCATAGGCAACGCTTTAAAAGCCTTTACAGGTTACTATTTTAGATGTACAGAGAAGATCTGGTGCTAGAATTACTGCCCATGATTTGAGGTTCGGGGTAATACCTCACATGTGTGGGACCATTGCTGTTTGAGTGCATGTGGGACTGATGTGTGCATTTGCCTTTGCACGGGGGGGGGGACAGGGGCACATTTTTTTTCTCTTTCGTTCATTGACGGACACAGCTCCTGATATTCATAACCATTGGGTTTTACTGCCCCCTACAGCAGTAGGACACTAGGCAGCAAAGAATTCTGTCTACACCCATGGGCAGTCCCAGGGGGTATACTCCCTCTCTCTGCTATAGCCTCTCAGTTTTTTTCTGCCTAGTCAGGAGTAAGGACCTATTTTCTTGCTGGGATCTTTGGTCCTGGCAAAAAATTTTTAGATAGAATTTTTTTTCCTCCTGGATTTTTTCCTGTGAGATCTACAATCAACTGCCGGATTGGGCGACAGGCTGGATAATCTAGATCCAGTGGCCATGCCAGCGAGTGCGCGCGGACCTCAGCTTCGCGCTAGGTCGGCTACAACATAGCCCCACTGGACGGGGGCTGGCCTGCGAGTTCAACGCCTCGCAAAGTCGTATACGACCGGGTCTCAGCACGAGTCGCAGTGTTCCTTCTGGCCGACAGCTCCCCCATTTGGATAGAGAGGGGTTCTGTCTGGGGCAGTGCCCGCCTGGTTCCTGGTACTGTGAGTAGCTGTCCCCCCTCTCCCCCTGGAGGGTTTTGGGGTGGACGGTGGGCCCCTCCTAGGGACGGTCAGACCCCTGGGTTCCCCTCCTTCCCGCAGGCACCCCCCCCCCCCTGCCAAGTCCATCATCCTGACCCCCCTCCAAGCTGGGGCTGTTTTGGTGGTTTGGCCACTTTCCTGGGAAGGGGGCAGGGCGCTAACTGGCGATGGGGGCCGGGGATTGCGCCGCTGGGGACCGGACGATCGATTGTGCAGACGGGGGAGTTGTACCTGGTGGGGGCTCCTGGAACTGTCCTTGAGCCCTGGTCTCCCTCCTGGGTCCCTGTAAGCTTTGTGCTGCCGCGCGGGCCGCCATTTTTTGTAGCCTGTGTGTTTCTATATATAGCTGCCATGTTTGTGCAGTCCAGCAGCCATTTTCTTGTGGTTTGCCATTGAAAATAGTGGCAGCCATGACGGTGGAGCCCTGTGGGTGGCAATTTCGGCTGTGGGAGCAAAAAACACCCCCCTGCATTCCCCTGCCTCGTTTGTCTCATCAGATCCTGAATCTGATTTGGTCACCGCGGACGCGGGTCATCCTGCTGGGTCTGCAACCATGTGCCTGGAATCCTCAGATAGTAAGGATGATTCCTCCACGTCTGCGACCGCACACAAAAAGGCGCGGGTGGATGCACTGATTATATCTGTGCGTGAGACCCTGAAGAAGGAGGACACAGCTGAAGCTGCGATGGAGGCGCAGGTGCCCTTTGGCACTCACAAGCCTTCCAAAGCGGCAAAGGTGTTTCCTTTCCCTGTCTATTTTGACAGAATTATCGCTAAAGAGTGGGGACGACCAAAGCGTCCCCATGGGGTTCCTAAGCACTTTATTAGGCGTTACCCCTATAGGGAGTCCCTTCTTAAGAAGTGGACTGTGCCACCGGTGGCGGACCCTCCGGCTTCCCGATTAAACAAGGCAACCATGATTCCGGTTGAAGAGTCCCTAGCCTTTAAGGATCCAACTGACCAGAAGGCGAAGGCTGTGGCCCGCACTATATACACTCTGGCTGGTTCAGCAATGAGACCGGTATTCACCATTGCCCCTAGTGTTGCAAACTCTGACCGAGTGGGCTAAGCTCCTACACCGTGACCTGGAGGTGGAACAGCTCCCCACCTGCCTTTGCCGAGCTTGTGGACAAGCTGGTTCAGGGGCTGCAGTTTATCGGTGATGCCTCTTTAGATGCGGCTCCCCTGATGGCTCGCAGTGGTCCTTTGGCGTGTTTTTTGGCTCAAGTACTGGTCTGCGGATCAGACTTCAAAAAAGGCCTTGACTGATCTTCCTTTTCAGGGAGATCGCCTGTTTGTAGCTACCCTGGATGGCATCATTAAAGGTCTCACAGGGGGAAAGAGTACTTTTCTTCCGCAGGCTACTAAGGGCAAGGAACCTCGTCGTAGATGTGGGCCCTCCTTCTCAGCTTGTAAGACGTTTTTTCGTCCCTCAGGGTCGACTTACAAGGGCTCGAAGCCTTTCAGGGCCTCTTCTGGAGGATTCAAATGAACCTAGTCAGGCACGCCAAGATTGGGCTTTTCCAGACCCAGGGACAAGGCTGCTTCTGCATGAAGGTGCACCCTCACCTGTATCAGGGGTGGGGGGACGTCTTCCCTTGTTTCTTGACCTGTGGACTTCCCGGGTGCAAGACAAGTGGGTCCACAAAGTCATTCAGTCCGGCAACAAGATCGAGTTTTGCTCTTTTTCCTGGCAAGGTTTTTTCCTTCCAACCTGCGCCTGTCCCCAAACCACTTACAGGGCCTGTACAAGATCTGTTCCTTTAAAGGGGGATTGTCCCTTTTCAGACCTAGGAATGTTTTCAGGGTTTTTACTCAAACCTGTTCACAGTTCCCAGGAAGGAAGGCAAAGTGCGTCCAGTCCTGGACCTCAAGGCGCTAAACTGCTTTGTGCGGGTACAAAAGTTCAGAATGGAGTCCATTTGAATGGTGGTGGCATCCCTGCGTCAGGGGGATTTCCTCGCCTTTATCGATATCAAGGATGTCTACCTTCACATTCCAATGTGTGCCAGTCACCAGCATTTTCTCCACTTTGCTGTGAGTGAGGAGCATTATCAGTTTGTGCCGTTACCCTTTGGTCTCACATCTGCTCCTCGGGTCTTCACAAAAGTGTTAGCCCAGGTGCTAGCTTTGCTACGCCAATGTGGGATCGCGGTACTGGGCTACTTGGACCTCCTTTTGCGAGTGGAGTCTCCCTCTGCTCTGGTGGAGAACCTAGAGTTCACAATACGAACTCTGCCAGAGTTCGGCTGGATTCTGAATTTTCAGAAGTCTGCTCTGGTTCTGTCCGCAAAGCTGGACTATCTGGGCCTGACTCTGGACTCGGCCTTAGCCACAGTGCTCCTTCCTCTGGACAAACTCCAGAGATAGCAGGCTGCAATTCACCTCCTGCTGTCCAACAGATGGTCATCCCTCTGGACTTGCATGCGGGTGCTGGGCCTGATGGTGTCTACCTTCGAGGTGGTTCAGTTTGCAAAGTTCCATACAAGGTCCTTGCAAAGGGAAATTCTGACCAAATGGGACAGAACTCCACAGTCTCTGGACAATCAGATCCGGCTGAGTGGGGGCACAAAGGAGTCCCTTATATGGTAGCTTCGTTCTCGGGCGATTCGGCTGGGAGAATTGTTCCTCCCCTTGTATGGGACAGTGGTCACCACTGAACCCAGCCTGTCTGGCCGGAGAGGCATCCTTGGCAAGCATTTTGCTCAGGGGATCTGGATACTGGAAGAGAGTCCAGACTCCCGATCAATGTCTTGGAACTCTGAGTGATCAGACTGTGTCTGGATCTTTTAATGGATCATCTTCAGAGTTGTCCAGTGTGCATTCAATCGGACAATGCCATGGCCGTGGCTTATGTCAATCACCAAGGGGGCATAAGAAGTCTCCTGCCGGCTCTGGAGGTAGCTGGCATTTTAAGGCGGGCAGAAAAGTTTGTTTCAGCCCTCTCCGCCGTACACGTTCCAAGGGTAGAAAACTGGCAGGCGGTTTACCTCAGTCGGCAGGCGTTGGACCATGGGGGAGTGGTCCCTTCATCCGGAGGCGTTTCATTAGCTGTGTCTCCAGTGGGGCACCCCCAAGGTGGATCTGTTGGCATCTCGGCTCAACAGAAAGGTGCAGAGGTTTGTGGCTCTGTCAAGGGATCCTCTGGCAGATGCCACAGATGCGCTGGTGGCCCCATGGGGTCAGTATCATCTGATTTACGCCTTCCCTCCACTTAAGCTTCTGCCAAGACTTCTACGCAGGATCGAAGCAGAAGGGATTTTGGTCATCTTAGTGGACTGGCCTCGCCAGGCTTGGTACGCTGATCTGGTGTGAACCCTGGTGAGAACTCTGCGATTGTTGCACATCAGCAACAGAAGAATGTGGTCGGGTATGCCTGGCCTTAGCAGGGACTACTACTCTGTTGTCAGAGCTATCTGTCAGGGTGCTGCTGCTCTCTACAGGTTCGTAAACTGAGCCTGATTCTGACAGTGAGGCTTCCCCATCGCTATTTTCTGTCATGCTCAGCATCATGTAGGCCTCTTCACTAGTTTACCTCTGTTTGGACATTTTGGCCAATGAATTTATAGGTACCTTGTCACGTACCTGATCCGAAGCCGGAGTGTAGAGAGGGCTCCCCCTTGCGGCTAGGTGCAGAGCACCCCTGGAAGTGGGACAGGGAGTGCTGTGCCCGAAGTTGCACGGGTTGCCGGTTGGGATGACCAGATGGAAGCAGGAACAAAGCTTGTTGTGAAGTTCCAAGCAGGTCCGGAACACTTTGGCAAGCCAGGCAGTAGCAGGATGCAAACAGGAACAGACTGGGAGTATGCTGTAGAGAAGTCAAGAGCCAAGCCGAGGTCAAGTATAGGAGCAGACAACAGGAAACCAGGAGTAAGCCAAGGGGTCAGGAGCCAGGAGAAACAACGTCAGACAGTCCGGGTCGGCAACAGGGAATCACGATCAGCAGGTTACAAGGCAGAGGGAACACGGGAGGCTGTTGATCATCCAGCAACTTGTTGTTGAGATTGCTGGCTTTAGATAGGCCGTTTAGCGCCATGCTCTGTTACGCACTAGCGTATGCGCGTGCGCATTGGCGCACGCACATTTCGGACTGCGTTCGCCCGTGATTGGGCGCGCATGCGTGTTCGCGCCAATGCGCGAATTCGCTGATTAGCAATGACATTGGTAGTGCCCTGACAGTGCCCCCCCCCCCGAGGGGCAGCCTCCGGATGCCCAAGTAAGATCGCTTTTCAGGGAATCTGTTGAAGAATACTCGCAGGAGTCTGGGAGCGTGTATGTTCTTCGCCGGTTCCCACGAACTCTCCTCAGGTGCATAGCCTTTCCATTTGATCAGGTACTGAACCTGCCTTCCTCTTTTCCGGCAATCCAAGATGGATTCAATCTCGTACTCAGTTTCTCCATCTACCGTAACAGGAGGTGGAGGCAAGTCATCTCTTCCAGGAAAGGGGCCAGGATTTGCAGGCTTTCGCAGGGAGACGTGGAAGACTGGGTGAATCCTGTATGTGCTTGGAAGACAAAGTTCAAAGGCCACGGGATTGATCATCCTTTTGATCGAAAAGGGGCCAATGAACTTCGGACCCAGCTTTCTGGATGGGCAGGACAACTTAAGGTTCACTGTGGAGAGCCACACTTTGTCTCCTACCTTCAGAGCTGGACTGTCCTTCTTCCTCTTGTCATAGAATTCCTTGTAATCCATTTGTGCTTTTTGCAAGGTTTCCTGTAAGAGTAGGAAGTTTTCTTGTATAAGGGCTACCCTGTCTTGGACGGCAGGTACAGTAGCTTCGGGCATAGGTGTAGGCAGAGAAGATGGGTGGAATCCGTAGTTCGCCCAGAATGGAGACTGACGAGTGGAGGCATGGATGGAGTTGTTATAAGCGAATTCCACACATGGCAGTAAGACTGCCCAGTTGTCCTGGGAAAAGGTAGAAAAGCAGCGGAGGTATTGCTCCAATGTCTGGTTAGTTCTTTCAGTTTGGCCATTAGTTTGAGGGTGGTAAGCTGAAGACAAGCAGACCTGGATGTTTAAGACCTTACAGAGCGCCCTCCAGAATCTGGAGGTAAATTGTACCCCACGATCGGACACGATACTGCCGGGTAGACCATGTAGCCTTAAGATCTCTTTCACAAAAGTGTGTGCAGTGTCCATGGCCGAAGGAGTACCTATCATGGGCAAGAAGTGGGCCATTTTTGATAGGCGATCCACCACCACCATGATTGTGGAGAATCCGTCTGAAGAGGGTAGATCTACTATGAAGTCCATAGACAACATTTCCCATGGCCGACTTGGGACAGGAAGTGGTCTTAGTAGACCCCAGGCTTGGACGTGGCTGCCCTTGTTACGAAGGCAGGTTGTACAGGAGCTCACGTAATTTTGACAGTCCTGCCTTAAGTTTGGCCACCAATAGGCTCGTTGGATTAGTTCCAGAGTTTTGCGGACCCCGAAGTGGCCAGCTAGTTGGTGATCGTGGCATGCTTTAAAGACTGCGAGTCTGGTTTCCTGAGGTACAAATATCTTGTCCTTGTGCCAAAAAAGTTTTCCTCGTTTCTCGAGTGAAGGGATCTCCGGAACAAAACATTGGGCAGAGGCTGATTCCAGGGTAGACCTAAGGTCTGGTTGCATTAGGAGAAAATTTTGGGAGGACAGGATAGTGCTGGGGGTGGTATCCACAGGGGTTTCAGGGAACATCCGTGAGAGAGCGTCCGCCTTCCCGTTTTTGGAGCCCGGACGGTACGTGAGATGAAAATTGAATCTTGAGAAAAATAATGCCCATCTGGCTTGTCGAGGTCTCAAACGTTTGGCCGTTCTGAGATATTCAAGATTTTTGTGGTCGGTGAATATCATTATCGGATGTGCTGCACCTTCTAACAGATACCGCCATTCTTCAATAGCAGCCTTAATGGCCAACAGTTCCCGATCACCCACATCGTAATTCCTTTCAGGTTGGCTGAGCTTCTGGGAGAAAAAAGCAACTGGGTGAAGCATCGCCTTGGGTCCTTGGCGTTGGGAGAGAACTGCTCCTGTGGCCACTTCTGAAGCATCGACCTCTAAGACGTAAGGCAAGGCTGGATCTGGATGTTGTAACACAGGGGCACAGGTAAACATGGCTTTGAGCTTGTCAAATGCCATCTGAGCTGCTGAGGACCATTGAAAACGGGTGTGTTGCCGGGTCATTTGGGTAATAGGAGCAATAATGCGAGAAAAGTCTTTGATGAACCTCCGGTAGAAGTTTGAAAAACCCACAAACCTTTGGATGCCTTTCTTGTCTGTGGGAGCAGGCCACTCCAAGATGGCAGATACTTTTTGAGGATCCATTGCCACTCCATCTGTTGAGATGATCAAGCCCAGGAATTGTATAGACGATTTTTCGAATTCGCACTTTTCTGATTTTGCATAAAGTCCGTGTTTCCTTAGAGTAGCCAGTACCTTCCTTACATGTATTCTGTGCAGTTCCAGGGTGGCAGAAAAAATAAGGATATCATCCAAGTAAACAATGAGAAAATTGTCCAAAAATTCCCTGAAGATATCATTCACTAGGTGTTGAAAAGTGGCCGGGGCGTTGCACAGCCCGAAGGGCATGACAAGGTATTCGTAGTGCCCGAAGCGGGTTCGAAAGGCAGTTTTCCACTTGTCGCCCTCGCGGATCCGTACCAGGTTGTAGGCCCCTCGCAAGTCTAGTTTAGTGAAAACTCGGGCGGTACGGAACCTTTGAAAGAGTTCGGGAACGAGGGGAAGAGGGTACCGATTTTTAATGGTAATTTTATTTAGGTCCCTGTAATCCACACATGGCCTGAGAGTGTGATCCTTCTTCTCCACGAAGAAGATCCCAGCTCCTGCCGGGGAAGAAGAAGGACGAATAAATCCCTTCTTGAGGTTCTCATCAATATATTGACGTAAGGCTTCAAGCTCTGTTTCTGAAAGTGGAAAGATACGCCCAAAGGGAATTTCTGCACCGGGCAACAGTTCAATTGGGCAATCATAGGGACGGTGAGGTGGTAGTGCGTCCGCTTTTTTCTTGTCAAAGACATCCAGAAAGTCGTGATAAACTGAAGGGACCTCTTGGCTGGCATTAGAGACAGGTTGAATGGAGAGACAGCTTGTAGACTGCGGGATTCCAGATGGCATACAGTGTTGGAGGCAGTACATTGATTTGAAGGAAACCTCCCCTTTGAGCCAGTCTATCTGTGGGTTATGTGCCCGTAACCAAGGAATTCCCAAAATTATGGGAAACATGGGTGAAGGAAGAACATCAAAGTGAAGGAATTCCTGATGGTTGGGGCCAGTTGTGGAAAGGATGGGTAGGGTTTCCTGAGTAATGGGCCCTGATCTGGGCGTGGTGCCATCTGCAAGTTGGATCTCTAGTTTATGGCCTTTAGTCTGAAGCGGGATATGAAGGGCCTTTGCTAAAGAGATATCCAGGAAGCAACTGCAGGCTCCGGAGTCAATGATGGCGGGCAGCTTGACTTCCCCTTCCAAAACCTGCAAAGACACAGAGAGGACTAGGTGAGTTGGGGAAGGTCCCGGAATCTGGAGATGCATGCAGCTGGGAGAAGGAGCCTTACTTGGTCTCACCGGGCAGTTGCGAAGGAAGTGTCCATCTCCTCCACAGTAAAGGCACAGGTTTGCTTGCCGGCGACGAAGTCGTTCAGTAGGAGTTAAAGCTGTGCGGACCGCCCCAATCTGCATCGGTTCGTCAGGGGGAATCGGACTGGCAGCCGTGGGCAGCGGTGCCGGAGTTGGCGGAACTTTGGGCAGCATCCAAGATGGCTGAAATAATTGTGCACGTTCCGACCGACGCTCCCGTAAACGTCTGTCCAGCTGAATAGAAAGCTGAATGAGACCTTCCAATGTGGTGGGGGTCTCTATTCTTGCGAGTTCATCCTTAAGGGTCTCGGAAAGGCCTAGCCGATACTGATATTTGAGGGCGGCCTCATTCCAACCCGTGTCTGCAGCCCACCTACGAAAGTCCACGGTATAGTCCTCCACAGGGCGTCGGCCTTGCTGTAACTTGTGGAAGGTTGCCTCGGCAGTGGCCGTGCATTGTGGGTCCTCATACAATTGACCCATAGAAGCAAAGAAAACGTCTATAGAGTTCAAGGCAGGGTCTTTCTGTTCCAACAGATGGTGGGCCCATGATTGGGGTTCATCGGATAATAAGGAAATAACAAACCCCAATTTAACTGTCTCTGAGGCAAAAGTTCTAGGCTGTAGAGCCAGATATAGCAGGCAAGCGTTTTTAAACGACTTGAATTTCTTGCGGTCACCAGAGAAACGTTCCGGAGTGGGTACCCTCGGCTCAGGGGGAGGAGCCATCACAGCAGGTGCTGAGGGTCCTGAAGCTGAAGGAGCCGAGGCGGAGACTGCAGCGGATGGACCAGGGGTTGCCGGCAAAGATGGTGCTAGCAGGTTCTGGAGGCGACCTTCTATCTGGAAGTAACCATCTTGGAGGTTCTTAACCGCTTGGGTTAATGCTGTTACTTGTTGACATAAAGCTTCCAACGGGGAGACACCTCTCTCGGCTTCTGTCATGGCTGGATGATACTGTCACGTACCTGATCCGAAGCCGGAGTGTAGAGAGGGCTCCCCCTTACGGCTAGGTGCAGAGCACCCCTGGAAGTGGGACAGGGAGTGCTGTGCCCGAAGTTGCACGGGTTGCTGGTTGGGATGACCAGATGGAAGCAGGAACAAAGCTTGTTGTGAAGTTCCAAGCAGGTCCGGAACACTTTGGCAAGCCAGGCAGTAGCAGGATGCAAACAGGAACAGACTGGGAGTATGCTGTAGAGAAGTCAAGAGCCAAGCCGAGGTCAAGTATAGGAGCAGACAACAGGAAACCAGGAGTAAGCCAAGGGGTCAGGAGCCAGGAGAAACAACGTCAGACAGTCCGGGTCGGCAACAGGGAATCACGATCAGCAGGTTACAAGGCACAGGGAACACGGGAGGCTGTTGATCATCCAGCAACTTGTTGTTGAGATTGCTGGCTTTAAATAGGCCGTTTAGCGCCAAGCGCCGTTACGCACTAGCGTATGCGCGTGCGCATTGGCGCACGCACATTTCGGACTGCGTTCGCCCGTGATTGGGCGCGCATGCGTGTTCGCGCCAATGCGCGAATTCGCTGATTAGCAATGACATTGGTAGTGCCCTGACATACCTAGTGTGACTCACAGGTAAAAAAACACCTGATTGTCAAGGACTGTTTGAACTGCTACCTAAAAAGATCAGGCCTGACTCTGCTAATGCTGCGGTTTAGTGTGCTGTCTATTGGAAGTGACAGTAATCTGCTGATTTTTTTTTTTTTTTTGGTTGAAAATGTAATCTTTATTTGCATAAAAGATATACAAAAAACAATACTTTGTCGGGGTACATTCTCCCCTGTACTGCGACGCAGCGCATAAATACACTACATTACAATACATTTCCGGTCATACTAATAAATACATTCAATCACATACATTCATTCTGCGGTATGATGCCTGATGTGTTGTGCGGAGTAAGGATACCCCGTGCCATCACATCATGCATGACGCCGCAATACCCCTAAAGCATGAAACTGAAAAATACGTTATCTATACGTTGCATTCCTTAAACGATATCAAATAATAAAACATTTCAAAAAAGCGACAGGTGTGATGGGGGGGGGGGGGGGTGGGAGAGTGGGGTAAGGGGAGGGGAATGAAATCACAGGCCCGAAGCTTTATTGAATGGACAAAGACACACAAGGGAGAGTGGGGGAAGAGGAAATCTTCAGACCTCCTCTTCCTCCATGAGATCCATCAGGTTATAGTCTCTGAGCAGACTGTGGATCAGTCTGCGACAGTCCTCAATGGACATCCTCTCCCTCTGGTGGATAAGGCGCTTTCTGGCGCACCATACAGCGTCCTTAAAGCAACACAACACCCGCCAGGCGTTGTCAATGTCCTCTTGGGAAAAAGTCCCATGAAAAAGTCCGTTCAGCACACCGAAGTGTGTGATGGCAGTCTGTGGAACAAAGTCTCTAAGTTCAGGTTCCAAGGCCCTCAACAGGCTCTGTGCAAAGGAGCACTCCCAGAAAACGTGAAATGACGTTTCCTCATGGATGATACAAAAGGGGCAGTGCCTGTATCTGCACAAGTTTCTGGCATGCATAAATGTCCTGAGCGGCAATCCCCCCTGGACAGCCATCCACGCCAGATCTTTATGCCTGTTGGTGAGTCCCTTTGAAGGAACATTCCTCCAGACCACTTTGCATGTGGCTGAAGGGAGGCCTGGAACAGTCTCAGCAATGTCTGATGCTCTGATCAACTTGTAGATGGTTTTTGGCTTCCACAAGTCGGGCTTAACTCCATGCAGCCCCAGCTCCTTGATGAACTTGAAAGTGTCCAAGTAGTACCAAGGAGTGTCCCAGTTGTAGGGGATGGAGCTGTCCCATCCAAGGGACCTCCAAAGAGGCAGGAGGAAAAAACGGGACATGGAGTTGCCGCCAGAGTTCGAAGTTCTGTCAACCAAAGTCCTGCGGATACAGTTGCAAGCAAAGAACACCCCCAGTAACATTGCGATGTCGGGCACGCCCTTACCGCCCTTGAGGGGTTCCTTAAACATGACTGCTCGCTTCACTCTGTCCATCTTGGAGCCCCAGATGAAGTGGAACACCGCCCTGGTGATGGCCTTACAAGTGTTGACCCGCGGGGGCCAGGCCTGGGCGAGGTACTGCAACACAGGGAGAATCTCGCTGCGAAGTACCAGTGTTTTCCCTTTGATGGTGAGTTCTCTGAGGCTCCATAGTCCAAACTTTTGTCTCATCTTGGACAGTCTCTCCTCCCAAGACTTCAGGGCTGCGCCCTCAGCTCCAAACCAAACTCCAAGAATTTTGATAAGGTCCGCCTTGATGCTGAAAGGGATAGATGCAGAAGAAGGCAGGAACCACTTTCCGAAGAGCATGATCTCTGACTTCCCGCAGTTGACTTTTGCCCCTGAAGCTTTGCCGAAGTCCTCACAGGTCTGGACGAGCGAGTCGATGGAGCGCTGGTCAGCACAGAACACCGTTACGTCGTCCATGTAGAGTGAGCACTTGACAACCCTTCTGTCCGGTCCCGGTGCGGTGATCCCTCTGATCTCTGGGTTCTGTCGGATGCATTCAGCAAAGAGCCCTATACAGCAAACAAAAAGCAGAGGTGAGAGAGGGCAGCCTTGTCTGACCCCAGAGAGAACAGGGAAAGGGTCAGTTTTCCAGCCATTCACCAACACCGTACTACAAATGTCATTGTACATCACATTCACATACGAACAAAACATGTCCCAAAGACCAAACCTGCGCAGAGCTCTGCACATAAACTCATGGGAGACACGGTCAAAGGCCTTTTCCTGGTCAAGACTGACCAGGGCCGCGTGCACACGGCGGCCTCGAATGTACTGGACCGTGTCCCGGACAAGCGTGAGGCTGTCCGCAATCCTGCGACCAGAAATGCCACAAGTCTGATCCGGGTGGATGATCTGTCCGATGACAGATTTCAGCCTGTTGGCCAGAACCTTGGCGAGGATTTTGTAGTCCACGTTCAAGAGAGAGATGGGACGCCAATTTTTCAGATCCCCTCTCTCCCCCTTACGCTTATACAAAATCGTGATCATCCCCTCCCTCAGCGACGGAGGCATTGTGCCCTCCACCACCATCTCCTCGTACAGCTTGAGCAGGTCCGGGCCAACGAGATCCCACAGCGCTACATAGAGCTCCGCTGGGAGACCGTCGCAGCCCGGGGTCCTGCCTTGCCTAAAGGATCTGACGGCAGAGTGCAGTTCCTCCAGCGCCAAGGGGGCGTTGATTGCCGACATACCTGCAGGATCAATTTGGTTAGTGATACCTGACAAGAACCTGTCGGCCTCAGCCGTATCTGTTTCTTTCGGGGAGTAGAGGTTGGTGTAGTAGTCGCTGACCACTTGCATCACAGCCTCCTTCCCCTTCTGGAGTGTTCCGGTCTCGTCCCACAGCTCAGACGGGTGTGTGTCCTGAGTGAAGTTTCCTGAAAAAGAAAGAGTTACATTTCTCACCTTTCTCAAGATTCTCCACCTTGGAACGGAAGACGAGGTGCCTTGATTCTTCCTCAAAGTGTCCTTTCAGGCTCTTCTTGGTGTCCTCCAGGTCCTGCCTAACGTCCCAGCCGCAGTGGTGAAGGTCCTGCAGGGACTGCAACTGGCGTTGCAGTCTCCTGAGTTCCCTCTTCCTGGCACACACTTGCTGGCGTCCCCTTGCCTGAAAGAAGCTGCGTAGCTTGACTTTCACAAACTCCCAGTAATCGCTTATACTGCACTTCTTGGGGATGGGCGGAGGGTCTAATTGCAGGTGTTGGGGTTGATCCTGCTAACGCTGCGTTTTGGGAACACTATACTAAACTAATGGGGACACTAGTATAGTTATGATCTGATCAAGGATATTGATCCGTTCAGACACTATACTAGTAATGGAGGTGTTTAGTGTGTGTGTGTCACTTGCAATCAAAGGGTTAAAATGTATTACTAAATATGCGGCAGGCAATCTGTCGCTGTCCTGGATTGACGATAACTAACGTTAACTGATGTCACCTGTGACACTAATACCGTGATCAGAAAAAAAGATCTGTACAATATAATAGTGACACTGTGACAGTAAATGGGGTTAACTGGAGGTGATCTTTATTAGGGGATGTATGGCGGGTACCCTAAACCTATCTGGGACTGCCTCTAACTACCACTAACTGTCTCTCATACTAACTGGATTCACAAGTGACACTAATACAGTGATCAGTAAATTATCTGTATACTGAATACAGTATAGTGACACTGTGACTGGGAGTGAAAGGGTTAACTGGGGGTGATCAGGAGGTTAAATGTGTGCCTATGTGTACTGGTGTCAGTGTAGTGCTTGGTGTACTCATTGTTGATGCTCTCTTCTCTCACGCTGGAACCGAAAATGGCTTCAGGAGAAAAGATTGCATCATTTCCTGTGCCTGTGTTTACATTACGCAGGCACAGGACGTTCTGCAATTGGTCAGATCCGATCACCAGGTCCAGGCCAAAAATCATTGGTCTGGACACCTGATGACTGATCGGTTCTAAACCAAATCAGCACATCGCAGGAACAGCGCACGCCCACACGCATTTAATGTACAGTTACGTCGGTTCGCGCAGCCGAGCCACCTTGCCTCAGTAAAAATGCAGCGGGTGGTCAGCTACTGGTTAAAATTGCATCTGACTGTGGAATGGCAGAAAACTAAAGTAACCTAAAATTCTCCATAGGTGACGCTTGAAACGCCTTTACATGTTACAAGTTTAGAGTGGCACAGGAGGTCTGGTGCTAGAATTATTGCTCTCGCTCTGATGTTTGCGACAATACCTCACATGTGTGGTGCAATCACCGTTTACATTTGCGTGCGGGAGTAACGTTTGCGTTCACAATTGCGCGTAAGCACGGGGGTGCTTTACGTTTTTTTTTTATTATTATTATTTATTTTTAAAAAAAGTTTACACTTTTTTTTATCTAATAACTTTATTGCTATCACAAGGGATGAACAACATCCCTTGTGACAGCATGGGCCGTAACAGGTCCTCTTTATGAAGAGATTTGGGGTCTATTGAACCCCAAATCTCTCCTCTGGCCTCCAATACAGCCGATCAGACCAAGATCGGTTTTAATTGACTGCTACTCTGGCCGTTGGTGGCCAGGCAAACAAAGAGAAACACAAATACTTGTCGCTCCTGGTTTCCAGGGTTACAGAGAGAGGGGAAAAACATCAGTTCCTCCCCCTGTACCAGGCAGCCATTGCCGCTGGCTGCAATGCTCCCGGCCTCCGTGATGGGACTGGAGAGCCTAGGAGAGCCGGCGGCAGAAGGGGGGTGGGACCACTGAACACAAAGGACATACGGGAACATCCATTTGGGGGAAGTGGTTAATCACCATTGTTTTTTTTTTAGTTTCTGTCAGAAAATGTAAATAAGTAATTTTTCTCCTTCACTGATGTGCGCTGATAGGCTGCACTGATGGGCACTGATGAGGTGGCAACTGAAGGGCACTGATGAGGAGGCACTAATATGCACCACTGATGGGCACTGATAGGTCACACTAATATACAGCACTAATGAGCACTGATAGGTGGCACTGATGAGCAGGCACTGGTGGCACTAAAAGGCATCACTGACTTGTATCACTGATGGGCACAGATTGGTGTCACTGATAGGCACAGACTGGCATCACTACTGGGCACTGTTGGGGCTGCACTGATCATCAGGGCACTGATGATCAGTGTCCTAATTATCTGTACAGTCTCTCCTGTGAGAAGATGCCATTGATCGGCTCTCCTTTCCTCACACTCTGTCAGGTTGGCCGCGACATAGCTCCACTGGACAGGGGCTGGCCTGCGAGTTAAACGTCTTCTGTAGTCGCACACGACCTAGCCTTGCAGCGTTCCTCCTGGATGACAGCCCCCCCCCCCCCAGCCTCTGTCCTACCCCCCCACCCATCTTCCTCATGGGGTGGCCATACCACCTTTTCAGGTCAGTCTGGGGTGCTGAGCTGGCGATGGGGGTGGGGGGCGCGTCGCCGGAGACTGGGCAATCGACCTTTGGAGGCTGTACCTGGTGGGGGCTCATTCTCGGGGCTCTTGGGACCACCTCCTGGGGCCCTAGGAGCCACACAGTGCCACCATTTTCTTGTAGCCTGTGTGCTGTAGATTCGGCTGCCATGTTTGTGTAGCCTTGGCTCCCATTTTCTAGTGGTTTCTCATTGCTAATAGCTGCGGCCATGACTGTGAATCATATATGGGCTGCGATTTTGGTGGTGGGAGCTCCTCCTTATCCCCTGGTGCTAACTCCTGATCTCCGCATGTGTGTGCAGATAGCCTGGTGCTGCGGTGCCTGATTGGTGGGTGGTGTGTCTGGTGGGGTCCTCTTCCTCTCTGCTATAGGATCGTTTGGTGCTCTGTGCCTGGCGACCTGTGGTGCTGCCTGCGTGGTGGGAGTGTCCCTAGCAGTGTTTTTACACCTTTTTTGTGGGTCCCTCATTTTCACTCATGGAGTCCCTGGAGCACATTTTCCCATCTGATCCATCTCAGAGGCTGCTGGGCCCTCCGGGTCCCACAAATCCCTTACTGCACTGACGGCAGTCCTGGAGTCTTTGGAGTCCAAAGTGGATTTGGTCCTCGGGAAACGGGCTAGCAAAAAGCGTCCCCACGCCTTCACCTGCCCCATCTACCTCATCAGATCCTGAATCAGATTGGGACTCGAATCACCCTGCTGTGTCCACACACCCTGATTTCTCAGATAGTGAGGATGATTCCTCTGCTCCTGTAGCCATGCATAAAAAGGCGCTGGCGAATGCACTGATTGCATTGACTTTAAAAATGGCAAATTTGGCTGATGCCGCATCGGAGGCGTCCGTTTATTTTAGCACCCACAAGCCCTCCAGAGCGGCAAAGGTGTTCCCCTTTCCAGCTTACTTTGACAAAATTGTCGCTAAACAGTGGAGTTGTCCAAAATGCCCCCTTGTGGTCCATAAGCGTTTTGCTATGCGGTACCCTTATGAGGACTTCCTGCTTAAAAAGTAGACTGTCCCACCTGTCTAGGTTAATCAAAGCAACCATGATTCCGGTTCAGGAGTGCCTGGCCTTTAAGGACCCGACTGACAGAAAAGCGGAGGCTGTTGCCTGCCATATGTATACTTTGGTTGGTTCGGCACTTAGGCCATTTTTTGCTATTGCACTGATGTAGCAAACTCTGACCGAGTGGGTCAAGCTTTTATGCTGGGACCTGGAGGGGGAGCAACTTCCCCCTGCCTTTGCTGAGCTGGCGGAGCAGTTGGTCCAGGGGCTGCAGTTTGTCTGTGATATCTCTTTCTGATTGCGAGGCTGTCTGTCTCAGCAGTGGTCCTTAGGCGTGTTATTTGGCTTAAATGCTTGTCTGCGAACCAGACTTCTAAGAAGGCCTTATCTGATCTCCCCTTCCTAGGGGATTGCCTGTTTGGAGATTCCCTGGTTGACAACATTAAGGGTCTCACAGGGGGGAAGAGTACCTTTCTTCCGCAGTCTAGTAAGGGCAAGGAGCCTCGTTGTAGACGTAGTTACCCCTTCTCGGCTCATAAGAAGTTTTTTCGTCCCTTAGGGTCTCAAGACAAGGGATCAAAACCCTTCAGGGCCTCCTCTGGAGGATCCAAACGAACCTGGTCTGGCAAGCCGACCTGCGAACAAGGCTCCCTCAGCATGAAGGTGCCCCCTCATCCATATGTGGGGTGGGGGGACGTCTTTGCTGGTTTCTGGACTTGTGGACCTCTGGTGGACAAATGGAGATTACTCTGCAAACTCAGAGAGTTTGGTTGGATTCTGAACCCTCAGAAATCTGCTCTGGTTCTGTCCACAAATCTGGACTATCTGGGTCTGACTCTGGACTCAGCCTTAGCCAGAGTATTCCTTCCTCTGGAAAAACTCCAGAAACTGCAGGAAGCAATTCAACTTCTGTTGTCCAGCAGACGGTCATCCCTTCGGACTTGCATGTGGGTGCTGGGCCTGATGGTGTCTGCCTTCGAGGAGGTTCCGTTTGCACAGTCCCACATGAGATCTCTGCAAAGAGAGATTCTGGTCAAATGGGACAAGAATCCACAGTCTAGACAATCTGATCAGGCTGAGGCAAGGTACGGGAGGGTCCCTGGTCTAGTGGATATGTTCTCTGGCACTTTGCCAGGGCAAATTCTTTCTCCCCCTGGACTGGATGGTGGTCAACATGGATGACACCATGTTGACACCATGGATGGCTTTTGATAACGCTCTGATTGGCGGAGCGAAACGCGTCAAGCCGTCCGAATATGTAATACATCACTTCCGGCTGCAACCACTTCCGGCTTCCGGCTTCCGGTTACGCGGGTGGAACGCACGGCCATTTGTTTGGCGTCCCGCGGGTTTGCACAAGGCGATATTTTTTCCTGTACAGTGTAAGTGTTATTTGTTTTGCGTGTGAATAAACAAGTCTTATATACTGCACGATGATGGCCCTTTCTTTTTATGAATCGTGAGAACATATCCTGGAGATAGAGTGTGAGGCTTGTGGTGCGTTACCTTGCTCCTGTTGGCGATCCAGTGAGGGGTCTACTCCATTTTATCTACTGATAAGGCGTTTTTTCATCCAACTTCTGGTGAGTGGGGAGCTGAGAGGGGAGCACCACTTCACCTGGATTGAGCACGAGCACTTTTTAATATTATTGGAACACGAAGCACTTAAATAAAACACAGAGACTTTTTTTCACTTTAACATTATCATGGACTATATAGTATAGAATACATATTTGTATTTATAAGTTTCTTATTTGCACAAGTTTTTTTTATGTGGTATTTTCATATGATATTTATTGTGTGTACTTGTGTAATATATATATAGGTTTTTTTAAGGCTGCACTCAGTATAATTTTGCACTAGCACTTTATATAATCACATATATTTCGAGGTGTTTAGACATAAGCAGCGCAGGTACATAGTTGTTTTATTAACATGGATGACAGCCTGTCCGGGTGGGGAGAGGGTCCTCGGGAAAGATTCTGCTCAGGGGGTCTGAACACTGGAAGAGTCCAGACTGCCGATCAATGTACTAGAACTCCGAGTGATCAGACTTTGTCTGGTTCATTGGATGGATCGTCTTCAAGGGTGTCCGGTGCAAATTCAATTGGACAATGCCACGGCTGTGGCCTATGTCAATCACCAAGGGGACACAAGAAGTGTTCTGGCGGCTTGAGACGTAGCTGGCATTCCAAGGTGGGCAGAACGTTTTGTTCCAGCCATCTCTGCTGTACACGTTCTGGGGGTGGAAAATTGGCAGGCGGATTACCTCAGTCGACAGGCATTGGGCCAGGGGGAATGGTCACTTTATCCGGAGGTATTTCATCAGTTGTGCCTCTGGTGGGGTACTCCCATGGTGGCCTTGTTGGCCTCTTGTCTCAACAGGAAGGTGCAGAGGTTTGTGGCGCGGTCTCTGGACCCTCTGGCGAACGCAACAGACACGCTGGTAGCCCCATGCGGTCAGTATCGTCTGATTTATGCCTTTCCCCCCTCTCAAGCTTCTGCCAAGTCTTCTGCGCAGGATCCGGGCAAAATGGATTCCAGTCATCTTAGTGGCTCCAGACTGGCCTCGCCAGTCTTGGTATGCTGATCTGGTATTGCTGGTACGATGTTCCTTAGAGACTTCCTCTCAGGGAAGATCTGCTGCCCCAAGGGCCAATCTTCTATCCTGCTTTACAGTCGCTGGCTTTAACGACTTGGCTGTTGAAAGCCAGGTGCTGAAAGATAGAGTTTTGTCTGATTCAGAGATTCCTACGCTGTTAAAAGCTAGAAAATCTACCTCTAGGAAGATCTACCGTCTTACAATGAAGTTGTACATTGCATGGTGTGAGTCTCTTGGGGTTTATCCTTTCTCCTTTTCGGTGGCTAGGATCTTGATCTTCCTCCAACTAGGGGTTGAGCAGTGCCTGGCTTTGAGTACTATCAAGGGCCAGGTCTCGGCCTTGGCGGTCTTCTATCAACGACCATTGGCCACACTTTCCTTGGTGCGTACTTTTATCCAGGGAGTTCGACACTTGACTCCTCTGGTGCAGTCTTCATTGCCACCTTGGGACCTCAATTTGGTGCTTTCAGTCCTTCAGAAACCTCCTTTTGAAAATCTTAGGGAAGTTCCCCTGCTTATGTTATCCCAGAAGGTGGCCTTTTTTGGTGGCAATCACTTCTGCGTGCAGGGTGTCGGAGCTGGCGGTGTTGTCTTGCTGTTCACCTTACTTGGTGGTTCACAGAGATAAGGTGGTTCTTCGCCCCTGTCCGCCGTTCCTTCCTGTCTCTGATTTTCATTTGAATGAGGACATTGTGTTGCCTTCCCTGTGTCCCAGGCCAAAACATCCCAAGGAAATTGCCTTGCATTCCCTGAATGTGGTTCAGGCAATTAGGATGTACCTTGCAGCTACAGAGTCTTTCAGGAAGTCAGACTCACTATTTGTGCTCACAGGCGGAGCTCGGAAGGGGTTGTCCGCTTCTGCTGCGACCATTTCCACATGGATCAGACAGACGGTGTTTCAACCCTATTCAATTAAGGGTCAGATTCCTCCTTGCCTTGTTACGGCGCACTCTACTAGGGCGCTTAGGGCCTCCTGGGCCTTCCGTCATCAGGCGTCAGTGATGCAGGCTTGCAAGGCGGCTACCTGGTCGTCTGTGCACACCTTTACAAAATTTTATAAAGTGGATGTGTTGGCATCTGCGGATGCTTCCTTTGGCCACAAGGTTTTGCAGGGTGCTGTTTAGCGGACCTGGTCCTCTTTGAGGGTGTATTGTTTTTTTCAGGTGAGCTCCAGTTGTTCTTGGTTGAGCTCCATGTTACCTGGTTGGCTATGGTTTAGCCTTGGGGAATTTTTTTCTACTGTTCCCACCCCTCATGTTTAACAATACTTTGGGGCGTCCCAATGGTTAAGAAGATCAATAGCTGTGTCCATCAATGTATGATAAAGAAAATGGGATTTTTATCTTACCGTAAAATACATTTATCTGATGTTCATTGATGGACACAGCACCCACCCCTCTGTGGAGTTGGATTTCCTCTGACACTGCTTGTAACAAAACTGAGTGCCTATAGCTGAGTGTGGCAATATACCTCCTGGGACTGCCCATAGTCGTAGTCAAGCTTTTTTTCTGCCTAGTGTCCATCTCCTGTAGGGGGCAGTATAACCCAGTGGTTAAGAAGATCAGGAGCTGTGTCTGTCAATGAACATCAGAGAAATTGGTTTTATGGTAAGACAAAAATCCCATTTTTTTTTTTTTTGCTTGCACATGATTGGAAGCTGGAAGTCAGCAGCGCTTCACCTCATTCACGAAGCACTACGACAAATTCACTTGCAAAGTAGGATTCCTATTAGGCTTTGGTAAACCAACCCCACAGTATCTTACTGGTAACATGAAAAATGTACACCCACGCTAGAGCAAATCAATAGAGCCAGGGCTGGAGGATGTAAAGCATGTTTAGGAATAAAGACACTTTCTTGATTTTTCTCTTATTGCCGCAGGTTGAGCAGTTAAATCAACAGAATTCACAGCTGGATTCTGAAAATAGCCAACTTAGGACTGAAGTGGAGAAGCTAACAAGGGTGACCCAGAACACAACCTCAACCAATACTTCAAGAGACAAAAGGTAATATCTGCCTATTGCCTTTTTTGTTTTCATGATCAACATGTTTTGCAACACATGGTACAACTTTGCAGATGACACCAAGCTATTCAATGGAAAAATGTCCTTACAGGATGTCACCAACTTAAAGCCAACCTCAATGCACTATTTAATTGGGCAACTGTGTGGAAAATTAGTTTTAATGTTGATAAATGTAAAGTTATAGACTTGGGGGCTACGAATATGTATGCAACATACTAGAGGGAGTACAACTGGGAGAGTCAACGGTGGAGAAGGATCTGGGTGTTCTGGTAGATCCTAAGCTTAATAATGGCATGCGATGCCAAGCCACGGTTTTCAAAGCGAGCAAAATCCTTCTTGTATTAAGGGAGGTATGGACAGCAGAGGGATTTTGCCCCCTTGCACAAATCATTAGTAAGACCTCATCTGGAATATGCATTTCAGTTTTGGGCCCCAGTTCACAAAAAGGATATCGGGAAACTGGAGAAAGTGCAGAGAAGGGCAACCAAACTGATAAGAGGCATGGAGAAGCTCAGCTGTGAGGAAAGATTAGAGGAACTGAATGTTCCTGAATTAGAGGAGATTAAGGCGGGATATGATCAACATATATAAATACACACATACACTTACACAGGCTGAACCTGATAGACTGGTGTCTTTATTCAACCTTACCAACTATGAAATACATAAGTGGTCCATATAGTGAACTCGGTGTCGAGTTATTCACTTTAAGGTCATCACGAAGGACAGGGGGGCACTCTTTACATCTGGAGGAAAAGGATTTTTTTCCCCTGCTGGAGAAAATTGGATGATGGTTTATTGGGGTGTTTTGCATTCCTCTGAATCAACTCTGGGTATAGGATTGTATAATTTTTTCCCCCTTTTATTGGTTGAACTAGATAGACTTGTGGTTTATTTCAGACTAACTTTATAATTTTGTTGGTATAAGAATGCATCTGTAAAAGAAAAGCCGCGCTAAATTGACACAAAGATACTAAAATCAAACTAGAAAAATATTAATAGCCGTGAATTGTGCTTCAAATTATACCAAAATGTCCAATTGAATAGACCATGGCAGTGAATCAATGAATCAATCTATTATCATAACATAATGTCCATATATAGATATAGAAAATAAAGAGTCCAAATATGGATGCCGAGTGCAAGAAAGGAATCCTTCACCATATATTGTGACTTCCTCCACAATCAGTGCTGCATGCTAAGGGCACGCTAAACGCTTACCAGAGGGAAGATAAAGACAAGCATCAGATATGTTCAAAGAGCTCCAATGGGATCCAGTAGATGGTGTGATGCCACAGATAGTGAAGTATGTAGGGGAACACTATCTGTGGCCCCCTTCTTTTATGTTTTGTTTGGGAGTGTCGGGCCCGGACTGTTTGAGTGGGGTGGCTGGTCTAAGATCGCGACTCCCTGCTGGACTTGTCAGAGAGCGGCATCACGCCATCTACTGGATCCCATTGGAGCTCTTTTAACATATCTGATGCTTGTCTTTATCTTCCCTCTGGTAAGCGTTTATCGTGCCCTTAGCATGCTGCACTGATTGTGGAGGAAGTCACAATATATGGTGAAGGATTCCTTTCTTGCACTCGGCATCCATATTTGGACTCTTTATTTTCTATATCTATACATGGACATTATGTTATGATAATAGATTGATTCATTGATTCACTGCCATGGTCTATTCAATTGGACATTTTGGTATAATTTGAAGCACAATTCACTGCTATAATATTTTTCTAGTTTGATTTTAGTATCTTTGTGTCAATTTAGCGTGGCTTTTCTTTTACATTTGCTATTTTGGTGTTTCCCACTACAGCTGCAGCTTTTCACATTTATATTTTGTATTGCTACCATTCATTTTTGGTTTATTCACCTTTTACTTTTGTGCTTAGCGCGGTTATTTTTTATACAAATAAGAATGCATCTGTAGAGCTTACGTTCTAATATACATCCAGGCCATGCACAAACCAGGTTTAATATCTATAGTCTTCTTTGGAGTGTAGGTGGAAACCTGGCGAGCATTTTCAATGAGTCCTTTCCATGTCAGGATTAGCTTAGCTGCTGTCCACTCACATAAAAGGGAATATGATCCCTTTAAAGAAAAGACCCTCTCAGCCTTACGCCTCCTGTAGTTGGCTTCTACTCCTGCTTCTAGGGTTTGAAAGCCAATGTGAGGTATTACAGCATTGGTTGATTTTAGTGATCTCTGTCTTTCGCAAAGCTTTATGGCTTTTCGTGTGTAACAAAAAATGTACTAATATCTCAATGTGTATCTAATCTCTCTTTAAAAAAAATGAATTAGTGGACAAGTTTAAGTCGAACTAAAGTCCCAAAAAATGACTGGGAGGTAGATTTTTTTTTTTTTTTTTTTTTTGTATGTCACTTCTGCTAAAAAAAAAAAAATCCTCCTTTTTACCTAGCAGTTTTATTTTCTGTGTGCACTGCCTGTGCTGCACAATGCCGGTTCACATTAGTGCGATTGGGGCAGCACAGTGGTGTAGTGGTTAGCACATTCACCTAGCAGCAAGAGGGTTGCTGGTTCGAATCCCAACCACGACACTACCTGCCTGGAGCTTGCATGCTCTCCCTGTGCCTGCGTGGGTTTCCTCTGGGTACTCCGGCTTCCTCCCACACTCCAAAGACATGCTGGTAAGCTAATTGGATCCTGTATAAAAAATTGGCCCTACTGTGTATGTATGTGAGTTAGGGACCTTAGATTGTAAGCTCCTTGAGGGCAGGGACTGATGTGAATGTGCAATGTATATGTACAAGCGCTGTGTAAATTGACAGCGCTATACAAGTACCTGAAATAAATCAGAGATCGCACGTAATTCAGAGCGGTGCAAATTTCAGCCATACAGTTTGTATTGCTGAATTTGCACCGCAATCGCACTAAACATGCACCTGACCCTATTTTTTATCCGCAGCAGAATCGGATCGCATGGTGGTTCACACTAGTGCAATCCAATTCTGTGCGAACTTGCAGATCGCACTGCGATATGCGATCTCAACTGGGGGTGTCGTTAACTTTTAATTGACACCCCTGCGTATCGCATATGGCAGTGTGAACTGCCAGGGGTGCGGATGCGATGCGGGAACACGCTGCATATTCGCAGCGTTCCCGCATCGCAGAAGTGTGAACTGGGACTAGGATTCCAAGAATGTAACCAGGATAATGTAAATCTAATCATAACATCAGTGGCAGCCCAGTAGCCAAAGTAAGAGGTCATTAGTTTAGGAGATGTTCTGGAGAAGATGGTGGTGACAGCAAACTTGGATCTGTCAGCACTGGAGGACAGCAGAATAGGAGGTAAGTCTTCCATAATAATATGTTATGCTGTGTACGTCATGGCAAGAGCCCCCCTTCAGCCAGCACAGACAATATAATTTCTATCGCTAGGTCCACTCAGCTTTTGTATGCACCTGGGTCAACAAGGCCACCCCCACGAGGTTCTTTTGTTTGGAGATTTAATCTTGGAGATCCCTTACAATTTAGATCAGCTTGTACACCCTGGAGGAGGACTTATCCTTTAAAAGAAGCCATACCCTGACCTTTCTAGCTGCATGTACTTTCAAAGTTATAAATAAGGGCTATGAATAAATAGAGGAATTGCTGCGCTTACTGATGATAAACATACATAATTACACAAATTTATATAACAAGCTGCCGACACTTGATCCTGAATAAGAAACCAGATCTAAATAAGCAAATAAGAGGAATAGTGCAGCGCTAACGTCCTTTAAAAGTTATAACTAAAAAGTCCATATCATATCCAATCAAATAGAATGAGTCATTCCAGGAAAGGAAGAGATCCACAGAGATAGTGCTCAATTCCCAAATAAAAAATCATATGCCTCCTCAATGTTGAAAACCACGTGAAGGAAAGCCGCCACCAAACAGGTTTAATCAGCCTCTTACCTAAACTCTATGATCCTTATTACTGGGATCATAGACAGCAGAAAGCAAGTAATGTCAGGAAGAGACCTCTCAGCTATCCTCTCCGGTGGGTCCAACGTTCCTCTCATGGATTAACAGGCCATGTGAAGAAAAACACTCCTCTGCTGCCACTTCCAGCAATGTCGTCTCTCTACTTCCTCCCCTATGAAGTCTTGTTTCAGTTGGCTTCTAGCAGCTTAGAAACGTCTATTGTGTTTTTACAATAGGGGACTGCTAGGATTCCTGTACAATTGAAACTAATAGGAAACAATACGATTTCAGTGCCTCAGTTGCGAGTTTTGATTAATAATTTCTCCACAATGTCTACAGCTACAGAGTTGAATGAATGGTTTGCTCTAAAGCATGGGTGTCCAACCTTTTGGCTTCTCTGGGCCACATTGAATGTAGAGAAATTTTCTCGGGCCGCATATAAAATATATACTATAGTTAAGGTATATAAGTAATAAAACGCCGCCGTGCCCTTCCCGCGCCGCCACGCCCCCCGCACTAATTTAACACAACTAGAGGATGATGAAATGAAATGGAATCAGTATACAGAGGTTTACTTCTTCTGAGAGCTGATAAAGGAACACTCTAACCACCATGACCACTTCAGTGATTTGAAGTGGTCATGGTGATAGGAGTCAAACACTGCACATGCTCCCCTCCCCTCTGAGGCAGCCTCTGCCTATCTTTAGTTGGAAGCTGCTGTGGCCGTGCCCCCGACCAGACTTCCTTCCTCCCCAGCAAAAAAAGTTGTCAGGGGGCAGTGGGCCGCATTGCCTGCCGTTCTGGGCCGCATTGCCTGCCGTTCTGGGCCGCATGCGGCCCTCGGGCTGCAGGTTGGACATGCCTGCTCTAAAGTGATTTTCCTGCTTGTTCAGAATATGTAGATACGTTAATGTGTTTAGTCTGGACGCAGATTTATCTGAAATGCTTCCTTGTGGCCAGCCTTGCTGCTTTTGTCCCATCCTTCAAGTGGTCCTAAAGCCTTTTTTTTTTTTCTGCCTAAAATAGCAAACATGTTATACTTACCTGCTCTGTGAAATGGTATTGCACAGAGTTGCCCCAAAACCTCCTCCACCAGCACTCTAGCTAACTCCTCTTCTGTGTCAACCCAATAGCAAGTGCTTTCTATGGGGGGCAGATGTTCAGGCTCATTCCCTAGCCGGGCTGTGCATGTCTATTTATACGCACATCCCAGCTCGGCCCCACCCCTTGCTACCTGCTCAGTGACTTTGATTGACAGCAACAGGAGCCAGTGGCACCCAATGCTGCCTGTCAGCCCCTGTGTGGAGTGGGGAGATAAAACTGCAGCCAGACACAGCGCTGAATCAATCCAGGTGTGAGGTAAGTGTTTAGAGGAGGAGGGGGCACAGCAAGTGCTAAAGCGTTTTTTACCCCAATGCAGGAAACGCATTAAGATAAAAAAACATTTTAGCTTTAGAACCAATTTTACTATTGACTTCAGGTTTATGCCTAGGCTCACCTCTAAGAAGTCCCTGACTGGCAAAACAAGCATATAAGGGCAAAGCTCCCAACTGTCCCTCATTTGAAATTACTGTCCATCTTTTGAGACCAGATCCCTGTCCTTTGTGCAGCCTCAGTTGTCCCTCTTTTTGGTCTGATGTGTACAACTCTTTAAAAAAATGTACTATTTCACTACCAAAAGTGTTATGGTGTATGAAGCATTTTATCCAACCTCTATATTATTGCATTTGTTATTTTGAAAAGCCAATAAAAAGGAAAACTAGTGCTAAAAGAGTGGCTAAAGCCTAGCACACACTAGCCGGCTGAATGAAAAAAAAAACTGAGGAGCTCTTTTTACTTACTATGCGGTGTTAGTACTGCAATCTCCCCGCTGAGCTATTGTGTACTGATAGGGGGGACTACCAGAATACATGGTCAGCCATTGGCTGGCAGCACTGATCAGATGCTGACTGGAGTTTGGTTTTCCAGCATGGCCGTTCGACAGAAGCCAGCCGTTCTGTCTGACAGGCTGATGTACACAAATGCCAAATGTTGGCCGGTTTCAACAGGCTGATATTCTGCTCATCTGTAACAGGCTTTAGTCAATCATTTGCTGCATATTTGATCTTTGTGCCCTTGTAATTGGGGCCATGGGAGGGACGTGTTCTTTTGCCTACATACTGTGTCCTAAAGAAGTCTCTTTTTATCATTTCAGGAAGTTGGGAGGTACAGCATCTAAGTTGGGTTGGTTACAGCACCTAATTTAGTTAAAGTGGAGCTCCACCCAAAAGGGGAATCTCCGCTTGTCTGCCTCCTCTCCCCCTCCATTTCCACATTTGGCACTTATTGGGGGGGAGGGGCGGATACATGCTTTTGACAGGTACCCGCTCCAACTTCCAGGTAAGATCGCTGCACGGCAAGCTGGCCCCTCCTCCATCCCCTCGCTGCCATATGGGACCTGTGTGTGTCCCCTAGAAGATGACGGGACCATTCAGAAAGCGGCACAGCCGCGGAGAAATGACATTCCCATAACCCATTCACAAAGCGCTTTGTGCATGCACAGTAGGGAAGCAGCTGTGAAGCTGCAAGGCTTCACTGCCGGTTTCCCTTAGTCAAGAAGGCAGCGGCAGCACCTGATAGCAGATAAAAAAATTGGCTCGGGTGAGGACACCACTGGTTTTCTGGACAGGAAAGTACCCTAATATTAAAACAAAGCTACACCGAAAAGGGGAAGCTCAGTGTGTTTGCACCCTCCACTGCCACATTTGACACTTTTTGGGGGGGATCGGGTACCTGGTTTTGACAGGTGCCCCTTTACTAATTCCGGGGTAAGATTGCAGCACGGCGATATATGACATATCCTGCTCCCCCCCTTTCCCCTGCTGCCTTCTGGGACCTGTGTGTGCCCCAGAAGATGGCAGGACCATTCAGAAAAAGCTGCGTGACTCACGCATGCGCAGTAGGAAACTGGCTGTGAAGCCTGAAGGCTTCACTGCCCGTTTCCCTTACTTGCAATGCTGGGGCCTGCACCCGAAGCCGACGGATGAATCTGCTTGGGATGGTGACATTGCAGACTCCCTGGATGGGTAAGTGTCCTTATATTAAAAGTCAGCAGCTACAGTGTTTGTAGCTGTTGACTTTTTGCATTTTTTTTTTTTCCAGACGAAACTCTGCTTTAGGAGTCAGCAACTACAGTATTTGTAGTTGCTGACTTTTAATTTCTTCTGAAGGAGCCTGGACCTTCTCTTTAACTCCTATGAGACTTGATTTATTTTCAAGTTCAAAGCCATTAATGCTTGAAACTACTGGACCACCCTATATATCAGCCTAAACTGGTTTGAAAACAATAATTTACTTTTACGTAAATTTGAAACAGTATAAATGTGGTAGACACATGAAAAAAAAATCTTTCAGGTACACAATACTATAATATTGGAGGTTTATACCATCACTGTAAATCAAGGCTCTTATTTTTTACTTGCATAATTTTTGTCTTTCCAGCACAAAGCTCTGGAACCTCAGAATGAAAGTGGCCCGCTTACTGACCGTACTGACTCCAGATCTGAATTGTGGAAACTTAAGCTGTGATGTTGATGCAGTTGATGGCATTTTACAGCAAGTGCTGAAGGAAACAGAAATAAGGCAATGAGTAATTCTATTGTACACCATTGCAGCGCTGCTTGTATGACTTGAAGTACGATAACTTTATTCACAATGATCAGTAGAAATATAAAATTTGAGAATTTGTTTTTTTAATATATACAGTACTATATAGAGATTTGAAAATGTTGGGCTGTTATTTTTATTGATAAACCACAACTGAACATTTAGTTTAATTCAGGTAAATACATTTCATGCGTTAAAACAAAAGGTTTGCAAAGACTTTCAGTTTTTTTTCTTTAAACAATTGCCACAGTCTGAGATGGAAAAACCTCCTGCCAGCGTGCTGCAGAGTGGCAATCTCAATCTCAGTGTGGAAGCAGTGATCTCTTTGCAGAGGTCTGACACTTATCCCCTCTCCGGATGAGTAAAGCTGGCCATACATTATACAAATTTGCTTATTCAATTTCCTTTGGATTTACCTTCAACTAAGTAGTGCAAGGGCCTGCCTGATTGCATACAAATTGAAATTGTTTAGGTTTGTCCTCATATTATAATAAGGTTTTGGTAAATCTAAAGGAGAATTGTACAAGGAAATAATACAATGTATGGCCAGTCTTAGAGCAAGAGCTCCTCAATCAGCGGGAAGCATGAGCTTTGCTGATTACAGGGCCAGAGGTCTGACTCAACCGGGCCTCTGTAGTGAGACCCCTACTTTCCTTATGCTGTAACTGCTTTAGAAAGAAAACTGTAAGGCTCCGTTTACACTAGTGCAATTTCTGATGCGACTTAAGTCGCATAGAATTGCATGACAATGGAAATTACATTGTTTTCAATTATGCCTGTTCACATCAATACAACTCTCCATGGCACGATTTTGTAAAAGCTTTCTGTACTACTTTTTAACGTGCAAATTTTAGATAAAGTTTGTTTAATCTTGCACACCATAAATTGTTTCCATAATATGATTATTTCCTGGCCATTTGAAAAATTTCTCTGCCTAAAAATTATATATTCCCGAAAGCCCCGGGTATCTTCCTCATAAATTTTAATAGCTTGGCTTGGAGGGGGACAATCTTGCTTTTTGTAATGGCTGCCAAATAATTCCCAGCAGCTTTTATAAAGTCCATAGCTGGGACCCGCTGTTCTCTGTGTGACAGCAGCAATCTCTGTGCTGCGGTCCAACATAGCCCCTGGTGACTCACAGCTAGTGCCAGGCAATCAGCAGTGAGTGTGAGCTTTGCTAAATGCCAAGCTCTATCTGTGAGTCACCAGGGGGCATGTTGGACCATAGCCAAGAGAGCAGCAGGTCCTGTCTGCGGCTTCCTGCCCAGCTATAGACTTTACAGCTGCTGCTACTCTCCTACTATGGGCAAAGTACAAGTTTAAAAATAAAATAAAATAAGTGCGCTCTACCTGTGTTATGTGTGAATTTCAAATTACACACCACAACATAAATGTGTACACAAAAATACGATCAATGTAACAAATGATACATGTGGCCACTTAATTTATCATATATGGCTAAAAGCAGGTATAAATAAATATAAGTGTAATAGTCTCTCAAGAAAAATGTGATTCAGGTGATCCCTTCACATAAAGTGCTGAATAAGGTCCGTAATGAAGACACTCCTTATACATAAATGCACAGATGTCCCGGGAAAAAAAATCCTCAAACAAATATATCAGGTAATTCCTTCTCAAACGAAATGCAAACGTGAATCCCAGTGAAAAAGAAAAGTTTCAAACACTTCAACTCCACCAAAGGTTAGGATTGGACATACGCTGTAGGTGGCTCCTTACCAGATCTGCAGCAATACAATGCAGACAGTGTGGTTCAAAAGCCCTTGACCATCACAGTGGATTATCCCCTCCTCCCCGTGTAACACCTCGTGCTTGTGGACAAATAAATAAATTGCCTCCTTAAAGCGAAGTTCCGGCCTCAAAATCGACTTTACACCATCCGCTTGCTGTATTGTAGCTGAAAAAGAATTGGATAATTCAAATTTTTTTTTTGATTTACTTACCTTGTTATTAAAGAAAATATACTTGCCTTCCTTCCTCTTCCTCCCTCTTTAGCCGCAGCCTGCGCCATCTTTTCCTGCTTGCATTGACTCCTGGGAGCCAAACGTCATCGCTTCCAGGAGTCAATGCGCCTGCACCGGCCCTGCTCGTCACTTCCGGTGCAGGCACGTTATTTCCCAGAATCTGTGCAGGGATGACGCGCCTGCACTGGAAGTAATGACCAGGGCCAGTGCAGGGCATTCTGGGACTCCGACCTTACCGAAGAGGACGCCCTGGCTTCAGCTGCCCACACCTGAGATGGCAGCGCTGGACAAGACATTTTTAAGGTATTTCTTCTAAAAGGTAAGTGAAACCAGGGACAGTTCAGAGGCTATCATTGCTCAAATGCACTAGCCCTGACGGGGTATTTTTATCAAAAAAAAATTTTTTTGAGGCCAGAGCTCCACTTTAACAACTCAAAGATAGGATAGGCACAAATATACACATTCCATCTGTGTGTTTTCTGGGCTGCGTTTCCCATTCCCATAGGTGTATCCACAGAACCAGCACTATGCAGTTCAAACCCTTCCTTGGCTCCAGACTCCACAGTTAGGAAATTAATCCTCCCAATGGAGGTGTCCCAAAAATGAAGGAAATAAGACCTGAGTGATCGCTGAGTGTCTCCAGGGACCTTTCGATGATGCAGTCAGGACTTCTTACACTCTTTAGTTCTTAGAGTTTAAGTGCAGCCACCTTTTCCATTGGTTAGCACACTCATTTACTTTTATTAACAGTACAAGTTTGTTTTAAAGATACAAGAATTAGTGATAGATATTTTTTGAAATGTATAAAATCAGACTTTTGGTGTCCTTTGACTCTGGGGATAAAACAATCTGCCCGCATTATATGTGTCTTTAAAGATTTATTTTAAAGTGACACTAAATGCTCCTATTTTTTTCCCTAAAATAAAAAAAAAAAAAAAAAAAAGGTTTTACGCTTACCTGATCTTCTGGAGTCCCCCGCCAGTGTTTTTTCACTCCATCTCTCCTGCATTAGATCCCATAGCAAGCCGTGTGCTATGAGAGCACATGTGCAGGCACGCTTCTGTGGTGGGCTGTACGCAGCCATAGACACACGCAGCACTGCTCAGCAACATCCTGCTCCCTTCACACTGGATTTGACTAACAGCAACAGGAGCCAATGTCTGCCGCTGCTTTCAGTCTGTTCTGTGAGAGCAGAAAGAGAGACCAGCGCTGCTCCAGATGGGCACATCTCTGGCTGGAGGGCATACTCAGGTAAGTATTTAGGGAGCAGGGAGGAACAGGCAGTGGGATTTTTTTTTTTTTACCTTAAAGCGGAAGTACACTGAATACAAGCATCACAAACCAATAACACTATTTAATTCATTTTTTAATATTTAAAGCAAACTCATCCATCCACCCATGTCCCCATGCTTTATTTTGATAATTCACTTTGAAAAACACACCCTAACATTTCTGGCTGTGGCCATCTTGAGTAAGGGCAGATGACTCATTTAGCATTTACTTTCTGGAATCCATTCTCCCTTAGCTCATGCTTGCAGGCAGGAGGTTGTGCTTAGTTTAAAAAAAGCCCTCCTCACTTCCCCTACTGAAGACTCCTGTAATGTACTATTAGTTTTTTTTGCATCAGCTCCGGTCGGAGCCATTGTACTTATCATGCAAGGTTAGTTCAGCAATCTCCCCCACTGAGCGCCCCCACACACCAGAACACTCCGATCTGCCATTGGCTGAGAGCACTGATCAGGAGTTGGTCAGATGCTGGTTTTCCAGCATGCGCGTCTGACAAAAGCCAGCCAAATGGCCGGCTTCTGGCGGGCAGACCGCATACACATGGGCTGAATGTTGGCCGTTTTTTTTTTTTAACTGGCTGTTGTCTCCCAACATTCGGCCCGTGTGTACTAGGCTTAAGTAACTAAAGAAATGTAAAAAAAAAAAAAAAAAAAACTTTGAAACAAATATAATATATATATATATATATATATATATATATATATATATAATATCTATTACCTATTGTTACCAGCATAAGGATTTAAATTGAGAGGGAAGTTCCATTTTAATGCAGCCATTGGCTGAGAACGCTGATCGGGAGTCGGTCGGATGCTGGTTTTCCAGCATGCACATCTGACAGAATCCGGCCAAATGTTAAGTTCCATTTTAATGCAGCTAATGCATTAAGTAAAAAAAAACCTTTTTAACCCTATTTTCTGTATTGTTATCAGCACTGTATAATACAAATGTAAATATAATTTTTCTTTAATAGACTTTTATTAGAATTTACTGGTAAGAAAATAAAAAATAACAAACCATAAAGGTACAATGCCTAGGAGATCATAGGAAACGATTACAGAAAATTGTACATAGAGATCTCAGCATATAATACAGTTTTCTTACAAAGGTATCACTGTATCCTATGTAGGGGTATCACTGTATTCTATGTAGCGCTAATCTGTAGCATTCCTTGTGTCCTATCAAATATTACTGAGGGTGTAAACATAAAATGAGTACATTAAATTCAGGAGTGCTAAAATGGTGGTTACAGGGCATGAGAGGCAACAGTAGAAATGAAAGATATGGCCAGGGTGTGTACTGTCCAACAGAAGCATTCATTCAATTTGTATACAAATGAAATTCTGTACCCATTTCGTAGGTGGGAGGAATAAAGTAAAGCCTGGTACACAATATCAGGTTTTTTTTTTTGTTCAACCCTAAAAAAAACTGACAGCGAAGGTTGGAGCCACTGTACTAGCAAACCAATATTAGTACAGGCATCTCCCCTGCTGAGCTTTTGGGTTCTGACAGGGGAGGTTACGGCCCCCCACCAGAACACTCCAGTCAGTGCTCTCAGCCATTGGTTTTTCAGCATGTTCGTCCGACAGAAGCCGGCTATACACACATGCCAAAGGTCGGCCAGTTTTTATTGAACCGGCAGATGCCGCCGGCATTCGGCCTGTGTGTACTAGGCTTGGTTGTCATTTGGGCTTTAAGGTACCATCCTCTGTTTTTTTTTTATTTAGAGGGAGCTATTATCGGATTCTTAAGCTGACCACAGATGAGTTGTAATTCAGCCAGTTCAGCAGGAATCAGTCAAACTTCAGTCCATGTGTGGCCATACCTATTCAACAGAAATGCGACATTAGATTTGTGAAATGCGTAGAATAAATAGAGACAAGATCGGGGGCAGAAGGCCTTTATATTGTATAAAGAGAGTTGCCTTGCAGGGATCTGGGTTAATAGTGTGATTCTGCAAACCTGGACATGCGCTTGGTACATGGGGTCGAAGCCCACTTGACATTTCCCTATGTAGGCTGCATATCATTATTATTATTATTATACATGATTTATATAGCGCCAACAGTTTGCGAAACGCTTTACAATGTGAAGGAAGACAATACAGTTACAATACAGTTCAAAACAGGAGGAACTAGAGGGCCCTGCTCGTTAGAGCTTACAATCTAGAAGGGAGGGTCAAGTGAAACAAAAGGCAATAACCGTGGGGGATGGGTTGATGGAGAAAATGGAGGTACATTTGTTAGGTGTTGGTAGGATAGGCTTCTCTAAAAAGGAGGGTTTTCAGAGATCGCCTAAAAGCTAATCGAGTAGGAGATAATCGGACAGGTAAGGGTAAGGAGTTCCATAGGATTGGAGAGGCTCTGGAAAAGTCCTGGAGGCGAGCATGGTAGGGGGGGACGAGGGGGCTAGAGAGCAGGAGGTTTTGAGAGGAAGGAAGAGAGCGATTAGGTTGGTATTTTGAGACTAAGCTAGTGATGTAGCAAGGGGCTAAGCTGTGGATTGCTTTGTAAGATTTTGTAAGTATTTAGAAAATTCGTTGGGTGAGCGGAAGCCAGTGGAGGGCTTGACAGAGAGGAGAAGCGGACACTGAGCGATTGGTAAAGTGGATGAGTCTGGCGGCAGCATTCATGATGGATTGAAGGGGGCATAACCTGTGTAGAGGTATGCCAACGAGAAGGGAATTGCAGTAGTCGAGGCGCGAGATGACCAGGGAGTGAACAAGGAGTTTTCGTGTGTCTTTCTGTTCAGAAAGGGGCGTATTTTGGAGATGTTGCGGAGGCTGAGGCGGCAAGATTTGGACAGCAATTGGATGTGGGGTTTGAAGGAGAGTTCAGAGTCCAGGACAACACCTAAGACCTTGGCATGCGGGGATGGGCTGATAGTAATGCCATCGATATTGACGGAGAAATCAAGGGAAGGGGCACGTGGTGGAGGAAAAATTACAAGCTTGGTTTTGGATGGATTGAGTTTGAGGAAGTGGTGAGACATCCAGACCGACATATCTGATAGTAAATTAGTGATACCTGAGGAGACTGAGGGATAGAGCTGAGCCCAACAGAGAAGGGAAGAGGAGAGGAGGAAGTAGAATTGTACATAACGTTAAAGGTGCGGTTGTATAAGTAGGAAGATAACAAGTGAAGAGTACAGTCACGGAGACCAAAGGCATGGAGTTTTTTGAGGAGGAAGGGATGGTCAAACGTATCAAAGGCAGCAGAAAGGTCCAGAAGTAGGAGTACAGAATAGTGTCCATTGGTTTTGGCCGTTAGTAGATCGTTTGTCAGTTTTAGGAGAGCAGTTTCAGTGGAGTGTTGAGGCCGAAATCCAGACTGAAGGGGATCAAGCAGGCTATTCTGGGCAAGGTGGTCGCACAGTCGGTTGTAGACTAGACGTTCAAGGAGTTTGGATGAAAAGGGGAGCAAGGAAATAGGGCGTAGGTTGTTCAGATCGGTTGGGTCCAGTGAGGACTTTTTAAGTATGGGGCTGACTAGTGCATGTTTTAGAGAGTTGGGGAAGATGCCAGAAGAGAGGGAGAGATTGAGTTTAGTCTGGTAACAAGAATCTTTGTTAAGACTTTCATATTCATATTAGAGATATCGGTCTGAAGTTAAACCACTGGAAGGTGCCAACTTTGGGATTGGATATCACACAAATTGATGCAGTTAAGGACCAGCGACTGAATGCCCCACCTTGCCTAACAACAAATAATTCTTATAATAAGAGGCTAAGAAATCATCTGGTCCCTTTACTGACTTCTGAAGCAAAACTATGTACACTTGCTGCATTGTAATGCTTGTTAATTGTTCTGCCCCTTTGTTCATTGTATAACTACATTTTCAGTTATAAAACCTCAAAAAATAATTGAAACTGAAATCATTTGGTCCCGCTTTTTTGTTTGGCTTATGTGTCCTTATGGCCAGTTGTATTTTTAGGGCTTTGTTTGGCTTCCTAAATAATTCTCTTTTAGAATCAGAGGAAGATCTAGGTGGGCAAAAAAATCAGCATATAGTTTGGATAACTAACTGGTGGTAAAAAATGTCTAAAATTGTAATAGGGTTGCAAGCGTAAGCGCCAGGATTTGTATGAAGCTGAAGGGTTTGTAAGTTGGATAATGGAGCCTAGTAGCTAATAGGGAGGCTTGTATGTCACTTTTCAAGTAGAATTTTTGGGCTTTTCTGGCTAATTGTCTCTTGCTTGTTCCATTAAAAGAAGATTGATGTTCTGTCTTGCACATTCCATTTTTTGTTTTAATTTAGGGTTGATGGTTCAGTTTTATATGACTTGCAGGACTGGAAATGTTGTTCTAATTGTCATGTAAAGATGTGACATTCTTTCACTTTTAGGATGTGAAGTCAATTAAATGAGTCCCCCCAAATAATTGGTTTGTAGACTTCCCGTACCATAGAGGGTGAGATATTTGGATTATAGTTATTAGCTATATATTCTTGGATATATTATTGTATAATAAAACAGGTGGATGCATCTTTTATTAAGAAAACATACAGGGTCCTCATGTTTTCCTCATGCCTGGGAGAAACATAGGACAAAACTGAGCATATGGTATTAAACTGAGCCTTTACAGTTCTCTGCTGATGATGTATCATTAAAACAACAGATATGGGGGACCATGGGGGCTCTTACACTCCTCTACCTTGCAGGTTTTACTTGCATACCGTTGTTACCAAATACTTACTTATTTTTGTTCTTATTCCTACACATTCCTGTGTTGTAGAACCAATTGTTTTAATGAAAATGTTAATAAAGATATGTTCAACTTAAAACAACAGATATGGTAATGAAAGACTCTAGAAGTCTGTAGCAGAGGATGCATGTCGCAGGGAGAAGAGTCAACCAGAGCAACCAAAGTCACATGTGGCGCTACTGACCGATAAAGATCCCAAGTAGACGTCTGGAGGTCTAATGGTTGTAAATATAACCCTGGTAATGGTAAAATATAACATTTATTCAAGGTGAGGTAAGCTAGCAAAGAAAGAAGAAAAATTTTCCAAAGGCACTAAGAAAAGCACAGTGCAGTATAGGGTGCCTACCATGATCCATAGGCTTCACGTTGTAGACATAAGTTCTAATGACTATATTCATCCCAAACATCAAACTCTATATGGGCAATATTTTAGCAATACATGAAAATCGACCTTTAATCGCCCAGTCCATGACCCTACATACTCATTTTCACTTTTGGCAGGAGGCTTGAAAGTTGATGCCAAAATGATTGGTCTACATCCATAAGGCTCAGATTAGTCAGCCTAAAACAAGCTTCTTTTTTTGCATAATCAGTTTTTATTGATTTCAAACATATACAGTATTTTACAGCTATAAAGGGTGCAGCGCCTTAATATACCAACAGCAAATTAAGTAATCAAGTAGATAATTAAATTCAAACATCCCCTTTAAATTATGTGCATAAAAAAGTGAAAGTGAAAATCACACACCAAAAAATGCATAAATAAATTAAAAAGTCCTTTAACTCCAGAAATGTATTGCTTCCACCATCCAAAAAAGAGAACACCACATGCAACTGTGGGTAAGACTCCACTCACCATCTCACTAGCTGACAATGCAGCAAGTCACATTTTGGGAATCGACAGCTTCCACTTTATGGACGTCCAGCTCCATCCATCCACCTTAGGCTCTCTGACTGTAGCAGCAGCAGTCCACTGGGGGAGATTTGGAAAAGGCCACAATGCCACTAGATGGAAAAGAAGCGCTCACGCAAGGAGCCAAATACCAAAACAGGCCATATATATAGTGTAGTAATTTATTACTGATGCATAAGAATCATAAAAAATCTATTAAAATAATACAGATGACAAGTAGTAAAATTGTATACAGCAGTGCACTTACTCAGATGGCCACCAGTTTCAAAACCAGACATGGCGACATGATGTCATCGTATAGCTACACCCCCCGAATGCGTTTCATGCCAATGCACATCTTCAGGGGACGAACATCTTCACTAGCGTAGATAGTCCCCACTTATAGGGGTTGTGGTGATGATTCAAAATGTCCAGGCATGGTTTAAAAGCACGATGCATACAAATGGTAAGGGGTGCAAAGTCAGTAAATAGCTGGCAGTTGTTACCTTGGAAAGAACAGTGCTTGGAAAGATTTCTCCCATGCTAGCTGTAGAAGACGTTTTTTAGATCTGTATTAACCACTTTACGACCGCCCGTCGCAGTTATACTGCGGCAGGCAGCCACTCCTGTGCAAACCGCTATACGTCGGTCGCGCGCAGGCAGCTAGGGGGCAAGCGCACGCTGCCGGAGGCGCGCTCCTGCCCCTACTCGTCAGCGGGGAAGCCGATGCACGGGGCAGGCGGCTCTGATTGCTGCCTGACACCTGCGATCGTTCCCCGCTGAGAGAGCAGAACGATCAGCTGTTGTAAACACAGCTGACCTTTCTTCTCCCTGGAATGATCACAGAGCGCCTGTGATCCTTCTATATAGGAACATAGGTGTCTGTGATCATTTCACAAGCCACGCCCCTAGGTACACATTTAATCCCTTGATCACCCACAGTGTTAACCCCTTCCCTGCCAGTGTCATTATTACAGTAACAGTGCATATTTTTAGCACTGATTACTGTAGTAATGTCACTGGTCCCCCCAAAAGTATAAAAAATGTCAGTCAGGGGTCCAAAATGTCGCAGTCCCGTTAAAAAACGCAGATCGCCCGCATTACTAGTAAAAAATAAAACACTATACATTTAACCCCTTGATCACCCACAGTGTTAACCCCTTCCCTGCCAGTGTCATTATTACAGTAACAGTGCATATTTTTAGCACTGATTACTGTAGTAATGTCACTGGTCCCCCCAAAAGTGTAAAAAATGTCAGTCAGGGGTCCGATACGTCCGCCCAAAATGTCGCAGTCCCGTTAAAAAACGCAGATCGCCCGCATTACTAGTAAAAAAAAAAAAAACAATAAAAAGGACAAATCTTTCCCGTAGTTAGTAGACACGATAACTTTTGTGCAAACCAATCAAAATACGCTTATGATTTTTTTTTTTTTTTTACCAGAAATATTTAGCAGAAAACAAATTGGCCTAAAATGTAAAAAAAAAAATAGATTTTTTAAATTTTTTGGGGGAATGTTATATAGCAGAATGTGAAAAATATTGTTTTTTTGTTTTTTTTTCTGAATTGTCGCTCTTTTTTTGTTTATAGTGCAAAAAAACTAAAAATCACACAGGTGATCAAATACCACCAAAAGAAAGCTCTATTTGTGGGAAAAAAAGGACATCAATTTTATTTAAGTACAGCGTTTCACAACCGCGCTATTGTCCGTTAAAGTAATGCAGTGCCGAATCGCAAAATATGGCCTGGTCATTAAGGGGGTAAATCCTTCCGGTCCAGAAGTGGTTAAAGATGTTTCACTATGATGTCCCTCAGGGTTCCTGAGGGTCGTTTCTTGACCTGTGAGTGTCCAGTTAAAGAAGGGGAATTGACTGAATCATTAGAAAGAGGGTAGCTTTACCTTGAATTTAATTAAACAGGTGCAAGGTGGAATTAGCAATGCAAACCGGGTCAAATTTACAAAAGGGTGTGCTTGCAGTACAGAATAATGTTGAACCGAATATGTAGCTGTACAAATAGGAGCTCATAAGAGAAATGTTTCTGCGATTTAATAGGGATACTAGGTTTTAATTCAGTACAGTTTCTATCCATCTCCATAGCCACAGATACTAGACAACGACCACTATTTCAATGAACAGTATAGCACAAAAAGCAACTACTTGCTCTTACCCTCTGCAGCAGTATTTCTCACTGTGAAATCCTGCGTCAAGGCAAACACCTGGTGGTAACTCTGGGCTGGCACCATAGGTGATCAGCTGGAGAAATCCCAGAGATGGTACCACAGGTGGGCGGCTAGAAAAGCAGGGCCACCCCACTTGAAGCGCGCTACACTTGTAGCAATTGAAGCAGTGGGAGGCCGATCAGCTGCGCCGACTCCCACGCAAGGCCCTCAATGATGGGTTTTAAAGTAGATTTTTTGCTTCCCACGAGTGCCAAAGTCTGCCATCTTCGATTCCTGCGTGTTAGTAGAAGGTATAGTGCTTTGGTGCAACAAGAGGAATTATATAATTTTTAGTTAGATTAATTGATATATTGCAAATATAAAGTTTGTGTTTTCCTCTCGTTCAGCTTTAATTCTTTAAAGCTTTATGCACAATCTGCTTTGCTCGCCGATATACAGGGAGCCCATTTTTACGTTACCACTGTGCCCTTTGTTGTTGTACATTAAAAAAACAGAAGCAGATAGAAAGGAATTTTAACAGACAGTCCTGAAAAGTTTCGTTTTCATCTCCGAGATCTGCAGAATAGCAGACAGAACTGTATAAAAATAGCAAAACCGATGGTAAAAGAACAAGTGTTTTAGTGGAAGGGTTGTAATGTTAGAGGGTTCCTCCTCTACAGAAGCCATATCTGACAAACCTTTCCACTGTTAAAGCGCCTTTGAAAAAAGGGAAGCTTTGAAATGTTACCCATGTGCACAGGGTGAACATTAACCACTTCAGCTCCAGGAGGTTTACCCACCTTAATGACCAGGCCATTTTTTGCTATACGGCACTGCATTACTTTAACTGACAATTGCGCGGTTGTGGATGCTGTACCCAAATATAATTTATGTCCTTTTTTTCCACAAATATAGTATTTGTAAATATTTAAATTGTCTGGTGAATAAATTCCCCGGAAAGCTTTCTGTGTGATCAGATGAAAAGATTTAGGATATTAAAGCATAACTGCAGTGAGAACCACGAACCAAAAACAACATTTAATTAATTTTTATTATTCAAATCAAACTCCCCCACCCATATCTCCATGCTTTATTTTGCTGAGAAATCGCTTTTAAAAACATGCCATAGCATTTCTTGCAATGACCATCTTGATTAGGGGAAGATGTTTCATGTAGCATTTACTTCCTGGAAGTGCACTTAGCTGAGAAAGCCCCTTCTTCTCTCTCAAATACTCCTTGTATGTTTGACATCATTTTACCGAGGCCTGGAAACCAAGTAGCAACTGAAGAAATATATAAAAAAAAAGGTTTCAAAAAAATAAATATAATGTACCTTCCTATCTGTTTACTAATGCTAGCAGCATAAATATTAAAATAGTCAATGTTGATTGAGAGAGTGGATTTTCTCCTAAATTAAATTGAAAACTTAAATCAAAGGAACCGAAGACAGTTGCAGTAGAGGCCTGGCAGAGCATCACCAGGGATAAAACCCAGCTTCTGGTGATGTCTATGCATTCCAGACTTTAGGCTGTAATTGACTGCAAAGGATTTGCAACCAAATATTAAAAAGGGAAAGTTTGATTTATGATTGTTAATCTGTCCCATTACTTTTGGTCCCTTAAAAAGTGGGAGGCACATATACAAACTGTTGTAATACCTACACCGTTCACCTGATTTGGATGTAAATACCCTCAAATTAAAGCTGAAAGTCTGCAGTTAAAGCACATCTTGTTTGTTTTATTTCAAATCCATTGTGGTGGTGTATAGAGCCAAAAAGATTAGAATGTGTTGATGTCCCAATATTTATGGACCTGACTCTATATATATATATATATATATATATATATATATATATATATATATATATATATATATATATATAATTTTTTTTTTTTTTTTTTTTAGCAGGGACCCTAGGGAATAAAACGTTGATTGTTGTAATTTTTTATACCATATGGTGTTTCCACAGTTTTTTGAGAAAAATGCACTTTCATGAATTATAAAAAAAAACAATATATACCCCAATTTTTTTTATGAAAGATGAAAAATTATGTTACACCAAGTAAAAAGATACCCAACATGTCACGCTTTAAAATTGCGCACGCTTGTGGAATGGCAACTACGCTACTTAAAAATCTCCATAAGGAATGTTTTAAAAACTTTTACAGGTTACCTGTTTAGAGTTATAGAAGAGGCCTAGCACTAGAATTATTGCTCTCGCTCTAATGTTCACGGCAATACCTCACATGTGTGGTGCGAACACCGTTTACATATGCATGCGTGACTTATGTATGTGTTTGCTCCTGCGCTCGAACACAGAGGGATGGGGTGCTTTAAATTTTTTTTTCTCTATCTTTCCTTTTCTCTATCGTTCATCGACAAATGCAGCTCTGCTTAATCATAGACTATAAGGGTTATGCTACTCCCACTAGGTGGAAAAAAAGGCTTGTCCACGCCTATAGGGGCTGTCCCAGCGGGCATAACCCCTCAGGCTCTGCTCTACTCAAACAGTTTTTTCTGCCTAGTGACAGGGTTAGGACCCAATTCCCTGCTGGGACTTCGGTCTTAGTTGTAACAGGGAAAGTTTGTAATTTTTTTTATTTTTCTAGTTAGTTCCTGAGGACCAAGATCTAGAGGAACTACAAGCAACAGCTGGCTGTGGTTTTCACACTGGATTATATAGATCCTTAAGGTCTCTCAGCCTGGCCTGCGAGCGTGAGAAGGTTATAGTCCGGTACTAGGCCTCGCCATGACAGTGCCCCGGTGTATGGGGACGAGCCTGCGAGTGGATCATCTCACCAGAAAGCAGATGACCTGGAACGCCCTGAGTCGCAGCCTCCCCTTGGCTAACAGCACCCCCATCCCGTGTGGGAGGTAATCTGTTTCGGAGTGTCGCCAGTCTGGTACCGCCGTATGGTAAGTAACATGTCCCCCAACTACCCTTGGAGGTCGCAGGGTGGGCATGGGCCCCTCCCTGGAATGGTCAGACCTTAGGCGCTCCCTCAGTTCCCTTGCACCCTTGAAACCTAACTGGCATACCCCTTGCTTCCCCCCCCCCCTGTGGGTTTTCACCATGGGGGGGGCAGTAATAATGCGGCCGGTTTTCGGCACATTTTTGCGGGGGTTGGATCGTCCGGAAGGGGGTCCGTGAATGAGGACCCTTAGTTGCCTTTTGTTCAGGGACCCCTTTTGGGGGTCCTGGAGACTGCGTGTGGGCCGCCATTTTGCCGTGGTTCATGACCTCTGTGTTCCCTTTAGTTATTAGTTTGTATGGGCAGCCATTTTCTGGAATTCTCCATTGAGAATGTATAGCAGCAAACTTCTTGTGGTCCTGAGGTGGGACTGGCATGCAGTACGTTTTTTTCTATGCTTGAGGCAGAAGTGCTTCCTCTTCCTGTTTCTTGTGTTACTTTCGTTTTGACACTGACCAGGACTGCACTTTTTTATCTGGAGCTGATAAAGTTCTGGGGGTCCCCTGTAGGTTTTCCTCTCCTGCTTTGCTATATTTAGACATTGCTCAGGTTTTTGGGGTTCGCAGTAATAACGGGGAGACCGCTTTTTTCGCGGTCTTAAAGGGACAGTGCACAAAATATTTTTTTGTTTGCAAAGGGAGTCCCAGGATAAAATATCACCTGCAAACCCCCTGGAAATACTAAGGGACCCTCCAGCTTGCAGTTGTAGCCAGAGATTGGGGTTTTTCTGCAAAGCCTGATGTCAAAAGTACAGTCGGTTTGTTCTGGTGCTTCTAGCCTCAAAAGTCCTACGTCCTCCCCTCCATCTGCAGGATCTTCAGATTCTGACACAGATATGGTTGCTGCAGACACCGACCACCCTGAGGGGTCAGTGTCTTCATATTCTGACGGTGAAGAGGACCTGTCCTCCTCCCCTGTCGCGCGAGAACGCGCCTTGATGGAAGATTTGATCGTTTCTGTGTGGGAAACTCTTAAAATGGCTGATGAACCCACGCAGGTGTCTTTTGGCTCCCGCAAATATCGCAAATCAGGTAAAGTATTCCCTTGTCCTGACTTGTTTCACTCTATTGTGGATGAACAATGGCCACGCATTAAAGTGGAGTTCCACCCTATTTTTATACTTACCTCCATCTTCTCGCTCCGGGTCACCTGAAAAAGAAATGGATAATCGCATATTTTTTTTTTTTTTACTTACCTCGTAGCGAAGAAAATATACTTACCTTACTTCCTTCTTCCTCCTTCCTCGGCCGCGGCCCGTCGTCACTTCCTGGCTCTGCAATGATTCCTGGGAGCTGGACGTCATAGCTCCCAGGAATCATTGCGCCTGCACCGGCCCCGACGTCAGTTCCGGGTCGCGCGCGTCATCCCCTTCTAAACAGCTTCTGGGCATGCCCAGAAGCTGTGGAGGGGTGACGCGCGCGACCCGGAAGTGACGTCGGGGCCGGCGCAGAGCATCGTGGGACCACAGAAGGCGGAAGAAGACGCCGAAGAGGACGCGCTGGCTTCAAGCTGCCCACATCTGAGATGGCAGCGCTGGACAAGACGTTTGCAAGGTAAGTATTTCGTCTTGCAGGTAAGTGCAACCCGGGACAGATCAGAGGCTAGCCATTGTGGAATGCACTAGCCCTGACTGTCCCGGGGGTATTAAAAAAAAAAAAAAAATCCAGGGTGGAACTCCGCTTTAAGCACATGCTGGTGGTGCCTAAGCGTTTTGCACGCCGTTTTCCCTTTGCGGATTCGGTGGATACCAGGTGGGCTGTACTACCAAAGGTGGATTACCCGGCGGCCAGGTTAAATAAATCGACTCTGGTGCCGGTGGAAGAGTCGCCGACCTTTTCGGATCCTGTGGATAGACGGGTGGAATCCTTATCCCACCATGTACATGTGGTGATGGGTCACATGTTAAAAGCTAATTTTGTGAATGTTCTCATAGCATACACTGCTACTGAATGAGTAAAGTTGCTGAAGAGTAACTTGGAAACGATACAGCTTCCCCCTGCGGTTCTGGAACTATTAGACCAGTTAGTCCAAGCCCTGGTGTTCATGTGTGCTATGTCCCTGGACTTGGCCTTATTGGAGGCCAGGACGTCAGCAGTGGGGGTTGCTATTAGAAGCCTGATATGGCTGAAATGCTGACCAGGCTTCTAAAAAGGCTGTTGCTGATCTCCCTTTTACGGGGGAGAAGCTATTTGGAGCCTCTCTGGACGAATTGATCAAAGGTAAGAGCACTAATCTGCCCCAATCCTCTAAAGGCAAGGCGCCGCTCTCTAGGTGGGGGGCCTTCCTTTACTGCTCATAAACATATTTTTTGTGCCTCGGGATCACAGGAAAAGGGTACACCATTTAGATCTTCGGGGGGGGGTCCAAGAAGCCATGGCCCGGTAAGTCCAAGGTGGCAAATCCGGACCCGCATACAAACCCTCGTCTGCATGTAGGGGCGCCCCACCCGAGTCTGGGGTGGGGGGAAGTCTATGATTCTTCCGGGAACCCCGGACTTCCTTGATCAGGACAAATTGGTTCACAAATTGATGCCAGTTCCAGCTTCGGAACGCTTTCAGGGGTTTTATTGAAACCTGTTTACTATTCCCAGAAAAGAAGGCAAGGTGCGCCCCATCCTAGATCTCAAAGCCCTGAACCGCTTTGTGCGGGTAAAGAGCTTTCGGATGGAGTCCATCTGTACGGTAGTGGCGTCTCTACATCAGGGAGATTTCTTAGCCTCCATAGATATCAAGGACGCATATCTACACATTCCTATCTACACTGGACACCAGGGTTTCTTCGCTTTGCGGCGCTCCCAGGGTGTTTACCAAGGTTCTTGTTCCAGTGTTAGCATTGCTGCGCCGAAGGGGGAGTGCGGTCCTGGAAAAACTGGAGGATCTCCTGTTGAGAGCGGACTCTCATTCGGTTCTGTTGGAGAATCTGGAGGTCACTGTCCGAACTCTACAAGAGTTTGGTTGGAACATCACTATCAAAAAATCTGCATTGACTCCGGTCCTGACTCTGGATTCAGCCTTGGTGAGGGTTTTCCACAATAAGCTGTCTTCCCTCAGAGTCATTGGCGACTCGCCTACGCGATTGTCTGGTTCGGGTTCAATCAGACAACACCACGGCTGTGGATTACATCAATCACCAGGGGGGCACCAGGAGTGTCCTGGCGGCCAAGGAGGTGGCCGAGATTCTGACATGGGCAGAAAGATTTGTTCCAGCCCTCTCTGCTGTACACATCCCAGGTGTGGAAAACTGGCAGTCGTCAGCTGTTGGATCAAGGTGAGTGGTCCCTACACCCGGAGGTGTTTCACCTACTATGTGTTCGATGGGGGGCCCCCAGGGTCGGTCTGTTTGCCTCCCGCCTCAACAAGAGCCAGGTCTCGAGATCCTCTGTCCGACGCCACAGACGCAGTGGTGACTCCTTGGGTGCAGTATCGGCTGATTTATGCATTTCCCTCGTTGAAACTTCTGCTGCGTCTTCTGCACAGGATAGAGGTGGAAAACATTCCGGTCATTCTGGTGGCTCCAGACTGACCTCCTTGGTCTTGGTATGCAGACCTCATGAGAGTGGCCACATGTACACCTTGGGGCTTCCTCTCAAGGAAGATCTGTTGTCTCAAGGTCCGATCTTCCACCCTGCTTTACAGTCGCTTGCTTTAACGGCATTGTAATGGTATCGTACACTGGATATCCTGCGCTGGGATACGAAAGCAACCATTTTGTGTTTCAGAGCTCAGCCATGACAGTAGAACCAAAAGGCCCCCATTCACCAGCCCCCACCCTCACCTCAATTAGCTTAGGAATGCTGGGCTTCCTGCAAGCCGACTTCAAAGCAACCCTTATCTTAGTAGCAAGACAGACATCCTAGCCGATATGTCTCTTCCTGGCCAGAGCTATGTCGTAATCTGAGCAAAGCCCAGGGTTGTATAACCGAGCATTCAAGAGCTCTTTTATTTGGACACAGTTACCCACAAATTCATAACTTTACACACAAACAAGATATGTCTCTAGAAAGTATATATTTGAATGCCAAATAAAATCCGATCGAATTAAGATCACACATGATCACGTTTGCTCCTATGGAAGACAAGCTAGCTGTCAGATGCCTTACGGGTCAGAGGCTATTAGGAGATACTCTGTGTTTCGTGTCTATGAAAATTGAATTCAATACTGCACAAGAATATATCAGTTTCAAGAATGTAACCGTTACATATTTCAAGATATGAATTCTGTTGTAAGATCTGTCTAAACAGGAGGTCCCTTAGCAGTTTATGAGCCTCCGGGGCCGCCCATGGCCCCAGTGTTTATTGGTCAAGGATGGTGACTCCCCCTACAGGTCAGAGAAAAAGAGAGGAGCTGATGGAGCTCTCAGTCTCATGTAACATCAAGGAAAGTAACATCTTTCCATTGGAGACCGATCACACATGTTCAGCTTCTGGAACTCTGATAATACAAGGACTTTTGAATGCAAGTATTTCCATTTCCAATTCTTTATCTATTCTTCTAAATTGCTGAATTGTGTCTCTTTGTAACCCATTTTTCTGTAAATATTTTTATTTGCACCATTTTTAATCTTTTTTATAATTAAACCTTATTTTGAAAAGTGTTAATTTTGTCTCTAAGCTCTTAACGCAAGCTAACCAAAGAACCTGCCTCTTGGAAGAGCTCTACTGTATAGAATAAATCCCCTGAACATTCCTGTCTGAGGTGACAGTGTGTGTTACAGATGATTATTCTAAAGTTATAATTGGTATTTCTAAAATTACGAGCGTCCGCTGGGCTCATCCTAACGTAGCAGTGGTGGCAGAGTAAAAGGTTAATTGCTTAATTAGCCCGGTGACAATCGCTCTCAGCCTGCTGGCATCTAGATTGTGGTCCCGTAAGCTGGACAATCTGTGTGCCGGGTGCAGCTGAGAGTGGCATTGTTACGCAAGTGACAGCAGGGTGTGAGATTGCCTGGTCTTTGGTCACGAGTTGGATGAGAAGGCCAGGGGTCTAATACCCGCCACCGTCATAAGCATGTCCGTTGAAAGTCAGGTGTTGAGAGATAAGGGTCTCTCTGAGTCTGTAATCCCCACTCTCTTGAAGGCTAGGTAGTCGACTTCTCAAACGATCTATCATCGCACGTGGAAATCGTACATTTCATGGTGCGAATAGCTGAAAGTGCACCCTCGCTTGTTTTCTATCGCCAGGGTTTTGGCTTTTCTACAAAAAGGGGTTGAACAGCAGTTGGCCTTGGGTACTATCAAATGCCAAGTATTTGGCTTTGGCTATCTATTTTCAATGCACGCCCTTATCCGGACGTTTAGCCATGCACGCCCTTATCCGGACGTTTATTCAAGGTGTGCGCCATTTGCTGCCTCAGCGGCAATCCCCGTTACCACCATGGGATCTCAATTTGGTGCTGTCTGTTCTTCAAAAGCCTACTTTTGAGAACATTCGGGAGATTTCGCTGCTTGCTTTGTCTCAGAAGGTTGCCTTCTTGGTAGCGATCACTTCTGCTCACAGAGTATCTGAATTGGCGGCGTTATCTTGCCGCTCACCTTACTGTATCTGTTGGTTCACAAAGATAAGGTGGTACTTCAACCTAATAAGTCGTTCCTTCCTAAGGTGGTTTCTGATTTTCATTTAAATGAATATATTGAACTGCCTTCCCTTTGCCCTAAACCTCAGCATCCTAAGGAGTATGCTTTATATTCTTTGGATGTGGTCCGGGCTATTAGGGTTTACTTAGAGACCACTGCGTCCTTCAAAAATCGGACGCTCTTTTTGTTCTTATGAATGGACCTCTTAAGGGATTGGCTTTGTCTGCTGCAACCATTTCTAGATGGATCAGACAAACGGTGGTACAGGCCTATTCGCTGAAGGGTCAGATTCCTCCTTTTCCAGTGAACGCGCATTCTACTAGAGCGCTGAGTGCCTCCTGGGCTTTTCGCCATCAGGCGTCGGTGCTACAAGTTTGCAAGGCGGCAACTTGGTCGTCTGTGCATAACTTTACAAAATTCTACAAGGTAGATGTGCTGGCATCAGCGGATGCTTCTTTTGGCCGCAAGGTTTTGCAGGCTGAAGAGAAAATCCAATTTTTTGGTTTCCCTTTGAGGGTTTGTTGTTTTGGGGAGCTCCTGTTGTTTCTGGTTCAGCTCTGTTTTACCTGGTTGGCTACATTTGGCCATTGGAGCATTCAGGTTTTTTTGTTCCTGTCTTGTTCCCACCCCATGTTTTTACTGCTTTGGGACATCCCTATAGTTCTTAGTTTCTCAACTCCGGTCCTCAGGGCACACTAACAGGCCAGGTTTGTAAGAAAACTGAAATACATCTCAGGTGAAATCATTTGCTGCTCAGTGATTGAAGTATTTTAGTCTGCATCTCCCCAAGGTAATACTTAGAATCTGGCCTGTTAGTGTGCCCTGAGGACCGGAGTTGAGAAACATTGCTATAGTTTATGATTAAGCAGAGCTGCGTCTGTAGATGAACGATAAAGAAAACTGGATTTTTGTAAGAACTTACCGTAAAATCCTTTTCTCTGAAGTTCATCGACAGACGCAGCACCCGCCCCTCTACTTTTGAGTTATGGGGTCTTTTTCTGTCACTGCTTGCAACACAACTGTTTGAGTAGAGCAGAGCCTGAGGGGTTATGCCTGCTGGGACAGCCCCTATAGGCGTGGACAAGCCTTTTTTTCCACCTAGTGCCTATCCCTAGTGGGAGGAGCATAACCCTATAGTCTATGATTAAGCAGAGCTGCGTCTGTCGATGAATTTCAGAGAAAAGGATTTTACGGTAAGTTCTTACAAAAATCCATTTTTTTTTAATTGTTTACTTCTGCGCTAGCCCAGAAGTGATGTCATGACATCGCTCGGTCCTCCAAGGCCATAGAGGCGATCAGAGACTATCTGGTTTCTACTCACCTCTGACCAACTGGCCACACCCTTGGATCGTTTCTCTGGCACACCGCAAAAAAATGGTGAGTGGTGGTAGGATTCCGCTTTTGCTTCCTCCTTCTTCTTCTGAAAGCGATCCAGCGGCTTATGAGCCTCTTGGACAACTTTCATGAGAAAGCCGGCCACCGGTAAAAAAAAAAAAAATACCGGGGTTATGGCTGATAGCTTAAGTCATAACCCTGGTAAACCACATGCGAACTGCAACATATATATATACGTATTGCGGTTAGAAAGTGGTTAAAGGTACAACACACAAAGCAATACAAACAGCCAAGCAAACAAACTGCCTCCTGCTACAGACAAATATTTTTAATTTTGACTCACCAGTCCAGAGCACCTACTGCCATTTTTTTGCACCCCAGTCCCTATGTTTTCCTGCATAGCTGAGTCGTTTAGCCTTTTTTCCACATCAGAGGTATGTTTTTTTGGCTGCAATCCTCCTATGAAGACTACTTCTAGCCAGATTTCTCCAGACAGTATGTATCTGGGTTTCACTGATTTCTGCCAGTTCTGTGCTGATGGCACTGTTGGAAATCTTCTGATGTCAAAGGAAAGTAAGCATGATGTGTCTTTCATCTGCTGCATTAAGTTTCCTTGGCCGACCACTGCGTCTACGGTCCTCAACATTGCCTGTTTCTTTGTGCTTCTTTGAAAGAGCTTGAACAGCACATCTTTAAACTCCAGTCTGCTTTGAATTTTTTGCCTGGCAGAGACCTTGCTAATGCAGTATAACAACAGTATCTCACAAAAGTGAGTACACCGCTCATATTTTTGTAAATATTGTATTATATCTTTTCATGTGACAACAGTGAAGAAATGACACTTTGCTACAATGTAAAGTAGTGAGTGTACAGCTTGTATAACAGTGTAAATTTGCTGTCCCCTCAAAATAACTCAACACACAGCCATTAATGTTTAAACTGCTGGCAACAAAAGTGAGTACACCCCTATGTGAAAATGTCCAAATTGGGCCCAATTTGCCATTTTCCCTCCCCGGTGTCATGTGACTCGCTAGTGTTACAAGGTCTCAGGTGTGAATGGGGAGCAGGTGTGTTAAGTTTGGTGTTATTGCTCTTACTCTCTCATACTGGTCACTGGAAGTTCAACATGGAACCTCATGCAAAGAACTCTCTGAGGATCTGGAAAAAAAAAATTGTTGCTCTACATAAAGCCACTGCCTTGCTAAAGAATCTGAGGGTAAAGGTGATGGACTGGCCAAGAATGTCTCCAGACTTAAATCCTATTGAGCATCTGTGGGGCATCCTCAAACATAAGGGGAGGAATGCAAGGTCTCTAACATCCACCAGCTCCGTGATGTCGTCATGGAGGAGTGGAAGAGGACTCCAGTGGCAACCTGTGAAGCTCTGGTGAACTCCATGCCCAAGAGGGTTAAGGCAGTGCTGGAAAATAATGGTGGCCACACAATATATTGACACCTTGGGCCCAATTTGGACATTTTCACTTAGGGCTGTACTCACTTTTGTTGCAGCGGTTTGGACATTAATAGCTGTGTGTTGAGTTATTTTGAGGGGACAGCAAATTTACACTGTTATAAAAGCTGCACACTCACTGCTTTACATTGTAGCAAAGTGTAATTTCTTCAGTGCTGTCACATGAAAAGATATAATAAAATATTTACAAAAATGTAATGGGTGTACTCACTTTTGTGAGATACTGTACCTGGTGTCTTGTTGCTGTGCTGAGTCTTGCCACAGTATATGATCTGTGACATAGAACTGTCTTTCACATCCTCACCTTAATAGCAGAGTTTGGCTGTTCCTCACCCAGTTTTAGGCTTTATGTACACTAGCTTACGCTGGCAGCTCCTAAACTTGAGTTCAGGAGCTTTTGTCATTTTTTTTGCCAAAGCTCCTAAACTCAATCCGTAAAAGCCTATGTGTCAATGTACAGATAGGTTTTTAGCAGAGTTTAGAAGTTGCCTCATTTTGGTGAGGTTCAACCTCTCTCTCCTGAACGCGGAAGAATCTCATTCAGGATAGGAATGTTTTGACCGCCGGCCATGGGAAAACAGGACAAACGCATTTGCTTTTTCACACGACCGCATTAAATGTAGTTTCAACCTACATATGAAATGAATAATAATGAATGATCTTTAGTACCTGCTTGGTATAATTCAGTGGTCTCCAAACTGCGGCCCGGGTGCCAGATATGTCCCTTTGCTTGCTTTTATCCGGCACTTAGGACCATCCACTGGCCCCAACAATTGGGCATGTGTCCTCCCACTGACACCAATGAAGGGGCACAACTCCTCCCAATGAGACCAACAATGGGGCATAATTCCTCCCAATGACACCAGCAATGGTGCACCCATTTGTCACCTTCCCATTTATTGCAGAGTAACAGCCTGTCAAGAGGCAACAATAACTCAGGACAGGAGTCTGTTTTTTCCCTCCGGAGGAGAAGGGGAGATAACCAGCACTGGTGACCAGTTCCTGGACGCAGTAGAGAACCAGAGCAGCGACTAATTGATCTAATTGATACCCGTCTCCCCGCTGCTGGTTCTACCTACAGCGCTGTGAGACCTTTCAGATTTTTTTTTTACGTGTGTTCCTGCTCTTTTGATTTTTTTCCAAAACATCCAGGGAGGGGGGGGGAGGCAGCTAGTACAAACCTAAGTTTGAGAGGCAGGTTAGCAAGCGGTGGTGCGACTGAAAAGTCGCCCAAAGTAAGTGCCTGTCCTGGTGCAATTAAGAAATTCATGCTACATGAAGACAGCATAGAAAGACTAACTCCTAGGAAATCACAGGGAACCAACCAGAAACAAGCAGAAGCAAAAGAAAAAAGTGGTCTAAACAGGACATCATTAGGCTAGGCTTCTGCAGAACAAGCTACATCAGAACATGTACTGGATGTAGACCTTGGACTAGCCCAAAATGCAGAACAAACATCAAGCGACCTGCTGCCTACAAAGGGGGAAATGGCCATTATGTTTGCAATATTAGAAAAATCTCTAAAAACAGAATTAACAACAATTGCAAAGACTTGTCTCATTTACTATCATGAGTTGAAGATTTGGAAAAGAGACAAAACAGTTACATTCAGACAATAAGGGACTTAAAAAGAGAGGTGAAAGACTTAAAAACGGAACATGGAAATTTCGCTTATAAAATGGAAGATCAAGAAACAGGAGCCAGAGGGAGAGCTTAAATGGGAAAGAAGAGGGAAAAAAATGTTGCGCATACTCTGCTGTGGTACCAGTTGATGTCGTCACCCCTACTGAACTGAGTTTCAGACCCATGCTGAGATTTCATAGAGGATGCCTCCATTCCTTTATCTGGCCTAGGCCGGGAGGGGGAAGGAGGGGCAATAAATTGCAGGAGGTGAGAGGGGAAGGAGATACAACATTAACTTTTTGAAAATACTGTAATATAATGTCAGAGGATTAAATGCAGGAGACATGCATAGCACAAGATACAAATGTGAAAATATATTCAAAATACTACCCGAAATGGTATTACAGAGATTCACCAACCAAAAGAGCAAAGGGGGTAGCAATCAGCTTAGCCAAATATGTAAGGTTCTCCCTTTAGGAAAGATTGGTCGACCAAGAGGGCCGATACATTTTCCCGAAGGGACAACTACAAGGTATGGATTGTACCCTGACAAATATTTATTGCCCAAACAAAAATCCAAGTGGGTACTTAAGAAAAATTATAGACAAGCTTACCTCCTTTAACCACTTGCCTACTGTGCACTTAAACACCCTTCCCATCCAGGCCAATTTTCAGCTTTCACACTTTGACTGACAATTGCGCGGTCATGCTACACTGTACCCATATGAAATTTTTATAATTTTTTTCACACAAATAGAGCTTTCTTTTGGTGGTATTTAATCATCTCTGGGTTTTTTATTTTTTACAAAAAAAAAGAATAAAGACAGAAAATTTTGAAAAAAAAAAAAAGAGTTTTTCTTATTTTCTGCGAGTAAATTTTGAAAATAAATTTTTCTCCTTCGCTGATGTGCGCTGATGAGGCGGCACTGATGGGCACTGATAGGCTGCACTGATGGGCACTGATGAGGTGGCACTTATGGGCACTGATGAGGTGGCACTTATGGGCACTGATGAGGAGGTACTAATATGCCGCACTGATGAGCACTGATAGGCGGCATTGATAGGTGGCACTAATGAGCACTGATAATGGGATTAGAACACAATTGCTATTACATAAGGCTGGAGACCATGACATACCAGCCCTCCTGCTGTCGATCGATGTGGAGAAAGCTGTTGACAGTGTGGATTGGGAGTTCATGGTCGAAACATTAACCACTTGCCGACCACCCCACGCAGATTTACTGCAGCAGGGCGGCTCAGGTGTGCATAATCATGTAGGTCTACACAATTATGTGCACACGGTCTCGGCGGCGCACGCATGCGGCCGGAGCCGCGCTCCCGCTGTGGTTGGACACAGTGGGAGCCAGACCGCGGGAAGAGCGAGCTTAGTCGCCGCTGGCCTCCCGCGATCTTCACAGAAACTGACAGAAGAACCACCTGCCTATGTAAACAAAACAGACGGCTCTCCTGTCAGACAGGCACAGTGAGATTGTGTGTTTCAGCTAAGCTGAAATACTGATCTCTGTGTGCCTGTCACAGAGCCCCCCCCCCCCCACAGTTAGTAAACACATTTAGGCATACATTCAAGCCTTTGATCACCCCCAGTATTAACCCCTTCCCTGCCAGTGCCATTTATACAGTAACAGTGCATATTATTTAGCACTGTTTACTGTATTAATCATCCCCAAAAAGTGTCAAAAATGTCTGTTAGGGGTCCGATCTGTCCGCCACAATGTTGCAGTCCCGCTAAAAAAAGCTGATTGTATTCAATGTCATTATGGGGGTTAAACCTTCCGGAGTTGAAGTGGTTAAAGGACTTGGTATTGGTGCAAGGATGACCCAATGGATAAGAGCACTGTATAGGAACCCAACAGCATTGGTAAAAGTGAATGGTAATCTATCACCGCAATTTGAAATGCGCAATGGGACGAGACAGGGATGTCCTCCCACCCCTGTTCATCCTATCATTAGAATCATTACTGGTAACTATAAGAAACAACATAGATATAAGGGGAGTAAGGGTCAGAAGATGTCCTATTTTATATTACCAACCCTAGAATAACCCTCCCAAATGTTATCAAGGAGTTGAAGAGAGATGGGGAATTATCAAATTTTTAGATAAACCCAATAAAGTCAGAAATCCTGAATATCGGGGTAAACAAAAAAGAAGAGCAGGCATTGCAGAGGGAATTCCCATTTACCTGGGCAAAATTAAAATACCTTGGGATAAATCTAACCTCATCACTGAAAAACCTGTATCATGCTAATTACATACCTATGTTAAATGAGATAAAATCAGACATTAAAAAAATATTGAGCCACCCACTTTCATGGTTGAGGAGAATACATACATTCAAGATGATAACATTGCCCAAAATATTATACAGATTTCAAATGTTAGCAATCGCCATTCCACCGGCATATTTTAGAACAATAAAAACAATGATGTTGAATTTCATCTGGCAGGGGAAAAAGCCTAGAGTACAGTATGCGGCTTTCAGTAGAGATGAAACACAAGGGGGACTAGCTGCACCAGATAATAAAAGATATTATACAGTAATCATAATTTCACGTATGATATGGCGCTTTTCCACTGCATGGAACCGTAACGGTTCGGCACGCTTTTGTGCTTTTCCACTGCTGGTACCGCATGGTATAGTGTCGGTACGGTATAGGTTTGCTTTTCCACTGCATGGAACCGAACGGTACGGCTCTGAAAAAACAGTACCTACTCGATTGTGGTTCCATCAGGTACCAAACTGGTACCATATCCCACAATCCTTTGCATGCAGTCACTACTAGCCACTGATTGGTCAGAGAATCCCACCCACCCCGTTGTTATCCCACCCACTTAACTTTAGTACTACTTTAGTGGAAAAGCAAACCTATACCGTACCGAACCGTTCCAACACCGTACCATGCGGTACCAGCAGTGGAAAAGCAAGCAGGGCTGAGTAGAGCCGAGCCGGTACTTGCAGTGGAAAAGTGCCATTAGAGTAGACAAAAGAAAATTTGGATAAAAGATGGGTCAAGATCGAAACTACACTAAATGGAACACAATTAGATAAGTATATTTGGAATCCACCGAAATATAGGGAAATGCATGAAGATACACACGAAATAACGAGAGTTGTATACAGGATTTGGGATAAGATTCACAGACAAGCCAAGTGGGAATATAACTCTCTGTTATTATCACTGGAAGGCACAAAATAAAAAACACGCAGTTAAAAGATATAACGCATAGTGGAAAGATCAGGCCATACCACAAACTTAACACTAGGGGGGAAATATGATATTAAATGCATGGAGATATTTACAATTAAAACATTTTGTGAGATCTCTGCCTCAACCTATTAGATCAGAGAAAGAGCTAACAACAAAAGTAAAACATAATATGTCTCAGATATGTAAGATGTTAATCGAGATGGAGGGCCTGAGGAAACTTCCATTCATAGAAACCTGGGGAAAAGAGCATCACGTTTTAAAGAGCACGAAGCAAGGGCTGTACTGAGAGCCGTACTTTGCTCTGCTATAGATGTGAATACCACTGAAATAGTTACAAATGTTTATTGAGATGGTACCTAACGCCGGTAAAAGTACATAAATGTCAGCGAGAAATAAAACCTGTGCTGGAGGGGATGCAAGGCGCAAGGTACAATATTTCATATTTGGTGGGAATGCCCTAAGATCCGGGAATTTTGGCTGAAAGTGCAACAACTCATTAAAGGAATCACAGGAAGATAGATCTTTAAAGAGGTTGTAAACCTCTTTTTACACCCTGAAAGAGAAACACATAATGAGCTAGTATGCATCGCTAGCTCATTATGAAATACTTACCTAATACTTACCTTAGAACGAGCCCCCGTCGTGCCGCCTGCTTACCTCTATGCCTGTCAGGTGAAAGAATTCGGGCGGCAGTGCTGCCGCCTGATTGCTCTCACACACCCCCGGTGCCTGCAGCTGCGGAGGAAGTAAAAGAGCGGACACACGTCTGCTCTCCTCCCCTTCTTGCTGTGACCCGGAAAGCGACATCTGTGACGTCACTTTCGGAACAACATCTAGGTGTCCCCGGCTAGCTCAGCCAGAGAGGAATGTTTTGCCATGTGATCTGCATGGCAAAACATTCAGTGGAGCCCAGAGGAGACATAGGGGGTCTTTAAGACCCTGCATATCTCATTAAAGAGAACCTATCACAAAAAATCATCACATAAGGGACTTTTTTTCCCCTGTGATTTAAAAAAAAAGGTTAAGTAAAAAAACATTTTTTTTTTCCCCAAAAAAAACTATTAGTTACACCCAAACACAAACCCCCCCCCCCCCCCCCCCACAAAAAAATTTGAGGCCTCCAACCTCCACATATACGCACGTACGAATGTAAATGCCTGTGTCAGGGGAGTCTACGCGTGAAATCGTCGATTGCGATACAAGTTACATATCGATGCGCACGCTGGAGTGAGAGCAATAAATCTTGCACGAGACCTCCTCTGTAACACTAAACTGATAACCTATAGGGGGCTTTTGAAGCGTCTCCTATAGAAAATATAGGGTACTGAAGATTGTCGCCATTTCATGGGCGCACACTTAACTTAAGGTTTGGCATGTTGGGTATTTATTTACTTGGTGCAACCTCCTCTTTTATATTTTACTAAAAATTTGAGTAATTTATTGCATTTGTTTGCCCTAAAATTCACTTTGCATTTCTTAGACCTTTGCGGTAATATCCTGTGACATAACAAAATTGGAACTACAATTATTTTATTCTCTAGGGTGTCTGCTTTCAGAAAATATATAATATTTACATCATCTTTAGGGCTAACATTTTTCAAACATGTGTGCAAAAAATGCAAAAATGGCTGTAGCACTGTCCCCGTAGGGCTTGCTGTATGATGACTTGTTCAGCAGTTCACACTTGTGCGATCCGATCCTGTGCGAACTGCAAGATCGCACTGTGATATGCGATCAAACTGGGGGTGTCGTTAAGATTACATTGACACCCCCAGCGTATCGCATATGGCAGTGTGAACTGCCAGGGGTGCGTTTGCGATGCGGGAACAGGCTGCGAATTTGCAGCCTTCCCGCATCGCATAAGTGTGAACCGGGGCTCAGGGTCCCATAGAAATATAAATATTTGGAGAATAAATGAAGAACTGATGCAGGATGACGAAGTGGGAAGAAGGGTAGAAAAAGAATTGGACCAATATTTATTTTTGAACGAAACCCCAGATATCACCACAGCCATGATATGGGAGGCTCATAAAGTATACATCACAGGAATATTTATATCACTAGGCTCCAGGAAAAAAAAGGAAAGAGCTACTCATATAAATAGATTAATAATAGAGATACATGAGCTAAAACAGAAACATAAAAAGAACATGGAGGGCGAGATACAAAAAGCATTAGTATTAAAAAAAGAGAAGAAGAGACTAGATGAAGCTTCAATAGAGTCGCTAGGGAAAGATATAAAAATGGGGAAATAAACCAGGGAAATATTTTTCAAGATTATTAAAGAGTAAAAAATCAAACAAGTACATAGAAAAAATAAAAAACAATAAGGGAGAGATGGTTCACTCAACAACAGAAATAGCAAAAGCATTTCAAAATTATTATAATACTTTATACACCGTACGTCAAAAGGAAACATTAAGTAGAACAACAGAGAAAACAAAAGATGCAAAAATATATAAAGGAATCAGAATTGCCCAAAGTAGCAGCTAACAAATTATCAGTATTAGAGACACCAATTTAGTGATAAGGGAAGCCCAAAAAAATTCTCCAACTAGGAAATGTTCTGGTCCAGACGGGTATACTACCCGTTACTACAGAAGGTTTGAGAGTCCCAAAACACTGCTCATATATGAACGGGATAGGAGAAAAGGGGGGTGATGAGAGTAGAATCACTACAGGCCCATATAAAGGTACTACCTGAACATGGAAAAGATGCAACCTTATGCTCTAGCTATAGACCAATAGCATTGTTAAATGCAGATACAAAATTATACGCAAAAGTATTAGCAACCCGATTAAGGGATTTGATGGTGGATTGGATCCATGTGGACCAGACAGGATTTGTTCCAGGGAGGGAGGAAAAGATAATGGGATTAGAACACAATTGCTATTACATAAGGCTGGAGACCATGACATACCAGCCCTCCTGCTGTCGATCGATGTGGAGAAAGCTGTTGACAGTGTGGATTGGGAGTTCATGGTCGAAACATTAACCACTTGCCGACCACCCCACGCAGATTTACTGCAGCAGGGCGGGTCAGGTGCGCATAATCATGTAGGTCTACACAATTATGTGCACACAGTCTCGGCGGCGCACGCATGCGGCCAGAGCCGCGCTCCCGCTGTGGTTGGACACAGTGGGAGCCAGACCGCGGGAAGAGCGAGCTTAGTCGCCGCCGGCCTCCCGCGATCTTCACAGAAACTGACAGAAGAACCACCTGCCTATGTAAACAAAGCAGACGGCTCTCCTGTCAGACAGGCACAGTGAGATTGTGTGTTTCAGCTAAGCTGAAATACTGATCTCTGTGTGCCTGTCACAGAGCCCCCCCCCCCCCCCACAGTTAGTAAACACATTTAGGCATACATTCAAGCCTTTGATCACCCCCAGTATTAACCCCTTCCCTGCCAGTGCCATTTATACAGTGAAGTGCATATTATTTAGCACTGTTTACTGTATTAATCATCCCCAAAAAGTGTCAAAAATGTCTGTTAGGGGTCCGATCTGTCCGCCACAATGTTGCAGTCCCGCTAAAAAAAGCTGATTGTATTCAATGTCATTATGGGGGTTAAACCTTCCGGAGTTGAAGTGGTTAAAGGACTTGGTATTGGTGCAAGGATGACCCAATGGATAAGAGCACTGTATAGGAACCCAACAGCATTGGTAAAAGTGAATGGTAATCTATCACCGCAATTTGAAATGCGCAATGGGACGAGACAGGGATGTCCTCCCACCCCTGTTCATCCTATCATTAGAATCATTACTGGTGACTATAAGAAACAACATAGATATAAGGGGAGTAAGGGTCAGACGATGTCCTATTTTATATTACCAACCCTAGAATAACCCTCCCAAATGTTATCAAGGAGTTGAAGAGAGATGGGGAATTATCAAATTTTTAGATAAACCCAATAAAGTCAGAAATCCTGAATATTGGGGTAAACAAAAAAGAAGAGCAGGCATTGCAGAGGGAATTCCCATTTACCTGGGCAAAATTAAAATACCTTGGGATAAATCTAACCTCATCACTGAAAAACCTGTATCATGCTAATTACATACCTATGTTAAATGAGATAAAATCAGACATTAAAAAAATATTGAGCCACCCACTTTCATGGTTGGGGAGAATACATACATTCAAGATGATAACATTGCCCAAAATATTATACAGATTTCAAATGTTAGCAATCGCCATTCCACCGGCATATTTTAGAACAATAAAAACAATGATGTTGAATTTCATCTGTGTCACGGAACCATGAACCAGACGTACAACAACAGATAAGTGAAAATAAGAAGGCTTTATTGAAAATCAAGCTGTAAAGCAAAAGTCCAAACGGAAGGCGAAACCGAGGCAGAGTCCTTGCGAAGCCAGAGGTCAGGAACCAGCAGGGGAGTCAGACGAAGCCAGGATCAGGAACCAGCAGGGTAGTCAGACGAAGCCAGGATCAGGAACCAGCAGGGTAGTCAGACGAAGCCAGGATCAGGAACCAGCAGGGTAGTCAGAGGAAGCCAGGATCAGGGACCAGAAGCAGCAGCAGTCTTAAAAGCATGTGAACACAGGAGGACCAAGCAAGGAACTGAAGCCACAGACCTCCTATATATATGAGCTAGGCATCCAGCTCCTCCCAGTGGGAAGGAGGAGCCGCAGGGTGGGAGGCTACAAGAAACCCAGAAACCAAGATGGCCGCCAGCACATGTCAAACGAAGGAGAACAGCAAGAAGGTAAGACCATGACAGTACCTCCCCCTCAAGGGCCCCTCCTCCGCGGAGTAAAGAACGGTTTCTGAGGGAAGCGTGCGTGGAAGGCTCGGAGCAAGGCAGGAGCATGGACATCTGCGGAGGGAACCCAGGAACGCTCCTCTGGACCATAACCACGCCAATGAACCAAAAACTGCACCCGACCGCGGACCAGGCGTGAGTCCAGGATATTGCTCACCTCATATTCCTCACGATTGCCCACTTGGACCGGACGGGGCCGAGGAACCAAGGAAGTGAAACGATTACACACCAGTGGCTTCAACAGGGAGACATGAAACACGTTGGAGATCCGCATGCCAGGAGGAAGCGCAAGGGCATAGGCTACCGGGTTTACCCTGCGAAGCACTCGGAAGGGACCAACAAAGCGAGGCGCCAGCTTGGGAGTGGGCACTCGAAGGTTGAGGTTGCGGGTGGACAACCATACACGGTCTCCGGCCTGGTAGGAAGGAGCAGGCGCTCATCTGCGATCAGCCTGGAGTCTCTGGCGCTGCGCAGAAACCTCAAGGGACTTCTGGATCTGTACCCAAGAAGCACGTATTACGGAAAGGTGATCCTCCACAGCCGGAATATCCTGGGGAGAGAATACCTCCGGTAACACGGCAGGTTGGAACCCATAATTGGCCATGAAGGGAGACGTCCCAGAGGAAGAGTTCACCGCCGTGTTCCTGGCAAACTCAGCCCAAGGCAGGAGGTCAACCCAATTGTCTTGGTGATCGGAGACATAGCAACGAAGGAATTGTTCCAAGGCCTGATTGGATCGTTCTGCGGCCCCATTGGACTGAGGGTGGTAGGCCGAGGAGAAGGAGAGATGAATCCCCAACTGGGAGCAAAAGGCGCGCCAGAACCTGGACACAAACTGACTCCCCCGATCCGACACAATCTCCTTGGGCAAACCGTGCAACCGGAAGACCTCCCTGGCAAAAATCGTGGCCAACTCCTGTGCAGAGGGTAACTTCTTGAGAGGAACACAGTGGCACATTTTGGAAAATCGATCCACAATCATGAGAATGACCGTATGGCCTCGGGATGCAGGGAGGTCCACAATGAAATCCATCCCCAGGTGTGACCATGGGCGCTCCCCGGTGGCTATGGGTTGCAGAAGGCCCAACGGAAGGTGCCGAGGGGACTTACTCTGGGCACAAACGGAGCATGCCGCTACATATGCGGCGATGTCGGAACGTAGGGAAGGCCACCAGAACAGACGTGAAACAGCCCAGGACAGCTGATTCTTTCCAGGATGCCCCGCGGTCTTGGAGTTATGGTAGGTTCGCAACAACCGAGTGCGCAACTCCTCAGGCACAAAACATCTGCCGTTGGGTCTCTCAGAGGGAGCACCAGATTGAGCCGCCAAAATCTGCTCACCCAGGGGAGAGGTCAGGCTGGTGCGAATGGCGGCCAGGATCTGATTCGGAGGTATGACCGAAGTCGGAATCGACTCCTCCCTGTACAGGTCGGAGTACTGCCGTGATAAGGCATCCGCCCTGATGTTCTTGGAACCGGGTAGGTAGGAGACCACGTAATTAAAGCGTGACAAGAACAGAGCCCATCTGGCCTGACGTGGTGTCAATCTCTTGGCCTCAGAAAGGTAGGTCAGATTCTTGTGGTCCGTCAGAATGAGGACCGGAACCACCGAACCCTCGAGCAAGTGCCTCCATTCTTTAAGGGCCTGCACGATGGCCAATAACTCCCTGTCACCAATCTGATAGTTGCACTCCGCGGAAGACAGTTTCCGGGAGTAAAACCCACAAGGAAGCAGAGGACCCTCTGGTGTTCTACGCTGAGACAGAAGGGCGCCTACTCCCGTCTCAGACGCGTCCACCTCGAGGACAAAGGGCAACCCAGGGTTGGGATGCGACAGAATCGGAGCCGACACAAAGGCGGACTTTAGAGCCTCAAAAGCTCGGATGGCCTCGAGCGGCCAGACCTGGGAATTACTGCCCTTCCTGGTCAGATCCGTGAGAGGCTTGGCTAGCATGGAAAAGTCCCTGATGAACTTCCGATAATAATTGGCGAAGCCCAAAAAGCGCTGCAGGGAGCGAAGACCACTGGGCTGGGGCCACTGTAAGACAGCCGAAACCTTCTCAGGATCCATGGAGAACCCCTCAGCGGAAATGATGTAACCTAAGAAGGTTACCTGGGATCGGTGAAATTCGCATTTCTCAAGCTTACCGAACAGCTTGTTCTCTCGTAACCATTGCAACACTCGTCTGACATCCAGAATGTGGGTCTCCATGGATTCAGAATATACCAAGATGTCATCCAAATAGACCACCACACACTGCTGCAACAGGTCACGGAAAACATCGTTAATGAATTCCTGAAAGACTGCGGGCGCATTGCACAACCCAAAGGGCATAACCAAGGATTCATAATGACCGGTCCTGGTGTTAAACGCGGTCTTCCACTCATCGCCCGCCTTGATCCTTACGAGGTTATATGCCGCCCTCAGGTCGAGTTTGGTAAAGACCGTGGCCCCTTTAAGGCGATCGAACAGCTCGGAAATCAAGGGTATCGGGTAAGCGTTCTTGATCGTGATGCGATTGAGACCCCTGTAATCGATGCAAGGCCTCAACTCACCGCCCTTCTTTTTCACAAAGAAAAATCCAGCCCCTGCCGGGGACGAGGATTTGCGAATGTGTCCGCGTGAAAGCGCCTCCTTCACGTACTCCTCCATGGCCTCATTCTCCGCTACCGACAGTGGATAGACCTTGCCACGAGGAGGAACGGCACCAGGTTGTAACTCGATGGCACAATCGTATGGGCAGTGCGGAGGTAGGGCAACCGCGCGCACCTTATCGAATACATCCGGTACTCCTCGTATTCAGGAGGCAACAGAGAGTCCGAGGAAGTACACAGCAACTTGACAGGCCCATGGATGCAACTAGCCCCACACTGCGGTGACCACGAGAGGATCTCGGCCGATCTCCAATCGAAAATCGGATTATGCTTCTGGAGCCAGGGGTACCCCAAGACCACCGAGTAGTGTGGAGACGAAATAACCTGGAAGCAGACCGACTCTCTGTGAACGGCACCAATGGCTATCCCCACTGGAAGGGTCTCATGAGTCACGTGTGGCGGCAGAAGGGGTCTGCCGTCTATCGCCTCAAGAGCCAGTGGAGAACCTCGGGCCTGCAGAGGAATGGAATTGGCGGCAGCGAACACACTATTAATGAACAAACCACCAGCATCAGAGTCCACCAACGCCTGGGTCGTCACTGAGCCCCCGACCCAGGAGAGGACAACAGTGATCAGTGGTTTGTCAACACGGGAAACCGGGGACGAGGAGACTCCACCCAAGATCTGCCCCCGACAGGATCTCAGGTGCGAGCGTTTCCCGGACGGTTCGGACATGCCAACCGAAAATGCCCACCGAGACCACAGTACATGCATCGACCCTTGCGTCTTCGGAGTACCCTCTCCCCCTCGGACAGGCGAGCAAAGCCCAGCTGCATGGGTTCACCCCCAGCCAAGTCATCCCCAGGAGGCGTGGGAGGAGAGGGAGGCACGGGTGGGACAGCAAAGGTAGGCGCCAATCTGTTAGGAGGTCTCCGCAAACTCTCCTTAAAGGAAGGTCTCTCCCTGAGTTTGGTGTCAATCAAAATCAAGAAAGAAATAAGAGACTCGAGCTCCACTGGTAGGTCCTTAGCTGCAACCTCATCCTTCAAGGCATCCGAGAGACCATGAGAGAAAGCAGCGACCAGAGCCTCATTATTCCAGCCCACCTCTGCTGCCAGGGTACGAAACTCAATGGCGTATTCAGCTACGGATCGTGAACCCTGTCTGATGGACATAAGGAGCTTCGCAGCAGAGGCAGCACGAGCCGGCACATCGAATACCCTCCGAAGAGAAGCAACAAAACCGGAAAACTCGGCAACCACCGGATTGTTGTTCTCCCATAAAGGGCTGGCCCAGGCCAAGGCCTTGTCCGAAAGCAGCGAAATTAAGAAGCCCACCTTTGATCTCTCAGTAGGAAAGGCATGTGGCAGCAACTCGAAATAAATGCCCACCTGGTTAAGGAAACCTCGGCACTGAGTTGGCTCTCCCCCAAAGCGCTGTGGAAGGGGGGCAGAACCGGTCATACCCCGAAACACCGCAGGCGCAACAACAGGTGTCGGGGTAGACTCTGGCGCAACAACCGGAGCGGCAGTAGGAGCGGGCCCAGGAGCGACAACCGACCCATCGGCAACGGGAGAGAAATGAGCCGTGCGTTCAAGCAGGGTTTGCAACGCCACGGCGAACCGACCCAACAGGTGATCCTGCTGATCAAGTCTGGCAACCAGCGTGGGTAGCGAGGATGGCCCTGTACCGTCAGAATTCATGGCTTGGTCCTAATGTCACGGAACCATGAACCAGACGTACAACAACAGATAAGTGAAAATAAGAAGGCTTTATTGAAAATCAAGCTGTAAAGCAAAAGTCCAAACGGAAGGCGAAACCGAGGCAGAGTCCTTGCGAAGCCAGAGGTCAGGAACCAGCAGGGGAGTCAGACGAAGCCAGGATCAGGAACCAGCAGGGTAGTCAGACGAAGCCAGGATCAGGAACCAGCAGGGTAATCAGACGAAGCCAGGATCAGGAACCAGCAGGGTAGTCAGACGAAGCCAGGATCAGGGACCAGAAGCAGCAGCAGTCTTAGAAGCATGTGAACACAGGAGGACCAAGCAAGGAACTGAAGCCACAGACCTCCTATATATATGAGCTAGGCATCCAGCTCCTCCCAGTGGGAAGGAGGAGCCGCAGGGTGGGAGGCTACAAGAAACCCAGAAACCAAGATGGCCGCCAGCACATGTCAAACGAAGGAGAACAGCAAGAAGGTAAGACCATGACAATCTGGCAGGGGAAAAAGCCTAGAGTACAGTATGCGGCTTTCAGTAGAGATGAAACACAAGGGGGACTAGCTGCACCAGATAATAAAAGATATTATACAGTAATCATAATTTCACGTATGATATGGCGCTTTTCCACTGCATGGAACCGTAACGGTTCGGCACGCTTTTGTGCTTTTCCACTGCTGGTACCGCATGGTATAGTGTCGGAACGGTTCGGTACGGTACGGTATAGGTTTGCTTTTCCACTGCATGGAACCGAATGGTACGGCTCTGAAAAAACAGTACCTACTCGATTGTGGTTCCATCAGGTACCAAACTGGTACCATATCCCACAATCCTTTGCATGCAGTCACTACTAGCCACTGATTGGTCAGAGAATCCCACCCACCCCGTTGTTATCCCACCCACTTAACTTTAGTACTACTTTAGTGGAAAAGCAAACCTATACCGTACCGAACCGTTCCAACACCGTACCATGCGGTACCAGCAGTGGAAAAGCAAACCGGGCCAAGCAGGGCTGAGTAGAGCCGAGCCGGTACTTGCAGTGGAAAAGTGCCATTAGAGTAGACAAAAGAAAATTTGGATAAAAGATGGGTCAAGATCGAAACTACACTAAATGGAACACAATTAGATAAGTATATTTGGAATCCACCGAAATATAGGGAGATGCATGAAGATACACACGAAATAACGAGAGTTGTATACAGGATTTGGGATAAGATTCACAGACAAGCCAAGTGGGAATATAACTCTCTGTTATTATCACTGGAAGGCACAAAATAAAAAACACGCAGTTAAAAGATATAACGCATAGTGGAAAGATCAGGCCATACCACAAACTTAACACTAGGGGGGAAATATGATATTAAATGCATGGAGATATTTACAATTAAAACATTTTGTGAGATCTCTGCCTCAACCTATTAGATCAGAGAAAGAGCTAACAACAAAAGTAAAACATAATATGTCTCAGATATGTAAGATGTTAATCGAGATGGAGGGCCTGAGGAAACTTCCATTCATAGAAACCTGGGGAAAAGAGCATCACGTTTTAAAGAGCACGAAGCAAGGGCTGTACTGAGAGCCGTACTTTGCTCTGCTATAGATGTGAATACCACTGAAATAGTTACAAATGTTTATTGAGATGGTACCTAACGCCGGTAAAAGTACATAAATGTCAGCGAGAAATAAAACCTGTGCTGGAGGGGATGCAAGGTACAATGTTTCATATTTGGTGGGAATGCCCTAAGATCCGGGAATTTTGGCTGAAAGTGCAACAACTCATTAAAGAAATCACAGGAATGAACATCATAGATGACCCATGGACATGTTTGTTTCACAGAACAGATAGATCTTTAAAGAGGATGCAAACCTCTTTTTACACCCTGAAAGAGAAACACATAATGAGCTAGTATGCATCGCATACTAGCTCATTATGAAATACTTACCTTAGAACGAGCCCCCGCCGTGCCGCCTGCTTACCTCTATGCCTGTCAAGTGAAAGAATTCGGGCGGCAGTGCTGCCGCCTGATTGCTCTCACACACCCCCGGTGCCTGCAGCTGCGGAGGAAGTAAAAGAGCGGACACACGTCTGCTCTCCTCCCCTTCTTGCTGTGAACCGGAAAGCGACATCTGTGACGTCACTTTCGGAACAACATCTAGGTGTCCCCGGCTAGCTCAGTCAGAGAGGAATGTTTTGCCATGTGATCTGCATGGCAAAACATTCAGTGGAGCCCAGAGGAGACATAGGGGGTCTTTAAGACCCTGCATATCTCATTAAAGAGAACCTATCACAAAAAATCATCACATAAGGGACTTTTTTTCCCCTGTGATTTAAAAAAAAAGGTTAAGTAAAAAAACATTTTTTTTCCCCAAAAAAAACTATTAGTTACACTCAAACACAAACCCCCCCCCCCCCCCCACAAAAAAATTTGAGGCCTCCAACCTCCACATATACGCACGTACGAATGTAAATGCCTGTGTCAGGGGAGTCTACGCGTGAAATCGTCGATTGCGATACAAGTTACATATCGATGCGTACGCTGGAGTGAGAGCAATAAATCTTGCACGAGACCTCCTCTGTAACACTAAACTGATAACCTATAGGGGGCTTTTAGAAAATATAGGGTACTGAAGATTGTCGCCATTTCATGGGCGCACACTTAACTTAAGGTTTGGCATGTTGGGTATTTATTTACTTGGTGCAACCTCGTCTTTTATATTTTACTAAAAATTTGAGTAATTTATTGCATTTGTTTGCCCTAAAATTCACTTTGCATTTATTAGACCTTTGCGGTAATATCCTGTGACATAACAAAATTGGAACTACAACTATTTTATTCTCTAGGGTGTCTGCTTTCAGAAAATATATAATATTTACATCATCTTTAGGGCTAACATTTTTCAAACATGTGTGCAAAAAATGCAAAAATGGCTGTAGCACTGTCCCCGTAGGGCTTGCTGTATGATGACTTGGGCCTCCTCTGATTACCAGCAGACAGTCACTTAGGGACAGTTTACACATCCATCCTTACTTCCAATGGCTCGTTACTTAATAAACAATCCAAGGGTGTTGGTTTTTAGCATTTATTGTGGAACTTGGATGGGAGAAAGGAATAGTGGGATACTCCAGCTGAAACTATGTACATTAGATAAGGACAACTCTCACTTGGCCTCACCAGGTTGCTTGTGGAAGCTGTCTCAATGCTTAAACCATAATGCAACATGTATGGAAAGGGTTAAGTCTCCTTGCTCTTTCTCTCCAGCAATAGACTTTGTGATCTACATTCTCTTCAGGACACTCACTGGTATCCCTTTTACTGACACCCCTTCACTTACTCTTCTACTTGCAGGGGTTGGCCCCCTCAGGTAGGGCCCCTTGACACAGATCTGTACTCACTTTACTGCAGAATCAGATCCCTCAGTGTCTCCCATCCAGTCAGCTTCACAGGACCTCCAGTTTCAGTTCCTCTCTAGCTCACTAAGCTCTCAGGTCGACTACCTGAGGCTGCATGGCACCTCTACAGAGGAGGAGGCAGCAGCCCCCTCCCTCTGAGACTCCTCTATCCAGCCGAAAGACCCAGAACCAATGTGCTCCCGGCTTTTATACAGTACCCCAGCATGCACCAAGGCACTTTCCTCTGCCAAATCACCAGGGCTGTACTAAATGCCTGTGCACTCATTTGTCAGGTTTCCTCCCACTGTCCAATATGTCTCCCTATTGGACCAGTGTGAAACACTCTGCAGACTGACTGAGTTGCACCTAAGCACCATGAGCAGACCTCACTAACAGATCCTGCTCTCTGGTAGGCAGAGAACAATATAGATTTACCTGCAATCCGTCTGGTAAGCAGAAAGGATTCAAAACTATACTCTCTCTCTACCACCTACCTAGGAGGGTGCTACACGGTTTTGGCAGTGAAAAGTTTAAATCTGAAGGCTAGCCAAAAGACATTTTGTTTGTTCTCTACAGCTTTAGCTGCATTACTTACCTGTAAAAAAAGTATGTCCTGTGTAGTGCAAGATGCAGAATTCTGTAGATTCACTTCAGGGCTGCCCTGTGCTCTTCCTGTAGCTGAACTTCAGGCACTGTTGGGGTAACAGCTTTGAGTTCCCTCAGCTGCACTAAAGATGATCCCACAGGGACATGCTTCTCCCTCCCTCGCTTTTTTTCAAGGTCAGGGACTTAGAAATTACTAAAGCAATTGGAAGTAGCTTCACAACAGTATGTAGCAACTTTACAAGAAGGCCTTGGCAGATGAGGTTTAACTTCTTCCCGCAAAATCACATACCTGTATGTCATTTTGAGGAAGGGGTTGTACTGGGGGTGATTCCTGCAGCTAGAGGAGTGACACCGGTACCATTTTTTTACAGCGTACCGTCGGCTTTCATGTGATAACAACCAATGCAGCTACGAGGCCATTATCACAAGCAGCGGGAGGGGACATCCCACTGGAAGACCTGAGCGACCAGCCGGCACGTCCGCTGGCTGGCCAGGGACCTGAACAAAGCCGGAATCTGCTTCGATCGGGTCTCTGATATAGTCACTTCCGATTTCCAATGGCGCCAATTTAAAAAAATCCCATTAAATTTTAGGAGGGGTTTGGGGTCTTACATTCGTTGTGACAGCAATAAAAGTTGATCAGATTTTTTTTTTTCTCTTTTCTTTTCTTTTTTTAAAGCGACAGTGTAAAATAAAATAAGAAAAAGAAACATTTTAAAGCGCCCCGGTTCCCGCATGCTCGTGCGCCAAAGAAACCGCATACGTAAGTTGCGCTCGCAAATTGGTTTCTCTGCAGAATTGTGACAAATTGTGCCCTCTCTACTTCAGTAAATAAACCCCTTAGTGTCTGATTTATTCGCCGCAATGTCACAGTCCCACTATATCACCGCCATTACTAGTACAAAAAATAAATAAAAATATCTCGTAGTTTGTAAACGCGACTTTGTGCAAACCAATCAATATACACTTATTGGGATTTTTTTTTTTTACCAAAAATATTTAGCAGAATACATATTGACCTAAATTGATGAAGACATTTGATTTTTTATGTTTTTTGTTGGGTATGTTTTACAGCAGAAAGTAAAGAATCATTTTTTTTTTTTTAATTGTCTATCTATTTTTGTTTAGAGTGCAAAAAATAAAAACTGCAGAGGTGATCAAATACCACCAAATGAAATCTCTATTTGTGGGATAAAAAGGGACTTCAATATTAGTTGGGTCCAGTGTCCTCCTGGAGCTGAAGAGGTTAAAAAGGGTATTTACGCAAGAGATAAAACTATAATTCTACAACTTTTAAAAACTGTGGTTTGGCCTCCTCTTGAGTATGTCGAACTCATAGGGGTGGATTTACTAAACACAAATTGACTTTGCAAGTGCAGTTGCCTCAGAGCTTAGTAAATGAGGTAAAGCTTCACTTTACATTGAATATCCAATCACATGCAAGAACATTTTTGCTTGCACATGATTGGATGATGGGAGTCAACAAAACTTCCCCTCACTTACTAAACTCTGGTGCAATTGCACTTGCAGATTACACAGTCTGTTTGCCTTTAGTAAATCAACCCTATAGGGGGAGATTTACTAAAACTGGAGCACACAGAATCTGGTGCAACTGTGCATAGTAACCAGTCGGCTTCTAGATTTTAGCCCTTGTTTACATTGAATGCGGCTTTAAAATCATGCAACATCATCTGAAACTTTGAAGACATCTGTGCGTCTTCATGTACAGATATCTATTTATTTATTTCAGGTACTTATATATCTATGCAAGTCTCACCCGAAATCGCCAAAAGTAGAGCAGGAACTACTTTTTCAAATCAACGCGGCACCGCAAAGTCGGCGTTGCACCGAGTTGAACAGTGCCATTAATGACAATAGGGCAGGGTGTATCAAAATCTATGATTTTAAAAAAAAAAAAATCAAACAAAATCAGATTTTTTGGGCTAAAATTGGATTTATTTCAATTTAAATCAGATTTTTTTTTCTATTAAATGTACAGTATTTTAATAAAATGCTTTTGGAGTAAAAAAAATCTAAAGATAGGTTTTCTATTTAGGATACATTAATAATTTAGTTTATTCAGAATGAAATGGAGCTTAGTTATGTAGCATGAGGCTGTATATTCTGCAATATTTACATTTTTGGTAAACTCATTCAATGAATCCAAGCTCTACAAGCTGAGATAACATGTACTGCATTGATGCATTCACATAATTTCACACTAACTGCCAGCAAGAATGAGTCCATTTAAAGAGCACCTGTCATTTCGGATCCATTATGGCCACGTCTGTTAGCGGGCATCCACTCACCTGCTGCCACCTCACCTTGTTGTGTCACTGCTGTATCACCAGCTGTTCCATTATAGTGAATGGGACTGCTGGTGAGTTAACAGCCCATCAGAGGGGGAGCCGCTGAGGGACAGAGATGACAGTTGCTCTTTATAAATTATGATGTCAATCGAGTTGATATAAATCAAGCCTTTTTACCAGTAATTTAAATCATGATTTATATCGTGATTTAAATTGACTTGATTTAAATCAAATCCACCCTTGAAATAGGGTGCGACTTGTCATGAAATTCAACCTGTCAAATTGCATGACAAGTCACTCCAATGTGAACGAGGGCTTATTGTCAAAGCTTAATTGAACAAGCTGAAGTTGAAAGGTGATTGTTTATTATTCACAGCTGCACCAGATTCTGTGCGCTCCAATTTTAGTAAATCCCCCCCCATTGTGTTATTGATTGATGCCTACTGAAGCTGCTAAACGTGATCTGGGCATCTAGGCTTCATTGGCATCTAGTTATGAAAGGGTAAGGGCAAGCCTTCCTAGCTATGTATAGAAGTGCTTCATTACTGTAGCACTCTCCTAGGTAGGTGCCAGTGGCGGCTGGTGCTCAAAATTTTTTTTTGGGGGGGGGGGCGCAAACATAAAAATGTAATAGGCATTGCTTTGCGGCAAAAAACGCGGTAAAAAATTGCGTGACTTTGAGGTAACAAAAGTGTGAAAGGGGCCTTCGGTAATCAAGGTATAGTGTGCCCCCTTCAATGCAGAGTGACCAGCGTGCCCCCTTCAATGCAGAGAGACCATCGTGCCCCCTTCAATGCAGAGAGACCATCGTACCCCCTTCAATGCAGAGTGACCAGCGTGCCCCCTTCAATGCAGAGTGACCAGCGTGCCCCCTTCAATGCAGAGAGACCATCGTGCCCCTTCAATACAGAGAGACCATCGTGCCCCCTTCAATGCAGAGTGACCAGCGTGCCCCCTTCAATGCAGAGTGACCAGTGTGCCCCTTCAATGCAGAGTGACCAGTGTGCCCCCTTCAATGCAGAGTGACCAGCGTGCCCTCTTCAATGCAGAGTGACCAGCATGCCCCCTTCAATGCAGAGAGACCATTGTGCCCCCTTGAATGCAGAGTGACCAGCGTGCCCCCTTCAATGCAGAGTGACCAGCGTGCCCCCTTCAATGCAGAGTGACCAGCGTGCCCCCTTCAATGCAGAGAGACCATCGTGCCCCCTTCAATGCAGAGAGACCATCGTGCCCCCTTCAATGCAGAGTGACCAGCGTGCCCCCTTCAATGCAGAGTTACCAGTGTGCCCCCTTCAATGCAGAGAGACCATCGTGCCCCCTTCAATGCAGAGTGACCAGCGTACCCCCTTCAATGCAGAGTGACCAGCGTGCCCCCTTCAATGTAGAGTGACCAGTGTGCCCCCTTCAATGCAGAGTAACCAGCGTGCCCCCTTCAATGCAGAGAGACCATCGTGCCCCCTTCAATGCAGAGTGACCAGTGTGCCCCCTTCAATGCAGAGTGACCAGTGTGCCCCCTTCAATGCAGAGTGACCAGCGTACCCCCTTCAATGCAGAGTGACCAGCGTGCCCCCTTCAATTCAGAGTGACCAGTGTGCCCCCTTCAATGCAGAGTAACCAGCGTGCCCCCTTCAATGCAGAGAGACCATTATGCCCCCTTCAATGCAGAGTGACCAGCGTGCCCCCTTCAGTGCAGAGTGACCAGTGTGCCCCCTTCAATGCAGAGTGACCAGTGTGCCCTCTTCAATGCAGAGTGACCAGTGTGCCCCCATCAATGCAGACTGACCAGCGTGCCCCTTCAATGCAGAGTGACCAGCGTGCCCCCTTCAATGCAGAGTGACCAGTGTGCCCCCATCAATGCAGAGTGACCAGCTTGCCCCCTTCAATGCAGAGTGACCAGTGTGCCCCCTTCAATGCAGAGAGACCATCGTGCCCCCTTAAATGCAGAGTGGCCAGCATGCCCCTTCAATGCAAAGTGACCAGCGTGCCCCCTTCAATGCAGAGAGACCAGCGTGCCCCCTTCAATGCAGAGTGACCAGCGTGCCCCCTTCAATGTAGAGAGACCAGCGTGCCCCCTTCAATGCAGAGTGACCAGCGTGCCCCCTTCAATGTAGAGAGACCAGCGTGCCCCCTTCAATGCAGAGTGACCAGCGTGCCCCCTTCAATGCAGAGTGACCATCGTGCCCCCTTCAATGCAGAGAGACCATCGTGCCTCCTTCAATGCAGAGTGACCAGCGTGCCCCCTTCAATGCAGAGTGACCAGCGTGCCCCCTTCAATGCAGAGAGACCAGCGTGCCCCCTTCAATGCAGAGTGACCAGTGCACTTACCTGATTTGCAGCGGCGGCTCTCCTCAGTCCCTGCGTCTCCCTGCATCTCCTCGAGTCCTCCCGCCTCGTCCTCATGCCTCCTCCTCCTTGGCCAATGGCATGGGTTCGCCTTTCGGCCAATCAGGAAACAGGTCTCAGACCCGCTTCCTGATTGGCCAGGAGGAGGATCCGTGTGACAATAGCGAATTTTCGTTTGCTATTGTTACACAAATGGGTGGGCTAGGGCGCAGTGCTCTGCGCCCCGGTCCCACCCTTTTCTGAAGCCTATTAGAGCCTCTGGCTCTAATCAGGTGCTTCAGAAAAAAAAAACCATTGAACTCCATGCGTCCGGCGCCCCACATATAGATTACAGGCCGGACGCATGGATAGGGGGGGCAGTGCCCCTGCGCCCCCAACGCACCAGCCGCCATTGGTAGGTGCTAGAAGAGAGAATATAATTGTTGGATCTTTTCTGCTTACCAGAGAGATTGCCAGGTACATTTATATTGCTCTCTGCCTACCAGAGAACAGGATCCACTGGTGAGGTCTGCTAATTAGTCTGCTGCTAGAAAGAGCAAGAGAACTTAATTCTTCCATACAAGTGGCAGTATGGTTAAAGCAGTGTGTCTGCTTCCACAAATAACCTGGTGAGGCAAAGTGAGAGTTGTCCTTCTCTACTGTGAATAGCTCAAGTTTGAGTATCCCACTATTCTCTTCTCCCATCCAAGTTCCACAATAAATACTAAAAACCAAAACCCCTGGACTGTTTATTGTGTAACAAGCAACTGGGAGTGAGGATGTATGAGTAAACTGTCCCTAGTGACTGTCTGCACATAATCAGAGGAGGCCCTACAAGTCATCACACAGCAAGCCCTACAGGACAGTGCTACATTACCATCTACTGATACAAGTAGTGAAGAAGTCGTTTTTTAAATGCCTCTTATTTCAAAAGGTACAAGCTTTATTTTTGTCAGACTTCTCACAAGCCAAAGTGGTAAAACAGGTTTAGTATTAGTCATAGAGAGTGTTCCTAAGGTCCACACCCTTCTACAGGACAACATCTTTCTATGAGTATATTGAGGCCACTGCACTAAAAAGACACTTCACAAATGCAGCAAGGGTGTAATGAGTGATACATTTTTAATAGTATTATTATTATACAGGATTTATATAACACCAACAGTTTCGCAGGACGATACAAAATGAAGGCAGACATTACAGTTACAATTACATTACAATTTGGTACATCAGAGGGCTCTACCCGTTAGAGCTTACAATTTTTACAGAAATGTTGTTGTGTTTAACCTCTTGCCAACCGCCCACCATAGTATTACTGTGGCAGGGCGGCTCGGCTGCACAAAACCACGTAGTACTACGTGATTTTGTGCACGAGGTCTCGGCGGCGCTTACGCGTGCTGCCGGAGCCTCGCTCTCGCTGTGACTAGACACAGCAGAAGGCGGGTCGCAGGAGGAGCGGCGGTGATTGCCGCCAGCCTCACGCAATCGTCAGAGGAACTGACAGAAGACCTGCCTGCTTATGTAAACAAAGCAGGCAAGTCTTCTGTCAGACAGGTAGGGAGAGATCAGGAGTTTCAGCTAAGTTACAACCCTGATCTTTCTGTGCCTGTCACAGAACCATTCCCCCCACACAGTCAGTAAGCATATTTAGGCACACATTACCACCTTTGATCACCCCAGTGTTAACCCCTTTCCTGCCAGTGTCATTTATACAGTAACAGTGCATATTATTTAGCACTGATCACTGTATTAATGTTACTGGTCCCCAAAAAGTGTCAAAAATGTCAGTTAGGGGCCAGATCTGTCTGCCGCAATGTCGCAGTCCCGCTAAAAAAAAAACGCTAATTGCCGCCATTACTAATAAAAACAAAGAAATAAATAAAAATTCCAAAAATCTATCCTGTAGTTTGTAAACGCTATAACTTTTGCGCAAACTAATTAAAATACACTTTTTGGGATTTTTTCGACCAAAAATATGTAGCAGAATACAAATTACCCTAAACTGATAAAAAAAATTGATTTTTTTAAATTTTTTTATTGGGAATGTTTTATAGCAGAAAGTAAAAAAATATGGCGTTTTTTTCAAAATTCTTGCTCTTTTTTTGTTTATAGCGCAAAATCTAAAAATCGCAGAGGTGATCAAATACCACCAAAAGAAAGCTCTATTTGTGGGGAAAAAAGGACATCAATTGTATCTGGGTACAGCGTCGCACGACCGCGCAATTTTTCGTTAAAGTAACGCAGTGCCAAATCGCAAAAAATGGCCTGGTCATTAAGGGGGTAAAATCTTCCGAAGCTGAAGTGGTTAAACATGCAACTGCTGTGTATTTTCTTATTTTTGCTTCATTCGAAAGTGGGGTTTTCTATTGATTTAGCCCTCGTTCCTCGTTCACACTAAATGCAGCTTTGAAATCGTACGAGTTCATCTGAACTCACACGATTTCAAAGCCACATTTCAGTCCGACTTCAGGGGTGACTTCAAAGACATCTGTGCAGCTTCATGCACAGATGTGTATTGAAATCGACTGAAGTTTCCGAAAGGAGTGCAGGAACTACTCTTGGAAATCCGCGCAGCGCCACAAAGTCGGCATCGCACCAATTGGGACTCTCCCATTGCCGGCAACAGGTTGCGCTTTGACATGTGATTTGACCTGTTAAATCACTCACATGTCAAATCGCTCCAATTTGAACAGGGGCTAAGGTTTCAAATGTATGAATCTTCAAAATTTACGAGTACACTATATGCCCAAGAGTGTGTAGACATCTATTAGACACACGTAGAGTATACCGTGTTTCCCCGAAAATAAGACCGGGTCTTATATTAATTTTGGCTACAAAAATCATACTAGGGCTTATTTTTAGGGGATGTCTTATTTATTTACAGTATGTACAATGACGATCTTAAAGTGATTGTAACCCTAAAATAAATAAATATTCTGATCCTTTAAAGCATGATAGGCAGCACAGTGCTTGTGTTGTGTCATTTAGCCCTCTCTATGTTCTAAAAAACCTGTAATAAAAAAATAAAATGTTAAAAAAGGTCTCTCCCCCTCTCAGCTCAGAAGTCAGCAATTATGACATTCTGTAATCCCAGAAATTAACCTTGGATAAAGTCATTGTAAAATTATGTAATCGATTTTGTAAAAAGATTATGTAATGTGCAGTGTGTCTCCTTTTGTAATTTTATTGTGGAAAATACCTTATTTACAGCACTGCTGGGCACTCATGTGACCCTCCGGAGCTCTACTTTCCCTCTCAGAATACTGCAGACGGAGGGGCTGAGATCAAGGATTTTAATATTATTTTCAGGGTAGGGCTTATATTGCAGCCATCTCTGAAAATCATGCTAGGTCTTATTTTCGGGGTAGGGCTTATTTTCAGGGAAACAGGGTATATGTACAGTTACAGTTCAATACAGGAGGAATCAGTGGGCCCTGCTCGTTAGAGCTTACAATCTGATTACAAAAAAGCTCCAAATAAAACGTATTCATTAACTCATTTATGCCTGATGTTGTAATTTTTTGAATTTGTGCATGAAATTCAAATACGTTACCTAGAAAAATTCAAGTAACAAGAATTTAAATATACTTTTTTTTTGTTATTACGTTGTTGTTATGTGGTGTTCCAAAAATAGAACACTAGGCAAAACCACTGCTACATTGTACATAAAGTGGTTGATTTACTAAAGGTAAATAGATTGTGCACTTTGCAAATTGCAGTTTCATTCTGCAAGTGCAGTTGCCCCAGCTTAGTAAAGGAGCAGAAGCTCTTCTAACTACCATCATCCAATCATGTGCAAGCAACAATGCTGTTTTTTTTTCCTTTCATGTGATTGGGTATTCTTTGCAAAGTGAAGTTTTTTTTGTTTTTTTGTTTTCATTTACTAAACTCTAGAGCAACTACACTTGCAGAGTGCAACTGCACTTTGCAAAGTGCACAGTTTATTTTTCTAGTAAATCAATACCAATGTATAAAATCATGGTTCTTGTCTCATGAGGTGGTTACACCTGCTATTCAGTGTGATATTCAACAGAGCACTTCACATGTAAGGCAACATTACATTTTTTTCACATCAAAAAGTGGTGTTCTAATGACATTCTTTCTCTTTGATGGAGGAGGTTGCTGTGTAGTAGATGGAACTTGATTGCCAGGAAAGTCATCTTCAGGTGCGTATGAGGGATTATCTGAGTCAGGCTCAGCATCAGAGCCATCATTAATAAAATATGCCAGTGCACGCAACAAAGAAAGTGGCAGAATATTTATTGACCCACCTTTCTACCGTCTGTTCTGAGTCCTCATCAGAAACCGGTGCTATAGCATTTTCAGGTGGTTGTACAGTACCACTACAGCACTTGCTTCTAAGCTGTCATCTGTCTCTAACAGGTCAGTTATTTCATGTACACTTAGAGTTTGAGGCATCTTGAGACTTGTAAAAGGATTTCAACTGAAAAAACAGGAGAAAAGATATTAATCCTAGCGTTTTTGCCTAGTGCTCCAAAAATGGAACATGCAAAATGTCAAACCCATAACTAATACAACAATAATAATTTTTGTATTTTCTGTTTACAGCACAATAACATAACTAGTTAGACATGTGCATGATGTAAAAACCTGTTTTGTTTCATTTAGATTCCTTATTCTAGTTATTTAGCTTTGTTAAATTCGGTTGATTTGTTTAATTTGTTTTCGGGATTCATATTTGGAATTACCGTATTTATCGGCGTATAACACACACTTTTTCCTCCTAAAAATGGAGGAAAAAGCAGCAGTGCGTGTTATACGCCGATATTAAAAAAAAAAAACGGCCAGGAAGCATTGCCGAGAGCAGAAGGGGCGGGCCGGGCCGAGGAGAAGGAAGGACGAGCTGTCATAAGAGCAGAAGGGGGCGGGCCGAGCCGAGGAGAAGAGAGAACGAGCGAGCGCAGTAATCGGAAGTCCCGCCTATGACAGGCGTCACACGTCTCGGCAGAGGAGGCGGGACTTCCGATGACTGCGCTCGCTCGTTCTCCCTTCTCCTCGGCTTGGCCCGCCCCCTTCTGCTCTTATGACAGCTCATCCTTCCTTCACGGCCTGGCCCGCCCCTTCTGCTCTCGGAGTCGGCGCTGCTTCCCAGTCTTTTTTAAAACAAATGAGGTCAGTTCCAATGGCGCTTGCGATGCTGCATATTTGGACATTGCGCTTGCGAGGCTGCTTATATGGACACTTGGTGGGCTGCATGTATGGACACTTTGTGGGGTGCATGTATGGACACTGCCGGTGGGCTGCATGTATGGACACTTGGTGGGCTGCATGTATGGACACTTGGTGGGCTGCATGTATGGACATTTGGTGGGCTGCATGTATGGACACTGCTGGTGGGCTGCATTCATTGACACTGCTGGTGGGCTGCATTTATGGACACTGGTGAGATATCATTTGATTTAAAAAAAAAAAAAAAATGTTCTGAGTTCAAAGCTGTTTATGTTAAATTTAAGCTTTTTTCCTGAAATTTCTCTCCAAATATTGGGGTGCGTGTTATACGCCGGCGCGTGTTATACGCCGATAAATACGGTAGATAAATTTCGAATCGGTCAAATCTAAAATTTTTTTTTTTTTTTTTTATTCAAATGCGGCAGCCTAATAACCAAACATCTGATTGTTATTTATACACATTGATCTTCTTTGTATAAATAATATGTTAATTCAAAATATGCAACGTGTTTTAATTAATAAAAGTAGTATCTTACTTTCAACATTTTACAATGTACAATACTGTGCAGAGGTTTTAGCCAGCTGATTTCAGGTACAAATGCTTTTAAATATTTATATTTTATTGGTTTCTTTTTATCAATTTTACACTTGCAAAGTGAACAAACAAAGGAAAAATCTTCATCAAATAATTACGATTCTTTAAATCATCTTTGGCTTAACAAAAACAGCGTTATTTCGAAATGGTAATCTAATAACTGTTGGCTGAGTATTGAAATGATGCGCTGGAAGCTTGTTGAATGCAGAGAATAACTTTACTTGCATGGAGGATTGCAAAGCATGTCTTTACATCATGGAAACAGGAACTGAATTCACTGAGAAAAAAAACCCTTCCTCTCGTATAAAATAGAGCTTTTGATAACGCTCTGATTGGCGGAGCGAAACGCGTCAAGCCGTCCGAATATGTACTACGCAACGTCCGGCCACATCCGACTTCCGGTTTCCGGGTACACGGGTGAAGCGCACTGCCATTTGTTTGGCGGCCCGTGGGATTGTGAAAGGCGTACTTATTACTGCAACACTGTAAGTGTATTTTTATTATGCGCAACGAATAAAGCTTCGATATACTGCACGATGATAGCACTTCTCTTTTCTTGTAACCTATGAGCAATACCTGGAAGTTGTGAGCTGCAGAGAACCATAAAAGCCTATTGGCTGGCGGTCCCTCGAGGTTATCACCACCAAGGACTATTCCTAAGGCAGTTTATTATTTGGCTTCTGGTGAGTAGGGGACCGAGAGGGGAGCACCTACTCACGAGTATTGAGCACCGGCACCTTATATGAGCACGCAGCACTTTTATCTTATGTTTGGCACAAAGACTTTCACTATAATACCACATAATTGATTGAAGATTATATGAACGTTCTCACAAGAATTTATTTGGAAGATATTTATTTATTTATTCATTTATTTTTAGTCACTTAAGTAATTTATATATTGTACCTTAATGCACATATCTGTAAAGATTGTATAACTGTTGTACTCGGTACAGTTCAGGCACTAGCACTTTTGGCACATTATTGTTGATCAGAAATATTAATTTGGTTATATATACACTAGGCACATATTTGGTAGATAAGCAGCGCAGGTACTTTATTATTTCATTTGTTTAAAAGGCACCCCCTTTTACCAGCAGCAGCTTATTAAATATTTATACATTTATTTATTAATTTTAGTAGGTATAATCCTAAGCGCCAGCCTCACGCACCTTACAATACAATAGAGATTCACATGTACATTACACTATAATACTACAGCGTCACCTGCTGCATAAACAGGTATAATGCATACAGTATATAGTCATATCACATAAGAAACTTTGTTGTTCTTCTTCCAACAAAAAGTTTTTGATTTCAACAATATGTTTACAGTTCAAATTCAAATAGAATTCAAATTAAAATTTTAGTCAAATTTTAATTCGAATTTTGGAAATTCAGATGAATTTTGTTAAGTTATTCAGGGAATTTGGTCAAATTCATCTGTACTGTAATTCGAGGATTCGGATATATCCGAATATCCAAATACTGAAAAATTTGGCCAAATATTTATTCAGAATGAAATTAACCGCACATGTAAGGAAGTAATAGAAAAATAATTACTAGTGTAGGATATTGTGCAATAAAGTTGTATTTACCTGTCTTTGGATGGTTCTGAAAAGATGCTTCAGAAGATTTGCATCACTTTTTGACAAGCTCCCAGCTAAACAGTATCTGCAGCAGTGGCTAACTCTGTGCACCACGTGATAACATGTACCCTCAGGAGGCAGACATGTGTGAAAAATCAGACCTTGGCGATGACCTTGAGCAGTAGGGTATAAATAACTCCCACATCACTACCACTCCAATAATTGAACATCAGGCATTAATAGGTTTATTTAAAAACTGGGTTTTTTTTTTCAGCCTGCAAATATTTGTAAAATATAGGATGTGGCCTTCATACCGAAAATTTTTGAGACCCCTGATTTTTGCCATAGCTCTTTTTTGCAACAAAACTAACAGCACTGCCCTAATATTGCTAAAATCTAACATACCAACATGGTAGCATGACTTGAGGCGCTACTTGAATGCATTTAGATTTACTGTAATACATATGTCGGGACACACTACAGATTTGCTGGTAAATATTAAAGATATAACAGGTCAGATATGTACAAAAAATCCTACTATTCACAGCCAGATGACCATCTCCTATCTATAGTGTAGATGGCCACAACCAACCATATTTGATTGCCATTTTTCCTTGGAAACTTAGCTCACACCAGTAATGGGTACATAGGGCCTTCTGCCCAATCCACTACATGTATGCCTACTATAATGGCCCCTATAATATAGGCTTTGTCATGTGACAAAAAAACAGATGATTGAGGAGCATTTTTAACCACTTGCCAACCAGCCGCCACAGTTATACGGCGGCAGGTTGTGCCCACTCGCCAGTGGGGAAGCCGATACATGGGGCTGGCGGCCGCGATTGCCACCAGGCACCCGCGATCGCTCCCCGTGAAGAGAGAACGTATATATATATATATATATATATCTATATATCAGAGGTGGGGGACTTGAGTCACATGACTTGACTTAAGTCACAATTGAGGACTTGAGACTTGCTTGACTAAAAGTAATAAAAGACTGCTGCTGGGCAAAGCGACGTAGCCCTACTATATTGTAGCCCTACGTCGCTCCCTCAGGAGACTGTAGGGGGCGAGCGCCCCCTACAGTCCGGACCACCATGACCGGACGAAGGATTTTGAGCTGTTTGGACATTCAAAGTGTTTCTTTAATATGCCAAGAAAAAAGCACTAAGCAGTTTTGTTAATGTTGAAAATAAAATAAACCCTTTCCTGACCACTGACTTTTAACTGATTTAAAGGTGAATATTGGGGTAGATCAGTATTTTGACTTGATTTGTGACTTGATCAAAATAAATTACTTGCTTGACTTCTAGCAGTGACTCGACTTGACTTGCTTGCTTTTCCCCACAGTAACTTGGGACATGCTTGAGACTTGAAGGTTAAGACTTGAGACCTGCTTGTGACTTACACATGTGTGACTTTAACTCCCATGTCTGCTATATATACACGTCCACTTTATTAGGTACACCTGTTCAATTGCTTGGCAACACAAATTGCTAACCAGCCAATCAGTGGCAGCAACTCAATGCATTTAGGCTGGCCATACACTATACAATTTTCTTGTTCAACTTTCCTTTAGATTTACCAAAACCATGTAATATAGGGTCAAACCTAAACACTTTCGATTTGTATGCAATCAGGCAGGCCCTTGCACTACATAGTTAAAGGTAAATCTAAAGGAAATTGAATAAGAAAATTGTATAGTGTATGGCCAGCCTTAGGCATCTATCCCCGACGAAGACAACTTGCTAACTTTGAACAAGGCATGGTTGTTTGTGGCAGATGGGCTGGTCTGAGTATTTCAAAAATTGCTGATCTACTTGGAGTTTCACGCAAAACCATCTCTTGGGTTTACAGAGAATGGTCTGAAAAATGAGAAAATATACTGTGAGCGTGAGTTGCGTGGATGAATATGCTTTGTTGAGGTCAGAGGAGAATGGACAGACTGGTTCAAGATGATAGAGAGGCAACAGTAACTAAAAAAAAACACTTTTTACCAAAGTATGCAGAGTACCATCTCTGAACACACAACACATCGAACCTTAAAGCAGATGGGCTACAATGCAGATGACCATAATGGGTGCCACTCCTATCAGCTAAGAACAGGAAACTGAGGATACAATTGGCACAGGCTCACCAAAATTGGACAATAGAAGATTGGGAAAACGTTGCCTGGTCTGATGAGTCTTGATTTCACCAGCAACGTGTACCTAATAAAGTGGCCAGTGAGTGTATACACAGTGGGTAAAGTAATAAATCATACCCCTTTAAAATAATCACATTTTGTTGCTTTGCAGCCTGAAATAAAGACAGACACAGCTTTTGTTTCATTCGGCTATATTTACTCAGTGCAACTTATAACATTCAAGTGAAAGATATAACACCAACACGTAAGAAAAAAAAAAAAATTTAAAAACAGAATCACTGAGTTGGAAAAAGGATCACCCCCCTCCTAAAAATGACTTATAAACTCAATCAGGTTTAGTTAATCACCTTCTCAATGGCACAGTAGCAATTGATAGTACCACTGAGTCTACAACTTTGCCAGCCACCCAGGTCGGCTTAAACAGCAACACTGTCACCCAATGTGCAGCAGTGAGCAGTGGCAAAGTAGATAATTCTAAATCCCCAGAGCTATACTGCCCACCAATGCACTAGGATGCTTGTGCTAGGCCCAAGTCTGTCTGAAGGACTCCACCTGGCCATACTAGCTAGCGAAGAAAAATGGGTCACAGTAGGTGGGGTGTAGGTAAATTGGATAAACGGGCAGTCCTTAAGTGGTTTCTTCTGTCGGCTATCAGTGGGGCCCTTAGCTTTGGTGCACTCGCTTAGTTCCTGTCAAAAAATGTAGATAATCACCTTCTCACCAGTCCTGCAACACAGTGTTAGTTGCAGATGTAGAAGGGGCCCCTCATCGGCCTCTGGGTCTAGCTCTGGCTGACATTGCTGTGGGGGATGATGGTGTACAATCTCATTGTCCTTCAACCACACGGTTTGGCAACAGCAGAGCAGCAGTTGCGATGACCAGGGGTTACTTTTTTCAGCGGGAATGCGGGGGAACGCAGTTCGGCATCTCCAGGATTGACTTAGGTAATGCCAAGGGGTGCTGTGGTATGCTGCAGTTTCTATTGATGCTCACTGTTGGGGGATCTATTCTAGCTGTAGGGGATCTATTTTTTCAGGGGGGTCTATTGTTGCTGAGGATTTCTATTGCTGCTAGGGAGGGACCTACTGTTGCTGGGGGGTGGGTCTTATATTGCTGGGGGGGTCAGTTGTTGTTGGGAGAGATCTACTGTTGAGGGAAGGGTCTATTGTTGCTGACTGATGGAGAGTCTATTGATGCTTGCTGTGGGGAGATCTGTTGTTGCTACCAGGAGTCTATTGTTGCTAGGGGGGAATTTTTGTTGTTTGTGGTCCATTGTTGTTAAGGGGATCCATTGTTGCTGGCTATCTATCTTACTGATTTTCTTGTTATCATTACCAAATTCCATACAAATTACATAGCACCACAAAATGGATTGTCCTAAAGGGAAGTACTGGGAGGTGGGTAGGGGATGGAACCACGGAATGGTGCTCAGAGGTGGGTAGGGGTGGAGAAAAGGAGTGACAAGGAAAGTGGGAGTTCCTGCACCTATATAAATAAAGCCCTGGCAATGGCACACTGCTTCCCAATTGTTACAGTTGACTCACTGACTTTACCTCTAAAACCTAGCTAGACATATTACAAGGAGGTCTGCTCTATTTGTCCTTCTGGCGCCAACTGCCCTGAACTTTCTTGGGCAGTCCACTCAGAATCCCTTAGCTCCTCCTGTTGCTTCCTGGAACTCTAGTCTCTCACTGTTCCAAAAGAATACCAGCACCCCCTCCGCAAACTACATCTGTCAACATGCCATTTGCAGCTGTGCTTTTTTTCCCCTTTCTTCCCTAAGACGGGGACTGCCTGATGGGAGAAAAAAAATTGGAGGGGGAGTAGAGACAGATGGCGAGCAGGCGTGTTGGAGAACTGCTCTCAGTTGCTTATAGTTCCAAAGCATTTAATGAGAACGACTTGCCAGCACCTGGCTATGTTTTGTGTTATGGACATGAATCTCGATGAGATTCTGCAGAGTGTAGATGTGACCTGTGGTTTGATGGTTTGGCATGAACTCAGCTTGGCTTCTGCTGAGGATGTTATGCTGTGGTAGGAATGTAACAGGATGTGCAACTTGCCGAATTATCAGACAGAGAGTAAGTGTAGTTTGTATCTTACTAAACAGGTGCAAAATTAGAATAAATAATGCAAAACATGGTCAGAATGGCAAAGAGTATGTATACAATCCAGAATAATGCAAAACAGATTATGAAAGCAATGTCTCTGTGGCTCAGTCAGGGAAACATATGGCTGCATAGCATAGTCTATAAAAGACAGAACATAGCTACATGTGATTGTTCTTCTAAGCCTCACAGCAAAGTCCAGCTTTGGTAAGTGAAGTTTGTAGCTCTGGTAACACAGGTGAACAGCTGGAGGGATCCAAGGACCTGCAACAAAGTGCCACCCCACTGCAACTGGAGCAAGCGGGAAGGTGCCCCCATCAGGGAAGACATGCCCGTACAGGTGGGGGTTTGCGGCGCATATATACACGCATGCACAAGCCGGCAACTGTTCAGGCAAAATTACATGGTTGTGGACCAGGGAATGTGCAGAAGCAAACTCAATGCGCACTCGCAAACATGTACACGTGCCTGTCACTAATGCTGGCACCAGGCAGGCTATTTAAACTGGCTGCAGTATTTACTTGTTGCTGTTTGGTCTGCAGCTTTTTGTGTTATTCCTGTTCCCTTTGCTGACCTCTGATTCTGATCTGGCTTCTCCTGACTTACGTTTGTCTGTTTAATAACCCGACCGCTTGGATTCTTCTTCTGCCTGCTGTTTCTGCTCGATCTACCTGAACGTCACCAAACCGGCTCGTCTGACTCTGCACCTGCACTTCCAGTCTGTTTCAGCTGCTTCTTCAGTCTGTTCCAGCGTACCTACCACCAGCCTGTCTGCTGCACATCCTCCTGCTGATTGCTGCCACGCAGATTACTGGACTGATTGCAGGCACTCCTACGTCTCTGTGCTCTTGTGGCTGTATCAGTAATCTCCGAGCTGGTGCTGTACAAGAGGCTCTACTCTACACGTCAGACTCACTGACCGGGTATGTGACATCACCACAATAATTGGGTCTTCTGGAGAAGCTGTATCCTATTAGTCTCTGGCCCGGCTACCCACGTGCCAGTTTTGGCAGTAGAGCACTTCACACCTGGTTGCAGATTTGTTGCTCAGCTACCTCTGCCTCATCAGGTATTATTTCTCTTAGCAGCTAAGGGAAGGAAGCAGAGAAACGTCTCTGGCTGTGTCCAGGAACCCTGGAAATTGTGAGAAAGGGAGTTAAAGGGGTCTGCATCTGAACGTGCAGAATAAATGACCACTCTGTTACAGAAAGGTGAGGATTTATTTGCTCAGAATACTGTTGAAGTGTTTTCTGAGCTTGCTGCTGATACCTATCCCTCTTTAGTTTTCTGGATCATACTGGTCTCCACTTGTATGGATGGATGTTATGGAGCCTTGGTTCTATAATAGAGGATAGTAGCCAACACCCAAGACCAGGTATACAGTGGGAAAAATAATTATTTGATCCCCTGCAAAATTTGAAATTTGCTCACTTAACAAGCATGGTTTTAACATTTTTAATCATAGGTGTATTTTAAATGATAGAGACAGAATATCAACCAAAAATCCAGAAAAAAAACACATGATACAAATATTATAAATTAAGTTGCAGTTTAGTGAGTAAAATAAGTATTTGATCCCCAAGAAAAACATGACTTAGTATCACTTTTGGTCCACTCTTCTTTACAGATCTTCTCAAAATCCTTAAGGTTTCTTGCTTAAATTGTATGCGCTACCAGATAGCAGTATACTGAGCACGCAAGAATGTAAATAAGTGCCACATCCTACATAGACTAGAAATAGGTTGTTGGAGAAACATGGGCTTTAAAGGCACTGGGTATGTTAAAATATAACAATTTTATTGATTCACACCTAAAAATACACCAAAGACACAAATAACTCGCCTCAAAAAAGGCGTTGATATATATAGCCCACATAACAAACTAATAAAATACAAACATAAACACAAGCAGTGGTAACTGCGGTATTATTGGATACTTCACATCAAGAAGATCTCAGAGAAGATGACAGGTGCGAGAACTGCCGTCCATCGAGATCGGTTGATGTGATGATTGGTATACAGAGAATTCATAGAGCCAAGTTGCTCGACATGTTTCGCTTAGAAGGTTCTTCTGGAGCTAATAGTTCAATGCTCTGCATGATTAAGGTTTCTTGGCTGTCGTTTGGCAACGCAAAGTTTCAGCTCCCTCCATAAATTTTCTATAGGATTAAGGTCTGGAGACTGGCTAGGCCACTCCATGACCTTAAGGTGCTTCTTCTTGAGCAACTCCTTTGTTGCGTTGGCGGTATATTTTGGGTCATTGGGCTGAGCGAAGAAGGTTCTTATGCAAGATTTTACAATACATTGCTCCTCAATGCGGCAAAGTCGGCCTGTACCTTTAGCAGAGAAACAGGCCCAAAGCATCATGTTTCCACCTCCATACTTGACTGTAGGGATGGTGTTCTTAGGGTCATAATCAGCATTTTTCTTTCTCCAAACATGGCGAGTTGAGTTAATGCCAAAGAGTTCAATTTTGGTCTCATCTGACCACAATACTTTCTCCCAATGCTTCTCGGAAACATTTAGATGTTCATTGGCAAACCTTGTACGGGCCTGTACATGTGCCTTCTTGAGGATGGGGACCTTGCAGCCACTGCAGAATTTCAATCCATGGCAGCGTATTGTGTTACCAATGGCTTGACCAGAAAGACCACAGCATAGGGCAAGGTCTCTACAATTACGTAGCACTACCCCTGCAGGAGCCGCTGATTTTGTGTTCCAGGGTTTTTTTGTGCTGTGTAACAGCAGCCAGGCAAACAACAACATTCACTCCTTTGGGCACTCTAGACTCTAGGGGTTGCCTTTTTAAAGTTTATAGCTAAAAAAAGGGAGTGGCCCTTAATCCTAGCGATATCTAAAATATGAAGATATTAATGTGAACTCTCAGTATGTGACACGAAAAATAATAAAATAGATTTTTAATAAACAAAGCATAAAAAAACATGATAATGAACTCATAATAGTCCAAAAAAGCAGTGCATCCAAAGTTCCAGTGATATGTGAACCACGCCATCAAAAAGTTCCAGTGATATGTGAACCACGCCATCAAAAAGTTCTTATTTAAAATGCTGTGATCCTTCAAACGTGGAGATGATCATATATCACACAATCCAGTGTCAAATTCAACTGCTCCACCACTATGTGCAACGGCCACTCACCTTAACACTCAACCTTATATCCTTCAGTTGAATCAGTAATCTCCATAGGCTTGTCAGTCAATGTTGAAAGGTACCCAAATGGCCAATACATGGAACAAGAATGGAAATCCAGATAGAGTAGACGTACAGTTCAACCACTTCAGCTCCGGAAGGTTTTATCCCCGTAATTACCAGGCCATTTTTTACGATACGGCACTGCGTTACTTTAACTGACAATTGCGCAGTTGTGCAACGCTGTACCCAAATAAAATTAATTTCCTTTTCCCCCCACAAATAGAACTTTCTTTTGGTGGTATTTGATCACCTTTGCGGTTTTTATTTTTTGCGCTATAAACAAAAAATAACCGAACAATTTTGAAAAAAAAAAAAACTCGGGGAAAGATTTATTTATTTACTAGTAGTAGCAGCGATCAGCGATTTTTAGATTTGTGACATTGCGGTGGACAAATCTGACAATAAGTGACACTTTTTGGGGACCAGTGACACCATAACAGTGATCAGTGCTAAATAATATGCACTGTTACTGTATAAATGACACTGGCAGGGAAGGGTTTAACACCAGGGGCGATCAAAGGGTTAGATGTGCTCCTAGGGAGTGCTTTCTAACTGTGTGGGGGATGGACTGACTGCAGGAAGAGAGAGATCTGTGATCCTGATTAGTAGGAACACAAGATCTCTCCCTTCCTGTCTGACAGAACGGCGGTCTGCCTTGTTTACATATGCAGACCGCCTTTCTGTCATTCTCCTGAATGACCGCGGGTGGCCAGCGGCTATCTGGGCCTCCGGACCTGCTGATTGGCTCCCGCTATGTCCAATCACAGCGGAAGCGCGGCTCAGCGGCGCGTGCACACCCTCCTAGAGCCTTTTTAAGAAATCATGTACAGGTAAGTGATGTTGCGCTTAAGGGTCACCCTGCCACCGTAAATGTACGTGGGGCGGTCCTTAAGTGGTTAAAATTGCTTTGGCAATCAATCAAGTGAGACCGCGGGGTCACACACCATTAAGACGCTAGTACATCCAAACTTCTGGTCTCAGCTGCGACCGTAAATTACGTCACCCAGCTTCTATTGTTTTGAAAGTTTAACCACTTGCCGACAATATAACTTACATATACGGCAGCAAGGTGGCACTGCTTTACTAAATCAGGTACTTAGCACGTGATCCGACACTTCCAGGTAGGGGGCGCTCATGTGCAACGGTGGCGGGAGCTGATCTGCGGGTGCTGTGGACTCGATGTCTGCAGGCACCCACCAATACTCCCAGCACAGAGGCAGAACGGCAGTCTGTCTAGGTAAACAAGGCAGACCGCCATTCTGACAGGAGGGAAGGCATGGATCCTGTGTCCAGGGACTATGATCAATGTCTTCCCCTAATAAAAGCACCCCCCACACTACACTAAAACACTGGCTAGACACACAGTTAACCCTTTGATCGTCCCTGATGTTTAACCCCTTCCCAGCCATTGTCATTAGTACAGTGACAGTGCATATTTTTAGCACTGATCACTATATTCGTGTCACTGGTCCCCAAAAGGTGTCAGTTAGTGTTCGACTGTTGGCCGCAATATCGCAGTTCCGCTATAAGTCGGTGATCGCCGCCATTACTAGTACAAAAAAAAAATATCCCATAGTTTGTAGACACAATAACTTTTGCGCAAACCAATCAATATACTCTTATTGGAATTTTTTTAAACAAAAATATGTAGCAGAATACAAATTGGAGTAAACTGATGAAATTTGATTTTTTTCAATTTTTTTATTGGATATATTTTATAGCAGAAAGTAAAAAATATTGTTTGTTTGTTTTTTTTTTTTTTCAAAATTGTGGGTCTTTTTTTGTTCATAGCGCAAACAATAAAAACCGCAGAGGTGATCAAATACCACCAACAGAAAGCTCTGTTTTTGGGAAAAAAAGGACATCAATTTTATTTAGGTACAGCATCGCACGACCAAGCAGTTAAAGTAACACTGTGCCTTATCACAAAAAATTGCCTGGTCAGGAAGGGGGGTACATTTTCTGGAGGTCAAGTGGTTACTGAAAAGTAGTCATGTGCAGAACAAGAAAATTTGTTTCATTTTGTTTCAATTCATTATTTACATAAATTTGTTGAGTGAAATTCATTTAATTCGTTTTTGGAATCCGTTTAGTTTATTCAAATTCGATTTGAATTTTCAGAATTTGGTCGAATTAAAATCAATTCAACAGAATTTGGAAATTTCAAATTTCAATAAATGAAACAAATCTCATTTGAATTCCATTCAAATTCAAATGTACAGTATTCTTTTCGAAATTTTAATTTCGGAAGATGGTTATATTGTTTCTATTGTATTGTTTTTCCCATTCTATTCTGCTCTATTCTTTTCTATTTTATTATTTTATTTTCTATTTATTTCTGTTCTTTTCTATTCTTTTCTACTCTATTCAAATTCAAATTTATTTTATTAGAATTCAAATGTATTCTATTCAAAATTCAGAAGATGGTTATATTCTTTCTGTTTTATTATATTCTATTGCTTGTTTCAATTCTAAACTTTTCTTCCATTTTATTTTTTTACTCTATTATTTTCTATTAAAATTCATGTTTATTCTATTCAAATATTCTATTTGTTTTATTCTTTTGGTTTTATTAATTCTATTCTATTTTTTTTATTTTGTTCTATTCTTTTGTTTTATTTTTTTATTTTTTTGTCTATTCTAATTCTTTTTCTTTATTTTCTATTCTATTTTATTCTGTTCTTTAATTTTCTATTCTATATTGTTCCGTTTACTCTATCCTTTTTATTCTATTCTTTTATTTTCTATTCTATTCCTTTACTTTCTATTACAATATTTTATATTCTATTTTTTTCTTTTCTATTTAATTATATTCTAATATATATATATATGGAATATAATTCCAAAATGCAAATTTCAAAAGATGGTTACATTCTTTCTATTTTAATCTATTCTATTCTTTTCGATGCTATTCCAATTGGAATTAATTGTATTTGAAATTCCAATTTCAGAAGATGGTTATATTATTTCTATTCTATTTCTTTATTTTCTATTTTATTTTATTCTGTTTTACTCCATCCTTTTTATTATATTCTTTTATGTTCTATTATATTCCTTTACTTTCTATTATATTATATTATTTTATATTCTATTATTTTCTTTTCTATTTGATTATATTCTTTTCTATTTTATTCCTTTATTTCTATTCTATTTTGTTGTATTCGGAAATTTTAATTAGAATCAAATCTGAATACTATTCGAATTCGATTCAAATTAGAATTTCGTCCAAAATTTTGTTTTATTATTTTGAATTTGTTTAAATTCATTACTATTGTAATTCAGAAATTCAAATACATCCGAGTTCCCAAATAACGAAACATTGTCTTAATTTTGATTCGGAACGAAGTGAACCACACATGTCTAATGCAGAGTAGCTTGGGTAGAGTTCTGGATGCTGTGGGATACTCCAGAACTCTTGAAAAAGAATGTGAGGATGCATTTTCTCCCAGCTAAGCAAAACTAGGATCTTGATGAGGTAGGCAGAATCCTTAACAGGATGGCCAGGAAAGGCTGGCAGCCCTTCTGGCTGGGAATCTCTCTTCTTGGGAGAAGAACCCTGCTCTCTGGGACGCTAAACTATTTATGCACTCTCCAGCCACCATCTGGGCACACCTTCTCAGGGATTGGCTGGAGCTGCATAGATATTCAGGCTGCTTATTTGACTCACTATGTTCTGGAAATCTCCAGAAGACAGGGGGAAGCATTCAAACGTGCAGCCTGCAGAGCCCAGAACAGTCTTAGGCAATCACACGCTGCTCTGCTGATTACAGGTGAGCCACAAAACTAAATTTGCCCAATCAACCCTAGCAGCCTATCTAGAAGGGTGCTACAACTATATGCCATGTAATGAGAAAAATACATTAGACAAACCTGAACATAAATGGTGAGCACTATATTCATGTTGTTTTGTGAACTCAATCACATTAGTTTGTTGCATAACATGCTATGGAGGGTCCTCGTCTCCATATCGTTGCTGTGTCTTGATATTCATCTTGGGTTGGGTGGTTCCCTTCAGTCTAGCTGTCTGAGTGGCCTTCTTTTTGGGTTAAATATATTGTTGCTGTTTTGGTTTAAAATGGTTCTAAAGGCTGAAGGTTTTATACCTTCATGCGTTCTACACCTTTTGTGTGCTGCTCCCATCACAACACCCCTAATACTCACCTGAGCCACTCTGCGGTAAAATGCTGCGGTAAAATGAGATGAGCCGGTAAACAGCATTCCTTGGCGTGCCATCATCTGCACTGACAATCAGGGCACTCATCATCAGTGTCCTGATTATCAGTGCAGCCCCAACAGTGCTGCCAATCAGTGCCTATCAGTTATGCCTTTCAGTGCCTATAAGTGATGCCTGTCAGTGCCCATTAGTGCCTCCTCATCAGTGCCAACTATCAGTACCATCTATCATTGCCCATCAGTGCCGATCATTGCTGCTCTCAGTTCTGATCATTGCTGCCTATCAGTGCCCGTCAGTGCTTCATATTAGTGTTACCCATCAGTGCTGCATTTCAGTGTTGCCTATTAGTGTCCATCAGTGCTGCAGTGGCTCATCAGTGCTCATCAGTGAAGCCTATCAGTGCCAGTCAGTGCAGCCTCGTCAGCGCACATAGGTGAAGGAGAAAAATTACTTATTTACAAAATTCTATAACAGAAACTAAGGAAAAACCTTTTGTTTTTCAAGATTTTTGGTCTTCATTTGTTTAGCAAAAAACCCAGTGGTGATTAAATACCACCGAAAAAAAGCTCTATCTGTCTCATAAAAATGGTAAAAAATGTTGTTTGGGTACAGCGTTGCATGATCACGCAATTGTCATTCAAAGTGTAACAGGGCCTGGGCAGGAAGGGGGTTAAAGTGCCCAGTAGGCAAGTGGTTACCTTGGAATGGGGATATTTTTGCATAGCAGTGTTTGTTCGCTGTGTAAGTTTATCCCTGATGGCTTCCTGTTATTCCTGGTTGCTGTTTGTGTCTATGTGTACAATGATTAATTTGAGGTTAGTAAAATATGGATCATTAACCACTTGCCGACCCATCTGCAGTAATTATACTAGCGGTGGGCAGCATGTACAGGCACCATCATGTACCTATACGTCGGCACCTTTTTCTGGGATAAAGGGCCCCCGCCAACCTTTCCCTCCGCCGACTCCTGCTGTGATTGGACACAGAGGAATTTTGTCAGTAGGTTTCAGCCAATAATTCATTGCTGAAACCTGCTGATCAGCTGTGTCCAGTCACAGCCCAGAGCCCAGTGTTGACAAACACACATGGCTCAGTGCAGAGGGAATGATCTGTCTATTTCTTCTCTCTGCAAAGCCACCAACCCAGTGTCAGTTAGCATCAGATTTTCCGCCTCACTATCACAGTCCCACTAAGTCGCTGATCACCGCTATTACTTGTATAAAAAAAAAAATCCAGTATATATACCATAGTTTGTAGACACTATACCTTCCACACAAACCAATATACACTCTTTGGGATTTTTTTTTTTTTCTTTTTACCAAAGACGTAGCAGAATACATTTTAGCCTAAATTTATGATGAAATTATGATTAAAAAAAATGTAAGTGAAAAATATTGTTCTTTTTTTTTTTTCAAAATGTTCGGGCTTTTTATATTTATATAATAAAAAATAAAAAACCTAGTGGTGATCAAATACCATCAAAAGAAAGCTCTATTTGTGTAACAAAAATGATACACATTTCATGTGGGTATAGCGTTGCATGACCGAGCAATTAACAGTTAAAATAGCGCAGTGCTAAATAGCAAACAATGGCCTGGTCATGAAGGAGGTAAAACCTTCTGGTTAAAGACTCCTGTTCTTTGTTCAGTCATTGCTTGGTGAATTTTAGGGACTCTTTTTTTTCTGGACCAAGACGTTTTATTTTCACGAACTTCCTATTTGAGTCTTTCATCTGTCTATCATCATCTATTAATTTTAGGAGTTTGTTGTCTGTCCATGAAGATGTGAAGCCATCAGCACTCCAAATAATTGCATTTTGGGTGCTGTTGACTTCTTATCCAGTTCTGGCACAGCACCAACCATAGCAATCACTTTAAGCACCTACCAGTTATTTAAAACGTCAAATACACAGAGGATTGCAGCTTCTCTTTGGACATTATTGTGTTGTATGTCCATGGAATTTGATGATTGTCTGGCTGTGGTTTCAACATTATTGGGGTGGTTTTGGCTGTCACTGGTCTTTGTCATGTTAATTTTTGGATGTTCTTTGCTCTCACTGGTCTCTTGTTTATTTTCTGTATAAACCATCCTTTTGATCTGTTCTCCAGGTTCTTAGAGTGGATTAGTGTGTGTTGTTTAATCTATTCTCTAAGATGGAAATTTTCTTCTTGCAGTTGTTGAATTGAACTTCCTGTATATGAGTTCCTGAGTTGGTTGCTTACATTTCTCACCTAGCTTCCCTTGAAGGTCTTCATTGAATTAAAGTCAGTAATTGGTATAATTGGGACAAGGAGACTCTAAGGACCTCAGGTGAGGGGGTTGCTTGATAGGGACTTGGTGCAGGCATGTCTCTGGAGAATGTCTGTGCTGGTATTTATTTGTTCCTCACAGTTGAAGCTTGTAGGACCTTATTTGTACTTTATTATGTACTTTGGCCTGGTGTGTAAATTTAAGGAAGAGCTGCTCAAACGTCTCCACAGATATAGAATGGAAAGACAGGCCATACTCAGTGCAGAAAGGCAGCAATTACACCGCAATCTCCATCACCAGAGGGAAAGTAGTCACGCCGAGATTTCTATAGCGAGCAGTGGTGATCACCAGAGGGAAGGTAATCACACGAGAGCTCTATACAGAGGGTTGATGATCACCATTGTGAAGATAATAATACCAAGAGCTCTATACAAAGTGCTGGTGATCACCAGAGGGAAGGTAATTACACAGTGATCTTTATACAGAGCGGTGGTGATCACCAGTGGGAAAGTAATCACACAGAGAGCTCTATACAAGGCGGTTGTCATCCCCAGAGGGAAGGTAATCACACGGGGATCTCTATACAGAGAGGCGGTGATCACCGCGAGCTCTATACAAGAGAGGTAATGAATCCTGAGAGGGAAGGTAAACACACCGAGATCTCCATACAGAGAGGTGGTGATCACCAGAGGGAAGGTATTCACTCTGAGAGCTCTATACAGAGAGGTGGTGATCACCAGAGGCAAGGTAATAACACCGAGAGCTCTATACAGAGAGGTGGTGATCACCAAAAGGAAGGTAATCACATGGGGATCTCTATACAACGAGATGGTAATCACCAGAGGCAAGGTAATCACACTGAGAGCTCTATATAGAGAGGTGGTGATCACCAGGGGAAGGTAAATACACCGATAACTCTATACAGAGAGGTGGTGATCACCAGAAAGAAGGTAATCACACCGAAATCTCTATATAGAGAAGTGGTGATCACCAGAGGGAAGGTAATCACACTGAGAGCTCTATATAGAGAAGTGGTGATCACCAGAGAAAGGTAAATACACTGAGAACTCTATACAGAGAGGTGGTGATCATCAGAAAGAAGGTAATCACACCAAGATCTCTATATAGAGAGGTAGTGATTAGAGATGTCGCGAGCATAAAATTTAATGTTCGCGAACGGCGAACGCGAACTTCCGCAAATGTTCGCGAACCGGGCGAACTGCCATAGACTTCAATAGGCAGGCGAATTTTAAAACCCACAGGGACTCTTTCTGGCTACAATAGTGATGGTAAAGTTGTTTCAAGGGGACTAACGCCTGGACTGTGGCATGCCGGAGGGGGATCCATGGCAAAACTCCCATGGAAAATTACGTAGTTGACGCAGAGTCGGGTTTTAATCCATAAAGGTCATAAATCACCTAACATTCCTAAATTGTTTGGAATAACGTGCTTTAAATCATCCAGTGTGTGAATACGATCAGGTATGATGTTGTATCGATCAGGTAGTGTAAGGGTTACGCCCGCTTCACAGTGACAGACCAAACTCTGACACAGCAAACTCCCAATTTAACGCACCGCAAACAACCGCAAACAGACCAGAACCGACCAAAATGGGAGAGGAACTGGGCTTTAAGGGTTAGGGTTAGGGTTTTGGCTTAGGGTTTAACATTAAGGTTAGGGTCAGACCTAGGGCTAGGGTTAGAGTTAGGGTTAGAATTAGGGTTAGGGCTAGGGTTAGGGTTATTTTTAGTGCTTAGGGTTAGAGGGTTAGGGTTAGGGGTAGGGTTAGAATTTAGGGTTAGGGATTTAGGGTTAGGGGGGTTAGGGTTAGATAGAGTTTGTTTTAAGGTTGGATAGGGTTTGGGGTTAGGGTTAGAGTTTAGGGTTTGGGTTAAAGGTTAGGGTTAAGGGTTAGGGTTAGTGTTAGGGTTATGGCTTAGGGTTAGGGTTAGGGTCAGGCCTAGAGCTAGGGTTAGAGTTAGGATTAGCATTAGGGTTAGGGCTATGGTTTCGGCTAGGGTTAGGGTTTTTTTTAGTGCTAGGTTTAGAGGGTTAGGGTTAGAGGGTTAGGGTTAGAATTAGGGCTAGGGTTATTTTTAGGGCTAGGGTTAGGGTTAGAGGGTTAGGGTTAGGGGGTTAGGGTTAGAGGGTTAGGGTTAAGGTTAGATACTTAGGGTTAGAGTGTTAGGATTAGGGTTAGGTTTAGGGTAAGGGTTAGGGTTATGGTTCGAGGGTTAGGGTTATGGTTAGAGGGTTAGGGCTTAGGGTTAGGGATAGATACTTATGGTTAGGGTTAGGGATAGGGTTAGATACTTAGGGTTAGGGTTAGAGTGTTAGGATTAGGGTAAGGGTTAGGGTTAGGGTTGGAGTTAGAGGGTTAGGGTTATAGTTTAGGGTTAGGGTTAGAGTTAGGGTTAGGATTAGGGGTTAAGGTTAGGGGTTAGTGGTTAGGGTTAGGGTTGGGTGAGGTTTGGGTTAGGGCTTGTCTAGGGCTAGGATTGGGGGTTAGGGTTAGATACTTAGGGTTAGGGTTAGATACATAGGGTTAGGGTTAGATACCTAGGGTTAGCATTAGGGGGTTAGGGTTAGAGGGTTAGGGTTAGATATAGAGGGTTAGGGTTATATACATAGGGTTAGGGTTCGGATTTGATACATAGTATTAGGGTTACAGTTAGGGATGATCGAACTTTTGAAAAGTTCGGTTCGACCAGAACACCCGAACCTCCCGAAAGTTTGGCCCGGATTTCAGAACCCCATTGGGACCCGAACTTCGGTAATCAAAAAACACCATTTTGAAGCCCTAAAACCCAATAAATGCCCCTAAAAAGTGCCTAGGGTTCTGGGTCATGCCCCAGGGACTATCTATCACACAAAAAAAAGTTCTTAAAAATTGTCATTTTTAATAGAGAGCCAATTATTGGAAAAATGTAAAAAAAAATTTCTTTGGATTTATTGTCTGAGGGGTCTAAAAAGTGTACCTGTGAAGTTTCAGCTCTGTAGCATGTCCAGAACCAGAAAAAAAAGATAATATAGGTGTAAAAGGAGGGTCCATCCCTGCTCTACTATAAAATGATCTTTTTTTCTGGTTCTGGACATGCTACAGAGCTGAAACTTCATAGGTACACTTTTTAGTCCCCCCCAGACACTAAATCACACAAAAAAAAGTTCTTAAAATTTGTCATTTTTGATAGAGAGCCAATTATTGAAAAAATACAAAAAAAAAAAAAAAATTCTTTGGATTTAGTGTCTGGGGGGTCTAAAAAGTGTACCTGTGAAGTTTCAGCTCTGTGATTCAATTTGTGTGTGATTCAATGATGGCTTTTTCTTCTACAGTTATCAGCCACAAACTGCTATCTGGAACTTGATAAAGAAAAAAAATATTGACTTGCATTAGCCAGGAATCGAACCCGGGGCTCCCATAATGGTAAACGGTTTCCCTACCATAGAACCAGCGTACTAATGCAGTTATACCTGGTATAAAATGTCCTGTTGTCTTTCATTACCATAATCTGCACAGTGAAAAGGCATTGTACTTAGCTATGATCATTTTGACCACTTTGTTCACAAGTTAAAACCATTTTTTTCCCTAGAAAACTACTTAGAACCCCCAAACATTATATATATATATTTAGCAAAGACTCTGGAGAATAAAATGTCGGTCATTGCAATATTTTTTGTCACGCGGTATTTGAGCAGCGTTCTTTAAAACGCCATTTTTTTGGAAAAATTTAGAAAAATCACATTTCACTGCATTTAAAAAATACTAAACAGTAAAGTTAGCCAATTTTTTTAATATATTGTGAAAGATGATGTCACGCCAAGTAAATAGATACCCAACATGTTATGGTTTAAAATTGCGCTAATCTCTAATTACGGTCAATAGAGATCTCAATAGGTGACGCTTTAAATTTTTTTAACGGTTACCAGTTGAGAGTTAGAGTGTAGCTCTATTTTTTAAATTATTGCCCACGCTCTGGCAATCGCGGTGATGCCTCACATGTGTGGTTTGAACAGGGATTTCATTTGCGGCTCGACTTCCGTATACGTTTTTTTTTGTGCGCGAGCTAACGGTTACGGGGGGCGGCTAAATTTTTTTTTCCCATTTATTTATTTATTTTTTTAACTTTATTACAGTTTAAAAAAAATAAAAAATCTGATCACTTTTATTGTTGTCACAAGCAATGTAAACATCCCTTGTGACACTAATATGTAGTGACAGGTACTCTTTATGGAGGGATCGAGGGTCTAAAAGATCCTAGACCCCTCCACTACACTTCCCTGAATGCAAAACGCCGAAAACAGCGTTTTTGCATACAGCCGTTTTTTAAATTTGCCGCCTTTTGCAGCACACTAACCCGGAAGTGACGTCATGGATGCCGCCTCCGGGTTACGTCATCTGAGACCCGATCGAAGCCGTTTCTGGCTTTGATCGGGACTCCATCCAGCCGGCGGACGTGCCGGTTGGGTGCTCGGGGCTCCCGGTGGCACGGGAGCCCCGAACAAAGTCACGGAAGGCGGCGGGAGGGGGGTGGACGTCCCCTCCCGCTCACCCAAGTAACGATCGAGCGGCTCCCGAGCCGCATCGGTCGTTACCGACGGAAAGCCAACCATCGGCTATAAACCACGGTACCGGGATGGTGCCTCTAGCTAGAGGCATCATCCCGGTACACTACCGCAAAGTTTGCCGACGTAGATCTACGTCCCTTTGCGGTAAGTGTTTAATTAAATTAATTGTCATTTTTGTTCTTTCTTTGGTATTTTAATAAAAATATACATATTTTTTTTTTTAATTAAATTAACCACTTAAGCCCGGAGGATTTGGCTGCTCAAAGACCAGGGCCTATTTTGCGATTCGGCACTGCGTGACTTTAACGGACAATTGCGCGGTTGTGCGATTTTTACTTTTTGCACTATGAACAAAAAAAGAGCGACAATTTTGAAAAAATGTAAAAATCAAATTTTTTTAACATTTTAGGCCAATTTGTTTTCCGCTACATATTTTTGGTGAAAAATATCGCAATAAGCATATTTTGATAGGGCTTGCGCAAAAGTTATTGTGTTTACTAACTACGTGAAAGATTTATGTCATTTTTATTGTTTTTGTTTTTTTTAACTATTATTATTATTCAGGATTTCTATAGTGCCAGCTTTTTATGTAGCGCTTTACAATATTAGAGGGAGACAATACATTTACAATACAGTAAAATACAAGAAGGATTAAGAGGGTCCTGCTCAGAAGAGCTTACAATCTAATGGGGTGGGGACTTTAACAGACAATTGCGCGGCCGTGCGACACTGTACCCAACTGAAATTGACGTCCTTTTTTTCCCACAAACAGAGTTTCTTTTGGTGGTATTTGATCACCTGTGCAATTTTTACTTTTTGCACTATAAACAAAAAAAGAGCGACAATTTTGAAAAAATAACAATATTTTTCACATTTTTTTATATGAAATCAAATTTTTTTTACATTTTAGGCCAATTTGTTTTCTGCTACATATTTTTGGTGAAAAATATTGCAATAAGCATATTTTGATAGGGTTTGCGCAAAAGTTATTGCGTTTACTAACTACGGGAAAGATTTAAGTCATTTTTATTGTTTTTTTTTTTAAACTATTATTATTATTATTCAGGATTTCTATAGTGCCAGCGGTTTACGTAGCGCTTTACAATATTAGAGGGAGACAATACATTTACAATACAAATACAGATCAGATGCGGTCCGGATGATGATGATCCATTCATTCCAGATGGTGCAATGGGTCACTGAAGAGTAAGTGACACAATCTAGTGATCACTAGAGGGAAGGTTATCTCACCGAGAGCTCTATACAAAGAGGTGGGGATCACCAGAGGGACGGTAATCACACTGAGAGCTCTATATAGAGAGGTTGTGATCCCCAGTGGGAAGGCGATCTCCCCGAGAGCTCTATACAGACTGGTGGTGATCCCACTGATATCTCCATACATAGAGAAGGTGATCACACTGATATCTCCATAAAGTGGGTCAGTGATCTCACTGAGAACTCCATAAAGTGGGTCAGTGATCACATTGAGATCTCCATAAAAAGGGTCAGTGATAACACTGAGATCTCCATAAAGCGTATCAGTGATCAGACTGAGATCTCCATAAAGAGGGTCAGTGATCACACAGAGATCTCCATACAGAGTGAAGGTGGTCACTCTGAGATATTCATAAAGAAAGTCAGTGATCACCATGCAGAGAGGCAGTGATCACCAGAGGTAAGGTGATCACAATGAGATCTCTAAACAGCAGGGGTGTCCAACCATGTGCATGCAACCCAAAACGTACTTAAAAATGTTGATTTTTTTTTTTTTTTTTTAAATGCATTTACACTTAGCAAACTTATGCAGCCGAAGAAAAATTAGAAAGCATAGTGTAAGGGTAGGTTGGTGGTTGTTTGTCATGTCCTCCATGTTTTTCTCCTCGTTGGGGGCCAAGCAAGGATCACATGAGAGGCTTACCCCGGGGTGGGTCCTTCTGCGCTACGCTAGGCACCTTGTACAGGGTCACTTTATTACACGGGGTACATTTGCTTTGTACCATCTTCATCAATGCCCTGGGAGAAGGCTGAGACTGCCATGGAGGAATACTCCACCTTAAGGCAGGCCTCTACTCTTAGAGATGAACATACACCATTTACACTTGTACTGCAACTGTTCTCCAGTTACCTCTCCGTTTCCCTTCTCTGTAATCTGCGTTTAGGAATGACATACTGAGCCAATTCCCACATCCACCTTTACAGCATTTTCCACTACTAATCCCCAGTAGCAGAGTGGGCTCCACTGTGTACGCTGCGCGTGCTCCAGGAGTGCACTTAACTTAACTCTTGAAATTCCTACAACTCTGCAGGATGGGAACCTCTGCAGCGTGAATCTGAGAGACAGACCGCCAGCAGAAGGAGTGCTGACAACACCTCCCTCAATACTAGAGACTGTACCACCTATAACAGGTACATGCTACTGACAGGCTGCTTGTTAAACTTCTGTTACTCTTGGCAACTACATTTTTCTTCATATTATTAAGAATGAACATTCCATAGTCCAGCATACAAATACAAAGCTATTCCTACGTCCCTGTTCCTAACTTCAGGCTTGTGCTGCCCCGGCTTCCCAGCAAAGGTGAAGTCCAAGCACTTATAATCTTTCAGAGGCACTCTCATGCAGATGTAAGTTCTTCAGAGGCATACTGCAGTCCTGGTGTCTTCATGGTGAACCCCAGGTTCAGATGACTTTACATCCCGATGGTGATAGATGGTCTCCTTCTGCTCCTCTCCTTTATGGGTACTCGAACTCTCTCTTCTGTAAGGAGGTACCTTCTCTTTGGGACTCTTATTAGCGGGAAGCCCCGAACTACCTCTCTGGGGGTTCACTAGATGGAACTCAGGCCTCTGCCCCCCTTCTGCTTTGGGCCACTGTCGCTTTTTTATCACGCAGACCAATGAGCTGGACCCAGAGAAGATCCCACCTGACCGAAGAAAAATCTCCCACTTTTCACAATCACGTCTTATTCTTGTTAGCAATTTTCAGAAGCACCTGTATTTGTGAGCAATTATTTTCAAGAATGAAGCACACAAAGGTACATACATATTCGCCAGCACACCATGGATCTTGCAAAAGCAGTCCATAAACGTTTTTATTGCAGAGAAGATCACATCAGAAACAGTGCAATGTTTCGGTATGTGACGAAGGGGTCCTGCATGACTCCGAAACGTTGCAATGTTTCAGATGTGAGCCTTTCTGGAATAAAAATTTTTTGGACTGCTTTTGCAAGATCCATGGTGTGCTGGCAAATATGTATGTACCTGTGATAGATCCAGTGGCCAGCTGGTGATCGCTTCAGCACCCACAACATACGTGCCTATATCCAGGAAGGTGTGCGATGGGAATATGAACTTTACTGAAGAACACAAAGGACAAAACTAGGATGAAAATATCTGATGAGAACCTTGAGAATTCATTGAGAATTGCTACTAAATCCATCGAACCAGATACTAATGTGTTATTTTATCAAAAACGGTGTCAAATATCGCACTCATTTTATGTTGCCCTCTTTTACTTTTATAATACAAAAAAATAATAATCACATAGGTATATTATGTATATCAGTAATCATTAACTTGTCATCTGCCTGACTTTTTCTGCTCATCAGCTATCCTTATTGTTAGTGTTTTTTTTGTGTGTCCCAAGACCATTCCTCTTCTTTCTATGTGGCCCAGGAAGATCAAAAGGCTGGACACCCCTGCTATACAGAGAAGCAGTGATCGCATCTCCGTAAAGACAGTAGGTGATAACACTGAGATCTCCATAAAGAGTGGCAGTGATCACACGAGGACTACTGTACATACTGAGAGGATATGATTGCACCAGTATCCCCGAGCAGAGAGAAGGTGATTACACTAGGATCTCCGTACTGGGAGGGGGTGATCACACTGAGATCTCCATACAGAAAGGGGGAGATCACACCAAGATCTCCATCAGTGTCAGGGAAGAACTTGATAAAGAATGGCAAAGTTTCCAATTTCCAAAATGGCCGCGCAGGACTGTCAGGAAATGACATATATGCTAATTCCAAAACAGCCATGTGGGACGTCCTAATTAGGGCCAATTATCAACACCCACTTCCTATATAAACTCAGCACTGGCTGCCATTCATTGCTGGATTATCTTCAGCTAGTACCTGTTTGCCTTGTGCCTTGAAACTCCTGCTTGTTTGACTACCTGTTACTGACCCGGCTATCCTTGACCTGCTCTGGCTTTCTCCTGCTCTGAACCCGGCTTGCCTTACGGATTTCTCCCTGCCTGCTCCTGATTGACTACCCATGTTTGACCCTCGGCCTGGCTTCTGACCTTGATTTGCACTAACCTGCCTGCACTTCCAGTGATCCAAGTGACTGTCTTTCCTACTGCGGATCCGAGTCCTGACACAGCTACACCTGCAGGCAACCCGTGCACCTTTGGGCACAGCACCCTCTGTCACCATCTCCAGGGGTGCTCTGCACTCAGCCCCAAGGGGAGCCCTCTCGTCACCTCAGCCTCCAACCAGGTTCGTGACAGCATAATCCAGCCACTATGTCTGAGGCTGAAAGAGGTGCTTCCCCGCTAGAGGCTCTGTGCCAGCAGGTCGCCGGCCTTACCCAAGCAGTGAAGAATCTGCAAGACGGTTACTTTCAATTAGAGGGTCGCCTACAGAACCTTGCAGTATCTGCTACACCAAGCGTCCAGAATCAACCTGCTGCACCCTCTGCTTCAGCTGCTTCAGCCCAAGAACACCCCGCATTGGCCTCCTCGGTGGTCATGCCAGTTCCAGAACCCAGAGTTCCAGTCCCCGAACGCTTCTCGGGGGATCGACGGAAGTTTAGGGCATTTCAGAACGCCTGCCAGTTATATTTGCCCTCCAGCCCAGGACTTTCTCCCTGGAGTCTGTGAAGGTGGGGTTTATCATATCTCTACTCTCAGAAGACCCCCAGTCTTGGGCTCACCATTTATTAGAGCAGAAAAGCCCGGTGCTCAACTCAGTCTCCACGTTCCTGGATGCCATGGCACAATTATATGACGACCCTCAACGTGTGACGACTGCAGAAACTGCCCTTCATAGCCTCCAACAGGGGCGACGCCCAGTGGAGGACTATACTGTGGACTTCCGCAAGTGGTCGGCAGATACCGGCTGGAATGAGGCAGCCCTCAAATACCAGTATAGGCTTGGTCTATCTGAAGTCCTTAAGGACGAATTAGCCAGAGTTGATGCCCCGGCCACCCTGGAGGATCTTATTAAGCTGGCCATTCAGCTTGATCGCCGCCTGCGGGAGCGAAGGTCTGAAAAGACTGGTACGTACCGGCCTTCCTGGATGCTCCCCAGGGTTCCACCCTCACCCGCACCTGTGCTTAAATCTCCACCTGCTCCTGCTGCTGAAGGAGAACCGATGCAGATTGGACTAGTACGGGGTACCCTATCCCCTGCTGAGAAATTACGGCGACGACAGGCCAATCTCTGCCTGTACTGCGGAGGTTCTGGACATTTCCTAAGCAACTGTCCCGTAAGACCTAGTAAGTGCCTTCCTCCATGTCCTGTCTACTTCCAGGTCTCTGGATCCCCTCCTGCTCACCTTGTCTTACCCATCTCATTGCAGGTGGCGGAAGGGGAGATCCCTCTCCAGGCAATCCTTGACTCCGGAGCATGCAGCTGCTTCATGGACATCACCTTGGCAAAGAGATTACAAATATTGCTTAGGAATAAGAAGCAGAGACTTGAAGTCCATCTAGCTGATGGGACTATTCCCAGATCCGGACCCGTGACACAGGAGACTATCCCCATCCTAACCTGGACGAACTCTGGTCATCAGGAATTTCTCTGCTTTGACGTTTTGTGTTCCCCTATGTTCCCTGTTATTCTCGGAATTCCTTGGCTCCGGGCGCACAATCCTCAAATTGATTGGCCATCGGGGAGAATCTCCTTCAACTCCGAATACTGCCAGCAGCACTGCTTTGTCCCCGAAATCAGCAAGCCCCCCGTTTGTCTGTCTGTTCAACCCATCACCAGTACTAGCCAAGTAGTACCGCCAGCCTATCATTCCTACCTGGATGTTTTTGACAAGAAAAAGGCTGATGCCTTACCACCTCATCGGCCTTATGATTGCCCTATTGAGCTACTTCCAGGTGCGGAGATTCCATTTGGGCGAATTTTCCCTCTCTCTGAAGTTGAATTGGAGGCTCTACGCCTTTATATCAATGAAAATCTCGAGAAAGGATTCATTCGCCCCTCCTCCTCTCCGGCTGGCGCCGGCATCTTCTTCGTCCAGAAAAAAGACCACTCACTGAGACCTTGTGTGGATTATCGGGAACTTAATAAAATTACAATTAAAAATCGTTACCCACTCCCTCTTGTCTCTGAACTCTTCCAAAGATTCCGTTCTGCCCGAATCTTTACCAAGCTAGATTTACGCGGTGCTTACAACTTGGTCCTTATTCGCGAGGGAGACGAGTGGAAGACAGCTTTCAGGACCCGCTTCGGGCACTTTGAATATCTAGTCATGCCCTTTGGACTATGTAATGCTCCAGCCACCTTCCAACACTTAGTAAATGACATTTTTCGAGAGTTCCTAGATCACTTTGTAATAGTGTATCTTGATGATATTCTCATCTTCTCTGCCTCCCTGGATCTTCATCGGGTGCATGTAAAAAAGGTCTTGGCCACATTAAGACTACATGGACTGTATGCAAAGGCAGAGAAGTGCGAGTTTGAAAAACTGTCCATTCAGTTTCTGGGACTGATCATCTCCACAGAAGGGATCTCCATGGACCCACAGAAGGTGGCTGCTATTATCAATTGGCCAGCTCCCACTGACAAGAAAGGCATCCAGAGGTTTGTCGGGTTTGCTAACTTTTACAGACGCTTTATCAAGAACTTTTCTACAATCATTTCTCCCATTACCCAGTTAACCCGCCAGCAGGTCCGGTTCCAATGGTCTCAGGAAGCCCAGTTAGCCTTTGATCAGCTTAAGATCCTTTTTACATCTGCTTCAGTACTGCAACACCCAGATCCAGCTTTGCCCTTTGTTCTTGAGGTAGATGCCTCTGAAGTTGCCACAGGAGCCATTCTGTCTCAACGCCAGGGGCCCAAGGCCCTGCTTCACCCCGTCGCTTTCTTCTCCAGGAAGATGACTCCACCAGAGAAGAATTATGATGTGGGTGACCGGGAGCTACTAGCCATCAAGTCGGCACTGGAGGAATGGCGATACTTACTGGAAGGCGCTACATACCCCATTATGATCTTTACAGATCACAAGAACCTAGAGTACCTCAGGACCGCCAAGCGACTCAGACCACGGCAAGCCCGATGGGCCTTATTCTTCTCCAGGTTCAACTTCCACCTTACATATCACCCAGGATCCAAAAATGGGAAAGCTGGCGCTCTTTCCCGCATGTTCCCAGAGACCCCGGAAACACCTACTCCCAGCACGATCCTGTCACCACACAACTTTTTGCTGCTTTCAACCAATCTAAACACAATGATCAAGCAAGCCTCTGCCCGGTACCCAGAAGCCGAAACCTTGACATTACAAAGAGACCGAAATCTCTTATGGCATAATGACAAAATTTTCATCCCTCCTGAAGTAAGACCCCAAGTCCTGAAGGCTTGTCATGATCACCTCCTTACCGGCCACTTTGGCGTCAGGAAAACGTGTGATCTTGTTCAAAGATCCTTCTGGTGGCCCAATCTCAGACAGGATTGTAAAGATTATGTGGACTCCTGCGTAACTTGTCTCCGCAGTAAAGGTCACAATACCAAGACTTGGGGCTTGCTGAGACCTCTCCCTGTTCCGGAACAGCCATGGAGGATGATATCAATGGACTTTATTGTGGACTTACCCCCTTCAGACGGATTCACCACCATCTTGGTAGTAGTCGACAGACTGTCCAAGATGGCTCACTTCCTGCCTATGATAGGCACCCCCTCAGCTATGGATACGACACATATATTCATTAAAGAAATTGTCCGACTACATGGACTACCAAGTAGTATTGTGTCCGACAGAGGGGTGCCGTTCACTTCCACATTCTGGAAATCATTGTGCAGGACTCTACAAATCCAAGTCTGTTTGTCCATCCACAAAGTAACGGACAAACAGAGAGGACCAATCAAACGTTGGAGCAATACCTGAGATGTTTCTCTACCTTTACCCAGGACAACTGGGCATCTCTTCTTCCATGTGCCGAATTTGCATATAATAATTCGGTGCACGCCTCCACTAATCAATGCCCATTTTGGGCAAATTATGGGTTCCATCCCTCCTTTTTGCCGGATGTCATCCCGGAGGCTTCAGTACCGGCAGTCCAGGATAGGGTGGCCTCTATACAGTCCAACTACCAGACCCTTAAAGAAGCAATACTGAAGGCTCAAGAGGATTATAAGAGGCACTTTGACAAAAAGAAGAAGGGAAATCCTATGTTTAAGGTTGGAGACAAAGTTTGGCTTTCCACAGCAAACATCAAACTCACTTGTCCCTCACGGAAATTGGGTCCTAAGTTTATTGGACCTTTTGAAATCAAAAGGGAAGTTAACCCCGTGGCATTTGAATTAAACCTTCCCAACTCCTATAAGATACACCCAGTCTTCCACGTCTCTCTACTTAAATCAGCAGTGACTAGTTCATTTCCTAACAGGGAGGCGCCACCTCCACCTCCGGTTACGGTTGGGGAGGACACAGAATTTGAAGTAGAGGCCATTATAGATGGTCGAAGAAGAGGAAGACAAGTGCAGTATCTCGTTAAGTGGAAGGGGTTCCCACCTGAAGAGAACTCATGGGAACCAGCAAGTAATGTTCATGCCCCTAGACTCCTTCGGGAGTTCTTTGGCAGATTTCCAGAGAAACAGGCACGTTTGGGCATCCGGAGGCTGCCCCTCGGGGGGGGGGGGGGCACTGTCAGGGAAGAACTTGATAAAGAATGGCAAAGTTTCCAATTTTCAAAATGGCCGCGCAGGACTGTCAGGAAATGACATATATGCTAATTCCAAAACAGCCATGTGGGACGTCCTAATTAGGGCCAATTATCAACACCCACTTCCTATATAAACTCAGCACTGGCTGCCATTCATTGCTGGATTATCTTCAGCTAGTACCTGTTTGCCTTGTGCCTTGAAACTCCTGCTTGTTTGACTACCTGTTACCGACCTGGCTATCCTTGACCTGCTCTGGCTTTCTCCTGCTCTGAACCCGGCTTGCCTTACGGACTTCTCCCTGCCTGCTCCTGATTGACTACCCGTGTTTGACCCTCGGCCTGGCTTCTGCCCTTGATTTGCACTAACCTGCCTGCACTTCCAGTGATCCAAGTGACTGTCTTTCCTACTGCGGATCCGAGTCCTGACACAGCTACACCTGCAGGCAACCCGTGCACCTTTGGGCACAGCACCCTCTGTCACCATCTCCAGGGGTGCTCTGCACTCAGCCCCAAGGGGAGCCCTCTCGTCACCTCAGCCTCCAACCAGGTTCGTGACAATCAGGCCCACACTGGGACAAAAAATAGGCTTGAGTATTTTATTTTTAACTGAACAGGCAATTTTTCCAGGGACCGGGGGCGGCGTTCCTCGGGGCGGTTTGTGAAAGGATATTCTCCGAGTCAGTCCTCCGCACTGTAATGTAAAGGGGCACTGTGATATAAAGGGGACTACACTGTAAAGGAGCACTGTAATCATTACAGTACCCTTTACAGTGCAGTCCCCTTTATATCACAGTGCCCCTTTACATTACAGTGCCCCTAACAATTCACAGCACCCCTTGCATTGCCCCCCTTTTCTCTCTAATCACAGTGCCCCTTTTACTCTCTGTCTCTCCTGCACAGTCTTACCTTTGGCAGGGCAGAGGCAGGATTTAGCCTGTGTGTCCTCTCCAGGGTCTCCCGCCCTGCTGATGATGTCATCCTATCAGCAGGGCAGGGGCAGGAAGGGCTTCAGATCCTGTGACTACCCACTTGGTAATATGAAAAGACTCCCGCTATCTTTGTGCATATCTCCAGCTCCAGGGAGAGCTGGGAGAGGAGACACAAGAATGGCGGGAGGTGGGCAGCGACTGCAGTCTGTGTTAGCCCTACCCAGACTGAGGTCATTGGTTACCTCCAGCTGTGCAGCCCCGTCATCAACAGGCTCTTATTAGGACATGCGGCCCGGTGGACAGTCTAGGCCTGATTGCCATACAGAAAGGAAGTGATCACACCTAGACCTCTAAATGGAGAGGAGGTGATCATGCTAACATCACCATACAGAGGAGAGGTGATCATACTGACATTGCCATACCATGCCATAACAACAGTGTCTTCATAGGGAGAGGAGGTGATTCAACCAAGTTCCTTATACAGGGAGGAGGTGATCACACCAAGATCCCTGAGTGAATGAGAGGTGATCATAATGACATTGAAAAATTATAATGGTTTCGCGCTATGGTTATGTGAATTATTTTTCAATATGTAAAGAGCTGCTGCCTCCACTAAAACAACTACCAAGGTAGTCTCAGTTTATTAAAATTGGAAAGTATGTATGGCGGCGCTCTGTAAAATAGATTATAGCAGGGGTCTCCAAACTTTTTAAACAAAGGGCCAGTTTACTGTCCTTCAAGCTTTAGGGGGGCCGGATTGTGGCTAGCGGGAGTAGAAAATGCCCCGCCGTCTGTGGAAGTAACCAATGCCCTATCATCGGTTTTAGTGGGAGTTATTGGTTGAGCTACAGTATATGGACTTGTGTCTTTTCTCAACCGGACTAACTATGTAACTATTTGTAACTATGAATAGTGCCTCACTGTTAGTATGAGTGGGATGAATAATGCCCCACTGATGGAGTCAGTGGGAGGAATGGTGGCCATCTTTGGTGTTAGTTGGAGTAAAAAGTGTCCCAAGGGGCAGATAAAGGCAGGCAAAAGGCCACAGTTTGGAGACCACTGGATTATAGGTTTAGTGATTGGCAGTGGTGTATTTGGTTTTGTGCTGCCCTAGGCAAGACTAAAATTGGGCGCCCTCCTATGTAAATTTGCCCCACTCCTTCCTTTTTAACGGATGTGACTCCCTCCAAAATTTAAGGACTACAAGTCCCAGCATGAACCCCTGAGATCTCACGAGAAGGGGGGGGGGTGGGAGAGAGAGGGGGGTAGGTGAGGGAGGGAGGGAGGTGTGAGAGAGAAAGAGGGGGGATGAGAGAGAGAGGGGGAGAGAGAGAGGGGGGGGTGAGAGAGAGAGAGAGGGGGGATGAGAGAGAGAGAGAGGGGGGTGAGAGAGAGAGAAAGAGGGGGGTGAGAGAGAGAGATAGAGGGGGGGTGGGAAAGAGAGGGGGGATGAGAGAGAGAGAGAGAGGGGCATGAGAGAGCGAGGGGGAATGAGAGCGAGAGAGAGAGAGAGAGAGAGAGGGGGGGTGGGGGAGAGAGAGGGGGGATGAGAGAGAGAGAGGGGGGGGTGAGAGAGAGAGAGAGGGGGGATTGGAGAGAGAGGGGGGATAAGAGAGAGAGGGAAGAGGGGGGATGAGAAAGAGAGGAGGGGGGTGCAAGAGGCAGCTCTAGCAACCACTGGCCAAAAAGATTCTCAGGTGGAGGGGGGGGGGGGACTTTTTTGCTGCCCACCTGCAAAGTGCTGCCCTAGGCCTGGGCCTTGTTGGCCTAGGCCAAAATACAGCACTGGTGATTGGTACTGTGTTTGCAAGATGAAAGTGTAGAGGGCGGAGGAGGTAATCATACCGACATCACTATACCAAGAGGAGGTGATCATACTGACATCACCATACCAAGAGAAGGTGATCATACTGACATCACCATACCAAGAGGAGGTGATCATACTGACATCACCATACCAAGAGGAGGTGATCATACTGACATTGCCATACCAAGAGGAGGTGATCATATTGACATCACCATACCAAGAGGAGATGATCATATTGACATCACTATACCAAGAGGAGATGATCATACTGACATCACCATACCAAGAGGAGATGATCATACTGACATCACTATACCAAGAGGAGGTGATCATACTGACATCACTACACCAAGAGAAGGTGATCATACCGACATCACCATACCACAAGGAGGTGATCATACCGACATCACCATACCACAAGGAGGTGATCATACTGACATCACCATACCACAAGGAGGTGATCATACTGACATCACTATACCAAGAGGAGGCGATCATACTGACATCACCATACCAAGAGGAGGTAATTATACTGACATCACCATACCAAGAGGAGGTGATCATACTGACATCACCATACCAATAGGAGGTTATCATACTGACATCACTATACCAAGTGTCAGGATCCGGACTGGCGGCAGGTGAGGACACAAGGAGTGGATCCTCTGTGTCAGTGAGGGAATGGCGTGGACCGTACCAGAGGACCGGTTCTAAGTTGCTACTGGTTTTCACCAGAGCCCGCCGCAAGGCGGGATGGTCTTGCTGCGGCGGTAGCAACCAGGTCGTGTCCTCCGGTAGCGGCTCAACCTCACTGACAGCTGAGACAGACGTGGTACAGTAGGACAAGGCAAAAGCAAGGTCAGACGTAGCAGAAGGTCAGGGCAGGCGGCAATGGTTCGAAGTCAGGAGCAACGACAGAAGGTCAGATACACAGGCAGGGCAATACACAAAACGCTTTCTCAGGGCACTAAGGCAACAAGATCCGGCAAGGACAGGAAGGGGAAGTGGGTTTAAATACAATTTGTACTGATTGGACCAGGCACCAATTAGTGGTGCACTGGCCCTTTAAATCTTAGTGCAGCGGTGCGCGCGCTCCCTAGGGAGCGAGGCCGCGCGCGCCGGGAGGAGGACAGGACGGGACCCGGCGTGCGCCGGGAGGAAGAGAGGACGGGACCCGGCAGGTAAGTGACTTGGGATGCGGGGGGACAGCGCTCACGGTCGGGGACGATGACCGGAGCGCTGCTGCCCGCAGAACGCCACGAGCGCTCCGGGGAAGCCCCGAGCGCTCGGCGTTACACCAAGAGGAGGTGATCATACTGACATCACCATACCACTAGGAGTTGATCATACTGACATCACCATACCACAAGGAGGTGATCATACTGACATCACCATACCAATAGGAGGTTATTATACTGACATCACCATACCACTAGGAGTTGATCATACTGACATCACCATACCACAAGGAGGTGATCATACTGACATCACCTTACCACAAGGAGGTGATCATACTGACATCACTATACCAAGAGGAGGTGATCATACTGACATCACTACACCAAGAGAAGGTGATCATACCGACATCACCATACCACAAGGAGGTGATCATACTGACATCACTATGCCAAGAGGAGGTGATCATGCCGACATCACCATACCACTAGGAGGTGATCATACTGACATCGCCATACCAACAGGAGGTGATCATACTGACATCACTATGCCAAGAGAAGGTGATTATACTGACATTACCATACCAAGAGAAGGTGATTATACTGACATTACCATGCCATAAGGAGATGATCATACTGACATCGCCATACCAAGAGGGGGTGATTATATTGACATCACCATACCAATAGGAGGTTATCATACCGACATCACCATACCAATAGGAGATTATCATACTGACATCACTATACCAAGAGGAGGTGATCATACTGACATCACCATACCAAGAGGAGGTGATCATACTGACATCACTATACTGAGAGGAGGTGACTACGTCAAGATTTCTGTGCACAGAACAGAGAAGGGGTGATCATACTGAGATCCCCATATGGAGAGAAAGTGACCATACTGACAATGCCATACCAAGAGGAGGTGATCACAAAAAGCTCTCACACACACATAGGAGGTGATCATACCAAAATCCCCATACAGAAAAGTGGTGATCATATCAACATCCTCATACAGAGGACAGAGAAGAGCCCCTTATGGGGAGGAGGTGATCCCAGCATAATCTGAATGGAGAGCAGATGATCATAGTGACATCGCCATATCGAGAACATGTGATCAAGGCTAGATCCCATAGGGAGAGGACGTAAAAGGGCCAATGATGGGTGCAGACTAGCGATGGGCTCAGGCGTGTTTGGATCGAGCCGCCAGGAAACCGTCACTGCGCACCGCCAATCATAGACAGTAAGGCATTTCTTGACAGGCAGCTGCACATACACACGCTGCCTATGATTGGTGATGTGCATTGCCGGCTTCCTGGCGGGCTCGATCCTAACACATCGAAGCCCATCGCTAGTGCAGACAGTAAGGCCTCATGCACACAGGCATTAGATGCTTTTTTTTCTGTCCCTAAACGCCCCTCTATGTTAGCCTATGTGTCCATGCACACGTATGCATTTAAAAGGAGTTTAGAGGCAGGGGCATTTATGGGCAGAAGCCTGAACGCATCAAAATTGTGTTTAGGAGAGGAGCTTTAGGGCCAGTTCACACCATAGAAATGCAGTCTGGATGCTTTTCTGCATGCACATTTTTGATGTGTTTTGGTGCATTTTTTCTCCTCGCTTTTTCTTAACCTTAACCACTTAAGGACCGCCCGCAGCTGTTATACTGTGGCAGGCAGCCCCTCCTGCGTGAACCGACGTAGGTATATGTCGGACGCGTGCCTGCAGCTAGGGGGCGAGCGTGCACCGGCTGCGACGCGCTCCCGCCCCCACTCGGCAGCAGGGATTTGGATGCACGGCGGCTCTGATTGCCACCTGACACCCGTGATCGTTCTCCGCTGAGAAAGAAGAATGGTCAGCTGTTGTAAACACAGCCAACCGTCCTTCTCCGTAGGATGATCCCAGAGCGCCTGTAATCCTTCTAGGTAAGAACTCAGGTCTACGTGATCATTTCACAAGCTTCGCGCCCCCCACAGTTAGAATCACGCCCCTAGGCTCACATTTAACCCCTTGATCACCCGTGGTATTAACACGTTCCCTGCCAGTGTCATTATTACAGTAACAGTGCATATTTTTAGCACTAATTACTGTAGTAATGTCACTGTCAGCCAGGGGTCCGATCTGTCCGCCGCAATGTCGAAGTCCCGCTAAAAATTGCAGATCGCCGCCATTACTAGTAAAAAAAACAAAAAAACAATAAAAATGACATAAATTTCCTGTAGTTAGTAGACGCGATAACCTTTGCGCAAACCAATCAAAATACGCTTATTGCGATTTTTTTTACCAAAAATATGTAGCAGAAAACAAATTGGCCTAAAATGTTAAAACATTTTGATTTTTAATTTTTTTTTTTTTTGGGAATGTCATATAGCAGAATGTGAAAAATATTGTTTTTTTTTTTTTTTTTTTCAGAATTGTCGCTCTTTTTTTGTTTATAGCGCAAAAATTAAAAATTGCACAGGTGATCAAATACCACCAAAAGAAAGCTCTATTTGTGGGGTTAAAGGACATCAATTTTAATTGGGTGCAGCGTCACATGACCACGCAATTGTCCGTTAAAATAACGTAGTGCCGAATCACAAAAAATTGCCTGGTCATTAAGGGGGCAAATCCTTCCGGTCCAGAACTGGTTAAATAAGAACATGTGTGTTCAAGTGCGTTTTTGTTGAGCTCAGGTGCATTCCTGCGCCTTTTATCATGTTCCAGTACAGTCTAGTGCAGACAAAAATGCAGCATTTTCTACTTTTTTTTTCTGGAACGCAATGGGACTGACTGCACTGGTGTGAACTATGGCATTGAAAACCATATAACCTACTTTCCATGCGTTTTTGATGCCGAAAAAAAAAACCACACTGTACTGCATGTGGTGTGAACTGGCCCTTAGGGCAGAAAAAATGCCTGACACAGCTAAACGCCTGTAAAGCGCTAGGTGCCTGTAATGCTTGAGTGTTTTTTCTGGCCAATATATTAAACAAACGCACATGAATGCATTTACAAAATCGTGGCTTAGGAGAGTTTTCAAAGCTGCTTTTCTCCTGCTAGGAAGAAAGTGTTTACAAAAGCCCCAGTGTGCATGAAGGTATACAGAGAGGAGGTGACATATACAGAGAGTACAGGTGAATTGCACAGTGACCTTCATATAGAGAGGAGGTGATCACTCTGAGATCTTTATATAGAGAGTAGAGGTGATCACTCTGAGATCTTTATATAGAGAGTAGAGGTGATCACTCTGAGATCTTTATATAGAGAGTAGAGGTGATTACTCTGAGATCTTTATATAGAGAGTAGAGGTGATTACTCTGAGATGAGATCTTTATATAGAGAGTAGAGGTGATTACTCTGAGATCTTTATATAGAGAGGAGAGGTGATTACTCTGAGATCTTTATATAGAGAGTAGAGGTGATTACTCTGAGATCTTTATATAGAGAGGAGAGGTGATTACTCTGAGATCTTTATATAGAGAGTAGAGGTGATTACTCTGAGATCTTTATATAGAGAGTAGAGGTGATTACTCTGAGATCTTTATATAGAGAGGAGAGGTGATTACTCTGAGATGAGATCTTTATATAGTGAGTAGAGGTGATTACTCTGAGATCTTGATATAGTGAGTAGAGGTGATCACTCTGAGATCTTTATATAGAGAGTAGAGGTGATTACTCTGAGATGAGATCTTTATATAGAGAGTAGAGGTGATTACTCTGAGATCTTTATATAGAGAGGAGAGGTGATTACTCTGAGATCTTTATATAGAGAGTAGAGGTGATTACTCTGAGATCTTTATATAGAGAGTAGAGGTGATTACTCTGAGATCTTTATATAGAGAGGAGAGGTGATTACTCTGAGATGAGATCTTTATATAGTGAGTAGAGGTGATTACTCTGAGATCTTGATATAGTGAGTAGAGGTGATCACTCTGAGATCTTTATATAGAGAGGAGAGGTGATTACTCTGAGATCTTTATATAGAGAGGAGGTGATATACACAGAGAGTACAGGTGATGATTACACTGAGATCTTTTTTTTTTTTTTAAATGTTATATTTAGACAAAAGCATAGGATACATTCCAGTACAGTAATCACAGAACTCAGATTGTTGTGTGTGAACATAAAGAAAGGATATACTGTATTTCCAAACATAACCGATTCTGTGCAGGTATTCCAGAGGAAAAAATAAAGCAAAAAGAGTTCATTTTATGAGAGAAGGTGATATACACAGAGAGGAGAGGTGATCACTCTGAGATCTGTATACAGAGAGTGGTGATTGATATACAGAGAGGAGGAGACATACAGAGAGGGGTGATTATTACTCTGAGATGTGTATAGAGAGAGGTGATATACACAGAGAGGGGTGATTATTACTCTGAGATGTGTATACAGAGAGGAGTGATTATTACTCAGAGATATTTATATAAAGAGGAGGCTATATTCACAGGGAGGGGTGATGATTACTCTGAGATGTGTATATAGAGAGGAGGTGACTATTATTACTCTGAGAGATGACATACAGAGAGTGGTGATGACTACACTGAGATGTGTATACAGAGAGGAGGTGACATACAGAGAGGAGGTGACATACAGAGACTGTTGATGACTACACTGTGTGTTCTCCATTCAGGCAGGCAGAGAGAACACGTCATCTTCAGAAGGCGGAGCTCCGCCCATGTACAGCACACGCCAGAGGTCCGCCCATGTACAGCACACACGGCGGAGCTCCGCCCCCTCACAGCCCAGGCAGTCAGCGCATCCCCACCTCAGCAGTCACGCGTCAGTACCCGAACAGCGAGCAAGGATTGGCTCCGCCTCAAACGCGGAAGCCACGCCCCGGAAAGAGGGTGGGCTCGGCGGTCCTGCTGAGGTGCTGGTTGCGCCCTTACACAAGATGGCGGCTCAAGGGACGGACGGGATTCGCCTGAGTGCGGTGAGCGGGAAGGGAGGGGGGAACTGCCAAACTCAACCTGTGTGTGTCACCGCCGGGTGTTCTGGGTGGGGGTTAGTGACAGGACTGGAGGCATGTAAGGTGTGGGCAGTGTCCGGTCCGTATGTTATAGAGCGGAGCGGAGGAGAAGGACTGACTGATAACACTGGACGTACGGCACGCGGCTCCCTCCGCTCTCTGTACTCACCTCACGGGGGCGCTGTGCGGACGGGAGAGTGCACTGTATGAGGATTACCATGACCGTACTGGGACTGAGGGCAAGGACTGCCATGACCGTACTGGGACTGAGGGGCGAGGACTGCCATGACCGTACTGGGACTGAGGTGCAAGGACTGCCATGACCGTACTGGGACTGAGGTGCAAGGACTGCCATGACCGTACTGGGACTGAGGGGCGAGGACTGCCATGACCGTACTGGGACTGAGGTGCGAGGACTGCCATGACCGTACTGGGACTGAGGTGCAAGGACTGCCATGACCGTACTGGGACTGAGGGGCGAGGACTGCCATGACCGTACTGGGACTGAGGTGCAAGGACTGCCATGACCGTACTGGGACTGAGGGGCGAGGACTGCCATGACCGTACTGGGACTGAGGTGCAAGGACTGCCATGACCGTACTGGGACTGAGGGGCGAGGACTGCCGTGACCGTACTGGGACTGAGGCGCGAGGACTGCCATGACCGTACTGGGACTGAGGCGCAAGGACTGCCGTGACCGTACTGGGACTGAGGCGCGAGGACTGCCATGACCGTACTGGGACTGAGGCGCGAGGACTGCCATGACCGTACTGGGACTGAGGCGCAAGGACTGCCATGACCGTACTGGGACTGAGGCGCAAGGACTGCCATGACCGTACTGGGACTGAGGCGCAAGGACTGCCATGACCGTACTGGGACTGAGGCGCAAGGACTGCCATGACCGTACTGGGACTGAGGGGCGAGGACTGCCATGACCGTACTGGGACTGAGGCGCGAGGACTGCCATGACCGTACTGGGACTGAGGTGCGAGGACTGCCATGACCGTACTGGGACTGAGGGGCGAGGACTGCCGTGACCGTACTGGGACTGAGGCGCGAGGACTGCCATGACCGTACTGGGACTGAGGCGCAAGGACTGCCATGACCGTACTGGGACTGAGGCGCAAGGACTGCCATGACCGTACTGGGACTGAGGTGCAAGGACTGCCATGACCGTACTGGGACTGAGGGGCGAGGACTGCCATGACCGTACTGGGACTGAGGGGCGAGGACTGCCATGACCGTACTGGGACTGAGGCGCGAGGACTGCCATGACCGTACTGGGACTGAGGTGCGAGGACTGCCATGACCGTACTGGGACTGAGGGGCGAGGACTGCCGTGACCGTACTGGGACTGAGGCGCGAGGACTGCCATGACCGTACTGGGACTGAGGCGCAAGGACTGCCATGACCGTACTGGGACTGAGGCGCAAGGACTGCCATGACCGTACTGGGACTGAGGTGCAAGGACTGCCATGACCGTACTGGGACTGAGGGGCGAGGACTGCCATGACCGTACTGGGACTGAGGGGCGAGGACTGCCATGACCGTACTGGGACTGAGGCGCGAGGACTGCCATGACCGTACTGGGACTGAGGTGCGAGGACTGCCATGACCGTACTGGGACTGAGGTGCGAGGACTGCCATGACCGTACTGGGACTGAGGCGCGAGGACTGCCATGACCGTACTGGGACTGAGGCGCGAGGACTGCCATGACCGTACTGGGACTGAGGTGCGAGGACTGCCATGACCGTACTGGGACTGAGGTGCAAGGACTGCCATGACCGTACTGGGACTGGGGCGCCCGTGACCGTGCTGGGACTGAGGCGCGAGGACGCGTTGACCGTGCTGGGACTGAGGGGCGAGGGCGCCCGTGACCGTGCTGGGACTGAGGCGCGAAAGCGCGTTGACCGTGCTGGGACTGAGGTGCGAGGGCCTTCAGCACTAGCTAGCCCGGATTGGCAGATTTTACACAGTAACATTCTGATTGGTCAGTTAATTTGTTTAAAAACAATACTCTCCACCCCCCCTTCTGCAGGTGTATTCTGTGTTAAGCTGGCCATACAGTGTACAATCTCCTTCTACCATGTAGTACAGGTGTCTGCCTGATTGTATAATATATGGCCAGTTTCTGTACCGTCACCTGAGCGCTCTGTGTTGTAGTATAAAGAGTAACCTCTGTATTGTATTAGCTGTGAAGAGAGTCTCAGAACACTTGTTGTTGCAGGGGCTGCCTCTCATTAGATTTACAGCTCTGTGCGGTGAGATTGGGAAAGCCAATCACATGAGCAGTGTCAGTGTACAGAGCGCCCCCTGCTGTATCCTATGGTGAAGAAGAGAACCTCAGTGGCCGGGTTCAGAGTTGGTTGTGATCTACGGATTGGAATGTGAAGTGTTTACAATCTGCCATGTGGCCGCTGTATACTTTCCAGCATGGACTTGTTTATGCCAAAGTATATTTTGTAGCAGATATGAAGGGGATCTGTCACAACGTACCTCATCTCTAATAGAGGAAGTTCTTACTACACTCGGACCTCATCACTGTGTGCAATCTCAGTCCTCCGTCAGAGCCTAACTACACAGGTTGTCTGGTGTGTGGCTCATGGGGAAGCCTAATACACACACAGCAATCTTAGTATCACAACATTGCATGGATCACCAGGGCTCTGGAGGGCCGTATGGGCACAATATCAATAGGAGGTCCAAAAACAAGTTATTACATTAAAGGAAACGCTGTAATGGGGACTCTGCTGGTTGTAGATTCTGCGGAATACTGTAAAGATATTTTAGAGGATTTCTAATTTATTACAGGCTCCTCTCACAGAATGAAACTGAGGATTTGTTTGAACACAATAATTCCCAGAGGCCTGAACATTGAATCGGATATACTGTGCAATGTTACTGATTTTTAGGTTATTTTTTGTTATTAATACAGCTGTTTATATAGTGCTGACAGTTTTTATACAGGGCTTTAATATACAGTATATTCACATCAGTCCTTTGTCCTCAAGGAGCTGACAATCTAAGGTCCCAATGTCCCATACATTTTGCATACTGAGGCAATTACCCTACCAGCATGTCTTTGGAGTGTGGCAGGAAACCCGAGTACCCTTCCAAGCACAGGGAGAGTGTGCAAACTCCATGCAGACGGTGCTGTGACCACCGAAACAAACCAAGGAACTCAGTGCTGCAAGGGAGAAGTGCTAACTGCCACTTTGCTGGCCTAAAATAGGGTTAAAATGTGATTGATAGCCTTTTACATTTTTATTATGAATTTTCTGAGTTGTTTTGGATTGATGTGTGTGTGTGTGTGTGTGTGTATGTGTGTATGTGTGTGTGTATGTATATATATATATATAAAAAATCAATCAATTAATGCTTGTAGTTCAAACCACAAAATTGGATCAAATAATAGGGTGGCACAGTGGTGTAGTGGTTAGCACTTTCACCTAGCAAGAGGGTCGCTGGTTCAAATCCCAACCACGACACTACCTGCCTGGAGTTTGCATGTTCTCCCTGTGCCTGCGTGGGTTTCCTCCGGGTACTCCGGTTTCCTCCCACACTCCAAAGACATGCTGGTAGGTTAATTGGATCCTGTATAAAAAAAATTGACCCTACTATGTATGTATGAATGTGAGTTGGGGACCTTAGATTGTAAGCTCCTTGAGGGCAGGGACTGATGTGAATGTACAATGTATATGTAAAGGGCTGCGTAAATTGACAGTGCTATATAAGAACCTGAAATAATAATAAATAAAGCAGGCTCCATACTTGCTGCTTCCATATAATCAATCAAAATATGGAGTCCATATATAGTAAATACTCACTTTACTTGTATATTTATATTACTTTATATTTATATTACTTTTTGTACTCATATTTATTTTTACTTGTATGTTTATATTGTATATTTGGTACAGGTACGTGTATAGAGCTGTCAATTTACACAGCGCTTTACATATTTACTGTACATTGATATCATTCCCTGTCCTCAAAGAGCTTACAAGGTCCCCAACTCCACATTCATACATACTAGGGCCAATATAGTCCGGATCCAATGAACCGACCAGCATGTCTATCGCAGTGCATAGATTTACATCTCACATTAAAGCAGTGTCGCCAGGTTCTGAACTCGTGCTCTTTTTCAAGCCAAATTGGCTTGGCTTGAAAAAGAGCTTGGGCTCGAAATCTGGATGTATTGCTTTAATGTGATGTGTAAATCTGTGCACTTGGATATGCAAGTGAAATGAGCCTTTACTATATCCAGACTCCGTATCGCTTGCTTGATGATATATATCACTAGACAGGTTGCAGCACAAACTTCTTTTAAAGCAAATCTGTTACATTGGGGTCACTTCACTAACAGATAAATACCGCCTGATTTTTTTAGTTAAATATTGGACAAGTTATTTTATCTCAAAAATTGTCCATTCACAAAAAGAAGGGGTTATTTACCAAATGCATTAAAAATTTGTTTTACGATATTACTTGAGTTATTTTTGGTGTTTTTTTCTTCACATGCTAACAATGCACCAAAGGAAGAAATAAATGTACACAGAAATACTATGAAACTATACATTCTAGCATGCTTTCACAAAATGACCTTCCCCTGGTGAAATGTTACAATTTTTGTGTTCATTCCTGAGCTCAGGGCAAAACATTTTCACACTGATACATTGTATGCTTTTACTGGCCACTGATGAGTTCCCAGCCTTGTTATTTTGTACTTTGCTAAAATAGGAACTACTGACAGGTGATAAATAACGAATGTGTTCTTTAGTGAAATGACTTAAAGCGTTTTACTAAAAAAAAAAAAACAAAAAAAATCACGGTTTCCTTAAAGCATCCTGCGCCTGTCTTATAGAAAAAAATATGCTGATCTGTACCTATATCAGAGCGGCTCCCAGCGATCACGTGACCTCTCGGCTCGCTCTCTCTCCTCTCTTCCCCCTCCTCCCCTTCTGACGTCAGCGGCAGTGCTCGGGCCCGCCCATTGGAGCCGCCAGCCGGGCAGAGGAGACAGCCGAGGGATCAACTGAACGCTCTGATATAGGTACAGGTCAGCATATTTTGTCTATAAAACATGCACAGGATCACTTAGTGTTATATTACAGAGCGGATTAGATTAATTTATAGTAGTGGCTTAACAACCACTTTAAAGGGGTTGTAAAGTCAGAAGGTCTATGTATTAAGATAAAAAATCATTCTGCATGCAGCAGCCCCCCTAATACTTACCTGAGCCCCCTCTCGATCCAGGGATGTCCATGACTGTCTCAGCCATCCAGGACTCCCCTCATTTGCTAAGACGCAGCAGATGCACAATTGGCTCCCGCTGCTGTCAAAGTCAGCCAATGAGGAGAGAGAGGGGGTGGGGCTGAACAGCAGCTCCGTGTCTGAATGGATACATGGAGCTGTGACTCCAGACAGGTGCCCCCATAGCAAGCTGAGGGAGGGGCCAGGAGAGCTGAAGAGGGGGATCTGGGCTGCTCTGTGCAAAACTAACTGCACAGAGCAGATAAATATAACAGGTCTTTCTTTTTTTTTATTGAAACCCCCCCCCCCCCCCAAAACTTTACAATCACTTTAAGCCCCCATTAACATTGGCACGATTTGACAGGTAAAATCGCATGTCAAATCACAAACCTATTGCTGGCAATGGCAGCATCCCAATAGGTGCAATTCCGCACCGATTTCCTAAAGTAGGTCCTGCACTGCTTTTGGTTACTTCAGGGGTGACCAGAAAGACAGTTGTGCATGAAACCCGCACAGTGCATGAACCCACACAGATGTCTTTCAAGTCGCCCCAGAAGTTGGACTAAAATGTGTTAATGAAGTTGTATGATTTAAAAGCGTTGCTCAGTGTGAATGAGGGCTTAATGATTTATTTATTTATTTTTTGGTGGTGGTATTTACCTTACATTTGATATTTTACTTCAATGAATTGACTCTTTTATTACTTCATGTGATATTTACGAAAAAAGGGTCATGTAACCTTTAGAGCCCATTCACACTGGGGCGACACGACTTGGTGGGGCGACCTGTGAAGTCGTGGTGCACAGCGTGCACTGCGACCTCGGTGCGACTTGCGCGGACTTCATATAATTGAAGTCAATGCAAGTCGCCCCAAAGTAGTACAGGACCCTTTTTCTAAGTCGGAGCGACTTGTGTCGCTCCTATTAGAACGGGTCCTGTGCTAATCTATGGCAGGCGACCCACCGTGACTTGTCAGGCGACTTGGTCGCGCTAGTGTGAATGGTGGCTTAGTGAATTGACCCCATTGTAACAACAGATTGGTGACAGTTTTGAGGCAGCATCAGCTATTCAGGCATATATATATATATATATATATATATATATATATATATATATATATATATATATATATATATATATATAGTAAATATTTTGCAGGGTTTACATTCTTATGAATTGTGTGGATGTTTCATATTGATCATGCTCTTTGGAAAACCTACTGTGTTTTTGATTAGTATTTTGAATCAAACAACTGTTATTTACCTAATATATGCAGGAATAAAATTAAAATAAGCTGTTTGTTAGAAGGATACAGTTGGTACTCTTTTTAAATAAAAATGGCTCTTTAAATGGCTTTTTTTTTTTTTTCAAATTTAATTTTTGTAGGAAACCTTTTATATAGCAGAGTTTTGTTTGATAATTTGTTCATTATAAAGCTTTGCTCATCTTAATAGGCATCTAGTTCGATGTATTTGCAAAGGATTGTTATTGTGTCATTCATAATATAATTTCTTTAATTGGGGTGTGGGGAGGGGGGGGGGTGTTGTTGGTTTTGAGAGGTTGAGCCTCCCCAGGTAGAAAGCTTCAACCACTGCAGAAAAACACGGTGTAATAAAGCTCTTATTAGTGCCTTTTCAGTGGACAGTAATATGTTTGATTTAAAAAAAAAATGTATGTATGTAAGTTTCATTCTTTTATTTTGTTAGAATTTACATTTGAGTTGTGACCTAGATAACGCCATCTGTGTGTAGCTGAGTAGAGGAATGCGGCAGATGCGGAAGCATCCCTCATCAGTGAAGTGTAAATTACCTCTCGCACAGACAGGCTGCCAGATTTGCTTTCATTTTCGTTTCTTAGTCCTGCAGCTTGTGATGCTAGGAATGCAAAACCATCTATTATTTATTTGAGTCATCAAGGCGGGCCTGTGCTGGAGATTCTCATTGGATTGGGATTTGTCTTTGTTCTGTTTACATCTGTGATCTCACTGCTCATTTTCAGCCAGCAGAGCTCGGCGGCGTGCTAATATTATACCAGCTGGCAGAGGATGTGCCTGCTTCCAGTACAGTGTGTGGACATTTGTCTGAACCAGTAATGTGCAGAGATTTTTCCCCTTGTCTTTCATTCCCCAGGCACTGTTATTAACGCAGTGAGCTGCAGAAGGGCAGTAAGCCAGATTTCCTATTATTATTATTATTATTATTATTATTTTTGCATCAAGAAAGGTATACTCTTGCATGCTGTGTTTTGACTAGTGATCTCATTAACCTGTTCCAGATTACTCAGCTATGTATATACTTGTATTTCCATTTTTTATATATTTTTACGTGGAAAGGTAGTGCTTTTATTAGCTGATTAGAAGAACTGGCTGTCACTCCTAAAGCCTGTAAAGCCTCGTACACACGTCGAAAATCACCAGGGGAATTTTCGTCCGACGACCGATCTGCCGATTTTCGGCTTGTTAGTATGATGCTTCCAACAACCGACTCCGACTTTTCGCCCGAAAAAAATCTTGTGTGCAGGCTATAAAATTTCTGCCCGCCGTCAAAACACTGTCGATTTTCGTGCAGTCAGTACAGATTTCGACAGGGAAAAATCTAATGAGCAAGACTGGGCATGCTCAGAGAAGAAAGAACACAAAGCAAACCAACACATGACATCACTTCTGAAGTAGATTTTTGTCGGGCGAGAAAATTCGTGTGCAGTCTAGGCACATTCCAACCAACAAAACACAACTCTGGACAAAAGACGGACGATCGGTCGGCCCATAATCGTTGCGTGTGTTGGCCGATTTCTATGGAGGAAGGGGCGCTCCTGACTCCTGTTGAAGGCTTATGGCCGGTTCCCGATCAGCGCAGGGGTGCCACCCCTTTGTCAGAACACAATAGCTCAGCAGGGGAGACAGCTGTACTAACATTGTTGTGATTGTTAGTACAGCAGCTACAACCTGAGCTGGCAGGATTTTTTTTCATTCAGCCCGCCAGGTTGAGCGATTAAACTAGTGGTGTGTGTACAAGGCTTAAGGGTGTACAAGTAAATATGCTGCTTGCTCTGTTGGTGTTACACCCAGTATACGTCAGCATTATTGCTGTATAAACACATCATGTACAAAAAAAATATTTACAAAGCAGCAGCTCAAAGCAAAATTCTAGGCAGATCGCTAAATACACGTTTTGTTCTGTACATATTCATTAAATGTTTTAAGACCCCACACACACAATCAGAAAATCGGACATAAAATACTGCTTTCCAATCGATTTTATGATAATCTGGTTGTTGGTACACAACTTTAGAGGGCCAATCACAACAATTTATCCAAAGGGAAAAACGCAAATTTTTCTTGTACGACTTTTGTTTAATTAGTAGGATTTTCATCCCGAAAATGTAATCTAAATACAATACTTCCCTGCCGTTTTTTATTCTGTCATATGAGAATTTTCTTAAGTTGAGTAACCTATTTATTTTCAAAATGAGACTAGCATGCAAAAAAAAAATGGACAATCATTCGCCGATATTCTCATAATGTGTAGTTGTGTACGAGGCTTTAGGCTCGGTTCTCACTATAAACTGCATGTAAATCACACGGGAAGCTTTTCTCATTCCTCTTCAATTCACATGATTTAGTGTGATGCAATTAATGTTTTTAAAAGGAATGGGCTCAAATCGCACCAAAGAGATGCATGCAGCAATTATGGAACCGCACTGCAACCAGATTGCCTGATCGTTTTGTACCATGTGATCTGGTGGTGGCATATTCACTGCGTTTTTGTGACCTGCATTTTAATGTGTCGTCAAGATTGCACTGACAGCCACTGCAGATTGCAATCTGCATTCGGGGGAGGAAGCGCCCAAGGATAGCGGTTTCCCACATCACATAGCCTTAAAGTGTAAAAAATAGATTGCATTTTGACAAATTGAATGCAAAGGAACCTCAAGCTTGAAAAGAAGAGCACACAGCAAACATGTAAAGAGCTGATCACTATATATTTCCTTTTTTTCTGGTGGCTACAATGCCTTCCAGGGCTCTATGGATCCCTGCTGCAGCCACCCTTGTGTGCGTGCTTCTAGATGGGGCTATGAGCAAGTGTATGTAAGCTACATGCATTGTTAGCCTCCAAGCCTAGGATGACAAGCGGCTCCTTTACTCCCTCCTCCTCCAAGTGAGTGGACTAACAGAAGCTGAAGCCTGCACTGCCTGATTCATGTGATGTAGTCCATGCAGATACTCCTCTGCAGGAGGTTAGGGGAAGCCGCTCTTAGGCTGGCCATTCATTATACATATTTCTCATTCAATTTCCTTTAGATTTACCTTCAACTATGTAGTGCAGGGGCCTGCCTGATTGCCTACAAATGAAGTGTTTAGGTTTGACTGCATTTTATGTTTTTGGTAAATTTAAAGGACAATTGTATAATGCATTGGAGATTTAAACACAGTTCCCATCTTTCTGACCAAGTTTCATGTTAAAGTCAGATTTAGGATGTAACCTAAACCATGGTCAACATGCACAGCTTTCCCTCCCCTCTTTTTTTTTATTTTACAGAATCACAGGATTCTTCTCCACAGCATCCTGCCAGATTTAAAGTAGACATGGCTGTGTGCAGCTCTGTTTGCACACCCAAGTCATTCAATTGTCAGAGTACAGGTCCATCTCCCGCAATGGCAGAGGAGTTACAGTACTCAATAGAGCACAAGTGTGGTGATGGCACTGCACTTGTAGTCCATTAATACTTCTTCCAGCTCCGTAGCTAAGAGTCCATTCATACTTGTGTGACCTAAAAAAAAAAGTGCGGTTTCCATTGCGACTTTGGATGAGTACGACTTTGACCAATGTGATCCTTTTGTTTGTGCCCTACAAAGTCATTGTTTAAGGCCCATACACACGCACCGATTGTTGGCCGACCGATCGGCCGTCTTTTGTCCAGTGTTCTGTCGGTTGAAATGTGCTCTAGACTGCACACAAATTTTGTCGGCCAACAACAACCAACTGCAGAAGTGATGTCATGTTCTGGTTTACTTTCCGTGTGTTTTTTTCTTCTCTGAGCATCCCCAGTCTTGCTCATCACATTTTTGTCGGCCAAAATCTGTACTGACTGAGGAACAATCGGCCGTTCTGGTGACGGCCAACAAAAATTTTATAGCATGCACACCAGATTTTGTTCGGCCGAAAAGTCGCAGTCGGTTGTCGGAAGCATCATACTAACAAGCCGACAATCGGCCGATCGGACGTTGGCCGTAAATTTTCGGCCAATCGGTGCGTGTGTACGGGCCTTTAGTTTCTTTCTTTTCTAACGAATTCTACATTTTCAAAATGATTTGCATCTTTAAATTGATTGACTGATTCAAATTTTGTATGAAGAATATCTGGTTGTTAAGGAGTGAGCTGGGAAACTGGCCGCTGCGTCCTTAACAACTGATCTGTCAGCTGGTTTCCCCCCACTGACAGCTGAATGTAAAAAAAGGATGGGAATGCAAAATGGGAGAAAATGTCGTGGGGTCCTCCCCCCTAATGAATACCAGACCCCTCAGGTCTGGTATGGATTTCAGGGGAACCCCCACTCCAAAATGTAAGAAAACTGTGTTTTCCCCCAATCCATAGCAGACCCTTACCCGAGCATGCAGACGGCAGGCTATGAAAGGGGGTCTAGTGAGCGCCCCCCCTCCCCTCTTGAGCCATACCAGGCCTCATGCCCACATACCACCCCACCCCTCCCTAATGCACCTCACCATGATGGGGACTAGGGCAGCTTCCCCACAATCCTGACTGGTGGTTGTGGGGTTTTGCGGGCAGGGAGCCTACATATCCTGCTGCCTCCAGGCCCCCCACCAACCCTAAAATGTGAATGAGGGTCCAAAGTCACATGACAAGTAGCACAAGTATGAATGTGGCCTAAAGGTCTGTACTGAGTGGCCAGAGCATTCGACCTGCAATGCTGTGCAGGCTCAAAATCAAACAGAAAAATACATATTTTTTCTTTTTGAAGAATGGGTGAATTTTTAAAATTGTTAATTTTTTTTTTTCTAATGGTGGAGTTCTCCTTTTAAGCACATACAGTATCTCACAAAAAGTGAGTACACCGCTCACATTTTGGAAATATTTTATAATATCTTTTCATGTGACAACACTGAAGAAATAACACTTTGCTACAATGTAAAGTAGTGAGTGTACAGCTTGTATAACAGTGTAAATTTGCTGTCCCATCAAAATAACTCAACATACAGCCATTAATGTCTAAACCGCTGGCAACAAAAGTGAGTACACCCCTAAGTGACCATGTCCGAATTGGGCCCAATTAGCCATTTTCCCTCCCCGGTGTCATGTGACTCGTTGGTGTTACAAGGTCTCAGGTGTGAATGGGGAGCAGGCGTGTTTAAATTTGATGTTATCGCTTTCACTCTCTCATACTGGTCGCTGGAAGTTCAACATGACACCTCATGGCAAAGAACTCTCTGAGGATCTGAAAAAAAAAAAAATTGTTGCTCTACATCAAGATGGCCTAGGCTATAAGAAGATTGCCTAGTCACTGAAACTGAGCTCCAGCATGGTGGCCAAGACCATACAGCGGTTTAACAGGACAGGATCTACTCAGAACAGGCCTCGCCATGGTCGACCAAGGAAGTTGAGTGCATGTGCTCAGCGTCAAATTCAGAGATTATTTTTGGGAAATAGATGTATGAGTGCTGCCAACATTGCTGCAGAGGTTGAAGGAGTGGGGGGGTCCACCTGTCATTGCTCAAACCATACGCTGCACACTGCATCAAATTGATCTGCATGGTTGTCGTCCCAGAAGGAAGCCTCTTCTAAAGATGATGCACAAGAAAGCCTGCTAACAGTTTGCTGAAGACAAGCAGACAAAGGACATGGATTACTGGAACCATGTCCTGTGGTCTGACGAGACCGAGATAAACTTATTTGGGTTCAGATGGTGTTCAAGCGTGTGTGGCGGCAACCAGGTCAGGAGTACAAAGACAAGTGTGTATTGCCTACAGTCAAGCATGGTGGTGGGAGTGTCATGGTCTGGGGCTGCATGAGTGCTGCCGACACTGGGGAGCTACAGTTCTTTGAGGGAACCATGAATGTCAACATGTACTGTGACATACTGAAGCAAAGCATGATCCCCTCCCTTCGGAGACTGGGCTGCAGGGCAGTATTCCAACATAACGACCCCAAACACACCTCCAAGACGACCACTGCCTTGCTAAAGAAGCTGAGGGTAAAGGTGATGGACTGGGCAAGCATGTCTCCAGACCTAAACCCTATTGAGCATCTGTGGGGCATCCTCAGACGTTGGAGGAGCGCAAGGTCTCTAACATCCACCAGCTCTGTGATGTCGTCATGAAGGAGTGGAAGAGGACTCCAGTGGCAACCTGTGAAGCTCTGGTGAACTCCATGCCCAGGAAGGTTAAGGCAGTGCTGGATAATAATGGTGGCCACACAAAATATTGACACTTTGGGCCCAATTTGGACATTTTCACTTAGGGGTGTACTCCCTTTTGTTGCCAGTGGATTAGACATTAATGACTGTGTGTTGAGTTATTTTGAGGGGACAGCAAATTTACACTGTTAGCGCTGGTTCACATACACGCAACGCTACTTCCCGGGGCGACCTCCGAGATTGCGGTGCGAGCGACACGCCGCGACCTCGGAGCGGCCGCCACGGACTTCATAACATTGAAGTCTATGGCGGTCGCCTCCTGGTCACCCCAAAGAAGCTCCGGACCCTTTTTCTAAGTCGGAGCGACTTGTGTCGCTCCTATTAGAACGGGTCCGCAGCTTCCCTATGGGAGGCGACCAGGTCGCCTCACAGGTCGCCTTAGTGTGAACGGGGGCTTATACAAGCTGTACACTCACTACTTTACATTGTAGCAAAGTGTCATTTCTTCAGTGTTGTCACATGAAAAGATATAATAAAATATTTACATAAATGTGAGGGGTGTACTAACTTTTGTGAGATACTGTATATGGACTGAATGTACTGGGGAAAAGAATGTAATAAAAATTGAGCATTTAATACAGCTTTATGCCTGTGCCACTCTTTAACACAAGAAAATTGAGCATATCCTGAGCCTAAATAAGGAAAGGGGCGCAAGTGGTTTGTTAATGAGGAGTATTTGCTGCATGTTCTATGCTGCACCTGCGACTGACATGGCACAGAGAGAAGCAGAACTGGCGCTGGATCCCTCTGGCTGCCTCCCCATTCAGCTGGGATCGGGAGGGAGGAGGAAGTCTGTTAACTCTGCAGGCCCCGCATGTGTAGCGTTATTACTGGAGAGGAGAGAGACGTGAGCTGTCTGCAGATCTCTGATTAGGCACTCGGAAATAGAAGCTGGAGCTGATGGTGCAAACTCACCTAGAACAGCTTCAGCCTACGTTCAAATTGGGCCGATTTTACATATCAAATCAGAGCCTATTGCTGGCAATGGTAACGTCCGAATAGGTGCGACACTGACTTTGCGGCGATGCACTGATTCCCAAGAGTCGTTTCTGCACTACTTTCGGGGAGGCGATTTTCAATGGACATCGGGGCAGGAACTCGCACAGATGTCTGTCAAATCGCCCCCAAAATCAGACTGAAAATGCCAGTTTGGAATCGTGCGAGGTTAGCTGAACTTGCACGATTTCAAACCAAGTTTCTTATAATGCCACAGGAAGCTTTGTTAAAGCCACCATCAGACAAAGCCAGTACAGATCACCAAGGACCAGCACTCTTGCATGGCAGGCAAAGGAAAGATTGTGTTCTAGAGTGGGGGCATTAAAGCAAACCTTTTTGTTATATCATGCCCATATTCTGGGCATGGATAACTGAAGTAGTTGGACGTGAAGACCTAATCCATCATTACACAAGCATCTGTTTTTCCTAGCTCAGAACTGTTTTTCCCTATAGGGCTTAGGGCAGAATTAGGATGGGGCTTGAGATTGCCTGCTGGAACTACCTTGCCTTTCTTCATGGCAATAAACAAGCATGTTTGGTCTATCCAAGCCTTTTATGTCATGGTTTTATGTGATTGTATTTATTTTTTTCAAATAAAATGGTAATTGGGTTGTGTGTGTGGGAGTTTTTTTTTTTTTTCCCCTTTCTTCCTTCTAGATATATAGGTAGCGCTGTAGAGCCCTGTGCATTGCACACCCAATCCATTGTTTTGCATTTAATGCACTTTTTTTTTTTTAAAGAAAGGTGGAAATAAGCCCTCAAGACTGGACACTTTTAGGCTCGGTTCACACTATTAAAATGCGTGAACTAACGCGTTTCAGGTGCCGGTTCCCGCGTCGCATGTCTCTGGCAGACAGTTCACACTTCCCTATGCAAACTGCTGTGGGTGTCAATACAAAGTTAACCACTTAAGCCCCGGAAGATTTTACCCCCTTTCTGACCAGGGGGTATTTTGCGATTCGGCACTGCGTGATTTTAACGGACAATTGCGCGGTCGTGCGATGCTGTACCTAAACGAATTTGACGTCCTTTTTTTCCCACAAACAGAGCTTTCTTTTGGTGGTATTTGGTCACCTGTGCGTTCTTCTTTTTTTTTTTTTTTTTTTTTTTTTTTTTGATCATGCGCTATAATTAAAAGAAAAAAAAAAAAAAAAAGCGTCAATTTTGCAAAAATAACAATATTTTTCAAATTTTTTTATATGAAATTCCCCCCAAAAAAATGTAAAAATTAAATTTTTTGCCAAATTTGTTTTCTGCTACATATGTTTGGTAAAAAAAATCACAAAAAGCGTATTTTGATTGGTTTGCGCAAAAGTTATTGCGTTTACTAACTAAGGGAAAGATTTTTGTTTTTTTTTTTTTTTTTTAACGAGTAATGGTGGCGATCTGCGTTTTTTTTTTTTTTTTTTTTTTTTTTTTTTTTTGCGGGACTGCGACATTGCGGCGGACAGATCGGACCCTTGACTGATATTTTTGACACTTTTTGGGGGTACCAGTGACATTACTACAGTAATCAGTGCTATACATATGCACTGTTACTGTAAAAATGACACTGGCAGGGAAGGGGTTAACTTTATTAGAGATGCAGTGACTGTGTCCCTAGGGGCGTGCTTCTTACTGTGCAGGGATGTGGCTGTGTGTGTAACAGCACAGATCAATGGTCCTACATAGCAGGACCGTATGATCTGTGCTGTTACACAGGGGAGAATGACAGGCGGCTTTGTTTACATTAGCCGCCTGCCTTTCTCCCTTCACTGCGGACGATCGCGAGTGACCGGCGGACATCGGGTCCGCCGGTCACATGCACGGAGGTGTCTGTGAACGAGCCGAGGCGTGCGCCCGCCCGCTATTGGCTCGCAGGCTCGTGACGTACCGGTACGTCACTTTGCCTGGCCGGGGCTGACCGCCGCAGTATATGTACTTGCGGCGGTCGGCAACCGGTTAATGACACCCCCAGATCGCTTCGCATACCACAGTGCGAACTGCCAAAAGGTGCAGGAATCAGATTACATGGGTATGAACACTCATGCGATCTGATTCCAGTGCAGACCAAAGAAAGGGTTCGGTTCTGCACCATTTTGGTGTGAGTGCGGTGCAAATTCAGCCATACAATCTGTATGGCTGAATTCGTATCACACAGACATCCCATGTGATCTGAACAGCATCTCGGTACAAATCACATGCCTTGTCAAACATCACAATAGTTCCCTTCCCGCCTTATTCCCTTCCTGCTCAGGCCATTTTTCTGTTTTCAGTGCTGTCACACTCAGGCATGTAAAAATGTACCCACATGAAATATTTTTTTGCAACCGAGAGCTTTCTTTTGTTGGTGTTTAGTTATAAACTGTTTTGATTTTTTGCTATGTAAATGGAAAAAAAAATGTGAAAAATGTGTTAGTTTGTTTATAAAGTTTTGCAAATAAAAAAATGTTCTTCATTAATTTAGGCCAAAATGTATTCTGCTACATTTCTTTGGTAAAAAAAAAAGATAACTGACCTCCAGTATATAATCTGTGAAAATTAGTCTACAAAACTATGGTGTATGTGTATCGAGATATGTATATACAGTAAAACTTTGGTTTGAGAGCGCTTTGCAAGACAAGCAAATTTTTTAAAATAAATTTTGACTTGATATACAAGTGATGTCTTGATATACAAGTAGCGTCATGTCACAACTGGATATAAAAGAGAAGAGAGGCGCCTGTAAGTGTAGCAATATTGTTACATTTAATAAAGGTTCAATATTTAGCAGCTCACATGGTTGATGATTAGAAGAGGCACATCTAAGTATGCAGGCATCTGGGGTAAAGCTGTCCAGATAGACCGTCCTGCACACTGCCATATTCATCACACCCTTCCAAGTGAAAGATTTAACACCAACATGTCAGAAAATTCAAAAACTGAATCCACTGAGTTGCAATAACCCCATTATGTCCGTATTCACTTTGCAGGGGGGAAAAGAAGGGAGAGTTTACTTCCTCTTTAATTTCAGCCTTTAGTCTGTTGGGATATGGCCTGAACACCAAACGACCAAAGGACTCACTATCCAAATAACACCATTCCTACAGTAAGGCATGGAGGTGGTAATATCCTGTTATTTGGGGGGGGGGGGGGGAGGGTGGTTCTGCAGCAGGGACTGGAGCACTTGTCAGGATAGAAGAAAAATGGGTGGAGCAAAATACTGTCCAATTTTTGAGAAAATCTGCTCCCCTCTGCCAGAAAGTTAATGGGAAGCAGGTTTGTCTTTTAAACATGACAATGACCCAAAGCACACAGCAAAACTAACCACACAGTTGTTAAGGGAGAGAACAGTAATTGTCCTTGCATGGCTTAGTCCGAGCGCAGACTTAAACCCCATTAAAAAATCTGTGGAATGACTTGAAGACTGCAGTCCACAAGCAGTCACCATCAAATTTAGAAGTGCGAGACATATCCCAACAGACCCTGGACCCTGGAATCCAGTTCTCTGGGCATGTCAGGCTGGGGAACAGAAAACGAACTGTGTGGTGAGACCAGGCCCGTGTGGTTAGGACTCTTTTTTTTTTTTGTTCCATCCACAGTACTTCACCTGGATTATATGCCGGACCAAGCCTGTGAGACCCTTACGCTGTATGGTTTAGGGGTCCACACTGTCCGGTAAGTGCCAACTACCTAGGGGAGAGGACCATCACCATCGCACTATTGTTGCATGCATTTATTTCCAGCACTTGAGCACCTTTTCGGGTTATCTTCATAACCAAAAGACTTTCACTTGCCACTTGCTGACTACTGCACTTTTTGTTTTTTGATATTGGACTTTTTATATGTCATTTACCTGATTCATTTACATTTTTTTATCAATTGCATTATATATGAGGTGGTGATCTGCACTTTTAACATATATATGTCAAGAGATTTCTATATATTTATTTTTTATATTTACTTGTTGATTTGAGATTCTATGTGGTATTTATTTACACATGCATCCATTATAAATATTTAGCACTTTGAGCACTTTATTAGCATTCACACACCCAAATCTGCGCTGTCTTCCCCACATTTGCACGCATATCCCAACAGACCAAAGGCTGTAAAGGTGGTCCAACAAAATACTGACTCAAGGGGGGTGGGGGTAATACTTTTTCCAACTCAGTGATTCTGTTTTTAAAAATTTTTTCTGACATGTTGGCGTTATATCTTTCACTTGGATGTTATAAGTTGCACTGTATAAATACAGCTGGATAAAACAAGAACTGTGTCTATCTTCATTTCAGGCTGCAAAGCAACAAAATGTGATTATTTTTAATGGGGGGCGATTCTTTTCTATACCCACTGTGCACACTGTGTGTATATATTTGAAAATCAATCCAGAAGTAATGACGGCTTATCTAATTTCTTGAAAATTTGTACATACCACATGTGAGACTTTTTCAGTGTCTGGACTGATTATGTGCCGGACTTTGTATCTTACAAATCAACCAATTGTGTCAAATCACGTACTGTAATGGTTGATTCTATGGGAATGTCCAGGGACTATAGCTTAGTGTAGAGTCACCTATAGCAGTCCTAATTCCTATAAGCCAAGCAATACTATACTACTGGTACATGGCTGCCCTCAGGAATGCCATGTTCACTGGCCAGGAAGTACATGAGGCTAAAGAAAGGAAGAACAGAAGAGTTCCAGGAGTGCAGTTGTCGGCAGAGGATGACTGGTGTTTCGCAGGAACATAGACGTGCGAACGGGTCTGTGCAGGCAGAAATGTGGTCAAGAAACAGGCCAGGTCTAGTACAGGTGGGTGACAAAGCCAACACTGCACTGGAGTGGCTGTGGTCAGGAGCACTGTTGTTGACTTACACTGGTCTGGTGACACTGGGGACTAGTGTGGCAGCAATCATGGACACTGATGCTGGCACAAAGAATGGTATGGCGATAATCAAGGACACAGTTGCTGGCTTACCCTGGTGCTGTGAAACTGCAGCTGGTGTAGCAGTGATATGGAACGCATGTTGCCCACATACATTGATTTGGTGACACTGGGGCAGGTGTGGCAGTATGACTGGTGTGGCGGTGATTAGGGGTACTGACTGGCAGCACTGGTCTGGTGATATTGTACTGCTGGGGAAATGAATAGAGACAATGGCTGGCGGCACTGATGTGCAGTGATATCAGAGCAGCCAACATTGTACATGATCACCACCACAGCCATATGCTGTCACCATAGTAACACTGCACTTGTTTTGGTGACTATGGTGAAGAAGAAGAAGGAAAAAAAAAAAAAAATGTGTGTGTGTGTATGTATATATATATATATATATATATATATATATATATATATATATATATATATATATATATATATATATATATATATATATATATATATATATATATATATATATATATTCCACACTAATAGAGCTTTCTTTTGGTGGTATTTATTCACCACTGGGATTTATTTTTTGCTAAAAAAAGAAAAACAAAGAGACCAAAAATTTTGAAAAAAAAAAGTTTCTTGGTATCTATCAGAAAACTTTGTAGATAAGTAATTTTCTCCTTCACTGATGTGCACTGATGAGGCGGAACTAATATGCCGCACTGATGGGCACTAAAAGGCAGCACTGATTGGTGTCACTGATGGGCATGACTGGCATCACTTGCTGGGCACTGTTGGGGCTGCACTGTAAACAGGGCACTGATGATTAGTTCCCTGTTTACATGTAGAGTCTCCCCTGCGAGCAGATACCGCTGTTCCTCTCTCCTCGCCTCACACTGTCAGTGCGGGTGAGAGTGGTGACAATGGGGTGAAGTCATTTCAGAATAAGAGGAGATGGGTTAAAGCGGAGTTCCGGACACGGAAATGTTTTTTCAATAAAAATACCCCCGGGACAGTCAGGGCTAGTACATTCCACAATGGATAGCCTCTGTACTGTCCCGGGTCGCACTTACCTTGAAAATTTCTTCTCCAGCGCTGCCATCTCGGATGTGGGCAGCTGAAGCCAGCGCGTCCTCTTCCGTGTCCTCTTCTCCCAGAATGTCCTGCACCGGCCCCACTCGTCACTTCCTGTGCGGGCACGCCATCCCTCCACAGCTTCTGGACATGCCCAGAAGCTGTTTAGCAGGGAATGAGGCGCCGCACCGGAAGTGACGAGCGGGGCCGGTGCAGGCACATTGATTCCTGGGAGCGATGACGTTCAGCTCCCAGAAATCAGTGCAAAGAGGAAGTGACGGCGCGGGCCGCGGCCGCAGAGGGAGGAAGTGGAAGAAAGGAGAGTATATTTTCTTCAATAACAAGGTAAGTAAACAAAAAAAAAAAAATCGTAACCATCCATTTCTTTTTCAGGTGACTAAAAGCAAGCAGATGGCCCAAAATCGATTATGTCGATTTTGTGGCCGGAAGTCCTCTTTAAGACTCTTTATGAGAAAAATAAAATAAAAATTATAATCCCCATTACACAGAGCAGCACCAATCCTCCTCTTTCGGAGTTCCCTACTGGTTTCTATTAGTTCTTCAGCTCAGTTTGCCCCCATATCAAGTGGCTTGCAATGGGGGCACACCTGCGCTTTCTGCATAGACGCTCACATACCGCAGCTCGGTTCAGTCTCCCGCTCCCTCCTTAGCAGGAGCCAATGGCTGTGAGGTGAGGGAGAGAGAGAGAGAGTAGTCCTGCTACTCTGGTGCTCAGCAATAGATCAAAAGAGGAGTTGGGGGGGGGGGGGGGGTTGACTGGCAATAATGCATTAGCCTTTAGAACCACTTTAGGTTAGCTTGATGTAATTTGCATAGACCGCATATGAACATTTCCGTTTTTCACTTGTGCACCAGTGCGCAGAAGTGAAATAAGTGGTTTGGCTTATGAGATTTATGGCCTTATGCTAATAGGATAGCATGTTCTTAAGAGACACGGTCATTAAACCATACTTGGCTCAATATATCTGACAGTGTGCATTAAGTACTAACTGTACCTACTTATACATTGCATCTCTTCTTTAAAATATAATTCGACTGATTAACAGAAAAAAAAAAGTAAGGTTTTTTTTTTGCAGAAGAGACTGTTTCTCTTCTGCAATAAAACTCGTTTTCTTTTTTTTTTTAATTTTTATTTAATGGTATGCAATAATACAGAACAGAATGATAACACAATCAGCAGTAACAACAGTATCCAAGCAACAGGTTCAATACAATGGGTAGAGAGGTACTCTTAACACATTAGGAATGTTAGCTAAGTAGATCAGGAGCAATCAGGCATTGAGATCGTATCTCTGCAGAAGTTTCCTGCACCTAAAACGATACGTAATACAGCATGGAGAACCTAAGTTAGCGATATCAGCGTACATCAATCTGGTGGAAAAAGAGCGAACGAGAACGGGCACTACATAATGCTGCAAGGGCAAACAAAATACGAGAGTAGATCAAAAGATAATAAGGCAAAGAACATATAACTGTTCTCCGCATCATTCATGCCCAATTGTCATAGCATACTAAATAACATTTTCAGGTTTTTTTTGTAAGACGAGGAAAGGATAGAAGTTGAAAAAGGTTAAGAAAAGGCCAAAGATGAGAAAAGGAAATGAGTGGGAGAAGTGCAGCGAAAAAAGGGGGGGGGGAGATAAGGGGAGCCCTGACGCTGTCGACATTCCAGAACTGGTAGTTTCCCCCTTAGGAATAGTGTCCTTAAGAATAGGTCAGATATTCATCCGAGAACAGGAACGGGTCCCACTGCAGCCACCGATCCCTGTGGACCTCCACCCTGTCCCCGAGGGAAGACACCAAACTCTCCATTTGCTGAATATCATTCACCCTGGCGAACCATTGAGAAACTGTAGGCGGTGATTTGTTGCTTCCATGCGCTGGGGATGCATGCCCTAGCAGTGTTGAGAAGGTGCTTCAATAACGATTTACTGTATTTCCTGCTAGACATAGGGGTTAAATTAAGGAGCACTGCTGCTTGATAATCTATAAGAGATAAGAGTCAGTTTATGAACGATCCCCAGTACCTGCAGCCAGAAGGGGCGCACCCAAGGGCATTCCCAAAAAATGTGTAGAATTGTTCCCGGTTGTGTGTTGCAGCGACAACACAATGGACTGTGGCCGGGAAACATTGATGCCAGGACAGAAGGGGTTCGATACCAGCGCGTAAGAATTTTTATAGGTAAATTCTTGGTATTTGTTATTTAAGGAAGACTTGTGGGCGAAGAAAATATAAAACTCCTTTTCTACCTGCCAGCAATGTTCTTTTAATTGTACACCCAAAAGTGTAGTCCAATCTCAGTATGTCTTGTGTGCAAGGATGGATAGTTTGCTGCAGGTGTGTTGATGTATGTTCAGAGGATAAGGTTTTACTATCAGCATTTTATTAAGTAGAAATTATGATTTGATAGACCCCAGGTATGATATGAATTCTTGTGTATATCTTTTAGAACAGGGCTTGACAAATTTGCTTTGAATCTACTAGCTAGCTAAAATAGTTGGGAGCCAGCTTTTTTGTCAAGCCCTGTCATAGGGGGTGATTCCCACGCCCTCCACAGGGGACTCCCCAGATCCCTCTGCATTCAACATGGGGGGCCTCCGCTGATCCCCGACCACCCCCCCCCCCCGCTTGCCAGCATATTTTGTCAGTACAGTCTTATGGAGGGGGGAATGACAGGAGCTGGGGCCCCTGAGCATTGTATTGTACACTGTCCGCCTAGACCACCTGTAGTTCCATGGTTAAATGGGTCCCAGCAGAGGATGGGAGAGATGAGCAGAGGGCTCAGCCCTGAATACATGCAGTACAAGGCAGAGCCTGAAGAAAGGATCTCTCCGCTCCGCATACACTGGGGGCTGTGCTGGGCTATCCTTCACCTCACACAGGAGCCCCGCACTGAATGGGTACCCATGTGTGTCTGTGTGCCTCTACTACACTCTATACAGGAGACAAGTCACTATGCCGGCAGATGCTGGCCGCCTTTCTCTGCTCTCTACCTCAGTCGTCTTCCCATAACCCCCCTTTCTGTCTCTGCTTGTCAGAGTGACGGCTATAAGTCTGGCTCTAGAATTGAACAGCCTTTACTAGCTGCACCCAGAACTGAGGTTCGACAAAGCCCGTCCACAGAAAAAAAAAGGGGGGGGGGGGCACAGCCTGCAATAAATGTGATTTAGAGAAGAAGAAATTCTGCGTTTTGGTCTGCGAGCGGAGAGATAATGGGCGTGTGACGTTCATGGTGCTGGCATGCGATAGGCTAACTGATAGCGGCTTTAGGACTTGCTCATGCCTTGTGCTAACAAGTGAATGGGCCTAAAATCTTAGGCGCCAGCAGGCAATTTCTAGTCGCAATTGAGACCTGGCGTCTGGGATTTGTCTAGCCCTGTTTTTAGAATGTGTAATGTGTCCCATCAGCATTCTTCCCCTTATAGTATTAGGCATGTTTGGTGTCCAACTGATTTACTTTTACATTTGTATAGCCACATTTAATGAATGCATTTATCACAGCAGGAATTATAATATGAATGGTATTTGCTCATACCATTTACTAGACTATTACAGGCAGTTTGGCAAGGCTCATTGATGTCATCGACTTGCATATTTCAGAGATGAGGTGTCGTGTGCAAATCGACTTCCCCATTCTCGTCTCCACCCAGCTTGGAGTCATCACACTTCATTATCTTCACATTTTGTTTTGTGTCCATTAAAAAAATGAACACATATTTGATCTATATATACACTATATTGTCAAAAGTATTGCCACGTGCACTTGCCACAAATTGATGTATCTATACATCTTTTTGCTCAAGTGGCTGTACCTGGTACCGTTTTTTTAGAGCCAACTGGTGGCTTTCTTGCACTGGTCCAAATCCTAGACTATTGTATCAGCGATCGATTGGGGGGGGGGGGGGGGGGGGTGACTTGCAATAGTGCATTAGGGCAGCTAACCAGAGCTGAAGCTCTACGGTACACTAGATTGTAAAACTATGGATTCAAACGGATCCATCCTGTGGATTCATCTTTATATTGTAACCACACAGTGGGAAAATTTAATAACTGTACATTTATTAATAAATTATGTTGGCAGAATCCATTAGGGCTACGTCGCTAGCCTGTGAGGGTTTTTGGAGTGAGCGTGCGCCGCAGGAGGCACGCTCCCGCTCGGTCACGGACCCCCGCGGGCACTCGCGATCGTCCGTGACAGCGGGAGAAAGGCAGGCGGCTAATGTAAACAAAGCCGCCTGTCAGTTCTCCCTGTGTAAGAATGATGATCAAACGGTTCTACTATGTAGGACCGTTGATCACTGTTCTTACACATCAAGCCACAGCCAATCACAGTTAGAAGCACGCCCCTAGGGACACACTTAACCCCTCCCTCTCCAATACAGTTAACTCCTTCACTGCCAGTGTCATTTTTACAGTAACAGTGCATATGTATAGCACTGATTACTGTAGTAATGTCACTGGTAACCCCAAAAGTGTAAAAAATGTCAGTCAAGGGTCCGATCTGTCCGCCCCAATGTCGCAGTCCCGCAAAAAAAATCGCAGATCGCCGCCATTACGCACTAAAAAAAAATGACAAAAATCTTTCCCTTAGTAAACGCAATAACTTTTGCGCAAACCAATCAAAATATGCTTTTTGCGACTTTTTTTTTTTTTTACCAAACATATGGTAATAAAAAAAATTGGCCTCAAATGTTAAATTTTGATTTTACATTTTTTTTGGGGGGAATTTCATATAAAAAAGTGAAAAATATTGTTATTTTTGCAAAATTGACGCTCTTTTTTTTTGTTTATAGCGCATGATCAAAAAATCGCACAGGTGATCAAATACCACCAAAAGAAAGCTCTGTTTGTGGGATAAAAAGGACGTCAAATTTGTTTAGGTACAGCGTCGCACGACCGCGCAATTGTCCGTTAAAGTCACGCAGTGCCGAATCGCAAAATAGGCCCTGGTCAGGAAGGGGGTAAAATCTTCCGGGGCTTAAGTGGTTAAATTATCTTCCTTGTTCCCCCCCAAGGGCCAGGTATTTTCCAACATAGATCAGCTAAAGACCATCAAGCACTTCAAATCAAAATAACTAAGAGGGATTCTGCCCAGTCACTGCATCTCACACCAACCAAAATTGACAGTTCCCCGCACCCTAAACGGAAGCGTTCAGTGTGTGGGCAGTGTGAACAGACCCTAATTGTTCAAAAGAAGAGCTGGATTGTATTTTTGGAATATTAATATATATTTTTTTATGACTTGAAAATGTAAGATTTTGTGTATGTAAATCTGCTTAACTATAATTAGGAACTAATTTTTAAAATTAATTTGCGGACAGAATCATGGTTGGTTCTCTCTTTAATTTGTTTATATAGTGAAAACTTACAATTAACGTATGCCCTTCTTCTTCTTTTTTTTTTTTTCAGTTGTGCCCCAAATTTCTGCATACCAACTCCACGAGTCATACTTGGCCTTTCAGTGCTGTGGCAGAACTTATAGGTATGTTTTCTTTAAATTTTGTCTGTTTTATAAGAATGAAAAAAACGTTTTAGGGCTCATTTATACTTTCTTCGACTTCAACACACATTAAAGCGCCTACCGCTTCAAAATGCTTTGGTGATGCTTTTTTTAAAGTTTTAAGGGCTCCTTTACACTTCAAAATATGGCTTTGGACACACTTTTTTTTTAAAGCTGTCTGAATGCCAGTCAAAGTCCCTGTCACTAAATAAAATGGTTAGCTTACAGTTCTGTTTACACTTTGCGTTTGCTTTGCTTCAAAAATTGTACCCCATGTCGCTTTGGTGGTTCTCCAAGGCATCTTCAAAGACTTCATAGAAATCCTATGACAAAGCTCGCTTGATACCTCTGCAGCTTTTCAGCGTCTTTAATTCAGCTCTAGTTTTGCTTTGTTTTGGAAGAATTGCAGGTATAAGATCAATACACACACACACGGCATTTGTCAAGCTTCATTAAAGCTTAAAAAAAAAAAAAAACTCTGAAGCACCGCAGAAGCATCAAAAACATGTTGAAGCAGTAGGCGCTTTAATGCGTGTTGAAGTCGAAGTGTAAATGAGCCCTTATAAAGCGTGGCAGATACCCTGTGTGCGTGTCATCTTATACCTGCAATACCTCCAAAACAAAGTGAAGCCAAACCTGAGTTAAAGCCTCAAAAGCTGAAGGTGCTCTAAGCTAGCTTTTTCATAGACTTCTGTGGAGGCTTTGAAGATGCTTTGAAGCACCACTAAAGTGGCGTATAGTTTTTTGAAGCAAAGCAAATGCAAGGTGTAAAGAGGACTGTAAGCTAACCATTTTATTTGGTGACAGGAGCTTTGACTGGCGTTCAGAGAGCTTTAAAAAAGCGTGTCTGAAGCCATGTTTTGAAGCAAGTATAAATAATCCCTAAATTTTGCTCATTTTTGCCAATTTTCTTAGCTAGAGTTTATCCTTGATGTCTGAAATTATCCATTACCTCGTCCATTATTTCAGCCTGTTAGGGCTGATATTTCAGCTTTAGAATAATGAAATAAATGAACTGCTGCCATCTAAAAACTTTCATGTAACAGGTGCATGAGCCACACATTTAAACCAAAGTCCATAAGGGTCAATACAGTCTTAAGTGGGATGGGAAGGAGAGTCCACCATGTTAGGGCAGCCGTCCAGAAACCAACGCCAGGGGTTCCACAGACCTAGAGACAAAGAAAAATAGAGGCACCTCTAAGTGTAGACTTGTAAACACATTTATTTAGTAAAAATATGCACTCACATCCGTAAGTAAGCAGGTACGCATGAGAAAAACATTCCTAGAGGTTCCAAGGTGGGTGAGTGGGTGGTGAATAATATCATCCAGTCTATGCAGCCATCCTAATAGGACTGAGCCCTCTTCGCCGTGGCCAGCAGTAACTGCGGAGCGGGAACAAGGCTCGGAGTCTGTCGATGAAAACGAGGCTTGGCCTGCAGTCGAATGCGGATGACGTCACTGGAGATGCTACACGTTTCTGGCAATACGCACGCTCGGAAACGCGTCGCATCTCCTGTGACATCATCCACATTCGACTGCAGACCAAGCCTCGTTTTCATCGACATAATTCGAGCCTCGTCCCCGCTCCAGCTCCGCCGTTACTGCCGGCCACGAAGAGGGCTCAGTCCTATTAGGATGGCTGCATAGACTGGATGATACTATTCACCACCCACCCACCTTGGAACCTCCAGAAGGGTTTTTTCATGTGTACCTGCTTACTTACGGATGTGAGTGCATATTTTTACTAAATAAATGTGTTTACAAGTCTACACTTAGAGGCACCTCTGTTTTTGTTTATCTAAAAACTTTCTCTGATATTTACTTAGGGCTCTTTCAAACGGTCCGCCTCCGTAGGCGGATCCGTGCTGCTCAGCGGGGATCGATCCGCGATCCCCGCTGAGCCGGCGGATGACAGCTCCGTCTCCGCTTGCAGTGCGGAGAGGGAGGTATCACAGCCCCCGCTGCTCTCTATGGGGAATCGGATGAGAGCAGACCGCCTGTCCTCTCTCTTCCGATCGCATCCGATCCCCAGGATGGATGGAAAATAGGGTTTCCATCCGTCCGGATTTCACGGACAGGATCGGATGCGGATGGCAGCGGGTGTCAGCGGACATGTCACCGCTGACATCCGCTGCTCCATAGGGCTGAATGGGCATCCGATCAGATCTGCCTGAAAAACTGACAGGCGGATCTGATCGGACCGCCCGTGTGAAAGAGTCCTTACTGTGATTCCAGACACGATTATCTTGATGCATTCTTCGTGTCAACAGAATAGGAAGAATATGATGGGGATGACTGAAAACCCTCGTTGGGGATGAAATCAGTGAAAAATCTTTACAAAAGATGGTGGAAGAAGTTAGCGAGAGGTTCTTTACCTGCACAAAAATGATCTAGGTGGAATGGCTTGTAGAAATTGTAGAACTTCGCTTAGGGTACCGTACAGTGCCTTGCGAAAGTATTCGGCCCCCTTGAACTTTGCAACCTTTTGCCACATTTCAGGCTTCAAACATAAAAATATAAAACTGTAATTTTTTTGTGAAGAATCAAAAACAAGTGGGACACAATCATGAAGTGGAACGAAAATTATTGGATATTTCAAACTTTAACAAATAAAAAACTGAAAAATTGGGCGTGCAAAATTATTCAGCCCCCTTAAGTTAATACTTTGTAGCGCCACCTTTTGCTGCGATTTACAGCTGTAAGCCGCTTGGGGTATGTCTCTATCAGTTTTGCACATCGAGAGACTGAAATTTTTGCCCATTCCTCCTTGCAAAACAGTTTGAGCTCAGTGAGGTTGGATGGAGAGCGTTTGTGAACAGCAGTTTTCAGTTCTTTCCACAGACTCTCGATTGGATTCAGGTCTGGACTTTGACTTGGCCATTCTAACACCTGGATATGTTTATTTGTGAACCATTTCATTGTAGATTTTGCTTTATGTTTCGGATCATTGTCTTGTTGGAAGACAAATCTCCGTCCCAGTCTCGGATCTTTTGCAGACTCCATCAGGTTTTCTTCCAGAATGGTCCTGTATTTGGCTCCATCCATCTTCCCATCAATTTTAACCATCTTCCCTGTCCCTGCTGAAGAAAAGCAGGCCCAAACCATGATGCTGCCACCACCATGTTTGACAGTGGGGATGGTGTGTTCAGGGTGATGAGCTGTTTTGCTTTTATGCCAAACATAACGTTTTGCATTGTTGCCAAAAAGTTTGATTTTGGTTTCGTCTTACCAGAGCACCTTCTTCCACATGTTTGGTGTGTCTCCCAGGTGGCTTGTGGCAAACTTTAAACAACACTTTTTATGGATATCTTTAAGAAATGGCTTTCTTCTTGTCACTCTTCCATAAAGGCCAGATTTGTGCAGTATACGACTGATTGTTGTCCTATGGACAGAGTCTCCCACCTCAGCTGTAGATCTCTGCAGTTCATCCAGAGTGATCATGGGCCTCTTGGCTGCATCTCTGATCAGTCTTCTCCTTGTATGCAATCAAAAAATTGGGGGAGCAAACCCTGAACATGTATTTCTCTATCGCTCATTGACAGACGTAGTCTTCTTGATTCTCAAGAGCTGGGTTATGTTGTCTCCGCAGGAGTAGGACTAGGCAGAATGACAAAACGTTCTGGCTCCACCTTAGGGGCAGTCCCTGAGGGTATATCCTCCCTCTCTCTGCTACAGGGAATCAGTTTTTTTCTGTCTAGTCAGGAGTAAGGACCTAAGCTCCTTGCTGGGATCTTTTGGTCCTGGCAAGACTTTTTTTCTTTAAGAAAAAGACATTTTTTAGGTAGTTTTCTCCAGTGTTTTTTTCCTGTGAGATCTTCAAGCAAAAATGCCGGACTGGGCGACACTTGTGGTCACCCCAGCCGGCCTACGAGCGCGTGCAGACCAGGCATTGCGCTTGGTCGGCCGCGACATATTCAAGTAAGTATGCGGGGCCGGGCGACGGGCTGGATGTGAGATCCAGTGGTCACCCCGGTTTCTGCCTAAAAGGCGCGTGCAGACCAGTGCGCTGAGTCGGCCGCGACGGAGTCCCAGTAAAGGGACTGACTTTGCGAGTTAAAGCTTGCTTGGACGCCAGGACCAGAGAGTCGAGGCGTCCACAAACCCCCACCCCGGTGGAGAGGGTATTATGAAGAGAGGGTGCCTGTCGGTTCGGTATGGTGAGTAAAACGTTCCCTTTTTTTCCTCATTTATGAGGCAGTATATATTATGGGCCCCTCCATATATGGTCAGTATATATCTGACACTTACAAGTCCCCCTTGTAATACAGCATGTGTTTGTGGGAAGTGGACTTGGTTCAAGAGCTAACACTCTACCCAGCAGACTGTAACATTACAGCAGACATAGGAGGTATAATCCTACCTTATGTGCAGTGTATCTCTGTAGATCCATATGTCACCTCTCAGCAGAGTGCAGGTGGATGTGCTGGGAAGACGATATCGGCGGTCCGCCGCCATTTTGCCGTAGACCGAATACATATATGTCCTCAGGTCACGCCGGCCGCCATGTTTTTGGAGTCTTATGTCTCTTCTATGGGGGCGGCCATGTTTTGTGAGCCCAGCTTCCTCGTGGAGGGCTGGGAACGCCGGAAGGCGTACACAGGGGGCGGAGCCACGCCTTCTGCCCGGGAAAAAGCAAACAGCTCCTTCCAGTCTGTGTAAGACAGACGCTGGCTGCAGTTTGTTGGAAACTGCACTGCATCGGTTGGTGAGCCTTGGGGGTCCCTCTCTCTCTCTCTGGGATCGAGAAGCAGGTACTCTGAGGGGCGCTATTGCGCTAGGGGGAGACACACAAAAAAAAAAAAAAAAAAAAAAAAAAAGTTTTTTTGTTTATTGCTGGCAAAGTGTCCTGTATTAACATGGACCCTGCCACTCATGTATCTCCTCCGGATCCCCTCGAGGGGTCTGCGGGATCCTCCAGCACCCCATTGACAATTGAATCTTTGTCAGCTATTATGGAAACTTTTGTGTCCCGGGTGGAAGTGGCTTGTCAGGGACAGGGCGCAAGAAAGCGACCCCCGCCTAACCCCTTATTATCTGAAACCTCGGATTCAGAGGCGTTATCCGTTTGAGGAAACCCTTATTAAGAAATGGACAGAACCACCTGTGGTGGATTCACCTATTGCTAGATTGAATAAAGCCACGGTTATTCCTTTAGAAGACGCTCCGTCTTTTAAAGATCCAGTGGATCGCAAGATAGAAGCTATGTCTCGCACCATGTTTTCCTTGATTGGATCAGCTTTCAGGCCAATAATTGCTATTGGTCTGGTTTCGCAGGCTGTAACTGAATGGACCAAGTGGTTACGCCGGGACTTAGAAGAAGTCCCTCAGGCGGTATCAGATTTGTTGGAACAAATGATACAGGGGTTACAGTTTGTATGTGATGCGGCGTTAGACGCCACTCCATTAATGGCGCGAGCATCAGTCTCAGCAGTGGTTCTCAGGCGTACACTGTGGCTAAAAGGTTGGATAGCCGACCAAGGTTCCAAAAAAGCATTGGCTAATATCCCCTTTTCAGGAGAGCGTCTATTTGGAGCCAACTTAGATGAGATCATTAAGGATCTCACCGGTGGAAAAAGCACCTTTTTTACCGCAAATTTTAAAGGTAGAGGAACTCGTCAAAGACGAGGGCCTTCTTTTTCTGCTCACAAGAGGTTTTTTTTCGTCCAGCGGGTGAAAAAACTAAGTCCTCCAAGCCTCCTGCAGGAGGCGTCAGGGGTCGTTGGTCGGGCAAGCAAAAGCCCGCCCCCTCCAGACCTGAAGATAAACCATCCAAAGCCTGAAGGTGCGCCCCCACCCATAACTGGGGTGGGGGGACGTCTTCGCCGGTTCCCGGATCCATGGCTTTCCAGAATCCCGGACAAATGGGTTTGCGAAGTCATAAAGTCAGGGTACAAGATCGAGTTTCGATCTCTCCCACCGGCGCGATTCTTCCCTTCCAATATCCGACTATCTCCGGATCGTCTAGAAGATCTGCGGAGAGCAGTCACAGATCTACTACAACAAGGAGTGGTAGTCCACGTTCCTTGGACAGAACGGTTTCAAGGGTTTTATTCAAACCTGTTTACAATACCCAGGAAAGAGGGCAAAGTGCGTCCAATTCTGGACTTAAGAGCGCTCAATTCTTTCGTCAACATAAGAAGATTCAGAATGGAGTCCATTCGCACGGTAGCAGCCTTCCTGCATCCAGGGGATGTCCTAGCGTCCATAGACATCAAGGACGCCTATCTTCACATTCCCATTTTCGCAGGACATCAGCGTTTTCTACGCTTTTCCGTAGAGGAGAACCACTATCAGTTTGTGGCGTTACCTTTCGGTCTCGCCACGGCTCCGCGGGTCTTCACAAAGGTGTTGGCCCCTATGTTGGCACTTCTGCGCCAAAGAGGTATATCGATTCTAGGTTACCTAGACGATCTTCTGCTTCATGCAGAATCTCCTCAGACCTTGCTACAAAACATAGAAATTACTATGATTTCTTTACAGGAATTCGGGTGGCTGGTGAACCAGCAAAAGTCATTTCTGGTTCCCACCCAGAGGCTCGAATATCTGGGTCTAATTCTAGACACAGTCAGGACGAGAGTTTTCCTTCCGGTAGGGAAACTTCGAAAGATTCAATCAGCAGTCCAGTTGTTACTGTCCAACAGCTGGTCTTCCCTTCGGACGTGCATGAGGGTTCTGGGGTTGATGGTGGCTTCATCCGAAGCAGTCCCATTTGCCCAGTCCCATACCCGAATTCTTCAGCAAGAGATTCTTCTCAGATGGAATCGGAATCCGGAATCCCTGGACAATCAGATACGATTGAGCAAACAGACCAGAGAGTCTCTGGTTTGGTGGCATCGGTCTCCAATGCTCAGCCAGGGAAAGTCATTTCTGCCAATATATTGGACGATAGTGACCACGGATGCCAGTCTATCCGGATGGGGAGGAATTCTTGGTCAGTTATCTGTCCAGGGACTTTGGTCCCCGGAAGAATCCAGATTACCGATAAATGTATTGGAACTGAGAGCGATCAGACTTTGTCTGATTCACTGGACCGAGCAGCTCCAGGGCAGCCCGGTTCGGATCCAGTCGGACAATGCCACGGCCGTGGCTTATGTCAATCATCAGGGGGGCACCAAGAGTGTCCGAGCGGCCAAAGAAGTGGCTTGCATTCTTCGCTGGGCGGAACGATTTGTTCCAGCAATCTCTGCGGTGTTCATTCCGGGGGTGGAGAATTGGCAGGCAGATTATCTCAGCCGTCAGACCCTGGATCAGGGGGAATGGTCCCTCCATCCAGACGTTTTCCACCAGTTGTGCCTACGGTGGGGCACACCGGATGTGGATCTGTTGGCATCACGATTCAACAGGAAAGTTCAGAGATTCGTGGCTCGCTCCCGCGATCCTCTAGCAGAAACCGCAGACGCACTGATCGCCCCGTGGGGGCAATACCAGCTAATATATGCCTTCCCTCCTCTCGCGTTACTGCCAAGACTTCTTCGCAGGGTAGAGGAGGAAGGAATCCCAGTAATCCTGGTAGCTCCGGACTGGCCTCGTCGAGCTTGGTACGCCGACATGGTCAGACTGGTGGCGGACGTCCCATGGAGACTTCCTCTCAGGGAGGATCTACTGTCTCAGGGACCGATCTTCCATCCTGCTTTACGATCGCTGGCTTTAACGGCCTGGCTATTGAGACCCAGGTGCTGAAGGACAAAGGTTTGTCAGCTTCAGTTATTCCTACTCTAGTTGAAGCAAGGAAAGCGACTTCCAGAAAGATTTATCATCGCACATGGAAGTCCTACATTGCATGGTGTGAACCTTTGGGGTTCCGTCCTCGGTCTTATTCGATTAGTCGAATATTGGCTTTTCTGCAACAAGGGGTTGAGCAGAAACTGGCCTTGAGTACTATCAAGGGTCAGGTCTCAGCATTAGCCATCTTCTTTCAGAAGCCTTTGGCTACTCATTCCTTGGTGCGGAATTTCATCCAGGGGGTGCGACATCTGGCTCCGCCAGTGCACGCGCCGTTACCCCCCTGGGATCTTAATTTAGTGTTGTCGGTTCTTCAGTAACCTCCCTTTGAAGATATTAGGGAGATTCCTCTACCCACGTTGTCCCAGAAGGTGGCCTTCTTGGTGGCTATTACTTCTGCACGCAGGGTGTCAGAACTGGCCGCATTATCTTGTCGTTCACCATATCTGGTGGTTCATAGAGATAAGGTGGTTCTTCGTCCGAATCCATCCTTCCTACCAAAAGTAGTTTCATCTGAATGAAGAAATTGTATTACCTTCCCTGTGTCCTAAGCCCAGTCATCCTCGGGAATTTGCTTTGCACTCCTTGGATGTGGTCCGGGCGATCAGGGTATACTTGAAAACGACAGACTCGTTTCGCAAGACGGATTCACTTTTTGTGATCCCAGATGGACCCAAAAAGGGGTTGCCTGCATCTGCCGCGACCATTTCCAAATGGATCAGACAGACGGTAGTACAGGCTTATTCTATTAAGGGTCGGGAGCCCCCGTTCCCTGTTAAGGCGCACTCCACTCGGGCACTTAGTGCGTCATGGGCCTTTCGCCATCAGGCGTCAGTGGTCCAGGTGTGCAAGGCGGCTACCTGGTCGTCGGTGCATACCTTCTCTAAACATTATAAAGTTGATGTAATGGCATCGTCTGATGCCTCATTTGGCCGCAAGGTTTTGCAGGCCGCAATTTGAGGAGACCAGTGGTCTACCTCGAGGGTTTTTTTCCGTTGGAAAATTTTTTCTTTTAGTCTCATTCTTTGTTTATAATGAGCCTTTAAAACTTCTAGTTTGGCACCGGTTGGGCCTACTAGATTGGATTTGATTTTGTCAATCCCACCCCTCATTTGTGGCACTGCTTCTGGATGTCCCAGCTCTTGAGAATCAAGAAGACTACGTCTGTCAATGAGCGATAGAGAAAAATGGATTTTTGTAAGAACTTAACCGTAAAATCCTTTTCTCTTAAGCTCATTGACAGACGTAGTACCCGCCCCTCTATCATTGAGTTGGGTTGGGTTAATTTCTCTGTACTGCTTTAAACAGAACTGATTCCCTGTAGCAGAGAGAGGGAGGATATACCCTCAGGGACTGCCCCCTAGGGTGGAGCCAGAACGTTTTGTCATTCTGCCTAGTCCTACTCCTGCGGAGACAACATAACCCAGCTCTTGAGAATCAAGAAGACTACGTCTGTCAATGAGCTTAAGAGAAAAGGATTTTACGGTAAGTTCTTACAAAAATCCATTTATCTAAAGCCGGTGCAGCTATGGACCAAGCAACATGTATATTAAAAAAGAATAGTGCACACATGCAAAAGAAATGACTATCAAATATGGAGACAATCCATAAATAAAAATGGGGATTTAGTCCCACCATATGACTAAATCCCCATTTTTATTTATGGATGGTCTCCATATTTGATAGTCATTTCTTTTGCATGTGTGCGCTATTCTTTTTTAATATACATGTTGCTTGGTCCATAGCTGCACCGGCTTTAGATATACATGTTCAGGGTTTGCTCCCCCAATTTTTTGCTTGTTTATTATGTATTCGGTCTGACCAGACTTCTGAGGTTGAGCAACCCATCCCACCCCCCACACACACCTGTACTCAGAGTCCACTATCAAGTAGATATAGGAGGAGTCCTTTGTAGTGCATTAGCACATCTATCCCAGCAAGGAGTGTTGTCTCCAAGGGTTAGAGACGCTGGATTCCACCCCTTTTTTATGGATAGTGTAGGACCCAATGATAATGGGGTACTTTGACGCAGTGGTGGGCTTGAGCACGATATGGCCATATGGTGGGACTAAATCCCCATTTTTATTTATGGATTGTCTCCATATTTGATAGTCATTTCTTTTGCATGTGTGCGCTATTCTTTTTTTTTCATTCTCCTTGTATGAGCTGAAAGTTTAGATGGACGGCCAGATCTTCGTAGATTTGCAGTGGTCTGATACTCCCATTTCAATATTATCGCTTGCACAGTTTTCCTTGGGATGTTTAAAGCTTGGGAAATCTTTTTGTATCCAAATCCTGCTTTAAACTTCTCCACAACAGTATCTCAGACCTGCCTGGTGTGTTCCTTGTTCTTCATGATGCTCTCTGCGCTTTAAACGGACCTCTGAGACTATCACAGTGCAGGTGCATTTATACAGAGACTTGATTACACAGGTGGATTCTATTTATCATCATTAGTCATTTAGGTCAACATTGGATCATTCAGAGATCCTCACTGAACTTCTGGAGAGAGTTTTCTGCACTGAAAGTAAAGGGCCTGAATAATTTTGCACGCCCAATTTTTCCGTTTTTTATTTAACAAAGTTTGAAATATCCAATAAATTTCGTTCCACTTCATGATTGTGTCCCACTTGTTGAGTTTTATATCTTTGTTTGAAGCCTGAAATGTGGCAAAAGGTCGCAAAGTTCAAGGTGGCCGAATACTTTCTCAAGGCACTGTATTTGTTCCCCTGCAGATTTTGTAAGTTTGCCCACCTACAAAGAAAAAAAGGGTCTATAATTTTTATCATAGGTGTATTTTAAATGATGGAGACAGAAGATCAACCAAAAATCCAGAATACACACATGATACAAATGTTGTTATAAACTGAGTTGCAGTTCAGTGAGTAAAATAAGTATTTGATTCCAAGCAAAACATGACTTAGTACTTGGTGGAGAAAACCTTGTTGGCAAGCACAGAGGTCAGACGTTTCTTGTACTTAGTGACCAGGCTTGCACACATCTCAGGAGAGATTTTGGTCCACTCTTCTTTACAGCTCCCTCCATACATTTTCTATAGGATTAAGGTCTGGGGACTGGCTAGGCCACAGAGGTGAAAACATGCTTAGAGGCTGTTTCTCTGCTAAAGGTACATGCCAACTTTACCGCATTGAGGGGCCAATGGACAGGGCCATGTATTATAAAATCTTGGCTAAGAACCTTCTTCCCTTAGCCAGAACACTGAAGATGGGTCATGGATGGGTCTTCCAGCATGACAATGACTCAAAACATACCGCCAAGGCAGCAAAGGAGTGGCTTGAAGAAGCACAATAAGGTAATGGAGTGGCCTAGCCAGTCACTAGACCTTAATCCTATAGAAAATTTATGGAGGGAGCTGAAACTTCAAGTTGCCAAGCGACAGACAAGAAACCTCAAGGATTTAGAGAAGATCTGTAAAGAAGAGTGGACTAAAATCCCTCCTGAGATGTGTGCAAACCTGGTAACCAACTACAAGAAATGTCTTACCTCTGTGCTTGCCAACAAGGGTTTCTCCACCAAATACTAAGTCATGTTTTGCTTGGGGGTCAAATACTTATTTTACTCAACTGCATCTCAATTTATAACATTTGTATCATGTGTATATTCTGGATTCTTGGTAATATTCTGTCTGTCATTTAAAATACACCTATGATAAAAATTATAGACCCTTCATTTCTTTGTAAGTGGGCAAACTTAAAAATCTGCATATAAAATAATTTCCTCACTGTATGTTAGTTTGAGACAACCGTTACATGATTACATTTAGATTTACAAAAAACCTAACCTAAAATGAGGACCTGTCTAATTCTGCCAATCAATTTATACCCAGTCAGGCAGGCCCTTGCACTGTATAGTTGTTGTTAGATCTAAAGGAGATTGTACAGTCAGATTGTAACGTGTGTGGTGAGCCTTGGATGGTGGGAGACACAATGTTACATATACCTCCCCCCCCCCCGTCCAAAAACCCTAGACTAAAGGCATTACAGCTTCTAAATTAGGAGTGAAACACCACACATGCACACTTTATTTGATTCACATTGGCATCATCCTGTACATATGTGGGCACAATTTGAAGACCTAAAGAGACTTTCTGTATGCCCATGAGAACCACTCTCCAACACTGATGTATAAAAATACAAACTTTTTATTGTGTATCAAAAGCCACAATCAAAACGTTTTTAAAGGTATACAAAGGAAAAACCTTACAACAGTTACAGAGCTTGTTGGTTTTGTAGATTGAGTCAATTCACAATTGGTCTACGCGTTTCGCCCCCGCTCTGTCAAGACCATATATGTTACATAAATTGTTCTGTGTATATAGCTCTGACTACAATCCAAGGAAAAAGACAATTCCCTTCTGTTTATGGTGGATTGTTTAAAATATATTTTCCGGTACATTTCTTTTTTGAAGTACGATTTGTTTTTCACATGGATATTTCAAATATGTATTAAAAGATGGTGGTAGTTTATTTTTTGGTGTTCCCATTGGAAGTGGCTTGAATGTGTGTTTTATTGTATTTTCTTCTTTGGTGTGTATATATAGATCTTCTTTTTTTTTTTTTTTTTTTTTTTTTCCTTTTGATTGTAGCCAGAGCTATGTATTTAGAACAATTTATGGTCCTGAGGAAGCAAGGGCTCCCATGAAACGCTTAGACTAATTGTGAATTGACTCATCAAGCTATAAAAATAACAAGTTTTGTAACTGTTGAAGGTTTCTTCTTTGTATAACTTTAAAAATGTTTTAATTGCTTTTTTTATTACATGATTAAAAATGTTGTATTTTTATACTTTAGTGTTTGAGGGTGGTTCTCATGGGCATATACAAAGTCCCTTTATTTCGTCAAATTTTAACCGCATTGCAATTTCACCAAGACACGTATGGTTTAGTTTCTAATTCACACACACAATCTGTGTGGGTCTGTGCCCCCGTTGAGGGAGATTCACCTTCTCTATTTGTCCTGAATACCATTATTTAAAATGAAAGTAAAAGAAAATCCCATATTTTGGGTTGTCCCTAGAAAAATAATAGAGGGGAAATCTTCCAATGGGGACACTAGTTCTGGTGTCCTGGGGCCCCCCCAAGAAATTGCCTTAATTTGCAGGGATTTCTGCTCCCTTCCTGTTTGAGACAGGAAGTGAAGAGAAATCTTCGTAATGGGACACGTATGGAAAAAAAATTTCTGACGGGTTATGAAATGTTTTGCCTATAAATTCAACCATTGTACTGTTAGCATAAAAATTGGATTAGAGTTTAGAATGATAAGGATGCTGAAGGCCTCCATACAGTGAAAGCCATTAGTCCTTTTTTTTTTCCCCTTTTTCTGTAGATATTTGTGACTGATTTTTTTGCCCTAAAGCAGGGGCGTTTAACCTGTGGCCCAACACGGCTATGAATGTGGGCCAACACAAAATCGTAAACTTACTTTAAAATCTTGATTTTTTTTTTTTTTTTTTTGGGGGGAGGGGGGATTTTTGAAATAATGCACTTACACTTAGGCCCCTTTCACACTTGCCGCTTCGTCGGCGGACTCCGTTTTTCTCAGCGGGGGATCGATCCCCCGATGAGCAGGCGGATGGCAGCTCTGTCTCCGCGCTGTGTGCTTGCTTATCTTCTCAGTGAGGCTGTCCTGAAAGATGCAAGGGAGGAAATCCGTTATACCTACAGGTGACTTCCTTTTCAGGAGAATTTCAGGACCGCACCGATTTAACTACCTGTTTGGTTGCAGCCAAAATGATAGACCTCATAGCATAGGTTATATTTGTAGTTTGTATGGAGTGTTCTTTTGTTTCTCCCCAGTTATCCGGTGGTTGTTTCCAAATACTGGGGTAGGGGTGGGGGGGCTACTTTTTAAAATGTTTGAGGTGGTGTTTCCTGTAAAGGGAGGAGCCTAGGTCTCTGTGGTGCTATCCTGAAAGACCCCTGGAAAACATGCTACCAGTAAATGTAACTCTGATTTTCTGGAGTCATTTTAAAGAAAAAAAAAGTTGCTAAACGCAAATGGTGTTTTCAGTTTCATGGTAGAATTGCAGGCTTTTTGCAATTCCAACTGTAGCTCTCTGATACTTGAAAGGAAAGCTGGAAAATGTTTTATAATGACCTCCTTGATCTTTCACTGATTACAGATAATGCCTACGATCCTGATGTCAGCGCTAAGCAATTCTGGATTGATAAAACTGTTCTTAAACAGGAGATATGTCTCACATTTACAGACAATGGAAATGGGATGGATTTAGACAAATTACACAAGATGCTTAGGTAAGTGTTGTATTCTGTCTTTCAGAATTTGCAGACCACTTACTCCAAGGTTGTAGAGATTGCGAGGCCATATATGATGTATGTACTATCTAATATACTGAGGGCATATTGTTAGGTTTTTATTGCCTCATTTCCTGTCTCAGTTGCACTTATCACCAGCATAGAGACTCCACCTCTAATCTATTTACATTTAAAAGAAAATCAGTGGAGAAGGATGCCCAAACTGTTTTGGCCTTACTTCCCCAGTGGGTCACAGGAGAGCACTTAGTTCTGCACGCCTGTGACCCAAATTCAGGTGACAGTGGGCTTAAATCAGAAGTGGGTATCGCCCTGCTGTAACAGCTTTCATTTGAATTGCCGGGTGCTTGCCATCACACACACATGGATCGGCTCCTATGATATACGTCACACGTCCTGGCATTAGACCAGTGTTCTATCCAAAGAGCTGGGCCAGGAGGCGGTGCTGTGTGTGACGGTAAGAGCCCGGCAATTCAAATGAAAGCTGTTACAGCGCGGAGATTCCCGCTCTGTGGTGTTCTGGCCGGCTTTCCTCTTCCTCTCCTCTCTTCTCCTGGGTTATCGCTGGGAGAATGGCTCCTGAGGCAGCCCCACACTCACCCTCAACCATTTTCCACTCGCAAAATGCGAGCAGGCGAATTGAAAATTTGAGGGCTGAATTAGAAACTGGCTGACATTTTGGCCCGTGTACTGCATCCCCGGCATCCCCCCTGTCAGAACACAATAGCAGAGCAGGAAGATTCTCCCGAGCAGTCAGGTTTTTTTTCATTCAGCCCTGCTGGGTTGAACGAAAAAGAAAACTAGTTGTGTGTACCAGTCTGCTGTCGTCACAGAGCTGGCCCAGGCTTTGCAGGAATCCCGACAATGTTTGGATCTGCCCAGTTTTCTGACTGGCAGCTGGCTCAGCCTCTCAGCATGCTGCTGAAGACTGAATCATCCGCTCCCAGTCCTCCTTATGCCCAGCGCTCCAGGGAATGCTGGAGGGACAGAGCGGGGACTGACAGTGTCTGCTCACTGCCACTGCAGCCTGAGAATTTGAGCGATCAGCGGTCTTTGATCGCTTAGTTCTTGGCCTCAGAGCCAGTGGGGGACAGCTGCAGCGTCCAATTAATGCTGCATTCACCTAGGTGAGTATGTATGTCTGTCTTTTTTTTTTTTTTTTTTTTATTCAAATACCACACTTGTCTTTTAATTTATGTTTGGAATTCCATCTTTGTATCTTCTATGTGTGTTTTTTGTGATAACAGCAGTCAAACCGCTTCCACAAATATGTAGATGGCACTCACAGCCTTGCCCTGCACAGAGATTTTTTAGCTTCTAAGGTGACCCTCTATGTGCCAGCAGCCTGAGAGCCATTGTCACTTTGGTCAGTTAACTCTGCAGAACCTTTATACAAGCAATAGCTGTCACTATTTGATTTACCAGAATTACGCACCTTTTCCAGTTTTGACCATTTCGAAATTAAATGTCTGAGACCTTCACCTCCACAAATATGGTAATATTCTTCACAGAGGCAAGGTTTCTTTAAAGTGTAAGTTCACAGAAAAATCTATAAGTTGACCTTACACTGGACCTCCTTCCAATCCCATTCAGTCCTGTTGTGTCAGATTGTGTCAGATTGTCGCAATTCCCCGGCTTTCTCTCCTCTCATTGCAGTGCTGACAGTAAAGGCTAGACAGCTTCTGATCAGTCAGCACTGTCCATGTGACATTACTGACCAATTATAATCCCTGCAATATGAACACGAGATTAAGCCACAGGAGTTGAAAATTCCTGGACCGGCGAAGCTGCTTTTCGGTGTCTGACAGTGAGGGATCGCAGCAATCTGGTACAGCCGGACTGGGTGGGATGGGGAGGGGGGGTCCAGTGTAAGGTCACCTTACAGATTATCTGTAAGGGTGAATTTACACTTGAAGTTTTTATTTACAGCATTTGGAGAATCAGCTTAACCATTTTTAAATATCGTTTTAATGAAAAACGGTGCAATGAAAATATTTACAGAAAAGAATATTTCAAATACGGATAACAGCAACAGTAGAATTTTTTTTTTTTTTTTTTCGGCAGAGCCCAATTCACTTCACCATAAGTACTTTTCTGACAGTCAGTTGCCCTCACACTTGAATATTGGCCTTCGTGCATAATTTCAATTAATTGAAAGCTCCAAGCTAAAGATAAATCTATTTTTTCTGGTCAGCGAGGAGGGCATGTACATAAACATATAAAAGGGTCTGAGGAGCGTCCAAATGTTTTGATTGGAGTTTAGCAGATGTACTCCCTTCATGCCAGTTTTTCTAACCTTATAAATATTTTCAAAACGACCCCATTTTATAGTTCTGCAACCAACATAGTGTACACAATGAATTTACCATTTGAAAAGACCAAACCTGATATATGTCGGCTGTATCAATCTTTTAATACCTTTATTGTGATCAGCTAGCCTGCTGGATGGTAAGGCATAGTCATGTGTGGTATTACATCTTGATTTACCTATACATTTGGACAGATGCTTGTTAATGTAGCATTCTTATGTCAGGAGTTTTGTACTGAGTTTGACAGTTGGGTTGTATGGGAAGCGCAGGTCAAGGATAACAAGATTCAGAAGTATATTTCTTATATATATATATATATATATATATATATATATACAGTGCTCAGTTTCAGCTTGTTGAGGATTCTGCTAGGGCTTTTGACGGCATAGCAGTTTTATGACATGCCTAAATAAATTCTTCACCTAAAAATGATGTTTACCATGTTGAGTGTGTCAGCATAGTTCTAACAATGCAGTGCCTGCACCCCTTTAGTAGTAAGGGTGCCTGTCACACAAACAGAAAATTTAGATTTCTGAACATTAAGGCCCCTTTCACACATGCTGTCCGTCAAACGGACTCCGCTTTTCTTCTCAGCGGGGGATTGATCCACCAATACCCCCTGAGCAGAAGGATGACAGCTGTGTCTCCGCACTATGCGCGGAGACACAGCTGTCAGTTTCCAATGCATCTCTATGGGGGAAATCGTAAGGGAACGGACCGTCGGTCCGTTCTCATCCGATCCGATCGACGGATGGAAAATATGGTTTCCATCCGTCCAGATTTGACGGATCGGGTCGTATGTCATTGGACATGTCTCCGCTGACATCCGATGCCCCATAGGAATGCATGGGGGGACCGTTCAGATCCACCAAAAAAAACGAACAGGCGGATCTGAACGGTCCGCCTGTGTGAAAGGGGCCTTACACCAACCTGAAATCCTACAGCCCCAGTTCACACAAAACGCAGGGAATCCTGAGCCCCTTCATTTGTGATCTCCCTTTGGTGTCAGTGTTAAGGCTTGGTTCACACCTATGCGTGTGGGTGTGGGAATCGCAGTGATTCCTGCACATGCAACTATCCGCAGTGAAAATGCACTGCTCATTCTGAATGGCACCCCAACGTATGTAAAATCGCATGGCCAGTGCAGGGACGGCAGGCCATTGAAATGAATGGACTGCCGTGCCCATGTAAACATGGACTGCAAAAACGGGAAGGTGTGAACCTAGCAAAAATGGACACCACAAAACATTGCAATTGCAAGAATCGGATCGGTTGGGTGTGAACACCCATGTGACCAGATTCCGGTACAGCAAAAAACAAAAGATGCCTGCACCTTTCATTCATGCGTTGTGAATTAAGCCTGTACAAAATTAAGGGCTCAAACACACTGCAAAAGAATCGCATGCGATTTGAAAAGGAATGTGATGCGATTCCTATTCGAATCACATTGGGTGTCCCGCACTGCACAAGTCTGAATCCAGGCCCAACTTAGTCTACATTATGGAGATTCCAACACCTGATATCTTTTATAGTGGTTGTGGCTGTTTGGCTGAACAGAATTCTATGATGTCTCCCTTCAGGAATCCCTGAAAGGTTTATTGGCAACTAGAACATTTGGCCTGTCAGCAACTAATCAACACCGAGAAAAAAAAAGTTAAATGGCCTTTTTGTAAACACCAGATCAGTTTGAGTTATTATAATAATGCTATGGTTAGAGATGACCGTTTTCTCATTTGTATTTTTTCCTTTTGTGACTTACCTTTTGGTGTATTAACAACGTCTTCATTCTTGTCATGTTTCAGTTTCGGTTTTAGTGACAAGGTTGCCGTTCATGGTCATGTGCCTGTTGGTCTGTATGGAAATGGATTTAAATCCGGATCTATGCGTCTAGGAAAGGACGCCATCGTGTTCACAAAAAATGAAAATGGATTGCACGTGGGAATGTTATCTCAGACCTATTTGGAGAAGATTAATGCAGAGCATGTCATTGTGCCAATTATCTCCTTTGACAAACAAAATATCCTTTTTATGTTTTCTATCCTACAACGTTTGACTTTTCCAACCGCGTACGTAAACACACATAGCAAGTTTATTCAAACCACAGAATTTATTTTAAACAAAAGCATTGAAGAGGAAGTTGTTAAAACGAAAACCTACCTTTTATCAAAAGTAAAACAGTTCTAAGCAGAAGGTGGTTTTTTTTTTTTTTTTTTGGCAGGAGAAATACAATGCCTTGAGCTCCTTTCACACTGATGGGCTGATCGTGTCCGCCTGTCGTTTTTTTTCAGGCGGACCCGATCAGGCAGTCCATTGCTCTCTATGCAGATGTGTCTGCTGACACCCACCGGCTTCCAATCCGCTAAAAATAGACAGATGGGGATCCGTTTCCCCTCCGGTAGATCGGATAACAGTTGGATGGAAACAGACCACCCTATAGAGAGCAGCGTGTTGTGTCGGTGTTTGCTCTGCAGAGTGGACACAGACCTGTCACCCACCTGCTCAGCCAGCATCAGTATAGCAATGGTGTCTGCCACATCTTAAAGGGGCTGAAGTCACAAGAAAGGTGTGTTTTTTTTTTTTTTGTCAACTCTCAACTAAACTTTCAAATGGCTGGAGTCTTGGCTGATAACATTTGCAGAACCACAGTAACTACAGATCTAATTAAAGGCTAGGGTGGTATCTCACAAAAGTGAGCACACCCCTCACGTTTTATTATATCTTTTCATGTGACAACACTTAAATTACACTTTGCTACAATGTAAAGTAGTGATTGTACAGCTTGTATAACAATGTACATTTGCTGTCTCCTCAAAATAACTACACACATGGCCATTAATGTCTAAACCGCTGGCAACAAAAGTGAGTACACCCCTAAGTGAAAATGCCCAAATTGGGCCCAAAGTGTCAATATTTTGTGTGGCCACCATTATTTTCCAGCACTGCCTTAACCCTCTTGGGCATGGAGTTCACCAAAGCTTCACAGGTTGCCATTGGAGTCCTCTTCCCCCTCCTCCATGACGACATCACAAAGCTGGTGGATGTTGGAGACCTTGCGCTCCTCCACCTACCGTTTGAGGATGCCCCACAGATGCTCAATAGGGTTTAGGTCTGGAGACATGCTTGGCCAGTCCATTACCTTTACCCTCAGCTTCTTTAGCAAGGCAGTGTTTCTCTTGGAAGTGTGTTTGGGAGCATTATCATGTTGGAATACTGCCCTGCGGCCCAGTCTCCAAATGGAGGGGATCATGCTCTGCTTCAGTATGTCACAGTACATGTTGACATGCATGGTTCCCTCAATGAACTGTAGCTCCCCAGTGTCGGCAGCACTCATGCAGCCCCAGACCATGACACTCCCACCACCATGCTTAACTATATGCAAGACACACTTGTCTTTGTACTCCTCACCTGGTTATTGCCACACACGCTTGACACCATCTCAACCAATTAAGTTTATCTTGGTCTCATCAGACCACAGGATATGGCTTCAGTAATCCATGTCCTTAGTCTGCTTGTCTTCAGCAAACTGTTTGCGGGCTTTCTTGCGAATTATCTTCGAGGAGGCTTCCTTCTGGGATGACACCCATGGAGACCAATTTGATGCAGTGTAAAAATGTGAAAAATATTGTTTATTTTTTCAAAATTTACGCTTTTTTTTTGTTTATAGCGCAAAAAGTAAAAATCGCACAGGTGATCAAATACCACCAAAAGAAAGCTCTGTTTATGGGAAAAAAAGGACGTCAATTTCGTTTGGGTACGGCGTCGCACGACCGCGCAATTGTCAGTTAAATTCGCACAGCGCCGAATCGCAAAAAGTGGCCCAGACGTAAGACAGCAAAATTCTCCGGTGGTAAAGTGGTTAATTAAAAAAAACAAAACAAAAAAAAAATCTTAACTATCTATTTAACTTGAGGGTATGCCTGTGTTTTTTTTACAAAGTAGCTGAATTCCTGGAAATCAGCTTTAAGCCCCCGTTTACACCAGAGCGATTCGACAGGTCGCACCCTATTGTGGGCAATGGCAGTGTTCAAATCGGTGCAACGACGATTTGAGAAAATAGTTCCTGCACTCATTTTGGCTGCGACTTGCATAGACATCTGTGCATCAACCGCACAGATGTCTTCCAAGTCGCACTTGCATGCGGCTATAAAATCGTGCATTTCAGATGAAGTTGCATTGCGATTTCAATGGTGCATTCAATGTGAACCAGGCAGTGCCTAAAGCAGTGTTCAGAGGCCATTGCCGTCATCCTCAATCCTTGAAAGGGGTTTTTATTCCTTACTTTTAGGAGAGGAGCTGAGATGCAAAGCATTTCTTGCTCCAGTACAGCTGGTTTATATTCTGTTAACAGAAGTACTTTATGCACCGTTGGCCGTAGGGACACAAACGGATGCTTTCCAGAAACTTGTTCTGTGGCCTAAAACATGGAGCAGGCTCTTTTGTATTTTGAATATGGAGTGGAAATGCTAAGTGATGAATGCCCTCTAGTGGAAAGAGCCAGTGCTGTTCTAAAATGCACCTATCATTTTAAATCGAAGGGTTTGTGTTTTTTTTTTTTTTATATAATTGATTACTGCTAATGGGAGAACAGATATGTAAATAAGAGCAGCTCTGATTGCTAAGCAAACTCTGCTCACCCCCTGGCTGATTGATAGAAGGCATGTTTGTTTTGATCTGGCCTTCAAGCTCCTGTGATGCAGGACAGAGCTGAATGTTCTGCAAGACTGCAGAGCATGCTTACTAGGCTGTGACCAGCAGAGTTGGGGGAGGGGGCTGCTTACATAAGATCATTGCAAGGGAAATGTAAAGTGGTTTTGTAATTTTTTTTTTTTTTTATTATTTTTAGAACTATAGAAAAAAAAGTGTTGGTGGATTTAAATCTACAAATGCATTTGTACTCTGATATTGCTGTGTAATAGAGGTAAAATGAATCTGTAAAAGTTTTTCTGCTCTTGTTATGGTATTTTTGGTTTTGACGATTTAATCCTATACAAAATGAATTGGGCTCAAATCGCACTGCAAAGAATCACATGCGATTTCAACAGGAATGCAGTGCAATTCCTGTTCAAATCTCATGCGTTTTCCCCCCCACCTCTCCTGTGTGATCCCAGTATGTGATCCAGACAGGGAAGCTTTTTAAGAAGTGCAGCAATGTGCAAACAAATGTTTTTACTACTCGCATATTAAAAGTACATAAATATATCTTGCATGTCAAATACAAAACCACAGCGGCTAGTGGTGCTCACAGGGATGGAGGAAGTGTGGGAAGTTCCTGGACTCCTGTCGGTATAGGGTGGAAGTTATGTCAGCTTGGGGGCGGACCGCCTATACATCTCCAGTACTGAGAGCACTGCAAGTGGCCGTGGTTTTGGATTTAACTTACAACATATAATATGTACTTTTAACGTGAGGTTTGATAACCTTTTTTTAATTAAACTGTTTGCCCATTGCTGCACTTCTTAGATGATGCTTCCCTGTCTTTCTATACTGGGATCGCACAGAGCAATGAGGGAAACGGCATGCCATATGGACAGGAATTGCACGGTATACCCATTCAAATCGCATGTGATTCTTTGCAGTGCAATTTGAGTACATTCATTTTGTATGGGCTCAAATCACGCCACAAAGGTATCGCTTTCGGGTATCGGGAGCATTTGCATGAGTAGAAGTACTCGGTATCGGTGCATCCCTAAAAAATACCATAGTTTAAAAAGAATAGTAGAGGTAAAATAATAGCTATGCACATAGAAGAGCTATGGGCGGAAACCAGAAGGTCCTCCACTACAGATTAAATGTGGAAACAAGACCAGTCACCTGTCACAAAGAGGGTGAGCAGTAGTGACTGGTTTTTATTACAGGAAAATCATGCACAGAGATGAGGTTCAGGAGTTGTTTCAAGATGGAATGCTGAACAAATGTGAAAAAAGGACATCAAAATAAGAAACCTCTAATGTGCCATTTAGACCAGTTTTGTTTAGTCTTGATTTTATCTTTCTTTCAGGTGAACATTAAATACAAGCCATTCCTTCTCAGATACATTTTCTACTGTGCTTGATTACGTAACCAAATACATTTGTACCACCTCAGTTGCCTTTAGTGAACTCTAAACACTGTAGCCTTACTTAAAGTGGTTGTAAAGTTGGAAGGTTTTTTTTTTATCTTAATGCATTCTATCAAAAGCATTTTGTGTGTAGGAGCTGCCTCAGCACCCCCTTATACTCACCTGAGCCCCATCTCTATCCAGCAATGTCCACGAGTCCCTCGGCCATCCGGAACTCTCCCTTCTGATTGGCTAAGACACAGCAGCAACGCCATTGTCTCCCACTGCTGTCAATCAGTCAGTTAGCCAAGCAGGAAAGAGAAGGGACGGGGACAAAAGGCAGCTCCGAGTCTGAATGGACACAGGGAGCTGCAGCACGGCCCAAGTGCCCACATAGCAAACTGCTTGCTGTGGGGGCCCTTGACAGGAGGGAGGGGCCAGGAGCAGAGAAGAGGACCCGAGAAGAGGAGGATGCGGGCTGCTCTGTGCAAAACAAACTGCTCAGTATAACATGTTTGTTATTTTAAAAAAAAAGAGACTTTACAATCCCTTTAAAGTGATAAAAAGTTTTTTTTACCCTAATGCATTCTGTGCAAAAAGAAAAAAATACGCCTGTGTGCAGCCCCCCTCGATCCAGCGATGTGGATGAGATCAACAACTCTCCTGGGTCTCTCTCTTTTCATTGGCTCACACATCAGTGCCGGCCATTGGCTCCTGCTGCTGTCAATGACAGCCAGTGTGCCAATGAGGAGAGAGTGGGGTGCCAGGCCGATCTGTGCTCTGCGTGTGAATGGACACACAGCGTGCAGCTTAGGTGCGAGCCTGCCTAAATGCCTCCATAGCAAGAGGCTTGCTATTGGGGAACTTGGCAAGGGGGGGTAGCTAAGAGTGCCGACAGAGGACCCAAATAAAGAGGATTGGGACTGCTCTGATCAAATCCATTACACTGACCAAGTATAACATCTTTGTTATTTAAAACAAAAATAATTTTGTCATTTAAAATCCATAAATTTGGCCGTTTAGAGCAGGTTTTCTCAACCTTTTAAACACAGAGGAACCCTTGCAATAGCTTTCCGATCTCAGACAACATCTGCTAAAAATGACTATATCTACAACTCGCATAAGTGGGATAGTAAGTGGGAAGAATGCCCCCCTTACAGATCAGTACCATTGCAGTGAATCAATTTGGTTTGTTCTAGGAACTCTGCACAGAGAAGATGGAAAATGAGTGGGGATTTCAAATTCCCTAATAGTTAGACCAGCTGCAGGGTGCTGACAGCTCAGCAACCCCAGAGGTATATACAGCGAAGATTGAAGGGGAAGGGGGATGGTGATGGTGTCCTAGGGTTAGTTTACCTTTAAATATTTTCTGTAAAGTTGAACTAACCCTTTAGGGAGGGGGTTAAGGTTTCCCATAACGCAATGGTGACATCTGTTAGTCACTGGCCAACTATGGCAAAAGATTGTTAAAAAGCCTTTTTGTTTTCCAGCAGGACTGTGCACAAAGCTAGATCTGAAAATAAATGGTTTGTTGATGTGGAGTAACTGGGGTGGCCTGCACAGAACCTTGATCTCAACCCTTCTGAACCCCTTTGGGATAGATTGAAATGCCATTTGAGAGGTTTTCTCATCCCAACATCAGCACCTGATCACCATCTCTTTTCGCTGAATGGGCATAAATTCCCACATGCTACGCCACAATCTTGTTGAAAGCCTTCCCAGGAGTGTGGAGGCTGTTTAACCCTTCCTGCTGACTGTACGCATATACAGCTGCAAGAAAAAGTATGTGAACCTGGAATGATATGGATTTCTGCACAAATTGGTCATAAAATGTGATCTGATCATCATCGAAGTCACAACAATACACAATCACAGTCTGCTTAAACTAATAACACACACAGAATGAAATGTTGCCATGTTTTTATTGATCACACCATGTAAAAATTCACAGTGCAGGTGGAAAAAGTATGTGAACCCCTTGACTAATGACCCCTCCCAGAGCTAATTGGAGTGAGATGTCAGCCAACTGGAGTCCAATCAATGAGATGAGATTGGAGGTGTTGGTTACAGCTGCCCCGCCCTATAAAAAACACACCAGTTCTGGGTTTGATTTTCACAAGAAGTATTGCCTGATGTAAATGATGTCTTTCTCAAAAGAGCTCTCAGAAGACCTACGATTAAGAATTGTTGACTTGCATAAAGCTGGAAAGGGTTATAAAAGTATCTCCAAAAGCTTTGCTGTTCATCAGTCCACGGTAAGACAAATTGTCTATAAATGGAGAAAGTTCAGCACTGCTGCTACTCTCCCTAGGAGTGGCCATCCTGTAAAGATGACTGCAAGAGCACAGCGCAGACTGCTCAATGAGGTGAAGAATCCTAGAGTGTCAGCTAAAGACTTACAAAAGTCATTGGCAAATGCTAACATCCCTGTTAGCAAATCTACAATACGTAAAACACTGAATAAGAAAGGTTTTCATGGGAGGATACCACAGAGGAAGCCACTGCTGTCCAAACAAAACATTGCTGCCCATTTAGGCTGCATTCACACTTGAGCGTAGCGTTTTTTACCGCGATTTTACCGCGATTTTTTCAGGCGTTTTTCATTGACATCTATCAAAAACGCTGGTAATCAGCCCAAAAAGAAGCTCATGTACTTTTTTCAGCTACAGGCGTTTTGCAAAACGCTCAGATGTGAACAGGGGCCATTTAAATGAATGGGGCTTTACTTGTTGGGCGTTTCGGAAGCGTTTCTTTTGAGCGTTTTTGGAGCTGAAAACGCCCAGGTGTGAATGGAGCCTTACAGTTTGCACAAGAGCACCTGGATGTTCCACAGCAGTACTGGCAAAATATTCTGTGGACAGATGAAACCAAAGTTGAGATTTTTGGAAGAAACACACAACACTATGTGTGGTGAAAGAGGCACAGCTAACCAACATCAAAACCTCATCCCAACTGTGAAGTATGGTGGTGGGGGTATCATGGTTTGGGGCTGCTTTGCTGCATCAGGGCCTGGACAGATTGCTATCATCGAAGGAAAAATTAATTCCCAAGTTTATCAAGACATTTTGCAGGAGAACTTAAGGCCATCTGTCTACCAGCTGAAGCTCAACAGAAGATGGGTGTTGCAACAGGACGATGACCCAAAGCATAGAAGTAAATCGACAACAGAATGGCTTAAACAGAAGAAAATATGCCTTCTGAAGTGGCCCAGTCAGAGTCCTGACCTCAACCCGTTTGAGATGCTGTGGCATGACCTCAAGAAAGCGATTCACACCAGACATCCCAAGAATATTGCTGAACTGAAACAGTTCTGTAAAGGGGAATGGTCAAGAATTACTCCTGACCGTTGTGCACGTCTGATCTGCAACTACAGGAAACGTTTGATTGAAGTTATTGCTGCCAAAGGAGGTTCAACCAGTTATTAAATCCAAGGGTTCACATACTTTTTCCACCTACACTGTGAATGTTTACATGGTGTGTTCAATAAAAACATGGCAACATTTCATTCTTTGTGTGTTATTTAAGCAGACTGTGATTGTCTATTGTTGTGACTTAGATGATGATCAGATCACATTTTTCCAAAGAGTTCACATACTTTTTCTTGCAGCTGTATGTAGCCTCACGTAAATGGGTGTTTTTCTGTGGGGATGCGCATATGTATATAATTATATATAAAGAAAAAAATAAGATCAAGGTTAGCCAGGGTTGGGGTCAAAGTCAGGTTCAAAGGTCATGGTCAGCTTATTTTGGGTTGAATTAAAAAAAAAAAAAAAAAAATTGTCCGTCTTTAGGCAGGATAAAAACAAAATATGCAATATTGTGCACCATTGTTTCCGGGCTCTACTACAGGTAAAAACAACTAACTAACTAAAAACAACCAACATACACATATGTGGTATCACTGCAATCTTAAGGATCAGAAGAATTTATTTTGGGTGGTTCTTTTGTGGTAAGTTTTGGTAATAGCAAGAAATATACAGTGGGTATAAAAAGTCTACACGCCCCTGTTAAAATGTCAGCTTTCTGTGATGTAAAAAGATGAGACGAAGATAAATAATTTCAGAACTTTTTCCATCTTTAATGTGACCTATAAACTGTACAACTGTATTGAAAAACTAAAATCTTTTAAGGGGGGGGGGGGGATAAAAAAACTAAAATGTGGTTGCATAAGTGTGCACACCCTCGTATAACTGCTGGGGATGGAGCTGTGTTCAGAATTAAGCAATCCCATTCAAACTCATGTTAAATAGGGGTCCATACACACCTGCCATCTAAAGTGCCTCTGATTAACCCCAAATAAAATTCAGCGGTTCTAGTAGGTCTTTCCTGACATTTTCTTAGTCGCATCCTACAACAAAAAGCCATGGTCTACAGAGAACTTCCAAAGCATCAGAGTGATCTCTTTGTAAAAAGGTATTAGTCACTTGCCTGAAGAAGGGGCCCTGCGTGATTCTGAAGCGTTGCCATATTTGTACCATGTGACCACACGAATAAAGCTTTGGACCCTTCTGAGGAATCCTTGGTGTGCTGATGACATTTCTTCATTCAGATTATCTGTGGTTTCCAGCCTGTGGTCATTACAGCACCCAACATCATTATAGACAGTTCCATGAAAGTGTGTCCGTGGGGAATATTATTTTTAGTCAGGAGAAGGGTACAAAAGAATTTCCAAGGCATTAGATATACCATGGAACACAGTGAAGACAGTCATCAAGTGGAGAAAATATGGCACAACAGTGACATTACCAAGAAGATGTCCCTCCAAAATTGATGAAAAGACGAAGAAAACAGGTTAGGGAGGCTGCTAAGAGGCCTACAGCAACATTAAAGGAGCTTCAGGAATATCTGGCAAGTACTGATTGTGTGGTACATGTGACAACAATCTCCCGAATTTTTCATGTGTCTGGGCTGTGGGGTAGAGTATCCAGGCGGAAGCCTTTTCCCACGAAGAAAAACATCCAAGCCAGGCTAAATTTTTCAAAAACGCATCTGAAGTCAAAAGTATGTGGGAAAATGTGTTATGGTCTGATGAAACCAAGTTTAAACTTTTTGGCTATAATTCCAAAAGATTTTAGGTGCAAAAAAACTGCACATCACTAAAAGGACACCATACCCACAGTGAAGCATGGTGGTGGCAGCATCATGCTTTGGGGCTTTTTTCTTCAGCTGGAACATGGGCCTTAGTCAAGGTAAAGGGAATTACGACCTGTTCCAAATACCAGTAAACATTGGCACAAATCCTTCAGGCTTCTGCTAGAAAGCTGAACATAAAGAGGAACTTCATTTTTGAGCATCACACCGACCTAAAACATACATCCAATCAATAAAGGAATGGCTTCACCAGAAGAAGATTAAAGTTTTGTAATTGCCCAGACCTGAATTTGATTGAAAATCTGTGGGGTGATCTGAAGAAGGCTGTGCACAGGAGATGCCCTCGCAATCTGACAGATTTGGAGTGTTTTTGCAAAGAAGAGTGGACAAATATTGCCAAGTCAAGATGTGCCATGCTGATAGACTCCTACCCAAAAAGACTGAATGCTGTAATAAAATCAAAGTGCTTCAGCAAAGTATTAGTTTAAGGGTGTGCACACTTATGCAGCCATATTTTAATTATGTTTACTTCCCTCAACCTAAAAGATTTTAGTTTGTTGTTCAACTGAGTTGTACAGTTTAGAGGTCACATTAAAAGGTGGAAAAAGTTCTGTATTTGTCATTTTTTTACATCACAGAAACCTGACATTTTAACGGGTGTGTAGACTTTTTATATCTACTGTACAGCTAAATTAATTAAATGTTTTTGTTTTAGTTTTTTTACAATTTTGGGCAAATGTTTCTTTTAATAGAAAAATAACAGGAGATATCGGTTACCATTTACCACCAAAATAAAGCCCAATTTGTCCTGAAAAGGATAAGGTATAATCCACCTGGATACACAAAGTAGTGGTGGTGATATGTACAATTTTACGAACACATGTCAAAATTGGAAAATTGTGCTTAGGCATTAACATTTGTTTTCCCCTTACGGGGGAAGGGGTTAAATGCTAAGGGAAGTCAAATCTAGATCAAGACCCATGGTTTGGGAACAGAATAGGCAACAATGTTATAAGTGTTAACCACTTAAGCCCCGGAAGATTTTACCCCCTTCCTGACCAGGGCCTATTTTGCGATTCGGCACTGCGTGACGTTAACGGACAATTGCGTTTGCGTGCGACGCTGTTCCCAAATAAAATTGACGTCCTTTTTCCCCACAAACAGAGCTTTCTTTTGGTGGTATTTGATCACCTGTGCGATTTTTTGATCATGCGCTATAAACAAAAAAAGAGCGACAATTTTGCAAAAATAACAATATTTTTCAAATTTTTTAATATGAAATTCCCAAAAAAATGTAAAAATCTAAATTTTTTTTAACATTTTAGGCCAATTTGTTTTCTGCTACATATGTTTGGTAAAAAAAATCGCAAAAAGCTTATTTTGATTGGTTTGCGCCAAAGTTATTGCGTTTACTAACTAAGGGAAAGATTTTTGTCTTTTTTTAACGAGTAATGGCGGCAATCTGCGATTTTTTTTTTTTTTTTTTTTTTCGGTACTGCGACAATGTGGCGGACAGATCGGACCCTTGATTGACATTTTTGACACTTTTGGGGGTACCAGTGACATTACTACAGTAATCGGTGATATACATATACACTGTTACTGTAAAAATGAAACTGGGATGGAAGGGGTTAAGTGTGTCCATAGGGGCGTGTTTCTTACTGTGATTGGATGTGGCTTTGTGTGTAACAGCACAGATCAACGGTCCTACATAGCAGGACCGAGTGATCAGTGCTTTTACACAGGGGAGAGTGACAGGCGGCTTTGTTTACATTAGCCGCCTGCCTTTCTCCCTCTCCACTCGACGATCGCGAGTGACCGGGGGACATCGGGTCTGCCGGTCACACGCGCCGGCTTCTTCGGGTACGAGCGGGGGGGGAAGCGCCTCCAGCGGCCCGCGCTCGCCCCCTATTCGCTCCCAGGCTAGTGACGTACTGGTACGTCACTTTGCCTGGGAGGGGCTGACCGCCGCCGTATATAGTCGGGCAGTGGTCGGCAAGTGGTTAAATAGGTGCCTGCAAACTTTTGGCTATTTAGTGTATTTTTGCATTGCTGGTACGGGTGGCAGGGAGAGCCATTTCCTCTAAGCTGGACCTGGGTAAACAAATGGCCTTGGATTGGAGGCTCCCGGGAGAACACTGAATGGGATTTCTGACATCCGAAGTTTTGTGGCATACACCATTTCAATTAAAAATACATGTTCTCTGTGAGTTCCCTTAACTCTCCTTACAGCAGTTGGTGAAGACGCAAGACTCTGATGCTAATCTGAGAGCGATCCTGACGCACTCTCTCCTGAAAACTCAAAGTGAACTTTTGGCTGAGCTTGAAGCCATTAAAGGCAAAAAAGGAACAAGGATCATTATCTGGAACCTAAGAAGGTAAAGCCTTGGTGTAAATAATTTAGTAATGTAGTCCACTTTATAAACATTGACTAGAAACCTGAGTAAACTAAAACTAGCTAGGATAAAAAAAAATGTTTGTCCTGTTGCTGGTAAAACAAACATAATCAAGAAATTTTGGTATTTAATTGTGCTATTTAAGGAGAGGTTTACATTTTTGTCTGGGGTTAACCAACTTGGGAGATCTTGCCAATACATACACATTTCTCCATGTCTTATCTCTTTACGAATGCTGCAAGTATAAAAAGTTTGATTGGTCCTTTGCTTTGAATGGGGAAAGTTATTGTCTGTTCATCCCTTTTTGCTGCCAGAGCCATTTTTGCAAATATGTTAAAATGGAAGTTTCAAGCCTGAAGATTAGTTCAAAACACATTTTCTGAAAGAGACCCTGGAGAATAAAGTGATGGTAGTTATTTATGTCAAATATTGGCGCAACTGTTTATCAAACGCATATTTTCTGTAAAAAAAAAAAAAAAAAAAACACACTAAAGTTAATTTGGAGGACACAAACAATTATATGACCTCAATTTTTGGTAAAATATAAAAGAGAAAGCTTTTTGGAGTGAGTAGATACCAAATATTTTAAAGGGATTATAAAAGCAGAAGTTTTTTTAATCTTAATACATGCTATGCATTAAGAATAAAAAAACCCGTGTGCAGCAGACACCCCCCCCCCCCCAAAAAAAAAATACTTACCTGAGCTGTCTTTATCCAGCAATTTTGCAGGAGTGTCTAAGCTGCCGGGGATGCCCCTCAATAGCTGAGACAATAGCGTGGCCAGCCAATCAGGAGAGAGGAGAGAGAGGGGGAAGGGCTGGGTCGCGGCTCCGTGTATGAATGGTCACGGAGCTGTGACTCGGGTGTCCTCATAGCAAGCTGCTTGCTGTGGATGCACTCAGCAGGAGGGAGGGGCCAGGAGTGCCAAAGAGGGACCCGATAAGAGGAGGATCTTGTCTACTCTCTGCAAACTGCGCAGAGCAGGTAAGTATAACATGGTTGTTTGTTTTATTAAAAAGGGAGGCTTTACAATCACTTTAAGCCTTAACATTTGCGTGCATGCAAAAAAAATGGCAAAAAACTACAATACCTTAAAAAAAAAGTCTATAGGTAATGATTTTTAACCCCTAAACAGGTCATCCATTTAGAACTAATGATGCTTTTAGAATTATTGTGGCGATGTCGGATGTGTGCACGATCATTGTTTTTATACGTAGGTGTACTTGGCATTTATTTGCGTTCATGTGTGAGAGTGGAGGGGCTTTACAATTTTGTTTCGGGGGGGGGGGGGTTGTTTCTATTTAAACTTTGTGATTTGTTTTTTGTTTTTTATTCCTGTGTTTTTAAGTTTTTTTTTCTTATGTATTTAACCAAAAACAGATCACGAGAGAGAGAATAGTTGACGGACACTTGGGTACAAATTCCCTTAACAGGGTATCCTAAGCATTTTTTTTTTTTTTTAAACTTTGCACTTCTCTTAATTGCTATCACGTAGCTGGAACTGGAAGCATTGTATGTCTACCCTGTACTCCATTTTAGCTAATAGAACACAGAATATGTTCCATTAACTGCTTCCCGTGGCAGCAATCCCGGGGAATGACAGTGCAGGACCAGGAAGTGACATACATTTCGCTTCATGGTCCATTCACAAGAGGGAGAATCAACCAAAAGAGGTTTGTTTAGCTCCCTCTACCCTATCCAGTGACTACCACCATGACTCCACTGGGCCTGCAGGTGAGACAGCAGATGTATAAGCGGATTAAAGACCCTCAAGAAAAGTCTTAAATGAGGAATCAACTGGTATTAGTTAAAAAAAATACACAGCTTTATTTATACATACAGTATATACAAAATTCCAGTAAGAAAACCCCTCCACCACTTCAAAAAATTAAAACTGACAACGTGGTCATAGTAGGCCTTGCAGCTGCTTGCAACACCTGTCTATACTCACAAGCACACATACACCTCAGGAGGGGTACAGGTAGCCAATCTGAATGGGATATGCCAGGTAGGGACAGTGACAGTGTATTCAATTTGCAAAGATTTTAAACAAACTTCTTTCACGTTGTCATTATGGGGTATTTTTTGTAGAAGTTTGAGGAAAATATTTAATTTAATCCATTTTGGAATAAGGCTGTAACATAAAGTGTGAAAAAAGTGAAGTGCTGTGAATACTTTCCAGATGCACTGTATACACCAGAGGGGTGGTTAAACAGTTAATAAATTGGTGAATTCTAAACCCCATCTGAATCCATGAACACATCTGTTTTATCATATTAGACAACGTCCACAAGGGTGTATGTCGCACAGAGTTCTAAGGGTTGCGAGCCAGTTTGTATTGGGTGTTCTACAGAACTCCAAATGGACCAGGTTATTCTTCAGATTTTTGCCTCTTCGAGCCACCATAAGTGAGCATAGACCCACAATTTCACCTAGTAGGGGGATTATATGCCAATGTTGGGTCAGAACAGATCTAACCTGGTTCCATTAGGATCCGTACCTAGTAATGATTCTCACTGGGCCAGGGGTGTGCTGATCTTGTGATGAACATCTTTTTGGTATTTAAAAGTTCCTGATTCATATTTCCCGTTTTTTTGCTTTCCTGATATATTTGTGAGAATATCCTCTCTCTCTGAATCGTTCGTACATATCGGTGGCGTCCTCTCGGAAGTCTGCTGTTTGTGAACAGTTCCTCCTAATGCAGAGAAACTGTCTCGCTGGTATTCAACGAATCAGAGAGTCAGGATGATGACTCCTGGCCTGTAATACCGTGTTTGCTACGGTTTCTTTTTGAAAAGTCTTGGTAATCTGTTGTCTTTCACATTAATCAATAGGTCCATAAAAGACAGGGATGGTGCATGGTAGGTATAAGTCAATTTGATATTCCTATTGTTAAGTTTTTGCATAAAGGTAAATAGCTGTTCACTGATGGACATAAATCACAGAAGACTGGCCGAGGTACAGAGAGGACTGGTAGACCACTTCCTCTTCCCAAAGGCCCAGGTGCAAGCATGCATAGGCTGGGGCCCTGGGTGCATCCATAGAGGTGCCACTTGATTATTGGTAATTTGTTCCCAAGAACTGGAAGAAATTATGGTTTAACATAAATTCCAAAGTTTCAGTAATGAATTCATTATGGGCTCCAAATTGAAGACATTTGAGTTCAAGGAAATGTGAGACTCCCCGCAATCCCAATTCATGTAGGATCAATGTATATAGCGACTCAACGTCTATCCCCACTAGAAGAGCTCCTTTTGGTAGAACTACGTGTACTTGTCTCAGGAGGACATCTCTAGTATCTTGTACGAAGGAGGGAAGTTTACAGACCAGTTCTTTGATCAGTGCATTTATTTGCCCACTTGCTCTAAAGCACCCTTTATAGCGGACACAATTGGACTGCCTGGGGAGTGAGTTAGACATTTATGCAGCTTCGGGATTATATAAAATGTTGGCATATTAAATTCTTTAACAATCAAATCAAATTCCTTTTTAGAAATCCATCCCACTTTAAAGGTCAGTTTATGCCTGCTATTAAGAGCATCCACCAGGGCAGGGAATGGATTAGTTGTTTTTTATAGGTAGTTAGATATTTTAGCTGTCGCATGACCTCCTTTTCATACATTGTTTTGATCAATAATACTACATTCCTGCCCTTGCCGATTCCCTTAATCTCCAGGTTAATTGCCTTTTCTAGTCCTCTCAGGACTTTCCTTTCTTTCCTTTCTTCCCTTTCTTCCTTGTTTAAATGAAGACCCCGCCAATTCCAATTTATTTTCTCTAGATCTCTTTGCACATAAGCCAGAAAAAGGCCAGTCGGGGGTATCCTTGTGGATCTAATGCATATATTGGATGGTTTTCTGTAGTTGGTCATAGTTTCCTCATCCTCAATATCACTATCTGCATTTTCTGCAGGTGGGACAGCAGAGCCGAATATTCATGCAGGGGGTTTCTACACATTGTGACAGTTGTTGAAGTGATCAAGCAGCTTCATAGTTCCACTTAAAGAGGTTGTAAACCCATACAACTTTTTTTTTTTGCAACCTGTAAGAGAAACACATAATGAGCTAGTATGCATCGCATACTAGCTCATTATGAAATACTTACCTTAGAACGAGCCCCCGCCGTGCTGCCCGCTTACCTGTATGACGGCGACATGTCCAGTCTTCCAGGATCGTGGCATCCGGCCATCTGATTGGCCGGAGCCGCGGTGACGTCACGCGTGCGGGAGCTGACAGTCACGGCACGGGGCTCTGAAGAAACGGCACCAGCGGCTGTTCCTTCAGAGCGCATGCGCCAGTGACGTCACTGGCTACATGTAAGGTAAATATCTCCTAAACGGTACATGTTTAGGAGATATTTACAGTACCTATAGGTAAGTCTTATCATAGGCTTACCTATAGGTAAAAGTGTCAGAGGAGGGTTTACTTCCTCTTTAAAAGCCAACAGTAGACTTGACAAATGTTTACATACTCCCAGCTGGTATAGCAGCCAGAGGGGTGTTTAAAAAGCACCTTGTGGGGAGTTGCAGCAGCAGTAAACAGAGTCTGGTTGCAAAAAACAGAACTTTGTATTAAAGTTTGCAATTCACAACAAGCCCGGTGGGAGTACACCCAACTGGGAACACTCGCAGGATGCAACAGTGTTGTGTAGCAGAGCAGATCTCAGAGGGGCCAACGTCGTATTTCTTGATGTGCACAATGTGGCCTGGCTGGTCCTTGCCCGAATGGGGAGGCTTCCAGATAAGATGGCATGTCCCTATTTGTCTGGAACCTATTTCTACCGCTGTACGTTGTCCCTGTCAGACCTGTCCCCACACTAACCATATGCTAAATGCGCGCCAAACCTGGGAGCCAGCTTCTTTAACCACTTAAGGACCAGGCCTATTTATGACACTAAGAACAGTATTTTTTGCTAGAAAGTGACTTAGAACCCCCAAATATATATCTATATATATATATATATATATATATATATATATATATATATATATATATATATATATATTTTTTTTTTTTTTTTTTTAAAGACTCTGGAGAATAAAATGGCATAGTTGCAATATTTTTTGTGATGTGGTATTTGCGCAGCAGTCTTTCAAACGCAATTTGTTTGGAAAAAATAAATTTCACTGCGTTTAAAAAAACGAAACAGTAAAGTTAGCCCATTTTTCTCTAGCGCTCATTGACAGACGTAGTCCTCGGTGATACACCACCTTCGGGTTATGTTGCCTCCACAGGAGCAGGACTAGACAGGAAATTAAAAAGCTCTGGCCACACCCCAGGGGCAGTCCCAGAGGGTATATCCTCTCTCTCTCTGCCTCAGCAAATCAGCAAATCAGTTATTTTCTGTCTAGTTAGGAGTAAGGACCTAGATACCTTGCTGGGATCTTAGGTCCTGGCAAGAATTTTTTCTTAAAGGATTTTTTTAGACAGCTTTTTTCTCCAGTGTTCCTGTGAGATCTTCAAGCAAGAAAGCTGAACTGGGCGACGGGCTGGATGTTGAGATCCGGTGGTCACCCCAGTTCAGCCTACGAGCGCGTGCAGGCCATAGCTCCGCGCTGGGCCGGCCGCGACAAAGTCCCATTAAAGGACTGTCCACGCGAGTTAAACGTCTCGCTGAAACGCCAAAGACCATGAGTCACGGCGTCCGTATCGGTCGACAGCCCTCCCGCCCCGGTGGAGTGGGGTACTGTCAGGAGTTGGTGCCCGCCTGGTTCCGGTATGGTGAGTAGTATGTTCCCCCTTTTCCCCTGACGGGTCTTGTGGTGAACGCGGGCCCCTCTCTGTATGGTAAGATAGAGTCCCTTTCTATCCTACAACATGACACAGATCCTCCTACTTTGAGTGTGATTTTGTGTGCAAAAAGCCAGGAGGCTTGGTTTGGGAGCTAACAATCTAATTGTATACATGTTTTAAAGATGTAATCTGTGGCATTCTGGGAATCTTATGGGTTAAGAATAAGCTACCTACCAGTCAGAAGCCACGGACATGTAGACTGCCTTCCTAATCAGATCTCCAGCTATTAGCAGGCCTCCCGAACGGCCATGCGGTCCGCCAGGGCCGGTACCGCCAACCACGCCATATCCCCATGCAGTGAGAGTGTTGTGTGCCCTGCAGCACACCGCTATTCAGTACGGGCCGCCGCCATTTTTTTTGCTGGATCGCACGAGCCGCCATTTTGGCGTAGCCTCGTGTCTCCAGCATGGGGGCGGCCATGTTTGAGGTGATCCAAACACCTCGTGGAGCTTGGGGGAGGCACCGGAAGGCGTACAGAGGGGCGGAGCCGCCTCCTTTCTTCCTGGGCAGCCAGCCAAAAGACTTCCTGTTTGTTAAGACAGCGCTGTAACCTGTTGCAGTTAAACTCTGAGCATCAAGTGGTGAGCCTGGGGGTCTATCTCTCTCTCTCTCTCTCTCTCGATCGATAGGGATCCCTAGCAGGTAACACTAAGGGGCTTTTGTGGCGCTGGGGGTCGAAAAAAAAAAAAAAAAAAGTTTTATTTTTGAATTATATTATCCAGGAAGTAACTGGAGTTATCATGGACCCTGCCACACATATTCCCCCACCTGTTTCCCTCGAGGGGGCCACGGGACCCGCCGGTGCACAGAGTATAGAGTCATTTACAGCAATTTTGGAGTCTATGGTGGCTCGGGTGGAGGCGGCCTGTCAGGGACGGGGGTCAAGGAAGCGACCCCCGCCTACCCCTATACCATCTGACACCTCTGACTCAGATTCAGAGGTGGTCACGGCAGTTGCAGGTTCCTCTGCAAGGGCTGTTATCCCAGGTAAAGCCCCCTCAGACAGTGAGGAGGACGCTTCTTCTCCTGCTATTATTCAGGAAGAAGCATTGGTGGACGCACTAGTTGTGGCAGTGCAGGAAACCTTAAAACTTGAGGCTTTACCGGCAGAGGCAACTGAAACAGAGATTCCTTTTGGTACTAATAAGCCCATCAAGACGATGAAGGCTTTTCCTGTACCTAAATGTTTTGGTAATCAGATTAAAGGAGAATGGGAGCATTCTAAACGTACCTTTACTATTTCCAAGCGTATTGCTAGACGCTATCCGTTTGAGGAATCCATCATTAAGAAATGGACGGTACCACCAGTCGTGGATCCGCCTATTTCCAGGCTGAATAAAGCCATGGTTATTCCAGTGGAGGACACTTCGTCCTTTAAGGATCCGGTGGATCGAAAGATGGAAGCAGAGTCCCGCACCATCTTCTCTCTGATAGGGTCAGCTTTTAGACCAGTAATTGTTATTGGTCTAGTTTCCCAGACACTTACGGAATGGGCGAAAATGGTACGCCAAGATCTTAGGGGAAAAGATATTCCCCAGGAGACATCTGATTTGATGGAACAGATTATACAAGGGCTACAGTTTATCTGTGACGCAGCCTTGGACACTACTCCCCTATTAGGGCATGCATCTAAGACAGCGGTGATCCTCAGACGTGTGCTGTGGTTAAAATGCTGGTCAGCTGACCTAGGTTCCAAGAAGACCTTGACAAATCTCCCCTTTCAGGGGAATCGTCTATTTGGAGCCAACCTAGATGAAATCATTAAGGATGCCACTGGGGGCAAGAGCACTTTTTTGCCACAGGCTGCTAAAGCTAAGGGACCTCGCAACAAGCGAGGACCTTTCTTTACCGCCCATAAAGGGCGCCCGGCTGGTACTAGCGGGAAAGGCAAGACTCCTCCAGGAGGGTTCAAGAAGGGCTGGTCGGACAAGCAAAGGACCAACCCAGCCAAACCCGAAGCAAAGGAGTACACAGCCTGAAGGTGCGCCCCCACCCGGTTTCAGGGTGGGGGGACGTTTTCACCGGTATTCAGGACATTAGATCGAGCATCAACCACTACTACCGGTGCGATTCTTCCCTTCCAACATTTAAGTACTACAGGAAGCGGTAATTACCGTTCCCTGAATAGATCTTTTCCTTTACCTTTTCCTAAGATTAGTCCCGATACCTCACAGGAATCGGATCTGGTTGACCAGATAGGCCAAGTAGCCTCTAGTCGGGTGACTTCGGTCCCTGAGGTTCAACCAGAAAAGATCACCTTTCCTGATAACTATCAGGTATCTGATAAATGTGTGGGAACAGAAAACGACCAGACTTTCTCGGATGGTCGGGACCAGATACCTCTAGGGACGCCTGGTTCAGATCCAATCAGCGCCAGTGGTCCTAGAAATTCTAGGCTGGCCTCCTCAAGCCGGCCTGGCCGACTTGGACATGTTAGTCGTAGACGTTCCGTGGGAACTTCATCTCAGGGAGTGTCTGTGTTCTCAAGGACCAATTTACCATCATGCTTTACAGTCGCTGGGTTTAATGGCCTGGCCATTGAGACCCAAGTACTGAAGGACAGAGGTTTGTCAGCTTCAGTCATTCCTACCCTTATTAAAGCAAGGAAAGCGACTTCCAGCAAAGTCTATTATCACACATGGAAAACTTATATTGCGTGGTGCGAATCTTTAGGATTTCCTCCACGTACCTATTCGGTGTCTCGAATATTGGCCTTTTTGCAACAAGGGGTTGAGCAGAAGCTAGCCTTGAGCACCATCAAGGGTCAAGTTTCAGCATTAGCAATCTTCTTTCAGAAGCCTTTAGCTACCAAATCCTTGGTGCGGAATTTCATCCAGGGGGTGCGGCACCTGGCTCCTCCAGTCCGCGCGCCCTTACCGCCTTGGGATCTTAATTTGGTTTTGTCGGTTCTACAGAAACCTCCTTTTGAAAACATCAGGGAGATTCCCTTGCTTACTTTATCCCAGAAAGTGGCCTTCTTGGTGGCTATTACTTCTGCTCGCAGGGTGTCAGAACTGGCTGCATTATCATGCCAGTCCCCATACCTAGTGATTCATAGGGATAAGGTAGTACTTCATCCTAAGCCATCTTTTCTTCCCAAGGTGGTTTTCAGATTTTCATCTGAATGAAGATATTGTACTACCTTCCTTGTGTCCTCAGCCCAAGCATCATCGGGAACATGCGTTGCATTCCTTAGATGTGGTTCGGGCAATCAGGGTATACCTGAAAGCTACGGAATCATTCCGTAAGACGGATTCACTTTTTGTGATCACGGATGGCCCCAGAAAGGGTTTGCCTGCATCTGCCGCGACCATTGCCAAATGGATTAGACAAACGGTGGTACAGGCTTATTCTATTAAGGGTCAGAGTCCTCCGTTCCCTGTTAGGGCGCACTCCACTCGAGCGCTCAGTACTTCCTGGGCCTTTCGCCATCAGGCGTCAGTGGTCCAGGTATGTAAGGCGGCCACCTGGTCGTCAGTACATACCTTTTACAAAATTCTATAAAATTGATGTGACGGCATCGGCGGATGCCTCATTTGGCCGCAAGGTTTTGCAGGCCGCAATTTGAGACCGGTGGTCTACCTCGAGGGTTTTTTTCTGTTTGGAAAAAAAAAAAAAAAAAAAATTGTTTTCTCTTTTTTTGTTGAGTCTCATCATTAAGGATGAGCATTGTAAACTTCTAGTTGGCACCGGTTGGGCCTTCTAGATTGGGATTTGATTTCCATTTTCCCACCCCTCAGTTGTGATACTGCTCTGGGACGTCCCGAAGGTGGTGTATCACCGAGGACTACGTCTGTCAATGAGCGCTAGAGAAAAATGGATTTTTGTAAAATCTTACCGTAAAATCCTTTTCTCTTAGCTCATTGACAGACGTAGTCCCCGCCCCTCTGTTTTTTTGAGTTGGGTTAAAATCTCTAAAGACTGCTTTTTCACATAACTGATTTGCTGAGGCAGAGAGAGAGAGGATATACCCTCTGGGACTGCCCCTGGGGTGTGGCCAGAGCTTTTTAATTTCCTGTCTAGTCCTGCTCCTGTGGAGGCAACATAACCCGAAGGTGGTGTATCACCGAGGACTACGTCTGTCAATGAGCTAAGAGAAAAGGATTTTACGGTAAGATTTTACAAAAATCCATTTTTTTTATATAATGTGAAAGATAACGTTAGCGCCGAGTAAATAGAGGCCTAACATGTCATGCTTCAAAATTGCGCATGCTCGTGGAATGGCGACAAACATTGGTACTTAAAAATCTCCATAGGCGATGCTTTAGAAATTTCTAAAGGTTACCAGTTTAGAGTTAGAGGAGGTCTAGGGGTAGAATTATTGCTCTTGCTCTAACGATCATGGCGACACCACACGTGTGGTTTGAACACTGTTTTACATACGTGGGGCGCGACTTGTGTATGCGTTCGCTTCTGCGCGATCTCGGGGGGGACGGGGGTGCTTTTAAATTTTTTTTTCTCTTCTTTATTTTACCTTTTTATTTTTACGCTGTCCCTTTTTAAAAAAAAAAAAAATTTTTTTTGATCACTTTTATTTCTATTACAAGGAATGTAAACATCCCTTGTAATCGAACTAAGCAGGACAGGTCCTCGTTAATGTCAGATATGGGGTCAAAAAGACCTCAGATCTCACATCTACACTAAAAAGCAAAAACAAAAAAGTAATTGTTTTTCATCAAGAAAAAAAATGGGCCCTTTAAGGCCGTTGGGAGGAAGCTCCGGTCCTCCAAGGCTATAGTTGAGTGGGGGCCAGCTTGCCCTCACTCGACTTCTGCCCAGGAGGGGAGAGGACTAGATTGTTTTCCCCACTACCGACAGCTCCAGTAAGCGGGGAGAACGAACGGGAGGCAGCAGGTGGGACCACCTCTCCCCCCTGCCCATAAAAGTGAACCCGCTGGGACCAATTTTATGTAGACTTGGACCACCCGCCGTTTTAAAAAAATATCGGGGTTATGGCAGCTACCTGCTGCCACAACCCCAGTGTTTAACGTCAAAGAAGGTGGTTAATCCAGAGGGGCTCGGCAGCCAAGCTGGGGAAGAGGTCAATTGTTGGTGGGTATTAGAGCTTTCAATGACAGCCAGGATAGAGCGCCACCAGTCTTTATGGTGTTAGCTGCTAGGCTCTCAAAGGGCAAACGTTTATTTTATTTTTTTATACCTATCCCAAGCGCGATGACCCTATACCCTCTACAGTATGGGCCTCCCTGCCCATACCATACAGCAGTGCCTTTTTTTTTTTTTTTTAATTAAGCATTCATGTACTCTGTCACACCCTTCTCTGATCCTCTCTTCCACTGTTCCCAATCCATCGTCTAAAAGTACAGAGCCATGGGAGAACTCTAGCAGTACACACCAGGTGGAGAGAGGTTTTTTTTTTTTTTTTTGAAAGCGTGCATGTGATCATCACAGGGCCAATCAGCACTGTCCAGACAGAGTCAGGAGGCATGCATTCTCATAAGACAATCAGGGGAGAATGAAAACTCCTCCTACAAGCTTTAACCAGACACTGATAGAAGTCACAAGACTGCTATATACTGCTGATGAGAAAAGGTATTTAGCAGTTTATATTTACTAAAATAATTGCATTTTCACGTTCTGTGCACTGTGAGAGATCAGATATAGTGAATACAGGCTCCTGGGTTTAGTAACACTTTAAAGTTTTCTTGGGAGAACATACAGGTGCATCTAAAAAAATTAGAATATCATCAAAAAGTTAATTTATTTCAGTAATTCAGTTCAAAAAGTGAAACTCCTATATTCTATAGATTCATTACACACAGTGATATATTTCAATCATTTCTTTCTTTTTAATTTTGGTGATTATGGCTTACAGCTAAGTTGGTTTTTAGTGGCTTTCAGCTCATCTGCATTGTTGGGTCTGGTGTGTCTCATCTTTCTCTTAGTCTTGACAATAAACCACAGATTCTCTATGGGGTTTATGTCAGGCGAGTTTGCTGGCCAATCAAGCACAGCGATGCCATGATTACTAAACCATATATTGGTACTTTTGGCACTGTGGGCAGGTACCAAGTCCTGCTGGAAAATGAAATCGGCATCTCCATAAAGCTGGTCAGCTGTGGGTAGCATGAAGTGTTCTAGAACTTCCTGCTAGAGGGCCGTCTAAGAGACAGTGAAGACCTTTAACTTTTTACTACTCCATACTAAACTAAATGGCTTTAAATATACTTGAACCTATATTGTTCCTGGTTTTAAAGGTTTTTCTTTTGTTTTTTTCCCCATAGGGACAAGCGTGGATGTACAGAATTTGATTTTGTTAATGATAAATATGACATAAGAATTCCGGAGGAGACTGATGGTTCTTCTAAGAAGGGCTATAAGAAGCAAGACAGGATGGACCAAGTTGCTCCAGACAGTGACTACTCATTACGTGTATGTCAAGTGTTCGCATATGCGGTTAAGCTTTGTATGTGTGTGCTGATACCATTCGATAGTCATGCTATTTCACATATTCTTCTGTAGAGGAGACCTTATCCTCAATACTTGTGAGGCGCTACATGAAGTCTTCTTGTGAAAGGTGTTTTCAGTCTTAAAATGTCCTTGTAGTCACTTCAGTACAAATGAACATTGGATAGTGGTTTCCGGCACGCAAGCATTCCATCATGCAGAATTTTTTTTTTTTTTTTGCATGAGAGTTCAAAATAGAGTACTATAAATCAGAGCAAAAGAGGTATTCCCAGTTAGATAAGCGCAAAACATTATAACAAATTGTCAAGAAATAAGGATTACTTACGTAATTACCTACATTCACGCACCTCTATAGGCCTGTTTTCACTAGGCTCAAGTACAAGATTTCGTTTTTGCTTTTCCTGTTCCTGAATACAAAGAAAAAGGTAGCAATGAAAAAAAAAGGTTTGCGTTTAGTTATACTTTAAAGGGAAGTCCAGCCTAAAACTAAAAATCTCTAAATCTGCTTGAAGGCACAATCTAAGACGAACCTATCTAATAAAGCAAAACTTGCTATACATACCTTTTCTGAAGCTGATCCAGTCACATGGGCGGTGCAGCGCCAATTCCCCCAGGCTGCCCGGTCCCCTGTGCCCTCCCACCTGTAGCATTGCTGACTTTCCTCTCCCGCTGACTACTCAGAGGGATGTTTCAGGATGGAGAGTGGGGGAAGAGGCTGGTAAATATTTCATTTACCAGCCCCTTCATTTTCTGAATGAATACAGTGAGTGATCTGTACTGATCGCTCCTTTGTCCATTCATAACTGAAGGAACAGGAAGCTGCTTAAAGTGGAGTTCCACCCTAAAATGTCACTTCTGTCCATCTTCTTGGTCCGGGTCACCTTAAAAAGAAATGGATAATCGCATTTTTTTTTTTTATTTTTACTTAACTTGGATTAGAAGAAAATATCCTTACCTTACTTCCTCTTCCTCCCCTCGGTGGCCACGGCCCGTCGTCACTTCCTGGCTTGCAATGATTCCTGGGAGCTGAACTTCATCGCTCCCAGGAATCAATGCGCCTGCACCGGCCCCGATGTCAGTTCCGGTGCGGGCTCGTCATTCCCTTCTAAACAGCTTCTGGGCATGCCCAGAAGCTGTGGAGGGATGACGCGCAGGCACCGGAAGTGACGGCGGGGCCGGTGCAGTGCATTGTGGGACCGAAGAAGACGGAAGAGGACACAGAAGAGGATCGCGCTGGCTTCAAGCTGCTCACACCTGAGATGGCAGCGCTGGACAATACATTTTCAAGGTAAGTATTTCTTCTTGCAGGTAAGTGCAACCCGGGACAGTTCAGAGGCTATCCATTGTGGAATGCACTAGCCCTGACTGTCCCGGGGGTATTTTTATGTCTTTTTTTTTTTTTTTTTTTTTAGGTGGAACTCCGCTTTAATACTGAGCACTTCCCATTCCTTCACCGTCCAGTGCAGCTGAGGTTGCAGAGAAAGGGACTGGAGAATCTGTCCTCAGTCCCTTTCTTTGTCTAAAAAGTGAGACACCAGGCGTCTGTTTAGACCCCTAATATTTCACCAAAGCCCCCGAACAGGGCTCCTAAAAAAATAAAATAAAAAAATTACAATTTTTTTTTTTAAATTGTAAATATAACTAAAAATAAACTACTGACACGTCCATGTTTTAATACATTTTAAAACGCTTATTTTTTTTATAATGGGGTGTAAATGTGTGTTTATGTATGTGAACTTTGGGTGGCACATCCTAATGCAATAGGCTACGCATACCTATGTCTTTCAAGGAAGGACATAAACGCCAATCAGCTTTCGTCATCTGTATATGGTTTATTCAGAATATACAATGATCATTGGACCACCAGCTAGCCAGAAGACAAGTGGTAGCGTACAGATTCACAACTCGTACTTTTATACACATTTTGTTGGCATGCGAAGCCATGATCTCATAACATAGATAAATGGGACCTTTCTATTAAAGCTTTCACAATTGTCTTGACTATATATTAAATATTACCATGCTGTCATTATTAAGTACTACTTACTTAAACACTAGGATTATATTTCATCAATGACGACGTGTGGGACTTTCCAAAGTACGCCAATACTTTAATGAAAAATGACATTTGTAACTCCCCAATTACATATTCGTTAGCCAACAAACAGGTTTTAGAACATTTTTGTTTATGGTCAGACTATGGCTTATCTCAGAATATATAACTTTTTAAGGTCTGTACTTGCTATTGCAACCTCATACAGTACATGACTTATTAAGGCCTGTTCTTGTTAACACACCATATACTAGCGAGACAGATTACTGTTAGTTCATTCCACTAGATACTTGCCTACATATTATTTCGTAAAAGCTACAATATCACATATCATGCATATATGTTAGATAAAAGCTATAATACTATATAATGCCATAACATTACATATCCTTTATATATATATATATATATATATACAGAAGCAATTATGAACAAATATTCTTATAAACCCTATAATTTGAAACATTATAATCTTTAAATATGTCTTCATATTTAGGTGAACTTGTCAGGTCCCTCCTTTTGTTTAGATTCTTCTGTATATATAGGGATATTCTGGCTTTGCATAGCTTCTAGAATCCATAGGTTCTGAGAACTCAAAAAGAGGGTCATTACCTTGAGGTAGGTTTAGTGAACATATTGACATATTGTTGCAACATTTAGGAATCCTAGGTAGGCATTTAATCATTAAATATATGAATATAAAATTACCAGTGATATAAAGCACTCCATGAAACAACCCTGAAAACCATCCACCTATTCCAGAAAACCAGTTGAGAGGATTAAGCCGATCTAGTATCTCATCCCGACCAGTCCATGCTTTTTCAGTGCGTGTCTCACAGAAATAATTTTTTAATTGCTGAGCTTTATTATGTGATCAATAATAGCATCTTCTGCTTTAGTGTCATTAGAAATGTAATTACAACATGCAGTGCCCATAATGGCACACATTCCTCCTTGGCTAGCAGTTAACCACTTGCCGACCGCGTGCTGTATTTTAAGGACTGCAGAGTGGCAGCTACAGGCAAAGTGACGTTAATAGACGGCATCTTGCCTGGGAGGAGCTAGGGTGCTAGCGCACGCCGCCGCTGGCGTGCTCCCGCCCCCGATCGTCGGCAGGGAAGCTGGCGCGTGTGTCAGGCGGCTCCGATTGCCGCCTGACACCGGCGATCGTTCCCCGCTGAGAGAAAAGGACGGACGGCTGATGTAAACACAGCCGTCCGTCCTTCTCCCTGCAATGATCAGAGGCTATGTGATCCTGCTACATAGGATCGCATGTCTGTGTGATCATTTCAAAAGCCCAACCCCCCCCCAGTTAGAATCACTCTCCTAGGCTTACATTTAACCCCTTGATCACCAACAGTATTAACCCCTTCCCTGCCAGTGTTATTATTACAGTAACAGTGCATATTTTTATCACTGATTACTGTAGTAATGTCACTGGTACTCCCAAAAGTGTCAAATGTCAGTCAGGGGTCCGCTCTGTCTGCCGCAATGTCGCAGTCCCGCAAAAAATCGCAGATCACCGCCATTACTAGTAAAAAAAAAAACAATAAAAATGACATAAATCTTTCCCGTAGTTAGTAGACACGATAACTTTTGCGCAAACTAATCAAAATATGCTTATTGCGATTTTTTTTTTTTTTCTTCTTTAACCAAAAATATGTAGCAGAATACAAATTGGCCTAAAATGTTAAATTTAGATTTTTTTTTTTTTGGGGGGGGATGTCATATAGCAGAATGTGAAATAAATATAAATATAATTTTTTTTTTTTCAATATTGCCGCTCTTTTTTTGTTTATAGCGCAAAAAATAAAAATTGCACAGGTGATCAAATACTACCAAAAGAAAGCTCTATTTGTGGGGGAAAAAAGGACATAAATTTTATTTGGGTACAGCATCGCACGACCGCGCAATTGTCATTTAAAATCACGCAGTGCCATATCGCAAAATAGGGCCTGGTCATTAAGCAGGAAAATCTTCCGGTCCAGAAGTGGTTAAATAATCCAACACCAGCCCATGTCGAAGAACCTCCTTTTTAAATAATTTTTAGTTCATTAGCAACAATATAAAAGTTTTTGTCATATAAGGCAATAAGGTTATCCATAAGATCTGCTAAATCTATGATAAAACTTAAAGCGGAGTTCCAGCCATTCACTCACCTGTCCAACGGTCGAGCGATGCGGCCGCCCGAAGCCTCGATCCTCTCCCTCGGCGCCGGCATCACTGCTGTGGGCACCCGGCTGTGACAGTTTGCGGCTTCACAGCCGGGTACCCACTGCGCTTGCGCGAGTTGCGCTGCGCGCCGTGATTGGCCCGCAATCTTCTGGGACCTCTGACGTGTCCCAGAAGATTGCAGGGAGGGAGGGGGAGAGGAGAACTTCCGTTCAGAGCGGCGCTCCGAGCGGAAGTGGGAGCGGGTACCTGTCAAAACTAGGTACCTGCTCTCCCCCCCCCCCCCCCCAAAAAAAAGGACATGGTCAGGGGGGTCAGGACTCCCTAAAGCGGAAGTTCCACTTTTGGGTGGAACTCCGCTTTAAAGTCTTTTTAATACAGCATCTGTTAATCCAAGGTATGGAGAACGGAGTCATCTGGAGTCAAATTTGTATCTACTTGTAGATCACTGTTGATGTATGTAGATAATTCCCTCTTTCCTATCAGATGTTGAGGTACTTTATGTAATAATTTATCTTAAAATTCATTATCAACCTACCAAGTAGCAGGAATAACCTACCCAAAATAACAAACTCCTTTTTAGCATTTAATGGTATCCAGTTGTATGCCTTCTTTCCACATATGAAATAAAATCCTATTGGTGTGGAACATGCTTTTTTGAAATTATAACCAGATAAACGTTGATTTAGGTTTATATTTTTTCTTCGGGAACCTGTTGTCATAGTGAGGCTGTATAGTTCCTTGTATGTATCATTATTCCGTAATAGTTGAGTCCCATCATACCAGTATTTGAGAGGAGCTTTGTCCATGCAACCAGAATCTCCTATGTTCCTGGAACTATTAATATGTCCTGAATTATATGGATACAGTTGAGTAAAGTTTATGCAAACTACTGGTGGTTTCATAGGTACGTTGGTATGCAGTGGAAAAGACACTGATTGGTTAGCATTTCCAAAACTGAATTACTGAAATGAGCCTGATCTTCAATTCCTTGTAAAGAAATGGGTACTCCCAACAGTGGCATTGTCTTATGACTAATAGGGGCATGTGTGCATATCCAACATTTAGAAAGATTTAACTTCCTGGCAGCCTGCAAACACGAAAGCATTATGGAAGGGCTCCAGGAAAACCTCATGGTATTCCTTGAGTGCCTTTTTTTTTTTTTTTTTTTTTTGTATAACCTTTCCAGTAGCAAAGCTAATGAGACCAGGGTCTACTGTACCAACAGTATAGTTCTATGTTAGAGCTTGCAAGATATGTTAACTTGGTTCTGGTTACATCAGTAGTATGCCAGAGAACTTGTGATCATTACCGAGAGTCCTGCACATTAGATCAGTCCCCATAGTTTTTAATCAGGCCTGGGCCCGTTAAGATTCTTACTGCTGTTGCTTCTTGGCTTTTGCCCGAGTAAGCGGTGGAGACCTAGGGGATAAAGGTTCAGTTAAATACTTGCCAGACCTGGATGCTTTTTCAGGTGGTAGGTGGCAGTGCCTTCTTGCAATGTGAACCTTTTACCCAGTATTTATAATCTTGTAGTTTTACAGCTGTAGGTTAAATTACAAGACGCTGAAAAGGCCCCTTCCACCTAGGAGACCAGGTGTGTGATTCTTTATGTATACCCAAGCTCCAGGTTTCAGTCCATGTGTCTTGGCTTCGGTTTCCACCGGCAATGCTGCAGTAACTCTAGAACAGGTATTAGAGAATACAGTTGCATAATCAAGCAGGGCATCCTGTCCACTGTGCAAAGTCACTTTTTCCTGTGTTAATGGTACCCGTGTTGGTGGTCGTCCAAACAATATATCAAGTTGAGACAATTCATGTTTTTCTCGTGGCGTTATTCTAATGGTAGTTAGTGCTATTGGGAGTTCGTCTACCCATGTCCCCATTCCATTTGCAGTAAAGCCCCATACACACGTACCGATTGTCAGCCGTAAGTATTCGGCCGGCGACCGATCGGACGATTGTAGGCTTGTTAGTATGATGCTTCCGACAGCTAACAGCGCATTTTCGGCCGAACAGAATCTGTCGTGCAGGCATTAAAATTTTTGTTGGCCAACACCAGAACGGCCGATTGTTCGCCAGTCAGTACAGATTTTGGCCAACAGACAGCAGATTAGCAAGACTGGGCATGCTCAGAATGTGCCTGTGTCCCTCGGACACAGAACAACATCATTCGGCAGGAGGGCCCTCTGATTGGCCCTCCTGATCACATGACGGCTGTGTCCAATCACAGCCGTCCTGTAATGTAAATAGAGCCGTTGTAACGGCTTCGATCTCTTCTCCTCCTGACAGATCCTGTCAGTGAGGAGAAGAGGGATGATCGGTGCTGCTGCGGGGGTGATGAGTGAGTATTTCTAATTACTCACTGATCACAGGGGGGGTCTGTGCTGGTAATCAGAACATTGATTACCAGTGCAGCCATGGGGGGGGGGGGGAGGGGTGCCACTAAGCAACCAGGGATGCCCACCATGGCCACCTGGGATGGCAAGCAGGGCTCAGAGAGCCCCCCAGTGCCCTCCCTATCAGTGTTGCCCACCAATGCCATCTATCAGTGCTGCCCACCAGTGCCGTTATCGCCATCTATCAGTGCCGCCCACCAGTGCCCATTATTGCCCACCAGTGCTGCCTATCAGTGCCCATCAGTGCCCCCCATCAGTGCCGATCATTGCCGCCCAACAGTGCCACCTATCAGTGCCCATCAGTGCCGCCCATCAGTGCCCACCAATGCTGCATATCAGTGCTATCTATCAGTGCCACATATCAGTGCCCATCAGTGCTGCATCAGTGCGACCCCATTAGTGCCACCCCATCAGTGTCTCCTCATCAGTGCCCGTCAGTGCGGCATCATCAGTGCAGGAAAAAACATATCTATTTACAAAATTTTATAATTTACAAAATTTTATTTTGATGTCTCTTTCTGGCACATAGCTTGTAGAATTTGGGAAGTATATCAAATGATTCTTCAGAATTTCCAACGGAGCTATGTGCCAGAAAGAAACATCAGAATCGTCGCTGTCGTCACTTTCCATACCTGATGATGAATTTTCCTACGAGTCGCTATCGCTCAGTTCTTCAAGTAACTCGCTGTCACTGTTTTCCAGTTCATCTAAAAGCGCTTCTGCGCAAAAAGAATGCTTTTTGGACGCCATGGTCGTTCTCAATTTTCCAGGCACAAAGAACTGGAAAAGCACAGGCAGGGCACTGGAAAAGTCACCAGGTGAAATCCTGTGCTGAAATGGCATTATACAGTGTAATCCGTTAGGATCACAGCTTTGTATCATCTCATTTGGTTTATTTACATTTTTGAAATTGCCGCCGGTTCCACTCCCCTACGTCGCAGGGAAGGGAACCGGAAGACAGGTGCCGGCATCTGCTGAGCACACAGCCGGAGGACGGCGGGGGATCGCAGGGGAAGGTTAGTTTTAAAATCTAAAACAGATTTCCATGCAAAACAATGTAGCGCTTTTAGTACAGAAATCCTGACCTAATCAGACCGCCAGGGAGGTTAAAGAAACTAAATTGACCACTGCTGATTTCACCACTAGGTGATGGAACTAGAGCCGGAGCCTTGCCGATTCTTTTAGATAAGCTTGTTCTAGGCATATTACCAAATAAGTGGAGTATGAGAAATTTCCAGAAACATTTAATGTAGTGTATTATTGTTTCTACCGTAAAATACGACTTTGCAATCTCCTTGCAGGAAATGTTAATTTTGAGCTTTTGTTTTATTTACAGGCATATTGCAGCATTCTTTATTTGAAGCCAAGGATGCAGATCATTCTCCGAGGTGAAAAAGTTCAAACACAACTTGTTTCCAAAAGCCTTGCCCTCATAGAAAAGGATGTCTACAGACCCAAGTTTCTGGCTGTATCCTTTACTACACAGCCAGTTGTTTTTTGTTGCACTAGGCTTTGATCTTATCAGAGGTTTTCTTGCTACAAAAGTGAGAGTAGCCCTGCAGCTGCCTAACTTTGTTTTTAACAAGCTGTGAGCTTGTTGTAATCCATTGATTGCAATAGCATATGCTCTTAACAAAGGGTTAATTATTATTATTTTTTTTTTTTTTGCGATTCTAAAGGAATTTTTTCTAAAATAATAAATATGTCCAACTCGCCTGCTCTGTGCAATGGTTTTGCACAGAGCAGCCCCCATTCTCCTCTTCTGGGGTCCCCCATAGCGAGCTGCTTGTTATGGGGTCACTCATGTAGGTTCAATCCTACACACAGCGTGGCTCGCTATGGGGGAATCTGAGCCGAGCTTCAGCTCCGTGTGTCCATTCAAACACAGAGCTGCCATTGGGCTCCGCCCCCTCTCTTTCCTGATTGGCTAACTGACTTTGATTCACAGCTCCTGGAGCCAAGGGTGCCGCTGCTGTCTCAGCCAATCAGGAGGGAAAGTCCTGGACGGCTGAGGGACTCCTGGACAGAAATGGGGCTCAGGTAAGTATTAGGGGTGCTGGGGAGGCTGCTGCACACAAGACTTTTTATCGTAATGCATAGAATGCATTAAGATGAAAAAAAAAACTTCTGACTTTACAGCTCCTTTTAAGTGTGACATATATGCAAAAAAAAATAAAAAATCAGGAAGGGGGCAAATACTTTTCCACAGCACTGTATGTGTAATAATATGAGTGAGCGCTGCAAACAGAAAAAAGCAGCTAGCATAAAGTAAGGTAATCAGCTAACCTTCTATGCAGATGTATAAAGTGACAGTGCAGCGCTCAGAAATTCTGCATTCATTTAATAGTGTTCGTAAATGAAATGCTGGAATTTATAATCATCAAATTTAAAAAAATTCAACACAAATAAGCAATGCATGAAATGAGGGAAAATTAACACCAGGTGGCAACCATCCTAAAAAAGTGGTGATAGTGCAAACAAATGTAATGATGATTACGATTGCCTTTTTTATGTTCTATTGGTATTATTTTAATAAAATACTACACTATATACTTTTCTGTGTGGCCTCCATAGTGTGAGCTTTATATGCAGAGAAAGGATGACCAGCACCTGATCTGTTGGAGTCTGAGGAATATCAGGGGATCTATGGATTGGATGTGTATTTGCATTATACATTTCATATTTGCATTATACATTTCATCTATCTGTTGAGTACATTGCAGAGGTATAAATGCACCTGCACTGTGATAGTCTCAGAGGTCCGTTTTGAAGCGCAGAGAGCATTATGAAGAACAAGGAACACACCAGGCAGGTCCGAGATACTGTTGTGGAGAAGGTTAAAGCCGGATTTGGATACAAAAAGATTTCCCAAGCTTTTAACATCTCAAGGAGCACTGTGCAAGCGATAATATTGAAATGGAAGGAGTATCAGACCACTGCAAATCTACGAAGACCTGGCCGTCCCTCTAAACTTTCAGCTCATACAAGGAGAAGACTGATCAGAGATGCAGCCAAGAGGCCCATGATCACTCTGGATGAACTGCAGAGATCTACAGCTGAGGTGGGAGACTCTGTCCATAGGACAACAATCAGTCGTATACTGCACAAATCTGGCCTTTATGGAAGAGTGGCAAGAAGAAAGCCATTTCTTAAAGATATCCATAAAAAGTGTCGTCTAAAGTTTACCACAAGCCACCTGGGAGACACACCAAACATGTGGAAGAAGGTGCTCTGGTCAGATGAAACCAAAATCAAACTTTTTGGCAACAACGCAAAACGTTATGTTTGGCGTAAAAGCAACACAGCTCATCACCCTGAACACACCATCCCCACTGTCAAACATGGTGGTGGCAGCATCATGGTTTGGGCCTGCTTTTCTTCAGCAGGGACAGGGAAGATGGTTAAAATTGATGGGAAGATGGATGGAGCCAAATACAGGACCATTCTGGAAGAAAACCTGATGGAGTCTGCAAAGACCTGAAACTGGGACGGAGATTTGTCTTCCAACAAGACAATGATCCAAAACATAAAGCAAAATCTACAATGGAATGGTTCACAAATAAACATATCCAAGTGTTAGAATGGCCAAGTCAAAGTCCAGACCTGAATCCAATCGAGAATCTGTGGAAAGAACTGAAAACTGCTGTTCACAAACGCTCTCCATCCAACCTCACTGAGCTCGAGCTGTTTTGCAAGGAGGAATGGGCAAAAATTTCAGTCTCTCGATGTGCAAAACTGATACTGAGACATACCCCAATTGACTTACAGCTGTAATCGCAGCAAAAGGTGGCGCTACAAAGTATTAACTTAAGGGGGCTGAATAATTTTGCATGCCCAATTTTTCAGTTTTTTATTTGTTAAAGTTTGAAATATCCAATAAATTTCGTTCCACTTCATGATTGTGTCCCACTTGTTGATTCTTCACAAAAAATTACACTTTTATGGGTGGGAGATTTTCTCCTCATCACCCTGTGTTGGTTCTTCATATGCACGCTATTCTATGTATGTAGCTGCACTGTCACTTATTACAACACTGTTAGCTTTTTGATTTTAAACATTATGATTGCTTCACCTTATTTTATTAACCTTCTCAGGCGAAATGTTGTTGTTCAGTGTTTTACCAGCGCGATAAGAGCTCATAATTTCCTTAACATGGTAAGCCTAAAACGGTGAAAATTACTTTTGGATACAACTGCCGGAACAAAGAGCATTATGGGATAATGATGTATCACAAGAACAGGCTCATTAAGGCCTACGTTCGAGTTGGCTGCCAATTAAAGGTACGCATTCTGTTTATTACTGTACAGGCTGTAGAATTTCTGTATCAGTCTTTTTTTTTTTTAAATGTTTTTCATTTTTCTAGGCTAACAATATGGGAGTTGGTGTTGTTGGCATTATTGAATGTAACTTTTTAAAACCCACACATAACAAACAAGACTTCGACTACACCAATGACTATAGGTAAGAGCGAGAATTATATTCACTGTTCTTTAACTCTATCCAATGACGTAATCGTCCACACCAGCCAAGCAGTAATCAGAATGTAATCCTGTTTGTCAGGTTAACCACAAATGTAAATGGCACAATCCAGTCAAAATTAAAAATTCCTAAACTGGACCTGTCCCTGTATACAACACCCTGTCTGTTAACTCTTTCACTGCCAAGTCCATACGATATCCGGACCTGACCGGGGAATTTCACACACAATCTGGTGGCTGCAGCCACCAGGATTGTATGCGAAACTGACAGGCAGATTCCTGCCTGTCAGGTGAATGCATTTGAGCAGCTGCGCTGCCGCCCGATTGCACCCACACACCCCCATGTTTCCCAAGCTTCGCTTGCCCATCGGCGGGCCCAGGACCGACATGGTGGATGTCCTCTCTCCTTCCCTTCTTGCTATGATGTCACTTCCGGGTCAAGCTCTTAGTGTCCCCGGCTAGCATAGCCGTGAGGGGATATATTGCAGTGCAATCTGCATTGCAATACATTCAGTGGAGCCCAGAGGAGACATGCAGGGTCTTTCAGGTAGTTACACCCAAGCACATAAAATTCCTGCCGCCCCCCCCCAAAAAAAAAATGTTGGGCCCCATATCTCCACATATATGTACGTATGAACGTAAATGCATGCTTTCGGGGGCATCTACGCGTGAAAATGTCAATTGCGATACACATATTACATACCGCCGGAATAAGAGCAATAATTCTGGCACAAGACCACCTTCGTAACACTACACTGATGACCTATAGGGGACTTTTGAAGCGTCACCTATAGAAAATATAGGGTACTGAAGTTTGTCACCATTTTACGGGCGCACACAAATTTATGGTTTGACATGTTGGGTAGCTTTTTATTCTGTGCAACTTCAACTTTTATATTTTACCAAAAATGTGGGTAGTTTGTGTTTGTCCTAAATTTCACTTTAGTCGTTTTTTACTGAAATTTTGCGGCAATATCGTGTAACCTAAAAAATTGGTATTGCCACTATTAAATGTTTGGGGGTTTTATGTAATTTTTTAAACGTATGCAAAAAGGGCTCTGGCAGTGAAAAGGTTACAGTAGAGGCAATGTACTCACCTTTCCAGCAGTCTGTGTGTTGAACCGCTGCCACGTCACTGCCCACTGGACTTGAAGCAATGCTTATGTCTATGGACCTCAAAACGCATCAAAGTAGTACAGGGATTACTTTGAAGTCATTGCAACTTGAAGTCGAACAGATATGAACAGTACTCATTTTAAATCATGGAGTACGACTTTGCAGTCCCAAGTGTGAAAGGGGCCTAAATAACAACAGATGAGGCTAAGAAAAGTCACTCTGCTTTTATTACACGCAGCAACCTCCCCCCCTCCTGCCACTGCATGGCCAGGCTCTCCCATCACACCGTGAGACCTGAGCTACAAGCCGCCACGTCTGGCTGGCTGGAGACCCGAACAAAGCCGGTATAGGCTTTGATTGGGTCTCGAATGCAGTACCCAGAAAGCGACGTCATGACATAATTTCTGGTTTACTCGAGAGCCTACAGCACCAGTTTTCAAAAATCGAAAGTATTCAAAAATTCTGTTCTTGCCGTTTTGAATTCTTTTAAGTGCAGAGAGGTTTGGGCCCAGTTCCCTCCAAAAAGAGTACCAGTCACTGCCTATTACTGTTACAAGGGATGTTTACATTCCTTTTTGACAGCAATAAAAGTGATGGCTAACAGTAAAAGTCCATAAGGTGATTGTTTGGTGAGTAAATTCCAAAAATCCGTTGATGGGTGAATCTCGGGGTGATCCAAAAACAGCGTGCCGGTTGAGGAAACTAGTGCTCCCCTCTCAATTCTGCCCGCACTCACCAGAGATCAGTACCCATACACGGGTAACCAGCGTGATATTATAAAGGGTGCCCTCTGCCAAGCAGGGCCTCAATGCCGGTATCCTCAGTGGTACTAATGGATCATTCCTCTCATGTATATGGTATATTCAACCGGTGGTGGTGAAAGGGAGGATAATAGCGGAAAGCAAAGAGAAGAAAGCCGGCTGTCCGAGCACCGAGCCGAGTCTACGTGTTGTAAAGCAGGCCAGGTGTGGGCGCCAGAAGGAGCTACCGCATTTAAATGCTTAACCACTTTACCACCGGAGGATTTTCCTGCTAAAAGACCAGGGGTTATTTTGCGATTTTTTACTGCGTGACTTTAACGGACAATCGCGCGGTCGTGCGACGCTGTACCTAAACGAATTTCACGTCCTTTTTTTCCCACAAACAGAGCTTTCTTTTGGTGGTATTTGATCACCTGTGCGATTTTTTGATCACGCGCTATAAACAAAAAAAGAGCGTAATTTTTGCAAAAACAACAATATTTTTCACTTTTTTTTATATGAAATTCCCCCAAAAAAAAATGTAAAAATCAAAATTTTTTAAAATTTTCGGCCAATTTGTTTTACGCTACCTATGTTTGGTAAAAAAAATCGCAAAAAGCGTATTTTGATTGGTTTGCGCAAAAGTTATCGCGTTTACTAACAAAGGGAAAGATTTTTGTCATTTTTGGTGTTTTTTTTTTTAACGAGTAATGGCGGCGATCTGCGATTTTTTTTGCGGTACTGCGACATTGCGGCGGACAGATCGGACCCTTGACTGACATTTTTGACACTTTTGGGGGTACCAGTGACATTACTGCAGTAATCAGTGCTATATATATGCACTGTTACTGCAAAAATGACACTGGCAGGGAAGGGGTTAACAGTATTGGACAGGGAGGGGTTAAGTGTGTCCTAGGGGCGTGATTCTAACTGTGTAGGGACATGGCTACTAGTGTAAAAACAAAGATCAACAGTTCTACATAGTAGAACTGTTTGATCTTCACTTTTACACAGGGAGAACTGACAGGTGGCTTGTTTACACAAGCCGCTCTGTCTTTCTCCCGCTGTAGCGGCGATCGTAGTGTGACCGGCGGACATCGGGTCCGCCAGTCACACTCCCGCACTCCTCCGTGAACGAGCCGAGGCGGGCGCGCGCCTCGGCGGGCGCGCGCCCGCCCGCTATTGGCTCTGGAAGGAGTGACAGGCGAGCGACGTAGACCTACGTCACTCTGCCTGGCCGGGGCCGACTGCCGCAGTAAATATACTGTGCGCAGTCGGCAAGCGGTTAATATCTGCTAGGTTTTGTGCAGCTCTTCTCAGCAATATCTCAGACTGCGATGAAACCTTCAATTACTGGGAGCCGGCTGTATCGATTACATTGGATCACCCCGAGATTCACCCATCAACGGATTTTTGGAATTTAACTCACCAAACAATCACCTTATGGACTTTTACTGTTAGCCATTTATATTTCATTAGTCACTTTACCTCACTCTAGAGCTGCACGATTAATCGTAACAGAATCGAGATTCACTTCCCCTGACGATTCTTTACATAGCTGTGAGGGAGCAGCTGTCAAAAAAAAAAAGAGCCTCCCGCAAAAGCCTATCAGCATTAGTCTCCCACTGAACTGTAAACACAAATGATTACATTGTATCTTTTCTTTCCCTCTGCCGGAGGAAGGAAGTTTAACCTCTTAAAGACTAAACCTTTTTCCTACACTTGTTGCTTGCAAGTTAAATCAGTTTATTTTTCCTAGAAAAGTAGTTAGAACCCCCAAACATTTATATATTTTTTTTTTTAGCAGAGACCCTGCAGAATAAAATGGTGATTGTTGTAAATTTTTATGTCACACTGTATTTGCGCAGCAGTCTTTCAAACGCAATGAATACACTTTAATGAATAAAAAAATAAAACAAAACCGTAAAGTTATCCCAATTTTTTTATAATGTAAAAGATGTTACACAGAGAATCGTGATCTTTATTCCAAGAAAAAAAATTGTGATTCTCATTTTGGCCAGAATCGTGCAGCTCTACCTCACTCTGTTGACCGCCCCATATTGCAAGATCTTTGCAGATCTACTGGGGTGGGCTGCACCAAGTCACTTTAAATCAATCAATATATTTTTATGTATTGTCTATTTCTGTTACTCCTAATAATCTATACTATTGGATCAATTAACACTGCGTCACCTTACTATATACTTATTTGGACACATCAATTTTGGCTTATTCACATGTTTTAGTGCTTATTTCACATACCAGTTGCTATATTTGGTGAACACCTATTGATAGTTTTTGAATATTATTGAATAACTACACTTGTCAATTTCCACCAAGCACTTTATATCTATACTTTTTTTTACATGTATATTTTTCTTTGATTGCGTTATAACCAATACTTGCCCATTGCTCACACCAGTTATCATCACTTTATTGCACTGATTGTACTTTTCAATTTATCTTTTTAGTGTATTTATTATATTTACTGTATTTATTGTGGTGTTAGAGACAGCAGTACGATCACCTTGCCTATTACGTTTGTAGAAGTAATCTTATTTAGCTATTAAAAGGCAGCGCCATTCACCTCACCAATCCTTTATCAACAAATGTCAGAAGAAGGCCTGTTCTTCAAGTGGTTAACAGACCAAAAGGAAGCAAACAAAATGTTGAGGGATACATAGATTTTTTTTTTTATTTTTTTTTTACATTTTAAAGAATACATGATGAGGACTGGAAAACACCCAAAAGTGGATGGTGTCAACCAGCATCTCCGAAGGTAGGCAGGTACTAGAACTGGGGCATCTCTTAAATAGGAGATATCGGAAATCATGCTCCACCAGTAACTAAAGTACCTTTTTATATGGACTCCTCCTTTTAAATCTGCTACAGAATTATTTTGTTTTTATATTTTTTAGGCTCACGCTAACTGCCTTAGGAGAGAAACTTAATGACTACTGGCAGGAAATGAAACTGAAAAAGAATACCCTTGATGGGGTGGATCTTCCTATGGAAGATGTTGAGTAAGTGCCTGGCTATCAATCATCTGTATTTGCACTGTCAGAAGTACAGCTTAAAAAAAAATAAATGGGAGGTTTCTACATTTTTATTTAAATTGTAGTTAAGCCCCGTACACACACACAGATCGTCGTCATACAAACGTCGGCGGACGAAAGATCTGCCGATTGTACGCGTGTTAGTATGGTGCCTCCGACAGCTGTCTGCACACAATCCGTGGACAAGAGTCTTTCTTGCAAACATGAAAATTTTTGTCTGCAGACACCAGAACGGACGATTGTTCGCCTGTCAGTACAGAAATCAGCCGACAGACCGCAGATTTGCAAGACTGGGCATGCTCAGAAAATAAAAAACACAGGGAAAGTTAACCATTACATGACATCACTTCTGCAGTCAGCTGAAGTCTGCGGACAAAATTCTTGTGCTGTCCTTGTGCTGTCTTTGCACTTTTCAACAGACACCGACATCCCGGGGAGAAAAGACGAACATTTGTATGACGACGATCTGTGTGTGTGTACGGGGCTTCAGTCATAATCATACAAAGATATAGTTGACAGACAGTGGTCCCACGGTCTTTCAGAATGGCGTGAAGAAAGGCAAGTTCTTGTTACCAATTGGAACCATTGTAATTCTCCCTTCTGTTCTCCAATACACTGAATATTTACAGAAGTATTTAAGCTCCCTTCACACCTGAGCATTGTGGAAATGTGCGTTTTTCAAACACGCCAAAAAAGTGCATGTTTAGGAGATATTCCTTGTACCTACAGATAATCTTACCTGTAGGTATAGTTGAGCAAGAGGAGTTTTATACCATTTTAATAGCACGTATTGTCACGTGACAAAATGCGCCAAAGCTGGCTCTAAAAAAGTGTACAGGAGCTTTTTTAGTGCATTTTTCAGGGGTAAGTAAGCCCATTTAAGTCACACTGTTGCACGAAACGTCACGTGTCCCTCAGGTGTGAATTGGGCCTTAATTGGTTGTTGTCACCAAAAAAAAAAAATTGATACTTTAACAAGTATTTATGGTTAAAATGTAAAATCCTATATTCCTTATCACATTGTATTATTATTTGTAGCCTACTCCTGTTAAAATGAACAATGTTGAAGTTTGTAAGCTTGCTGTGTGACATCCCCCACACACATTTACTTTCTTGAATTCTGTGACATGTAGTCACTATGCCCTGTTGATAGACACTGCGGTGTCACACATTTCACAGCGTCTGCCTCCCAATAGGTGCTAAGAGATGCAGAGTCAGTTCAACAGTCATAGCTTGCAGGAGGCAAGTATGTAGAAATATAGAAAAATGTAGAATCCTAATGCCCCGTACACACGCGTCGATAGTTGGCCGTGAATTTTTCGGCCGAAAAAAATCTGGTGTGCAGGCTATAAAATTTTTGTTGGCCGTCACCTCAACGGCCGATTTTCCGTCAGTCAGTACAGATTTCGGTAGACAAAAATGTGATGAGCAAGACTGGGCATGCTCAGAGAAGAAAAAACACACGGAAAGTAAACCATCACATGACATCCCTTCTGAAGTAGATAGAGATCAAAATCTTCGAAGTAGATTTTTGTTGGCCGAGAAAATTTGTGTGCAGTCTAGAGCACATTTCAACCAACACAACAACACTGGACAAAAGTCAGCCGATCGGTCGGCCGATAATCGTTGCGTGTGTACGAGGCATTAGAAATGGAAGAGCAGAGGAGAAGCTGTAAAGCATGCAGCAAATCCAGCAGACAGGCAGAACTTACAACATGAAAGGAGATTTTTTCAAGTAAGCTTATGTTGGATTGTTAAGTGAATGTACAATATATATGTATAAAGCGCTACGTAAATTGACAGTTCTATAGAAGAACATGTATTAGTAGTTATAATATAACTGTTGTTTGTATTATTCCTAGTGTTGATGTTCTAAAATGAAAGTCTATGCTGTGACTGTAGATTTCCTTTAATCAGCCCTAAAGGGGTTCTAAAGTCAGAAGGTTTTTTTTTTTTAATCTTAATGCATTCTATGCATTAAAATAAAAAGCCTTCTGTGTGCAGCAGCCTCCGTAAAATACTTACCTGAGCCCATCTCGATCCAGCGATGTTGCACAAGGGATTTGACTGCCTGGGACTCTCCCTCCTCATTGGCTGAGACAGCAAAGTGTCAATCAGTCAGTGAGCCAATGAGGAGAGAGAGAGGGGTCGGGCAGCGGCTCTGTGTCTGAATGGACACAGGGAGATGTGGCTCGGCTCAGGTGCCCCCATAGCAAGCTGCTTGCTGTGGGGGCACTCAGCAGGAGTGAGGGGCCAGGAGCACTGAAGAGGGACCCGAGAAGATCTGCGCTGCTCTGTGCAAAACCGACTGCACAGAGGAGGGAAGTATGACATGTTTCTAAATTTTTTTTTTTTGTTAAAAATAACACTTAAGTATCCCTTTAAAGCGGTAGTAAAGTCTGCTTAAATATAAGCTATAATAAGGCTTACCTGTATGTAAAATGAATATCTCCTAAACATGCACCATTTAGGAGAAATTCACCCTGGATGCAGCCAGCGACGCATTCACTCTTAAGGTCCAGCATACGGTGGCACCCTGCCGTAACCGAAAGCTCCCGCGCGCATGCGCAGGAGTGACGTAATTTTGGCTTCGGCCACTCATACAGCCGGGTCCAAAAACCTGCTAGGAAGACCGGGGTAAGATGGAAGCCCTCTCAGCGGTGAGAGCGCGCCGCTGGAGGGCTTTATTTTAAGCTAGGTATTTTATAATGTGCTAATATGTGATGCATATTAGCACAATTATGCTATTATTTTGTAAGGGGAACTTTTATTGTTTTATTTATTGCAGTGGTTTAAATAGTTTTTTTTTTTTGTTTTGCTGAGGAAATAAAAAAAAACAGTTCTCTATGGAAGCTTCACTACAGATGCTCACTAAACTGCTTACTATATTGCATGATCACTCCCAGCATTGTAATAGGGAATACTGCATTCCTGTACATGTGCAGAACACCGCTGGTGTCACAGAAAAATATAACTCTTAGAAATATGCTTTTTTGGGGGTTTCTGTAAATTGATTTTTAGTTCTGTGCAAGAGCAATGGTCAAGCCTAGTGTTTTAAAATGTGTCATTTATAATAGGAGTAATATTGAGGTGTTATGCATTCATGTGTGCCTAGGAAAAAGCCTGACCAGAACTGGGTCCAGTGTGACCACTGTCTGAAGTGGAGAAAAATTCCTGATGCTGTAGGCAAACTGCCATCAAAGTGGTATTGTTCCATGAACGCTGACCCTCAGTTCAGGTAAGGGTAACCACTCTGTGCTATATGGGTGTCAGATTTGTTCATTGGTGTACATCTTTGTATCCCTAATTTTTATCTTTGATTTGTAAATACAGAGACTGCAGTGTACCTGAGGAGCCAGAGGATGACGATGAGATCACACATTCAACATATGAAAAGACCCATAAAAGAAGGTTTGTGAGGTCTCCTGTGTCCCTTTCCAAATCCGACCTGTTTTGCACTTGCACTCAAGATGGATAAAAAACAATGATTTTTTTTTTTTTTTTTTTTTTTTTATTTAAATCTGATTTTTTTTTTTTTTTTTTACAAAATGCTTTTGAAGTAAAAATCTATCTAAATATAGTTTTCTATTTAAAATACATTAATAATTTATTTAGCATGAAATGGAGTTTAGTTATGTAGCATGAGGCTGAATTTTTATGTAATATTTACATTTTTGGTAAACTCATTCAATAAATCCAAGCTCTACAAGCTGCGATAACATGCACTGCATTGATGCATTCACACAATTTCACAGTACAGTAACCATGAGATAAAACAAAGTTCAGGAATATTCCTTTATCCCTCTGTATCTGTACCAGGCTCTAAGTGTGAGGAGGAAGTGCAAGCAGTTAAAATGAAAGTGAGACCTTAGCAGCTTATAAACCCTGTGATCTTTCTCCAAATTTCTGTGTTTAACCTATTAACCTAAAATCGGTTCTGATATCGCTATTTTACTAACCTGACAGCTTATTATTCCAAATAGGAAGCCTTCATTTTGTTTGAAAAGATTAAAGGTTCTAACTACCAGAAAGAATGAGTCCTTATATTTAAAGAGCACCTGTCATTTCTGATTCCTCATGGCAGCGCCTGTTAGCTGGCATCCACCGACCTGATGCCGCCACGTCCCTCTCCTTGCTGTGTCACGGTCAGCAGTCCCATTAAAGTGAATAGGACTGCCCCTCCCATAGTGTTATGTATATGTTGTGGACCACTTCCACTGATTTTTTTTTTTTTTTTTTTCCTTTTGGTTCACCAGACAACTGTAGTCACACATTATACACCAAAAATAAAAAGGAGTTGCGCTAGTAGATGCAAATAATAAAAGTCCACATATATTCAATTGCTTGGAGATGCAGACATACAAAAACAGCAGCATATAAACTGGTGAAAGTCCACATATGATCAAATGCTTGGAAATGTAGGCATGCACAATCAGCAGGTTATCTACCCAGGTGTTTCATCAGTTTAAACAAATGAGAGTTCCCAGCCACCACACAATGACTCTTACCAGATACTGGTGAAATTATAGCAGTAAGTGGTTAAAGGACCACTACAGCCTTTCTCCTGAATCATACAGCTCCAGAAGGTTCTCCAATATCCACCACTTCCAAACTCCAATTGTTATGGGCCATCGAGAGGCAAAATACACAAACTCCCTTAAAAATCCTGATGGCACCGTATCTCATATAGAATAGGAGACATCAAACAGAAGGGGACAGGCCCATAATGCATTATCTCAAGGCAAATAATTTATTGAAACATAAATAAGGGTATGCACTCACCCAGTAGATGTTTAAAACAGGCACATAATAAAACAGTGGGGCACCAGAGCCTTTCAGCCACATGTTATACACCGCCATGGGTCTGAGATTCTAACTGGATAGCAGAAAATTCTCATGGCTGCCACACATTTTTTTTAATCCACAACAGGGTATCCTGTTCAGTGGTCGATTTCATGTGTGTGCCACATAGGCGACTTTTATTTTGCTGCTTCTGTAATAACTCTTTATAGCCCACAGCCCCTGTAGATGTAATATAAGCAAGTGTATTCAACATACAGTAATTTTTTGAAGAAATTAGGCACCACTGAATCAGCCTACTGTTCTGAAATCTTTTTGTTTTAGTCACTGGGCTAATAGCAGAGCTATTAAAGTGGTTGTAAAAGCACACATTTTTTCACCTTTATGCATGAAGGTGAAAAACCTCCTGTGTTCAACAGCCCCCCCCCCCCCTAATATGTACCCGAGCCCCATCTTGATCCAGCAATGTCCACGAGAGCCTTGCCTATCCGGAGACTCGGAATCCTGATTGGCTCCTGTTGCTGCCAAAAGCCAATGTCAATCACAGCCAGTGAGCCAATCAGGAGACTGAGGTGGCGGGGCCAAGCTGCAGCTCCTTTTGTGAATTGGCACACAGAGCCGCGGCTCAGGAGCGCTCCTGCTTGAGTTTTCCCAGAGCAAGCTGCTTGCTATGGGGCAAGAGGGAGGAGCTAGGAGCTCCAGCGTGGGACCTGAGAGGAGGATCTGGGCTGCTCTGTTCAAAACCACGTAACCAAACCAATAACATGTTATTAAAAATATAAAAAACAATGCTTTAATATCGCTTTAAGGTATATCTGAAGCAATAATTTTGGATAGAGTATGGAATGGGTAAAATGTTTTTATTTTTTGCCTTCTGTGTTTTATTTGAGAGATTTCCCTTAACTTTGATGCTGCAGAATGTGGAATGAAATCTCTCCAAATTGAGGTCAATTCTTTTAGAAGTTGTAACTGAAACATGTGTCCCCATTGGGATATTTCCCTTCACCTCCTGTTCTGGTGATTACTCAAAATTTGAGATTTTCCAATTGCTTTCTGTCCCGGTAACAGTGGTCACAAGGACAGAGGGGCGAATCTTCTTAGCAAAGACACACCGCAATAAAAACCTGTCGGTTTTTGTACTATTTGCCACTTTATCCAAAACGAAAGTGTTTTGGCTTTAAAGTGATTGTAAAGTCTTGTTTTTTCTCTTAAAATAACAAACCTATTAGGCCCCTTTCACACTTGTGCGACCTAAAAAGTCACGCAATTTTGACTGGACTTGAAGCAATGCCTGTTTAATGTATTTCAAAATGCATCAAAGTCAGACTAAAGTAATGCAGGGACTACTTTGAAGTTGTTGCAACTTGAAGTCGCACAGATATGAACAGTACTCATTGGAAATCATGGAGTACTACTTGTCATACTGCAACTTTGCAGTCCTAAGTCGCAGGACAAGTCACACAAGTGTGAAAGGGGTCTTATACTTAACCTGTCCTGTGCAGTGGTTTTTTATACCTTCCTATCTATTTACTAATTCTAGCAGCATAAGAATTAAAACAAGTTAATGTTGCTTGAGAGAGTTTTGTTTTGCTTTTAAAGGAGATGCTCACCCTAGAATTACTGAACGTTAATGAACATTAAACAGCCATAATATAGCACATATACTTTGATAAATGCACAGCACTTATTTGTCTTCTGTCTGTGCTCAGGTTGTCCAGCAATCTATTACCAGCAACACCAAGCAACTCATGGGGGTTGATTTACTGAAACTGGAGAGTGCACAATGTGCAGCTGTGCCATGGTAGCCAATGAGCCTCCAGGTTTTATTGTCAAAGCTTATGGCTCCTTTCACACTATCTGTCCGTCGGACGGATTCTGTTTTTCTCAGCGGGGGATCGAGCTGCCGATCCCCCGCTGACCAGCAGGACGACAGCTGTGTCTCCGCGCTGTGTGCGGAGACACAGCTGTCAGTTCCCCATGCATCTCTATGGGGGAAATCGGATGGGAACGGACCGTCGGTCTGTTTTCATCCGATCCGATCCACTGGACGGATGGAAAATAGGGTTTCCATCCGTCCAGATTTGACGGATCGGATTGGATGTCAGTGGACATGTCTCCGCTGCCATCCGATGCCCCATAGGAATGCATGGGGGGACCGTTCAGATCCGCCAAAAAACGGTCCGCCTGTGTGAAAGGGGCCTAATTGAACAAGCTTAAGTTGGAAGCTGATTGGCTACCATGCACAGCTACACCAGATTTTGCACTCTCCAATTTTAGTAAATCAACCCCTCTGGTGTCATTCAGCATCCCCCATGCTATCTACATCTCTGACCGCATCTGGACACAGAGGACACGGGTTAAAGCAGTTTCCAGCCTGACTTTCAATCACAGGACGTAGATGGCATGAGGGGGGGGATGGGTGACACCATGGGGTTAATTTACCAAAACTGGAGAGTGCAAAATCTGGTGCAGCTCTGGTTAGAAACCAATCAGTTTCCAGGATTTTTGTCACAGCCTAACTGAACAAGCTGAAGTTAGAAGCTGATTGGCTCCTATGCACAGCTGCACCAGATTTTACACTCTCTGGCTTTAGTAAGGCCCCTTTCACACTTGTGGGACCTAAAAGTTGTGTGATTTTTGTCGCGATTTTGACTTTACTTGAAGCAATGCTTGTGTAATGGACCTCAAAACACAATAAAGTGGGACCAAAGTACAGTAGTGCGGGGACTATTTTGAAGTCGTCGTGACTTGAAGTCGCAAAGATTTTAATGGAACTCATTGGAGATCATGGAGTACGACTTGTCATTCGCCTTTGCGGTCCCAAGTCGCAGGACAAGTTGCACAAGTGTGAAAGGGGCCTAAATCAAACCACATAAGTTGCTTGCAATAGCGGTCAGTTTTTAATTGCTGATTACTGGACAACTGGAGCGTGGGCAGAAGTCAAACATGGTGCTGTGAAGTTATCCAGGTTTTGTGTTATGTGGTTGTTTTTAATTTTTCATAGAGTTAATTTGCTTTTCACATTCACTTTTAGCATTTAAAATTGTGCTGTCCTCGTTGGTCTACCCTATTATAAATCTCAACCTTTCTGTCATTTTGAATTGGATGCCAAAGGGTTAGAAGGGTTAAGGTGTGTGGTTTACCAGCAAGGCAAATGCTCTTTGCATCTTCACAGACTGTAATAATTCCCCTAACTGCTTCTAACCTTTCCCACTTACAATAGAAGTTGCTCTTTAACCACTTGCTGACCTCCCGCCGGCTTTTTACATCCAGTCACGTAGTACTATGGTGTGTATGTGGTTTCGGCGGCGTGCGCCACCGGAGCTGCGCTCCCGCTGTGTTTAGACATGGCGGGCTGCGGGAGGAGAGGCAGTGATTGCCACTGCTCTCCAGCGATCGTCCAGGAAACCGAGAGAAGACCCGCCTGCTTATGTAAACAAAGCAGGCGGATCTTCTCTCTGACAGGCAGGGACAGATCAGCAGTTTCATCTAAGATCTCTCTGTTCCTGTCACAGAACCCCCACACACACACACTCTCACACACACACTCTCACACACACACACACTCTCACACACACACTATCACACACACACACACACAGAGTCAGTAAGCACATTAGGCATACATTAACCCCTTTGATCACCCCCAGTGTTAACCCCATATTATTTAGCACTGATTACTGTATTAGTGTCACTGGTCCCCAAAAAGTGTTAAAAATGTCAGGGGTCCGATCCGTCCGCCGCATTGTCGCAGTCCCGCTAAAAATCGCTTATCGCTGCCGTTACTAGTAAAAAAAAGAAATAGTCCAAAAATATATCCCGTAGTTTGTAAATGTTTTAACTTTTGCGCAAACCAATTAAAATACGCTTTTTGTGATTTTTTTTTTTTTACCAAAAATATGTAGCAGAATACAAATTGGCCTAAACTGATAAAAAAATTAAGTTTTAAAAATTTTTTTATTGGGAATGTTTTATAGCGGTTTCAAAATTGTTGCTTTTTTTTGTTTATAGCGCAAAGTCTAAAAACCGCAGAGGTGATCAAATACCACCAAAAGAAAACTCTATTTGTGGGGAAAAAAGACATCAATTGTATTTTGGTACAGTGTCGCACGACCACGCAATTTTCCATTAAAGTACTGCAGTGCAGAATCACAAAAAATGGCCTGGTCATTAAGGGGGTATAACCTTTTGGGGCTGAAGTGGTTAATGTCACTGAAAGACAGCAGGGGAGCCATTCTGTGTGGGTGTCCTTTCATGTTAATGAAATGCCATACCTGACACATGAAGCACAGGAGGGAAGCTGTTCACTGACATTTTTACTTCCTTTTAAATTAAGTTGGGCTATAGCCACCCCATTAACAAAATATGTGCTGCGTAGCTTAAAGGGGTTGTAAACTCGCTATTTTAACTTGTACCGACAGGTAAGCTTACTTGTAGGTACAGTGAAAATTAGAGATATTCACATTGGCAGTAGGCGATGACATCACCTGCACATGCGCAGTGATGCTCTGCTTTATGATGAAACCCAGTATGCACAGAAGTGACACAGTATGAGCCGGAGCCCGCAAAGGAAGACCAGGTGAAGATGAAAGCCATGCCAGCAGTGACAGCGCACCGCTTGAGGGCTTTGTAAGGTAATTATATCATAATGTGCTAGTATTCGGTGCACACAAGCACATTATGGCATAAACCTGCAGAGGACTGTTTTTTTTTTTTTTTTTTGGCGGTTTACTACCACTTTGGTACATCTGCACTGGTTTTTTTTTTCTTGGTCCCCCTGCAAAGTCCCATAAATACATGTTGACACTGCCAGTGAAGTTCACGTAATTCAGCTTCCTGGGATGATGTGGCAACTGTACTGCCTTGCTTCTGAACTGAGAGCAAAGCTGTCACTCTCAGGTCGGCTGTGTCTGCTTGTTCTACAGTGGGGTGAAAATATGTTGTGGAAGGGGGATAGCCATCAACATTGACACCACTGATTCATAGACCTGTAGATGGTAATTCTAGAGAGTTTTTTTCTTTTTTTTTCTTGGAAGGGTGCACATGATCAGCACAGGGCTGATTAGCACTGTCCAGAGAGAGGGTCGGGAGTCATGCAGCCTCATAGGACAGTCAGTGTAGAATGAAAACTCCTCCTACAAGCTTTAAACAAACACAAGACTGCTATATACTGCTAAGAAAAGGTATTTAGCAGTTTCAATTTTCGAAAATGATTGTCTTTCCATGTTCTGTGTACTGTGGGAGACCAGATATAGTTAATGCAGGGTCCTGGGTTCAGTAACACTTTAAGATCACACAGGGAAATCTTTTTCTACAACTTAAATTTTTTAAATTGCTGACAGAGCAGGATATATATTTCAGTTTAAACTGTGGTCTTTGCTTCATCTTATGTTCAGTCTTTTACAGCTGTCCAGTTTGTGTAGCTGAAAATTGAAATAGTCACATTTTACCTTTTTCTTTTCTTGCAGGAAATCTGAACTGCTACTACAGGTATTTATTTTTTTATTTTATATGAACGTCTGAAACTCAAAGTATATTTAATATGGAAAATGTTTCCATATTCCTCCTTAAACGTTTTATGCTATTTCAGGTTAGTAATAAACCAACCATTCTGTCTACTCCACTCAATAAAGAAATGCAAGCAGCTCTCAGTCATGTCCAGGCGCAATACAGACCAGGACTAATGGCGGCACCGCAAACAGCTGGCCAGCCCGGGTTCCAGGCTGACAGGTAATTTTTTCCGGCCTGTTGTGCCATGCTATTATGAAATTATATACACTGCAAAATAGAGCTGCATGATTAATCGTTAAAAGATCTAAATCCAGCATTTATTTGTTTCAGCCAATCATATTTTTAAGGACAGGAGAGAAGCTTATGATAAAGAAATTTGGTGCAGCGATTTACACACACATAAAAAAATAAATAAAGTCCATGTGTTAGATAAACAAAGTCCTATGTGTAACCAACTGCTGTGAACTGACAATCCTTTCTTGATTCAAGGGCCCACTGTGACGTGCGATGTGTCAACATTCACCAGAGAGCGAAATATATCCAGCATTTAAAGCGGAGTTCCACCCATTTTTAATAGGTTGGAATACATAGATCTATGTAATCCCCTTTAAAACGGCTTTTACCAATGGAAACTTTTTTATTTTTTTTTTTTGCTAGTAAATACCTTAATTTCTGCTTTATTCCTCCTCTCCTCACTTCCGGGTCCGATCGGCGATGACGTCATTCGGCGATTCGCAGTGTCTGCTGGGATGTATTCTATTCCAGAAATCTCGCAGTAGCTGACCTGTACTGAGCCGTGCCTGCCCCGCCTCCGCCCCGCCTCCTCTCATTGAGTTGTATTGTATGAATGTATGAAGGCCGTTCTTTGCCTCGCCTCCGCCCCGCCTCCTCTCATTGAGTTGTATTGTATGAATGTATTAAGCCCGTTCTCTGCCCCGCCTCGGCCCCGCCTCCTCTCATTGAGTTGTATTGCATACAATACAACTCAATGAGAGGAGGCGGGGCAGAGAACAGCCTAAATACATTGCATACAATACAACTCAATGAGAGGAGGCGGGGCAGGCACGGCTCAGTACAGTTCAGCTACTGCGAGATTTCTGGAATAGAATACATCCCAGCAGACACTGCGAATCGCCGAATGACGTCATCGCCGATCGGACCCGGAAGTGAGGAGAGGAGGAATAAAGCAGAAATTAAGGTATTTACTAGCAAAAAAAAAAAAAAAAGTTTCCATTGGTAAAAGCCATTTTAAAGGGGATTCCATAGATCTAAAGTTCCAAAAATGGGTGGAACTCCTCTTTAATTAAAAACACTTGGGCCCAAAGTGTTGCACAGTGCTCCTTATCAGTGATAACCCTCCACCATTCTATACTCTCACCAGTAAGGTAATACAAGCCTTGAGCCATGGCCATAGAGCCTGGGGACATCATATCCAGAACTGTATGGGGTTAAGAGGGCTTCACAAGGAATCGGCGATAGATGGCCGCTGCTCCTACCACCAGGTCGATGTGGCAATGACGTCAGCGTTTAGCTCCCTTCCGACGTGTTTAGTGCGCATGCACGTTCTCAAGGGATCCAATGCCTATTAGGCCATCTATCGTCGGTTCCTCGTGGAGTCCTCCTAGCCCCCTACAGTTCTGGATTTGTTGTCACCAGGTCCTATGGCAATGGCTTACCGTCTGGTGAGTGTATAGAATGGTGGAGGGTTATCACAGGTAAGGAGCACTGTGCAACACTGGGCGCAAGTGTTTATAGTTGAATGCTGGATATAATTCTCTCTCTGCTGAGTGTTTTGACACATTGCACTGTTACAGTGGGCTTTTGCATCAAGAAAGGATCACTGGGTTACGGCAGTTGGTTACACATAGGACTTTATTTATCTAACGCATTAACTTCTTTTCATTTTTGTAAAGCGCTGCACCTAATTTATTTATCATATGGTCGATTGGAGGTTGTATATTCATCTTTGTGTGCTAACTGCTATATTCTCTTTTTAGCCATCTTGTTTGATTGAAGTAGTACGTCTTATTCTATTGCCATCTTGTTTGATAACCTAATGTTCAGGGGTTGTAAAGCTTAAAAAAAAAAAAAAAACGCTCTTCAGAATTGTGAGAGAATTGTGTTCTTTATTCTAAGCAAAACAATTGTGATTCTCATTTTATCCATAATCGTGCAGCTCTACTTTAAACTGAATTCATACTCAAGTAAGGTTGGTCACATTATTGAAATGTTATGCTTCATTTAAAGACACTTTGTCCTTGCTAGGAAGAGGTGGCAAACTGCTGCAGGTGCCCTAGGGCAGTGGTTCTCAACTCCGGTCCTCGGGACCCACCAACAGGCCAGGTTTGCAAGATAACTAAATTACATCACAGGTGATCTCATTTGCTGCTCAGTGATTGCAGTATTCTAGTCTGCATCCCCCAAGGTAATACTTAAAATCTGGCCTGTTAGTGGGTCCCGAGGACCGGAATTGAGAACCACTGCCCTAGGGCTTGCAGATTCAATGGTGTTCCTAATCGCAAAGCTTCAGCACTTTCTGATATTGCCAAAGCATGCCCGTCTGTTACTGCCTCCTGCATATTTCTATGGACCAGTGAGGCTGCTCATTATTGTATTGGACCAGCAGGAAATTGGATATTGTTAACAGGTATCAGGTATTTGCAGCAAGCTTTAACTCTGCCCAAAAGTGGCAGGGCTTTAACTGTCAGAATAGTCAGAATTCTGCCTGGACAGGAAGTTTTAGGGAAGCTGTAGACCTCTAGTAACTTCATACCTACAACAGCACCCCACACCCCCAGTGACAATTACTTTAAAAGTAATCTATAGTCTATTGTAATGCATTGTAGGTTATTGAAGTCTTCCAAAGCGTATCACTAAAATGTAAGCACCACTTATTACATAATTCATCCCCTCATCTTAAACCATTGCATTCATTCTGTTAAAACAAAGCATCTTTGTGAAAAATAAAATAGAAAATGTTTACCCTACCAACGGTTCCTGGGCTAGGGTGAAGTCACAATCCTTCTGGAGAGATTCTGGGAATGATGATCTCAAATCCCATAGGAAGACCCCTCCTACTATCAGTGTCCTATGAGGACAGACATCTTTTTGTGATCCAGCAATTTTTTCTTCAGTCAGACTGCTCTGCAATTCAGCAGTCTGACTGAAGAAAAAATTGCTGGATCGCAAAAAGCTATTTTTTTACTATCCTGGTACCGTTGTCGTCGGTGTGGCTTTTGGACTGCACTGCATACAGACCCCACTGGACTGGACATTTTGGGATGAGCCTGAATTGATTCTAGGGTACTGTATGTAGTGCTTTTAAAGACAATGTTCTGGTAAAAGTTTAGCTGCATACTGATTTTTTTTTTTTGGTCCAGAATTGCTGGCATTGCCTCTGTGCTTGCCCTGTCTCTGAAGACCCAGTGGGTAGGCCAGTCTAGCCTAGCATTTGGAGCTTCCTAATTTTTATTGGATGCTAAGAGCCATTGTTTCCCAATTCCTTCTGGCTTTGCCATGGAAGGGGTTCATGCTTTGAAGCTTGCTGTTTGGAGTATCATGCACACACTCCTTTCCTCCATACAGTGTTGAAACATCTCCTCCCTTTTGCTTGTGCTGATCTGTTCTTGCTGCTTGCTTACAGTGACTTTGTTCCCCTCCTGCCACCTGGCCCTCCAGGTTTTGTGAGCCTTGTTGCTTTCTGTGAGCCAGTATGTTGCCTAACTGCACTATGGCCACAAAATGTTTGATTCTAGACGGGTTGCAGGGTTCCCCCAGCTCTCCCGACTAATCAGTTGAGGACTGCTTGCAACACACCCACTGATGATTCTGACATCTGAAACTTGCAGTCATGCTGTCCGCTACTGTCAAAGTTTCTCCGATCCTCCAGTCCTCCCTTTACCTGTTAGGTATTGCTAGGTCCTCTGTTCTCTCAACTGAGGTTTTTTACTAGTGTAATGTAACACTTTGACCATATTGACTCATGGAGGCTACAAGTGCGGTTCTGTGCCCTCTGATAAACTCTGCATCTGATATACCGGTAGCCGTAGTGGATTATAGCAACGATTCGCACCTTCCTGAGGCACGATCAGCCTGCCACTTCAGTTCCAGCCTTGGGCCTTATATGTCCCCCAAGGCAGCAAAGACTTTCCCTTCCCACCTTCTTTTCCAGCTGTTTATATACAAAGATTTTAAACACCTTGCTAGGTTGGGAAAGGAAGTCCCAAAATTCGCACATCACAGCAAACCATGTAAGGTGGTTATGACAGCCTTAGCCCAGGCTCCAACTAGGCCATGTCGCCCAAACGTGTTTCACTCTGCTCCAGAGCTTAATCGTGTTCTCTCTAATTAAGCTCTGGGGCAGAATTAAGCATGCTGGGTGGAATGGCCTGGCCTGGTTGGAGCCTGGGCTGAGGCTGTCATAAACCACCTTACATGGTTTTGCTGTTAATGGTGACTTTTGGGACTTCCTTTCCCTACTAGATGTTTTGAGCTGGGACGGGCTCTGTCCTTTTGGCACTCCTAGCAGTTTTTCATGCAAGAGGACCTAGTGGAGCCTTCTGCGGCACCTGTCATTTTTGTTGTGGGTCACCCTAAAAGGTTGTTTGCTCTCCCTAAAGCTATTGCTGGTGTGTTTGGTGTGGGTTTTATTCAGGAGTGTGTTTCCATTCTGAATCCAGCCGTGTCTCACCTTCACAAAGTGACTACTATACCAGTGTGTATGATCGCTTCTCGGCCTTTTGGCTAAGATCAAGTGTAGTATCTGTTCTTATCAGTTGGTATGGACCCTGATGGTTAGTATCGGCAGGGGCTGAAATGAACCGGGGCGCTCTGGGCGTAACTGGAGGACCGGGAAGTAGGCACTGTCAGAGAAAGCCGGATGGGTCTGTTGCCTTCTGATTTGAATGGGTCCGCCCCTACCAGTTTGAAGGGAGTGAGAAAACTGGATTGGTTCCGTGGCCAGGTAGTACTGCTCCTGGATGTGATTGGTAAGGAACGGCGGTGGCGGTGGGGGAGCCTTTCCTCCTGGGTTGAATCTGGCCTTGCAAAAGGCTTGTCCCCAGTTGAAGGCAGGCTCTCCCTAAGCTGTCCAAAGTTCTGATGCCTCCTGGTAGGATAGGGCTACGCTTGGTCTGGCCTTTGGGCCGGGGTAGAAAAAGCCCGTAGTGTATGTGCCCCTGGGGTGGCAGCCCAGGGGTGCCTTAATTCTCACTGGTGAGGGGCAGCTCGCCTTGAGTTTTTCGGCACCATGGTCACTGCACCTACGCACACTTTTTTAAGCACCTGCCTCTTGGGCAAGGCCTTTTGGCTTCGACCAGAGGAATTTTTATTCCGGCCGGAAGGCCTGCCTTTGTTTTTCACTTAGGCACTAATTCACTTCTCCACTTCCCCTCCCCCACCTTTTTGTTTGTGTGTGCTTTTTCTTTGTGGTTTGTCACTTTTCTATCACCTTTTTTCACTTGGCACGACTTGTAGGGTGTGGGTCCTCGGGCCCTACCTTGAGTCTTGGGAGGGGGTGGATATGGCCTTTTGGCTTGGTCCGCCCTCTCTCATGGGGTCTCCCTTCGGGGGAGCCCCACTTAGTACTCGGTGGGGGCTGTTTCGGCAGTCCCCCTGAAGAACGGGGTCAGTCTGGTTCCGGCCAGACAGACCATGAGTACCTCAAATCCCTGTCAGGAGTCTTGCGCCCCGGGGGATCGAGGTTCGGGTCCTACCTCTTCGGAGGGAAGACCATTTGTTCGCACACCCTGTGCACTTTTTGTGTTCCTCACGTTTGTGTGTGTGCACTTTTTTATGCACCGGGTGAAGTCTTTTGAGTGTGTTTCACACGCTACGGGCTAAATAAAAAAAAAAAAAAAAAAAAAACCAGTGTGTATGATCGCTTCTCGGCCTTTTGGCTAAGATCAAGTGTAGTATCTGTTCTTATCAGTTGGTATGGGCCTTAGCTAGTACCAGTATGACCGAAACCCGGAGCGCTCTAAACATTGAGGTATGGGGAGTAGGTCATCTGGGAAAGCATGTGGGGCCCGCCGCCTTCTGATTCGAATGGGTTGAACTGTCCTAACCAGTTTGAAGGGGGCAGGAAAGCCGGTCTGACTGGGTGGCCGGTGGAACTGCTCCTGGATGTAATGGGCTGAGGAACAGGATGGCGAGGGGAGGGCTTTCTCTCCTGGGTTTTGATCTGGCTTGGTGGCGGGCTTGTCCCCAGTTGTAGGTAAGCTCTCTCTAAGCTGTCCAGGTTCTGATGTCTGCTGGTGGGGATAGGCTACACTCGGTCTGGCCGGGGGCTGAGATTGAAAAAGCCCGTAGTGTAAGTGCCCCTGGGGTGGCAGCCCAGGGGTGCCTTAATTTCTCACTGGTGAGGAGCAGCTCGCTGTGAGTTTTTTCGGCACCTTGGTCACTGCACTATGCACACCTTTTTCACACCTGCCTCTTGGGACAGGCCTTTTGGCTTGCACCAGAGGAATTTTTTATTCCGGCTGGAAGGCCTGCCTTGGTCCCTCACATGGCACCATCGCACTTTCCCCACTTCCCTTTCCCCACCTTTGTGTTTGTTTGTCCTTTTCTTTGGAGTCCGTCACTGCACTGTCACCTTTTTTCTTTATTTGCACAGACTGGAGTGTGTGGGTCCTCGGGCCCAGCCTTAAGTCTTGGGAGGGGGTGGATATGGCCTTTTGGCTTAGTTCGCCCTCTCCCATGGGGTCTCCCTTCGGGGGAGCCCTACTTGGTACTCGGTGGGGGCTGTTTCGGCAGTCCCCCTGAAGAACGGGGTTGGTCTGGTTTCGGCCAGACAGACCATGAGTACCTTATGTCCCTGTCAGGAGTCTTGCGCCCTGGGGGATTGAGGTTTCGGGTCCTACCTCTTCGGAGGGAAGACCATACGTTGTCGCACACCCTGTGCTTTTTTGTGTTCTCACTTTGTGTGTGTGCACTTTTTTATGCACCGGGTGAAGTCTTTTGAGTGTGTTTCACACGCTACGGGCTAAATAAAAAAAAAAAAAAAAAAAAAATAAAAAAAAAACCAGTGTGTATGATCGCTTCTCGGCCTTTTGGCTAAGATCAAGTGTAGTATCTGTTCTTATCAGTTGGTATGGGCCTTAGCTAGTACCAGTATGACCGAAACCCGGAGCGCTCAGAGTATTGAGGTATGGGGAGTAGGTCATCTGGGAAAGTATGTGGGGCCCGCCGCCTTCTGATTTGAATGGGTTGAACTGTCCTAACCAGTTTGAAGGGAGCAGGAAAGCCCGTCTGGAGGGTGAGCCCGGTGGAACTGCTCCTGGATGTAATGGGCTGAGGAACAGGATGGCGAGGGGAGGGTTTTCTCTCCTGGGTTTTGATCTGGCTGGCTAACGGGCCTGTCCCCAGGGGAGGTGAGCTCTCTCTAAGCTGTCCAGGTTCTGATGTCTGCTGGTGGGGATAGGCTACACTCGGTCTGGCTGGGGGCTGAGATAGAAAAAGCCCGTAGTGTATGTGCCCCTGGGGTGGCAGCCCAGGGGTGCCTTAATTTCTCACTGGTGAGGGGCAGCTCGCTGTGAGTTTTTTTAGGCACCTTGGTCACTGCACTGACACCTTTTTCACACCTGCCTCTTGGGACAGGCCTTTTGGCTTGCACTAGAGGAATTTTTTATTCCGGCTGGAAGGCCTGCCTTGGTTCTTCACATGGCACCAAAGCACTTTCCCCACTTCCCCTTCCCCCACTTTTTTGTTTGTTTGTCCTTTTCTTTGGAGTTTGTCACTGCACTTTCACCTTTTTTTCTCTTTATTTGCACGACTGGAGGGTGTGGGTCCTCGGGCCCTGCCTTGAGTCTTGGGAGGGGGTGGATATGGCCTTTTGGCTTAGTTCGCCCTCTCCCATGGGGTCTCCCTTCGGGGGAGCTCCACTTAGTACTTGGGGTGGGCTGTTTCGGCAGTCCCCCTGAAGAACGGGGTCAGTTTGGTTTCGGCCGACTGACCACAAGTACCTTAAATCCCTGTCAGGAGTCTTGCGCCCCGGGGGATCGAGGTTTCGGGTCCTACCTCTTCGGAGGGAAGACCATATGTTTTCGCACACCCTGTGCTTTTTTGTGTTCTCACTTTGTGTGTGTGCACTTTTTTATGCACCGGGTGGAGTCTTTTGAGTGTGTTCCACACGCTACGGGCTTTAAAAAAGAAAAAAAAAAAAACTAGTGTGTATGATGCAGTTGAATCAGACTTCAAGAAAAGGATTTTGCATTTGAGATTGGGGTGGGGTACCAGGCAATAAGTGGAGCTTTACTTTAAGAGCAGGTCTGCTTTTGACATTTTTTTTCCCTCTTTTCTAAAAAGTGCTTCAGTTTCCCCATAAGGACCTTGGGATAGCTTATATGTGGAGAATATTCCTGTCATTGCATTTTTTTTCCTTCCTATGCAGAGATTATTATTATACAGGATATTACTTTAAAAAGCTGAAAATGTCTTGATAGGTTCATTTCATACTACTGACTACAGTAAGTGATGTGGACACTTGTCATGATGCACAAATGTATTATGCTGCATAGGAAGGACATAGTCATTATTTTATACAGTAGATGCTCTTCCTGGTTATGTTTGGAGAGTAAGAAGAATACCTTCCATGTGACCAGTTCTGTATACTTTGTGGTGGTGGTGTTTTTTTTTTTTTTTTTTTGACCTAAGGTTACCTGTCTCCTCTTGTCACCATAGACTTAAACGTCCAGGTGCTTTTGAATCTTCGATGACCCCTGCTAAAAAGCCTCTTCTGACTATATCAGAGCCAATTGAGCTTCCGGATGGCGATGATGATGATACAGCTACCGACTTTGATGTTATCATTATTGAAGAAGACAGCACTCCCAAACCCAACGATAATTCCAAACCAACGAATAGCAGCGGACCGATTTTGAACACAGTAATGACCGCAGCCACCACCCAGACTGACAGGGGAGCAACTACCATTAAACAGGAAGTAGATTCCAATGGCTATGCCAACTTCCAGGCAAGCCAACAAGTGCCGAATACCGATTACAGCTATTGCAATGGAACCACCACACAAGATGGACTTCACCATGTAAACCACCAAAGCTCTGAAGATTATTTCCAAAAGCAATGTGATGAACTCTCTGCAAAGGTGAAACGTTTACAGGACCAGTTAGCTGCAGCATTAGGCCAGCAAGTGAAGAAAGAGACTTTCCAGGCCTGTATCCAGACTGATCCTGTACCAGAGCCCACACAAGACATGTCTAGCAAACAAATGGTATCAAATTATGAACAAGCCCTAAAAGAGGTGCACAGGCTGAAAGTTCTGTGCAGCACCCTGCAGTCAATGAAATCTGAGCCAGGGGCAAGCGCGGTAAAGGAGGCCGAAGCAAATGCCCAGAGTGAAGTAGACGATATGGCCATCCAGCTCGATGGAGTGTTCCGCCAGCTTGACGCATGCTGCACTGAACGGGATCAGTATAAGGCTGAGGTATGCTTCTCCTTGAACAGTAGGGTGGGGTCCACATTCCCATGTAACTATTAGACAATTGCGCTAAATGATTCATATATATAATATATATATTTTTTTTTTTTTAACAAACGAGTGCTTTGAGCAAGACAGAACGATACAAAAAAATAATACCCAGTAAATTCATATATATTTAAATATATATATATGTATGTATGTGTGTATATATGTGTGTGTGTGTGTGTGTGTGTGTGTGTGTGTGTATATATACACACACACACACACAGTATCTCGCAAAAGTAAGTACACCCCTCACATTTTTGTATCTTTTCATGTGGCAACAATGAAGAAACGACACTTTGCTACAATGTATAGTAGTTAGTGTGCAGCTTGTATACCAGTGTAAATTTGCTGTCCCCTCAAAATAACTCAACACAGAGCCATTCATGTCTAAACTGCTGGCAACAAAAGGGAGTACACCCCTGAGTGAAAATGTCCAAATTGGGCCCGGAGTGTCAATATTTTGTGTGGCCATCAATATTTTGCAGCACTGCCTTAACCCTCTTGGGCATGGAGTTCACCAGAGCTTCACAGGTTGCCACTGAAGTCCTCTTCCACTCCTTCATGATGACATCATGGAGCTTGTGGAGGTTAGAGACCTTGCACTTCTCCACCTTCTGAGGATGCCCCACAAATAAATGCTCAATAGATTTTAGGTCGGGAGACATGCTTAGCCAGTCCATCACCTTTACCCTCAGCTTCTTCAGCAAGGCAGTGGTCGTCTTGGAGGTGTGTTTGGGCTCGTTATGTTGGAATATTGCCCTGTCTGTGTGTGTCACATGACCCAGACTTGCCTCCAAAGCGCCCTCTATCTTTATTTTTTTTTTATTTGTTTATTTTTATTGGATATGCTTTATAACAGAAAGTAGAAAAAATATTTTTGTTTTTCATTTTCTTGGGTTTTTTTGTTTAATGGAAATAAGAACCCAGTGGTGATCCAATACCACCAAAAGAAAGCTCTACTTGTGGGGGAAAAAAATATATTTAATTTGCCTACAGTATTGCATGACCGAGCAATTGCCAGTAAAAGTAGCACAGCACCGAATCTCAAAAAATGATCTAGTCACGAAGGGCACAAAGGAGGTCAAGTAGTTAAATAAGCACAGGGTGGTGCAACACAAACCACTGCACTGCAGCCAGTGGAACATGATGAAATGTTGGCAAGCTTACAGTGCAGTCTGCTGCTTATAGTGCATTGGCAGCTGCTGATGTGAACCAACCCCTAAAAACAGCAATAGTTACCTACGATGCCAGCCTTTGGCCATCCTGGTTGGCTGGCGTAGAATGTCACACATGCTCAGGGGTGCAGTCATCCTGATGCACACACTGCCGAAATGTACACAGAGCTGCCTGAGCAGGCAGGTAGGTTTATTTTATTGCAGAAGGGACATTGCTTTTCTCTTCTGCAAAAAAGAGCCTGCCCACTCACTGGTTTTTAAAAGTAGACTTTATTTTCACTTTAATGTTTTTTTTGTTTTTTTGCCTTGTTCATGTGGCAATATATTTTATGACTCCCTGTGGCATCACCAGGCTTATAAAACCCTTGCTTTCCTGAAATAATACAAAGCATTCTCTGATTGGACAAGGTGGAGTGTGTTATGTCACTACCCTGCCTCTTCAACTTATCCACTTGGAGAACAATTTTTTTCCTTAGTTTTCATTCCCATCCCCTATTGCCTAGCAGATTGATTTTCATGAACTTCTGGATGAAGATCTCCCAGACTAAATATTTTTAGGCTGTTTAAGGACTATAAACAGGACTTTCTTCATTTCTGTTTTCCTCTCTCTTGTTACAGATTGATCGGCTGAAGCAACAGAAATGTAAGCTGGATTCTGCAAATGGCAGACTTAAAACTAAAGTGGAACAACTAAAGAAGGAGATCCAGAACACGGCCTTAGCCAGTACATCGAGGGATGAAAGGTATCTCCAGCTTATTGCATGTTGTCTTTAATATTTTAGTTTCCTGGCTGCACACTTCCGTGTCGTGGGTTACTGTGAACTTCAGCAGAGTCTTGTAGAGAGGGAGAATAATCTCTTTATTTCTGGAATGAATCCCCTTTTTTATACATGCTAGTATTCTGTTGGCTTTGCTTGCAGCGGCTTGGCATTGCATGCCACTGCCAAGCCTGTTGTCTACCAGTACCCCCAGGTCCTTTTCCATCCTAGACTCGCCCAGAGGTTTCCCCCCCAGTGAGTAGCTTGCTTTCGTGTTTCTGACGCCCAAGTGCGTTACTTTACATTTTTCAACATTAAACCTCATCTGCCATGTAGTTGCCCACCCCATTATTATGTTCAGATCTGCTTGTAATGTTTCCACATCCTGCATAGAAGCTATTGGCATGCTTAGTTTAGTATCATCCGCAAATACTGAGATTGTATTCGATATCCCCTCCTCTAGATCATTTATGAATAAATTAAATCGGATTGGCCCCAGGACAGAACCATGGGGGACCCCACTTTCCACACCCACCCACCCTCCCCATTAATCACCACCCTCTGTACTCTCCCCTGGAGCCAGTTCTCTATCCAGGTACTCACCTTATGGTCCATACCTACCTTCCTTAGTTTGTACAGTAAGCGTTTGTGGGAAACGGTGTCAAAGGCCTTTGCAAAGTCTAGATACACCACATCCACAGGCTTTCCTTTATCTAGGTGGCAGCTCACTTCATCGTAGAAGGTTAATAGATTGGTTTGGCAAGAACGATTTTTCATGAATCCATGCTGATTACTACTTATAATACCGTTTTCATTACTAAAGTCTTGTATGTTGTCCCTTAACATCCCCTCCAAAATCTTGCAGACTACTGATGTTAGGCTAACCGGCCTATAGTTACCCTGGATATATCTCGGCCCTTTTTTAAATATTGGTATCACATTGGCTTTTTTTCCAATCAGCTGGCACCATACCTGTCTGTAGACTATCCTTAAAGATCAAGAATAATGGTCTGGCAATCACCTGGCTGAGCTCTTTAAGAACCCTCGGGTGCAAGCCATCTGGTCCCGGCGATTTATTTATGTTAAGTTTCTCTAGTTTAGTTCTAAGTCTATCTTCTGTTAGCCATGGCGGTACTTCCTGAGGTGTATTATTTAGTTTAGCCTTACAAGCTGGGTTAGTGTAGCCCCCCGATTCTTTTGTGAAGACTGAAGAGAAGAAATTATTTAACACTTCCGCCTTTTCTCTGTCCTCTGGGGCCATATTTCCTTTGTCCCTTGTATGATCTCCGATGTCTAGGTATTACTACCCTTGTTGCGGCCAAGAAGTTCCGCAGGATGTCTTTTTTGATGGATCGAAATGCCCCCGGTATAATTGACAATAGGGCCATTTCCGGTGTGGGTTGGAGAGGTCAACATCAGCCTGCAGTACAGAGTAAAAATCGTCTCCCACAGTTTCCGAACTGGGTGGCAATCTCACCAAATATGGAGTAGTGTCCCTGTAGAAGATGAACACCTCCAACAAACGTCTAATAGGGAAGGGAATATGTATTTTACAGTGGAGGGACATCTGTACTATCTGGTCAATAATTTAAATCCCTTCTCCTTGGGTTTTGGTGGCTAGCGATAATTTGTGTTAATATGAAGCATTTCTGCTAGTCGATGGATGAGATAGTATGTTGAAGTTCCTTTTCCCATGCTCACGTGTAGGGCAGCAGATCAGGGGAAAAGGCGCGAAGCAACAGGGAGTACAGATTGGAGACGACCCGCTCGGGAGGACTGGCTTGCCAAAGTAGTCATATGGTCAGTGTGTCCCAAATCGCAAGAGTCTGACAAGTAAGAGTACAAGAGGGAGGTGTAACCTTGCGGTGAATAACAGGTGTCCATGATAGGGCACAGAGGTCTATCAAATTGAGGTGGTATTCCAGCTGGACCCACAATTTAGATTAGTGATGGTGGAACCAGTCTACAATGCGCAAAAGTACAGCTGCCTTGTGGTATAAAGAGGCATCAGGTACTCCAGCACCCCCTCTGGCTTTGGGAAGGGAGAGTGTTGCATATCTAATCCTAGGACGGGCCGCTTGCCAAAGAAATTTGCAGAACAACCGGCAGAGCTTCCTAAAGTAGGATCTAGGAATAAACACGGGTATCATTTGGAATAAATACAGAAAGCGGGGAAGTACATCCATTTTCAACGTATTAATCTTCCCAAACCATGAGAGTCTCTTGGTGGCATATTTTGTCAAATCTGAGTGGGTTCTGAGAAGTAGGGGCTCAAAATTCTCAGCAAAGAGTCAAGATGCTTCGACTCATATGTTAATCCCTAAGTAACAAATAGAGGAAGATCCGGTCTTAAAAGGAAATAAAGATGAAAGTTGGCGCAAAGTCATCTCTGGCAGCGATATATTGAGAATCTCTGACTTGTTATGATTAACTTTACAGTAAAGTTACTCACCTTCCCGAAGTCTTGGAATTCTCACACAATTGAGGGCAACGAGGAGAGTGGCTGGGTGACAAACAAGAGAATGCCGTACGCAAATAGAGCAAGTTTGGAGTGTATGGGGCCCACCTGAACTCCTTGGATAGATGGGTTGGTCTGTATGGCGATGGTTAAGTGTTCCATCGTAAGAGCGTAGAGAAGGGGAGAAAGGGGGCACCTTTGCCGCGTCCCGCTCCGAATGGAAAACGCTGGGGACAACGAGCCATTGATTCGAATTCTAGCTGATGGTTAGGAATATAGGGCCATGATCTTCAAAAGCATGTGTGGGCTGAGCCTGATCTGTTGTAAAGTTAAACAAAGTAATTGCCAATCCACTCGGTCAAATGCCTTTTCAGCATCGACCGTTAAGCAAAGAGGAAGATCTTGAGCATGTGCGTAATCCATAAGAAGGAAAGCTTTGATAGTGTTGTCTCTTGCTTCACGTCCACTTACAAAGCCAGCCTGATCCATGTGTATCAGGTGAGGTAACAAGGGTTGCAGCCTATTCGCCATCACTTGGGCATATATTTTCAGATTCACCCCAATTAACGAGATGGGTCTGTAATTCGCACAGAGGGATGGGTCTTTATCTGGTTTTGGGATAAGGGAGATATGAACTTCAAGCGTCTGTGGGGGGGGGAAGATCGAGCCTGCTGATAAGGAGTTAAATACATTGGTCAAGAAAGGGACAAGGAGGGAAGCAAACACTTTATAGAATTTGGGGGTGAAGCCGTCGAGGCCCGAGCTCTTGCTAGTAGGAGTACCAGCGATAGCCTTCGCCACTTGGCCTTCTGAGAAAGGCTACTCAAGTTCATCTATAGTATCTACTTCTAATCTTGGCAGAGCGGTCCTAGCAATACAGCATGCCTTAGTCGTCTCCGGGGAAGGCAAGGAATCTAGATTAGGTTCTGGAGATTGTACAAAGATTGTTAAAAATCCTTAAAGGTCTGAGCAATTTGGGAGGGAGTGGTAACTGATTCACCAGATTAGCCCCGAATGTGGGTAATAAAGGTAGAAGGCGGCTTAGGATGGAGGGAGCAGGCCAGAGGCTTACCACATTTATCCTTCGACTTATACTGATGGAGTGCTTACTTGTCAGTGTAGGTGCGCGCTGATGCTTCATATTACTCCCTGAGTTGTGACCGGGCCAATGATAGAGCAGTTAATGTGTCCACAATGGGAGCCAGTTTGTTATCTGTTTCTAAGGATTCAAGTTTGTGCATTGCGGACACTATGGCAGCCGAACCTTCTTTCTCTAGCGCTCATTGACAGACGTAGTCCTCGGTGATACACCACCTTCGGGTTATGTTGCCTCCACAGGAGCAGGACTAGACAGGAAATTAAAAAGCTCTGGCCACACCCCAGGGGCAGTCCCAGAGGGTATATCCTCTCTCTCTCTGCCTCAGCAAATCAGTTATTTTCTGTCTAGTTAGGAGTAAGGACCTAGATACCTTGCTGGGATCTTAGGTCCTGGCAAGAATTTTTTCTTAAAGGATTTTTTTAGACAGCTTTTTTCTCCAGTGTTCCTGTGAGATCTTCAAGCAAGAAAGCTGAACTGGGCGACGGGCTGGATGTTGAGATCCGGTGGTCACCCCAGTTCAGCCTACGAGCGCGTGCAGGCCATAGCTCCGCGCTGGGTCGGCCGCGACAAAGTCCCATTAAAGGACTGTCCACGCGAGTTAAACGTCTCGCTGAAACGCCAAAGACCATGAGTCACGGCGTCCGTATCGGTCGACAGCCCTCCCGCCCCGGTGGAGAGGGGTACTGTCAGGAGTTGGTGCCCGCCTGGTTCCGGTATGGTGAGTAGTATGTTCCCCCTTTCCCCCTGACGGGTTTTGTGGTGAACGCGGGCCCCTCTCTGTATGGTAAGATAGAGTCCCTTTCTATCCTACAACATGACACAGATCCCCCTACTTTGAGTGTGATTTTATGTGTGCAAAAAGCCAGGAGGCTTGGTTTGGGAGCTAACAATCTAATTGTATACATGTTTTAAAGATGTAATCTGTGGCATTCTGGGAATCTTATGGGTTAAGAATAAGCTACCTACCAGTCAGAAGCCACGGACATGTAGACTGCCTTCCTAATCAGATCTCCAGCTATCAGCAGGCCTCCCGAACGGCCATACGGTCCGCCAGGGCCGGTACCGCCAACCACGCCATATCCCCATGCAGTGAGAGTGTTGTGTGCCCTGCAGCACACCGCTATTCAGTACGGGCCGCCGCCATTTTTTTTTTTTTTTTGCTGGATCGCACGAGCCGCCATTTTGGCGTAGCCTCGTGTCTCCAGCATGGGGGCGGCCATGTTTGAGGTGATCCAAACACCTCGTGGAGCTTGGGGGAGGCGCCGGAAGGCGTACAGAGGGGCGGAGCCGCCTCCTTTCTTCCTGGGCAGCCAGCCAAAAGACTTCCTGTTTGTTAAGACAGCGCTGTAACCTGTTGCAGTTAAACTCTGAGCATCAAGTGGTGAGCCTGGGGGTTTATCTCTCTCTCTCTCGATCGATAGGGATCCCTAGCAGGTAACACTAAGGGGCTTTTGTGGCGCTGGGGGTCGAAAAAAAAAAAAAAAAAAAAAAAGAAAAGTTTTATTTTTGAATTATATTATCCAGGAAGTAACTGGAGTTATCATGGACCCTGCCACACATATTCCCCCACCTGTTTCCCTCGAGGGGGCCACGGGACCCGCCGGTGCACAGAGTGTAGAGTCATTTACAGCAATTTTGGAGTCTATGGTGGCTCGGGTGGAGGCGGCCTGTCAGGGACGGGGGTCAAGGAAGCGACCCCCGCCTACCCCTATACCATCTGACACCTCTGACTCAGATTCAGAGGTGGTCACGGCAGTTGCAGGTTCCTCTGCAAGGGCTGTTATCCCAGGTAAAGCCCCCTCAGACAGTGAGGAGGACGCTTCTTCTCCTGCTATTATTCAGGAAGAAGCATTGGTGGACGCACTAGTTGTGGCAGTGCAGGAAACCTTAAAACTTGAGGCTTTACCGGCAGAGGCAACTGAAACAGAGATTCCTCTTGGTACTAATAAGCCCATCAAGACGATGAAGGCTTTTCCTGTACCTAAATGTTTCGGTAATCAGATTAAAGGAGAATGGGAGCATTCTAAACGTACCTTTACTATTTCCAAGCGTATTGCTAGACGCTATCCGTTTGAGGAATCCATCATTAAGAAATGGACGGTACCACCAGTCGTGGATCCGCCTATTTCCAGGCTGAATAAAGCCACGGTTATTCCAGTGGAGGACACTTCGTCCTTTAAGGATCCGGTGGATCGAAAGATGGAAGCAGAGTCCCGCACCATCTTCTCTCTGATAGGGTCAGCTTTTAGACCAGTAATTGTTATTGGTCTAGTTTCCCAGACACTTACGGAATGGGCAAAAATGGTACGCCAAGATCTTAGGGGAAAAGATATTCCCCAGGAGACATCTGATTTGATGGAACAGATTATACAAGGGCTACAGTTTATCTGTGACGCAGCCTTGGACACTACTCCCTTATTAGGGCATGCATCTAAGACAGCGGTGATCCTCAGACGTGTGCTGTGGTTAAAATGCTGGTCAGCTGACCTAGGTTCCAAGAAGACCTTGACAAATCTCCCCTTTCAGGGGAATCGTCTATTTGGGGCCAACCTAGATGAAATCATTAAGGATGCCACTGGGGGCAAGAGCACTTTTTTGCCACAGGCTGCTAAAGCTAAGGGACCTCGCAACAAGCGAGGACCTTTCTTTACCGCCCATAAAGGGCGCCCGGCTGGTACTAGCGGGAAAGGCAAGACTCCTCCAGGAGGGTTCAAGAGGGGCTGGTCGGACAAGCAAAGGACCAACCCAGCCAAACCCGAAGCTAAGGAGTACACAGCCTGAAGGTGCGCCCCCACCCGGTTTCAGGGTGGGGGGACGTTGTCACCGGTATTCAGGACATTAGATCGAGCATCAACCACTACTACCGGTGCGATTCTTCCCTTCCAACATTTAAGTACTACAGGAAGCGGTAATTACCGTTCCCTGAATAGATCTTTTCCTTTACCTTTTCCTAAGATTAGTCCCGATACCTCACAGGAATCGGATCTGGTTGACCAGGTAGGCCAAGTAGCCTCTAGTCGGGTGACTTCGGTCCCTGAGGTACAACCAGAAAAGATCACCTTTCCTGATAACTATCAGGTATCTGATAAATGTGTGGGAACAGAAAACGACCAGACTTTCTCGGATGGTCGGGGCCAGATACCTCTAGGGACGCCTGGTTCAGATCCAATCAGCGCCAGTGGTCCTAGAAATTCTAGGCTGGCCTCCTCAAGCCGGCCTGGCCGACTTGGACATGTTAGTCGTAGACGTTCCGTGGGAACTTCGTCTCAGGGAGTGTCTATGGTCTCAAGGACCAATTTACCTTCATGCTTTACAGTCGCTGGGTTTAATGGCCTGGCCATTGAGACCCAAGTACTGAAGGACAGAGGTTTGTCAGCTTCAGTCATTCCTACCCTTATTAAAGCAAGGAAAGCGACTTCCAGCAAAGTCTATTATCACACATGGAAAACTTATATTGCGTGGTGCGAATCTTTAGGATTTCCTCCACGTACCTATTCGGTGACTCGAATATTGGCCTTTTTGCAACAAGGGGTTGAGCAGAAGCTAGCCTTGAGCACCATCAAGGGTCAAGTTTCAGCATTAGCAATCTTCTTTCAGAAGCCTTTAGCTACCAAATCCTTGGTGCGGAATTTCATCCAGGGGGTGCGGCACCTGGCTCCTCCAGTCCGCGCGCCCTTACAGCCGTGGGATCTTAATTTGGTTTTGTTGGTTCTACAGAAACCTCCTTTTGAAAACATCAGGGAGATTCCCTTGCTTACTTTATCCCAGAAAGTGGCCTTCTTGGTGGCTATTACTTCTGCTCGCAGGGTGTCAGAACTGGCTGCATTATCATGCCAGTCCCCATACCTAGTGATTCATAGGGATAAGGTAGTACTTCATCCTAAGCCATCTTTTCTTCCTAAGGTGGTTTCAGATTTCATCTGAATGAGGATATTGTACTACCTTCCTTGTGTCCTCAGCCCAAGCATCATCGGGAACATGCGTTGCATTCCTTAGATGTGGTTCGGGCAATCAGGGTATACCTGAAAGCTACGGAATCTTTCCGTAAGACGGATTCACTTTTTGTGATCACGGATGGCCCCAGAAAGGGTTTGCCTGCATCTGCCGCGACCATTGCCAAATGGATTAGACAAACGGTGGTACAGGCTTATTCTATTAAGGGTCAGAGTCCTCCGTTCCCTGTTAGGGCGCACTCCACTCGAGCGCTCAGTACTTCCTGGGCCTTTCGCCATCAGGCGTCAGTGGTCCAGGTATGTAAGGCGGCCACCTGGTCGTCAGTACATACCTTTACAAAATTCTATAAAATTGATGTGACGGCATCGGCGGATGCCTCATTTGGCCGCAAGGTTTTGCAGGCCGCAATTTGAGGAGACCGGTGGTCTACCTCGAGGGTTTTTTTCTGTTTGAAAAAAAAAAAAAAAAAAAATTGTTTTCTTTTTTTGTTGAGTCTCATCATTAAGGATGAGCATTGTAAACTTCTAGTTGGCACCGGTTGGGCCTTCTAGATTGGGATTTGATTTCCATTTTCCCACCCCTCAGTTGTGATACTGCTCTGGGACGTCCCGAAGGTGGTGTATCACCGAGGACTACGTCTGTCAATGAGCGCTAGAGAAAAATGGATTTTTGTAAAATCTTACCGTAAAATCCTTTTCTCTTAGCTCATTGACAGACGTAGTCCCCGCCCCTCTGTTTTTTGAGTTGGGTTAAAATCTCTAAAGACTGCTTTTTCACATAACTGATTTGCTGAGGCAGAGAGAGAGAGGATATACCCTCTGGGACTGCCCCTGGGGTGTGGCCAGAGCTTTTTAATTTCCTGTCTAGTCCTGCTCCTGTGGAGGCAACATAACCCGAAGGTGGTGTATCACCGAGGACTACGTCTGTCAATGAGCTAAGAGAAAAGGATTTTACGGTAAGATTTTACAAAAATCCATTTTTCTTCAAATGGGCCCCTTTTTGAATAAAGGTGCCTCGCAAGACAGCTTTAAGTGCCTCCCATTGAATGGGGAGCGAGGTTGTGTCTGTTGCATGATCCGCAAAAAAGTTAGAAATGGTTTTTGTTTTCCAGGAGATAAACTCCTTATTCGAGAGCAGGGAGTCATTCAGGCACCAAGTCCACTCCTTGACCTGGCTGGAGGGAAGCGAGAAAGTGAGGAATACAGGAGAGTGGTCTGACCAGACCATAGTCTGTCGCAAGCGGGAGACCAATCTAGACAGCTATGATCTTCCAAAACGTAATCAATGCGGCAATAGGACTGACGCACATGAGAAAAATTAATATAGTTCCGGGACTTGGGGAGGAGTATCCTCCACACATCAATAAGGTGTAAATTGAATAGGGCACGCTTCATGGCCCTCAGCTTAATGAAAGGTATTGAGGAACGGGAGCACGGGGAATCCAACAGAGGATCTAAGTGGATATTAAAATCTCCTCCCAGGGGCTTCGTGCCCCAGAGAGAGAACTTCACAAACACACACCTTCCCTGTTGGTCTGAGACGTGGTCTATCATTTCGATAGGAAGTGTTTTGTGGAAAGCAATGGAGACTCCCTTGGATTTCTGCAGCGGATTGGTGCTGTGGATCCACCTGTTGAAATATCTGTTGGAGCAGGAAGGAGCAGAGTTAGAACAAAAGTGTGTTTCTTGGAATAGGAGCACATTCACTTGGCTCTTGTGCATCTGGTAGAGGATTTGTCCCCTTTTTAGAGGCTACATTAAGACCATTGGCATTATAACACCCCATTTTAGCTTGGTGCGAGAACTGACCGTATAGGCCATAATGGAGTGCACAGAGGAGGGAAGGGGAAGAGAAGAAGGGTCAAGGAAAAGAAAAGGGAGCAGGGAGGGAAAATAAGCAAGAGTGGAAGGAAGGATGAAATAGAAAGAAAGGACACAGAGGGGAGTGTCCAACAAAACTATTGTTTGTGGAGCAAAACACTATGTGCTTATCACGTTCAGGCACAAACTGTGCCAAACCTAATGTGGGAGAAAGATCGAAGAGGAGAAATCTGAGATGTGATCCCGGCAGTATGGCAGGCATATAAGAAAAGTAATACACACCCTCTAGAAAATAAAATAAGTGGGACTAAAGTAACACGTGTGCATTGATAATTAACGGAAAAACAGCACTCTAAATGGTCCAATGATGCATCTTAAGCAGAATGCAGTCCCCAACTCTCCATCGGACTTCCACACAAATCATTGGCATAGCCAGTGCCCACAAGGTCGGCAAAAGCATACCTAGGACTGTGGGAGGGGGGGGGAGCGCATGTAAACAATAAAATAAACCATAGATAACCACTCCTGAGAGTATAGAACCTAGTATACAGCTACATTTTGTAATAACGAAGGTAGGGTTTTTTTTATCCTCTTATATTATTTTCTGTTCCTGTGAGAACTACAATCAACTGCTGGACTGGGTGGCAGACTGGATATTCTAGATCCTTATGGTCTCCACCAGATCTGAGTGTGAGCGTGATACTGTGCTACTGACTTTTAATATAAGGGCACTTGTCCAGGAATTCCACAATGTCCTCACCCCAAAACAGATACGTCCATCAGCTCTGAGTGTAGGCACCAGCATCTTCACTAAGGGAATCAGGAAGTGAAGCCTTGCAGGTTCACAGCCTATTTCCTACTGCACATGCGTGAGCCATGCTGCACTTTTTGAATGGTTCTGATGTCCTCTGCCACCTGTGTGTCTCACAGAAGGCAATGGGGGAAGGAGGAGGGGCTTTAAATTTTGTAGATCTCACCCGGCAGTGCAGGCAGGTACCTGGTTTTGACAGATATCCGCTCCCCCCCCCCCCCAAAAAAAAAAAAAGTGGCAAGTGTGGTAGTGGAGGGTGCAAACAAGCGGAGCTTGCCCTTTTGGGTGGAGCTCTACTTCAAGACTCAGTGGCTAAGATTATACACAGAAAAAGCAAAAAAATCTGATCAAATCTTCTCCACTCAAAAGAGACTGTTAAGATAACTACAAATCACCAGAATTGTAATGGCTAAAGGATACATTCACCCATATTTAGGGTGTAACATATTCAGCAACCTCCCCCTGTGCCCCCAGTCCCCGCTTTCCCATGACAGTGGGCACGGGGATCCTCTCTCCACACCCGCTGTGACCATTCTAAAATAGCGAAGCTCCACCCACACAGCAGCATTATTGAGTCAGAGTTCTGTGTGAATGAACTTGCAAGTACTGTCTTCCACCACGGCAGATGGCTTGTGGTTCTCATAGAACTGTGAGGGTGCTGGTGAGCGCTCTTGTAGTTCATCGATTCTTCCTGGACTTCAGGAACTGTCTGCCCATATAAAGGTTTTTTTTTTTTCTGTGGATTGAACTGGATGGACTTGTATATTTCTTCAAACAGACTAACTATGTAACAGGCAGACAGCTGTACAGAGTCTGCAGGAGCCTGACATTGCACTTGCAATGTGCTGATTGCAGGTGCAATACTCTGCAGGCTCCTTAGAAAAAAAATAAACACAAATTTGTTTACCTGCAAAAAATGTGAATTTATTCCTTTTTTTTTTTATTATTCAAGCAAAGGTATCCTTTTAAAGCAGAACTAAATACTTTTTATCATTTTGATAGAGGAATGCTCATAATCCCTGTTTCCCTTTCATTCATCGACGGACACAGCGATCCATTAATCATAACTACAGCGTTATATCACCACCTGCAGGAGTATGACTAGGCAGAACAAAAAACACTTGGCTACACCCATGGGCTAGTATATAACCCCCTCTCTGCTATAGGTATTCAGTTTTTTATCTGTCTAGTTTGGAGTAAAGACCTAGGCTCCCTGTTGGGGTCTCTTGGTCCTAGCAATTTTTTTGTCCATCCATGCATCCTTTTGCCGGGCTGTGCGACGGGCTGGATAATCTAGATCCAGTGGTCTCCCCCAGTCCAGAGAGCGCGTGCAGACCCCATCTACACGATAGGTCGGCCACGACATAGCCTCACGGACAGAGGCTGGCACACGAGTTCTCGTAGGGTCGCATACGACCGGGCGCTGGTCCGACTCGCAGCGTCCCCTTGGCCGACAGTTTCCCCACTTCAGTGACTAGGAGTTCTGTCTAGAGTGTCACTCACATGCTGGAGATGGCCCGAGTTGTGTGGGGATGCTAGGGCTCCTCCTCTTCCTCTCTCCCAGGATTATGAAATGGATGTCACTTATGGTGGTTGCTGAGTTTGAATTGCAGCGCTTCCCTTGGCTGGTAGAGTCCTTGAGGGTCACTATATCTCTCTCTCTCTGCTAATAGGTGCCTTGAGCATAGGGGGATCCTTAGTGGTGCCAAAAAACTTTTTTGTGCCGCGGGGTTTCCCTTATCCTGATGGAGCCTCAGGGTCACATCTCCCCTACTGACCCCCCGCATGGAGGTGGCAGGTCCCTCGGAACCCCAGCTCCCCATTGTTGCGCTGACGGTGGTCCAACAGTCCTTGGTATCCCGGGTGGAAGTGGCGTGTGGGCAAAGGCCCAAGAGGAAGCATCCCCCGCCTTCTCCTGCTCAGTCTGTCTCATCTGATTCTGAGCCTGGTGCCGCCATGGATGTGGCCCGTTCAGGAGGACTTGATATCGCGCCCCCCGATCCGTCCGATTTTGTGGATGATTCCTGTACGGTCGCAGCAGCAAATGAGAAAGCGTTGGTAGATGGACTTATTATTGCTGTGTGTGAAACTTTAAAAATTGAGGATGTGGCTGTCTTTTTTGGTACACATAAGTCACCTCGCACAGCTAGGGTGTTTCCTTATCTTCCTCATATTGACAGGTTTATCTATAAGGAGTGGGAGCAACCCTTTGTCGTCCCCAAACGTTTTTCAGTACGTTGCCTCTTTGAGGAATCACTTTTTAAAAATTGGACCAGTCCACCGGTGGTGGACCCTCCTGTTTCTAGGTTGAAAAAAGCAACCATTATCCCAGAAGAGGAATCCCCGTCCTTTAAAGACCCGGCTGACAGGAAAGCGGAGGCTGTGGCGCGTAGCATGTTTACTATGGCTGGTTCGGCATTGTGACCAGTCTTGGCCTCAGCCCTGGTGTCTCAGACTCTAACTGAATGGGCCAAGCTTTTGGGCCAGGGCCTGGGGAGTGAGCAGGTTGCTGCTGCTTTTGTTGATTTAGCAGACCAGTTGGTCCACGGGCTGCAGTTTTTGTTATGCAGCTCCTGTGCTATCCAAGCTTTCTGTTTCAGGGGTGGTGGTTAGGCGCATGCTGTGGCTTAAGAATTGGTCTGCAGACCAAGCCTCCAAGAAATCTTATTGATCTGCCCTTTCAAGGTGATTGCCTGGTTGGGGCTACTCTAGATGACATTAAGGGGCTCACCACACTCAGTTAGGAAAGAGAAGGAGCCTCGTCGCAAACGTGAGCCGCCCTCCTCAGCCCATAAAAAATGTTGTGCTTCCGGGGCTGCAGATAAGGGAAATGGGTCTTTCAAGTCTTTCCCAGGAAGTTCCAAGCAACCTCGGTCTGGTAAGCCTAGAGCTGGCTTCTCTGGACCTGCAGACAAGACCCCTTCAGCATGAATGTCTGCCCTCACCAATAACTGGGGTGGGGGGACATCTTTGCGGATTTCCGGCCCTTCGGGAGTGTCAAGGGAATCCACAAAATTATCCTTTTGGGGGTTCCAAAAAAGGGGGGCAAAGTTTTTCCATTTCAAGTTGTTTAAGCCCTGAGTTTTGTGCAGGTATAATTACTGCAAAGGTTCGGTTGACGTCTGAACTACCTAAAGTCCCCTCCTATCTCTGTCAAGGAAATTTAATTACCTAGGTCTGGTTTTAATTCTGACCAGGGTGTTGCTCTGGACAAACTTCGGATCCACAGGCCGTGATTCACCTGCTGCTGTTACACAGACATCGCTTTCTCCCGACTTGTGTACAGGTTCTGGGTCTGGTGGTATCCACCTTCAAGACAGTTCTTTTAGCACAGTCCTGCATGCAGCTACTTCAGCAGGTTCGGCTCCACAGGAGATTTGTGGCAAGGTCGCGGGTTCCTCTAGCAGACGCCGCAGACATCCTAGGGGCACGGTAAGGCCATTATCGTCTACTGCTCAAGCTTATTCCGCGGTACCTGCGAGGAATCGAGGGCGAGGGTCTTCCAATTGAGAATATTTGGAGATTGCCTTGCCTACGTTGTCCCAGAAAGTGGCATTCTTGGTGGCTATTACCTCGTCCTACAGGATATCGGAGTTGGCGGCACTATCCTGTCGTACTCCCTATTTAGTGGTCCATAGAGATAGTGATTCTTCGTCCCTATCCGTCATTCCTGCCCAAAGTTATCTCTGACTTCCATTTGAATGAGGACTTTGTGTTGCCTTCCTTGTGTCCCTAGCTGGCTCATCCCAAGGAATTTGCTTTGCATACCTTGAATGTGGTTCGGGTGATTCCAGTGTATCTGGCAGCTAGTCCTTTCGGAGATCAGACTCGCTCTTTGTGGTTACACAAGGACCAAGAACAGGGCTGGCTGCTTCTTCGGCTACCATCTCAGACAGACAGTAACTTAGGCCTATTCTATTAAAGGTCAGGTTCCTCCTTTCCCTGTCACGGCGCATTCTACTCAATCGCTTGGTACGTCTTGGGCCTTCTGTCATCAAGCGTCAATATCTCAGGTTTGCAAGGCGACCACTTGGTCGTCGGTGCATATTTTCACTAAATTCTACAAAGTTGATATTTTGGCATCTGCGGATGCTTCTTTTGGCCGCAAGGTTTTGCAGGCTGCTGTTTGAGGGGCTGTTCCCTCTTGAGAGGTGTTTTTCTATAAATGTTTTATTTCAGATGGGGCTCCTGTGACCCGGTTAGGGCTCTCGTGTTTAGCCTTGAGTTATTTTCCCCACCCCTCATTTTCCTTTTGGCAGTGATTTTGGACGTCCCACTAGTTATGATTTTTGGAGCACTGTCTGTCGATGAACAAAAGAGAAAATGGGATTTCTACTCACCGTAAAATCAAGAGTAAAAATAAGAGTTAATAGACACAGCACCCACCCCTCTAAGGAGTTTTGATACTTGCGCTGATGTAAACCGGGGCTGAATGGAAAAAAGAGAATCTGTGGACAGGTGTCTTTTATACACCTAACGAGTTGTCGTTAGGAGCACCTTCTTAAATTGAAAGGACTCATCTGTGTACCACAGCACATACTGTAGCCATTCTGTGGGAGCCAGAATTATTGTTGCTTGGTGGGGGATCAAATACTTTTACTCACTGAACTGCAACTCCATTAACATTTGTATTGTGTTTTTTCTGGATTTTTGGTTGATATTCTGTCTCTATCATTTAAAATACACCTATAATACCAATTTCAGCCCCTTCATTTCTTTGTAAGTGGGTAAGTGGGCAAATTTACAAAATCTGCAGAGAATCCAAATAATTTTCCCCACTGTATATTATATACTGGAATTTTTATTTTTTATACTAGTAATGGCAGTGATCAGCGACTTATAGCGGGACTGTAATAATAGTATGGTGGGAAATCTAAAACTAACTGAACTTTTGACACTCTTTGGGAACCAATGACACGAATACAGTGATCAGCGCTAAAAATATACACTGTCCCTAAACTTATCACTGGCTTAAACATCTATGGCGATAAAAGGGTTAAATGTGTGCCTAACCATGCTTGGTGCATTCACTGTGTGCGGTTTTTACTAAGGGATGTAATGGTTTATTCCCTACTTTGCAGGTAATCAAAAACCGGCACCTGCTGACAGGGCAGAGCTCTGTATTTACGTTCATAGAGCTCTGTTCTGTCATCCTCTTTGCCGATCAGCGGGTGTTGGCGGTCAGTCATTGGCTGGGACCCGCTGATCGGCTTGTGCTGTGACTAATCACAGCACAGCTGGTGCAGCTACCCAGAAGTGCTGGATCAAATATTATGGCGCTTTTCCACTGCATGGAACCGAACGGTTCGGCTCGCTTTTGTGCTTTTCCACTGCTGGTACCGCATGGTACGGTGTAGGAACGGTTCGGTACGGTACGGCGGCGCTTTTCCACTGCATGGAGCCAAACGGTACGGCTCTCAAAAACCATACCACCTCGATTGTGGATCCAAGAGGTACCATACCCGGTACCATTTCCCACAATCCTTTGCATGCAGTCACTACTAGCCACTGATTGGTCAGAGAATTGTTATCCCACCCACTTAACTTTAGTACTACTTTAGTGGAAAAGCAAACCATACCGTACCGTACCGAACCGTTCCAACACCGTACCATGCGGTACCAGCAGTGGAAAAGCAAACCGGGCCGAGTAGAGCCGACCCGGTAGGCCGAGTAGAGCCGACCCGGTACTTGCAGTGGAAAAGTGCCATTAAATACGCAATTCAGCGCAGGAGAGCCGCTCTGCCACCGTACTTCTGCGTGAGGCGATCAGCAAGTGGTTAATACAAAACTTTACAGCAAGCCAAAAGTATTTACATTGAAATACCCTACAGTTTAAAGTGGAAATGGAAATAAAAAACGGATGTTTTTTGTGTATTTCTGGTGCTTTCTTGTCAAGAGGTCACACCCTACTTAGCTGGCATGAAGTTATTCAACAATATATTGGAGGATTGTAACTGTTTTAGTTTGTGTGAATAAGTTTCATACAAGATGTTTTTTGTTTCATATATAATCTTTGTCTTTCTAGCACAAAGCTCCGGACACTCAGAGTTAATGTTGCCCAGTTACTCACCATGCTGATGCCGGAACTGAATTTAGGACAGATGGACTATGATGTTGACGTGATTGATGACGTTCTACAGCAAGTCCTGGAACAGGCAGAGAAACAAGTCAATGGGCACGAGTAACTTTGACTGCACAATTCAGCATTACTGATTGTCTGAACTGAACTAAATGCTGCCCTCTTGCTGCTGGGAAGACTGCAAGCTTTTGGATTTCCCAGCTTCCACAGGATCAGCACGTTATACCTTTTACAAGCAGACTAATGGGTAGATTTTTATACGAGAAGATTTTTTTTTTTTCTTTTCCTTTTTAAGGTATACAAGAGAAGTTTTATGCACTCTGCTGTTACCTCAGTTTTTATACAGATTTCAGATGTTTTGCTGTATTTTTTTTAAAAGCTTAAATTGCCAAATAAAAAAAAGAGAGTGGTAAAATAACATTTTACAAATATTCAAGGATTTTGAACAAGCTAGAAATTTTATTAACTCTCAAACATTCGATAAAACTGCCATGATTATAACCAGTTGCTGGTGGGCTGTCATTTAAAACAGTGTTGTCATTCAAAATCTGAACTCTGCCAGCACTACGGGCAAAGTGAAAGATGGATTCCAGTGTATAGAAATGCCATCACAAGAGTAACTACACTGAGCAAAACCTTTCACAGCTCTTAGGCTATACATGCTGAGATATAAATATTTTTTTTTTTCCTTTATAGGTTTCTTGAAAGCACAGTGCGCATGCCCTAAGCCAAGAGCATGGCTGGTCATGCTAAATTATAAATTTCTGGAAAAACTGTTATTTGCCTAGAAGACAAAAGTGTTTTCTGTTCGTGCTGCAGATGCCCGGTTTGTAGGGCGCTAAGAGTCAGTGCCAGAAGTCTCCTGTAGCCTTGATTAGCTTACACACAAGTAAAAGCTGTTTTCAAGAATTCAGCCACTTTGTAATATGTGTAGGCACACTATGAGTTAAGGCCAATGAGGTGTATCCTGGAGTTATGTCTATTATTTACATCTGACAGGTTTATAGCTCTGCTGGAGGATACACTTGCGACTCTGAAATGAGAGAAGCACACGCAGCAGCTATGCCTGACCCTCCCCTCTGTTGCCCATTCACAGAAGCCTTTGTATTTTGTGAATGCTTTCACATAATGCAAAGGCTTCTGTGACTGGCCAGGATGAGTGGAGGGGGCAGACATAGCTGCATCAGCACTACTGTTGAAGATGATCAGAAGGTCCAGGATCAGGCTCCCGGAGCTACAGCGATAGTTGTTTTCCAGGTGTTCTAAAAGCCGATCAGATCTAAATAGAGCTACATCCAGGAGGTGTCATGCACTTTGTTGGACTTGACTCATAGTATGCCTTCACTTTTTACAAAGGAGCTGAATTTCTGGAGTTCAGCTTTAAATGGGCTCCAACAACCAAATGTTGTGGGTATAGATTGCAGGTGCCTGGAGGTGCACATCACTGCAGCAGCTTCCAAATGCCTGCAGATATTGCTGAAAGGCAACGCTCCAAAGTGTCCAAAGTCTCCAAAGTGTCCAAAGTCTCCAAAGTGTTTTGGAGCTTCATGTCCCTTACAGGCTCATCACTATGATGTGCTGCTTTATCTGGCCAGTAAAAATGTGCAGGGAAGCTTCAGCACTATTGGGACTTGTTATGCAGGGGTAGGCAATATTGGCACTCCAGCTTTTCTGGAACTACAAGTCCCAGGAGGTGTTGCAATACTGACAGTCACATGTATGACTCCCGGAGGCTTAACGTTTGTTCAGAGGCTGTGCTTTAAAATATTGGAAGTAAAGACAGCCAGGCGATGGGCATTTTTTAAATTGAGATCTGTATTGGTGGCCTCTGTATTTCTCTGAATATTTCTTTATTAACTGGAGCAGTAGTGAAGGTGTGTGTTGCTCTGTGTAGCAATGACTGTATTTTTCGAATGAAGGAAAAATGTGTTTTCATTCACATGACTCCCTGCCTACAGATCCTATACATGCAAAGGGGGTCACTATGAATAAAGTTTTTTTTTTTTTTTTATTTAAATTTTGGAAGGAAATTTAGAGCATCCAGAGGAAACTCAAATGATTATAGGTCATGCGACCCTGGTCTAATTTGACCAAGGAATACTAATACTTAGCCCATTATACTGCCTGACAATGAGAAGCCTTTCTGACCAATCCATTTCTTCATTTCCCCTTTGCGTGTTTCATAATTATGCACCTTTTGTTTCCAGTAATTCAGTTCTGTCACTATTTCCTTTGGATCTGATAGGATAAATATTGGGCTGGTACACAAAATGAAAAATTTCCTCTGATACTCTTTAACTATACTGTGGCAACACTCATCTCATTATCTGTTAGAATAAGGGAACATAGAGTGATTGGTTATCAGTGAATAAATGTGGGGTATGTTTTATATAGTATAGTTTATTAATAATACTGGACTTCATTGATAAAAGTGTTTTGTATGGGTAAAATATTCAGTACATTTCTGCAGTGCATCCATGTTTCCCCATGTTTTGATTCTTTCAAAGCACTGCAAATACATAATAATACCTGTTTATCCTGGCAAGACAATAGTTCATTCCTGATTTTCTGTACTGCACTGAAAGGCAAAGCATTATTTTTAGCCAACGTCTGTGCGCTATAGGACACCTCCCACCCTATGTTACAGTGAGTGTACTTCAAACCAGGAGCAAGCATCCTAAAGTGACAACACTACTCCTGCAGAGTAAAGTTCAGTGAGTAAATGTTGTCACCCTAGGACAGGTTTTGTTTTACTGGCAGAAAAAAATAAATGGGAAACAAGTCTTAAAAAAAAAAAAAATAAAGCAGCCAGCACACCTAAGGACTGGTAAGCTGAAATATATTACATTTTCTTTGGGTTTAGAAACACTTTGGCAGGACCCATCGGATTCCATCAACAGGAATAATACTATTGTAAAATGCCTGAGAAATGACCCTAATGCAGGGGTGTCAAACTCCATTTCATTGTGGGCTGCATGAGCAGTATGGTTGACCTCAAAAGACCGGTTTTATCTCGCTACGCACAGAGTGCAGAGTTCAGGGTTACACTACATAGAGTTCAGGGATGTGTTATGTACAAACTGCAGGTATTTAGGGGTGCGCTATGCACAGAATTCAGGCTTTAGAGGTGTTCTATGCACATGAGTGCAGAGTTTAGGGGTGTGTCACCCCAAAGTTTCCTTGCATTGCATCTGTGTCTCTGCTACCCAGCCCATTTCTAGTACTTCCCTGTGTAGGTGGCAGGGAGATTATTCTCTCTGTGGAGATCTGTTCCCGCTGTAAGCAGAGCATTCCCTTGTAAAGGCTTCTGTGATTACAAGTATCCGTGGGGAGCCGGAGGTGGCACAATTCAGTTCCATTACATTCTGCCTGAAAAACGGTGCGAGGGCCGCCTGGCGGGCCGTATTCGGCCTGTGGGACTTGTGTTTGACACATGTGACCTAATGCATTTAACTTAAGTTGGCCAGTAAAGAGTATCACTTAAACACCAATCTTTCCAATTTTCCCTTTTTGCATTTAGACTTTAAGGCGGCGTATTATTTTATATTTTCTGTGCATATGTCTTGGCAGTCGCACAGCTATAAATCCTACCAAAATGTGATGCGCCAGAAATATAATAAAAAAGTGATGACTTTAAATACAATAAATCATATCCAGTTCATAAGGCACATAGCAATGTGTGTGCTTCCAATAAAGTGATATGAAGAGTGTCCCCGTATCCAATTGAAGAAAATCCAGTGATGAAAACAAGTTGTAAACACCAATTAGTGAATCCCTCCACCAGGTGAATTAGCCTCTCACCTTCCTAAAGGACCCAAACGGGCCAGCAATCACATGTATCATGGATCAGACTTCCAGGAAAGAGCCAAACTGTATTGCACCTCGAGGGATCCCGGGACATATAAAAAACAGATGAAGAAATCTAGTGCTCTCTGCTTACTAATAAGGGTGTGCTTTATTAGAGAAAGGCAGATCAACTCACATTTGTTGGGCACTCAGCCGTGCCTGCTGTATAAGCGATGTCAGCGATCTGTTACCAGAGAGAGACTCTGCGTCGGCCACGCACGCTCCGTCCCCCTATACGCGTTACGTCGAGCGTAATGCTCCTTTGACTTCCTCGGTAGGGGAACTAGCACTAGATTTCTTCATCTGTTTTTTATATGTCCCGGGATCCCTCGAGGTGCAATACAGTGTGGCTCTTTCCTGGAAGTCTGATCCATGATACATGTGATTGCTGGCCCGTCTGGGTCCTTTAGGAAGGTGAGAGGCTAATTCACCTGGTGGAGGGATTCACTAATTGGTGTTTACAACTTGTTTTCATCACTGGATTTTCTTCAATTGGATACGGGGACACTCTTCATATCACTTTATTGGAAGCACACACATTGCTATGTGCCTTATGAACTGGATATGATTTATTGTATTTAAAGTCATCACTTTTTTATTATATTTCTGGCGCATCACATTTTGGTAGGATTTATAGTTTATTGTGATTTGTGAAACACGATTGGTGTATGCTGCCGGATACCACTTATATACTTTCACACACCTGATTTATGCACAGTGAATTGAGGTTGAGTTATTTTATCACATATATTGGGTTTGCGCTGATAGTTTTTTTGTATTTCATTTGAGTCGCACAGCTATCAATAGAAATCCCTGTATTGTATCTAATCTGTGAAAGATCAATTTCTATTTACATTCTATGATCATGAGCTCCATCTAGTGGCCATAATGCAGTATTTTTCTGATTGCAATATTTCAGAAAAAATATAGCATTTTGGCCACTAGATGGAACCGAGGATTATTGGAAATAATAATAAGCACATTATGGGGATTATTCGAGATGTCTAGGAATTTTTTTTATAAATACACTTATAACTGTTTGTTGGACATTTCATATTCTCCCTTGCATGTTTGCTAGAGCAGCATAGGAGAATCTGCTAGGTGGTTGAGGTAAAATTCTTCCCTGGGCCGTGGTTCATTGAGAGCCTCCTGTATTAAAAGTGCAAAAGAAAAATTAATAAACATTTGATTTTGTTGTCAACAGCTAGTCAGATAATACTTTAATTTTTAAGCCCACCTAAAGACTGACGACGTTGCCTCCGGCTACTTTCATATTCATTCTTAAAATTAAATAAAAGTAAATTCAATTTTAAATATTTTTATTTGGTGGCTGAAGAGAATTGGGACAGCCCATCTCTAAAGACGTAGCTCTAAAAATAGTTAATCTGACTAGCATCCAGACTTTACCACCCGGATAAATTAAGTGCATCTAAACCCAAGAAAAAAAAAAACCTAAATATTTTACCTCTTACTAGTCCATATATGTGATTGTTACATTTGTTTTTCTTTTTCAACCTTTATTTTTACCTTTTGATCCCCGCCAGTGACACATTCCTGTCTTAGGATGACAATGATTGCTCAGTTTACTGTATCTATGGAGGAGCAGGGTCGGCACCCTAGGGGGAAAGTGTGTTGGAATTACAGAACAGTAGCTCGTATACGCTGCTGGGAATATTACTGCAAAACAGCACAGGACTTGGAAGCTCACTGAATTTCCGGCAAGGTTAATGATGGAAAAAAAACGCTTTCAATTAAATATTTAATGCACCAAAAATTATTAGGTTTACATATCTTAATAATGAGAGAGGGGGGCCTTATTAAAGTGATACTAAAGTCTCTGATTATTTTTTTTGTTAAAAATAATAAACATGTTATACTTGCCTGCTCTGTGAAGTGGTTTTGCACAGAGCAGCCCAGATCCTCCTTCTTGGGTCACTCGTTGCTGCTTCTGGCCCCTCCCTCCTGTCGAGTGCCCCCACAGCAAGCAGCTTGCTATGGGGGCACCCCAGCCGTTGCTGCAGCTCCGTGTGTCCATTCAGACACAGCTGCCATTCAGCCCTGTACCCTCTCTGCCCTTAATTGGCTAACTGACTTTGACAGCCACGGGAGCCAATGGCGCCGCAGCTGTGTCCCAGCCAATCCGGAGGGAGAGTACCCGACGGCCGAGGGACTCGCAGACATCGCTGGAAAGAGAAGGACCTCAGGTAAGTATTAGGGGGTGCTGAGGGGGGCTGCTACACCCAAAAGGTAATGCAAAGAATGCATTACGATAAAAGACCTTCTGACTTTACAACTCCTTTATGGTGTGACCAGCACTGGTGTCCTCTAGTAAGTTGCACCTAATTTCATATGTGCGTTTAACAGTATGGCAATGTGAGACTGTGATTGGTTGATATACCGCAATCCCTTGTTCTTTAATGTCTTGGCATACTGTTGAAAACTAACTATATTCTACATCTTTAAGACAATATCTGGCCTTTCAGTGTTGAATTAATGAGGGATTGTTTATTACTCTATTTATAAATGATATAAATTTTGTTCTATTTTATAATTAATTAGCCAGGTATTAATGTATGACTATGATGCAAGGCTCCATAACGTGTTGCCAGCAAGAGTGTCTGTCTTTTTTTTTTTTTTTTCTTTGGGGCATATCTCCCCCTACTAAAATAAAGGTACATACATAAGTGTTAGTTATCTCAGAGGTGACTATGCAAAATTCACTGGTATTAAGAGCATTTTATTTATTTAATGCTGTGAAGGCACTGACCAGGAGATTTTACAGCAAAAGTAATTTTATCCTTTGATTTTTTTGGTCAAAAATTATAAAAGTAAAAAACAAAAAAAAAAAAACAGCTGTGTTGCATCATTCTGAAGAACCTTGTACATAGATGTAAGATTTTATCTGTATACTTATAATATGACTTTGTAATGTTTTCATATCTAGTGTTATCGGTCAGCAAAAGAGGATTGAATCAGAGTGCTAATGTCTTCATACCTGTATTTATATTTCTGAGATTTTTTTTTCCATTTACCATTTCAATAAATACAATTTGTTTGATTTTTCGTGTTTGTGTGTGTGTGCGTTTTTTTCTTTTTCACATGTAGCCATGCAAAAATTGTCCGTACTTTGTGGGCTTTGCATGCAGGTGTGTTTATCACTGTAAAGACTTATTAAAACAGAAGAAAATTCTCATGCCTCATTCCATCACATAACCTAAAAATGAGGATTATTCCTCATTTCAGGATGGTAGGCAGAGCCATTCAAATCATTGATTTTTACCCCTCTGGCCAGATGCTTATTTCAAAGTGCAAGCAGCTGTGTCAGGCTATTTGGCCATCATCGAAGCAGTGTATGGAGTAGGGCTTGGGGCCCAATGAAACCGTATCGTCAATAGAGGCTATGAAAAGAGACCTAAAAGAATGAAAAATCCCTCTCTATGCATTTCTCCTACACATTACGTTGTACTAACTAGGCATGTTTGGACTTGTAGTACCACTGGTGCTGCTTATTTACAGACACCCCTTCCTTTACCCTTATCCAAGTTTGGCACAGGGTAGGGAGAGGAATGGCGGGAGTGATGCTGCTGCACCCCCCATAAGGATAAAAATGTAGAATTAAATCTACTATCTGCTTCTTGAAAATAAAAAAACATTTCCCTCCTATAAAGAAAAAAAGAATCCACAGGTTGCAAGAATGTCAGATGATCTGGATAACATTTGCATTCACTGCGCAAACAACAAATGTTAATGTTGGTGAATGCAATGTCATTGGAATTTTTAGTGATTGCATATCTGTAAAAAAAAAAAGTTTAGTTGTGCCCTCATCAAAAATCAACTTATCTCAATGTTGCAATAACAATTTCCTCTAACCGTTATATCTTAATCATACAGCTCACAGGCTGAATATTTATAGGCCCTGGGTTTTAGGCAGTTCCCTTCAGGTGATTGGACACTGGCAAGCTTTTGAGGTCATGCTCCCATGAGTGTCCCCAGATATCCCTACCCAGTGCTGAAAAAAGGCCATTTAGAGCTCATGAACATGCCAAATTGTGCCCCCCCCAAGATGTATTACCATTGCGTCAGCAAAAATCTACCCCCCCCCCAAAAAAAAAAAAAATAAAAACTGAGCACTAATCTGCATGCTTACTAGCTAAGCATAAATTCCCCCTCCTCCCAGCGCAAATCTTTGCGCCACTTGCGCTGCTGAAATCCCACCTCCCATCGCAATTCATCTACCCCCTTAGCTCAAATCCTCTCTCACACACAAAGCTAGCCAAGCCCTCACTCCTAAAGAGTGGGGGGATGTCTGTTGTTTTGCCTGTTTCTGGGTCACAGACATCCCAGACCTGTGGGTTCAACCAACCGTTGGTTTCAGTGGTGTCCAAAATGAAGTTTAAAACTCTAGGCCCTTAGATTTTGGTTGGTTTGAAATAAGAAAGAGCTACCTTGGGACAGTCAGACTTGCAGAATACCCTGAACCATCTTTTGTCCCAGGAGTCGTTTTTCGTTAAGCCAGAGGACAGGTTTAAAGGCTTCTACTCAAGCCTGTTCACAGTATCAAAACACATTGGGGGTATTTGCCCTATCATGGACCTTAAATGCTTAAAGAAATACCTTCAAATTCCAAAATTTCACATGGAAACTGCAAGTTCAGTGATTGCCTCTCTGAGACAAGGGGAATACTTGGCATACATAGACCTCTAAGATGCCCATCTTAGGCCCATTTATACTCCTCAGTGCTTTCTACTCTTTGCCATAGGAGACAATAGTTTCCAGCTTGCAGCACTGCCCCTTGGTCTCCCCCCCCCCCCCCCATCCTTTCCAGCTGTCTACAAATGTCCACAAAACAATTCAGATGCTCCAGGCTTTCATTTTAGGTGATCACCTTTGTAATGATATTCCACACTGGACATACGAAAAGCTGTAGCAAGGGGCCATGTTGTTCAGTCATTGTAGGTCAGCCATGACAGTCTTACAGAACAGTTATACACGCAGCAATATTATCTCCTACCCCATCTCATTTAATTCATGGAATGCATAGGTTTTACACTTCAGAAGAGCCGTTATCTCAACTCAGAGACATTAGAGTCCATTCACACTAATACAACTTGTCAGGCACTTGTCAGCCTGACAAGTCGCGGTCCGTTGTGTGGTACGGGAACCGTTCTAATAGAAGCGACACAAGTTGCTCCGACTTAGAAAAAGGTTCCTGTACTACTTCGGGGCGACCTGGAGCGACTTGCATAGACATGGGTTTACTTCAGGGAGATCATGTCAAACAAATCTTATAGATTTTTTTGACTGGGTGACTAAAATAATAGACGGTGGAGGTGCAGTAGACATTGCATATCTAGATTTTAGTAAGGCTTTTGACACTGTCCCACATAGAAGACATCAATAAACTGCAGTCATTGAGCATGGACTCCCATATTGTTGAGTGGATTAGGCAGTGGCTGAGTGACAGACAACAGAGGGTTGTAGTCAATGGAGAACATTCAGAACAAGGTCATGTTACCAGTGGGGTACCTCGGGGATCTGTACTGGGACCAATTTTGTTTAATATCTTCATAAGTGATATTGCAAAAGGCCTCGATGGTAAGGTTTGTCTTTTTGCTGATGACACAAAGATATGTAACAGGGTTGATGTTCCTGGAGGGAAACGCCAAATGGAAAAGGATTTAGGAAAACTAGAAGAATGGTCAGAACTCTGGCAACTGAAATTTAATGTGGATAAGTGCAAGATAATGCACCTGGGGCGTAAAAACCCAAGGGCAGAATATAGAATATTTGACACAGTCCTGACCTCAGTATCTGAGGAAAGGGATTTAGGAGTAATTATTTCAGAAGACTTAAAGGTGGGAGGACAATGTAATAGAGCAGCACGAAATGCCAGCAGAATGCTTGGATGTATAGGGAGAGGTATAAGCAGTAGAAAGAGAGAAGTGCTTATGCCGCTGTACAGAACACTGGTGAGACCTCACTTGGAGTATTGTGCGCAGTACTGGAGGCCATATCTCCAGAAGGATATAGATACTCTAGAGAGAGTTCAGAGAAGAGCTACTAAACTAGTACATGGATTGCAGGAAAAAACTTACCAGGAAAGGTTAAAGGACCTTAACATGTATAGCTTGGAAGAAAGAAGAGACAGAGGGGATATGATAGAAACTTTTAAATACATAAAGGGAATCAACTCGGTAAAAGAGGAGAGCATATTTAAAAGAAGAAAAACTACCACAAGAGGACACAGTTTTAAATTGGAGGGGCAAAGGTTTAAAAGTAATATGAGGAAGTATTACTTAACTGAGAGAGTAGTGGATGCATGGAATAACCTTCCTGCAGAAGTGGTAGCTGCAAATACAGTGGAGTTTAAGCATGCATGGGATAGGCATAATGCCCCGTACACACGTGCAGATTATCTGCAGACTTACCAAAACCATATAATATGAGGTCAAACCTAAACACTTTCAATTTGTATGCAATCCGGCAGGCCCTTGCACTACATAGAAAAGGTAAGTCTGCAGACAATCTGCACGTGTGTACTGGGCATAAGGCTATCCTTCATATAAGATAGGGCCAGGGACTATTCATAGGATTCAGATATATTGGGCAGACTAGATGGGCCAAATGGTTCTTATCTGCCGACACATTCTATGTTTCTATTCATTCTGTGAAGTCCGTGCAAGTCGCGCCGAAGTCGTGGTGCACGCGGCTTCACAGGTTGCCTCAGGTAAGGTCAGTGTTCACGATTCAACAATAAGAAAGAGACTGGTCAAAAATGGCAACCATGGGAGAGTTCCTGAGGCAAAAGCCACTGCTGACCCAGAAGAACACAAGGGCTCGTCTTACTTATGCCAAAAAAAAAACATCTCGATTATCCACGTGACTTTTGGGCAAATATTCTGTGGACTAATGAGACAAAAGTTGAACGTTTTGGAAGGTATGCATTCCGTTACATCTGGTGTAAAACTAACACAGCATTTCATAAAAAGAACGTCATGCCAACAGTCACACATGGTGGTGGTAGTGTGATGGTCTGGGGCTGCTTGCAACTTCAGGACCTGGACGACTCGCCATAACTGAAGGAACCATGAATTCTGAGCTCCACCACAAAGTCCTGAAGGAGAATGTCCAGCCTTCAGTTCCTGAACCCAAGTGCACTTTGGTTATGCAGCAGGACAATGATCCAAAAAACACACCAGCAAGTCCACCTCTGAATGGCTCAAAAAAAACAAAATGAAGGTTTTGAAGTGGCCTAGTCAAATTCCGGACCTAAAGTAGAGTTCCAGGCTAAAATGAATCTAGGTCTTAAACATTAGAGCAAATTTTGTATCTTTTTTTGTTCTCTTCGGGTGGGCTTTCATTCTACCACCGGGGCAAAGTATGTCAATTCGGCCCCTCCCCTGCTGACTTCTGGGACCTGTGTGTGTCTCAGAAGACGACAGGACCATTACGAAAGCACAGCGTGACTCGTGCATGCACAGTAGAAAAATGGCTGTGAAGCCTAAAGGCTTCATTGCCGGTTTCCCTTAGTTGCAATGCCGTCGCCTGCAACTGAGTCAATGGACGAATCGGCTTCGGGGGGTCGGCATCGTGGTATCCCTGGACAGTTATCCTTATATTAAAAATCAGCAGCTACATTATTTTTAGCTGCTGACTTTTACTTTTTTTTTTTAGATGCTGGAATTCCGCTTTAAATCCTAATGAGATGCTGTGGCATGACCATAAATAGGCCGTTCATGCTGGAAAACCCTCCAATGTGGCTGAATTAAAACAATTCTGAAAAGAGTGGGACAAAATTCCTCCACAGCGATGTGAAAGACTCGTTGCCAGTTATCACAGACGCTTAACTGCAGTTGTTGCCGCCAAGGGTGCAACAACCAGTTATTAGGTTTAGGGGGCAATTACTTTTCCACATAGAGCCAGGCAGGTTTGGACAGTTTTTTCCATTAATAAATTAAATCGTCATTTAAAAACTGCATTTTTGCATATACTTGGATTATATTTGTGTGATATTAAAATTTAATGATCTGATTTATTTAACCACTTCTGGACAGGAAGGATTTTCCCCCTTAATGACCAGGCCATTTTTTGCGATTTGGCACTGCGTTACTTTAACGAACAGTTGCGTGGTCGTGCGACGCTGTACCTAAATAAAATTGATGTCCTTTTTTTTTTTCCACAAATGGAGCTTTCTTTTAGTGGTATTTGATCACCTGTGCAATTTTTATTTTTTGTGCTATAAACAAAAATAGAGCGACGGTTCTGAAAAAAAAAAATAAATAAAAATTTCACATTCTGCTATATAACATTCCCCAAAAAATTGAAAAATCTAAATTTTTTCACATTTTAGGCCAATTTGTTGTCTGCTACACATCTTTGGTAAAAAGTTATTGCTTCTACTAATTACTTGAAAGATTTATGTTTTTTTTATTACTAGTAATGGCAGCTATCAGTGATTTTTTAGCGGGTCTGCGACATTTCGACAGACACATCGCACCCCTAACTGACATTTTTGACACTTTTGGGAGGACCAGTGACATTACTACAGTAATCAGTGCTAAAAATATGCACGGTTACTGTAATAATGACACTGGGAGGGAAAGGGTTAACACAGTGGGCGATCAAAGGGTTAAACGTGTACCTAGGGGCGTGTTTCTGTATGGGGGTGGGCAGTGGTGTATTTAGGTTTTGTGCTGCCCTAGGCCTGACTAAACTTGGGCACCCCTAATGTTAATATGACCCACCACATCCTGTAAAGGCCACACCCTTTCCTGTTTATGACCCACCCTGTCATCTGTAAACCACAGACCACAACCACAGTCTATCAGTCTATCAGTGCCCATCAGTGAAGCCTCATCAGTTCCCATAAGTTCAGCTACATCAGTGCCCATCAGTGCAGCCTCATTACTGCCCATCAGTGCAGTCTCATCAGTGCAGCATATCAGTGCAACCTCATTAGTGGCCACCAGTGCATCATATCAGTGCCCATCAGTGCTGCCTTATCAGTCCTGCCTCATCAGTGGCCATTAGTGCAGTCTATTAGTGCCCATCAGGGCAGCATATCAGTGCAGCCCCATCAGCTTTTTTGCTGCCCCCCAGCAAAGTGCTGCCCTAGGCCTGGGCCTTGTTGGCCTAGGCCAAGATACAGCACTGGGGGTGGGGCTTGTGAAATGATCACAGAGACCTGTGATCCTGTATAGAAGGATTACAGGCACTCTGTGATTATTGCAGAGAGAAGAACGGTCAGCTGTGTTTACAACAGCTGACCGTTCTTCTCTCTCTCTCAGCGGGGAGCGATCGTGGGTGGCAGGCGGCAATCGGAGACGCTTGCCCCATGCATCGGAGTCCCCGCTGCCAAATGGAGGCGGGAGCGCGCTGGTCCCCCACTCAGTAGTAACCCCTGGCTCTGCTGATCCCCAACTCTGTAGTAACAATTAAGCTCTGCTGATCATCCTCTCTCTTCAATCCCATGCTGCATACCACGTGTAACATCTGCTAGTTTCTCCCACCCTGGTCCCCCAGCTCTGCTGATTCTCCATCACTCAGTCTTTTCTCTCTCCAGTACTCGCTCACCTCCCACCATATTACTCAGAGCCTGCTCACCACATATAACCTCTGTTAGTTTCTCCTGCTCCGGTCCCCCAGCTCTGCTGATCCTCCACCGCTCAGTTCTATCCCACCTTCTGCTATAGCGTTCCCATGCTGCGCACCACATGTGCTGTCTGCTAGTTGCTCCGCTCCAGTCTGGACCCCATTCACCTTCCTGTTGCTCACCAGATGAGACGTCTGCACCAGACACTTCCAGAATATACAAGGTATGTCTAATAAATAACGAGACCGATTAAATAACTCATCTTTATTTACAGTATCTCACAAAAGTGAGTACACCCCTCACATTTTTGTAAATATTTTGTTATATCTTTTCATGTGACAACACTGAAGAAATGACACTTTGCTACAATGTAAAGTAGTGAGTGTACAGCTTGTATAACAGTGTAAATTTGCTGTCCCCTCCAAATAACTCAACTCACAGCCAGTGGTATTTCTCTAGCGCTCATCGACAGACGTAGTCCTCGGTGATACACCACCTTCGGGTTATGTTACCTCCGCAGGAGCAGGACTAGACAGGAAATTAAAAAGCTCTGGCCACACCCTAGGGGCAGTCCCAGAGGGTATATCCTCTCTCTCTCTGCCTCAGCAAATCAGTTATTTTCTGTCTAGTTAGGAGTAAGGACCTAGACACCTTGCTGGGGTCTTAGGTCCTGGCAAGAATTTTTTCTTAAAGGATTTTTTTTTTTTTAGACAGCTTTTTTCTCCAGTGTTCCTGTGAGATCTTCAAGCAAGAAAGCTGAACTGGGCGACGGGCTGGATGTTGAGATCCGGTGGTCACCCCAGTTCAGCCTACGAGCGCGTGCAGGCCATAGCTCCGCGCTGGGTCGGCCGCGACAAAGTCCCATTAAAGGACTGTCCACGCGAGTTAAATGTCTCGCCGAAACGCCAAAGACCATGAGTCACGGCGTCCGTATCGGTCGACAGCCCTCCCGCCCCGGTGGAGAGGGGTACTGTCAGGAGTTGGTGCCCGCCTGGTTCCGGTATGGTGAGTAGTATGTTCCCCCTTTCCCCCTGACGGGTGTTGTGGTGAACGCGGGCCCCTCTCTGTATGGTAAGATAGAGTCCCTTTCTATCCTACAACATGACACAGATCCTCCTATTTTGAGTGTGATTTTATGTGTGCAAAAAAGCCAGGAGGCTTGGTTTGGGAGCTAACAATCTAATTGTATACATGTCTTAAAGATGTAATCTGTGGCATTCTGGGAATCTTATGGGTTAAGAATAAGCTACCTACCAGTCAGAAGCCACGGACATGTAGACTGCCTTCCTAATCAGATCTCCAGCTATTAGCAGGCCTCCCGAACGGCCATGCGGTCCGCCAGGGCCGGTACCGCCAACCACGCCATATCCCCATGCAGGGAGAGTGTTGTGTGCCCTGCAGCACACCGCTATTCAGTACGGGCCGCCGCCATTTTTTTTGCTGGATCGCACGAGCCGCCATTTTGGCGGAGCCTCGTGTCTCCAGCATGGGGGCGGCCATGTTTGAGGTGATCCAAACACCTCGTGGAGCTTGGGGGAGGCGCCGGAAGGCGTACAGAGGGGCGGAGCCGCCTCCTTTCTTCCTGGGCAGCCAGCCAAAAGACTTCCTGTTTGTTAAGACAGCGCTGTAACCTGTTGCAGTTAAACTCTGAGCATCAAGTGGTGAGCCTGGGGGTCTATCTCTCTCTCTCTCTCGATCGATAGGGATCCCTAGCAGGTAACACTAAGGGGCTTTTGTGGCGCTGGGGGTCGAAAAAAAAAAAAAAAAAAAGTTTTATTTTTGAATTATATTATCCAGGAAGTAACTGGAGTTATCATGGACCCTGCCACACATATTCCCCCACCTGTTTCCCTCGAGGGGGCCACGGGACCCGCCGGTGCACAGAGTATAGAGTCATTTACAGCAATTTTGGAGTCTATGGTGGCTCGGGTGGAGGCGGCCTGTCAGGGACGGGGGTCAAGGAAGCGACCCCCGCCTACCCCTATACCATCTGACACCTCTGACTCAGATTCAGAGGTGGTCACGGCAGTTGCAGGTTCCTCTGCAAGGGCTGTTATCCCAGGTAAAGCCCCCTCAGACAGTGAGGAGGACGCTTCTTCTCCTGCTATTATTCAGGAAGAAGCATTGGTGGACGCACTAGTTGTGGCAGTGCAGGAAACCTTAAAACTTGAGGCTTTACCGGCAGAGGCAACTGAAACAGAGATTCCTTTTGGTACTAATAAGCCCATCAAGACGATGAAGGCTTTTCCTGTACCTAAATGTTTTGGTAATCAGATTAAAGGAGAATGGGAGCATTCTAAACGTACCTTTACTATTTCCAAGCGTATTGCTAGACGCTATCCGTTTGAGGAATCCATCATTAAGAAATGGACGGTACCACCAGTCGTGGATCCGCCTATTGCCAGGCTGAATAAAGCCACGGTTATTCCAGTGGAGGACACTTCGTCCTTTAAGGATCCGGTGGATCGAAAGATGGAAGCAGAGTCCCGCACCATCTTCTCTCTGATAGGGTCAGCATTTAGACCAGTAATTGTTATTGGTCTAGTTTCCCAGACACTTACGGAATGGGCGAAAATGGTACGCCAAGATCTTAGGGGAAAAGATATTCCCCAGGAGACATCTGATTTGATGGAACAGATTATACAAGGGCTACAGTTTATCTGTGACGCAGCCTTGGACACTACTCCCCTATTAGGGCATGCATCTAAGTCAGCGGTGATCCTCAGACGTGTGCTGTGGTTAAAATGCTGGTCAGCTGACCTAGGTTCCAAGAAGACCTTGACAAATCTCCCCTTTCAGGGGAATCGTCTATTTGGGGCCAACCTAGATGAAATCATTAAGGATGCCACTGGGGGCAAGAGCACTTTTTTGCCACAGGCTGCTAAAGCTAAGGGACCTCGCAACAAGCGAGGACCTTTCTTTACCGCCCATAAAGGGCGCCTGGCTGGTACTAGCGGGAAAGGCAAGACTCCTCCAGGAGGGTTCAAGAAGGGCTGGTCGGACAAGCAAAGGACCAACCCAGCCAAACCCGAAGCAAAGGAGTACACAGCCTGAAGGTGCGCCCCCACCCGGTTTCAGGGTGGGGGGACGTTTTCACCGGTATTCAGGACATTAGATCGAGCATCAACCACTACTACCGGTGCGATTCTTCCCTTCCAACATTTAAGTACTACAGGAAGCGGTAATTACCGTTCCCTGAATAGATCTTTTCCTTTACCTTTTCCTAAGATTAGTCCCGATACCTCACAGGAATCGGATCTGGTTGACCAGATAGGCCAAGTAGCCTCTAGTCGGGTGACTTCGGTCCCTGAGGTTCAACCAGAAAAGATCACCTTTCCTGATAACTATCAGGTATCTGATAAATGTGTGGGAACAGAAAACGACCAGACTTTCTCGGATGGTCGGGGCCAGATACCTCTAGGGACGCCTGGTTCAGATCCAGTCAGCGCCAGTGGTCCTAGAAATTCTAGGCTGGCCTCCTCTAGCCGGCCTGGCCGACTTGGACATGTTAGTCGTAGACGTTCCGTGGGAACTTCGTCTCAGGGAGTGTCTGTGGTCTCAAGGACCAAATTACCATCATGCTTTACAGTCGCTGGGTTTAATGGCCTGGCCATTGAGACCCAAGTACTGAAGGACAGAGGTTTGTCAGCTTCAGTCATTCCTACCCTTATTAAAGCAAGGAAAGCGACTTCCAGCAAAGTCTATTATCACACATGGAAGACTTATATTGCGTGGTGCGAATCTTTAGGATTTCCTCCACGTACCTATTCGGTAACTCGAATATTGGCCTTTTTGCAACAAGGGGTTGAGCAGAAGCTAGCCTTGAGCACCATCAAGGGTCAAGTTTCAGCATTAGCAATCTTCTTTCAGAAGCCTTTAGCTACCAAATCCTTGGTGCGGAATTTCATCCAGGGGGTGCGGCACCTGGCTCCTCCAGTCCGCGCGCCCTTACCGCCCTGGGATCTTAATTTGGTTTTGTCGGTTCTACAGAAACCTCCCTTTGAAAACATCAGGGAGATTCCCTTGCTTACTTTATCCCAGAAGGTGGCCTTCTTGGTGGCTATTACTTCTGCTCGCAGGGTGTCAGAACTGGCTGCATTATCATGCCAGTCACCATACCTAGTGATTCATAGGGATAAGGTAGTACTTCATCCTAAACCATCTTTTCTTCCCAAGGTGGTTTCAGATTTTCATCTGAATGAAGATATTGTACTACCTTCCTTGTGTCCTCAGCCCAAGCATCATCGGGAACATGCGTTGCATTCCTTAGATGTGGTTCGGGCAATCAGGGTATACCTGAAAGCTACGGAATCATTCCGTTAGACGGATTCACTTTTTGTGATCACGGATGGCCCCAGAAAGGGTTTGCCTGCATCTGCCGCGACCATTGCCAAATGGATTAGACAAACGGTGGTACAGGCTTATTCTATTAAGGGTCAGAGTCCTCCGTTCCCTGTTAGGGCGCACTCCACTCGAGCGCTCAGTACTTCCTGGGCCTTTCGCCATCAGGCGTCAGTGGTCCAGGTATGTAAGGCGGCCACCTGGTCGTCGGTACATACCTTTACAAAATTCTATAAAATTGATGTGACGGCATCGGCGGATGCCTCATTTGGCCGCAAGGTTTTGCAGGCCGCAATTTGAGGAGACCGGTGGTCTACCTCGAGGGTTTTTTTCTGTTTGAAAATTTTTTTGTTGAGTCTCATCATTAAGGATGAGCATTGTAAACTTCTAGTTGGCACCGGTTGGGCCTTCTAGATTGGGATTTGATTTCCATTTTCCCACCCCTCAGTTGTGATACTGCTCTGGGACGTCCCGAAGGTGGTGTATCACCGAGGACTACGTCTGTCGATGAGCGCTAGAGAAAAATGGATTTTTGTAAAATCTTACCGTAAAATCCTTTTCTCTTAGCTCATCGACAGACGTAGTCCCCGCCCCTCTGTTTTGGAGTTGGGTTGGGTTAAATTCTCTAAGCACTGCTTTTTCACATAACTGATTTGCTGAGGCAGAGAGAGAGAGGATATACCCTCTAGGACTGCCCCTAGGGTGTGGCCAGAGCTTTTTAATTTCCTGTCTAGTCCTGCTCCTGCGGAGGTAACATAACCCGAAGGTGGTGTATCACCGAGGACTACGTCTGTCGATGAGCTAAGAGAAAAGGATTTTACGGTAAGATTTTACAAAAATCCATTTATTTAGGTTTTGTGCTGCCCTAGGCCAGACTAAACTCGTGCACCCCCTAATTTACCTACGACCCACCCCTTCCTGTCAAGGCCACACCCCTTCCTGTTTCAGACCCTCCCTATCATATGTAAACCACACCCCTTCCTCTTTAGGCTCCACCTCTTCCTCTCTGTACATTAAAAGTGGGTACAAAGTGCCTACTTGTATATTTCGTTGTTTTGTATGGGTACGTTGGCTCGTGGGAGCGCTCCTAGGGGCCCCCACTAGGCAGCGGGGATGCCAATCCACGGGGCCAGCGGCCGCAATTGCCGTCGGGCACCCGCGATCGCTCCCCGCTAAGAGAGAATGACGGCCTGCTGTTGTAAATACAGCTGACCGTTGTTCTCCTTGAAATGATCACAGAGCGCCTGTGATCCTTCTATATAGGAACACAGGTCTCCATGGTCATTTCACAAGCCCCTCCCCCATACAGTTAGAAAACACCCCCTAGGCTCACACTTAACCCTTTGATCACCCCGGGGTTAACCCCCTTCCCTCCCAGTGTCATTATTACAGTAACAGTGCAAATTTTAGCACTGATTACTGTAGTAATGTCACTGGTCCCCCCAAAAGTGTCAAAAATGTCAGTTAGGGGTCTGATCTGTCTGCCGCAATGTCGCAGTCCCGCTAAAAATCGCAGATTGATGCTATTACTAGTAAAAAATAAAAATAAAAATGACATAAATCTTTCCCCTAGTTTGTAGACACAATAACTTTTGCACAAACCAATCAATATACACTTATTGGGATTTTTTTTTTACCAAACATATGTGGCAGAATACAAATTGGCCTAACAGGATGACAAAATTTGATTTTTAAATTTTTATGGGGGAATGTTATATAGCAGAATGTGAAAAACATAATTTTATTTTTTCCGAATTGTTGCTGTTTTTTTGTTTATAACGCAATAAATAAACATCGCACAGGTGATCAAATACCACCAAAAGAAAGTTCTATTTGTGGGAAAGAAAGGACATTAATTTTTTTAGGGTACAGTCTTGCACGACCGTGCAATTATCCTTTAAAGTAATGCAGTCCTGAATCGCAAAAAATGGCCTGGTCATTAAGGGGGAATATCTTCCAGGACTGTGGGCAGCATGGTACAGGAGATGCAGGGCTGTGGGCACTGGGCAGCATGGTACAGGAGATGCAGGGCTGTGGGCAGCATGGTACAGGAGATGCAGGGCTGTTGGCCCTGGGCAGCATGGTACAGGAGATGCAGGGCTGTGGGCAGCATGGTACAGGAGATGCAGGGCTGTGGGCACTGAGCAGCATAATACAGAAGATGCAGGGCTGTGGGCAGCATAGTACAGCCGATGCAGGTGCTGCGGGCATGGTACAGGAGAATCTCCTGTACCATGCCCACAGCACCGGCATCTGCTGCGGAGAAGTCTCACTTATCTTGAGGCGCCTTTACGTCACCATGCATGCGCCGCCTGCCCGTGAATAGCCGAACATGTTCAGGTCTTCCCGAGCGGCGGCAGCAGCACATGCGCAGTGTGCATGTCGGGCCGGCCGCGGCCATTTTTTTTTTCTTTCAGGTTTTTGCAGCGGATCGGGGGGGTTTTCATGCAGGGGGCAGCTTTTTTGCGGCCCCCACAAAGTGCCGCCCTAGGCCTTGTCGGCCTAGGCCTAAATACAGCGGCAGTGCTCACAGCCATTAATGTCTAAACCGCTGGCAACAAAAGTGAGTACACCCCTAAGTGAAAATGTCCAAATTGGGCCCAAAGTGTCAATATTTTGTGTGTCCACCATTATTTTCCAGCACTGCCTTAACCCTCTTGGGCAGGAAGGAGGTGAAAGTGCCCATTAGACAAGTGGTTAAAAAAGAGTGTCCAATGCCACATTTTTTTTAAGCAAGTGTAAACGAGCCGTTAGTGATTGGCTTTTACATTGATCATGTGATCAGGAGTGGGAGTCGATCCAACGGCCTCCCTATTGTTACTCTGAGACCATTCACCATGCACTGAGGGTGCGTAGTTAAGCAATGAGCATGTTCCCTGCACAAATAGGTGCCACACATAGAAGAAAGTCCGCTTATGTGATGCTGCATATATGTGTTATGCCATTGTCAAGGGTGCCTGGAGTTTGAGGGCACCCTAGAAAACTCAGGCGGCACCCCAGGGTGGAGAAAGGCTGCATTAAAGTTTTCCACAACTTTTTTTTTCATTTTGAATAGTGTAGTAAATGGCTAAAACCCATGTCAATCCCTGCCACCTGGGCCTGTTCAAGAGAAATCCCTTCACTTCCTGTTCTATAGACATATAGTAGCAGTGGGAGAAATCCTTTGTTAGTTGTCACCGCTGAAAGATTTGCACCTATTCCTGTTTTGACATTTTCCCCCACTTTCAGTCCAAGTGACAACGGTCTCCAAGTAAAGGGGGCTCTGAAGGGGTTCCTGAAGTAATGGGGGCTCTTATGGGAACTTTGATTTAAGGTGAGAGTCTGATGTGGACCCTGATAAACAGAGGAGGCTCTTCTGTAAGAGGGCATTCTGATGGGGACTCTGATGTAAGGAGGATCCTGATGGGTCCCTGATGTAAATGGGACTCTGAAGGGGACCATGATATAAGGGGGATTTTAATGTAAAGGGGGCACTAAAGGGGACCATGATGTAAGGGAGACTCTGAAGGGGACCATGATGTAAGGGAGACTCTGAAGGGGACCATGATGTAAGGGGGACTCTGAAGAGGACCATGATGTAAGGGAGACTCTGAAGGGGACCATGATGTAAGGGGGACTCTGAAAGGGGACTCTGAAGGAGGACCCATCAGGATCCTCCTTACATCAGAGTCCCCATCAGAATGCCCTCTTACAGAAGAGCCTCCTCTGTTTATCAGGGTCCACATCAGACTCTCACCTTAAATCAAAGTCCCCATGAGAGCCCCCATTACTTCAGGAACCCCTTCAGAGCCCCCTTTACCTGGAGATCATTGTCACTTGGACTGAAAGTGGGGGAAATTGTCAAAACAGGAATAGGTGCAAATCTTTCAGCGGTGACAACTAACAAGGGATTTCTCGCTCTTCCTGCTATGTCTATAGAACAGGAAGTGAAGGAAATTCTCTTAAACAGGCACAGGTGGCAGGGAGTGACATAGGGAGACTCTGAAGGGGACCATGATGTCAGGGAGACTCTGAAGGGGGCCATGATGTCAGGGAGACTCTGAAGGGGACCATGATGTAAGGGAGACTCTGAAGGGGACCATGATGTAAGGGACACTCTGAAGGGGACTATGATGTAAGGGAGACTCTGAAGGGGACCATGATGTCAGGGAGACTCTGAAGGGGGCCATGATGTCAGGGAGACTCTGAAGGGGACCATGATGTAAGGGAGACTCTGAAGGGGACCATGATGTAAGGGACACTCTGAAGGGGACTATGATGTAAGGGAGACTCTGAAGGGGACCATGATGTAAGGGAGACTCTGAAGGGGACCATGATGTAAGGGAGACTCTGAAGGGGACCATGATGTAAGGGAGACTCTGAAGGGGACCATGATGTAATGGAGACTCTGAAGGCTACCATGATGTAAGAGAGACTCTGAAGAGGACCATGATGTAAGGGGGACTCTGAAGGGGACCATGATGTAAGAGAGACTCTGAAGTGGACCATGTTGTAAGAGAGACTCTGAAGGGGACCATGATGTAAGGGGGACTCTGAAGGGGACCACGATGTAAGAGAGACTCTGAAAAGGGCTATGATGTAAGGGAGACTCTGAAGGGGACCATGATGTAAGGGGGACTCTGAAGGGGACCACGATGTAAGAGAGACTCTGAAGAGGACCATGATGTAAGAGGGACTCTGAAGGGGACCACGATGTAAGAGAGACTCTGAAAAGGGCTATGATGTAAGGGAGACTCTGAAGGGGACCATGATGTAAGAGAGACTCTGAAGGGGACCATGATGTAAGAGAGACTCTGAAGAGGACCATGATGTAAGGGGGACTCTGAAGGGGACCACGATGTAAGAGAGACTCTGAAGAGGACCATGATGTAAGAGAGACTCTGAAGAGGACCATGATGTAAGGGGGACTCTGAAGGGGACCATGATGTAATGGAGACTCTGAAGGCTACCATGATGTAAGAGAGACTCTGAAGAGGACCATGATGTAAGAGGGACTCTGAAGGGGACCGTGATGTAAGAGAGACTCTGAAGGGGACCATGATGTAAGAGAGACTCTGAAGGGGACCACGATGTAAGAGAGACTCTGAAGAGGACCATGATGTAAGGGGGACTCTGAAGGGGACCATGATGTAAGGGGGACTCTGAAGAGGACCATGATGTAAGGGGGACTCTGAAGGGGACCATGATGTAAGGGGGACTCTGAAGAGGACCATGATGTAAGAGAGACTCTGAAGAGGACCATGATGTAAGAGGGACTCTGAAGGGGACCATGATGTAAGAGAGATTCTGAAGGGGACCATGATGTAAGGGGGACTCTGAAGGGGACCATGATGTAATAGAGATTCTGAAGTGGACCATGATGTAAGAGAGACTCTGAAGGGGACCATGATGTAAGGGGGACTCTGAAGGGGACCATGATGTAAGAGAGACTCTGAAGTGGACCATGATGTAAGGAGGATCCTGATATAAGGGGGGCTCTGATGGGGACTCTGATGTAAGGTGGGAGTCTGATGTGGACTCTGTGGTGTATATTTAAATACAACATAAATGCATTGCAAACACAAGAGAACACAACATATTAAAGAAAAAAAATGAACTAAATGAGAAAAGTATTCCATACAAGTGTACATGCACGGAACGCATACAGGGAGATCATGGTGTAAATGAGCCCTAAGGCTGGGTTCACACTGAGACTGATGCGATACGGAAACCACTTTGATTCCTTGCAGATTCCCACATTGCATCGTTCACACTGCGCTCTGCCAACCGCTGTGGGTGTCAATAAAAAGTTAATGACACCCCAAAATCGCTCCGCAGAACGCAGTGCAAACTGTGGAGTCGGACAGGAATCGGATCATATAGGTCTGAACACCCATGTGATTTGATTCCAATGCGTACCAAAAAAGGGTCCTGCACCATATTGATGCGAATGCAATGCGATTTCAGCCACATAAACTGTATGGCTGAATTCACATCGCACAGAGATCGCATGTAATGTGCATGGGAATGCGGTGTGAATCACATGCGATGTCTGCAGTCTCATAAGTGTGAACCTAGCCTTAGGGCGATTGTATAGTATATGGTCACCTTTAGTTATACTTTAGAAATTGTAAAAAAAAAATGTAAACATGTGTGCAGGGAAATGGGATCTAGAGCTGAAATGCCCCTCGTTGCTATGGAGACGCTGCAGTTCTCCCGCCGCGCCGCCAGATGTCGCTGTAGCGGTCGCTGCCGGGGAGGAGCAGAGAGAGGGGCGCGGGCGGGAAAGTTTCTGCAGTCAAACACACGGAGGGGAGGTGAGTTCTCACGGAACACCGGTACCGGGAGAGGAAAGGCGTCCATACCCGGGATCTGCTGCACGTTCGGTACGAGGTCCGGGGAGAGTGAGGTCGGTGTGCAGTGTTTGTGGTGCTGGCGGGAGAGGGAGGTGACAGGGATGGGGTGCAGGTTGTGCTCTGTGTGTGGGGGGATCCCGGTATGAGGAGGAGGCCCGGACACCGGGGCTGTACATAGGGGGCGCTCTGTGTGACTTCAGGCAGGGGGTGGTTATTACTTCATTGCTGAGGATTTGGCCCCTGGGGGCCCCTGATGGTGTAGAATATATTCCATAACCATCTGCCATTCACCTCCATGTCTTCCTCCAGGCCCTCCACTCCATATACAGACAAAGCTCCATTGTTTGTGGATGGAGCAGTGAGGGGTTGGAGCCCCTGGCAGGTGACTTTACTGTCCCCTGTGTCCCATTCAGGAGCTTTCCCTTCACTTCCTGCCCCAGAGACACATCAGGAAGTCCCCTCTTAGGTGTCCCCATTGGAGGATTTCCTCTTGTTGCTCCACCTCCTTCCCAATCCTATTCTGACACTTCGCTCCTACATGTGAAAATCTACTTTTTTTTTTGCTAGAAAATTACTTAGAACCCCCCTCCCCCCCCAACAAACACACACACACATATGTATATATATATATATATATTTTTTAGCAGAGACCCTATAGAATAAAATGGTGGGTGTGGCAAGTTTTTATGTCACACCGTATTTTCGCAGCAGCTTTTCAAACACAGTTTGTTTGGAAAAAAAAAAACATTCATGAATTTAAAAAAACAAAAATGTTGTATAATGTGAAAGACGATGTTACATCGAATAAATGGATACTTAACATGTTAGGCCCCTTTCACACAGGCGGACCGTTCAGATCGCCTCTGTTTCTCAGGCGGATCTGAACGGACGCCCAATGCATCTCTATGGGGCATCGGATGTCAGCAGAGACATGTCCGCTGACATCCGATCTGGGACGGATGGAAACCCTATTTTCCACCCCTCCAGTGGATCAGATCGGATGAGAAAGGACAGGCTGTCCGTTCCCATCTGATTCCCCCATAGAGGACAGCGGGGATCTGACAGCTCTGTCTCTGCACACAGCGCAGAGACAGAGCTGCCATCTGCCTGCTCAGTGGATAGATCTCCCGCTGAGATAAACGGAGTCCGTCTGATGGACTCCCTGTGTGAAAGGGGACTAACACTTTAAAATTGTCTGCCTGTGGAATGGCTGCAAACTACGGTGCTTAGAATTCTCCATAGGCAACGCTTTAAAACTCCTTTATAGGTTTCCAGTTTACAGTTGCACAGGAGGACTGGTGGTAGAATTATTTCTCTCACTCTGACGTTCGCGACAATACCTCACATGTGTGGTGTGATTAGGGTTGTCACCTCATCCCTTTAAAACTGAACACATATTAATTACACAGGTTCTGTGGTTGATTAAGGTGGTAATTAAATTCACTTAGTGCCTTTTCTGCCTTAAATTTGCTCCAGAACCTGTGTAATAAATGTGTTCTGTTTTAAAGGGATGAGGTGGCAACCCTAGATGTGATCGTTGTTTACATATGTGTGCGAGAGTAATGTATGCGTTCAAATTTGCGCGTAAGTATGGTAGGACGGGGGCGCTTTAATTTTTTATTTTTTTTTTGTACAATCTTTATTGCTATCACAAGAGATGAACAACACCCCTTGTGATAGCATGGGCTGTGACAGGTCCTCTTCATGGAAAGATTTGGGGTCTTGGACCCCAAATCTCTCATCTGGCCCCCCCCCCATGCAGCCCGAGATCGGTCCGATTGGCTGCTTCTCTGGCAGCTGGTGGCCAGGTAAACAAAGCGCATCTGGAAGTGATGAACACTCGTTGCTCCAGGGTTACAAAGAGAAGGGAACAAAGTCATTTCCTCGCTCTCTCTGTACAGGGCAGCCATTGCCTCCGTGATGGAATCAGAGAGCCCTGGGAGAGGTGGCGGTGGGACCCACTTCCGCCACCCGCAGAAGTGATCGAGTGGCTAATTACTTACTCGGATCACTTCTGCCTTCTACAGAATCGTCGGCTGCAAATAATGGTACCAGTATGATGTCTGTAGGTGCAGGCATCTTCCCAGTATAACCACTGAAGCCCAAAGACAGGTACATCATTGGGTGGGAAGTGGTTACCCACTTGCTTCCTAAGCCTATTCTGTTACTTCTCTCCTACATTTAAAATTAAGCTTTTTTTTTTTTTTTTTTTGCTAAAAAATTATTTATAACCCCCTAGTGTTATATAAAATTTGACCACCATTTTTATTCTCTGGGGTCTCTGCTTAAAAAAAAAAAAAAAAAAAAAAAAAAAAAAAAATATATATTATTTATTTATATATATATATATATATATATATATATATATATATATATTTTTTTTTTTAAGCAGAGACCCCAGAGAATAAAAATGGTGGTCAAATTTTTAAGTCACACGGTATTTACGCAGACGTTTTCAAACTTTTTTTTTTTTTTTTCGGGGGGGGGGGGGGGTCGAGGCCTTTTCATGGTTTAAAAAAAACAAAATACAATATTTACCCCAATTTTGTTTGTGTAATGTGAAGGATGATGTTGCGCCGAGTAAATGGATACCTAACATGTCACACTCAAAAATTGCGCATGCTTGTAAAATGGCCAAAAACCATAATACTTAAAAATTCTCCATAGGTGATGCTTTAAATGTTTTTTTATTTTTTTACAGGTTACCAGTTTAACCACTTGCCTACAGTGCACTTTCACCCCCTTCCTGCCCAGACCGATTTTCAGCTTTCAGCGCTCTCACACTTTGACTGAGAATTACTCAGTCATGCAACACTGTACCCATACAAAAATTGTGTCCTTTTTTTCACACAAATAGAGCTTTCTTTTGATGGTATTTGATCAATACTGGGTTTTTTATTTTTTGTGCTATAAATAAAAAAAGACTGAAAATATCGTGAAAAAACGCATTTTTCTTTGTTTCTGTCATAAAATTTTGCAAATTAGTCATTTTTCTTCACAAATTTTGGCCAAAATTTATACTGCTACTTATCTTTGGTAAAAATAACCCAAGTAAGTGTATATTATTTGGTCTTTGTGAAAGTTATAGAGTCCACAAGTTATGGTGCTATTCATTGAAAATTGATCACACTTGATCACACCTGATGTACTGAAGGCCTATCTCATTTCTTGAGACACTAAAAGGTCAGGAAAGTACAAATACCCCCCAAATTACCCCTTTTTGGAAAGTAGACATTCCAAGGTATTTAATAAGGGGCATGATGAGTTTTTTGAAGTTGTAATTTTTTCCCACAATGCTTTGCAAAATGAAGATTTTTTTTTTTTATTTATTTTTTTTTACAAATTGCCGTATTAACAGGTTATTTCTCTCACACAGCACATGTATACTTGCAACTACACCCCAAAACACATTCTACTACTCCGCCTGAGTATGGCGATACCACATGTGTGAGACTTTTTCACAGCCTGGCCACATACAGAGGCCTAACATCCGAGTAGCAGCGTCCGGCATTCTAGGAGCACAAATTACACATATCATTTCCTGACAACCTATCGCACTTTTGAAGGCCCTGGAGCACCAGGACAATGGAAACCCCCATAAAATGACCCCATTTTGGAAAGCAAACAGCCCAACGTATAATTTTTGAGGCATAATGAGTCTTTTGAATATGTCATTTTTTTCCACAAGTTTTTGGAAAATGTGGAAAGAAAATGAAAACACATTTTTTTTACACAAAGCTGTCCATTTATGCAATATTTCTAACACATCGCATGTACATAGCAAAACTTGCACCCCAAAATACATTCTGCTATTCCTCCTGAGTATGGCGATACCACATGTGTAACACTTTTTCACAGCCTGGCCACATACATAGGCCTAACATCCAAGTAGCGCTTTACACAAAGTTGTCCATTTATCCACTTTAAGACTGGGCCTATTTTTGACACTTGGTGTTTACAAGCTAAAATAATTTTTTTTGCTAGAAAACTACTTTGAACCCCCAAACATTATATATTTTTTTTTAGCAGAGACCCTAGAGAATAAAATGGAGATCGTTGCAATATTTTTTATCACACCATATTTGCGCAGCAGTCTTCCAAATGCGATTTTTTTGAAAAAAATTCACTTTTTTGAACTAAAAAATAAGAAAACAGTAAATTTAGCCCAATTTTTTTCCATAATATAAAAGATAATGTTACGCCGAGTAATTAGATACCCAACATGTCATGCTTCAAAATTGCGCATGCTCACAGAATGGCGCCAAACATTGGTACTTAAAAATCCCCATAGGCAACATTTTAAAAATTTCTGCAGGTTACTAGCTTAGAGTTACAGAGGAGGTCTAGGGCTCAAATTATTGCACTCGCTCTAACGATCGCGGCGATACCTCACATGTATGGTTTGAACACCGTTTACATATGTGGGCGGGACTTGCGTATGCGTTTGCTTCTGCGCGCGAGCTAACGGGGACAGGGCGCTTTAATTTTTTTTTTTTTTTTTTTATTCCTATTTATTTTATTTATTATTTTTTTATTTTTACACAGTTTAAAAAAAAAAAATGTTTTGATCATTTTTATTCCTATTACAAGGAATGTAAACATCCCTTGTAATAGAAATTGGCATGACAGGTCCTCTTTATTGTGAGATCTGGGGTCAAAAAGACCTCACACCTCACAACTACACTAAAAAAGAAAAAAAAAAAAAAAAATTGTTGAAAGAGGGAAAAAAAAAAAGCGGCCCTTTAAACCGGTTGCTAGGCAACGTCTTTTGACGTAGCTCCGGTCCTCCAAGACCATAGAGTTGAGTGAGGGCCATCTTGCCCTCACTCGACTTCCTGTCTCTGAGGATCCGGGACCGGATAGTTTTCCCCGCTGCCGGCGGGTCCGGTAAGCTGGGAAAACGTCTGGGACGCGGCAGGAGGGGGGGGGGCACCTCTTCCCCTGCACCGTAAGGGTAATTCCGCGGCGAATCCGCCACTGGGACCACCCTTATCTGAAAGCCGACCGCCCGCTGTTTCAAAAAATACCGGGGTTATGGGGGCTATCTGCTGCCATAACCCCAGTATTTAGCTTTTAATGGCCGACGCATATAGTCGTTAGGCGGTCAGTAAGTGATTGCATGTATATGGCAAACAGGTGACGATGACTGACGGGGTGACAGGTGACGATGACTGACGGGGTGACAGGTGACGATGACTGACGGGGTGACAGGTGACGATGACTGATGGGGTGACAGGTGACGATGATTGATGAGGTGACAGGTGATGATGATTGATGAGGTGACAGGTGATGATGATTGATGAGGTGACAGGTGACGATGATTGATGGGGTGACAGGTGACGATGATTGATGGGGTGACAGGTGACGATGATTGATGGGGTGACAGATGACAGTCACTGACGGGGTGACATGTGATGATGATTGATGGGGTGTCAAGTGACGATGACTGATGGGGTGACAGGTGACGGTGATTGATGGGGTGACAGGTGACGGGCGATGGTCACTGATGGGTGACAGGTGACGGGCGATGGTGCACGGCGGTACTGATGGCAGTCTCTGGTGACCGGTGAACTTTAGGCTATGTTCACATGTGAGCGTAGCGATCACGGTCAGAATCACTGCGATTCTGCCCGTGATCCAGAAATCATTGCAAATTGCGGGGCGCCTGTGCAATGCCTGTGATTTGCAATAGCACCCCAAATGCTGTGCGATGTTGCTGCGATTTCCGCCTGCCGAATCGCGGTAACATCGCGCAAACAACGCATGACGCCCCAAAGAAACTCTTGTACCTTTTTTGGGCGTCATGCGATGTTTGCGCGATGTTACCGCGATTCGGCAGGCGGAAATGGCGGCAACATCGCACAGCGTTTGGGGTGCTATTGCAAATCAGGGGCAACGCACAGGCGTCCCGCGATATGCAATGATTTCCGGATCGCGGGCAGAATCGCAGTGATTCTGCCTGCGATCGCTGCGCTCACATGTGAACGTTATGGGTGTCAATTTCTGGGCACTGATGAGGTGACTGTTGGGTGACAGGTGACATTGGGGGGGGTTGAGGACTGTGTGGGGGGACCTTTATTTGTGTGATTTTTACTTTGTGACATGTGTACAGAGCAGTAACTCACTATTTCTAGCTCTTCTCCCCTCATACTGGAAGCTGTATGAGGAGAGAAGAGCTAGTAACACTGAGTTACTGCTCTTTGTTTACATTTTCTGATCGGCTGTGAATGGATTCACAGCCGATCACATAGTAAACAGTCACTATCAGTGACTGTTTACTACCGCCGGTGACAGCTGTGTTCCTACGGAACACAGTGCCACCGACATGACCGCGCTGCGCGCTCCCGATCGCGCATGCGCGGTCATCTAGTGGGCGCCTTCATTGTGATCGGCTGTGTCATTGGAACACAGCCGATCACGTGGGAAACAGCCGCGCCCATTGGCTGTTTCCCCCCTGCCGGTGACGGGGGGTGTCCCGGGGACACCCCGACACCGGCAGTGCAGGGCGGCGCGCCCGCGATCGCGCGCCTGCCCTGCTTAAAGTGCCGCCGTCATATGACGGCGGCCCAGGATAATGGTCGCACCGCTCCGCCGTCATATGACGGCGGGCGGGCGGCAAGCGGTTAAAGTAACCGAGGAGGTCTTGTGCTAGAATTATTGCTCTCACTCTGACGATCGCAGCGATACCTCACGTGTGGTTTGAACGTCGTCTACATATGCGGGCACGACCTACATATGTTTGCTTCTTCGTGTGAGCGAAGAGAGATGGGGCGCTTAAAAAAAAAAAATATATATATATATATATATATATATATATATATATATATATATATATATATATATATATATATATATATATATATATATATATAATTTTTTTTTTTCCCCTTTTTTTATTATTATTTTTTTTACACTTTCCCTTAAAGTAGAACTATAGGCAAAACGTTTTTTTTTTGTTTTTTTTTCTCCCTCTTGGTTAAAGCAAGGGAGGGTTATAACTCCTGTCGTATTTTTTCGCCATCTGTGTCCCATTGCAGGAAGTGAGAAGAAATCCCTGCAAATTGAGGAAATCCCTTGGGGACCCCCAGGTAACCAGAACTAGTGTCCCCATTGGAAGATTTCCCCTATTACTTTTCTGGGGACAACTCAAAATTGGGGATTTTCTTTTACTTTCACTTTCTAAACACAACAAATAGAGAGGCTGAATCTCCCTAAAAAAACTGAAAGGTGTTCTAATCCCTCTCCACTCTATCCAAAACTTAAAAAAAAAAAAAAAGTTTTGCCTTTAGTTATGCTTTAAATTTCTTGATCTCTTTTATTCCTTTTACAAGGAATGTAAGCATCCCTTGTAATAAGAATAGGGCACGACAGGTCCTCTTTATGAAGCAATCTGGGTTCTGTAATTCCCCACATCTCTCCTCTTTGTTGGAAAGCTTGAGATCACAAAAAAAAAAAATCGATCTCCAGCATTCCAGCAAAAAAAAAAAAAAAATAATTTACATTTGCTGGTGCCAGAAGTGATGTCATGACATCGCTATTGGCCTCCGAGGGTCATAGAGATGGCCGGGTACCATGTGGTCCACATCCGGCTCTATGGTAACCCGCCGGCTAATTCATTCTCCAGCTCGCTGATCTTATGGGGGAGACTGGAAGATTGCGAGGGGGGGGGGGGGGGGGGTTGTGCGTCCTGCTTCCACCTGTAAAAGCATTCAGGCCGCTAGAATGGCTTTTCACAATATAGGAAATCGCCGGCTGAAAAAAAAAAAAAAAAAGGATATCTGGGTGATGGTTGCAGCTGCCGACATCATCCAGATATCTCCACTCAAAGTACAGAATGTCATATGACATCTACCTGGGGAAAGTGGTTAAAAGTAGTGATCAGCCGATATCGTTTTTTCATTGCCGATACCAATATTTTGGTCATCGCGTATTGGTATTGGCCGATATAGGCCGATATTTTCATGCATTTAAAAAAATGTATTTTTTTTTTTTACTTGACAGGTACTCTTATGGAGGGATCTGGGGGTCTAAAAGACCCCAAACCCCTCCTCTGCACTTAAAAGCATTCAAAACGCCAAGTTTGGCTGTTTTGAATGCTGTCATATTTTTTTATCTGCCGCCAGTACCCGGAAGTGAAGTCATGACATCACTTCCGGGTTTTTGCATGGAGGCCTGACCAGAGCCGAATGCGGCTTTGATCAGATCTTCGGCGGCCGTGCAGGCTGGTTGCCCAGGTCTCCCGGTCGGACGGGAGACCCGGGCGAGCCATGGAAGGCAGGGGGGTGGACATCCCCTCCCGTTCCTTGTAATGACAGCCGAGCGGCTTCTCAGCCTCATCAGTTGTCATTACAAGACAACCGACTGTCGGCTATGGACGCCGGTACCGGGTTGATGCCTCTAGCTGCAGTCATCACTCCGGTACAGCACTTTCCTAAAATATCGGCAATATCAGTAACCTCCGGGGCCGATTCCGATATATATCCGGGAAAGTGCATATCGGCCCCGCCGATAATTGGTGGATCCCTAGTTCAAAGCCATTACAGGCTACCACTATACAGAGGAGGTCTGGTGCTAGATTTATTGACCCCCAAATCTCTTCACTTCCCTTAAAAGCATTTCATCACACAAAGAAAATCTGTGTTTTCAAACGTTTTTGATTTTTTTTTTTTTTTTTTTAAATGGTGCCGTTGACATCTGATAGAGCTGCATTATTCTGAATAAAACGAGAATCACAATTTATTTTGCTTAGAATAAAGATCCTGATTCTAACATAATCTTTCACATTTTATAAAAAAATTGGGCTAACATTACTGTTTTTTTTCATTAAAGTGTTTTTTTTTCCCCAAAAACTGCGTTTGAAAGACTTCTGTGCAAATGCAGTGTGACAAAAAAGAATGCAATGATCGCCATTTTAATCTCTAGGGTCTTTGCTATAAAAATAAATAAATAATAAAAAAAATCTATATATAATGTTTAGGCATTCTAAGTAATTTTCCAGCAATCAAAATACTGATTTTAACTTGGCAATAAGTGTCAAAAAAGTATTTTAAGAGGTTAAACTGCCCTCACTTACAGACGGAAGTTCATTCCTTTTATCTAAAAGAATGAAATTATACATTGTAAAACATTGCGGACTTAACAATGTTGATAAACATTTGCCAGAGGCTTTTTTTGTTTCCGACAGCTGTGAGTGAGCAGAGAACATCTCTAAGAAACGAAGACATGCGGTTTTTAAGATCGTGAGGGGGGGTGAATCGAGATCGCGATTTTTTTTTTTTTTTTTTTTCCCCTTTTTTTAAAGATTAATCGTGCAGCTCTAACATCTGGGTAAACTGAAAGTGATGTCATGTCATTGCTTGCAGGTTACTATAGCTGAGAGGTGATCAAAGCTGATCCGGGCTTTGTTTGGGTTTCTGACTAGGTGGCGGACACATTGCCTGGTAACTCGGGTCTCCCACTGGGACGAGAGAGTCGTAGAAGTTGTGGCAGGAGGGGGGAATGTATTCTCTCTCTTTGCTTGGGAAAGTGTTTTCCAGTCTCTAGTTAGCCGCTAGAATTGCTTTTACAAGAGGGCCGCTGGCTCTAGAAAACAGTACTAGGATTATGCCTGAAGCTGCATCATCCTATGATAATCACCCAAATTCCAGTGATGTACAGGTCGGTTGCTGGCCTTTAAGTAGTTAACCACTTCCGGACCACCCACTGTGTATTTACGTCGCTACTTTGACATTGAATACCGGAGTTATGGCAGCAAATAGTTGCCTTAACCCTGGTATTTTCTTACACAGCTGGCGGTCCTCTTTCACATAAGTAGTCCCAGCGATGGATTCACTTACTTTTATGGGCAGTGGGACAGGTGCACACCCCCCTCCCACCGCTTCCCGGTCGCTTTCCCTGCTTGATGGGCAGAAAGTCGAGTGAGAGCAAGATGGCCCCCACTTGACTCTGCTCTTGGAGGACCAGAGCTATGGACGTCGGTACGGGGGTGATGCCTCTAGCTGCAGGCAATGTTGAAGGGCCGATTCCGATATATCGGGGAAAGTGCATATCAGCAGTGTATATCCGGCCAGATGTTAGAGCTGCACGATTAATCGTTTGGCGCAGTGTAGTCTTTTTGACCCCAGATCTCACAATAAAGGGGAACGGTTCTGCTTATTTCTAAAAAAAAAAAAAAAAAAAATGTTTACATTCTTTGTAATAGGAATAAAAGTGATCACATTTTTTATTTTTAAAGGGACAGTGTAAAAATAAATAAGGAAGAAACAAAATTTATAGCGCCCCGTCCCTCCGAGCAGAAGCGAGCGCATACGCAAGTTGCGCTCACATATTTAAACAATGTTCAAACCACACATCTGAGGTATCTCTGCGATTGTTGGAGTGAGAGCAATCATTCTAGTACTAGAACTTCTATGTAACTTTAAACTGTAGAAATTTTTAAAGCGTCACCTGTGAATATTTTTAGGTACCAAAGTTTGTCGCCATTCCACGGGCGTGCAAAATTTTGAAGCGTGACATGTTGGGTATCAATTTTATCGGTGTAACATTATTTTTCACATTATAGAAAAAAACAGGCTAATTTTACTGTTTTTTTTTTTTTTAATTAGTGTATTTAAAAAAAAAAAATGTGTTTGTAAGACCGCTGCGCAATACCGGTGTGACCTAAAAGTATTGCAACAATCTCCATTTTATTCTCTAGGGTCTCTGATAATAAAAAAAAAAAAAAAAAAGTTATTTTTCGTTCATTGACGGACACAGCGCTCCATAAATTATAACTACTGGGTTATTTTGCCTCCTCCAGGAGTAGGACTAGGCAGAACAAAAAACACCTGGCTATGCTCATGGGACATCCTCAGCTTTGTACATAACCCCCCTTTCTGCTCTAGGTAATCAGTTTTATTCTGTCTAGACAGGACCTAAGCTCCCAGCTGGGATTTCTGGTCCTAGCAGATTTTTTCTCTTTCCTTACATCTTTTGTTATTTCTCTCCGGAGATCTACAATCCACTGCCGGACTGGGCGATGGGCTGGATAATCTAGATCAGTGTTTCTCATCTCCGGTCCTCAGGCCACACTAACAGGCCAGGTTTGCAAGAAAACTGAAATACATCACAAGTGATATTATTTGCTGCTCAGTGATTGCAGTATTCTAGCCTTGCATGTCCCCAAGGTAATACTTAGAATCTGGCCTGTTAGTGTGCCCTGAGGACCGGAGTTGAGAAACACTGATCTAGATCTAGTGGCCTGCCCAGCCAGTGAGCGCATGCAGACCGCAGCTACGTGGCGCGACATAGCATCACGGACAGAGGCTGGTCCAAGAGCTAAACATCTCGCAGGGTTACATATGACCGTGCTTGGGTCTGAGTCGCAGCGGTCCCTTGGCCGACAGCTCCCCTACTTCGGTGTCTGGAGTGTTACCAGCACCATGGAATGGTAAGTACAGTCCCTCTCCCCTTTTGGGGATGTTTTTTTTTGGCGTGAACACGGGTAACCTCCAGGGACAGTCAGATCTGCCTGCAGGTTCCCTCCTCCCTTCCTTAAAAATCCCTCAGTGAGTTGGGCTTCCTCCCACTCCCTTCCCCCCCCTGTCTGGACCTGGAGTCTGGTGAGGGTCCCAAGGCAGGGGATGCAACGGAGACCCCTGGGGTCTCCCCCGCTATCCCCACTCTGTAAGGGTCCTGGGATAGTGTGCCCTGCCCTGGTAGTCTGGAGGGGTCCCAGTGTAGGAGACCCCTAGGTGCATGCCCCACTGTTTGCAGTATAATATTGCAGGAGGGGGTCACAGTGCCGAGACCGGTGCAGAGTGCGCAGCGGAGTCCCCCCTAACGCGTGTTCTACCTTCAAGGAGTGGTCCCCTTGCAGGGGGGGTGCAGCCTTGCAGATGGCACAGGGAAGAACCTGGCAGCATGCTGTAGCTGATGGCCATTTTCCCTTAGTCTGGCTGGTCTCTGGTTGGCGGCCATGTTTGTGTAGCCCAATGATGTCACGGGGGCTATTTTCCCTTAGTTTGGCTGGTCTGCGGTTGGTGGCCATGTTTGTGTAGCCCGATGTCACGGGGGCCATTTTCCCTCAGTCCGTGAGATGCTGGAGATGACTGAAGCCTCGTGGGGATGCCGAAGCTCTTCCTCCTTACTTTCCTCTTCCTGTGCCCGGGACATATCAACAGGGATGGCGTCCATGGTGATGCTGGGTCCAAATTCTCGCCGCTCCTCTGATCAGTAGGGTCAAGTTCTTGGGGGTACCTGTTGGCTCTCTCTGTCTGCTGATAGGTACCCTGAGCCTTTGGGGGGGGGGGGGGGATCCTTTAGTGGTGCAAAAAGATCGTTTTTGTACTGAAAGACCTTTCCTTATTGGAGCTTCAGGGTCTCATCTCCCCCCACTGTCCCCCTCATGGAGGTGGTAGGTCCCTCGGAACCCCAGCTTCCCATGGTTGCACTAACAGTGGTCCTGCAGTTCTTAGTGTCCCAAGTGGCGTGTGGGCAAAGACCCAGGAGGAAGCGTCTCCCTCCTTTCCCTGCTCAGTCTGTCTGATTCTGAGCCTGATACTGCCATGGATGCGGGCCATCCAGGGGGGGCTTAATATCACACCCCCAGATCCATCCGATAGTGAGGATGATTCCTCCATGGTCGCAGCAGACGCACTTATCACTGCAGTGCGTGAGAGTTTAACCGGTTGCCGACCGCCGCACGACTATATACTGCGGCGGTCTGCCCCGGCCAGGCAGAGTGACGTATCGGTACGTCACTCGCCTGTCACTGACTTGCGAGCCTATCGCGGGCGGGCGCGCGCCCGCCGAGGCGCGCGCCCGCCGCGGCTCGTTCACAGGCAAGTCAGTGCGTGTGACCGGCGGACTCGATGTCCGCCAGTCACACTGCGATCGCTCCTGTGAAGGGAGAAAGACAGAGCAGCTTGTGTAAACAAGCTGCCTGTCAGTTCTCCCTGTGTAAAAGTAAAGATCTGACCGTTCTACTATGTAGAACGGTTGATCTTTGCTTTTACACCAATAGGAATGTCCCTACACAGTAGAAAGCACGCCCCTAGGACACACTTAACCCCTCCCTGTCCAATAAAGTTAACCCCTTCCCTGCCAGTGTCATTTTTGCAGTAACAGTGCATATGTATAGCACTGATTACTGCAGTAATGTCACTGGTAACCCCAAAAGTGTCAAAAATGTCAGTCAAGGGTCCGATCTGTCCGCCGCAATGTCGCAGTACCGAAAAAAAAATCGCAGATCGCCGCCATTACGCGTTAAAAAAAAAACACCAAAAATGACAAAAATCTTTCTCTTTGTTAGTAAACGCGATAACTTTTGCGCAAACCAATCAAAATACGCTTTTTGCGATTTTTTTTTTTTTACCAAACATAGGTAGCATAAAACAAATTGGCCGAAAAATGTTAAAAAATTTTGATTTTTACTTTTTTTTTTGGGGAATTTCATATAAAAAAATGTGAAAAATATTGTTATTTTTGCAAAATTTACGCTCTTTTTTTGTTTATAGCGCGTGATCAAAAAATCGCACAGGTGATCAAATACCACCAAAAGAAAGCTCTGTTTGTGGGAAAAAAAGGACGTCAAATTCGTTTAGGTACAGCGTCGCACGACCGCGCAATTGTCCGTTAAAGTCACGCAGTAAAAAATCGCAAAAAAACCCCTGGTCCTTTAGCAGCCAAATCCTCCGGGGCTTAAGTGGTTAAAAAATGGAGGATGCAGCTGATGTAGCCACAGAGGTGGCTGTGTTGTTTGGTACACATAAGTCACCTCGCACTCCAAAGGTGTTTCCTTGTGTGCCTTATTTTGACAGGTTTTCCTGTAAGGAATGGGAACAACCAAAATTACCCTTTGTGGTCCCCTTATGTTTTGCTGTATGTTACCCTTTTGAGGAGTCACTTTTAAAAAGGTGGGCTAGTCCACCAGCAGTGGACCTTCCTATTTCCAGGTGGAACAAAACTGCCATGATCCCAGTAGAGGAATCCCTGTCCTTTTAAGGACCTGGCTGAGGAAAGCGGAGGCTGTGGCATGCAGCATGTTTACTATGGCTGGTTCGACATTGCGGCCAGTCTTTGCCTCAGCCCTGGTGTCTCAGACCCTAACTAAATGGGCCAAGCTTTTGCGCCAGGGCCCTGAGGGGTGAGCAGGTCCTCGCTGCTTATATTGATTTAGCAGACCAGTTGGTCCATGGGCTGCAGTTTTTGTGATACAGCTTTGGATACAGCCCCTGTGCTGTCCAAACTTTGTTTCAGACGTGGTGATTAGGCGCTTGCTGTGGCTTAAGAATTGGCCCGCAGACCAAGCCTCTAAGCAAGCTCTCATTGATCTGCCCTTTCAAGGTGATCACCTGTTTGGGGCTACCCTGGATGACGACATTAAGGGTATCATGGGGGGGGGGGGGGCAGTACCTTCCTGCCATAGTCTAGGAAAGGGAAGGAGCCTCAAAGCAAATGGGGGCCCTCCTGCTCAGCACATAGAAAATTTTGTGCTTCTAGGAAGGAGAGTAAGGGAAATAGACCTTTCAAACCTTCTCTGGGAGGTTCCAAGCATCCTTGGTCTGGTAAGCTAGCTTCTCCGGACCTGCAGACAAGACCCCTTCAGCATGAAGGTCTGCCCTCAGCCATTATTGGGGTGGGGGGACAACTTTGCTGGTTTCCGGCCTCGTGGACCTCCTTCGTGAGCGTCAAGGGGATCCACAAGATTCTTTTGGGGGTACCCAGAAAGGAAGACTAAGCTTGTCCTTCAGGGTTTTAGGTCCTGAGTCTCCTTGTGCGGATTAAATTCCTGCAAAGGTTCAGGTGATGTCTGAACTACCTAAGGTTCTCCCTATCCCTGTCCAGGGAATTGATTTACCTATGTCTGATTCTAATTCTGACCAGGGTGGTCCTTCCTCTGGACAAACTTCAGGAACCACAGGCCGTAATTCACCGGCTGTTGTCACACAGATAGTTCTCTCTCCCATTTTGCATACAAGTTCTGAGTTTGGTGGTATTCACCTTCAAGACAGTTCTGTTTGCACCACTCTACATGCAGCTCCTTTAGCAGGTTCGGCTCCACAGGAGGATACCGAGGTGTGTGGCGAGATCACGGGTTCCTCTGGCAAAACCCGCAGGCTTCCAAGGGCCAAGGTAAGGCCAGTATCCTCCTCTGGCTTAGGCTTCTGCAATTCCTGCGAAGAATCAAGGCGAGGATCTTCTAATCTGTCTGGTGGCGATAATCGAATAGTGAAAAGTGCAGCGCTAAAACAATAAGACAATAAAAACATCAATGGATAAATGAAAAGTCTATGAATGGCACGCAGTAGTCTTGTAAAAAAGAGGAGAAAACAGTCCAATAAGAAATCCCAATGAAAGTGCTCAGTGCTGATCAGTAAACAGGACACAAGTGCTTGTTCAGTGCAATCCTTCACCAGAGGTGCTAGCCTCTCACCTGTAGGCTGTGAAAAGACAGCCTTAAAAGTACACTCCCAGCAATGTGAAAATCCTGACCAGGACAGCAATCACAGAGGGCATCTCTCCTTTTTGTAAAGGTGTTCACAACGATCCCCATGTAATAGAAAGGGGGCAGACCATAGTGCAATATGTTTCAAACACCACAATTTATTAATAAAACAAATGGACAGCCTCTTACTTCAAGGTAATGCAAAAACGAGCAGTACAGCAATCCAGCTGATCTCCAGACAGAGCGGAACGCTCTGCTAACAGGGGCTACGAGTGACGTCACGATCTCCTCCCCCTTGCGCACGCGTATCGTGCGTGGGCGGGACTTCCTCAGCGTTCATACATCTTCAAATGGATCAGACGATGATGCAGGCCTATTCCATTAAAAGTCAGGTTTCACCTTCACGGCGCATTCAACTCGGGCGTTGATTGCTTCTTGGGCCTTCCGTCATCAGGCATTAATATCGCAAGTTTGGTCATTGGTGCATACCTTCACAAAATTCTATCGGGTAGATACTTTTGCAGGCTGCTGTTTAAGAGGGGCTGTTCCCTCTTGAGGGGTGTTTTTCTTTAAACCTTTATTTCTCAGACGGGGCTCTTGTGTCCTGGTTAAGGGCTCTTTTATTTAGCCTTGGGTTATTTTCCCCACCCCTCATTTTCCTTTTGGCACTGCTCTTTGACATCCCAGTAGGTATGATTTATGGATCGCTGTGTCCGTCGATGAACGAAAGAGAAAATGGGATTTTTGTACTTACCGTAAAATCCATTTGTTTGCGTTCCTCATGGGACACCGCATCCATCCCTCTATGGAGTTCTGATACTTCTAATACTGCTTGCTACTAAACTGATTACCTAGAGCAGAGAGGGGGGGGGGGGGGTTATATACCAAGCGGAGGACAGCCCATGGGCGTAGCCAGGTGTTTTTTGTTCTGCCTAGTCTTAAGCCCCGTACACACGTACCGAATGTCGGCCGAACGATCGGCCGTCTTTTGTCCGGTGCTGTCCTGTGGGGTGAAAAGTGCTAAAGACTGCACACGAATTTTATCGGCCAACAGCCGACTGCAGAAGTGATGTCATGTGATGGTTAGCTTTCCGTGTGTTTTTTCTTCTCTGAGCATGCCCAGTCTTGCTCATCTGTTGTCGGCCGATTTCTGTACTGACTGGCGAACATTCGGCCGTTCTGGTGTTGGCCAACAAAAATTTTAATGCCTGCACACCAGATTCTGTTCGGCCGAAAAGTCGCAGTCGGTTGTCGGAAGCATCATACTAACAAGCCGACAATCGGCCGATCGGTCGGTGGCCGAATATTTACGACCGACAATCGCTACGTGTGTACGGGCCTTTACTCTTGGAGGAGGCAATATAACCCAGTAGTTGGGATTTTTGGAGCGCTGTGTCCGTCAATGCACTCAGAGAAATGGATTTTACGGCAAGTACAAAAATCCCATTATATAAAGTTTAGAGGTTCTAAGTAATTTTCTAGCAAAAAATACTGATTTTAACTTGTAAACAAGTGTCAGAAATAGGCCTGGTCCTTAAGTGGTTAAAGACCTTCACCCTAAGGCTGCATTCACATGTTCGCATTTCCGGAAGGTGCAAAAAACGTGTCGCACTTGGCAGTGCTGCTAATTGTTAATGGCACCCCAAGCGTGGTTAGCCGATGTGCATTTTGCCACACTACAAATGCACCAAAGCACAGTTCAAAGAAAAAGTACGACACTCCGTGCCTGAAAAGGTTTTGAAGCTTGTTTGGTGCACATAGTGCAACATGTTTAAGTGAATAGGCCTCCCGATGTGCAAAAATTCGTCATAAAATGTGTGCAGGATTGAGGGTTTCTGCTGTGCTAGTTGTCCATGGGGCCTGAGGGCTAATTCACACCAGCTGCTGTTACATCACAGTGCCTGCTGTGCAGTCCAGTCCAGCTGGATCAACACAGTGCCAATGCGCTGATCTCGGCACATCGCAACATTTTACTTTTTTTTTTTTTTTTTTTTTAAATAACTTTTTTGAAATGTCACACAGTGGAGCTTTTCTTGCTTTGGCAAGAAGTTCTCCCCACCCTTGCGTATGCGCAGATGTGCTGCAGTGCTCGGTTCCTGAGAGTGTCCTTCAGCATATCTGCACATGCACAAAGTTCCCCACCTGCACACGAGCGGGGTTTCCCAGTCATCTACAATGACCAGCAACAGGGGAGTCCGAAAACCTTCTCCGTCTTTGTTGTCCCGACAGGCTCTGCCAGGATTCAAAGGCCGGATAGAGCCTTGTGGCTCGGGGGTGCAGAACCTGGCCAGAGCGACACTGCAGTTCTGCTGTAACAGTTTGAATATTTTCTTGCTCAGTCACCAATAGAAATAGAGAGGGTGAATCTACGTAATGGGGACACAGACAGAGGGTCTAAAACAAAGTGTGTGTGTGTTTTTTTTTTTTTTTTCTAGAGATACTGTAAGGCTCCTTTCACACTGAGGGGCCGATCAGATAGGCAGACTCAGTCAGACCATCCATAGCTCTCTTGGATGGTTCTTTGGTGGGAAGTGGTTTAAAAGAGCTATTTACTACTTTGTTGGTAATTTTTATGAATTTTTCTTTCTGTTCTGTTTTTGTCCAGGTCCCAGCATTTATAATGAAGGTAAACACCTGTGAGATTTCCTGGCATAACCGCGAGCCCGTCTATAGCGTTGATTTCCAGCATGGGACAAGTAAAGTGAATAGAATGGCATCAGCAGGAGTGGACACTGCAGTGCGGGTATGTTACTTCTACACTGAGGAGATCTAAATGGAAATACATTGTAATCCTCCATGCAACAGATGCTAAACTAGTGTGACCGATCAGCTGCTCCTGATGCCCTCCTTAGCGCCCGTTCACACCAGTAGGTGTCCTCCAATGTGTTGTTAAAGCGGAACTTTACCCATAACAACTTGATAAAAAAAAGATTGCTTTGCAAAGAACATACATTCCTAGGGATGCACCGATACTGATACTAAGTACTCATGAGTATTTTCATGAGTACTTATACTTGTGAAAATGCTCTGATACCCGAAACCGTTACTTTGCAGTGCAGTTTGTGCCCATAAAGTGAACTTAGAATGAAATCAACATGACAAGTCTGGGTTCACACGGGAGCAGTGGGGGAAATCGCATGTGATTCGTACAGGAATGGCGCCGTGTGCTATTCTTTGCAGTGTGATTTGAGTCCATACATTTTATATGGGCTCAAATTGCATCGCAAAGGTATCAGTACTCTGCCACTGCGAGGACTTTACCAAAAGTATCAGTACTCCTATCCCCCGATTAAAAAAAGGCTATCATTGCAACCCTATACATTCTGAATTAATAAATATGCTACCAAAATGAGTGTGTGCTGTAAATTGCCTCCAGCATTACTCCTGTTTCTTCTTGCAGAAGGTTGCCATTTTGCTGAAGCACAGAGCCTCTAAACAGCATTAAATCTTTAGACTGTCAGCAGATTGACATTTTCGCATAGTGCCAAAAAAATAGAGAGCAACTGAGCCATGTGCAGAGCAGGGTGAGACTAATTTTCAGCTTTCAGCGCTGTTGCACTTTGAATGACAGTTACACGGTCATGTAACACTGTACCCAAACTAATTTTTTTTTTATTTTTTTTTTTAACACAAATAGAGCTTTTTTTTTGGTGGCATTTAACACTTTTTTTTTTTTCAAAATAAGCAAATACAGAACATCTAAGTGTCCATTCACACTACCGCGACTTGTCAGCCTGACAAGTCGCGGGCCGTCGCGGTCCATGCAGTGCTACAGGACCCGTTCTAATGGGAGCGACACAAGTCGCTCCGACTTAGAAAAAGGGTCCTGTACTACTTCGGGGCGACCTCGGAGCGACTTGCATAGACATTCATTACATGAAGTCGCGGTGCACGCGACTTCACAGGTCGCCCCTGAAGTCAGAGCGACCTAGTGTGAACCGGCACTAATGGGGGTGGTTTCATAATTATCAATTAGCTGCTACACCTGCAGGGCTCTAATGAGGAAAATTGCAGGCTCTGCATCCCGTTTAGACGTATTCCTATTGGGAGTATCTCACCAAAAATAACTTTTGTTGCAGGGAATGCCTGAAATCTGACTTGTATCTTAGTGTAGATTTCTGGGAAAATCAGTGAGCCAATCACACAACCAGGAAATGTTTCTGGGGGGCGTTCTGTGTACAAAACCCCTCCAGGTAGCCATATTGCATTGCATGTTCCAGCAAATTACAGCAGCTGCCGATGAAAAAGGAAAGGTCATTTTTAAAAACATTCAGTTAGAATATGACTTGCCACAATGTATACGATATATATTTTTTTCTGTTTTTGCTATTTATTTTTCCCCCCAGGAAAGTGTTTCAGTATGCAGCAATCTATGCTATATTTTTTTTTTTACCTGGCTCTTTACAGAGGAAGGGGCTGTCAGCAGATAACACAAACCTGCATACAGCCATCGCAGTACTACCGCCACTGTGGCTGAAAGCTGCAGCTCCCTTACAAGGAAGCAATCATGTATTTTATCTGCTCCTCCTCCTTTTTTTTTTTTTTTTTTTTTTTTTTTTTTTAATTTTCAGAATGTCGTGTAGTCTGTGAACACAATAAAAAGGCATTCTGTGAATGGAGAAGGGGAGGGGGGGGGGGGATAAATGACACTATGGCTTCTGTGTATGAGATCTGCTGGTCTTATTGTCAGTGCCAGAAGTCTTGTGCTGGCTGTACTCTCCGGCATCAATGAATCGATTTTTACAGCACACTGATATTCCAGGGTAATCATCATTAAAGGTAATTTGTTTGCCTTGTGGTATGTACAAAGAAAACCTTTTTTTGCTATAGTTCTGTTTTTAAGTAATAAGTTGCAGAATGACAGTTGTAAGACCAAGCTCTGTGTATTTGTATTTCTCTAGATTTGGAAGGTTGAAAAGTCAGACGATGGAGCAGCGCTTGTGGAGTTCTTGGCAAGCCTTGTGCGGCACACCAAAGCTGTCAATGTTGTTCGATTCTCTCCAAATGGTGAAATTTTGGCCTCAGGTGGAGACGGTAAGATTTCTATGAATTTCCATTTTATCTTAATTTTTGCCAGATGTTTTGAGCAAACAATAACTATAAAAGGAGGAACGATCCTTGATTTAATATATTTTATTAAATGCAAGCAGTGCAAGTACCGAAATTTGACTTGTTTTGACCCCTTACAATTCCTGTATAGCAAAGCTCAAACTGGGAGAGGGGAAAACGACACAAGGAGACATTCTGTTTAGGGATGTAACGATATCAAAATCTCACGGTACGATACAATTTCGATATTGACCTCACGGTACGATATTTATTGCGATATTGTGGAAAAGCTCACGGTATTGTTAAATGGCTCACGATAGTGTTTGGATAAGGACCACCATATGTCTGATAACACCACCACCAGTGCTGGGGTATGGCCAAAAAGCTCACCAGATCACCATGCCTGACCACACTCTCATGGATTAGGCAGAAACAGCATGTGAGCATGGGTTAAATAATATGGATAAACCACCTTCCTCCTGGCAATCTCGGATCCTGCAAGGACTCTTCCTCTCATGGGCAATGTGTGGATGACAAAATAGAAAGCACTCCCAGTCCCATAGCGTTTAGGCAATGTTTATTCACAATAATAATCTCTTGCACTCACTTAGTAAGTTAGTAGATCATAGAGCACAAAAAGAGCTGGTGGGTTGGGTTCAGAGTCTCAGTCTGGTACATTAATAGAGAATTCTGCTTTGGAGTACGAACACCTCCAACATCACCAGGCAGCAAATATAAAATATGCTGAGTTCACTGAAAGAGTGCTTGAGTGTAATGGCTTCTCTCTGTCCTTTATGGGCCTTCAGTGACCCCCTCAACAGTTGTGTGTCAGTGATAAAAATGCCCCTAACATTGATGGTCAGTGAGAAGAATGCCCCCCTTAAAGTAGTAGTTACTTTGCAGACTGGAGTCGCCCAGACAGCCCAGAGTGAGAGAACATCCAGCCTGAGGGATCATCAATGAGGCCTGCAGGCAGTATTAGAACAAATCTCTGTCTTTAATACTATTGAAGAAATAAGTTTGCAAATATGTGAAAGCCACATAAAAAATCACTTTGAAATATATTTACTCACTAAGTAAAAATATGATATGCTTTCCCCCTAAAACCAACTCTATGACCTATGTTGCAAATCCTCCTGTTTAATGAATGACCACAGATAAACACTACTTGAATTCCATCAGTATGTTACGTTAGTGGCACTGGCGTCAGTGTTTTTTTTTTTTTTTTTTTTTTCATTTAATTTATCTTTACATATTACACTCACCGGCGGTCCGGTGTCTTGCTCTTGCCTTAGTGGTGCTGTTTCCTGGTGCCTGCCTGGAAGCTGCTCTGCCGAGTCCGCCGCTCTCGTGCGCTGGCTCCGCCTCTGCCCCACAAGCCCGCCCACCCACACTGCTCCAAACCAACTGGCAGCCGCTCGCCTTGGCTCGGCCAGTAAGCACTGCAGCATAGGGAGGTGAGTGACCGTGACAGACAGGAGCCGAGACAGAGACGGCGGCCAGACCAGTTAATTTGAATACTCCGAGACGAGTCCCAGCCGTGGCAATTATTTTTTTTTTCTTCTAGCGGCCGCCCCTGATCATCTGCAACCGTGCAACCCAACCACAACGATATCAGGACACGTTAACCACCGCAATACCGCGATAGCGGCAATATCGTTGCATCCCTAATTCTGTTGTGCTACTGTACAAAGATGCATCACTAGAGGGGGTCATCAGCAGGAGGAAGGAGGTTTTGATTCCCCTATATAGATCTTAGTGAGACCCAATTTTGAATATTTTGCCCAGTTCTGGAGATCTCACTTACAAAAAGATGTTGATAAAATAGAATGAGTCCAGAGATGGGTAATGGTGAAAGGTTTTATCCCCCAAACCTATTGAGAGTGACTTAAGGAACAGAATATGTGCAGCCTTGAGGAAAGAAGGGAAAGGGAGAACTGATTGAAACCTTTAAATAAATCAAGGGGATGAATAAGGTTCAGGAGGGCAGTTTTTTCAGTAAGAAGCCAGGATCAAGCACACGGGGACATGACCTCCAACTAGCAGGAGGAAAGTTCAATACTAATCTTAGAAAGTATTATTTTACTGAAAGGGTAGTTGATGCTTGGAATAAACGTCCAGCAGAGGTAGTGAGGTAGTCAACAGTAAATGGCTTCAAACATGCTTGAGACAAACCTTGATCTATACTCAAAGTTATAGAAAAACAAAAAAGATACAAAACATGTTTCGGAAAAAGAATGGGCAGACTCTATGGACTGTCTTTTTCTGCCGTCACTTTTCTGTTTCTAAAGAAGATGCTGATAAAAGTAGAAGGGACAGAGGGAAGTGATCAAGAGTTTGCAGCTTCTCCTTCAGTGTCCAGTCAGATTGGGGTGGGGAGGAGACCTAAAAGTGAAACTCCTGCAGAGAAAAGTTAGGTCCCCTCGGGTACCAGACAGGGTGATGCTGTGTGGCAGAACTATGTAAAACTCAGTACAGGCGTGACAGACATGAGCAGAAATACAAATCCTTTGGCAGGTAAAACTGCTATCATATGTTTATTTCATCCATATATTTAGCTGTTTGCATGGAGTTCCGCTTTCACCTGTGCTAAACAAAATTCTGGAGTGTGCTTACTCTGCGCAACAAAAACGTTTCTTTACATCGAATGATCGGAATCAGTTCTGATTAAACGGGGTTTACTTGTGTGGTGCAAGTGAACAGCAACACAGTGGAATCCTGGGAAGTGAGAGGTAGCTCCACCACACCCTGTCACTTGACTATTTAATGTGACGTGTGTTGCAGGCAGATCTCCATGTTTACTATAATAGTGAAAGACTACTCTGCTGTGTAACTTTTCTGGATGTGACATACTGAAAACTGCACCATTCTATGCATAATGTAAAGCCTGAAGCCCTTCACTCCTAATGCTGTGCTGTACATGATGTACACCACACTAATCACATTAAAAAAACATACTTTCTCTTTCATTTATATGGAAGTGATTTTTGCGCTGTCCTGGTAGATATTGAAGGTATATGCCCTTAATGCTGCTTGTACCATTACTGATGACCATACAGTTAAATAGAATAAATAGGGGGGGAGGGTACCACGCTTCAGGGATGGTTAATAAGTATATATCAGTAGATATTCAAACGGTGTATAAACTTGTGTAAAAAAATTAAATCTGTGTCTTGTATATCAAAATCATATAAAATTATTCTAATATTTCATAAATATCTCTATCAATAATAAAGTACTTAAAGTGATGTTATAATCTGATAAAAATTCATAAAAATATCTTGATTAATAATAAAGTGCTTAAAGTAATATATTAATCAAAACATTTTCAAGTGATATAAATCAACAATTTTAATAAAGTGCTTATGGTGATAGTATACTATTCAAAATATAATCAAGTGATATTCGTGGTATATAAAGTGCTCTGTGCTAATTGTTAAAGTGTCCCAATAATATCTCCAATATTAAATCAATCAAATAAAAAAAAATAGATAATCATAAAATCCATATATAATCCATTGTGTTCCAGTGTCCAAATAAAAATATTAAAAGGAACGTCATTCCACGTATAAACCTTGTGAGACAAAGTGATCTTCAGTGCTGAACACCTCTAGGTGTGCTAGCCGCTCACCTTAATGCTATTAGCAATGCGCCTTTAGATCTAGTATTAGATCTGATCTTTTGTCCTCTCTTCTCCTCGGGTTATTGGATCAAGTGTGGGGGGATGTGCTGGTGTATTCCTTCTTTCCAGGATCTGGCTCCGGTGCCTCCTCGTATCTCAAAGTAACAGGGCTGACATTGTGTAGTATTTTCACAAATTTTAATGGTAACAAATAAGTAGCAACTTACAGTTAAAAATGCTGTTATTGGCTTGTAAGCCGTGGGATTTCTCCTCCATGTCCTGTAACGTCACTTCTGGTGCTCGGTCTGCCCTACGTGTTACACCACGCTATCACGGGACTTCTTCAGGGGTACTTTCTCTTTCGTTCATTGAAGGACACAGCCCCAGATATTAACAATTGGGTTATACTGCCCCCTACAGGAGTAGGACACTAGGCAGAAAGTCTGGCTAAGCCTATGCGCAGTCCCAGGGAGCTGTTTGTATCTGTGTGTGTGTGTGTGTGTGTGTGTGTGTGTGTGTGTGTGTGTGTGTGTGTGTTTGTTTGTGTGTGTGAGACCTTAAAGATTGAGGACGCAGCTGCGACAGAGGCGTAGATCCTCTTTGGCACTCACAAGCCATCCAGAGCGGCAAAGGTGTAACCTTTCCCCTCCTCCTCCTATTTTTACAGAATTGTCACTACAGAGTGGGGACGACCAAAGCGTCCCCTTGGGGTGCCTAAGCACTTTGCTAGGCATAACCCCTATAAGGAGTGCCTCCTTTAATCTGGAAGCCGGAGGGTCCACCACTGGGGGAACAGTCAACTTTTTAAGCAGGCAACCATGATTCTGGTTGAAAAGTCCCTGGCCTTTAAGGACCCAGCTGGCAGGAAGCCAGAGGCTGTGGCCCGCAATATGTACACCCTGGCTGGTTGGGCACTGAGGCCGATATTCTCCCTTGCCCTGGTGTCGCAGACTGACTGAGTGGGCTAAGCTTTTATGCTGTGACCTGGTAAAAGAACCGCTCTCCCCTACCTTTGCTGAGCTAGTGTACCAGCTGGTCCAGGGGCTACAAATTATCTGTGATGCCTCTTTGGAAGTGGCTTGGCTCTCTGTTTCGACAGTGGTCCTTCGGTGTGTCATTTGGCTCAAATGCTGGTCTGCGGACCCGACTTCTAAAAAGTCCTTGACTGATCTTCCCTTTTTAAGGAGATACCTGTTTGATGTTACCCTGGATGACCTCATTATTAAATGTCTCACAGGGGGGAAGAGTACCCTTCTTCCACAGGCTACTAAGGGCCAGGTCCCTCGTTATAGACGTGGGCCCTCCTTCTCGGCTCATTAAGTGTTGTTTTTTTTTTTTTTGTCCCTTTAGGTTAGACTGATAAGGGATCGAAACCCTTCAGGGCCTCCTCTGGAGGAACAAAGAGACCTTGGTCTGGCAAGTCAAGAGCCGGCTTCTGCAGACCCGAGGACAAGGCCATTTCAGCTTGAAGGTGTGCCCTCATCTGTATCTGGGGTGGGGGGGACGTCTTCGTTCGTTCCCGAACCCGTGGATTTCAAGTGGGTCCACAAAGTCATACGATCCGGCTACAATCCTCTGAAAAGGTTCTTTCCTTCCAACGTGCGACTGTCCCCAGTCCGCTTATAGGCTCTCTTTGGGGCAGTGCAAGACCTTTTACTTCAAGGGGTGTTTGTCCCGGTTCTGACTTTGGAAAGTTTTCAGGGGTTTTGCTCAAACCTGTTTACAGTCCCCAGAAAGAAGGGCAAGGTGCGTCTATTCCTGGACCTCAAGGTGCTGAACTGCTTGTGCAGGTGCAGAAGTTCAGAATGGAGTCTGTTCACATGGTGGTGGCTTCTCTGCATCAGGGGGATTTTCTTGCCTCCCACCGACATCAAGGACTCTTACACTCACATTCTAATATGTGTCGGTCACCAGTGCTTCTTCAGCTTTGCCGTGGGAGAGGCGCATTATCAGTTTGTGGTGTTACCCTTTGGTTTCGCCTCCGCTCCTCGGGTCTTCATGGAAGTGTTGGCCCCGGTGCTAGCATTGTTACCGTCAGCAGGGAATCACAGTCCTGGGCTACTTGGACAACCACCTTCTGCAAGCAGTGTCTCCTACTGCACTGGTGGAAAACCTGGAGATCTCCATACAGACCTTGGGGAAGTTTGACTGGATTCTGAGTCTTCAGAAGTCTGCCTTGGTTCCTTTCTTCAACGAAACTGGACTATCTGGGTCTTACTCTGGACTCGGCCTTAGCCAGAGTAGTCCTTCCTCTGGACAAAATCCAGAAACTGCAGGCTGCAACTTGCCTCCTGCTGTCCAGCAGATTCCTCCGGACTTGCATGCGAGTGCTGGGCCTGATGGGGTCTTCCATCGAAGCGATCCCATTTGCACGGTTCCATATGAGGTCGCTGCAAGGGAGATTCTGATCAAATGGGAGAAGACGATGCAGTCTCTGGATAACCAAATGCAGCTGAGCTGGGGTGAAAAAGGGTCCCTGATCTGGTGGCTTTGTTCTCCGGCACTCTGGCAGGGCAAATCCTTCCTCCCCTTGTATTGAACGGTGGTCACCATGGATGTCAGCCTGTCAGGGTGGGGAGGCATTCTTGACAGAAATTCTGCTCAGGGGGTCTGAACCCTTGAAGAGTCCACACTACCGATCAATATCCTGGAGCTCCGATCGATCAGACTGTGCCTGGAACATTGGATGGATCATGGCCAAAGATGTCCAGTGCACATTCAATCAAACAATGCCACTGCCGTGGATTATTTCAATCACCAAGGGGGCACAGGAAGCGTCCTGGTGGCTCTGGAGGTAGCCTGCATTCTCAGGTGGTCAGAACGACATTCATTCCAGCCTTTTCCGCTGTACACATTCCCAGGAGTGGAAAACGGATTACCTCAGTCGGCAGGCGTTGGACCAGGGGGAATGGTCTCTTCATCCGGAGGTGTTTCATCAGTTGTGTCTCCCTGAGGTGGATCTGTTGGTGTCTCGGCTAAACAGAGATGCAGAGGTTAGTGGCATGGTCACGGGATCCTCTGGCAAACACCACAGATGCGCTGATGGCCCCGTGGCATCAATATCGTCTGATTTACGCCTTCCCTCCCCTCAGGCTTTTGCCAAGACTTCTACGCAGGATCGAGGCAGAGGGTATTCCATCATCTTAGTGGTCCCGGAATGGCCTCGCCGGCTTGGTACGCCGATCTGGTGTGGCTGGTTGCCGACGTTCCTTGGAAGCTTCCTCTTAGGGAAGATCTGCTGGTCCGAGGGCCAATCTTCAACCCTGCTTTACAGTCGCTGGCTTTGATGGTTTGGCTGTTGAAAGCCAGGTACTAAAGGATAGAGGTTGGTCTGAATTGGTGATTCCAACGCTGTTAAAAGCTAGGAAATGTACTTCTAGGAAGTTTTACCATTGTACGTGGAAGAGGTACATCGTGCGGTCAGAGTCCCTTGGGGTTCATCCTCGCTCTCTGTGGCTCGAATCTTGACCTTTCTTCACGGGGGGGGGGGGGTTGAGCAGAAACTCGCCTTGAATACCATCAAATGCCAGGTGTCGGTTTTGACGGTCTTTTTTCAACGACCCTTGGCCACACACTCCCTGATGCGTACCTTTTTCAGGGTTTTGCGCTTTTGTTCCTTCCCAGTGCTGTCTCTGTTGCCGCCTTGGGATCTCAATTTGGTGCTTTCGGCCCTCCAGAAGTTTTACCGATGATATTCTTTGGGAGATTACTTTGTTTACGCTGTCTCAGTAGGTAGGAATGAAGACATTGTGTTGACTGGCAGCATTATCTTGTTGTTCACCTTGGTGGTTCACAGAGATAGTGTTTTTTCTCCCCTTTCTGTCATTCCTTTCAAAGGTTGTCTCTGATTTCCATTTGAATGAAGGTATTGTGCTGCCTTCCCTGTGTCCCAGGCCAAAACATCCTAAGGAAATTGCCTTGCATGCCTTGGATGTGGTTCGGCAATTAGGGTGTACCTGGCAGCTATTGAGTCTTTTAGGAAGTCAGACTCACTATTTGTGCTTACGGATGGGTCTCAGACAGGGTTGTACGCTTCCTCTGCGTCCATTCCCAGATGGATCACACAGACTGATTCAGGCCTATTCCATCAGGGGTCAGGTTCCTCCTTTCCCTATCGAGGCACACTCTACTTGGGTGCTCAATGCCTCCTGGGCCTTCCAACATCAGGCACCAGTGATGCAGGTTTGTAAGGCGTCCACCGCGTTGACGGCGCACACTTTCACGAAGTTCTAAAAAGTGGATGTTTTGGCATCTGCGGATGCCTCTTTTGGCCGCAAGGTTTTTGCAGGCTGCTGTTTAGAGGACATGGTCCTCTTTGGGGGTGTATTGTTTTTTTCAGGTGGGTTCCAGTTGTTTTGGTTGAGCCCCTGTTGCCTGGTTGGCTACTGTTTTTAGCCTTGGGAATATTTTGCTATTCCCACCCCTCATGTTTAACAATGCTTTGAGGCTTCCTAAAAGTTTTGAATATCAGGAGCTTTGCCTGTCAATGAATGAAAGAGAAAATTGAATTTTTGTCATGATGTAAAATCCATTTCTCTGATATTCATTGACTGACACAGCACCCACCCCTCTGTCGAGTTTTTTTCCTCTGACACTGGTTTTAACAAAAGTACCTTTAGCAGAGAGGAAGTATACCCCCTTAGACTGCCATAGGCGTAGCCAGGCTTTTTTTTCTGCCTAGTTTCTTCTGTAAGGGGCAGTATAACTCAATGGTTAAGAATAATCAGGAGCCGTGTCCGTCAATGAACATCAGAGAAAGGGATTTTATAGTAAGTCAAAAATCTCAGTTTTCTAATGTTATGCAAAGCTTGAGTGGGTCTCCTCCTGCACTCAAGGGCTAAAAGCTTGCTTATGCCTACTTTGCCTAGGGTCCATTTAAAAAAAAAAAAAAAAAAAAAGACATGCCTTTTCTCTCAGCTGCCAATGCTGAAATCTCTCTGACGTTGGAGTTGCAGGCCGGCCCTTAGCTTCCCCGGGTACAGTGCAGAGCTATTGGCCCTGCATTGCACTTGACATCAGACTTCCTGTGCACCATAGAGAGAATGCAGTGAGGCCGGTCACATAGGGTGGAGGAAGTCTGTGGGAGTGAGGGATTAGTTAATTGAAAGTCCTATTTTACTAGTACCATAGACCTAAGCAAGAATTTAACACTTGCAGTGCAGTTGGAGCCTCAGATTTTTTCTTTCCACAGAGTTTAGCTTTAAAGCAAACTTTGCAGTGCAACAAAATAAGTACAGGGATATTGGGGTTGATTACTAAAGGCAAATCCACTGTGCACTACAAGTGCATTTGCTGTAGATCTTAGGGGGACATGCAAGGAAAATTAAACAGAATTTTTGCTTGCACATAATGGGATCAGCAGAGCTTCTCCACATTTCATATCTTCCCCCTCAGATCTACAGCGACTGCACTTCCAAGTGCACTTGTAGTGCACAGTAAATTAGCCTTTAGTAAATCAACCCCAATGTCTCTCAAGTAATATGCAAATTTATTATTTTTTTTTTGCTTTAAAATAAAACCTGTTCTACTTACCTGTTCTGTGCAGTAATATTACACAAAACTGTTCTTGCCGCATCTTCTGCAGTCCCCTGCACTCTCTGTTCCGTCTTAGTGCCCCTATAGCAGGCTTTGCGCTTAAGAAGCACCCGTGCGGTCGGCTTTCCTGAGCCATAAAAACACACAGTGCCAGTAAGCCACACCCCTGCTACCCTCCTCAGGAGAGAATTTCTGTCCTAATGCTAGCCATACACATAGCAGTTTGATAGCGGTTTTAGCCTCGTTGTACCATCTTTCAATTGCAGTGAATGGTTGAAATGCCATTTTGCCATTTTCAAATGGCAAAATTTGCCATTGAACACTGATGGCAACGTCCGACAAACAAAACTATTGATGGTTTGTTGTTTTGGTCATTTTTACTATCAAAAGCTGGTTGTAAATGATTGTAGTAGAAATGACTGGAAAGTTGCTGTGTGTATCCCAAGCATTTTATTTCCAGACATGCCTGACTAGATTACAGAGCACCCAAAGGTTCCTCAATTGAGCTGTGTGGTTTTGTTACAGAATTATATGGGTGCGTATTACACTGTCTGGCAGTGTACGATTGACCGTGGAGACCTTGTTGCCCATAAAAGCCAGTTACATGCTACTGTCCTCCCATACTGCACTAGAAAAGAGAAGTGGGTTAATTATTTGCAACAAAAATGTTTTCCTTTAACACTTTGGTACGTTGGGGTCACAATGTTGAGGGGTACCCGGAGATTTGAAATGTGTCTACAGGAAAACTCAAATGATCTTTCTGCACTCTAGATGCTGTAATATTATTATGGAAATTGAGTGAAAGCAAGGATGCAAGCATGGAAATAACCCCATTCAATGAAGACGATGAGGCAGAATTGAGCAAGGAGAACTGGACTGTCTACAAACACCTGAGGTATCTGCTCCAATGTTTTTAGCATTGATCTTTTTAAATGAAGTCTCCTTGATTGTATAGTGACATGTTAACGCTGGAGGAAAGCTGAAGATAGTAGTGTTGGGTAAGGACTAGGGCTGAAACAAGTAATCGATTATGGAAATAGTTGTCAACTATTTTCGTAATCGATTAATCGGTCAGCTGATTAGTTGTCCTGCATACAGAATGCATTATTTGTTTACATATCAGAAAATACAGTGCAACCCACATTCAGCTCAGTACACCGTCCATACATGTATGTAGATGGCAGAGAACTTGTGAATGTGTGAGGAGCAATGCCTCATGGGAAATGTAGCCCTGGACAAGAGAAGGAACCAAGTGATTCTAAAGGCAGAGGTTTTTTTTTTTTTTTTTTTTTTTTTTTTTTTACCTTCCTATAAGGACACTATGTACAGTACTATACTTTGCTGCTTCCTATAGGGGCACTTTAAAGGCGGGAGGGGCCAGAAGTGCCATGGGGGGTCGGGGGGGGGCAGAGGACAGAAGAGGAGAATCAGTGCTGCTCTGTGCAAAATCATTACACAGAGAGGTAAATATGACAAGATTGTAAGCGTTGGATTTTTTCTTTAACAACAATCACTTTAAGGGCTCTGTGCTGGGAAGAGCATCTGAACCCAGAAAAGGTGGAGGCCGATAGACTAGAGGTGATATACGGCATTACAATTACATTTAAAGTAAAAGTTTACTAGTATTGTGCATTATATTTAAAATTATTATATCCATGAAAAAAAAAGTCCCAGCTTTTAGTACTACTTTAATATAAAATCGTTATTTCCCCCCCCCCCCCCCCTTCATATAGCTTCATGTCTGACTCCCAGTTAAAATATCCTGCATATCTGACTTCTGGGCATATTTTTTTATATACATACACATGATACAAGATATAATACTTTCACTGTTTCACAGTTGAAATTATAATTATATTACAGTAGCGATATCTGCTGTTTTCTTACTTATAAAGGGCTATTTTTTATTTTTTTTTTAACCCCATCATGACAGGTGATAAAAAAAAAGCATGCTGTTGCTATTAAATGTCTTCTGCTGCCCATACATTTATTGGATTTTTGGACAAAAATATTTGCATCTATGTTTGTACAAATATTATTTGTATATTCGTTGAATGGACGAGTTTTGTTTTGAAAATTCCACTTGCTTTTAACATTAAATTTTAAAATGAATATAACTTCTGAGCAAAAACCACATACACTATTTGAAGATTTGTTTGATCGAGAAATTTTCCATTCTGCTCCTTCAAATTTTCCTGTCACTGTGGTTGACAACGAACACCGAATGGACCCCACTAATGGTTAGAAAATCGGATGAATGTTTTAAAAATTTTCTAAAAAAATGTAGTTTTGTCAATGGCCAGCATAAGTGACAGCAGGCGCAGGGAGCTTGTATCAAGCTACCTGCCTATTAATAAGGGAGTCTATCATGAATATTGTATACCAATCCGGTCTGAAAATTTGCAAAACAGTGTTTTAGGTCTTTTAAAAATATTGATCTCTGAGTCTGATATGTACCACATTTTTAAACCTCTAATAATTCATATATCTGTCTCAGAGTGCATTAAATATCCAACTATATAGCTGGATATTTATATTTACCACTGCATATAGATATTCAAGAATAGTAACTAAATTATACACCACTTTTTTTTTTTTTTGAGGTTTTTTTCCGATTAGTCGATTAATCGAAACAATCGGCCAACTAATCGATTATGAAAATAATCGTTAGTTGCAGCCCTAGTGATGACCACCTATAGATATAGACACTGATCAATGTAACCAATCATGAAAAGTTCACATGTGCTGCTCCTAATCCAGTCAGTTTCTCTTGATCAACACAGTTTGTATTTCATAGTAGTTTTTGTTTGCATAAACCCAGATTTACCAAATTGTATGTACCAAGAAATTATGGTCCGATCAAATCTGTGAACGTCTGCTTTTAACCACTTCTCGACCAGTAGGATTTGCCCCTTTAATGACCAGGCCATTTTTTTGCGATTCGGCACTGCGTTACTTTAACTGACAACTGCGCTGCAGCGCTGTACCCAAATAAAATTGACGTCCTTTTTTTTTTTTTCCCCCACAAACAGAGCTTTCTTTTGGTGGTATTTGATCACCTCTGCGTTTTTTTGATAATGCGCTATAAATCAAAAAAGAGCGACAATTTTGGAAAAAAAGCAGTATTTTTCACTTTCATGCTTTATAACATTCCCAGTAAAAAAAATTAAAAATCTAATTTTGCTTTCATAATTTTTGCCCAATTTCTGTTTTGCCACATTTTTGGTTAAAAAAAAAAAAAAATCCCAAAAAGTGTATTTTGATTGGTTTGCGCAAGAGTTATCGCGTCTACAATCTAGGGGAAAGATTTGTCATTTTTTTTATTTTTTTTTTTTTACTAGTAATGGCGGCGATCTGCGATTTTTAGCAGGACTGCGACATTGCAGACAGATCGGGCCCCTAACTGACATTTTTGACACTTTTGGGGGGACCAGTGACATTACTACAGTACTCAGTGCTAAAATTATGCACTGCTACTGTAATAATGACACTGGTAGGGAAGGGGTTAACACCAGGGGCGATCAAAGGGATAAATGTGTCCCTAGGGGGTGATTCTGTGTGGGGGCCAGACTTGGTGGGTGGAAACAGGGCTCCTGTGTTCAGAAATAACAGGAACACAGGAGCCCTGTTTCAATCAGTGACAGATGAGCAGTCAGCCATGCTTACAACGGCACACCGCCTTCTGTCAGTCCCTAGAGAGTGGGCGTGCCTGAGACCCGCTCCCGCGAGCTGACGTACAGGTACGGCGGTTTGCGCAGGAGAGCCAGCCTGCCGCAGTATATCTGCGACGTCTGGTATTTAACTGGTTGATTATGGCATTGTGGAACCATGGTGGACACTTAATTACCATGCAGCCAGCTTCCTGGAAATCTGCCTCATTTGCATTCTGTACCTAAATTTAAGGGGAAAAAAAGTGCTGGAATTGAGCGTTGTATAAATTTTGCTTTCTGTACTATTTTCTTCCTGTAGTGTGCAGTTTTAAAGCTCCAGCGTTAGACAAAATCCTGCACATCTTTGACCCACTTATTTGGGGCAGATTGCTATGTATGGAAATGCAGTGTATCCTTTTAGAATGTTAGGAGTTTAGGAAACATGGAAATGGTACAACGTAATGACATCACCTGCCCTCTACAAAACAAAGTTCCCTTTTGAATCTCCTCATGTTGGTTTATCATTTGCATGTTAATCTACTTTTACCTTTTAACAGGGGTCATCTAGAGGATGTGTATGACATCTCCTGGACACAAGACAGCAACTTCATGGTCTCTGCATCTGTGGACAACTCAGCTATCATGTGGGATGCTGTTAAAGGTGTGATGGCTATATAGATTATTGGGTATTCTCAATGTAAATCTAAAAATTCGCCTTTTTCAATTGGTTACTCTGTGCTATAGCAGCGTATCTCAAAGTGGCCATTCTAGCCATTGAAGGAATCAATCCTGTTAAGACCCCTTAACTAGCTGAGCTAATTAGGGGATGGTGGTGTAAAGCCATCAGTCTCCAAAAATGCATATAGAAGACATTGAAACTTATGGACCAGAAGTGTTGGGAAACTGCTTTCTTTTTATCTTCAGTGTTGATGATTTGAATAGTTTGTAGATGGGTCTATGAGCAGACCCAAAGAGGAGCTGCAGATGTTTGTGTGTTTATTAAGGTCAGCAATTATAAAAAGTGTAGCTGCTAACTTTTAACCACTTCTGGACCAGAAGGATTTGCCCCCTTAATGACCAGGCCATTTTTTGTGATTCAGCACTGCGTTAATTTAACTGACAATTGCGCAGTTGTGCTACGCTGTACCTAAATAAAATTGATGTCCTTTTTTCCCCACAAATAGAGCTTTCTTTTGGTGGTATTTGATCACCCGTGCAATTTTTTTCTTTTTTTTTTTTGCGCTATAAACAAAACAAAAAAAAATGTAAAAATCAAAATTCGTCATCCTTTTTAGGATGAATTTTGTATTCTGCTACATATTTTTAGTAAAAAAAAAAAATCGCAATAAGCGTATTTTGGTTGGTTTACGCAAAAGTTATCGCGTTTACAAACTAGGGGAAAGATTCATGTCATTTTTATGTAATTTATTTATTTTTTTTAACTATTAATGGCGGCGATCTGAGATTTTTAACGGGACTGACGCTGCGGCGGACAGATCGGACCCCCTAACTGACATTTTTGACACTTGGGGCGACCAGTGACATAGTAATCAGTGCTAAAAATATGCACTGTTACTGTAATAATTACATTGGCAGGGAAGGGGTTAACCTAGTGGGTGATTAAAGGGGTAAATATGAGCCCAGGGGAGTGTTTACTAACTGTGGGGGGTAGGGGCTTGTGAAATGACCATAGAGCTCTGTGATCCTATGTAGAAGGATCACAGGCGGTCTGTGATTTTGGAGAGAACAACGGTCGGCTGTGTTTTAAAATCGGTCCTGCCGGTCCCATGCATTGGCCTCCCCGCTGCCTCGCCCCCAGGACCACTCCTGTGAGCCGATGTACCCCTATGTCGGTCTGCACAGCCGAGCCAGCCTGCCGCAGTTTTACTGCGGCAATCGGTTAATAAACACACACTCACCTGTCCCAGGATCAAGCGATGTGGCTACCCAAACCATCTCTCCTCTCCCTGGCGCCGGCATTACAAATGTGGGAACCTGGGTGTGACAGCTTGCGGCTTCATAGCCAGGTGCGCACTGTGCCGCCTCAATGGTTGGCCAATCTTCTGGGACCTGTGACATGTCCCATAAGAATGCAGGGAGGGGGAGAAGAGAACGAGGTACTCTTTTGGAGCACCGCTTTAATCTTCCCAAATCCATGCTGTGTAACATATTCTCTCTGTTGGGGGGGGGGGGGGGGGGTGTGTATGTTTTTTTCTGATTTTCTTTTGTCATCAGATTCAAGTTTCCAAAGTAGGTTGAAAGATAATTCATGGTTGTAAAATATTAATCAGACCATTTTCTTCTTCCCCCACCTCACCCCACTTTCTATATCCTTTTGCGTTGTTTCTCCTGCTTTACCAGAGGAACAGGAGGGAGTGGGGTGGCCTGGAATACTACAGCCATGTCTGTCTTGAGTTTCACTTTAATGGCTCAGGTCTTCAGTTTTTCATCCAAACCGCTAAATGCATAGTTTAAATAGTTATACTTTAGGTGTATATATAGTTGTAATTGATAGTATTTGTGTGTTTGTCAGCTATTCTTGTGCTACACACCTCTGCTAGTGAGTACGGTCAGTGCGGTTACCTAAGCCAGCTTTGAGTCTTAGTCAGCTTATTGCTCAGAGGTGAATGTTAATTTTATGAAGGATGGAGGTGGAGAGGTTGCATAGGAGCCAAGTTGTTTATTCAGGAGCTGCATTTATCATTTTTTTGGCTTTGCAGTGAGAAAATGTGTGCAAGATTTGCTGTGTGGATTTAGGGTGTTTTCACACTAGCACTTTTGGTGCGGCCCCGGGTTCGATTGAAGTCAGAATTCGGTTCTTTTTGATGATGTGAACGCTGTCTTTGAACTCGGGTGCGCACCTGCGAACTGTACCTGAGTCCACTTAAAAAGGGTGGTCTGGGGTACGGTTCATGTGAACTCCAGTACGGTTCGCTTCTGATGAGAACGCAATCGTACCAAAGCAAGCAATTATATCCATTTTGGCACCTTCTCGTTTACAGCGGTTGCCAAGCAACATGAGTACGTGCCGGCTGCAGCTTGATTACACAAGTGTACCGCGGTTCGGATACAAAAATCAAATGTGAACACAGTCCATCGGGGGCAGGGGGAGGGGGGAGCAATCGAACTCGGGTTTGGACCAGGCAATCGCACCAAGTGTGAAAACACCCTTAAAAATCATTGGGCAGGTTACACAGTAAACCTATATGTATTTCACCTGTGTCTTAAAGTGGAACTACATTGCATCTGCGCACCACAAACGCTATTTAATAAATTTTTAATATTAAAATCAAACTCCTTCATCCATCCATGTCTCTATGCCAGCTTTTTTCAACCAGGGTGCCTTGGCAAAATTCCTAAGGCTTGGTTCACAGCGAATGCATTTTTCAGTTTTGCAGAAACACACTACAGTCCATTTAACATGATTTCCTATGAGTCAAGTTCACATCTGTGCATTTTCAACCAGTGCGTTTTTTGAAAAGGGTCAAGGACTTTTTTACCCGCAGCAGGTTGCTTTTTGGTTTCATAGACTTCAATGGAAACGCTTCCAAAATGCACTGCTTGCTGGTTCCTCCTGCAGGACAACAGATATCTCCCAAAAAAGCAACACTCATTAAAAATGTGTATTAAAAAAAAAAAAAAAAACCTAAAGGTTTTAATTGCCCATTGTATACAAGTCAGTGGAAGTATCAAGTCTGCCTTTTAGTTAATCAAAGCCGCAGGTTTTAATTGTACCCCTTTACAACCATCGGCGCCTTAACAACCCTTGACATCATCAGTTAAGAGGGACGTCAGGCGTCTGCACAGCATCCTTGTTTTGACCCTCCCCTTGGCTTCTAACGTTCGGTGTTTTTAGGCCCCTTTCACACAGGCGGACCGTTCAGATCCGCCTGTCCGTTTTTTTGGCGGATCTGAACGGTCCCCCCATGCATTCCTATGGGGCATCGGATGTCAGCGGAGACATGTCCGCTGACATCCGATCCGTCAAATCTGGATGGATGGAAACCCTATTTTCCATCCGTCCAGCGGATCGGATTGGATGGGATCGGGTGAGAACGGACTGACGGTCCGTTGACATCCGTTTTCCCCCATAGAGATGCATGGGGAACTGTCAGCTGTGTCTCCGCACACAGCGCGGAGACACAGCTGTCCTCCTGCTGCTCAGCGGGGGATCGGCGGCTCGATCCCCTGCTGAGAAAAACGGACTCCGTCCAGCGGACGGAGTGTGTGAAAGAGCCCTTAGTGTGTGGATGTTGCTGCATTTTGTAAAACTATTAGTTTAGTTTGTTACATGTTATAATGTGGTGCCTCAAGATTGTCCATATATTTAAAGTGTGCCTTGACTAAAAAAAGTTGAGAAACACTGTCTATTTACTAATGCTAGCTGCTTAAGGATTAAAAATGAATCAATGTTGATTGAGAAAGTCAATAGCTGTGTTTGTAAGCTGAATATTGTTAAGCTATATATATATTTTTTTTTTTTCATTTTTTTTTTACAGGTCAAAAATTGTTTATATTTAATGAACACAAGAGTTATGTGCAGGGAGTGACCTGGGATCCCCTGGGCCAATACATAGCAACACTCAGCTGTGATCGGTAAGCGTTCTGGCTAGCAGTTTGACTCCATTTCATGACTAGGCCATTTTTTTTGCTATGTGGTGCTGCGCTACTTGGACCATTGCGTGGTCATGCAACGCTGTACCCAAACAGAATTTGTACCTTTCTTTTTTTTTTTTCCACACAAATAGATCTTTCTTTTGGTGGTATTTGATAATTTCTGGGTTTTTTTTATTATATAGAAGAAAAATGACTGACAATTTGGGGGAAAAATATATTTTTTGCTTTCTGCTATAAAACCTATGAAATGAACAAAAAATTAAATTTTGGCCAACATGTATTCTGCTAAATGTCTTTGGGTTTTAAAAAAAATAAAAAAAATAAAATGTATGTGTGTGAATGTGTGTGTGTGTGTGTGTATATGTGTATATATATGTGTATATATATATGTGTGTGTGTGTGTATATATATATCACAGTAAAACCTTGGTTTGAGAGTAATTTGATTTGAGAGCGCTTTGCAAGACAAGCAATTTTTTTAAATAAATTTTGACTTGATATACAAGCGATGTCTTGATATACAAGTATTGCATCATGTCACAACCGAGTATTAAATGGAGGCATCGCTAAGTGTAGCAATATGGTTACATTTAATGAAGGTACAATATTTAGCAACTCACATGGTTGATGTTTAAAACAGGTACATCTGGGGTAAAGCTGTCCACATAGACCATCCTCCACACTGCCATCCATGTCATCCCTTCCACACTTTGCTCCACGGGTGCTTCAAGCCTCGCTTTCAGATCGCTTTACTGCAGGGAAGTCTTCTCGGTCACGATTGCAGACTGACAGCGGTGAGAGCCGGCTGAGCGGAAGATGGTCTATGACTGTGCACAGCTTTACCCTGGATGAGTGCATACTTAGATCTGCCTCTTTATCATCAACCATGTGAGTTGCTAAATGTTGTAACTTTATAAAATGTAACCATATTGCTACACTTGGGGGTGCCTCTCTTCTCTTCTATACTCTGTAGCTCCTGCTGGATTTTGCTTCTAATCCCCTTGTGGAGGCTGCCCTTTGTGAATGGACACTTTATGGTTATCACATTGCTATAATCTTTGTATATAGACTATAAACTGAAGGACTTGTGGAACGAATCATCTGAGTTTCCATTATTTCTTATGGGGAAATTCGCTTTGATATAAGAGTGCTTTGGATTACAAGCATGTTTCCAGAACCAATTATGCTCGCAATCCAAGGTTTTACTGTGTGTGTGTGTATATATATATATATATATATATATATATATATATATATATATATATATATATATATATATATATATATATATGTATATGTATGTATGTATGTGTGTATGTATGGATATAGAGATATATATATATAGATAGATAGATAGATAGATAGATAGATATAGATAGATATAGATAGAGATAGATAGATAGATAGATATAGATAGATATAGATAGATAGATATAGATAGATATAGATAGATAGATAGATATAGATAGATAGATAGATATAGATAGATATAGATAGATAGATAGATAGATATAGATAGATATAGATAGATATAGATATATATATAGATATATATTATCTTGGCAAAGGAGAAGTGCTCACTAACACAGATTTGTGAACAATATTTGATAGAAATAGACCTTTTGTGTACATAGAAAAAGTCTTAGATCTGTATGTGTGTGTGTGTGTGTGTATATGTATATGTGTGTGTGTGTGTGTGTGTGTATATATATATATGTGTATATGTGTATGTATATATATAGTATGTGATTCTGCATAGAGCGGCTGCCCTGTAGCAGTAAAGCTACAATAGGCTGGTCACTAACTGGATATACATTGCTTTGGGGATTCCTTATAATTTTCCATGGGTATTACTGAGATACATCAAATAGTGCATCAGGACAATATAATTTTAGCGGTTACTGTGAGTATCACCTAACAGTTCTTCTCTGCCTGTAGTATTTTGAGAGTGTACAGAACAGAGTCAAAGAGAGTGGCCTTCAATGTAAGCAAGATGCCATCTAACAGTGCAACTGATGGAGAGGTATGTGGACATGGGGTGCCATAATTCTTTTCTGAGATAAGTGCACATTATTTTTTGTTGTTTTTTAAATACATAACGCGTAAGGCTCCGTTCACATGTGAGCGTATGGATCGCGGGCAGAACCGCCGCGGTTCCGCCCGCGATCCGGAGATTTATTGCAAATCGCGGGACGCCTAGCGTTGCCCGTTGATTTGCAATAGCCCCCCAAACGCCGAGCGATGTTGCCGCGATTTCCGCCTGCCGAATTGCGGCAACATCGCGCAAACAAAATTGCGGTACGCAATACGCTCCAAAGAAGCTCTTGTACTTCTTTGGAGCGTATTGCGTACCGCGATTTTGTTTGCGCGATGTTGCCGCGATTCGGCAGGCGGAAATCGCGGCAGCATCGCTCGGCGTTTGGGGGGCTATTGCAAATCAACGGGCAACGCTAGGCGTCCCGCGATTTGCAATAAATCTCCGGATCGCGGGCGGAACCGCGGCGGTTCTGCCCGCGATCCATACGCTCACATGTGAACGGAGCCTAAAACAAATTAAAAATAGTAAATAAAAATTGCTTGTAAATGAAGAGTCCTAATACTTATCAGCCTGCTTTCTTGCAAAGCTACACCCACCAAGTTTCTTAAGCTTCAAACACTTGAGGGTGTTGGACATCTTCTTTTCCCCGCTGAACATTCTGTTCTCATCTGCCAAGCGCTAAGCCATTACTGTGTCCCTCCAGACCTGTAGTGATGTGGCTGAGCATGTGCAGTAGGAGATGCAGGTATTGCACACACTGTGGGATGCGGAGATTCCTCAGTTGATGTAGCTCTGCAAGAAGAATGGCATCACTGAAGGGATTGGTAAGTGTTATGACAACCTATACAGGCTGCTTTTTTTTTTTTGTGTGTGTGAGCAATGCCCTACTCTTTTTTTTTTTTCCACCCATTCTTCCCCCTCAGAAATGTTTACTGTGTTTTTAATTTACACCGATGATGTATTATATGGTCTACATCAGGGATATGCAAACTGTGGTCCTCCAGATATTGCAGAACTAAATGTCCCATGAGGCATAGCAAGACTGACAGCCACAAGCATGACACCCAGAGGTAGAGACATGATGGGACTTGTAGTTTTGGAACAGCTGGAGGCTCACAGTTTGCATATCCCTGCTCTATATTGTATGTTTAGATGGGGAAAAAAAAAAAACTGCCGTATGTTTTGATTTGTTTTCATGACAGAATAAAACTTATCGAATGTTCCATGATGACAGCATGAAGTCCTTCTTTAGAAGGCTGACATTTACACCTGATGGCTCTCTCCTCCTCGCTCCAGGTTTGGTTCCTAATATGTAGTAAATGTTTTATGTACGCCTGCATGTACAAGTAATCCAAGATGTCATGATTTCTTCTCTGCTTTTTTAGCTGGCTGTGTTGAGGTTGGGGAATCGGTTGTCAACACAACCTATGTCTTCTCCAGGAATAATCTAAAGAGGTGTGTATTCCTTACTGTCTCGATTTGTTTCTGTCTGATAGAACTTCTATTTCTCATTCACTGAGGGACACAGGAAGAAGTCCTTTTAGCCTTGGGGTGCACTGGCAAAAAAAACTGTCAGCCAGCCAGGACCATACATGCTTCAGCTACTTCTAATGTCCTAAGAACATCTTTTCCTCAGCTCTGCTTTGTGGTAAAGGACTAACTTTTCATTGTTTTCTATTTTTCTTAAGTCAAGACTTCCCTATACATATTTGCTGCAGCTTTGTCTCTCCAATCTGCAGCTATACTGCAGTACCACATCAGGACCCTGCTTGAATGGATGATGTGGGTAAAGTATGAAAGTGGGGTACTTTCCAGACTCCATAATGGTAAACGTTAGCTAAGGGGCACTTTCCCCTGGCATTGCCTTAGCACTTGCCATGTCACTAAGGACTTGGTTAGTAGACTGCTTGGGTCAAGAATTTGAGCAAGCACAGCTTACTGGATGCCTTAACTTCCTGCTTTTGCTGTGTGTTAACCCTGTGGGACTTCAGTAATTACTGTGGGACTGGGAGCTGACATCATCTGCTTGGTGGAGTGTTGTGTGCATGCGCTGCATGCTCTTACCCGCATTATATCGTCAAGCATGCATGTCACTGCTGTTTCTGTTTTTGAAAAGAGCTTTGTGAAACTTTGTTCCTTTTTGCTGCAGTCTTGCATTCACCTCTGGCCATCTGACCTTCACTTACTACCAACTGCCTGAGGTTTGCCTTCTATACTGAGCCTATACCCTTGCTTTACTGCCACATGCCTGATTCTAGGAAATAGAGGGGACAGTCCTGTTGTACGGGGGGCCCCCAGGTCACTCTCTTAACCGCTCCAGGGCAGCTTGTAGCACACCTACGGACATTACCAATGTCTGAAGCCTAGAGTCAAGTTGCCCGCTAATCCTTAGCTCCTTCGGCTTTAGCTGCATCCTTTGTCCTTTTTGCTGAGGTTTTACTATGGTCATGCAAAACTTTATGGCCCATATCGCCCAGTTATATGCCAATTCTGAGGCCACAAGTAGTCTCTTGCAGACTCTAGATGTGATTTGCCCAAGGCCCTAGTTGCTTCTGGGCCATTGGCTAAAGAGGGTCTGTCTGATTCTGAGTTGCTTCAGTCCTTGACTAATGAGCTTGCCCCCTGAGGAGTCACTATTACTCCCAAGTGAAGAGCCTGTTTCGGGTCTCTTTGCTCACTACTCTGAAATTAGAGAACCAGCCTGTTTGCATACAGCACTGCTAGATGTGTCTTGAATACTATAAAATGCATAAGGCTGAAAAGACTTTCTCTTTGAACCTGATTTTTAAAATATTTCCTTATGGAATGGAAGCATTTTGATGAGCTGTTTTACTCAACCCCCCCAAGTGCTTATTAGCCTCGTGTGACTTTAGTGAGGATTTTGTGCAGAAGCGATCTGTTCCCATTGTAGTTCTGGCCGTTTCCTACTTCAAAGTAATTCTAAAGGTTAACAACTTTTTAATAAAAGATAAACCTGTTATACTTGCCTGCTCCGTGCAATGGTTTTGTACAGAGCAGCCCCAATCCTCTTCTTTTTGGGTCCCCCCATGGTGATCCCCCTGCCCAGTGCCCCCAATAGCAAGCCTCTTGCTATGGGGGCATTCCAGCAGTACAAAAAAGGGGCAACCACCCCAATCTATAACTGGCCTTTTCAGAAAGGTGCACATGGAATGTCAATGCACATCACAAACAAACAAGATTGGCCCTGTCTAACAGTTTACGTTAAAAACCTAACAAACGTGTCCCTGTGCTTTTAAGAAAGGGACAGGCTTCCTCCTACCCTTAATCTATAATTTCTTGTATATATATGCTCCTACTGTGGAGGCTCTGGAAATTTTAGAGTTAGGACTGCAGTATACACCGTTTAAAGAAAGTGGTTGTTGGGCGCTTCTGACCAAAACAAGAGGAGGAGGGAGTCCACCGCTGTAAGAGGGGCTCAGGGGATGTCTCCAAATTCTTGATATGAACTGTCTGGGATGGCTGGGTACAAGGCAGCACTGGCAGGAATAACTCAGAAAAATCCGCTGGCAGAAGTGAGAAGAGAAACAGGCGCCACTGTAATGAGCCAAAAGTATTTATTGCACAAAATTACATAGTGACTTACACTGTAGTAAGCTCCAGTCCATGTAGCAGCATCCCCAGCCGCACGATCCGGCCGTCCACCGGCCCGGAAGTGACGTCACAGGAAGCTGGTCCGAGGAACTGGTTACACCGGAAGCCGCAGTGGAACGCAGGCTACCGGAAATGACGCAACGCGTTTCGGAGCATGCGCACTCGGCTCCTTCCTCAAGCCTAAGAGGCCGCCACCTGAAGTCAGGTTTAAGTACGGCAGCCTGCAATCAGTTGGAACAGATGATACAAGGGTTACAGTTTATCTGCGACGCTGCGCTAGACGCCACTCCATTATTGGGGCGAGCATCAGTCTCAGCAGTGGTTCTCAGGCGTACACTGTGGCTAAAATGTTGGTCGGCAGACCAAGGTTCCAAGAAGGCTTTGGCTAATCTCCCTTTTCAGGGTGAGCGCCTATTTGGGGCCAACTTAGATGAGATCATCAAGGATCTCACTGGAGGCAAGAGCACTTTCTTGCCACAAAGTACTAAGGGTAAAGGACCTCGTCAGAGACGGGGGCCTTCCTTTTCCGCCCATAAGAAGTTTTTTCGCCCCACGGGCGAAAAAGCAAAGCCCTCCAAAACTCCTTCGGGAGGTTTTAAGGGGCGCTGGTCGGGCAAGCAAAAGCCCGGCCCTTCCAGACCTGAAGATAAGACTACTAAAGCCTGAAGGTGCGCCCCCACCCATAGCGGGGGTGGGGGGACGTCTTCGCCGGTTTCCGGATCCATGGCTTTCCAGGATCCCGGACAAGTGGGTTTGCGAGGTCATAAGGTCAGGTTACAAGATCGAGTTTCGATCTCTCCCACCGGTGCGATTCTTCCCTTCCAATATCCGACTTTCTCCGGATCGCTTAGAAGCTCTGCGGGGAGCGGTCACGGATTTACTACAAGGAGTGGTAGTCCACGTTCCTTGGACAGAGCGTTTTCAGGGGTTTTATTCAAACCTGTTTACAATACCCAGGAAAGAGGGCAAGGTGCGTCCAATTCTGGACTTAAGAGCACTCAACTTTTTTGTCAAGACACAAAAATTCAGGATGGAGTCCATTCGCACAGTGACAGCCTCCCTGCATCAGGGGGATTTTTTGGCGTCCATAGACATCAAAGATGCCTATCTTCACATTCCCATTTACGCAGGACATCAACGTTTCCTGCGTTTTTCCGTAGAAGAGAATCATTATCAGTTTGCGGCGTTACCCTTCGGTCTCGCATCGGCTCCTCGGGTCTTCACAAAGGTGTTGGCCCCAATGTTGGCGCTATTACGTCAACGAGGCATATCGATTCTAGGTTACCTAGACGATCTTCTACTCCGTGCAGAGTCTCCACAGACCTTGTTACAAGACCTGGAGATCACCATGATCTCTTTGCAAGAGTTCGGGTGGCTAGTGAACCTGCAGAAGTCATCTCTGGTTCCCACCAGGAGGCTCGAATATCTGGGTCTAATTCTAGACACGTCCAGGGCAATAGTGTTTCTTCCTGCGGGGAAACTCTGGAAAATTCAATCAGCAATTCAGTTGTTGCTATCCGACAACTGGCCTTCTCTTCGGACTTGCATGAGAGTCCTGGGGTTAATGGTGGCCTCTTTCGAAGCAGTACCATTTGCCCAGTTCCATACCCGAATCCTTCAAGGAGAGATTCTTCTCAAATGGAATCGGAATCCAGAATCTCTGGACAATCGGATCAGATTGAGCGAATGGACCAGGGAGTCCCTGGTCTGGTGGCTTCGATCTCCGGCGCTCAGCCAGGGGAAGTCATTTCTGCCAATATACTGGACGATTGTGACCACGGATGCCAGTCTATCCGGTTGGGGAGGAATTCTCGGTCGATTAACTGTCCAGGGGCTCTGGTCCCTGGAAGAGTCCAGGTTACCGATAAATGTATTGGAACTGAGGGCGATCAGATTTTGTCGGATACACTGGACCGAGCAGCTCCAAGGCAGCCCGGTTCGGATTGTCGGACAATGCCACAGCTGTGGCTTATGTCAATCACCAGGGGGGCACCAAGAGTGTCCTGGCGACCAGAGAAGTGGCCCACATTCTTCGTTGGGCGGAACGGTGTGTTCCAGCTATCTCCGCGGTGTTTATTCCGGGAGTAGAGAATTGGCAGGCAGATTATCTCAGCCGTCAGACTCTGGATCAGGGGGAATGGTCCCTCCAGCCAGAAGTGTTCCACCTATTATGCCTTCGTTGGGGCACCCCGGATGTGGATCTGTTTGCATCTCGACTCAACAGGAAGGTGCGGAGGTTTGTGGCTCGCTCCCACGATCCTCTAGCAGAAGCCGCAGACACGCTGGTCGCCCCGTGGGGGCAGTATCAGCTACTATATGCCTTTCCTCCTCTCAAGTTACTGCTGAAGCTTCTTCGCAGGATAGAGGTGGAAGGAATCCCAGTTATTCTGGTAGCTCCGGACTGGCCTCGTCGAGCCTGGTACGCCGACTTGGTCAGACTAGTAGCGGACGTCCCATGGCGACTTCCTCTCAGGGAAGATCTGCTGTCTCAGGGACCAATCTTCCATCCTGCTTTACAATCGCTGGCTTTAACGGCCTGGCTATTGAGACCCAGGTGCTGAAGGACAAAGGGTTGTCAACTTCAGTTATTCCTACTCTAATTAAAGCTAGGAAAGCGACTTCCAGAAAGATTTATCATTGCACATGGAGGTCTTATATTGCGTGGTGTGAATCTCTTGGGTTTCCTCCACGTTCCTATTCGGTTAACCGAATATTGGCATTTCTGCAACAAGGAGTTGAGCAGAAACTGGCCTTGAGCACTATCAAGGGTCAGGTTTCAGCATTGGCTATCTTCTTTCAGAAACCTTTGGCTACTCATTCCTTGGTACGGAATTTCATCCAGGGGGTGCGACATCTGGCTCCGCCAGTGCGCGCGCCTTTACCGCCCTGGGATCTTAATCTGGTGTTGTCGGTTCTTCAGAAACCTCCCTTTGAAGATATTAGGGAGATTCCCCTGCCTACGTTATCCCAGAAGGTGGCCTTCTTGGTGGCCATTACTTCTGCACGCAGGGTGTCAGAACTGGCTGCATTATCTTGTCGTTCCCCATATTTGGTGGTTCATAGAGATAAGGTGGTTCTACGTCCGAATCCATCCTTCCTACCAAAAGTGGTTTCAGAATTTCATCTGAATGAGGATATTGTATTACCTTCCCTGTGTCCTAAGCCCAGCCATCATCGGGAGTTTGCTTTACACTCCTTGGATGTGGTGCGGGCGATCAGGGTATACTTGAAAACGACAGACTCGTTTCGCAAGATTCACTTTTTGTGATCCCGGATGGCCCCAAAAAGGGGTTGCCTGCATCTGCCGCGACTATTTCCAAATGGATCAGACAGACGGTGGTACAGGCTTATTCTATTAAGGGTCGGGAGCCCCCGTTCCCTGTTAAAGCGCACTCCACTCGGGCGCTTAGTGCGTCATGGGCCTTTCGCCATCAGGCGTCAGTCCTTCAGGTTTGCAAGGCGGCTACTTGGTCGTCAGTGCATACCTTTGCAAAGTTCTTCAAAATTGATGTGATGGCATCGTCGGATGCCTCTTTTGGCCGCAAGGTTTTGCAGGCCGCAATTTGAGGAGACCGGCGGTCTACCTCGAGGGTTTTTTTTTCAGTTGGATTTTTATTTGAGTCTCATCCCTTTAGTCTGATGAGCCTTTGAACTTCTAGTTGGCACCGGTTGGGCCTTCTAGATTGGATTTGATTTTCGTCAATCCCACCCCTCATTTGTGGCACTGCTTTTGGACGTCCCAATTGATATGAATCAAAGAGGACTACGTCTGTCAATGAGCGACAGAGAAAAATGGATTTTTGTAAGATCTTACCGCAAAATCCTTTTCTCTTAGCTCATTGACAGACGTAGTACCCGCCCCTCTACTGTTGAGTTGGGTTGGGTTAAATTCTCTGACACTGCTTTGTGACATAACTGACATCCTGTAGCAGAGAGAGAGAGGGGATATACCCTCTGGGACTGCCCCTAGGGTGGAGCCAGAACGTTTTTCCTTCTGCCTAGTCCTACTCCTGTAGAGGGCAGCATAACCCAATTGATATGAATCAAAGAGGACTACGTCTGTCAATGAGCTAAGAGAAAAGGATTTTACGGTAAGATCTTACAAAAATCCATTTATTTTGGAATAGTATTAACTTTCATTGTTTTGGAAATGTTTTGCTTATATTGTGATGCACTTTTTTTTTATTACTTTTGTAATTTTTTTTTTCATCCTTTTATTCTAGACCTGTATCTCACCTGCCCTGTCCAGCAAAAGCCACACTTGCTGTTCGATGCTCTCCTGTATTCTATGAGCTGAGGCCAGAAGTTAAAGGTGAGATTTACATTCAGTTGCTTTCTCCGGGATAATCCTAGAATGATGACAACTGTCCTTTTTGAATGCCTGGTGTGTCAAGGACAGGAAGTAAAGAGAAATCTCAATGGGGAAAGAAAAAGAAATACAACCAGAAAAAGAAATACAACCATTCTCTCACTTTGCCTGCATGTAAGCAGAAGAAGCTCCTTTCTCTGATGACAGGTTGGCATGTTAACCCCAGCAAACCTTTTCTCCTCAATCTGTCAGTTGAGCAAAGAGGTGGGGGCAGACAGAGGTAGCTTAAGAAGCTTCTGAAGCCATCCTGCTCTGTATGCTGTAAGTGTGTCACAGACAACTGAGCAGATCCTTATTTAACAAAAGGGCTTTATGCCTGTGCCACTGTTTCATTTGCTCCTATGTGTTTATGTACATGAAGGATTAATGATAACAATCTGTCTTTATTTCCTGTCAGGTGAAAATGGGGAAACTCCTCCTCCTGGCCTGGTCTCTCAACCCTATCGGATGGTCTTTGCAGTGGCCTCTGAAGATTCTGTGCTTTTCTACGACACCCAGCAGACCTTCCCCTTTGGTTATGTTTCCAATGTTCATTATCATACACTAAGCGACATATCTTGGTAAGACTACATCGCATACAATCAAAATATGCACTGTTTCAGGGTATGAATGCATGTTGCCTGGCCAGTAGGAAAACAACAAGAGTATGCCGAGACAGGTTAGATGCTTATTGTGTATAAATGAACCTAAAGCTTAAGTTTTAGTTTGATTTTTCGAACGGTTACAGTGCTCCAGCTTGGACCAATGCAAGTATATGCATATCTTATACCTGACCAATACTACAGTGATAGCAACACCCTTCCCGGCCCAGTGCCAAGCAGCTGCCCATCTGCGTAGTAACCACAGGGGGTTTCTCACTCAGCTTTGCCACCATTCAATGAAAGCCTTATAAGGTTGGACCTGGTGGAGAGGAAGGGTGACTCTACCTTATCCAAGCAGAGAATGCATTTTCATTGAAAAAAAAATACAAGGTGGTCTCTGAATGGCAGCAGTGCCAAGTGTGCAACCTCTTGTGGTTACTGTGTAGAAGGGCTGCCACTCAGCACTGGACACGTAAGACTGCTGCCATCGCTGAAGTAGAGGTGACGGTTACAGTGATTTGCAGCTTGCACAGGGATTGGTTGAGTTCAAGAAATGCATACTTAGTGGGTGAAGCTATAAAAATTTTACTTCAGTAAGAAAGCCTGGACATCCATCTGTGGTGGCACAGTTTGTCTGTGTTGTAGAGCGCTATCCCGTCCTGTCTATCTGTAACCTGTTTACCGTAAAAAGATTTCCATTTCAGATGTTTGGAATAAATTGTGGACCTCTGTCAAAGAGCCTTGGATTTGTGTGGATGGCATCAGTTTGAGATCAATAAGAATTCGAGGTGCATTTAACCTGCAGCTGACATCCGTTTGACCTGCTTTGTATGGGTTTTGCACTTGTACCGCAATACAAAACCCTCCTTAAACAAAGCCTGTAAAAATAGACTCTTAAACTGTGGTTAACATACATAAGTTCAAAACTCATTTGCAAAAATGGAAGCGGAGTGAGCAGTGAAGGCAGGAAAAATGTGTTTGCTTTTTTTTGTAAGCTGTAATTCTTTAAAGTTTGTATGTTAATAGCAGTGTAAATTGAGACATATTTTTATCTTTACATAGTTGCAATATTTACCTCATAGTCTTAGTAGCTCATTGTTTGCCTACCGTTTTCTGGAGGAGTTATTTTTTTTTTTTTTCAGTGCAGCTTCCATTAATTGTTTTTTTTGTATTTGATATTGTGAGAAAAATTTAGAAACTTCTGGCAGGAATTGATTACTTTCTGTGCCCTCTTTAAGGCAGTTAAGGCTACATTAAGACTGCCAAAAATCAGTTGCTAATTTGCTGCATTCAGAGGCAGATAAATGCTCCTCTGTATACAGCAACACTGTGCTTTGGCCGTATACAAACTGGCCGATTTACCTGCGGCCAGTTTTTTTGAGCAGCCAAAACTCTGTAGAGATGCACACTGGCTGCATCCAAGGTTAGTCAAAGAGTCTATTCGTATGAAGGGCTACTTGTGATCATTAATGATTGGTTACATGTGAACAGCAGTGGCTCCAGTGTGTGCAAGCAGCGTTTACAACCATCGGCAAGTCGATTCTTGCTGATGGTTGTCCCTGACTGCAGATGTTCAGCTGTCTGAATGGAGCCTAAAACCTGAAGGAAACCATCTTCTAATATTCTTTCTTCTTACGTTAGGTCCAAAGATGGAACCTTTCTAGTGATCTCCTCTACTGATGGATACTGCTCATTTGTCACTTTTGAGGAAGGTGAGATTGGAGTGCCACTTAAGGAGAAGCCTGCTTTAATTCTAAGGACTCCTTCCGCAACTGAGAAGAAGATTCGGAAGTCTCAAGGTAGAAGGATTTCCTCTCCGAGTCTCAGAGCAGGGGAGCTGACCCCTTCTGCAAGGCTATTCGAGCAATCCAGTCCATGCACACCAATCCACAGCAAGATCACAGCATCTGCCACAAGTGGTGATCAGCCAACCACTCCGGTGGGCATGACTAGTATTCCGGCCACGCCAACCTCTGAGGACAAAAAGAGTGGACAAAACAGGAAAGCTGCACAGCCCAGGAGGATTACACTGAACACTCTGGAGGCCTGGAGCAAATCTTCCATCAAACCTAGCACACCCAGCCCACGGTTAGTTGATGCAGTCTTTATATCTAGTGGGCCTGTTCAACATTGAAACCTAATGAAATATATGGTGTGGTAGTAATTATGAACGGCAATTCTTCTTTTTTTTTTTTTTTTTTTTTTTTTTTTACGTTTTGGAAGGAGTAGTGAACGAGCAAAACATCAGTTTGCTATAGGTCATTTATGTAACTCATGAAGCCTGATCTGAAAACTCCCAGGATGTTTCTAAGAGAGGCCTGAGCCCTTACTGTTCAACAACACAGAGTGAGCTCTCAAACTCATGGGGGGGTGGGGGGGGGGGGGAGCACACGTGAGGGGGTCTGAATTGGAGGAAAAGCTTGCTCCTGTAATGCCGAAGGTTAACAGTAAAAGCTAGGCCTCACATGCCAACACCCTGGAAGTTTTCAGGTCAAGCCTCACACCGATTTTCTGTTAAGTCCCTACCATAGAATATTAACATCCCTGATGAAGTGGTGGGTTTGGTATGTCAATTTGTTAGGTTTAAAGTGTCAAAATTCAAAATTATGTATTTACTAGAGTTTCCAAACCTTTTGGTAGATGAGCATTTAATTTGTTTAGCAGTCAGTTTTTTCTTAGATCATTTTTAAATGACACGTTTTACAGGAGCTAGCTATTGCCTGCTTGCCAACAGTGGATAGGTGGGTCAGAAATTTGATAAGATATTGGTTGATGCCTCCTGTTTTCTTGTTCAGCAGAGCTTTACAAGGATTTTTATGTAGGTAGCAACTATAAAATGTCTGCATATCCTTGGAAGTAGGACGGGGGGTAGTTGGGGGGGGGGGGGGGGGGGGCGGTGGTGGCTGAAGTTGGCTAGGGACTATTTTGTATTGGTGGGTTTTAACCTCAGTGGTGGTGGTGCACCCAGTCTTCCTTATCTAGCTTTGTGCCTCTGTCTAAATTGCATTTTGAAATCCATGCTACTAGCATGTTTCCCATACTGAAGGTTAATGCGCTGCCCTCACAATCTGCATGTATTCATGCCACCCCAAACGCAGATCACAAACACAGTGGTTTATTGCAGTGCGTTCTAAAAAGGTAGTACTTTTTCCTTGGTTCAGTGCATTTTGCAGCTCATTTAAATGAACGGGCTGTCAAATGGGCTGCACGGGAACGCACACATTCCATTGTGAACTGACCCTTAAGAAAAAAAATAATAAATGCACTTATTTTTGTAGGAAAAATGGGCATTTCCCCCCCCCCCCCCCCCCCACAGGAGCCTGCAAAGCATTGCACCCATGATCGGTGGATTGGGGGTGAAATGTTGGGCTCATGCACACTATCCCTTCAGTTTTCTGCCCGCGGCTCTGTTCAAGCTTTCAGTTGCAGAGCTGGAGAAAGAGGCCATGCTCTATCTGCACTTTCCCTCCACACTGCATATTCAATCAAATCCTGTGACGTGGGGGTGAAGTGGAGCTGCACTGTGTGCCTCCATAAGAACTAGCTTCATGTGGGGGCCCTTTCCAAAGAGGAGGCCTTAAGAGTGCCAGTGGGGGGGACCCTAGAAGAGGAGGATCAGGGCTGCTCTGTGAAAACCCATTGCACAGAGCAAGCGAGAATTACATCTTTCTTGTATAGATAAAAAAAAAAATCAAAATGATTTTTAAAGATTCCTGTGAATAAATGATGCGTCTGCGGAGCCCTGTAAAGCTGTGCATATTTTAAATGTGGCTGTGGGGGAGATGAACCGACCCCGCTGTGAGGTTGAGTGAGGGTGCTTATGAACATGTTACACCCTAAATATGGGTTATAACCGGTTTCCAAAGATGAGCTTAGGTATTTAGTCAGGTGTTATATACACTTTATTAAAGAAGTGCGGGAATCAAAAAAATAAACATCTATACTCTCCTATATAGATGTAGCATCGATCAGGCATCTTGGTGGATCCAGACATTGTCAGGATCCTCTCAGAGACCAGGATGGCTCTGTGGTGTCAGCCGCCAGCAGATTTTAGCCCACACTTGGTTGCTTCTGGGGGACAGGAGTACATAAGTAAAATGCACTCCTATTACCCATATGAGAAGTATGACCAACAAGCTTTGGCCATACTTCTCTTCTCTTTTTAAGCATGATTGTCATTTGTTCCAACAAAGTCCAAGATTTATTCTTCCTTATTGTGGGAGGAGACTTGCCTACTTCTGCCTTACTGTAATGTTGTATAGCTTAAAGCCAACTCCAGCCAAAATGTGCTCTCTTGTTTTGGATAGGGTAGCGAAGGGTTAAAGCCTCTCTCGGATATTTTTGGTGTCCCTATTATGCAGGAAGAGAGGAGGGGGGGCCCCCCTTGTTGAACAGCATCGGAGATCGCTGCACTAACGTCGTCAGATCATTAGTAAGGCGGCTCCGTCCAGAGCTGTCAGTTTTTTTTTTTTTCTTTCATTTAACTTGCTGGGTTTAACTGAAAAAAGACCAGTGGTGTGTACTAGGGATGCACCGATCCAGGCTTTTTTGGAGCCGATACCGATATCTGGCGAGGTGAAATCGCCGATACCAAAACGGAACCGATCCGGAGCTACACACAAAGAAAGGGGCTGCAAAGCCGCTGCTTCATGTGTACGGCTCCTCCATTCACAGGCGGAGTGCATCTGATATCACTCCGCCTGTGAGCCAGACCTATACAGGAAGTAGCGGCTCCCATCCCATACTACTACTGCACCAAGTAAGGGATGGCTGAGCCGTTACTCAGCAAAAACCGGATCGGCCCGTGGGACGGCTGAATTTTACCGATCTCCGTTCCAGCAATTTTGTCCGGGTCGGGGCCAATTTCTGATCCGAATATCGGATCGGTGCATCCCTAGACTGTACCAGGCTTAAGCCTACAGGTATGCCATTTAAACTCCAAATTTCAAAACTGCCCAATGTTTTTTTTTGAAGTACCGGGTCCCCTTGACTGCACAGTGCATTTCATTACAATGGTAAACTTTTAACAACTCTGTGTTTGAATAGGTTTATAGGGACTAAACGTGTAACTCCCTCTAGTTTATAGTTTGCAGTGAATTATGACTTTGACCTTTTTCTCTTTCTATCTGCTTCTATACAGGAGAATAGCCCTAATCCCTGTAAAGACAAATTCACCCAACACACATCAGCTCGCTCCAGTGTCCCCAGGACCCAGTAGAATGGAGTGCAGTAGTACTGGTAAGTGACAAAATCCTTGTGAATCCCATGCGTGTATGTAAAAAAAAAAAAACACTTCAACCTTTTACATTTCTCTAGTAAATCATTACACAGGTTAAAAAAAAGGGAGGGAGATTAGTGTACATTATTCTATTATCTTTTCCCCATGCCTGGGGAATCCATTGTGGTCTGTAGGAAATATTTGAGTTTTCTTGACAGTTACGTTTATGCAGTTTCCTTTTAAAATACTTCAAAATTGAAAGCTAAAATGCTTACCGTTTTAAAGCGGCATATAATACTATAACCTTAGATTCTTTCACTGGGGAGAGGGAAACAAGCTTCTGCAGGCATGAGGTGCAGGGAACCTAGAGGTTCACACAGTTGCAGCATTCTAGATCTCCCTGGTACAGCCAAGTGCCAGACTGCTCTGATAGGCAAAGCGGGTCTTCCCTGCAAGCCTTGTTCCTTCTGTCCCATCACTGTCACGGGCAGCCTCACTGGCCAATAAAAATGCAAAGGTTTCCGAAAGAGAAGTGCCCAATATTTGCCTTTCAAAACTGTAGTGACAGGAAGGTTTGGGAAGCTGCTGTGCAGGTACTGTATGTGCAGCTCTTACTCCCATTTGATGAGTCTCTTTAACCACTTGACCGGAAGATGTATCTCCCTGCATGACCAGGCCACTTTATGCGATATGGCACTGTTACTTTAACTGACAATTGTGCAGCTGAAGCTTTAGTCAGTTGACAGCGGGGTTTAGTCACATGAGTGCAGAATGAATTCCACTCCTGTGATTCATAGGAAAAGTAGGGCCAAAATGGCTTTGACCATACATCTCCTTTAAGAAATGTTTAAGAGACAAAACACTGAAGACAATGCATTGTGTACAGATATACGTGATTACCCTTAAAGTGTACCTGTCATGAAGTTCCAGTTTTTTTTTTTTTTAAATCTTTTTATTATTTTTTTTTATAACCAACAAGTCATACAAAACATAAAAATAATAATCACAATATCAAAATCATTTTTTTTTTTTTAAATACATTTTTATTTGGTTTTTAAGACAGAACATGCCTTGCAAGGTAATACAGATTAGCAGTACAAAGAATACAAATGCAATGTTCCTTCCCCCCCATACAAATCTTATATTTTCAGGATACATATTTTTTTTACTACTCCAGTCAACCCAAGGTTACCAGAGATAGTAAAGGTATACAAGGTATCTTTTCTCATAGCCAGCATTTCTTTGTAGGGTTAGGTGCAAGGTTTTGTTTCCAAGCAATATGATCAGTTTTAAAATGCAGGCCCTTCAAGGTTTCTGTATGTACCTATCATTTTAGCCCACTCTGTTCTTCGTGTGGTCTGGGGGTCAGCTGAAGTTTCAATTCTTCCATATAATTTTGCATACCATTTTCTGTTTAGCTATCCAATAGGCCACCTTTCTTTGCCACTAACCTATGATTTTTGTTAAAACCCCATCAAATTATTTTCTCCATTAGGAGAAAAGGGATTTAAAGTGCTAGTAAATTTTTTTTTTTTTCTTTTTATACCTACAGGTAAGCCTATAATAAGCCAAGCTTACCTGTAGGTACAGTAAATATCTCCTGAACGTCCACCATTTACTTTAGTAGCAGCCGGTGACGTCACTGATTCATGCGCTCTCAATGGACACCATTCCGTCCATTGAGAAAGCTGTGCTGCGGCGGTGAGTACTCCTGCAGGGGAGTGATGTTGTGGTTTGGCAATTCAAACGCCGTGGGGCCCATTAGTGATCTGTTTGAGGTAAGTCTGTCATATTTTGCTAGCATGCGATGCATACTAGCACATTATAAAATTATCCTGCATAGGTCCAACTTTTTTTTTTTTTTCACGTTTTACTACTGCTTTAACCTGCCTAGCGGTATCCCTGAGCGTGACTCGGGGTGGATTTTCCATGCTGTTATCGGTATCCCCGAGTCACGCTCGGGGTGGATGTGCAGAGCGCGCAGCGGTGTCTCTTACCTTCTCCTGGCGATCCAACGATGATCTCTCATTGCTGTGATCGCCAGCCGAGATCCCCGCTGCTCGACTGTTGGTGTGATGACTTCCTGGTTCCTTTCCCTGCAGCAGCAATGCTGCATGGGAGCGGAACTAGGGAGGGAAATTCAAACGTTGCACAAAACACAAGCACATAACATTTTTATATATATATATATATATATATATATATATATATATATATATATATATATATATATATATATATATATATATATATATATATATATATATATATATATATATATATATAATGAATTATAATCTAATCAATATAATTTTATTATATAATATATATATATTATATAATGTTATATTATTGATTAGATTATAATTCATGCGTTTGTGTTTCAAATTTATCACATCTGGGATGTCTACTAGAGTCTTGTTTTGGTCAGGTTTAAGTCAGTAATTACTAAGAATTGTAGGCCTATAATACATAACGCCAAATTTCCATGAAAAAAATTGTACCGCTTTTGGGACAGAATTCCTGAAATAATCATACCGCCAGGGAGGCTAAGGACATTTTTTAATGGATCTTCATTTCAAAGCAGACCCAAAGGTGCTTAAAATTCCATGAAAGTGAATTATGCCACAAAAATGATTGATCTTTTTCTAAGTCTAACATACTTCCCTCTGTTCTACAGACAATTCACCAGTTCAGGACCCATTCTTCAGACCTCCAGAATCCAAGCGACTGAAAACAGAGATTCCACCAGTTATTATTATAGATGAGGAAATGCCAAGCTGTAGCAAGGATTGTGATAAAATGTCATAACCGAAAAAAAAAAAAATCTTGCTGCACCATGTTGGATGTGTTAAATGATATGTACAGAACACAGCTGCTGGTCGCCCTACTGTGCAACCATATATGGACTGGAGTCGTATGTGCACCTACTGGTGTGCCACATGTATAAATGTTGAGAACTTGCTCAGCTGCACTTCTGAGGATTTTCAGCCTTCCAAAGCTTGATGTTTCTGATTTTTCTATTTAAAATGTAATGCCACATTTTGACCAATTTGATCAGTCCAGATTTTCATTTTATTGGTAAACGATTCAGATGAGCGCCTTTACAGGAGGAATAACTTCTATGTGGTAAACTTTATTTTTTTTATTCATGGACTAGAAGTGAATGCCTCATCTACTGGGTTTTAAAATATCAAATGGGGTACTCTGTTTTGGTCAGTGTGTTATCATGGGCCTGGTTATCAATTCTGTGGTGTCTAACATGTTGTCCCGTACTGGGAAGATCTGGTTAGTGTACACAGTCCTAGGGCCAGATGGATGTTTAGCTTAATACGTTCGCTCCAGGTGCATCTAAGCAAAATGGTTTCACTGTCTTGCAATGTGTCCTCTTTTTTAAGGCCCTTTTCACACGATCGGATCCACCTGTCTGTTTTTCAGGCGGACCCGATTGGGTCACCATTTTCCTCTATGGGGAGGCGGATGTATGTGTCCATTGACGCCCGCCTTGCATCCGATCCAACAAGATCTGCTGAAAACAGACAGATGGCGTTATGTTCACCATCTGTCCAGAGGGTTGGATGGAAATGGATTGGCTGTCCATTTTCATCCAATCTCCCTATATAGGGGAGTGTGACTCTGACAGGTCTGTCTCTGCACAGTGAGCCGAGACGGACCTTTCCTCTACCTGCTCGATTCCCGCTGAGCAAGGGGAGTCCATCAAAACGGATCTGCCCCTTGTGAAAGGGGCCTAAAGCAGCAACAGCCCATGTAGAAAAGCTTGTTCCCTGACAGTATGCTGTAGAGAAGGGCACTTGCTCACTGTGGGTAAGCAGTGGTCTCTCTTCAGAGCTCTGACTTGCCTTCTAATTGAGTCCAACATACAAGGTTTGCCCAAAAAGCCTGGTAAATGATATCCGAAAACAAACAAACAAACAAACCAGAAGATACAAACAAATTAACTTTATTGGCCTTCACAATAATCACCATCCTTCACAACACACATTTGGCAACGTTAATAAAGCTTCAGGAAACTGTCAGAAAAGGCCTCTTTAGAAATTGATCACAGAACCGCTGTCACACATTCTTGGAGTATTTCATCGATGTTGAAGAAGGTGATCAACATTGTCTTGACCTTGCACTTTTGGAGGCGACTTTTTTGGGTCGCGGGGGAAGACAGTGAATGCCATTCCAATCGATTGCAGCTTGGAATTCAGATCAAACTGGTAGCACCAGGTTATTCCTTGTGATGATGGTTCACAGAAAGGACAGATCCTGGTCACACATAGTAATGCAATCTCCAGAGGTTTTCATCCGTTTTTTGCTTTCTGTTCTGTCAGCTTGTGTGACACAAACTGGGAACATATGGTCTGCTTACCCAAATCTTTGCTGGCAATAGTCTCCTTGCTAATGCCAAATTCCTCCGCCATCAATCGTGGAGTCAGTCGACGATCTCATGCCAGCATTTGTCGCACTCACTCAATTGTGACTGCTCACTGCTTCCGTCCTGTACACTTGCACCAACGTTTCATGCGTCTGTCGCTGGTTTCCCCCATTTATAGCAGAACTTGATGTTCGCTCATTGCTCCATTGCACGGTGACCCTACCTCACACAAACTACGTTCGACTGCCCGCAGCGGGTTTACCCTGACAGTCACATATACTCCACGCTAGGTGGTGCTTCTAGACGTGTCTCTGGATAGTGCATGTGCGCACACCTGGCCCATGTTGATGTTTGAGATATTGAACCATTCAACAAACTTTTTTTGACACACCTCGTAAACTGTAGCTCTGCAATCAGCACAGCTCATGCCCCCTGCTAAGTGGAAAGCTTGGAGTCTGAAGGGGGCGGGGGGTGTGGGTTTGGGTATGTCAGACCGCTGCAAAGAGCAATTGCAGTTTTCTGCAGATTGCTGGCAGGGGACAGACTTTTCTGTTCATGCTATGGTTTCTTTTTAAAGAAAACATACTATATAACTATGAACACATTTTTGTTTTGATGCACCTGGAATGATTTTAGCGGATTTAAACCAAGTCCAGCTGGGCTCTAAGGTTGACTTCACATCTGTACATTAGGGATGCACCTTGTGGTGCCAACACTCCCACACCCCCCTGGCAGCTCTTTTTTAAATAAACCCTAACACAATGAGCCAGAGCAGACACGACTGTAAAATCGGTTCTCCAGAAATAATTGAACTCTTTCCACTAATAAAGGGATTTTTTTCAGTATATTTAAAGTTCTCCTCTCAGTAAATGAAACTTGTACTGAGGACGTATGGGGGCTGCCCTCTTTGACCTTTCCTTTTGAAAACTGAATTTTCTTATCTGCATCCTAGTTCTGGGTCTGTGCCTAAAAATATTGGTGTCCATTGTATGCATTGAAAGAATCAATTTTAAGCTATGACTAAAGTGCAAGGTAGTCCTTATTTCAGACCAGCCTTAAGCCGGCCATACATGACTCGATCAGTCATTTTCTCCATTCTGTTACGCATCCTGCTCCACTGCCAGCCATGGTATTCGGACCCAATGGCGCTGCCTAGCGGTGACTGCTTCTCATAGAAATCAGTCTCTGGCTGAAAAATTCACACCCAGCTCAGTCCATTTTGTCAAGTTTGGGTGTTGCTTGTCGAGCCCCCCATAGCTTTATTTCTGGCCAGTTCTTTAAAACTTGAGCCGTCTATGGACACCTTCAGTTCTATTTGTACATTTAGCAGCATCTCCTTTAAAAACCAGTTCCTTTCAGCACAACTGAATGTTGATCTGACTAATAAATAACTCTTACATCTTCTGGAGAAAGTAATGGAAAACTGAACCGAGATCAACTATTTATCTTTTTTAAAGTGGTTGTTAAGCCACTTTATCCCATCCTGTCTAAAAACCCTGTGTGCCCGTGTGTCTGTGTTTTAGAACCGAATGCCGCTCTTTGACCCGCCGGCTCTCTCCTCTCCCCATGTGAAAGCTGCAGCGGTCGAAGCCGAGGATTCCCCATTGACGTCAGAAGGGGAGGAGGAGAGGGCTGGCGGGTCACGTGAGCAGGGTTTGGCGCTCTGAAAACTGATAAAGAACGGCTTATTTTTATAACACACAGACACGGGCACACAGGGTTATTAGACAGGATGGGATAACACATTAAATTAAACTATTGCAGCAGGAGAGGAGGGGCGGGCACTGATACAGGAGCAGACAGGGAGGGAGGAAAGAGGACAGAGGAGGACAGGAGAGCTGCGCATTATGAAGGCACGTAAATTGACCACGGTGTCGGGGCTCAGCAGCCATGATATATCGTGGTCAGTTTACAGAGGGGAGGGTATAGCCAGGCAGGATCAGCAAGATTTTATTATACAGCAATTATACAGCACAAGCACTGTGCTGTATAACATGCTTTTAGGGAACAGGATCAATTTTTCCCTTTTTCTTTTTTTTTTCGGTTTACAAACGCTTTAAATCTTCAAATACGTAGTTTACTTGCCTATCATTTGAAGACCTTTCCCCCTGAATAAATGTTTGTTTTGCAGAGTTTGATCGCCATATAGTCAGTTGCCCTCTAGTTTGAACTTGCTGGTGGTTGTGACGTGGACTTTCAGTGCAGTCTTCAGTTCAGCCACAGTTGATGTGAATGGTCAAGCCACCCTTCGTGTCTTTGTTCCTCAGTGGCCTGCCCTGGTGAAGCTGCTGTAATTTGCACACACAAAGTTTCCAGCAGCATCGCTCAATATCTATGATGCCGAGTCCCATAGCTTTTCTAAATATGCCACATCCTGCCCAGGAGACACTCTTCAGTGTCACTCCAGGAACCAGTACGGGAACTGGTTATGATTGTCGGTTTGGGCAGGTTTTCTAACCACTCCTTCAGCGATAGAAAGCTGTAAAGAGACACTATGGTTGTTAGCAAGGTTTGGATTATAGATACTTCAACAGCCTGTTTAAGCATAACAGAATGGGATAGGTAGTAATTACAAAACTATTATACTGCTCTGTCCAAATCTAAAAAAATGACCGTAGTTAGGGTTTAATCTTCTTTTTGTGCACCTTTGCTGTAAACTGATTCTTTGATTCATCAAGCAATGTAGCCCATGGGAGGAGAGGAGGGCTACTAAAAAGGCAGTCATTTTGTTTCAGTGATCTATAGAAGCTGTTGATTTTAATTCCAAGTGGAAATCCCCTTGATGCTCAATAATTTAATGTAAGTATGGACACATTCTTTATACTGTACATAACTTTTGTTTTGTTTTGGGTAAAGTAGGGAATAGTTGGGACCTCCTTCAGTTTTTAATTTATTCTATCGGTCACCTTCTGGAGAAATTGGGATGTAAAAGGATATCCTACCTCCTGTTTCTGTGAGAACTCAAATATTTTGGATTGCCAATCGCTTTGGTGCAAAGGACCAGTGGTGAAACAAATCTTCCCAGGGGCATACACAGGAATATAAATCTGACAGACACCCTACCCTTTCCTCATTTTATCCACAACTAAAATAAAAGTTTTGGTGTTGCATTGGTAGACAGTGGGGTTGATTTACTAAACCAGTATAGTGCAATGTCTGGTGTATTTGTGCATGGTAGCAAATGAGCTTGCTCAGTTAAAAAAAAATAGAAGCTGATTGGTTTCTATCAAATCAACTCGGGGGTTGATTTAGGCTCCTTTCATGCGCTGTGCTGCGGTCCGTTCTCTGCTCAGCATGTATCGATCCGCTGAGCAGGCGGATGACAGCTCCGTGCGGAGAGGGAAGTGTCAGAGCCCCGCTGCTCTCTATGGGGAATCGGATGAGAGCGGACGGCCTGTCCGCTCTTATCTGATCCCCTGGACGGATGGAAAATAGGGTTTCCATCCCTATTTCACGGAAAGGATTGGATGCGGATGGCAGCAGGTGTCAGCGGACATGTCTCCGCTGACATCTGCTGCCCCATAGGGGGTGCATGGAGCATCCGATCAGATCCGCCTGAAAAACTGACAGGCGGATCTGATCAGATCGTTCGTGTGAAAGGAGCCTTACTAAAACTGGAGAGTGCAAAATCTGGTGCAGCTCTGCATAAAAGCCAATCCGCTTTCAGGTTTTTTTGTCAAAGGGTAATTGAACGAGCTGCAGCTAGAGGTTGATTGGCTACAATGCACAACTGCATCAGATTTGGCACTCTTCAGTTTTAGTAAATAACCCCCACTGTGTCTGAACCAGTCAAGCCAATGATTGTGTTGGTGTGTGGTGTATACAAGCATGTGCTCCCTGATTCCCATAAAGTAAACCTTGAGCTGCATCAAAAGAGCAAAGCCAGCAGCAGTAGGTAACTGGCAGTACAACCTATCCTACATGCCTGTTGCTATTGAAAGTTGATCTATGGTTTGTCCACCTATGTCCTCCGATGTCACATGTTCTGCACTTTGTAATCTACAATACGGTCATTTTGTAATTCCTCTGTTCTTTGGCAGCATTGCCTTGTATAAGTACTCACCTCTGACAGATCAGATATTTACGCATTTTCAGTGTAGTTTGATACAGTTTTATATATATAAATATGTGTATGTTTTATAGTTATTTGCTCAAGCTGAACAATGGATGCTAAGTGTATGTTTTGTAAATGTTTGTATTAAGAACATCATTAGTGGTTTATGGGGAAATTTTTGCTACTCAGATGAAAAATCACTAAAGATTTCTTTTTTGCTCATATTATGTTTGTGTCATTTTTATTCTTAACAGATTTTTCATTGCTTTGTATTTTTTTGCTTTAGGTCAATGCTAAAAAATTAACCACTTGCATACTGCCCGCCCGCAATGTACTGCAGGACAGGCCGGCTGTACTGGCAAAGCGATGTACTGGTGCATTGCTGCCTCTTTCTGGTTTTAGGGCACGCAGGAGTCGGTCAGCAGATCCTGGCCAAAGATTCATGTCCAATCACAGCCCAGAGCCCTGTGTTGACAACCAATACAGGGCCCTGTACAGAGGGAACGGTCTCTTTCTTATCCCAGCAAAGCAGGGATAAGAAACAAAAAAAATCTTTAGTAAAAAAAATCAACACGCACTACACATTTAACCCCTCAATTACTCAAGTTGTTAACCCCTTCCCAGCCAGTGTCAGTAGTGGCATTTACTCGGTTTCCGCTCTGTGTCAGTGTTGCACTCCCATTATAAGTTGCTGATCACGACCATTAATAGTATTAATAAAAAAAATAAAAAAAAATCCAGTGTATACACTATATTGAACCTAAAAAATAGCTGCTCATGGATAGCAGTGAGAGTAATCTAAACAAATCACACTTAATGTTTTGTACACCAATACTTGGTGGGCAGCTGCTTTAAATACCTCTAAAAGCGTAAAAAAACCTCAATAAAAAAAAAAAAAATCAGCGCTCAAATAATAGTATAGGATGAACTGATGCATGTGAATAAATCAAGAATCTGCTTTTCTTTCACTTGATTGCACATAAAAATGATAGTCCACCATGACCTGTAGGTGTACGTATCTGGCAGCGCTGAGCTCGGCTCTTCCCTCTTCTCCTCTGTAGCTTCAGGCCTTCTGTCCCTCCGAGGAGAGTTACGCTATGGTGCTGCATTTTGCAGCAGTTGGTGTGGAAGCAAAAGAGAGACATCAAAGCTATATGCCTTACACTTGCCTGTTTAGGGTAAGAGTTTAATCCATAGGGAAGGGGATGCACTTGTGGTGATTGGTGGTGACTTATAGGGGTTGTAAAGGCACATATATATATATATATATATATATATATATATATATATATATATATATATATATATATATATATATATATATATATATATATATATATATATATACACATACACACACACACACACAAAAGATACCAATATATGAATCTGTTTTCAGGAGTGAACGTCAGCTTTCTTGTGAACATTTCTCAAACGAATGCCATTGGAACAATATTTGCACATACTGTTCTCTATTATCATATGAGATATACTATTGTATATTGGGCAAATGTAAACAATTTGATGGGCAATGTACACATTTTTAGCTGCTATTGTTTTAGAAGAGTTCTAGTCAAACACTGCACCCAGACTACATAAAAAGTCAACAATAGCGTGGCCTTTTGACATGCTTGACCTATGACATGTATGATACTACAGTGCCATATACACTGGAGATAAAAATTGGAGAACAATTTATTTGATTTTTTTTTTCCAGCAATAATGTAATCTACATTGCTCAACATTTGATGGAATTCTTGTGGCGATACCATTCTAATAGAAAAGTGTTTTTCAAAATAACCAAGGCACTTCAACAAAAAATGTTTTATTTTGTAGAAAACACAATGATCCAATTTTGGAGAACTGCAATGACTAGCACGGAGAAGGATTACAACTAAAATTTCTGAAGGTTACGACAATTCACAAATAGTAGGAAGGGGGGGGGCTTTCTTTGAATGACTTCAGCACATCTGTGGCCACAGGACATCACACTGCTGTGGTCTGATTTTGTTCCACTCTTCCACAGACTCGTCCACAGTTCGGTGACTGTAGTGGGTTTCTTGACCATAAATTTAATTCCAAGGATTTTTCAGAGGTTTTCTATTGGGATTAGATCAGGACTCTGGGCTGGCCATTTCATTATTTCAATGTTTTCAGCTTCAAGGAAGTTCTTTACCTGTTTTGCTGTGTGACCGGGGGGCATTGTTGTTCATGAAAATTGCTTGCTGTTTGGGTGATGAATGCAGGGAAGGAGCCACATGTTGAAGATGGTTTTGATAAACATTTGCATTCATTTTGCAATGTAGCTGTATAAGAAGCACCACTCCTGCTGCGGAAAACGCTTCCACCTTACACTGTCTTCTTTGGGTTCAGTATTTCCCCAGTTTGAGGATGAACATAATGGTTCCCATCAGACCCAAATAAATTAAACTTGCTTTCATCACTAAAGTAAATATTGGACCAGTTCTCCTCTGTCTACAAAACATGCTCCTCAGCAAAGGTTAGTCTAGCCTTTTGATTCTTTCTAATAATTAGAGGTTTGGTCACTGCAGAGTGGGCTTTCAGTCCAAATTCTCCTAAACAGTGAGACACTTATCCTGTCCTCTCTTGCATTTGTCTTTCGTGGACCACCAGCCTTCTTGGGGACTTGAAGGAGTTTGTGACCTTGCAAAGATGCAATATTCTAGAAATCACAGATCTGGAAGGACAAGCTTCTCCTATGGTTGAAAGGGTCATCCTTTTGGCCTTCATCTGGACAACCTACTGTGGGAAGGTTTTGGTCTCTTTAGAACAGCTCATCCATCTTGCAAAGTCAGTGAAAACTGGAAAGTTAGGCTGCCAGTTAAATAGGGTTTGTCAGATAAAAGAAATTAGCAAAAGGTGCCAGATTAACACCAATAACTGGGAGGAATCTAAAAGTGTTCTATAATTTTGATGTTTCTTTTTTAAATCTCATTGAAGTTTTCTATTCTGTGCTTCAAAATATATTTAACTCATGAAATATGCAAAACTGCTATTTTACTCCCTTTTTGATGATTTCAAATAGGATAAGCAGTGACCTTGAAATTTAGGAAATGGTAGGTTGTTCTCGAATTTTGATCTCTAGTATAGAATTTGAGTTAGAAAATGCTTCTCTCATAGAAACCAATGCAGAAAGAAAAAGTAAGGTGGTTTTCACCCATTTGGCAAACTTTCTAAATAAAAGGCCAGCAACATAAGAGGGGACATTGTGCCACCAAGGAAGGTCTGTCACAGGGGGACTCCATAAGGCGAAAGAGGATTGTGTTAGGGCACTTCACCTGGGGATGACACTAAATCAATGCTACACTACAACTAACAAGTCCTAACTAAATGGTAAGGAAAACTTAGAACAAATATAATAAAACAAAATGCTGTAGACGGTGACAGTAGGGCAGAGATTGGTGTCAGTAGTATTTTATTTTTCCATTATTTTTTACAATTGTATTTTTTATTTACAATTTTTTTTTAACAGTCATGTTGGGGGGGGGGGGGGGGGGCTTTGGTAAAATGTCAGGGACCTAACTGAGACCCATGATGTTTCACAGAGAAAAGACTGAGGACATAGATGCATCAGTCCCTCTCTTTGCAGCCTCAGATGTACTGTACAGTAAATGAATGGGGAGTGCTTTCAGGCTTCCTGTTCATTTACAAACTGAAGGTTTAAAAATTTTGAAAACAATAAAATTGTAAAAAATAATATAAAAAATAAAGTACTACAGCAACAGTAAGAAGAGGTAGTGGGACAGGAGGGGCAGCGTGGGCGGCATTTACTAGAACCAATCTCCTGTACTTTCCTCCTGCAGCAGCTGAATGCCGGCGGGAGGGGAAGCCAGCTTGCAGCTACTGAAGGAGGAAAACACGAGATCATTTCTAGTAAATGCCACCCCTGCTGTCCAGGTGTGACAAGGAGGCCACATGGACCCCCTGGAGCATGGGTTAGGTTGCCATTGCGACCCCTGATGCACCTCAAGCTATGCCCATGCCTTTGGCCACTACAGCTAAAGGGGGTGCGTTTTTTTTTGGGGGGGGGGGGGGGGTGTACTCTGCCCAGTTCAGTCTGACCTGCAAGAAAGTCCAATTTTGGTATGGCACAGAGCTCTTCTTCCTGTCCTTAAGCCGCTGCTAGTACTGCTCCAGTTAATACTATTAGGGATGAGGCGGAGTGCAGTTTATATCACTCCGCCTTATCCTGCACCTGGAAATACAGAGGAGCTATTGGCTGATGCAACAAGAAAAAGTAGTTCCACTACTCAAAGGACTGCACCATGCTTGATGCTGGGGGGTCGGCAAGCTGTAGGCAGGATTGCTGGGTTGCCGACCCCCACTACAGACCATTGTCAATGTGCATTTGCTAGGAACGTTAGCGTGTGTGTGTGTTGTATGCATATTTGTAATACACTGAATGCCTATTATCCTACAATTTTAGGTATATGCAGCATTCTTGTAAAGCAAAAGTACATCAATATGTTACAGATTTTTCTGGTTCCTTGCTTTACTGTAAAGTATCCAAAAAAGATACAAGCAAAATAGGTGTGCAGGGTGCCCCCCTCTTTTATTAACTATCTTTGCTCTACTTTTATTTCGTTTTTTTTTAGTTCTTTTTTTACGTTTAAAGTAGAATTCCTACCTCATTCTAACTAGTATTAAAAAATGTCAGCTCCCTCCCCCCTCTTAATGCCTAGGCTATCTAACCTGTGTAAAAAAAAAAGATGTATATACTTGCCTCTCTACTGGCCACTCTGGTCCAGTCATGGGATTTGGTTTCCCATGCCAGCCATCAGTGGCTGCATAAGAGAAGAGGGACTGCTGACAACGGCTGGGACGTGGGTGATGTCACCATTCCCAGGCATCCCCACCCATTGTCGAGCACTCTCTCCTCTCCCCTGCAGCTGCTGCCAGCTGACACAGGATAAGTATACACATTTTCTTTTACACAGGTTAGTCCGCATAGGTGTTTGGGGGGGGGGGGGGCTAAGGGACGTTTTTAAGACTAGTTAGGTTAAGGTTTGAATTCTACTCTAAAATGTAAGTTCACTTTTTCACAAAGATAAATAGGTGAGGAAACACCTGGGATGGATTGCTCGGATTTATCCCAGAAGCCCTAAGGAACGCGGGGGAAAGAGCGGGGCTTTCAAATACCTAGACCGCTTAACCAGCTGTGTGGGTAGTGACAGTTATTCGCCCATGGAGGTAAGTGCAACAGGGGTGGTGGGGGGGTTCACCTTTTTATTTTTTGTTAAAAGGTGAACTTACACTTTAATGAAAGGCGCAGATTGACAAGTGATTCCCCAGAGCTATATGGATTTTTAAAAGGGAACAGCTGAAGTTTATTTTAGAGCACTTTGATTGAAACCTCCTACTGGCTGTTAACTGCTGATTCAGTGTGTAAATTTCAGCTTCTGCTACTGAGCTCTGTAAACATTTTTTACAGCAGGAGAATTCATGAAAATGAGCCCTGAGCTCCACCCGACGGGCACTCCATTTTTCGGAACCATAGGGTTATATCGCCCCCTACAGGAGTAGGACATTAGGCAGAAAAAAAGATTTGGCTATGCCTATGGGCAATCTCAGGTGGAATACATCCCCCTATCTGCTATAAACATTCAGTTTTTTTTTTTTCCTGCCTAGTCAGGAGTAAGGACAAAGTTCCCTCCTGAGATCTCTGGACCTGGCAATGTTTTCCTTTTTACATGGCATTTTTTCTCCTGTTTTTTTTTTTTTCCTGTGAGATCTACGATCAACTGCCGGACTGGACATCTAGATCCAGAGGTCACCCCATTCTGGCCAGCAAGCAAACGCAGACCAGAGCTCCATGCTGGGTCGACCACAACATAGTCCCACTGGATAGGTGCTGGGCTTGGAGTTAAACGCTGGCCTTGCGAGGTCGCATATGATCAGGTCTCGGCCCGAGTCGCAGCGTTCCTCCTGGCCGAGGTTCTGTCTGGTGTGGTTCCCACCTGGTTTCTGGTATGGTGAGTAGCTGTCCCTCCTCTCCCCCAAGATGTGGCTTGGGGTGGATGCGGGCCCCTCTCTAGGACAGTCTGACCTGCGGGTTCCCCTTCCCCCCCAGACCCCACTTTTGTTTGTTGGGCCATCTTGGTACCCCCTCCCACCCCTCTCTATGGTAGCGCAGTGGGTTGGCAAATGGTAGAGAATGGTGTGCTGCGCTGCACTGTACCAGGGGGAGGGCGGGGGGGGGGGTCATGCTGCCTGCGGATGGGCTTTAGGATTCGGCTTGAGGTCACTAATGGTGGTCCTGTGCCCGGATCCCCCTCTCTACAGTGGCTGTTGTCAGGGCTCCAGGGATCCCTACTGGGTCCCTGGGAGCCTCGTGGATGCTGTGTGTGTGGTCAGCACCATTTTTTTGGGGCCTGTGTGTTTCTATTGACTGGCGGCCATGTATCATGGATGGTCTGAAGTGCTTGTGGAGCGGCAGCCATTTTGGCTGTGGGAGCTCTTCCCTGGAGTTGACTCCTGGGTTTTCTTTTCCCTTGGACGCCGTAAGTGGATACTGATCTATCTCTGGTGCTGACCAGTGCTACTCTGGTGGGGTCCCTCCCTCTCTCTACTGCAGGTTGTGGGGTGCTCTGCTTGCTGGTGCCCCGGTGGTGTTATCGGTACGGTCAGATCTTAGATCTGACTCTGCCGCAGCAAACATGGCCCACCCTGTGGGGTTTGTAGCTACGCTACCTGATCTTTCAGATCGTGAGGATGATTCCTCCACGCCTGTAGCTGCGCACGAGAAGGCATTGGTTGACGCACTGATTACATCTGTGCGGGAGACTTTAAAAAATGGAGGATGCAGCTGAGACTGCGGTGGAGGTGCTGGTCCCCTTTGGCATCCACAAGCTGCCTTGCACAGCAAAAGTGCTTTCTTATCCTTCCTATTTTCACAAGTTTGTCTATAAAGATTGGGAGCGTCCAAAACGCCCCTTTATGGTTCCTAAATCTGTTGCTATGACTCCTATGAGGTACCTCTTTGAAGAATATTATCTCTAGAAGTGGACTGTCCCTGTCTCCAGGTTGAACAAGGCAACCATGATTCTGGCAGAGGAATCAACGGCTTTTAAAGATACGGCTGACAGGAAGGCGGAGTCTGTGGCCCGAATATGTTCACTATTGCTAGTTCGGCACTGAGGCCAGTCCTGGCCATTGCCCTGGTGTCACAAACACTAACTGAGTCGGCTTAACTTTTGTGTCGTGACCTAGAGGGTGAGCAGATTCCCCCTGCTTTTGCTGAGTTGGCGGATCAGTTGGTCCAGGGGCTGCCATTTGTCTGCGATGCCTCTGGATGCGGCTCCCCTGATTTCTAATTTTCAATGGTTTGTATAATGCACTACCAGGCCGCATGGTGCCTAGGCGCAAGATTTGTATAGGTGCCACATCCCTCAGAATAGGAATAGGAACGGGAGCAGAAAAATTGGACTTTACTGGCACCAGTATTAAAAAATTATATATTTGTATTGAAAGATAGTATAAAATTGTTGGACAGAAAATCAAAGAAAAAGACAAACATACAGTTTATAAAATAAGGCACACAGCCTCAATTAGGTGTACAAATTCCATCACTCATAATATAGTATATATAATACTCAGGTGACAAAACATAGAATACATCATATATTTAATAAATTCATGAGATGGCTGTAGGGGAAAATATACAACCGTCTCTGAAATCCGTTTATACAGTGTTGATGAACAGACGAGTTAATCCAAGTTGCCCTACATGTTTCGCTTATCACTGTAAGCTTCCTCTGGAGCAAGTGGTATATGAAACATCTTGAGTAAAATTCAGGTGATGAGTACTTACAAGGTAGGTAAACCTAGCAAGCTATAATGGATAACGAAGGGATATATTCACTGAGACTGGATTGTGCTGCCTATACATACACCAATGTTATGAGGGCTGTATGATAGTATTTGTAAAAAGGCCCATGGATACTTGTCACCACATGACCAAATATGAGATACTTGTAAGGGGTTTCAGATGTAAATCCTGGCAAGGAAGACCCCGATATTGAGATGCCAGAGGAACATCAGCGCTTCAAAAATTGGTACAGCCAGGTGTGTTGAGGCAGGGGTTTACTCCAGTCATCAAGAATATTGTCCCCCCGGATGGGGAATGCCGGTCTTGGTACGCCGACCTGGTGCGATTGGTTGCCGACATCCCTTGGAGACTGCCTTTCAGGGAGGATCTGCTGTCCCAAGGCCGATCTTCCATCCTGCTTTACAGACGCTGGCTTTGACGACCTGGCTGTTGAAAGCCAGGTGCTGAAGGATAGATGTTTGCCTGGGTAGGTGTTTCCAACACTGCTGAAAGCTAGAAAGTCTACCTCTAGGAAGATCTACCATCGTAATTGGGAAGCATACATTTTGTGGTGTGAGTCGATCGGTGTTCACCCTTGTTCTTTATCGGTGGCTTGGATTTTGACCTTCCTTTAAAGAGGTGTTGAGCAGAAGTTGGCCTTGAGTACCATCAAGGGCCAGGTGTCGGCCTTGGCGGTCTTCTTTCAGTGACCCCTGGCCACGCACTCCTTGGTGCGTACTTTTATTCAAGGGGTTCGACATCTCACTCCACTGGTGCTTTCGGTTTTCCAGAAGCCTCCTTTTAAAAATATTTGGGAGATTCCCCTGCTTACATTTTGGTGGCTATTCTCTCTGCTCTCAGGGTGTCGGAGCTGACGGCGTTATCTTGTCCTACACCCCATCTGGTGGTCCACAAAGATAAGGTGGTTCTTCGCCCATGTCCGTCGTCCATTTCTAAGGTGGTCTCTGATTTCCATTTGAATGAAGACATTGTGTTGCCTTCCCTGTGTCCCGGGCCCAAACATTCCAAGGAATTTGCGTTGCATGCCCTGGATGTGGTTCAGGTGATTCGGGTGTATTTGGCAGCCACAAAGTCTTTTTGGTGGTCAGACTCACTGTTTGTGATCATGGCCGGGCCAAGAAAAGGGCTAGCTGCTTGTTCTGCAACTATTTCCAGATGGATCAGACAGACAATGACTCAGGCCCATTCTATAAAGGGTCAGGTTTCTGCCTAGTCAGGAGTAAGGACCTAAGTTCCTTGCTGGGATCTCTGGTCCTGGCAAGCTTTTTTAGATCTTTTTTTAGTTAGCTTTTTTCTCCAGTTGTTCCTGTGAGATCTTCAAGAAATTATGCCGGATCTGGGTGACGGGCTGGATATTGAGATCCAGTGGTCACCCCAGCCGGCCTACGAGCGCGTGCAGGCCCTAGCTCCGCGCTGGTTCGGCCGCGACATAGTCCCGCTGGACGGGGACTGGCCCGCGGGTTAAACGTCCCGTCGAGTCGCATACGACCGGTCGACGACTGAGTCGCAGCGTCTCCTTTGGCCGACACCCCCCCCCCCACTGGGCGGCGAGGGGTTTTGTCTGGAGTGGCGCCCGCCTGTTCCGGTATGGTGAGTAGAATGTTCCCCCTCTCCCCCTGACGGGTTTTGGGGTGGACGTGGGCCCCTCCTTGGGATGGTCGGACCCCATGATCCCGGGTTCCCCTCTGTCCTGTGACGCATCCCACCTATCTGCCCCCCTCACTAGTGTGACTGGTGAGAAAGGAATACCACTCCAGGAAGCTTGGTCTGGGTTACAGCCGCAGATGGGGGTGGTGGGGTGGCGCAGCCGGTGTTACTACTAAAACTATAGTGCGGGAGGGTTGAACACCTGTATTATTAGGCCCACCTACCTATCGATCCTGGGGTAAGAGCACGGGAGTCCTCTGTTAGCTCTGCAGACCGCCCGGAACCGCCATCTTCCCGCGGGGCCGCCATTTTGTCGTAGTCTAATGTCTCCTACATGGCGGCGGCCATTTTGGCACACCCAGCTTCGCCCTGGCTTGAGTGCTGAGCAGCGGTGGAAGTTCCGGAGGGCGTGTAAGGGGGCGGAGCCCCTCCCTATACCCGGGTAAATCAATCCACAGGACTTCCTGTCCTGTAAAGACAGCGCTGAGAGCAGTCCTGTAGGAACTTCTGGGCATCATGTGGTGAGCCTTTCGGTGTCTCTCTTCTCTCTCTGCGGGGGTCTCGAAGCACATGGTCACTGAGGGGCGCTGTTGCGCTGGGGGATTACTTAAAAAAAAAAAAAAGTTTTTCTTTTTTCAATTTTGTCATTTGTTTGCTGACAGGGTTTCCTGGCGTTGCCATGGACCCTGCTACACATGTGTCCCCACCTGATCCCCTCGAGGTGACCGCGGGACCCTCCAATGCTCTGCTTACTATCGATGCGCTCTCGGCGGTCTTGGAGTCTTTTGTATACCGGGTGGAGGTGGCCTGTCAGGGACGGGGGGCTAAAAAGCGACCCCCGTCTACCCCTATTTCGTCTGATACATCAGATACAGATTCTGAGCCAGTCGCTGCGGCTGCAGGTCCGTCCTCTGGGGCTGCTGTCTCGGGTCCCGTCTCCTCGGATAGTGAGGATGACTTTTCTGCCTCCGCCATAGCGCAAGACGAAGCGCTGGTGGACGCAGTGATTGTGTCTGTCCGGGAGACCTTAAGACTTGAGGTTGCACCTGCGGAGGCAGCTGATACGGAAATTGCTTTTGGTACCCGCAAGCCTTCCAAGATGGCGAAGGTGTTCCCCTTTCCCAAATGTTTTGTCGATATCATTAAAAAGGAGTGGGTCCGTCCAAAACGAACCCCTGTTATGCCCAAACGGATTGCTAGGCGCTACCCATTTGAAGAATCCCTCCTTAAGAAATGGACGGTACCACCGTTGGTGGATTCGCCGATTTCCAGACTAAATAAAGCTACTGTTATCCCGTTGGAGGATTCTCCGTCCTTTCGGGATCCGGTGGATCGTAAGGCAGAATCTGTATCCCGCTCCATATTCTCCCTGGCAGGGTCGGCCTTTAGGCCAGTATTTACCATTGTTCTGGTTTCACAAACATTGACAGAATGGGCCAAGTTGTTACGCCGTGACCTGGAGGGGAGAAGTCTCCCCCCTGCAGTAGCGGACTTGCTGGAACAGATGGTACAAGGGCTACAGTTTGTTTGTGACGCCGCCCTGGACACTGCTCCATTGCTGGGGCGTGTATCGATCTCGGCGGTGGTCCTCCGGCGCATGTTATGGTTAAAGTGCTGGTCGGCGGATCAGGCTTCCAAAAAAGCATTGACTGATCTCCCCTTTCAGAGGGATCGCCTGTTCGGTGCTACCTTGGATGAGATTATCAAGGGTCTCACTGGAGGCAAGAGCACCTTTCTGCCACAGGCTACTAAGGGTAAGGGACCTCGTCGGAGACGGGGACCTTCCTTTTCAGCTCACAAAAAGTTTTTTCGTTCCTCTGGGGCAGGTGATAAGGCGAAGTCCTCCAAAGCCCCCCCCCAGGGGGTTTCAAAAGGCCCTGGTCGGGTAGACAAAGACCCGGCCCTTCCAGACCTGAAAATAAGACCACTACAGCCTGAAGGTGCGCCCCCACCCATATCAGGACCCGTGGCTCTCCAGAATTCAAGACAAATGGGTTCGCGAGGTCATACGGTCGGGATACAAGATCGAGTTTCGATCATTTCCACTGGTGCGGTTCTTCCCTTCCAATATGTGACTGTCCCTTAAGAGCTTAAAGGCTCTGCTGGGGGCAGTGACGGACTTGATGCAACAAGGAGTGGTGGTTTCGGTTCCTCGGGGAGAACGTTTTCAGGGGTTCTACTCAAACCTGTTCACAGTGCCCAGGAAAGAGGGCAAGGTGCGTCCAATTCTGGACTTAAGGGCGCTCAATTGTTTTGTCCGGGTGCAAAAATTCAAGATGGAGTCCATTCTCACAGTGGTGGCCTCCCTGCATCAGGGGGATTTTCTGGCATCCATAGATATCAAGGATGCCTATCTTCATGTTCCCATTTATGCAGGACCACCAGCGTTTCCTTCGCTTTGCTGTGGGAGAGAACCATTATCAGTTTGTGGCATTACCCTTTGGTCTCGCCTCTGCTCCCCGGGTCTTCACAAAGGTTTTGGCGCTGTTGCGACAGCGGGGCATATCGGTTCTGGGCTACCTGGATGACCTTCTTCTCCGTGCGAGGTCTCCGCAGGCTCTGTTGCTAAATCTGGAGATCACCATGATCTCTTTGGAAGAGTTCGGGTGGCTGGTGAACCTGCAGAAGTCATCCCTGGTCCCCGCCAGGAGGCTGGACTATCTGGGCCTAACTTTGGACACATCCTTGGCAAAAGTGTTTCTCCCTGCGGAGAAACTCCAGAAGATTCAGTCGATGACTCAGTAGTTATTGTCCGTCAACTGGCCGTCCCTTCGGACTTGCATGAGGGTTCTGGGACTGATGGTGGCTTCCTTCGAGGCAGTACCGTTTGCCCAGTTTCATACCCGGATTCTCCAAAAGGAGATTCTTCTCAAATGGAACCGGAATCCAGATTCCCTAGACAATCGGATCCGGCTGAGCGGGCGGACCAGAGAATCTCTGGTTTGGTGGCTTCGGTCTCTGATGCTCAGCCAGGGGAAGTCATTTCTCCCGATCTACTGGACGATTGTCACCACGGATGCCAGTCTATCCGGGTGGGGTGGGGTTCTCGGCAGGCTATCTGCTCAAGGGCTCTGGTCCCTGGAAGAATCCAGGTTACCGATAAATGTATTGGAACTGAGAGCGATCAGGCTTTGTCTGGTTCACTGGACCGAGCAGCTCCGGGGCTGCCCGGTTCGGATCCAGTCGGACAATGCCACGGCCGTGGCTTACGTCAATCACCAGGGGGGCACCAAGAGTGTTCTGGCGGCCGTAGAAGTGGCCGGCGTCCTTCGTTGGGCGGAACGGTTTGTTCCAGCTCTCTCCGCGGTTTTCATTCCGGGGGTGGAAAATTGGCAGGCGGACTTTCTCAGCCGTCAGACCCTGGATCAAGGGGAATGGTCCCTTCATCCAGAGGTAGTTCACCAGTTGTGCCTTCGTTGGGGCACCCCGGATGTGGATCTGCTGGCATCTCGGCTCAACAGGAAGTTGCAGAGGTTTGTAGCCCGCTCCCGCGATCCTCTGGCGGACGCCGCAGACGCGCTGGTCGCTCCATGGGGGCAGTATCAGCTGCTGTATGCCTTCCCCACCTCTCAAATTGCTACCAAAACTCCTTCGCAGGATAGAATCGGAGGGAATTCCAGTCATCCTTGTGGCTCCGGACTGGTCTCGTCGGGCCTGGTACGCCGACTTGGTCAGGCTGATCGCGGACGCTCCTTAGCGACTTCCTCTCAGGCAGTGTTGCCAACCCCCCGGAGGGAAATTTACTGGCAGAACATCCAAAATTTACGGACGGCACTAATTTTTTACTGACATGGCAAAAATGTACATAAACAGGCTTTTTTCAGTGCTAAACCGTGCAAATATCAATACTTAAACTATAAACATGTAGATAGTGCTATTAGCAATGTGTTTAGGTTAAACAAAAGTCAAAAAATATATTTCTCCATTTACATGAATATCAGATTAATATAACCCAGCCAGCACAGCGTTCCCCCATATATCAGAGTGTGCAGGATTCCCCTTACAGTGACATAAAGAGGAATGCTGCAGATCTTGATTTAAGGGGGAACTCTGATTTAAGTGGGTGCTCTGGTGACCAGAAACCGCCTTATATCAGAGTCCACTGCATTGCCCTTTACATCAGAGTTCCCTTTTTATCAGGGTCCCCAGAGTTCCCCCTTCGCACTGTAAGGGGAGAATCCTGCAGACTGATGTAAAGGGGAACGCAAGGAACTCTGATGTGGGGGGCAATCTGGTGACCAGAGACCACCTTCCACAGAGTGAATACATTAAGATATGGGGGGGGTTACTAATATAGAGGGTTTTTTATATCAGTGTCCCCTTACATCAGTGACCCCCTCATCAGACTGGTCTGGCGGCGCTGTCACTGACCTCCTCTCAGGTGCACTGTGCAGGGCTCAGTCAGACGGCTCTGGTCTCCACTCCGCAGGCCCCACACATCTAACTTCTCCCGTGACCCCATCCCAGCAGCGCTCTCACTCTTGACTCCTCTCCAGAGTCCAGACTCCCCTGCAGACATGATAAAAGACAAGAGATGGTCAGAGACTGCGGACATGGTACAGGAGGTGGTCAGAGACTGCGGACATGGTACAAGAGGTGGTCAGAGACTGCAGACATGGTACAGGAGGTGGTCAGAGGCTGCGGACATGGAACAGGAGGTGGTCAGAGACTGCAGACATGGTACAGGAGGTGGTCAGAGACTGCGGACATGGTACAGGAGGTGGTCAGAGGCTGCGGACATGGAACAGGAGGTGGTCAGAGACTGCGGACATGGAACAGGAGGTGGTCAGAGACTGCGGACATGGTACAGGGGGGTGGTCAGAGACTGCGGACATGGTACAGGGGGGTGGTCAGAGACTGCGGACATGGAACAGGAGGTGGACATAGACTGCGGACATGGTACAGGAGGTGGTCAGAGACTGCGGACATGGAACAGGAGGTGGTCAGAGACTGCGGACATGGAACAGGAGGTAGTCAGAGACTGCGAACATGGAACAGGAGGTGGTCAGAGACTGCGGACATGGAACAGGAGGTGGTCAGAGACTGCGGACATGGAACAGGAGGCGGTCAGAGACTGCAGACATGGAACAGGAGGTGGTCAGAGACTGCGGACATGGTACAAAAGGTGGTCAGAGACTGCGGACATGGAACAGGAGGTGGTCAGAGACTGCGGACATGGTACAGGGGGGTGGTCAGAGACTGCGGACATGGAACAGGAGGTGGTCAGAGACTGCGGACATGGTACAGGGGGGTGGTCAGAGACTGTGGACATGGTACAGAAGGTGGTCAGAGACTGCGGACATGGAACAGGAGGTGGACATAGACTGCGGACATGGTACAGGAGGTGGTCAGAGACTGCGGACATGGAACAGGAGGTGGTCAGAGACTGCGGACATGGAACAGGAGGTAGTCAGAGAATGCGGACATGGAACAGGAGGTGGTCAGAGACTGCGGACATGGAACAGGAGGTGGTCAGAGACTGCGGACATGGAACAGGAGGTGGTCAGAGACTGCAGACATGGAACAGGAGGTGGTCAGAGACTGCGGACATGGTACAAAAGGTGGTCAGAGACTGCGGACATGGAACAGGAGGTGGTCAGAGACTGCGGACATGGTACAGGGGGGTGGTCAGAGACTGCGGACATGGAACAGGAGGTGGTCAGAGACTGCGGACATGGTACAGGGGGGTGGTCAGAGACTGTGGACATGGTACAGAAGGTGGTCAGAGACTGCGGACATGGTACAGTGTGTGGTCAGAGACTGCGGACATGGTACAGGGGGGTGGTCAGAGACTGCGGACATGGTACAGGGGGGTGGTCAGAGACTGCGGACATGGTACAGGGGGGTGGTCAGAGACTGCGGGCATGGTACAGGGGGGTGGTCAGAGACTGCGGGACCCAGCTTACTCTATTAATACTGACTGAGATAGCCTCATTGGGGATGGAATGTTAGCACTGGATAGCCCCCTGGGATCACAATTAAGAGTAAAGTGCTTGTCCCACGATCAGATGGTCAGACAGACTCACATTTAAAAGTACCGAATCTGACTGGCACACAGCAGTGGAGACTAGAGGAAGAGGACAATAACACAACACAAGCACTGATTTGGCAATGACAACACTGTCCGGACCGCTCTGAGTCTCTGACTCCTTCCACAGCGTGACAGCACTCACAGGGCTCCAGAGTCCAGCTTCTCCATTGCATCAACTCCCGCTCGGCTCCGAGTCCTGCCTCCTGGCGTGGTGCCATGACATCATCATTTGCCTCCTGTGACTGTCCTGAGTCCCGACCAGTAAGCGCGCCGCACAGCCTCTGCCAGTCCCGCCCCCAGAGCTTGGGCCCTGCAGCATCGGAATCGATCGGATAATGAGATGATCATCTTGGGCATCTCCGGAACTGCGCATGCGCAGTTCCGAGGTGAGCCGGTCACAGCTATGTTTACTGGCACTTTTCTCCTGCTACGGGCATTTACGGGCAGGAGAAAAGTGCCCTGTTTTTGCGGGCTGTCCGTAAATATACGGACGGTTGGCAACACTGCTCTCAGGGAGGATTTGCTGTCTCAGGGACCGATCCTCCATCCTGCTTTACGGTCGCTGGCTTTGACGGCTTGGCTGTTGAGACCGAGGTGCTGAAGGACAGGGGTTTGTCGGCTTCAGTTATTCCTACTCTGATTAAAGCGAGGAAAGCGACTTCCAGAAAGATCTATCATCGCACATGGAAGTCTTATATCGCGTGGTGTGAATCCCTCGGGTTTTCTCCACGTTCTTACTCGGTGGCTCGGATATTGGCTTTTCTACAACGGGGGGTTGAGCAGAAGCTGGCCTTGAGTACTATCAAAGGTCAGGTCTCAGCATTGGCAATCTTCTTCCAGAGGCCACTGGCTACTTTTTACCTGGTGCGGAATTTCATTCAGGGGGTACGGCACCTGGCTCCTCCGGTGCGCGCACCCTTGCCGCCCTGGGATCTTAATTTGGTGTTGTCGGTTCTCCAGAAACCTCCCTTTGAAAATATTAGGGAGATTCCTTTGCTTACCTTATCCCAGAAGGTGGCCTTTTTGGTGGCTATCACTTCTGCACGCAGGGTGTCGGAATTGGCCGCGTTGTCCTGTCGTTCCCCATATCTGGTGGTTCATAGGGATAAGGTGGTTCTTCGTCCGAATCCATCCTTTCTTCCTAAGGTGGTTTCCGATTTTCACTTGAATGAGGATATTGTGTTACCTTCCCTGTGTCCTAAGCCCAGTCATCCTAGGGAGTTCGCGTTACACTCCCTGGATGTGGTTCGGGCGATCAGAGTGTACTTGGCTACTACTGACTCCTTTCGTAAGACTGATTCACTTTTTGTGATCACGGATGGCCATAGAAAGGGGTTACTTGCGTCTGCCGCGACTATCTCCAGATGGATCAGACAGACGGTGGTACAGGCTTATTCTATTAAGGGTCTGGTTCCTCCGTTCCCTGTTAAGGCACACTCCACTCGGGCTCTTAGTGCTTCCTGGGCCTTTCGCCATCAGGCGTCGGTGCTTCAGGTTTGCAAGGCGGCTACCTGGTCGTCGGTTCATACCTTTACAAAATTCTATAAAGTTGATGTGCTGGCATCGGCGGATGCCTCTTTTGGCCGCAAGGTTTTGCAGGCCGCTATTTGAGGGGACCGTTGGTCTACCTCGAGGGTTTGATTTTTTTCAGTTGGGTCTCATCCTTTTGTTCGATGAGTCCTTGATGCTTCTGGTTGACTCCGGTTGGGCCTTCTGGATTGGATTTTTATTTCTGTTATCCCACCCCTCATTTGTGGCACTGCTTTGGGACGTCCCTACTGATATTAATCAAGAAGTCTGCGTCTGTCAATGAGCGACAGAGAAAATTGGATTTTTGACTTAACGTAAAATCCTTTTCTCTTAAGCTCATTGACAGACGCAGGACCCGCCCCTCTATTTTTGAGTTGGGTTGGGTTGAATTCTCTGACACTGCTTTGTTACATAACTGACATCCTATAGCAGGGAGAGAGAGGATATACCCCCTGGGACTGCCCATAGGTGTGGCCAGAATTTTTTTCCTGCCTAGTGTCCTACTCCTGTAGGGGGCAGTATAACCCTACTGATATTAATCAAGAAGTCTGCGTCTGTCAATGAGCTTAAGAGAAAAGGATTTTATGGTAAGTCAAAAATCCAATTTTTTGTACTTACGGTAAAATCCATTTCTCTGAGTTCATTGACGGACACAGTTCTATGGAGTTTTAATACTTCTGACACTGCTTGTTTCTAAACTGAAGGCCTATAGCAGAGAGGGGGATGTATACCCCCTAGGACTGCCCAGAGGCGTAGCCAAGTCTTTTTTTTTCTGCCTAGTGTCCTACTCCTGTAGGGGGCGATATAACCCTACGGTTCGGAATAATGGAGAGATGTGTCCGTCAATGAACTCTTTGATTTCACGGTAAGTACAAAAATCCTATTTTTTTACAATAATAAACAAAATATATATAAAGTCACTATACATGCCTTTCTTTGATATCTTCAGTGAATTGCTGACCTCTACTCCACACTCGTTGCCAACAAGCTGCTGTTCTTTTTTTGTAACAAAATATTGGCTTAATGGTGGGAAAGAGCTTGAAGCGCAGTCATTGAAAGGTCATTAAGCCGGCCGTTTGCATACTCATTAAGCAGGAGCTGGATTTAATCTGCATTTTACTGTCTGAAAACATTGTAGGCTGTGCAATCATGAGGACGAGTCCTGAAAGTAAAAAGTTTGAAATTGAAAGTGAACCATCAAGAAATCAATTATTTTGCTTGATAGCATTGCTCAGAATACTGTGTTCAAAAAGCCAATATCATTTTTCTAAAACTCCTATAGGCTTTCTTTATAGGAAACCCACACTGAGGACATAATCAGATCGCACTTGCTGACCATTCTGGAAAATGCTAGTTGCCTGGCTGTCATGCTGAATATATAATATAACCACTTCAGCTCCGAAAGATTTGCCCCCCCTTCATGACCAGGCCATTTTTCACAATAGGACACTGCGTAACTTTAACTGACAATTGCGCGGTCGTGTGACATTGTACCCAACTAAAATGTATGTCTTTTTTTTTTCACAAATAGAGCTTTCTTTTGGTGGTATTTGACAACCGCTGCGGTTTTTATTTTTTTTGCGCTATAAACAAAAAAAAAAAAACAGGCAATTTAAAAAAAAAATAAAAAAAAATGTTTTACTTTCTGCTATAAAACAAAAAAAAATGTAAAACAAATGTCTTCATCAATTTTGGTCAATATGTATTCTGCTACATATTTTTGGTAAAAGAAAATCCCAAAAAGTGTATATTGATTGGGTTGTGCAAAATGTATTGGGTCTACAAGCTATGGGATATATTTATGGAATTTTCATTTATCAATTTTTTTTTACTAATAATGGCAGAGATCAGTGACTTATAGCAGGACTGTGATATTGCGCTGAACAAATCGAACACTAACTGGCACTTTTTGGGAACCAGTGACATTAATACAGTGATCAGTGCTATAAATATGCACTGTCACTGTACTAATGACACTAGCTGGGAAGGGGTTAACACCGGGGGCCATCAAAGGGTTAGCTGTCTGCCTAGCTTGTGTTTTTGTACAAAAAACACAGTGGTATGTGGAAAGTGCTTTTACTAGGGGTAGGAACACAGGATCCATGCCTTCCCTGCTGACAAAACGGCAATCTGCATTGTTTACATAGGCAGACTGCCGTTCTGTCTCTGTACTGACTGATTAGCAGGTGCTCGCAGACATTGAGTCCATGGTACCCATTGATTATCTCCCGCTGTGTATAATCACAGCAGGAGTGTGCCGCTACCCGGAAGAGCCGGATCACGTATATATAAGTGATTTGGTGCTCGGTGATTAAATACATGCTAAATCACTGATTCAGAACAAATATACAGGAATTCTGTCTTCATTGACCTTCCTAATTTTCATGTTTGTCACGGTTGGTGACTCTGAATGTGAAAGCTAAAGTCAGCCGGGCTAGCAAGGAAGTTGGTAATAAGTTTCTGTATTTTTCTCAGTATAGTACTATAATGTAATATCACATTCAACCACAAGGTGTCACTAGCAGTGCGTGCAATTTGTGCTGCAGTTCCAGATTCATCTGTCTGTTTTCTCCCCAACATACAGTACATTACTGGTTTATATTTTAGCCTTTTTACTGGCAAAACTTATTTTCCCTAGTTCTACCACTGTCTTGTAAGCATTTTATATGCAATGTATGATCATTTTTTAGGTATCTCTACCTCTGTTTTTATTATTAAAAAAAAAAACAGGGTCTTCCTGCAAAGAAAATGATACCTTATTGCCCCGCTTCACTTTACTTTCTCCAGAGACAGCCAGGCAACTAGCATTTTCAGACAGAGGTCAGGTACAGCAACATTCATCTTTGTCCTTGCAACATTTGCAGGTAATAATCCAAAATTGCATATGTCAGTTTTCCAGCCCTTCACTCAGCTTGGCAAACTGTCCTGCTGAGATTAGCAAAACAATGAATGTGGTTAAATCAAGATTTGCAGAGTTCCCTAGATATTGCAAGTTTAACATATCTTTTCAAATTTCCCCAGTAAATATACACTAAAACCTTGGCTTGCGAATAACTTGGTCTGCAAGTGTTTTATAAGACGAGCAAAATTTTTTTAGACATTTTAACTTGATAAACAAGCGATGTCTTGCAATAAGAGATGGGTCGCGTCCCATTTCAATCAATTAACCACTTAAGCCCGGAGGATGTGCCTGCTCAAAGACCAGGGCCTATTTTGCGATTCGGCACTGCGTTACTTTAACGGACAATTGTGCGGTCGTGCAACGCTGTACCCAAATAAAATTGACGTCCTTTTTTCTCTTACGTCCTCCGACAGTCGCCGCCTCTTCATATTCGTCACATATGGGGTATTAGACTTTGCTCCGAAGGAGTAGCTAGGCAACAGAATATGTTAACATTAAAGCTTTTAACATATCCCACCCTCAAGGGGTGGTCCCCTCAGTCAATACCCTCCTACTTCCTGCAACCATATCTCAGTTTCAATGTCTAGCTTGTCAGGAGTGGCTGGTTCTCTCTGTGCTGGGGCTTTGTGCCCCAGACTCTTTCTTCTTTTTTGATTTTTTGTTTGAGTTTTCTCTCTACCTTTACTTAGCTGTTCTTTTTGTCAGCATTAGTTAGTTCTTCTGATGAAGAGGATCATGCGGGCTGGGTCTCGGGCTGATCCCACTGGTCGCAGGTCGTGGGTCAGTGGCTTCCCAGCCTGCCATCGAGCGTTCAGCCAGGTAACGCTCCTGGCACAGTGAACGACCCATCCCTGTTCGGTGCAGGGATGATTGGTGAGGTGGCTACCTCACTGGACGCTGTGCGGTTTCTTAACCCCCATTTTGTGCATCTTGTATGCGACTCTCCCTGCCTCATGTGCAGCGGCTTGTTCGCCTGTGCGGGTCCCCCACGCCATTGAGAGGTAAGTGTATCTATGTGGGGACCTGTCTGTCTGGGGGGGGTGTCAGTCTGGGACTGTTTAACCTGCCTCTGTTCTCACTGTTTGTCTCCCTATCACTCTGCTGCATGCTGTGGGCTGCAAGGGGGGGGGGAGCTGTGTGACACTATGTGTGTCAGCTTTGTCAGTGTGAGAAGCTGTGTGCTGTGGGGCATGTTTTTGTGGCATGTTTGGGCACTATACAGCGATCGCTGCGGCGATCTACCATGTTTTTTTATATATGGCAAAATGTGTGCATTACTGTACTGTGGAGCGGCGGTTTCGGCGCCAAACGGCGCCATTTTGCCTACACTCGCTCCGGCCGCATGTTCTACATGCATGGCGGCCATTTTCTTGTAGCCTCCCATAGGCTTTAATAGAGCGCCCTGGCAGCATCACTTCCTCTTCTCCTGGGTACACCGATCGAGGCAGCAGCAGCGGCGAGGGTCTCCTCAGGTTATATCCTTCTTATCCATTGCCTGTGTCAGTTTTATTGTCCCTGTGGGGGTCTCATTGTGCTTGTGTGTGGTGCGGTGGGCTGCGCTTGCCGCGCTTGTTAAAGGGGCAGTTAACCCTTTATTATCCGGCATTTTGATATTGGGGCAATGGATTCTCAGGAGGGCAAATTTCCTACCGCCTTGGTGGATAGCCAGGGGACCGCTGTTTCCCCCCCAGGGGGGGATTTAGCCACTATTGTGGCTGGCCTTGCTGCTCAGGTGCAGATGCTGGTGGCTGCTCAATCTACCAAGAGACCCAGAGTTTCTCTTTCCTCTGAGTCTGAGGGTGAAGGTGATGGGGCTGTTATGGCGGGGGCCTCCTTATCGGGGTCCCGCTCCTCCCTGGATCTAGTGGGGTCCGAGGTGGAGGCTGAAGTTGAAGGGGTTGATAATTCTCCCCCTGGCTCGCCTGAAGAGCTTGCAATCATGGATGAATTGATTGCTTCCATAAAACAAACGCTGCGTTTGCAGGATGAAGTGTGTCCCCCCGCTGCCTTGGCGGCTTATGGGACGCAGAGAAAACGCAGGACGCCGCAGGTTTTTCCCTGCAATGATGATTTTCAGCGCGCTGTTAAGGAACAATGGCGCAATCTACGCAAACCTTTTCCTGTGCCAAGTAGGTTCAAGCTGCGTTATCCTTTCTCACCTTCCACTGATGAACGGTGGTGTGTGCCACCCCCGGTGGATCACGCAATTGCGGTTTTAAACAAATCTACTGCGATTCCTGCAGAGGATTCCCCGGTGTTCCGTGATGCCACGGATAGGAGATTGGAGTCTCTTGCCCGTCATACTTACTCTATTACGGGTTCTATGCTTAAGGCTCTGTTTGCCTCTCTCATGGCGGCCCAGGCTGTCGCAAGTTGGACGCAGATGCTTTGGCGCGTCCTAGTGGCCGATTTGGCCTCACCGGCGACCCTGGATATGGTGGATCAAATCCATCAGGGTGTCATGTATCTGTGTGATGCGGACTTGGACTTAGTCCCGTTGGCTGCACGTGTGCACAGCGTGGCGGTGTTGTCTCGCCGCCTGGTTTGGTTGAAATGTTGGTCGGTGGACCAATCTTCACGTAAGACCTTAGCCAATCTGCCTTTTGATGGGTCTCGCCTTTTTGGGGAGTCCTTGGATGTGTTGATTAAGGGGATCACCGCAGGTAAGAGCACTCTCTTGCCCCATTTCCCCAAGGCTAAAGGGGCTTCTGGGAAGAAGCATGCTAATTTTCGGCCCCCTCAGGGGTCCTTTCGTGCCTTTCGGTCGCACTACAAGGGCAAACCGTTCAAAGGTCAAGGCTCTCAAAAGAAGCCCTGGTCTGGGAAACAGAAGTCCGGTCAGTCTGGATCCGCAGCCCATAACAGATAACGGCGGTGCACATTCCGGGGGTGGAGAACTGGCAGGCGGAGTATCTGAGTCGCCAGACCCTGGATCAGGGGGAATGGTCTCTCCACCCGGATGTCTTCCAGATGTTGTGCGCGAAGTGGGGTCTTCCAGATGTGGACCTGTTCGCGTCTCGTCTCAACAACAAGGTGAGGAGGTTCGTGGCAAGGACGCGCGACCCTCGGGCAGACGCGTCGGACGCGTTAGTGGCCCCGTGGCATCAGTACGAGCTGATGTACGCGTTTCCACCGATTCAGTTGCTGTCCAGGTTCCTTCGCAGGTTACAATCGGAACGCAGCACGGTGATTCTTGTGGCGCCGGACTGGCCTCGCCGGTCCTGGTACGCAGACCTCGTGAATCTGGCGGTCGACGCCCCGTGGCGTCTACCTCTTCGAGACGATCTCCTGTCTCAAGGGCCGATATACCATCCTGCTTTACAGTCGCTGGCTTTGACGGCCTGGCTGTTGAGACCGAGGTCCTGAAGGAGAAGGGTCTCTCCCCGGAGGTCGTTCATACCTTGATCAACGCGAGGAAGTCTTCCTCTGGGAAGGTTTACTACCGTACTTGGAAGGCCTATTTTGCCTGGTGTGAGTCCAGGGGGTTTTCACCCCGCACGTACTCGGTTTCCCGAGTGCTTTCCTTCCTTCAAACAGGTGTCGATCAGCGTTTGGCGCTGGCTACGATAAAGGGTCAGGTGTCTGCGCTGGCCGTTCTGTTTCAACGTCCCGTGGCTTCCAACTCCTTGGTTGGCACTTTTGTTCAGGGAGTGCGGCATCTGGTTCCTCCTAGGAGGGATCCTCTGCCTCCTTGGGACTTGAATCTCGTTCTCACTGTGTTACAACGTGCTCCTTTTGAACGGATCAGGGAGATCTCGTTGTCTATGTTGTCCAAAAAGGTCGCCTTTTTGGTTGCGATCACTTCGGCTCGCAGAGTGTCGGAGCTGGCGGCTTTGTCCTGCAAGTCTCCGTATCTGGTTGTTCATTTGGATAAGGTGGTCTTGCGACCTAATCCTTCTTTTCTTCCGAAGCGAGTTTCGGAATTCCATCTTAATGAGGATATTGTCTTGCCTACGCTGTGCGCGAAGCCTAAACATCCGAAAGAGGTGAGACTGCATTCTTTGGATGTTGTTCGGGCGATAAGGGTTTACCTTAAATCGACTGGGTCTTTTCGAAAGACGGATTCCTTGTTTGTTCTCGGAAGGGCATGGCGGCGTCGGCCTCTACCATCGCCAAATGGATCAGGCAGACCATTGAACAGGCCTATGCTTTACAGGGGAAGGTTCCCCCTGTGCCTGTGAAGGCGCACTCGACTAGATCTCTGAGTACGTCTTGGGCCTGTCGTCATGGGGCTTCTGTAGCCCAGGTGTGTAAGGCGGCGACTTGGTCGACCGTGCACACTTTCACAAAATTCTACAAAGTAGATGTTCAGGCATCGGCGGATGCTTCCTTTGGCCGCAAGGTTCTTAGTGCGGCATTTCCCTAGGGTCCCTTGTTGGGGACCTCTGGCTGTTGGGATAAGTTTTTTATCCCCTGGTTCTTTGTCTTTTCCTGGGTTGTTGCTCCTGTTGAGCAATTATTTTTTCCTGTAGCCCAGCTGGTTTCCTTCCTTTGGTAAGGTTCCTTTCTTTGATGCGGAGACTGCGTTGTCTTTCAGCGCGGATGCGTTTCCCACCCCTCATGTTTGCACTGCTTTGGGACGTCCCCATATGTGACGAATATGAAGAGGCGGCGACTGTCGGAGGACGTAAGAGAAAACTGAATTTTTGTAAAATCTTACCTGTAAAATTCCTTTCTCTGAGTCCTCAGACAGTCGCCGCCCCCGCCCCTCTTTTGGGGTTTGGTTGTATACTCTACTGCTATTCCACTGAAACTGAGATATGGTTGCAGGAAGTAGGAGGGTATTGACTGAGGGGACCACCCCTTGAGGGTGGGATATGTTAAAAGCTTTAATGTTAACATATTCTGTTGCCTAGCTACTCCTTCGGAGCAAAGTCTAATACCCCATATGTGACGAATATGAAGAGGCGGCGACTGTCGGAGGACTCAGAGAAAGGAATTTTACAGGTAAGATTTTACAAAAATTCAGTTTTTCCCACAAACAGAGCTTTCTTTTGGTGGTATTTGATCACCTCTGCGATTTATTTTTTATTTTTTGCGCTATAAACAAAAAAAGAGCGACAATTTTGAAAGAATAACAATATTTTTCACATTTTTTTTTATATGAAATTCACAAAAAAAAAAATGTAAAAATGAAATTTTTTTTAACATTTTATGCCAATTTGTTTTCTGCTACATATTTTTGGCAAAAAAATTGCAATAAGCGTATTTTGATTGGTTTGCGCAAAAGTTATTGCGTCTACTAACTAAGGGAAAGATTTGTAATTTTTATTTATTTTTTTTTTTTTAACTAGTAATGGCGGCGATCTGCGATTTCTTTTTTTTGCGGGATTGCGGCGGACAGATCGGACCCTTGACTGACATTTTTGACACTTTTGGGGGTACCAGTGACATTACTACAGTAATCAATGCTATACATATGCACTGTTACTGTAATAATGACACTGGCAGGGAAGAGGTTAACTTTATTAGTGATCAAGGGGTTAAGTGTGTCCCTAGGGGCGTGATTCTAACTGTAAAGGGGCGTGGCTTTTGATGTAACCATACGATCCTACATAGCAGGACCATATGATCTCTGCAGTTACATCAGGGAGAATGACAGACGGCTGTGTTTACATCCGCTGCCTGCCTTTCTCCCTCTCCAGTGGAAGATCGCGAGTGACTGGCGGACATCGGAGCCGTCGGTCACCCGCGCGGGGAAGGCAGGAAGGCAGGAAACGAGCGGGGGCAGGAGCGCGCCTCCGGCGGCGCATGCTTGCCCCCTGCAGGCTCCTGGGCGAGCGACGTAGTACTACGTCGCTTTGCCCAGGAGGGGCTGACTGCCGCAGTAAATGTACTGTGCGCGGTCGGCAAGTGGTTAAAGCTGTCTTAATTAACACTACTGAAGTCACTCCGACTTTAGAAAACGGTTCCTGTACTACTTCAAGGCGACTTCTATCTGCCCATAGACTTAAGGGCTCATGCACACTGCAGCTCAAAAAAAGCTACTTTTACAGACATTTGAGCTTTTAGTTCAGCTTGAAGAAGCTTGTGCTTTTTTGAGCTCCTTTGCTCGTTTTTAATTGAGCCCCTTTGAGCTTTTTTTGAGCATAAGTGTTTTTTTCACAAACTCTCCCTTCAACTAATTTTTTCTATTTTTTGTGTATTTTTCTAGCTTCATTGAGCTTTTTTTATGCTCTTTCTTGCTTTTTCACACATTTTCGGGCACTTCGGCATCTTTTCTGCTTGAAAGCTTCCCTAAAAAATGTGAGTTTTGCGGGGGGGTTTTCCGGCCTGCAGGAGCATATGCCTGTAAACACCTGAATAAGCCATAGTGTGCATGGACACATTGGCTAACATAGATAGGAGTTTCCAGGCGGGAAAAAATAGGAGCTCAAAAAAGCTCAAAAGCCTGTAGAAGCAGCTTTTTTGACCTGCAGTTTGCATGAGCCTTTAGGGTTTGCGAAAAAAAAAAAAAAAACGGTTAAGCTCAAAGGAGCTTACAAAAGCTCAATAAAACTGAGCACAGGAAAGCACAAGCTTCTTCAAGCTGAAATAAAAGCTAAAATGCCTGTAAAAGCAATTTTTTTTTTTTTAAGTTCCATTGTGCATGAGCCCTAAGTCGGATCCTCACCTTTAATTGGTGTGATTTGTATCTGACATTGCAGGAAGATTTCAAGCAAAGAGGGACAGCTGACAACTCCGTATATCTTCAAATACTTCACATCCCAGTGAGTAAAAGACAGTGGCTAACGCGTTTCTTTTTGCTTGACGTTTTGTCCTATGGTGTTGGAGAGGACACCGCAGCCTGGGCACCCGGTAAAGGTTTCCATTCCTACACAATGGCTCCACTGGTCTGAGCGATGCACCTCTATTTGTTTTTATTACAGGAGGATTACCCAGGCATTCCCTGAAGTTGCCTTGAAGTCCCATTGCTACAATATTTTTATATGGACTATAGACTCAAGGACTTATTAATAAATAGTTGTGGAACGAATCATCTGAGTTTCCATTATTTCTTATGGGGAAATTCGCTTTGATATACGAGTGCTTTGGATTACAAGCATGTTTCCGAAATGAATCAGGCTTGCAAGGTTTCTATCTATATCTATATGTATTTTTCTATTTGACTTTCATTTAGCCTCTATCTATCTATCTCCATCCTTTTTCAACTAGAGTATTTAATATAATAAAAAAATAAAAACATTGGCCAATTTTAAACACTAATTATCCTGCGGTATTCGAGTTTAATTTTCCCCTTGTCGGGGAAAGACAATACACAGTAGAATAATCAGATCTGACCATTATCGTCCACCTGTCCCATTAATTAGAAAAAAGACAGAAGGTTGTGACTTTACATGAGAGACATGACGGTGACAAGGCTGGCAGGGCAGAAATATCACATTTAATAATGTATGAAAAAAATACAAACATGGTATACAAGGTAAGACATAATATATATATATATATATATATATATATATATATATATATATATATATATATATATATATAAGACTAGAGTAGTAAAAAAGGATAAGTAGTCCCCAAGACAGCTTAAAAAAAACCAGCATAACAATTGACAATCATAATGGGTAGTAGAGCAAAATCATAACATCCGTAAGCTGACGCGTTTCGTGGACTAAGTACGCCACTTCTTCAAGAGTAGGTGTATGATCCATATCTATAACAAAAGATGCGTATAAGAACATTGCATGAAATGATGGTTATCGGAAGCTGAAAGGGAGAGGGAGGAAGGTCTCCACAGTCCCAAAACTTACATGGTAGCCCTGGCAGTGACTGGTAGTGGAGGTGGAGGCATAAACCCAGGTGCCTCCCACGGGAGCTGAGGGCGCATGAGGTCAGCAGTAGGGGCGAGAAACGCCCACACACAGGAATAAAAGTGAATTGAGGAGGTTGCAGTAATGTTGGTAGTAGCATATATCTGTATCAAATAAGTAATAAATAATTATGTACTATATGAAAGAACATCGTATTACTTGCATAGTGTGAGTAGAGAGTTAAGGAGATTGAATTGAGGAAATTGCGGTAATATTAGTAGTAGCATATATCTATATCGAATAAGTAAAGAGTAATAAATAAATAAATATGTACTATATGAAAGAACATCGTATTGCTTGCATAGTGTGAGTGAAAATTAAGGAGATTAAATTAAATATTAAAGTAGCTGTGAAGTGGATGAAGGAAAATGTGAGTGTTAAGTGGGAGAATTGAGCACTAAGACAAAAAAAATGTATATATAATAATGGAGTGAGGTCATAAGAAGCCAATTGAAATACCGTAGGTGCCAAAATAGGTAAAAGAGGGTAGGGAGGTGGAGTTGTATACCCCCTGTCTTCACTGTATACAATGTTCTAGTATCAATAAAGGGAAATATTTCCTCCATCCACATAGGAGATTTAGTATAGATATCAAAGATCACTAAACTTGTCAGTCATCGAATGTAGTTTATATTCTAATAAACCACAGGGACATTTTATATGTGGAGGAAACTACACAAAAGGTTAAAACCGAATTCCTCTTCATAAATACTCTAATAGGGATAAATGAATACAATTCTCCTTAGCTCCACATTTTGTGGAAAGAGAACACACAGTTTCCCGGCCTAAATACAATATATGATAATTGATGGGGTTGCTCGTAACTCATTGTGGTAACAGGGGTTTGGCCCTGGGGAATAGAGAAGTTTAAGGGATCCATCATTTGGATACATTACATCCAAAGGGGAAAAACTCTGATTTCGATCTGTATTTATTTCTTTGATTGGTAAATTCTGTAATATCTTTTAGTCCCGGTTCACACTGAGGCGACCTGTGAGGCAACCTGGTCGCCTCACAGGTCGCCGTAGGTCGCCTCCCATAGGGAAGCTGCGGACCCGTTCTAATAGGAGCGACACAAGTCGCTCCGACTTAGAAAAAGGGTCCGGAGCTTCTTTGGGGCGACCAGGAGGCGACCGCCATAGACTTCAATGTTATCAAGTCCGTGGCGGCCGCTCCGAGGTCGCGGCGCGCTGCTCGCACCGCGACCTCGGAGGTCGCGGTGCGAAGTAGCGTCGCTCGTATGTGAACGGGCACTTAGTGTTTACTATTCCAGCTATTTTAATGGTTCTAATTGAATGTTTATTATATTTCTTCTGACACTAGATGCCATATCGGGATTCCACTCAGTTGATATGGGGAAATGATTGCTCCTTGTTACTTTTTCTTTCTTTTTTTTGTTAAGATCTTGTATTCTACGCCTTGTTTGAAAAAAAAAATGCTGATCATGTGGTAATTAATCAAGAAATTAATTGAAAGCTTTCAATAGATATATAAGTTTATGCAGATACTTGTATTGTGGCATGTGATCTTATCTGAAGAAGAAATTGCACTTTGCTACACTGTTATACAAGCTGTACACTCACTACTTTACATTGTAGCAAAGTGTCATTTCTTCAGTGTTGTCACATTAAAAAGGTATAATAAAATATTTACAAAAATGTGAGGGGTGTACTCACTTTTGTGAGATACTGCATATCCTGATTTAGAAAAGGTGGCTCCATTCACACCTGGGTGTTCCAGAATTGTGGCAAAATGCAGGATGAGTTTGCAATGCTGTTGCTTCTAATGGCACCCAAATCGTGCATCAAATCGTGGCAAAATCGCAACGCACAAAACTTGTCGCTCAAAAATGAGCAGGAGTCTCTTTTTAGTGTCGTGCTTTGCGATTTGCCGTAATTGCAGCGTGATTTATCTCAAGGCAAAATCGCACCGCAATTGAGGTGCCATTAGAAGTAATGGCATCGCAGACATGTCCTAGGTTTTGCCGTGATTATTATTATTGTTGTATTGATATCGGAACTCCCAGGTATGAATGGAGCAAAGAATAGTTGTTGAAGTATACACTATGTCTATTTTTGGATAGAGTTGGGAAGGATCAGAATCCTTGCCAGTTTTTGCTGCTCCAAGGGAATTCCCCTCATTACTGTTCAGGTGACAACGGCTTAAACAGAAATCAGGGATAAATCTCCATCAGCAACAAAGACAGAAATATTATGGGAAGGAGAGAACTCCCTCTCAGCTTTTAATGCTTTCTGTGTCTCCATTACAAAATTCCTCACCCTTTCTCTCTGGTGAAGCCATTGTCACCATGACATTAATAAGGGGAAATCTCTGTAATGGAGCCCTAGATAACAGTAAAAACCTGACAGGGGCTCAAATTTATCTTTTCTCCATCTAAAACATAAAAAAAAGTTTTAATTGGTCTTACACTTTACCCAAAAGAGAAATCACATTACACAAGCAATTACAGATCATTAGAGGATAGAGAAGAGGATGGACATGTCACTTGTGTGCACCAAGACTGGCTGCTGATCAACACTAATCTCTCCTCTCCCTCTCTACTCCCTTCCTTGTCTGTCTCCTACTCATACATATTACAAATGCCTTTTCATCTTTCTCCGCTAACACATATGTTTCACATTTAATGTCCCTTCCAACCAAAAGGCTTAGACGTATGGGCTTTACCTTACTTGCAAAGCAGCAATTATTGGAGAAGAAAGACATACACTACATAATTTGAAAATCTAAGAGTTGACATAACAGGACTAGAAAAGGAAAAGTGAGAATGTAACACCTTTCTGTATTTTGGAGGATAGATGTGAACAAATTTCCCTTCTAAAAGAACTCGTTCTCTGCAATGAATCAGCCTCCAGACAACAATTAACTTCCTTTTTTTCACAGAGAATCAGATTTAGCTTAACTGTTATCCATAAAAAGAGGGCAACGTGATTGCATATTGATTAGTAAAAAAAAAAAAAAAGTAGTCAATGTTACATAAAGACTTCAAATAAAATGAAAGCCCACCCAAAAGTGCAACTTTAGTTACTACTAAAACCTATTGGAAAAAAAAAAAAAAAAAGTCACCTTCTGGCTTCATGTATTTTTGGAGAACATTAGTGACAAGATCTTCTTGACGTGGATTTCGTCTCTTCTGCTCACTTGTTCTAAATGTTTCCATTTTATAAAATTAAAGAGGGACTAAACTGTGCACATGTAGATGGCTAAATAATAGTCACCAATATAACCTGCGGTCTCCCCGCAGCTGATCATGACTTTTTCTGTTCTTTGTCTCTGTGTGGAGGCAACCATCTTGGTAGAGACAGGAAAAATTTCCACTGGGTTCAACCAAAAGAAAAATGAATTAAGTAAACTGAAAACCTGGATGTAGGAAACTCTAAACCCACAGTGGATTTAGAGGAAGGCAAATAACTCTTTGAACGCAATGTCCATCTTGCTCAAACAGGGAAAAAAATCCTTCCTTATCCCCAAAGGCAGTGGTCCTCAAATTGTAGCATGTTTACTGAATACAGCCCTTTGGGACATTATTTCTCCCCCTGGCACCAACAATGGGGCACCATACCTCCCAGTGATACCAAAGATGGGGGAACATTCCTTCCACTGATATCAGCAATGGGGCACCATACTTCCTACTAATACTAACAGAATGGAACTATTCTTCCACTCACTATCCACAGACACAAGGTAATTTTTTACTCCCACTGCTCACCAACCCAGGGTAATTTTTTTTTTTTTTACTTTCACTCATCACATCGCATTGTTTGCTCCCACTGGACACTGACAGCAGGGCATTTTCTACTCCCACTGTTCTTGAGCTGGCCATACACATATAGATTTTAGCCCTTCAGATTGCAAATTAACATGTTCCTCCATCCATGTTTCACAGCACGATATGATGAATCTTTCCTTCTATTTGGGATCCCGTTCATCTGTACCGGTGTAGCATATTATAAGTTTACCTTTATTTAAAGTTAAGGTAATACATCTTCCAGAACATGGCATTGAAGGTAATGAATTATATGTGGCCCTACAGGCTTGTAATTACTGCATGAAGACTTTGATCCTTCATTAAATAATGGCACCACATTGGCCTTTTGCCAATCCATTGGTACCAAGCCAGTCATTAAATAGTCTCTAAAAATTAGAAACAATAGCCTTAAAATAATGTATCTTAATTCTTTGAGAACACATGGGTGTAAGCCATCTGGTTCAGGTGTTTTAGTTCACCTTTATTTTGTTTATTTCTCGACCATGTCAATGTTAAACTATAGTTGTTCAATTGAAATTAGATAATAAAGCAGGTGCGCTAAACAAATGTTGCTCAAATCAAACAAATGACATAGACAGGTATTTTCCAGTGGAATGTAAAGGAACCGTCTTACCAGTTCTCTTCCGTGCCACTACCGACCAGCCAACTTGCTCCACATACTTGTGTCCGTGCCGATTATTTGCTCAGATATAGATGCAGAGAGTGTCCAGAGAGATAAGGATCGTGTTCACCACAGTGCTTCAAGCCACCTGTTCCAGAACAGCTCCTGTTTCTTCAGGTAACTGATCAGTTCCCGATATGAGCCACGCCACATTACCCTCCGTAACCCGGAAGTAGGTCTTCACATGTGTCTCATTGACCTCGGCTGCGCCGGCTGCAGTATTGGCTGTGTCCGCAGTGCCATGTCTGGGCGAAGGTAGGGGTGGGGGCGGGACGTTAAGTGTGTGACGCATGCTTCCTCAGGACGTGGCATGCCTAGTACCTATCCCAGGAGTAGGTAGTAGTGAACACAAGTCACGTGGTGATGGATCACTCCCTACACCTGGGATTCAGTGCTGAGTTTGGGGGTTGGGTATGGGGGAGGAGGGGGAATAAAGTGTGTGTTATACCATCTTTTCGTCCAACATAACCCACTTGGGTCTTCAAGGTTAACATTCCATAGTGTATCATGGTTCTTTCTCCATGGAATTTTATTTTTCTTTGTAGATTCTATCACCAACAATAAAATAGATTTTTGCACGGTAATATGCGTGAGCCCCGTCTATGCAGCCTTTCTGAGGTTGGCCTTCACCGCCTCTACTTCCCCATCTTGTTCACTGACTTTTCGGTTGCTGAGGGTTCCCGGCTGCATACTAGTCGTTTGGTACCACAGAATGACTCCTAGTTTTCAAGGGTTGACGTCTAGGAGTATATTTTCTCTACCTTTTTTTCAGTTTTCTGACAAGATATCTTATTTTCCCTCTCCCCAGCATGAGATTTCTCACTTTGGATCTGGTCACTTACACGCCCTTTAATTTATCACTCTGGTAAGGCAGCCAGTTCATAATTGTTGGTGGGGCACTCAGCGCACCCAGTTGCCTTGCGATTTTCACTTGGAACTACACTGATTGTGTTTGGTTGGACCACGGACTTATATTTGGACTTTGCACCTTTTGCACAGTTGGACATTTGTTTGTCTATACTTTTGGCTCACATCAATACATATTAGTCGCTTAATCAGATTATTCACTTTGCTGTGTTTTGCACTTATGGATATAGTATCCCATTGAGGCGACATATCCTTTATCTAATATCATACACATTAATTGTTTTGATTTTCTCTTTGTCATTTGTTTGATTTGAGCAACATTTGTTTAGCGCACCTGCTTTATTATCTCATTTCAACATTGCTTATTTTGGATCGAAGGTTGCAGCTTCACATATCACCCATTTATCAGCGCAGTAGTTCAATTGAGGCTGTGGTAATATATCCCCATTTTGGACTTTCTCATGTCAGAGCCTCCAGTAAGAACAGTGAGGACATCACCAAATTTCACTCAAAATCTCTTGTGACTAGCAGTCAGAGGTAGCAGTGCCTTTGATATCACGCTGCAGATATCTAGGTATGGACTGTAGGCACAGGAGTACCAAAATTCACATATAGCAGAAGAAAGTGCATAGCTATTTGTGAGGATACATTTAGAATGAAAATGTTTTCAGTCAGTGCTCAGGAACACTTAACATGTCTAGATATTCCCTATAACATAACTTCACTTTTTGAGTTCAGTTCCACCTTATGGGCTCATTTACATTTGTGTCTGTTTTTACTGCTCTCTGAAAAGTGGATGGCTTTTTCAGGAGGCAGTTGAGAGATGGCTAGGAGGCGATATTTCGCTTCCTTGTCACCTGTTGTAAACCTTGGAAGGCCACAGCAGTGCACTGCAGCCGCATGCATTACATGCATTACATGGGTGGTTGTGGCATTGCCGCAAATTTTGCTGTGGCCGCAAAGCTGAGAATTGCAGCCGAAACATGTATACAGTTCAGTCTGGCTGCAATGCTATATAAGGGGGCGGTGGGGAGGCAGTAAAACTGTGCCTATTTTTACAGCCCTCAGCCACACATGTAAACAAACACGAACTGGAAATCTAAAAGACAATCTCGGCAGGTGTGAAAATTACTCAATTCTTTCCCCATCCACACATTTGAGATGGATGGGGGAATCCCTCCCGCTGAGCCTCTGGATTCTGACATTGGAAAGACATCCCCCACCTTTAGAATACACTGATCAGCACCACAGGCTGATCAAGAGAACATTTTCCAACAGGCTGGCTGTACACTAGTCGAAGGATAGATCAATTTGTGTACAACCAGCCTTGCCCATACATGGTTCGAAATTCATCTGGTCTCTGCTCAACCAGCCAAATTTCCATGATTTGGCCGACATAACACTTCACCACTATAAACACAGCTAAACGTTTTGGCTTTAGATACATCTTAAAGTGGAACTAAAGTCCAGTATATTACATCCCCTCTAATGAGCCAATGTATGTAGGCTTCCTCGTTGGCATCAAAATCTTTGCCCAGGCTTCTTCTGGGTTTGCCATCTTTGGCCTCTTTGTTTTGCTGGGTTGGTATGATATACCTCTCATGCATGTGCACAGGAGTTTATTCATTCCAGCACCAGGACGTGCTGAGAATGAGCAGCACCTGTACAGTGCCTTGAAAGAGTATTCATAACCCTTGAAATCTTCCACATTTTGTCATGTTACAACCAAAAATGTAAATGTATTTTATTGGGATTTTATGTGATAGACCAACACAAGTGGAACATAATTGTGAAGTGGAAGGAAGATAATAAATTATCTCCAAATGTTTTACAAATAATTATCTGAAAAGGGTGGCTTGCATTTGTATTCAGCCCTCTTTACTCTGATACCCCTACCTAAAATCTAGTGGAACCAATTGCCTTCAGAACTCACCAAATTAGTAAATAGAGTCCACATGTGTGTAATTTAATCTCAGTATAAATACAGCTGTTCTGCAAAGCTCTCAGAGGATTTTAGAGAACCTTAAGGCTGGCCATACACTATACAATTTTCTTGTTCAACTTTCCTTTAGATTTACCAAAACCATGTAATATAGGGTCAAACCTAAACACTTTCAATTTGTATGCAATCAGGCAGGCCCTTGCACTACATAGTTTAAGGTAAATCTAAAGGAAATTGAATAAGAAAATTGTATAGTGTATGGCCAGCCTAAGGGCTCTTTCACACGGTCCGCCTCCGTAGGCGGATCCGTGCTGCTCAGCTGAGCCGGCGGATGACAGCTCCGTCTCCGCTTGCAGTGCGGAGAGGGAGGTGTCTCAGCCCCCGCTGCTCTCTATGGGGGATCGGATGAGAGCGGACCGCCTGTCCGCTCTCATCCGATCCGATCCCTGACGCATGAAAAAATAGGGTTTCCATCCGTCCGGATTTCATGGACAGGATCGGATACGGATGGCAGCGGGTGTCAGCGGAGGTGTCTCCGCTGACATCCGCTGCTCCATAGAGCTGCATGGAGGATCCGATCAGATCCGCCTAAAAAACTGACAGGCGGATCTGATCGGATCGCCAGTGTGAAAGAGCCCCAAGGGCTCTTTCACACGGAGCGGACCGCATTGCGATCCGCTCCGGCACTTTTTTTTTTATTTTTTTCACGGAGCGGATGACACTTGTGTCATCTTCTCCGTATGTCCGTATATCATCCCATCCGTTTGGGGATGATATACGGACATCATGTATGTCTATGGGCATTGCGGATGTCAGCGGATGAAACCGCTGACATCCGATTTTGCATCCGTTCCGTTTTTTAAACGGAACAAAAATAGGGTTCTGTTTCGTTCAAAAAAAACGGAACAGAACTGAAAGGACGAAAATTGGATGTCATCGGATGGTCATCCGCTGACATCCGCAATGCCATTGACATGCATTATGTCCGTATATCACCCGCAAAAAAATAGGATGATATACGGACATGCGGAACGCCCGTGTGAAAGGGCCCTAAGGAACAAACAGGATGATGAAGACCAAGGAATACACCAGACAAGTCAAGAATAAAGGTTATAAAAAATATTCCAAGCTTTGAATATCTCACGGAGCAATGTTCAATCCATCATCCGAAAATGGAAAGAGTATGGCAAAACTGCAAACCTACCAAGACATGGCCGTCCACCTAAACTGACAGGATGGGCAAGGAGAGAATTAATCAGAGAAGCAGCCAAGAGGTCCGTGGTAACTCTGGAGGAGCTGCAGAGATCCACCGCTCAGGTGGGAGAATCTGTCCACAAGACAACTATTACAAAAGCCATTGTTGAAAAAAAAAAAAAAAGCCATAAGAAGTCCTGTTTGCAGTTTGCGAGAAGCCCCGTGGGAGACACAGCAAACATGTGGAAGAAGGTGCTCTGGTCAGATGAGACCAAAATTAAACTTTTTGGCCTGAAAGCATAACATTATGTGTTGCCGAAAACCAACACTGCACATCACCCTGATCACACCACCCCCACCGTGAAACATGGTGGTGACAGTATCATGTTGTGGGATGCTTTGCTTTAGCTTGGACAGGGAAGCTGGTCAGAGTTGATTGGAAGAAAGAGGGAGCCAAATACAGGGCAATCTTAGAAGAAAACCCGTTAGAGCCTGCAAAAGACATGAGAATTGGGTGGAAGTTTACCTTTCAGCAGGACAACAACCATAAACATACAGCCAGAGCTACAATGAAAAAGTCTGGACTTTGACTAGGTCATTCTAACACATGAATATGCTTTCATCTAAATCAGGGCTGTGCAAACTGTGACCCTCCAGCTGCAAAATTACCATTACCAAGTCCCATCATGTCTCTGCCTCTGGGTGTCATGCTTGTGGCTGTCAGAGTCTTGGTATGCCTCATGGGATAAAATTTGGAGGGCCACAGTTTGCATACCCCTGGTTTAGATGAAAGCATATTCATGTGTTAGAATGACCTAGTCAAAGTCCAGACTTAAATCCAAATGAGAATCTGTGGCAAGACTTGAAAATTGCTGTTCACAGACGCTCTCCATCCAATCTGACAGAGCTTGAGCTATTTTGCAAAGAAGAATGGGCACATTTTTCACTTTCTAGATGTGCAAGGCTAGTAGAGACATTAAATCATTAAAGGGGGTCTGAATCGAAATGCCGCCACACTTTTCAGATATTTATTTGTAGACAATTTGGAAATAATTTTTTCTCCGCTGCACAATTATGTGCCATTCTGTGTTGGTCTAATCACATAAATCCCCAAAAAAATACATTTAGGTTTTTGGTTGTAACATGACAAAATGTGGAAAATTTCAATGGGTATGAATACTTTTTCAAGAAACTGTATGCCTCTTTAATAAAAAGCCTGCCTGTTAGCAAATTTCTTCTGGGGAGGGGAGGGGAGGGGGGGGGGGGTGAAGATCCATTTTAAGGGGATACATTGGCAGTCAAATTCCACAGCCCTTGAAAAATGGGGAACTGCTGGCCTGGCAGTGATCAGAGAGGCAAGAGAAGACTTACAAAGAGGTGTAATGTATTACCTGAGGAAGAAGCAGCTTTTAATACACAACTAGCAGAGTCCACTTCCCAGCGCCGGATCTCTGGAGTGTTCTTGGCTTGTTTGTCTTGGCGTGTGGGCCCGGGACTAAACAGCTGCTGTAGCCCTCTTTATAGAGGTATTAACCTTGCACACCGGCTGATGTAGCTCTTTGCTTTCATGAGAATAGCACAATATACACTTGCTATTTTTCTTTGAGAGCGGAGAATCAGCCAGGCACTGGAGACTGTTAATACCTCGTTCATGTAAATTTATAAAGGAACCTTTAAATAGGAAAGCCGGGCCAGGGAGGCGGTGAGTCAGTGGAGATCCCATAATTAGTCTGCTGGAAAAGTTATAATTTCACATCATGCTGCAGCTGAATTTTGTCGCCATTTATTACCTCCTTGGGTCACCTGGGCATATCGGCTGTCATGGAGGACAATTAGTGTTTTCAGCTTTCTTAGAAGAAAGTCATTGTTTTTACTGCCTGTGGGCTGCTGTAACACAGTTCTGGGTATTGCCAGGCCTCAGGTAATACTTACGCTGGAATTTATAACTTACAACTCACTATTTGGCTTTTGCATTTGTGACCATGGCTGTGTTACTCAAGGTTATATTATGTACTGTACCCCTGCCTATAAGAAACATTCATTACATATTACATGCCCCCTGACAAATGCCATCGTAGTTAAATGGTTACTTAACAAACCCTTTGATATACATGCAAAATACCAACATATATTCAAAAACTTTTGTTATTAAAAAAAATGATGCTAGTCACATCTGAACTGTCCACGTAACACAGCCTTTCTCGACATTTTTACCTAGGAAAATGGCCCTTTCATTGGTGGCTAGTGGAATGAATGCCCTCCTTATAGTGGTGGTTGTGCCACCCTTGGGCTCTTTTTACATTGACACTGTTGGGCAGCAATACCTGGCAGTTGAGGTGCATTTATAACATGCCTTAACTGCCTGGGAAAACCAGGCAATGGTCACTGGATGGCCTTTAGTCACAGCTTAGTGGCTTGGAAGAGTAATAGGGTAAGTTTCAGTGGGCAGCAAAATGCATGCTGTCTGCCACCACACCCATCCCCACCACAGGGAATTGTGCCGTGCCACAAACATGATGCAACAGTGTCTAACAGATTTGGTTGCAATAAGGGGATGATGGTTGTCAGTGTGATATCTCTGTTCAAACAGGTGTAGGGGAGGTGGCATATTCCCCTCTCGATCTCCTGCTGTCTGTACACCAGCTGCTGTTGACAAAACGTTCCATCATGGATCACGAGTCAATAGCCAGACCTATATAAAAGAGGCCTTACAGGTACAGATAAAACAATCATTGGTGCTATTTAGTTGACTTTGCCAAGTTGTGTTGCCCCTAGAACTATGCAGGTACCATCAGCAGGAAGGTCAATTAGCCACAGCTCAAGGGACTCCTAACATCCTCTGGAGGAACCCTAAAATTCCACAGAAATCTGGTATGAAATGGCTGACCCAATATAAAGTCACGCTGAGAAAAGTGAAAAAATAGTACTGGACCTGTAAGGTTATCCTATTGCTATCCTAAACTATTAAGGCTGTCATCAGTATTCTGCTTTCCAGACAGGCGTCTTTTACACCCTAGAGAATCTCTAAAGTCTCCTTGGCATATGGTGTAATATAGCAAACATCCTAAGAGATCCAGATACATCTTTGTTCAAATAAAAGCCAGGTGGTGATCCAAGGAATAGCCAACACATTTTGGGGGTTGCTTAAATCAAAAGGTTTATCAGGTAAACTCAGTCTGTGTTCTCTATAATACACTTCAGCTAGGGGATCTCATAGAGTATAATTCCCTATAGATGGAATCTGTGCCAATATAAAATACACACTTTAATTCAGGTATGTCATCTTTAAAGAATAGGTACAATTTAAAACATCATGCCCTTATCATTTTTACTTATCTCTAGATGCATAACTCTACAGCTATGGCCTTATGTAGTTGTTTACATTCTACACTGTAAGTCTTTTGTGTCCATAAATGTCTATTGGGCCCTTTCCAGAGGCCAAAGATGCCTTGGATCCAGTCCCATCGAAATTTATGGAAAGCTACGGAAAGCTACTGTTCAGGTGTGGCCAGGACAACGAAGACTTGTGGTGCAGGTTGAAAACAAACATAGGAGGCCATGGCCAATAAATTGAAGCATGCATCTGGGGAGGAGGCTAGGTTAGGTCAAGGAAAGATGATGGGGGGCACACGTTGGCACCAACATCATCATGGCTGTGGCATACATGAAGGGCCTTTGGATGGAATGCGCTTGGCACAGTTCAGGAATTTACCAGTGCCAGGTCCACCTGTCTCAGCTGGCCCTTCCTTGAGATCTTCAGATTGCCAGAGGTATGATGGTCACATCTTGTAGGGGCAAAAAGAATAAGTGCCCTTTGTTTTAAATGCACTTATCATTTATGACAACAATAAATATATTTTTAATGCAATTGGTAGTGCTTGAACTCTACCTGGTATCAGTCTCTCACAGTCCCCTGTACAACAGAGCCCAGATTGGGAGAGGGATTGGCAGCACCGGAAGCTAATAAGGTGCGTTGCATGCAGATGCACTGGCAAGGAACATGTTAAAGGATGGAGACAATTGAGTACTGTCCGTGATACTTTTTTTATTTGCACAAACATACAATTTTTCAGGACAAGCTTTCGGGGTATGTCCCCTTCATCAAGATCCAAGCAATACTGCTTGGATCTTGAAGAAGGGGACATACCCCGAAAGCTTGTCCTGAAAAATTGTATGTTAGTGCAAATAAAAAAAGTATCACGGACAGTACTCAATTGTCTCTGTTGCAAGTGCACTAATACGGCTACAATGACCTTAAAAGATGGAGAAAGTAAAGTGAAAGGATAGATCACCTTGTTAGCCTGTTGCTGTTTCATTGCTCTTTTCAAATATAAAGGCATGTAATAATACAGGAATACTACTATTAGATGCTTTAAGCTTATACAGTTAAAGGAATACAATGGTATAAGCTTAATGCAATTATAAAAGAATTTAGTAAAAATAAAACTAAATTAATTTTTAAACTTATATACAGTATGTATACTCAGTGTATCTTTGGATGAATATCTGTTTAATATTTATTATACACATAATTTATGATAAGAAATGAGGGGTCTCTCTATTGTCATTTATTTTTTAAATCTAACATTCAAATAGCAGATCAACATATGCCATAAATGAACACCATTCTGTCCTATGTGCATCACTGGATAATAAATAAAAAAAAAACATGAAATATACAAAGTTACATATTTACAAGTCTTTCTTACTCTCCACTTAGTCATCCCAGCAATACAGTAAACATTATATAGTCTTAAAAAGAAAAAAAAATGTTGAGTTAAAAAGAGTATAATAGTCTATGCTCATTTGAGGGGAGCTAAGGGAGTTTTGCCCACTCAGACAAAGTCATTGATTTGATAGCCATAACGCGAGGCAGAGGACCAGGATGGGTTATGGCTGCTTTTGTGGACTGGTGCTGGCTTGCTCATAGGTGCCCTCTGTGGGTGATGAGATGGATGGACATATGGCACTTGGACAACAGACTTTTGACATGAAGTAAACAGCAGCATGATTCCTCCAATGATAGTCAAACCTGCTGAGATAAAGCCAACATAAAGAGCTTGTCCAATCTCAAACTTCATACCATAGGGAAGCGCTGGGTTGTAAAAGTCATTGACGACGTCATTGGTACACCAGGCCACTGGAATCAGGCACGTAAAGCCAGCCAGGAGGAAGAGGACTCCACCAAGGACCGAGATCATCTTCTTGGCAGACGATCCTTTGGCACATTGTGTGCACTTCATGCCAAATACAGAGACCACGCAGGCCAGTAGTGAAAGGACACAAGATGTGACCATCATACCTCTGGCGATCTGAAGATCTCGAGGAAGAGCCAGCTGAGACTGGTGGACCTGGCACTGGTAAATTCCTGTACTGTGCCAAACGCATTCCATCCAAAGGCCCTTCATGTATGCCACAGCCGTGATGATGTTGGTGCCAACGTGTGCAGTCCGCCACCAGTGAGGAAGCACTGTGGAAATAATGGTTCCTATAAAACCAATAAGGCATGTGAAGAAGCCCAGTAACTGCACTGCCATGCTTGCCATGGTAACTTCAGGACCAGGGTTGATTTTCCTCACAACCACTAACTTCTCCTTCTTCTTAAAAGTGATGGCCAGTTCACATCCGTGTCTGCACTAATAACACAAGGAACGTTTACAAAAGTTAAACATTACCAAAATGCATTATTCAAGTGACCAGTGAGACAAGAGCTATTAAATGCTCCATTAGCAAATTAATGACTGGGCACTGCTAGTAAGGCTTTTTGGTGGAGAAGAACAGAAAAACGAAATATGATTTTAGTGCTACTTTGTAAAAATATGTGCTATGTTGTAATTACCAGAGTAACAGTGGTGGATGATCAAACTTTGTTTAAATTAGGAGTGAGTCCCTCCGGGCCTCTGTCCTTCTGCATTTGAATGGTGGACAAATAAGGGTTTCCTCCGGTTAGCCAAGCTTTGTGATAGGAAGGGTCTGCTCCCTAGAGCTACATTACAAGAAAAATACTCCCTTCCAGTAAGGGAATACTATGGGTACTCTCAGATTTCTCACTATATAAACTCTTTGAAACGTGTTCGTGATGTAACTATTTCGACCCCCATGGAACACCTATGCAATACGATTGATAAACAGACGGGCTTTATATCCACGATTTATACTTAACTCGAAATCCCTGATTAATATAGTTTTGATAGAAGCTAATTACAATGTGTTCATGCAATGGTACATGGTCCCGGTCAGACTGGCTGCATCGGTTCTGGAGGCCTCCCCAGGCTGCTTTAGGGATTGCGGCCAAATGGGCACAGTTTTACACACCTGGTGGAATTATCCTAAAGTCCAACGGTTCTGGATCCATACCTACAATGTAATCTATTCCCTCACACACATTAACCTGGTGAAGTCTCCATCGACAGGTGCCTTTGGGTGAACCTGTTGAGGGGACTTCAAAACATGCCAAACGACTCGTAACATTCATCTTCACAGCGGCCAAAATAGCAATAGCACGTTCTTGGAGGTCTCCGGTGGTGCTGATGGAGCTGCTTAAGACTAAGCTAACCTGGATCATGATCAATGAGAGGATGGTAGCTGTGCTTCAAGACAAAATGCATCTCTTTGAGAAAACCTGGGACCCCTGGGTGAGATACTTAACAGGCTCCCCATGACCAATGGGGAGACTCCCATCTGACAGGGTCGGGTGGCCTGCTAGTGCTACCCGGCCCTCCATCTCGAGGATCTGGACGCAGACTCTCTGCTGCTCTCTTTCCCTCTCTCCTTTTTCTGCCCTACCTCTTCTTCCCTCTCTTATTCATTCTTATTTCTCTCCTACCCCTTCATTCCTTTCTCACAAAGTCATCTGTGAAGACGTGGTCGTTATAGGACCATTGTTGGTCCTCTGTCTCCACCTGTTGTGGTCATTATACGTATCTAGCATACCAGTGGATCCTTCGCAATATTACTGGGAGTGCAGACCTCCAAACCTAGTCGTGGTAATAACTTCTGGGGCTGGGGGGTCGCTCTCCCCCTCGAGGCGCAGCATGTTACCCGGGGGGCGCAGAAGGGGGTGCGGCGGGGGGTTCTGGCCAGCTGGCACAGATTCTGTTCATAAGGAGTGCCAGCACTGTAATTTTGGATGTGTATGCCACAGTTTTTTTTTTGTTTTTCTTTTTGAAATATGTTTTATTGTTCTATGGTTAGTGACTGTAAGTGTACTTGTCACTTTTTCTTACAAAATCAATAAACACATTGAAATATAAATTAGGAGTGAGTTTCTCTTGACTTTACAAAGCACATCGTTACCTAAAAAAGAAGATCTCTATGTATCATCAACCTTATTGCATATCCAGAAGTCCAAGCAGGGCCATTTATTAAGCAAATTGGCTTTTAATTGTTCAACCCCCTACTCTTAGAATCTTGGACATATTTACAAGGGTCGATACTGTAGGTGAGACTGGTTTTCATTCTAAACTGTCCCACAATTGAAGCTCATCCCTATCCAAATCTAAAAAAGAAATTTGGCTATACGTACTCTATAAAAATTCAGACAGGTCACTATAGCTGGGAAATCCTAGAATTCTTCCCAAGGTTGCTGGGGGTTCTTTGAGCAAAGAGCAATTTTTATCAGATAAGTAACTATTGATACCAGCAATCATTTTAGCTATCTGTTAGGGGGGATTCTTCCTACTGACTACCTGTGTTAATAGGCCCATTGTCTAACTGAATTAAAATGTGATGGGCCCTTTTTTCATTAGCCACCAATCTAAAGTTGGCCATAGATGGATCGAATTTAGTTTGGTTAAACAGGGACCAAACAAATTTCGATCTATGTATGGGCTAGCTGGTTGTACACAAGTTGATCTACTGGTCGACTTGTGTACAACCAGCATGTTGGGTTTTATTGAATAATCAGTGCCGCTGGCTATACACTGATCATTTTATTCTGCTGGCAGGAAAGGCTCCCCACCGGCAGAATACAATAGCTCAGCAGGCGTGATTCCCCCAGTCAGAAAGAATGTGTGGATGTGGGAAACATTTCATTTTTTTTCATTCAATATGCTGGTTGAACAAAAAAAAAAGATAATCGTGTATGGGATGCTTAAGAGGGTCTTCATCCACTGGCCACCACTATAAGTTGGCATTTCACCAGTGTAAAGGGGCGCTTTTGCTTTCTACAAATTTTGGCAATCTATAGAACGCTAATACAGAGATGAAACACAAATAATACCGCACTAAGGTTCAATTTACAAAAAAAGGCAGCTGACACAATATTTCAGACAACAATATGAACAAAATTACATAAAAGACAGTACAGTGCTAATATTGGAAGCAGACAAAGTGTGACAAAAAAGTAGACAAAGAAAGGTACAAAACAGTTATAATTGGTCAGGTAAGTCCATAAAGTCCTTGAGTAGATGGTAACTGGTGCTCATAAAGATGTGACAAAGGGAGCTTACAATAGGAAAAATTCAAACAAACAAGATTCAAGCACCGCACGCAGCAGCCATCTTGTTGGTTTAAAACTTTTCTATTGTAATGCGTATTTTAATGCTTTTAAATGTGAGTGCATTATATTTCTGTAAATTAATTATCTTTTATAACAAACTTACTGCATTGTGAGATACTTCTGCCTTCCTCTTTGACTATTATCCACTCGGAGTTTGAATCGTCATTGGGATAGGAACTCTTCTTGAACTTGATAACCTAAGGGAGGCATAGGCAGCCTCAGCCTGGTCTACAACCAGGCCACGCCCCCAACACGTTGCCCCCATCCCCGTGAATAAGCTCAAAGGGGAGGAGTGACACACTATGGGGGCGTGGTCTGGCTGCAGTCCGGGCTGAGGCTGCCTTTCATCTCACTTCAAGCTCATTGGTTGGCTTCATTATGGGTCTGTTCCTTTGACATTGCTGCAGCCTGGAGTTAGGACGAGCTCCCTGTCCCTGCCTTCACTCACAGCAGTCAAGTTGGACTTTGCCTCTCTACTTGAGCAGCACCTAAATTTTGTCTTTTTGGGTCACAGAAGTTGGGAGATGACCAACTTCTTTGGGAGATGACCAAAAAGACCGGCACGGTCCCTATAAATTGAGTGCATCTGAAAGTAAACCAAGTCTGACAGGTGAGAAAAATAGGAATTTTAATGTGACCAAGACATCAAAAAAAAAAAAAAATATATATACATTTTATTGAGAACAGGATGATAGAATCGACAAATAGAAATACGATATATAAAAGATGTATCGTAACACAAGGCACATCCTAAAGTACGATGGATTGACGCGTATCGCCCACAGTTTGGGCTTCTTCAGCATCCAGATGTATAGCAGACTTGTCAATGAATATATATACACCCTTAATAAAGACAAAATTTAGATCTCCAAACCACTAACTCTAGAATAATAGACTGGAAAATAATGGATTGGTCTTAGCAGGGAAAAGGAACATGTAATCCCCTATAGGAAATTATTATTATTATTATACAGGATTTATATAACGCCAACAGTTTGCACAGCGCTTAACAAAATGAAAGCAGACATTACAGTTACAATACAATTTGGAACAAAAGGAATCAGAGGGCTCTGCTCGTTAGAGCTTACAATCTAAAATATTAACCCAATCAGGGATGAATACAATCAAATGTTAGGTGCAGATAAATTCAGAACTCAGTAAGCCTAAAGCTTACAAACACAGCCAAAAATATAGGATATATATCCAATAAAAGAAAAAGTTCTTTGAATACCATGTACAAACACCAGCGTTCCTGCTGCATATAGACCCTCAGGGGAACATCCTGTCCCTTTGTTGATAATGTAGCACAATGTGGAGTAAACAGCACCACCTTCTGCCTTCCTGTAGACGCTGAGCCCAGTTCTACCGCTGCAGAAGATACCAGCCCATCTGGCTGTTTGCTTTCCCCAGTCTTCCTAACTGGCACACTTCCCCAGTCCTGCCCAACTGGCATGCACACATGGAGATCTCCCAGGTCAAGGCTAGATGAAGACCTGGCACAATGCGGTCTTCAAGAGTGACCTGCTACAACTGACAGTCTCTCCCCATTTCTGTCCCTGCACCGTGCTAATCTACTCACTGTCTCTGCTTGCTCCTTCCCATTACCTCTCTGGTTTGAATCCCATCAATGCCTCCTGTGGTAGGATCCTGTCCTGAGCTCCCAGCCCAAAGCTCAAAACACTGGTAAGGTTTCCCTCAAGGGCCACCAAAAGCCTCCCTCAGCACTGCTTCTCCATCTTCCACCTGAACTCCCTGGTGGCGTAGCTCATGTCTATTTCAAGGCTCTTTAGTCCCTGCCTGGCCCCCAACCTGGGCATAGACTAAAGACCTTTAAATATTCAAGGCAACTCCTCCTCACTCCCACCACTAGTTCTAGAACATTCTCCAATGTTCTGGCAACAGGGGGGGGGTATCAGAAAGCTGTCTGGTTGAGTCATCCAACCCTGGCTTCAAGTAACCCTGACCCCATTAAATTACTTAGGTCTTATTCCAAAGCCAGCTATGTTTTTCCTGCACTACCATTACTAGTAGCACACCCTAGAGGGTTCTACACAGAGATACTCAAGCTTTTTGTGTCAAATGCAGAAAAAACTGGCAAACTGATGTGGAATCCTTAGCTGGTGCTGGTATTCTTTTCTATGACACTGAATCTTACATACCTTTATATCATACACAGGACCTATTACACTCTTCAAACACTTTTTTGGTTGCCACAGATTAGATACCCCTCTATGTGCACTCTGTTGCATATGCTGTGGAAATCCCCCAAGCTTTTTAGATATTGGTTACGTTCTACTAATTGGCCGCCTGACCCAAAGATATGTGTACTGGGCTGGCTAGATGAGGAACATTAAACTTCACACACATATATAGCTGTCTTTTGATTTTTATTTACTCATTAATCATAGCATCATAGAGAAATGGATCTCTCCAGCTCCCCCAACGTATTATTTGTGGGTAAAGGCAGTAAATTATACCCTACTGCGAGAACAGTTAGTGTATCACCATAGGGGTGTCCTAATAAATTTATGAAGATAAGGAACAACTGGTTAAAGACTCCAGGGTTTGCTCCCCTTCAGTCTTTGATAGGATTCTAAGCTAAGACACATGTACTCCACCCTAATTGGCAAAATATACTCATACTTTGAGTTTTCTTTGTCTTGTACAGAAAATAAATGAAAACTCACACACCATTTTTGATTCTTTTTTTTTTTCTCGATAAAAACTATCTATAGGAAAAAGGGGGGCACTTCTCAGGCCTCCAATGTGAGGGAACACCACCATTGTCTTTGTCTACATGTCTTTTCTGGCCATTACTGTATAAATCATTTTGTCCTATAGAGCAGTCCTGGGTGGTAATTACAATAAGTACACTACATGCCTTATCCTTATATTTCAACTTGCTGTTTAACCACTTTAGCCCCAGAAAGTTTTACCCCCTTCATGACCAGGCACTGTTTTAATTTAACTGACAATTGTGCGATCGTGCAACACTGTACACAAATAAAATATGTCCTTTTTTCCCACAAATAGAGCTTTCTTTTGGTGGTATTTGATTATCTCTGTGGTTCTTATTTTTTGCACTATATACAAAAAAGACAGACAGTTTTGAAAAAAAAAAAATACAATATTTTTTACTTTCTGCTATAAAACATATCCAATAAAAAAATTAAAAAAATCAAATTTCTTAATCAATATATATTCTGCAGGAAGCTGGCTGATCATGTCCATATGGACTGGAAATAAAAGTGCATTAAGACCTGATTTGCCCTTCCTGCGGCCAGCAAACGAGTGCCCTATTTTGTAGCCACTTGGTTATCGTTCCCTTTTTCTGCCTTCTTTAAATGTTAATGGTAATCTTGGGACTTTACATTCTTCTAATGAATTCTTCAGATGACAACATTTTCAGCAATATACAGTGGTGTGATGATAAATATCCCCTGAAGAAGCCAAACTCATGGCGAAACAAGTAGGGATCATGACTCCCTATAAAAAAGTTATCAACTACCGATTAAGTTTTGGACATCCGAATTGAAAAAGGACCTGATCCAGTAACTTTTAACACATTGTTGTTGATATGTGTTTTATTGGCTTCTTTTTGTTTATTTTAATTGAATGGAATAAACTATGAATTTTAATAATCATGTGTAAAATTTGTTTAATGGCACCTTAAAAATCCTTGCTCTAAATATGAGCTTTCTCTTCTTGTGTCCTATTCTGATACATGTTTTTGGTAAAAAAAAAAATCCCAATAAGGGTATATAAGATTAGTTTGGTGCAAATGTCATAGCGTCTACAAACTATGGGATATTTGTGTGGAATTTTCATAGATTTTTTTTTTCCAGTAATGGCGGCGATCAGCGACCTATAGTGGGACGGCGATATTGCAGAGTACAAATCGGACACTAAGTGACACTTTTTTGGGGACCAGTGACACTAATACAGTGATCAGTGCTAAAAATGTGCACTGTCACTGTACTAATCACACTGGCAGGGAAGGAGTTAACAGGGTAAAAAAAGGGTTAAATGTGTGCCTAGGCAGTGCTTTCTAACTGTGGGGGAGGTGCTTGTACTGTAAGAAGGCAGAGATCGGTGTTCCTGCTTAGCACTAACACAAGATCTCTGTCTTCTTTTGTCATAGAACGGCGATCTTACTTGTTTGCATAGGCAGATTGCCATTCGGTCTGCCCTGAGAACAATCGGCGGGTCCCAGCAGACATTGGATCCGCTGGACCCGGTCATTGGCTCCCGCTACGTCCAATCACAGCGGGTCACCAGTGGCGCACCCCAGACCTGGAAGAAAAAATCACGTACAGATACGTGATTTCACGCTAAAGGGCCGCCCTGCCGCAGTATATGTACGTGGATCGGTCTTTAAGCGGTTGAGCTAATGTTCTGTGATCTGTAGATAATAATTATTAGCAGGGGTTCCCTGAAACCTGAGAGTTATTTAAAGGGTTTATATGAAAAGATATGATGTGAATGTGCAATGTAGATGTAAAGCGCTGCGTAAATTGACAGCGCTATATAAGAACCTGAAATAATAAAAATACTAAAATAATTATATTTGTGTAAGCGTGTGAAAGCACACAATGGGGTTGATTTACCAAAGGCAAATATACTGTGCACTGCAAGTGCACTTGCTCCAGAGCTTAGTAAATGAGGAAACACCCCATTAGGGTTTATATAATTATAATTATTTATATAATTATCTGCAGATTTTGCAATTTTGGCTGCGCTTGTTCAGATAAATGCAAAAAGTTTTTATAATATGCTTGGTTTTTGCATTGATTTATTTGTCACTACATAGCATATCAAGGGCCCTGAATTCATAACTATGCCGGATAAGTTCACTTAAAAAAAAAAGAAAAGAAAATTTTTTGCAGATAAAAAAATATGAGCATTTATTATTTTTTGCAGTAGGAGCCTAGAAAGCATTGCACCAATGATAAGCAGGTCTCCTGTGCATGGTCAGTATATTGGCTTATCTGTACATCCCATACGGGTAAGCCAATACTCGCTGACATGAAGATTCAATGAATGATCACAGCACCATGGCCGTTCATTGATGACTACAAGCCAACAGCAGCTAAGGATGTTGGGGCTTGGGGGCTTGTAGTTCATTCAGACGCACAGAGCTGTGTGTATGAATGACGCGGTCGTGTAGGAGAAGCCCTGCACTGCCAGGCTGTTTCTAAACAGTGACAGCTGGTATGGGGAACTTCTCCCCATACTGCTGCCACAGGGAGGAGGGACAGCGGGCAGCAGCTGAAGCATTGGGAACATGTTACATGTTCCACGCTAAAATCAGATTGGAACATGTAACATGTTCCCAAAGGTGAACTTATCCTTTAACCACTTCCGCACTGCTCACTAGAGCTGTACTGCGGCAAAGTGGCTCGATAACGTCTGGCGACGTAGTACTACGTCACCAGACATTCCCCTCTCTCGGCACCGCCGCTCTTCCCCGATCGTCGGGGAATCGAGTGAGGAGATCCGCCCGCTTGTGTTTACGTGACAGACAGCATAGCTGTACCTGTACAGAACCTGCAATCTGTCCTTGTGTCACATAGTCACCTCCCCCCACACACGTCAGTAAGCACCAGGCATACATTAACCCCTTGATCACCAATAAAAATTAACCCCTTCCCTGCCAGTGTCATTTTTACAGTAACAGTGCATATTTATAGCACTGATTACTGTAGTAATGTCACTGGTACCCCCAAAAGTGTCAAAAATGTCAGTCAGGGGTCCGATCTGTCCGCCGCAATGTCGCAGTCCCGCAAAAAAAAATCGCAGATCGCCGCCATTACTCGTTAAAAGAAAACACCAAAAATGACATAAATCTTTCCCTTAGTTAGTAAACGCAATAACTTTTGCGCAAACCAATCAAAATACGCTTATTGCGATTTTTTTTTACCAAACATAGGTAGCAGAAAACAAATTGGCCAAAAATGTAAAAAAATTTTGATTTTTACATTTTTTGGGGGAATTTCATATAAAAAAATGTGAAAAATATTGTTATTTTTTCAAAATTAACGCTCTTTTTTTGTTTATAGCGCAAAAAGTAAAAATCGTACAGGTGATCAAATACCACCAAAAGAAAGCTCTGTTTGTGGGAAAAAAAGGACGTAAATTTTGTTTGGGTACAGCGTTGCACGACCGCGCAATTGTCAGTTAAAGTCGCACAGTGCCGAATCGCAAAAAGTGGCCCAGACGCAAGATAACAAAATCCTGCGGTGGTAAAGTGGTTAAAGGGTAAGTTCACCTTTACAGAAAATCTGTAAGGTGAGCTTACACTGCACCCCCTCCCCATCCCCCCTGGTCCCGCTATACTGGGGTCCCCCGATTCCCCACTGTGAGACATCGGGTCGCCACTTCACCGGTCCGGGGATTTGAAATCCCCACGGCTTAATCCCCTATATGTACCTTTCAGCTTGTAGGGATAGAAGGCATTCTAATTCATCGGTGACGTCACTTGGATGGTGCTGACCAATCAGAACCCTCCTAGGCTATCCTGTCAGCGCCTAGAGAAGAGGAGAGAAAGCCGCAGTGATTTTAAATCCCCGGACTGGTAAAGTGATGTTCCAGGGTCTCACAGCAGGGGATCGTGGGACTCCGGTATAGCGGGACCGGGGGGGGGGGGGGGATTTCTGTAAAGGTGAACTTACGCTTCAAAGATATATTTTTTTTTAAAGCAAAATGTGATAAATATTAAAAAGCACACAGAAAAGCACCAGAACACAATAAAATGTGTGTTAAACTAAAATGAAGAGTTTTTATAATGACATAGAGGGAATCCAGAATAAAAATTATCTTTTTATTTTAAATAAGTTGTTTTTTTATTTCACAGGTTAACTTTACAATTTCGAAGTATTAGACTAGGAGAAAAAGTACTGCGTCCCTTTAACTGGATTTCAAGGTCGTCCATTAAACGAGATAACTGATTACCAATAAGGGGTCACAGGAAATACTCTCCCATGTTAATGAGAGTTAAAATTCTCATTTTCCTAATGATCCCAACTATTTTTAGAAACCATTAGTGTGCTATTTTTGGCATCTGGCTTCAAGGCTAAATCTTATGTTTCTAAATCTGGAAAGGTTGTGTTTAGTAGGACATGACCTGAGCAGGGTCAGTTGCTAATGATGGGATTAGTATTTGCTAATTTCTAACTAACGGTTTGGTTACTTTATCAATTTATGTGCCATGACAATTTATACATACAATGCTTTTTTTCCTGTTTACAATTTAGTTTTACACCTTTCTCCTGTGTTTATAATATGCCCCGCAAACAGAGGAAAGAGGAATTACAGTTTATATTATCTGGTTATTTTTAACCACTCAAAAATGCCAAAACTTTCTAATGTATATATTGTTAAAGAGCCAGGTCACCCAAAACCTATACCTGCTTGGTAGAAGCTAGAGAGTTAGCCCACCGATCTCTCTTCTCTCACTCGGAGACTCCGTTGGTAAGACCTCTGCACTGAGTTCCCAAGTCGGCACACCTGCTGAGCCCATTATGAGGGGTTCTCAGCATACCTACAGGATTTTGTATTTATTTTATAATATGATAAAAAGTCAAAGGAGGAGCTGGAACACACAAATGTGGGAAGGAACACTCCCAGGTAGATGGAAACTGTGGCATTGAAGTCTTGCTATTGAAGCATCTAAGACCCAAGACATACAAGAAGCCAGAGGCTAACTCAGGCCGCCAGGCTCATGTTTTTTTGTATGTTTGTAGGCAGGTGCAGTCAGGGCCGGCATACTGCACTGGAAATAGGAATGGACCGGCCTCCGGCTGGTGTGGCCTTCTTCATGCTGTGCCGCTTGAGAGCTACAGCAAGCCACGCTACGTGAGGACCTTCCAGCGTCGCCGAAATCCCCATAGGAAAGCATTGAATAATGCTTTCTTATGGAAAGGTCTAATGTGCATGCGTGGCCATTGCCGCTGATGCGCATTAGGTCTCCCCTGCTGGCTGACGTCGGTGGGGGGGAGAGTAAGCAGAGCCTGACCCAGCACCGAGGTAAGTAACGGAAGGGGTTTTAATCCTTTCAGCAACTTTAATGGGGGGTGGGAGGGAAAGGGGCACTACAGCGTCCTACAGTGCCAGGAAAACAAATATGTTTTCTAGGGGGCGGCAATTTTTATTTTGCCTAGGGCGGCAAAAATCCTTGCACCGGCCCTGGGTAAAATTAGTCACTTGGCAGTGGCTTGGCTTGGTTAGTCACTTGACAGGGCAGGATGCCAGGTGGAGTGAACCTTTATGCAGGAGGAGGTGGGGGCTAGAGTGGATTGCCAAAGGTCTTCTAGGCCAGGCTGGAAATCCCTGTATGAGGCTGCTTCCCTGAAGGGTTCCCAAAAGAGTTGTACTCAGCTAGGAGGTGTCTACAGAGAACACATTCCTGTGAGTACTTATGACCCTGGGCAGAAGAGAGACTAAAGGGAGATGGCTGTGGGGTGCTGCATAGGCTTTGACTGGTGAATACTGGGGACTGTCCACTTCATGTGATTGACTGTGTATCTCAAAGTGATTCGGGATTGTATGTCCTAGTGATTGGACTGTCTTGCCATTCCCTGAATGACATCAGTAAAATGCAGTGAAGCTAACTACCACGTGGACATTCCTCCTTCTGATATTATGGTCTATGGCTGGGAATGTTGTGAGGAGGCCAATGGCGAGGAGCAGGGCACAAAATATCAGAGGGGTCAGCCTCAGCAGATGGGAACGTGCTCTAGCAGGGCTTGAGCAGGGGTTGGGCCTTGTGCTTGGGTGCCAAAACTAGCCACCCGAGGACCCTTTTACATATGCTTGCGCTTTTATATTTTGAATATCGTATCAAATATAGTGGTTTGTAGATTTGCCACTAGAGGGTGCTCTAAGTGTCTCAGTGCAGTTAATTTGTTTCTCTCCTAAAAGCTGTTGAGATAAGATTTCAGCCACCTAAGGAATACAGTGTTTACAGTACGTAATCCACAGGGCAGGGATAAGACAGCAAGGGCTAGCTGTCTCAGGGGCAATGCAGTCACCCTGGGGGGCAGTTGGCGCCACGCTCCCCTCATCATGCGCACACCCCAAACAGTGCTTGGCAACCAGTGGGTCACGACTTCATGTCTGTATTCACAGCTACTGCTGCCATGCCATGCTCCAACATGCCCATCCTCCCCCTCAGCCACCCCTAGCCAATATAAAAAACATGCTGCACAACCACCTTCAACCATGGGCAGCTGTTGAAAGGGGGGAACGAACGGACACAAGGCAGTATGCCCGTTCCACGTCATGCATTAGCATTGATGGGGGATGCAGTTCTGCATCTTCACCCTGGCTGGACAAACTGGTCCCGGGGGTGGTAAGCCAGCTGCCTTTCTGTGGCTACTGATCCCAGCACCACCTGCACAGAATCCTGACCTCAACCCAATAGAGCACCTTTGGGATGAATTTGAGCAGAGACTACGAGCCAGAAGTTCTCACAATTCTAAACCTTGTGGACAGTCTTCCCAGAAGTGTTGAAGCTGTTATAGCTGCAAAGGGTGGGCCAACTCAGTATTGAACTCTACGGACTAAAGGCCCGTACACACGCATCGATTATTGGCCGGGAATTTTCGCCAAACGTCCGATCTGCCGATTTTCGGCTTGTTAGTATGATGCTTACGACAACCAACTCTGACTTTTCGACTGAAAAAAATCTGGTGTGCAGACTATAAAATTTTTGTTGGCCGTCAACACAACGGCCGATTTTCGTGCAGTCAGTACAGATTTTGACAGGGAAAAATCTGATGAGCAAGTCTGGGCATGCTCAGTGAAGAAAGAACACAAAGAAAACAAACCAACACATGACATCACTTCTGAAGTAGAATTTTGTTGGGCGAGAAAATTTGTGTGCAGTCTAGGCACATTCCAACCAACAAAACACCACTCTGGACAAAAGACGGACGATCGGTCGGCCGATAATCGTTGCGTGTGTACGGGGCTTTAGACTGGGATGGCATTAAAGTTCATGTGTGTGTAAAGGCAGGCGGCCCAATAATTTTGGTAATATAGCGTATTTAGCTGATTCAAACCAAAGGCTCAATTGGGATTGAGTGAACCAGTTGCTTTGCCCATAATGCACTCAGTTCCAGTCACCAAAATTTGAGAAAGTTTTGTTTTAAATGAAAAATGGAAGACTGGAACTCAGATAGCAACAAGCATTTGTTTCAGATAGAAAAGACTCACCTCGAAATATATGAAGCTTTGCATAGTGTTTCTATTTCTTTTGTTCCTAAAAGGTAAAATTACACTTCGGTGGCTTGTGAATCGGTGAATAGTTTGCGTTAAAACCTGTCCCCTACGAAGGAGAGAATAAAATAATATTCTTTATTTACTCAGATGTATAAATGACTGCGAAATATAACCTTTCCAAGAAAACACTTTAAAAAAAATGATCTCAGAATGTCGGCGCATTGTGTAGTAGCAGAATATACATCCTGAGAAAGTTTGAACAGCCTTGGGATAGAGTCGTTAAACTTTACAGTAATATGTGGCCTGGGTCTACTCAGATTGTATGGCTCTTGTAAGCAATCTCCCAGGGAAGTGAAATGGCACCTGGGGTAGAAAGTGGATATCAGCCATGACTTGGCTCTTTGACGCTTTTCACCGTATGCTGTTTCACAGGTTAATTGCCTTCTATATTTTACGTACTGGAACACTTCCTCATAGATTATAGATGGGTTTTCTGACATTCTGTGCTATTGCAGATTGCAACCTAGGGGGGCTAATTTACTAAAGGAAAACACTATGTGCACTTTGCAGGGGATTTTGCAGTTTGCAAGGGAATTTTCCCCAGAACTTTGGTGAATGAGGTGAAGCTCTGCGGACTTACATCATCCAATTATGTGCAAGGTTTTTTTTCTTTGCAAGTGATTGGGTATTCTTTACAAAGTGCAACTTCACAACTTTCACTAAACTCTGGGGCCATTTCCCTTGCCTCTAGTGAAATCAGCCATCGTAGGTTACAATTTGCAACAGTGGCTGTGTTATACAATAACTATTAGGGCCGGTTCACACTGGGGCGACCTGGTCGCCTGACAGGTCGCCTTCCATAGAGAAGCTGTGGACCCGTTCTAATAGGAGCGACACAAGTCGCTCCAACTTAGAAAAAGGGTCCGGAGCTTCTTTGGGGCGACCCGGAGCGACCTGCATAGACTTCAATGTTATGAAGTCCGTGCCGGCCGCTCCGAGGTCGCGGCGCGAGCAGCGCACCGCAACTTGTGAGGTCGCCCCAGCGAGTCGTATCGCTCTAATGTGAACCGGCTCTTACAGCTCCTGCTGGAAAAAACAGACTTTCTGAACACTGCTTATAAACGCTACTCGGAAGCATAAAAGAGATATACAAAGTAACATTATTTGTTCCTTTTATTTACTTTATTGCATTTATCTGCAAATCAAAAGAGTGTCCTTTGATCTGCATAAAAGGTCAGACTCAGTTAAAGCAACCTTACAAGTATAAAAAAGTTTACCCTACTCAGCTCTTAGAGCCGGTTCACACCAGTGCGATGTCAGACATCGCATGTGATTGGGAGTGCACTGCTCTGCAGATCACATGCAATGTCTGTGCGATGTGAATCCAGCCATACAGATTGTATGGCTGAATTTGCATCAGATTTAAACACAACACACACAGGATCCTTTTTTGGGTCCGCAGCAGAATCGAATCACATCGTGGTTCACATCTATGCGATCCGATTCATGTCTGAACTGACAGTTCGCACTGCAATATGCGAACTGATCTGGGGGTGTCGTTAACTTTTTGTTGACACCTTCAGCGATTCGCATATGGCAGTGTGAACTGCCTGTGATTTGAATGCGATGCGGGAACCCGCAGTGGATTCGCAGGGTTCCTGCATCGCATATGTGTGAACCGGGAAGTTTTTTGTTTTTTTTTCTTAAATAACAAACACGTTTTACTTCCCTCCTCTGTGCAGTTGGTATTGCACAGAGCAGCCTGGATCCTCCTCTTCTCTGGTCCCTCTTTGGTGCTCCTGGCCCCTCCCTCCTGTTGAATACCCCCACAGCAAGCACCCAAGCCGAGTCACAGCTCCCTGTGTCCATTCAGACACAGAGCCGTGTCCTGGCCCCGCCCCCTCTCTCTCCTGATTGGCTGACTGACTTTGGTTGACAGCAGCGGGAGCCAACCGCACATTGCTGCTGTCTCAGCCAATGAGGAGGGGAGTCTTAGATGGCCGGGACACTCCTGCAACATCGATGGAAGCTAGTTCTCGGACGAGGCCAGTGTTATTTGTTTCCCGTTACCGCCTGCCCCGTCTCTGGCCTGTTTCCTGCCTACCTTACATTCGCACTTTGCTTTTATCTGACGTTGACCTTCTCTTACCACTGTGGCTGGGGAGCCGGTATACACACAGGCGTTTGTTGACCACTCGAACAGGGAGTCACACAAGATCTGGTAAGCAGGATTTGAGTGTGAGAGGTGTCATTGGGTTCACATCAGGATCTTCTACCCATCACAACACTTGTAGGACTATCATCTTCACTGGATTTTGGGACTTTTATCTGCACTGGATTTTGGGACTTTGGGACTTTTACATATGATTATTGGACACTTTTTTCACAGAGCTGCACTATTTTTTGCTTTATATTAATTTTGATTTTTTTTTTTAACCTTTAAATATTTAAACTTTTTTCTGTTTTTTTGTTTGTTACTTTTTGAGTGTTGCATGAAAAAGATCAACACTGAAAAACAATGCCTTTATTTCATTTGTAAATACATTTGCAATGCTTTGTACCAGAATCGTGAGTTTGATGTCCTTAAAACAAATGATAGAATAAAATGTATACTCTTATTTATAGTAACACCTTTTTTAAGCTAACACTGATCAAAGTTGAAAAAAGTGTTTTTTCTTTTAGTTTTTTTTTTTTTTATACATGCTTTTTACATGGTTTGCAACAGAGAAAATAAAACAATTTTTGCAAGACAACGTCATCCAAAGAAAGCCTTGTTGGTCCTAAAAAAAAAAATGATATGTGTATTTTTTGTTATCTTAGGTAATAATAAAAGTTATTGCCAAATAACCAAACCCATAGAAATGAATAAAAAAATTGCTATGATCCAAAGGGGGTATACAGTTGTGAGAGCTAAAATCGCTATACAAAGTCTAGGCTTTGGACAGGTGGGCAGATCACAGACTGAACATAGCAGTGGTAATAGGCTCACAATCAGGATAAGCACACATAACTGAATGCTAAACCAGAGTTTCTCAACCTTTGTTTGGTCAAGGCGCCCCATTCTAACATGTAAAAAATATTCTAATAGTGTTAAATAATCCATCATCATCCACAAGTCCACGTAGGACACCCAACGTTAGAGGCGATTTATTCTTCCAAAGCAAATACAGTGGGTAAAATAAGTATTGGACACGTTACCATTTGTCTAGGTAAATATTTCTAAAATTTCTAAAAGTGCTATTGACATGGAATTTTCACCACATGTCAGTAACAATCCATCCAATCCAAACATACAAAAAATTCAAAACAAATAAGTCCAGAAATTCAGTTATGTGTAAAAAATTTAAATGACACTGGAATAAATTATTGAACAAATGAAGAAAGGGAGGTGCACAAAGGCATGGAAAGTCAAGACACCAGCTGAAATCTATCAGTAATTAGAAAGAAATCTTAACCCTTGTCAGGGTAAATAATATCAGCTGGTTCAGTCTCGACTGATCGCCTATAAAAAGGTGTCTCATTACCAAGGTGTCACACAAGAAACATCTCATGATGGGTAAAAGCAAAGAGCTCTCCCAAGACCTTTGCAACCTTATTGTTGCAAAACATACTAATGGCATTGGTTACAGAGGGATTAGGTTGTATGCTTCACATGCTTTATATGTAGGAATATTTCAACAGTATAGAGCAGCCTTTTTCAACCAGGGTGCCTTGAGGTTTCTTCAGGGGTGCCTTGGCAAAATGCCTAAAAAATGCCCAAAAATTGTATACAAGCCAGAGGGTGGATCAAGCCTGACCTTTGGTTACACAAAGCCACAGGTTTTCATTGTGCACCATTACAACCTTTTAGCTGCCTGCGTCCTAATGACATCATCAGTCGATAAGGAGGATGTCAGCCTTCTTGCAGAGCATCCTTGTTTGATTCTCCTCTGCCCCTCTCCATCAGCGCTGGGGTCACATTAGCTGAGTGATAGAGAAAAATGAGCAGTGGCGGCTGGTGCTCAAAATTTTTGGGGGGCGTAAACAGAAAAATCTAAAAGGCACCGCTTTGCGGCAAAAAATGCAGCAAAAAATTGCATGACTTTGAGGTCACAAAAGTGTGAAAGGGGCCTTCAGTAATCAAAGTATAGTGTGCCGCCTTTCAATGCAGAGTTACTACAGCGTGCCCCCATTCAATGCAGAGTTACTACAGCATGCCCCCATTCAATGCAGAGAGTTACTACAGCGTGCCCCCCTTCAATACAGAGTTACTACAGCGTGCCCCCACAATGCAGAGTTACTACAGCATGCCTCCATTCAATGCAGAGTTACTACAGCGTGCCCCCATTCAATGCAGAGTTACTACAGCGTACCCCCATTCAATGCAGAGTTACTACAGCGTGCCCCTATTCAATGCAGAGTTACCACAGCATGCCCCCATTCAATGCAGTGACCAGCATGCCCCCCATCAATGCAGTGACCAGTGTGCCCCCATCAATGCAGTGACCAGTGTGCCCCCCATCAATGCAGTGACCAGCGCCCCCATCAATGCAGTGACCAGCATGCCCCCCATCAATGCAGTGACCAGCATGCCCCCCACCAATATAGTGACCAGCATGCCCCCCATCAATGCAGTGACCAGCGTGCCCCCCATCAATGCAGTGACCAGCGTGCCCCCCATCAATGCAGCGACCAGCGCCCCCCATCAATGCAGTGACCAGCGTGCCCCCCATCAATATAGTGACCGGCATGCCTCCCATCAATATAGTGACCAGCGTGCCTCCCATCATTGCAGTGACCAGCGTGCCCCCCATCAATATAGTGACCAGCGTGCCCCCCATCAATGCAGTGACCAGCGTGCCCCCCCATCATTGCAGTGACCAGTGTGCCGTGTCCCCTTCAATGCAGAGACTTACCAGCAGCGGCGGGTTCTCCTCAGTCCCCCGACGTCTCCTAGAGTCCTCTCGCCTCCTCCTCGGCCAATGGCATGCGTTCACCTTTCGGCCAATCAGGAAGCGGGTCTCGGACCCGCTTCCTGATTGGCCAGGAGGAGGATCCGTGTGACAATAGCAAATTTTCATTCGCTATTGTCACAAAATGGGTGGGCTCCCCTCTTCTGAAGCCTATTAGAGCCTCTGGCTCTAATCAGGTGATTAAAAAAAAAATCCCATTGAACTCCATGTGTCCATCGCCCCGCATGCAGATTAGGGGGCCGGACGCATGGATAGAGGGGGGGGGGCGATGCCCCTGCGCCCCCAACGCACCAGCCACCACTGAAAATGAGGAAGAAGAGAAACATTGGAATACTAGTCACTACCAGTGTGTAAATGTGTATTTGGTCTGGAAGAATAAAACACCTCTAACATTGGGTGTCCTATGTGTGTGGATGTTGATGCATTTAGTAAAACTATGAAAATAGCTTTTTACATTTAGAATGGGGTGCCTCGAGATTGTCCATAATTTTAGAGGGTGCCTTGAGATTGTTCAAAGTTTTAGAGGGTACCTGTGTTGCTGTTTGCATATTATATGTTTTAATATGTTTGCATATTAATGTGCCACTGGCTTTGGGCTCTGTGGCAACTCTGAAAGAGAATGTAAGGTGCCAGTGGCACATTAATATGCAAACAGCAACAACATATAGGAAGTCAGACCATGATACCTTCTTTTTGGTGTTCTATACCAGTGTTCTTTTTTCAGTCGAGGCCCCCTCTAAAATTGTGGACAATCTCAAGGCCCCCTCTAAAATTATGGACAAACTCAAGGCCCCCTCTAAAATTATAGACCATCTCAAGGCACCCTTTTAAAATTTTGGACAATCTCAAGGCACCCTCTAAAATTTTGGACAATCTCAAGGCACCCTCTAAAATTTTGGACAATCTCAAGGCACCCTCTAAAATTATGAACAGCCTCGAGGCACCCCATTCTAAAATGTCAAAAGTTATTCTCATAACTTTACAAAATGCATCAACATCCACACATGTAGGACACCCAACGTTAGAGATGTTTTATTCTTCTAAATCAAATACACTTTGACACACTGGTACTGACTAGTATTCCATTGTTTCTCTTCTTCCTCATTTTTTCTCCATTACTCAGCTAATGTGACCCCCCAGTGCTGATGGAGAGGGGCAGGGGAGAATCAAACAAGGATGCTGTGCAGGCAACCTACATCCTCCCTGTCAACTGATGATGTCATTGGTTGTTATGATGCTGGCAGCTAGAAGGTTGTAATGGTGCACAATGAAAACCTGTGGCTAGTGATGGACGAACATCGGACGGGGCAGTTCACGAACGTGATCTGTGAACTTTGTCAAATGTTCACGAACCGCAAGTTCGCGGCGGACCCCATTCACTTTAATGGCAGACGAACATTAAAAACCTCCAGGTCATATTTGCAGCCACAAGTTACTTACTAGCTGTGCACACATAGTCCCACAACATGGACACTGACATACCAGAAGTATTATACAAATATAAAGTCGCGCTCAGTGAATATGGACTAAATAAATGTCCTAAAAAGTAAGTGTGTCAAATTACTGAAAGTCCTTATATCAAAAATAAGTAAAGATAAGGTGATCAAAATAGTCTCTTCAAATAAATAGTCCCAAATAAATGTGAGAAATTATTGTGTCAGTACATTGAAGACAATCCAGACTCCTTTATGGTTATATGCTTACCAAACATGTAGTAAATTAAAGCAGGGTATCAGATCAGGATCAAACTTGATTGTAGATATCCCTGGTTCAGGGGCGTAACTACAGGGGTTGGAGGGGTTGCAATCGCTACCGGGCCCCATGCTCCAGGGGGCCTGGTAGCAAACCAGTGGGTGAACTTCCAGGATCGCAAAGGTCACGCTTGCGACCGGACCCTGGCATTGCACCACTGTGGGGAGGCCCCAAGATTGCAGGAAGGGGGCCCACAAGATTGCAGGAAGGGGGCCCACTGCAGAACCTGCTGCGGGACCGTAATAAAAGGCCATGCAACGAGTGTAAAGAGCCCCAGGATTAGTGGGAAGAGCCCTGGGCTTGAAGGTAAGGGCCCCGGCCAGGGGTCTGGGGGGCCCTTCATGGTTTCTTGCATCAGGGCCCTGAAGGTTCTAGTTACGCCTCTGCCCTGGTTGAACTCCCGAAAATAAATGGTGTGGAGTCATACAAGAAAAAAGAGGGACGCCATAGCATAAAACCCCAAAAACATAAATGGTGTAGCTTGAGACACCAATAAGTGCATAAAATTCTAAGAGACCAAAAGAAAGGAAAATGTGTATCCACCACCAATAGTGAAGCTGCTTACCAGAGCTGAAGATCAGATAGGCAGAGGTGTAAATATGATATAAACCAGCACACAGAGAAACCTCTTCTAAGTACTCATTACCAGAAAGAGAGATTGTATAAACTTGTAAAGCAGATAATCCTCCACCGATATATAAGCCCCTTACCGAACTGTGATTGAACACTTGTATGGTATCAAAGGTGAGGAATGTAAACTCCAACAAGCAAATCAGATCAACCACCACCGATAAATTGAGCGCCTTACCGGACTGAGGTAATAAACCGATTTAAGGATATCCAGGAGTCAGATGTCCCACCGGATTCTCAGAACGAATAGGTCTCTAATATATGGAAGTGAAAAAAGGCACCAATAGTGTAAAACGTAACAAACTTTTATTCCATAAAAAGGTAAATAACTCACATTCAGAAAGCAGCAATTCGCATGTAACAGCCGCCGGCCGGACAGCTGGGCACATCCGCACTGTTCGGACGCTCGAGGAGATGACGTCAGCACGCCGTGACCTAAGAAGGTACCTGGACTCCCATCACCGAACACAGAGGGAGCAACGCCGTCAGAACCCACAAAGCCACACTCCAGGCTCTCACCATCCAGCCTCTTCTCCTTCTCCTCTCTCCTCACAATTGTCCTTCACTCCACCTTCCATCATGCCGTCCTCACGTTTTTCTAGAAAAAGGTAGGCTTCCGTTGCCCAAATGTTCGAGCGTAAAAAAATTATGACGCCGGATAACCCTCTTGCCCAACGGTTGACCGCTGGCTTGTCGGAACTGATAGCCTGCCAACTACTGCCATATAAACTGGTGGACTCGGAGGCCTTTCGGAAATTTGTGGCCATTGGAACACCACAATGGAAGGTCCCAGGAAGGAAATATTTCTTGCAGGAGAGCATCCCAGAGCTATATGGCCATGTTCAGCGGCAAGTGAATGTATCTCTGGCACACAGTGTCGGTGCCAAGATACATCTGACCACAGACACGTGGTCTAGCAAACACGGGCAGGGAAGGTATATAACTTTTACTGCCCACTGGGTGAACCTTCTGATGGCCGTCAAGCATGTAACCCGTGGCACCTGTGTAGATTTGGTTTTACCACCACGGATTGCATGCAGGCCTGCCTCTTCTTATCCTCCTCCTACTCCATCCTCCCTCTCCTCCTTGGCTGACTCCTCCTTTTCCGCTGCTACCGTCTCTTCCGCTGCGCCGCCCAAGATCCCCAGAACCTATTCGGCATGCCAGGTAAGACATTGCCATGCTGTGCTGCGTCTGTTGTGCTTGGAAGCCAAGAGCCACACTGGTCCTGCACTCCTTTCAGCTTTGCGTTAACAGGCAGATCAGTGGCTAACACCGCTCAATTTGACAGTTAGCAAAGTGTTATGCGACAACGATGCCAATCTGCTGAGCGTGCTGAAACAGGGCAAAATTACACACGTGCCATGCATGGCACACGTCCTGAACTTGGTCGTGCAGCGATTCGTTGTCAAATACCCTGGAGTTCTGGACGTCAGGCCAGGAAAATCTCGGCCCATTTCAGAAGATCTTACACAGCCATGGTTTGCCTTGCTGACATTCAGCTGGGGCACAACCTGCCCGTCAGACGTCTTATTTGTGACTGCCCGACGCGATGGAACTCAACCTTGTATATTCTTGATAGGCTGCTCCAGCAGAAACGTGCAGTTAACGACTACCTGTACGAACTCTGCGGCAGGACAGGTTCTGGGGAGCTTATGTTTTTTTCACCGCGCCAGTGGCTGCTCATGCGCGACGCATGCAGACTTCTGCGGCCATTTAATGAGATCACCAAACTGGTCAGTCTCAGCCAGGGCGCCATCAGTGACATCGTACCTTATGCCTTCTTTCTGGAGCGTGCATTGCGTCGTGTCATTGATCAAGCCATCAAGGAGCAGGGGCAGGATGATGAGGAAGATGCAATGCTGGATGAATATAGAAAGCATATTATAGTGGATTTGTATTGTGCAGCATTGTGACTGGTGAGCGGTTCTGCAGCGATTCTACAACTACAAAGTGTGACAAACGCAATTAGAAAAAAGTATTATAACTGGTGTGATAGACCAGTGGCCCCCAAAATGACAGATTGAAGCGGGGATGTTATATAACAATATACTTTCAGAATAGTGTATTTGGGTACTGCAGACATTTTGCCTCTGCATCATTGACGTCACCTTACTCACCACTAACATTAGAGATCTCGGAATTGGCAGCAACAGCGGGGACCAACCTCCTTGGTCTGATCTGGGTACTGTCGTCAGAGTGCTGAGTGGCGGCTGTTGCTACCTCCTCCTGATCCGATGCCAAGAATGGCTGCGCATCGTAAATGTCTTGTGTTGGATCGGAAAATAATTCCTGTGACTCAAGCGGAGGGTATATGGTGGTGTTGATGGTGGTGTCTTTGGGGGTGCTCACAGCAGAGAGTGAAGAGGGTGCAGATAGAGAGGATGAGGAGGGTGCAGAAGAGGAAGGCTGAGTTAGCCACTCAACCAAGTCTTGTGCGTCCTTTGACATAATCGAACGCACCTTCTGCAACTTCCCAATTTGGCTCCTGCCTGGTGCTCCTGCCCTACCACCCCTGCGGAAGGGCCTGCCTCTTCCTTTGCCTGTCATTTTTTAAATGACCCTGTGACAAAAGTCTCTAGAGAAGCGCAGTATATGTGGAAGAAGGTATATAACACCCCGCTTCAATCTGTCGTTTTGGGGGGCCGCTGGTATACCACACCAGTTCTAAAAAAAAATTCCCAGTAACTTTTGTCACTGTGTGTAGCAGAGTTAATGCAGCGAAAGAGGCAACATTTCTGCAGTACCCAAAGACACTATTATGAAAGTATAACACCCCACTTTAATCTGTCATTTTGGGGGGCCACTGGTTTATCACACCAGTTATGAAAAATATTTTCTAGTAACTTTTGTCACTGTGAGTAGCAGAGTTAACACAGCGAAAGAGGCAACATTTCTGCAGTACCTAAATACACTATAATATGCTTTATATATTAGAAAGTATATTATAAGTGTATTACACCCCTATATACTGCACACCAAACAATAGTACACCTATACCAGTCCTTTAAAGGACTTTTATTACTGAGCGATTTGTGTCACTCAGTGCCGGTCCACACTGATGCAATGCGGGAACACTGTGAATATATCTGCATGTTCCCGCATCGCATCCGCAGCACAGGCAGTTCACACTGCCATATGCGATACGCTGGGGGTGTCAATTCAAAGTTAACGACACCCCCAGCTCAGATTGCATATCGCAGTGCGATCTGACAGTTCGCACAGAATCGGATCGCACTGGTGTGAACCACCATGCGATCCGATTCTACTGCGGACCAAAAAAAAAAGGGTCCTGTGTGTGTTCACTGCGATTGCGGTGCAAATTCAGCCATACAAACTGTATGGCTGATTTTGCACCACACAGACATTGCATGTAATTTTAGAAGCAGTGCCCTCCGAATTACATGTGATCTCTGTGATCGCATCAGTGTGAACCGGCACTACTCCTAGGAGCGCGCTGCTCCTAAAATCACATGCGATGTCTGTGCGGTGCAAAATCAGCCATACAGTTTGTATGCCTGAATTTGCACCGCAATCGCAGTGAACACACACAGGCCCCTTTTTTTGGTCGGCAGCAGAATCGGATCACACCAGTGCGATCCGATTCTGTGTGAACTGCCAGATCGCACTGCGATATGCAATCTGAGCTGGGGGGTGTCATTAACTTTGAATTGACACCTACAGCGTATCGCATATGGCAGTGTGAACTGCCTGTGCTGCGGATGCGATGTGGGAACACGCAGATATATTCGCAGTGTTCCCGCATCGCATCAGTGTGAACCGACACTGACAGTCTGTCCCTGCTCCCCACAGCAAACCTCTCCCTACACTGACAAAAGACAGAATATAGACAGAACACCTATACCAAATCCCAGTCCTTAAAAGGACTTTTGTGGACCTATAACAGAGCGATCTGTGTCACTGACAATCTGTCCCTGCTCCCCACAGCAAACCTCTCCCTACACTGACAAAAGACAGAATATAGACAGTACACCTATACCAAATACCAGTCCCTAACCACTTAAGCCCCGGAAGATTTTACCCCCTTCCTGACCAGAGGGTTTTTTTTGCGATTTTGCGTGATTTTAACGGACAATTGCGCGGTCGTGCGACGCTGTACCTAAGCGAATTTGACATCCTTTTTTTTCTCCACAAACAGAGCTTTCTTTTGGTGATATTTGATCACCTGTGCGATTTTTTGATCATGCGCTATAAACAAAAAAAGAGCGTAAATTTTGCAAAAATAACAATATTTTTCAAATTTTTTTATATGAAATTCCCCCCCAAAAAAATTTAAAAATCAAAATTTTTTAACATTTTTGGCCAATTTGTTTTATGCTACATATGTTTGGTAAAAAAAATCGCAAAAAGCGTATTTTGATTGGTTTGCGCAAAAGTTATCGCGTTTACTAACAAAGGGAAAAATTTTTGTCATTTTTGGTGGTTTTTTTTTAACGAGTAATGGCGGCGATCTGCGATTTTTTTTGCAGGACTGCGACATTGCGGCGGACAGATCAGACCCTTGACTGACATTTTTGACACTTTTGGGGTTACCAGTGACATTACTGCAGTAATCAGTGCTATACATATGCACTGTTACTGTAAAAATGACACTGGCAGGGAAAGGGTTAACTGTATTGGAGAGGGAGGGGTTAAGTGTGTCCTAGGGGCGTGTTTCTAACTGTGATTGGACAACTACTGTAAAAACAGAGATCAACGGTCCTACATAGTAGAACCATCTGATCTCCATTTTTACACAGGGGAGAATGACAGGCGGCTTGTTTGCATTAGCCGCCTGCCTTTCTCTCTCTCTACCGACGATCGCAGTGTGACCGGCGGACATCGGATCCGCCGGTCACACGCACGGACTCCTTAGTGAACGAGCTGGGGCGGGCGCGCGTCTCAGCGGGCGCGCGCTCGCCCGCTATTGGCTCACAAGCCGGTGACAGGCTAGTGACGTATATATACGTCACTTTGCCTGGCCGGGGCTGACCGCCGCAGTACATGTACTTGCGGCAGTCGGCAAGCAGTTAAAAGGACTTTTGTGGACCTATAACAGAGCGATCTGTGTCACTGACAATCTGTCCCTGCTCCCCACAGCAAACCTCTCCCTACACTGACAAAAGGCAGAATGTAAAATGGCCACCAGATCAGGTCTATTGTCCTGTACCACCTGATGGATGTGTCATGGGTCAAAGTTCTTCACAATGTAAAAGAATATGGTGGCCGCCATATGTTCGCATTATTGGCGGACAGCGAACGAGCAAAGTTCGCCGCAAATCAACTACCAGGTGAACCGCAAGGCCATCTCTACCTGTGGCTTTGTGTAACTAAAATGCAGGCTATATCCGCCCTCTGGCTTGTATACAATTTTTTGGCAATTTTTAGTCATTTTGCCAAGGCACCCCTGAAGAAACACAACATGGTGTGGTGTGAATAGGCCCTTAAAATTGATTTAAGTGTCTATTACATTCAGACTGACTTGTCCTTCTTAACCACTTGCTGATCGACACCGTAGTATTACTGAGAGCAGGGCGGTTCGGCTGCGCAAAATCACGTAGTACTATGATTTCGTGCGCGAGGGATCGGCGCCGCGAGCGTGCGCATCGGAGCTGTGTTCCCACTGTGTTTAGACACAGCAGGAGGTGGGCTATGGGAGGAGCGACGGCGATTGCCGCCTGCCTTCCGCGATCGTCAGATAAACTGACAGAAGACCTGCCTGCTTATGTAAACAAAGCAGGCGGGTCTTCTGTCACACAGGCAGGGAGAGATCAGGAGTTTCAGCTAAGCTACAACCCCAATCTTTCTGTGCCTGTCGCAGAACCCCCCCCCCCCCGTCCCACAGTCAGAAAGCATATTTAGGCACACATTAACCCTTTTGATCACCCCCAGTGTTAACCCCTTTCCTGCCAGTGTCATTTATACAGTAACAGTGCATAATATTTAGCACTGATTACTGTAGTAATGTCACTGGTCCCCAAAAAGTGTCAAAAATGTCAGTTAGGGGTCCGATCTGTCCGCCGTAATGTGGCTAAAAAATGCTGATCGCCGCCATTACTAATAAAAACAAAAAAATTAATAAAAATTCCAAAAATCTATCCCATAGTTGTAAACGCTATAACTTTTGCGCAAACCAATTAAAATACGCTTTTTGGGATTTTTTTTACCAAAAATATGTAGCAGAATACAAATGGGCCTAAACTGATAAAAAAAATTTGATTTTAAATTTTTTTTATTGGGAATGTTTTATACAGTAGCAGAAAGTAAAAAATATTGTTTTTTTTTTTCAAAATTGTTGCTTTTTTTTGTTTATAGCGCAAAATCTAAAAACCACAGAGGTGATCAAATACCACCAAAAAAAAGCTCTATTTGTGGGAAAAAAATGACATCAATTTTATTTGGGTACATTGTTGCACGACCGTGCAATCTTTTGTTAAAATAACGCCGTGCCGAATCGCAAAAAATGGCCTGGTCATTAAGTTGTGTGTTTACATCAGCCATCTGCCTTTCTCCCTCTCCAGCGCGAGATCGCGAGTGGCCGGCGGACATCGGAGCCACCGGTCACTCGCGTGGGGATGTCAGGGAACGAGCCGGGGCGGGAGCGCGCCTCCGGCGGTGCACGCTCGTCCCCTGCAGGCTCCTGGGCGAGCGACATAGTCCTACGTCGGTTTGCCCAGGAGCGGCTGACTGGCGCAGTAAATAGTCGTGCGGCGGTTGGCAAGTGGTTAGGAAATATTAAAATTGACCCTTTCTATTTTTTCACATAACTGGTTATGGATACAGTAAACCTTTATTCTTCCCTTCTAGATTGTAAGCTCTAACGAGCAGGGCCCTCTAGTTCCCTTTTGAATTGTATTGTAACTGGATTGTCTTCCCTCACATTGTAAAACGCTGCGCAAACTGTTGGCGCTATATAAATCCTGTATAATAATAATAATAATAATAATAATATTCAGAGACAATAGTAAGACAGACAGATAAGTGGATGGATTGAGATCGATAGATAGAGAGACAGACAGACAGACAGATAGACAGATAGATAGATTGAGAGACAGACAGATAGACAGATAGACAGACAGACAGACAGACAGACAGACAGACAGACAGACAGACAGACAGACAGATAGACAGATAGACAGATAGACAGATAGATAGATAGATAGATAGATAGAGAGACAGGCAGATAGACAGACAGACAGACAGATAGATAGATAGATAGATAAATGATAGATAGATAGACAGATAGACAGACAGACAGACAGACAGACAGACAGACAGACAGACAGACAGATAGATAGATAGATAGATAGATAGATAGATAGAGAGACAGGCAGACAGACAGACAGACAGACAGACAGACAGATAGATAGATAGAGAGACAGGCAGATAGACAGATAGACGGATAGATAGACAGACAGACAGACAGACAGACAGACAGACAGACAGACAGACAGACAGACAGACAGATAAATAAAAACGATAGATACTTACATAAACATGTACGTAATCTATTCAGGGTATATTGTGAGAAAGTAAAATTTTATCTGCAACTGATAAAAACAAGAACAGCAGAACAATGCAATAATAGAATATATAATAAGAAAAGTCTCTGTGTTGGTGAACGCTTCCCTGCTCTAGTCAAGTCTAAAAAAAAAACAAAAAAGAACAATGTTTTGATTGGTATTAAATTCAATCCTTTATTGGCACATTTTTACAGCTGTAACTGTTGACCATTTTTATGTTTATATTTTTTCTTTTCTATATAGATAGTTTTTATTCTCAGGCAATACAGACAGATAGGTGATGTGTTCAGGATATACCTTGATGTAAGAACACAAGATTCGTGTTTGCTTTCACCTGTAACAATGCGACTCCACCACCAATGAAAGGCGCTGTGACAGAGCGGGTCCTAAGTGCTCTCAGGTGCCTGGAAGTGCCATGTCTCAGGTTGTCATGCAATAATTGGGGTAATAAGGACCACCCGGCACACGTCAATGTTTAATTATGCAGATTCCTGTGAGTAGTCAGAATTTCACTCTGGCGTTTGATTAATGGCTGCATTCTTAGTGATTTTGTTATTTATGTAGTTAGTTGAAGCGTGGCGCTGGGGGGAGATGGGCTGACGAATCCCTCGTCTCTACAGAACATCACTTGACTACTACAGGGTCCTTTAATGTCTACAGGTACACAGCATAGGAAACATTTGGCATTGTAAGGACTTTTGTTTATTGATGCAAGTCATTGCCTATTTGTTTCTTGCAGATATCCTAGAACATTCAAAGAATTATGACAGTACAGCTTGCGTCAATGTGATACTTGTCTAAGAAAAGGAAAATCTGTAATAAACTCGTCACTGCAATGTATTCTACTAGAAACATTTCAGAAAAATATGTCTTTTATGAACAAGATCATGGTGCTATAGAGCAGATGGAAGAAATAAGAATCGAAATAAATTCATGCTGACATTACCCAAAAAATCACCAAGAAGAAATCAGCTAATTGGCCATCTTTTTAAATCTCTCAGTTTAGAAAGCCCCACAAAGTTGGGAGGATTTCTGTGTTCCAGGACATTGAGGAGAATTATTCCAAATGGTTAGGACCACAAGGAGTCCTAATATTGTATTCAAATGACAAGATGGCAATGTATATGTGAAGAGAAATGTTCTTGTGACATCATCAAATGGGGCATGCTGGGTCATTGACGTCATAAGGGGACGGAGTCACCCACTGACATCATTGTGTGGCCCCACCCCTTAGTTTATTTAGAGGCGGGAGCGCAGCATAGCTATCAATTGGCAGGAGCCAAGTGTTGGGTGCGGACTTTTTTTTCATGTGGGTTGACGGGCAGCGTTCATCGTCATTGATGCTGGATTTACTTCAGGGTACATTGTTTTTACCTTTTTTTAACCACTTAAGCCCCGGAGGATTTACCTGCTGAAAGACCAGGGCCTATTTTGCGTTTTGGCACTGCGTGACTTTAACGGACAATTGCGCGGTCGTGCGACGCTGTACCCAAATGAAATTGACGTCCTTTTTTTCTCACAAACAGAGCTTTCTTTTGGTGGTATTTGATCACCTGTGCAATTTTTTTTTTTGCGCTATAAACAAAAAAAGAGCATCAATTTTGAAAAAATAACACTATTTTTCAAATTTTTTATATGAAATTCCCAAAAAATTTAAAAATCTAAATTTTTTTAACATTTTAGGCCAATTTGTTTTCTGCTACATATTTTTAGTAAAAAAAATCGCAATAAGCGTATTTTGATTGGTTTGCGCAAAAGTTATTGCGTTTACTAACTAAGGGAAAGATTTTTGTCATTTTTATTGTTTTTTTTTTAACTAGTAATGGCGGCGATCAGCGATTTTTTTTGCGGGACTGCGACATTGCAGCGGACAGATCGGACCCCTGACTAACATTTTTGACACTTTTGGGGGTACCAGTGACATTACTACAGTAATCAGTGCTATACATATGCACTGTTACTGTAAAAATGACACTGGCAGGGAAGGGGTTAACTTTATTAGTGATCAAGGGGTTAAGTGTGTCCCTAGGGGCGTGATTCTAACTGTGAAGGGGCGTGGCTTGTGATGTAACAACAGAGACATACGATCCTACATAGCAGGATCATATGATCTCTGTTCTTACATCAGGGAGAATGACAGGCGGCTTTGTTTACATCAGCCGCCTGCCTTTCTCCCTCTCCAGCGGGAGATCGTGAGAGACCGGCGGACATCGGAGCCGCCGGTCACTCGCGCGGGGATGCCCGTGAACGAGCGGGGGCTGGAGCACGCTCGCCCCCTGCAGGCTCCTGGGCAAGCAACGTAGTACTACGTCGCTTTGCCCAGGAGGGGCTTACTGCCGCAGTAAATATACTGTGGGCGGTCGGCAAGCGGTTAATAAAGGACATGTCAAAAATTGGCTCCAGGTTTTTATTTACTTTGGCCCTTTTTTGGGGAATGAGCATGGGGTACTATGTACTCATTCACATGAGGAGAGGGGGCGGGGATCTGGGCTTCCAGATTCTGATAAGTCACCTTTCACACCCACACAATTACCATGCCAGGGTTGTGGGGAAGAAACATGTGGCCTGGTATGGTTCAGGGTGTGAGGTGCTCACTCCCCCCCCCCTCTCCCTTACTGGCCTGTTGGGCTGAATGCTCCGATAAAGACCTAGTTTGGATTTTGGGGGGGCCTCAGGACAATTTTTTTTTATTTTTGGCATGAGGTTCCTGTTGACAGTGGATGAGTCATGGTTGTTAGGGATGTCCCCAGCACTGGCTCCTAAATAACCAGCTATTCACTGGTTGTTAAGGATGCAGGCAGATGCCAGGATGTGCTGTGTGCCATCTCCTTTACAACCAGCTATTCACTGGTTGTTAAGGATGCCAACCAGCTGAAAGTTCATACATTCCTAAAATTTTGCATGCCTGGACCACTACTTTTTTATTGGAAAAATGTGTCATGTGACCCAAATACCGCATGTGAAATGCTTTAGTGAATTGAGCCACTGATATTAGTGTTCTATGTTAATGTAGGGATTTTCTAATACTACTTTCATTGCTGATTAAATTCACAGAGCTGTTCCCTTTGTTTATATAGCACTGCCCCCGCAAGGACTGCCAAATGTACACTTTCCAGGTCCCCCTGAGTTACCAACAGCAACCTTGACATGGACAGTTTCTCACTCTTTCTCCTTGGCTCGCTCCAATAACCAGTCCAGGGTATTTGGTTGTTTTGTGTTTTATTATAAATTAGGGATAGGAGAAGGGAATAGTGGGATACTCCGAATTAACTATGCATAATGTTGGAGGACTTCTATCTTCATGTACAGCCAGGCCGTTGATTCACCTTGCCACTAAAGGTGAATTTGGGTTAAGCCTCTTTCCTAAGATGGCTTGGTGAACTATAGGTTATCTTCAGGACACTCTACTCAGCATCCTCTCTCTCTCTTGACTGCCGACACCCGTCCACTGACTTTTCTACTCCAGGGGTGGCTCCCCTCAGGTCAGGCCCCTTGACACGAGTCCCTGTACTCACAATACTGTTTTTTCCAGGGTCTCCAGTTTCTCCTCTTTAGTCAGCTCTACTGGACCTCTGGGTTCAGCTCCATTCCTCTGGCCCTCAGGACGACCTCCTGCGACCACGTGCCACTGCTACAGAGGAGGAGGCAGCTACCCCCTCCCTCTGGGACTCTGCTCTCCAGCCAAAGACCCCACAGCACAAGTGCTCCTGGCTTTTATACAGTATCCCAAAATGCACTGAGGCAACTTGCCACTGCCAATCACCAGGACTGTATCAAAGCCTATGCATTCATTTGTCAGGTTTCCTTCCACTGTCCCTATTCCCATCCCTATTGGACCAGTGTGAAACACTCTCTAGACATAATGAATCACATACTGAGCACAATGAGCAGACCTCACTAACAGATCCTGCTCTCAGGTAAGCAAAGAGCAATATAGATTTGCCTGCAGCCCCTCTAATAAGTAAAAAGAGATACTCTCTCACTAGCACCTACCTAGGAGGGTGCTACATTTAGCCTAGTGTGTTCTGGCTGGGCCCTTCACAGGAAATTTAAGGGAACAATATATACTATAATGTGATAACACCTGTGTTATTAGTGTTCAATGTGCAGGGCTTGTCTTGGCCCTAACAAAAACTTTTTGATTTGTTACTGGTGTGTTGATGAGAGCTGGGTTCAGTTCAGGGATCACCAATGCCAGAATGCAAAGTGCCAGGGGTACTGTGTTCTTCATAGGCCCAAATGTAAAAGCTGCCAACCTATTAGCCTTCAGGAAATCTTCTCTGAGTAAGCTCCACCCAATACGGTGCAGGTGCCTGGACAACATTGCCAACTAATCTAAGATAAGTGCAAGGGGGTTTAGCCACTTGCCGACCATAGGACGTCATATGACGTCCTCGGGTTGTAGTGGTTATACTGGGATGATGGCTGCAGCTACAGGCATCATGCCGGTATTGAAATTTGCAGCCAGCGGTTCCCTCTAATGCAGAAGTGGTTCAGGTGGCTGAAGAGCCACTTGATCACTTCTACGGGCGGAGGAATGTGATCTCCCCCTTGCCTCTTCCAGGCTCTCACGTCCGATCGCAGAGCCCGGGTGAGCTCCAACTGGCAGCAACAGGCTGCACAGAACAGAGAGAGGAACTGATGTTGTCCCTCCCTCTCTGTGACCCCGGGAACCAGAAGCGATGAGAATTTCCTCACTTAGGCCTCTCTGTTTACCTGGCCGTTAGCGGCCAGGAAAGCAGCTGATCAGACCAATCGGTGTCTGATCGGCTGCACTGGAGGCCAGAGGAGAGATTTGGGGTCTAATAGACACCAGATCTCTCCATAAAGAGGACCTATCATAGCCCATGCTGTTGTTCATCCCTTGTGATAGCAATAAAGTTAATACAACAACAAAAAAAAAAATGAAATTGTAAAAAATAGTTTACCTAAAGTAAATAATGAAAAAAAAATTTAAAGGACCCTGCCCTTCCATGCTTATGCACAAATGCGATCGCATGCATACATGCAGCACACATATGTGAATGGTCATTTTAGACTGTGACATCTTAGGTATCTATTTACTCTGCAAAACATCATCTTTTACATTTTACCAAAAATTGGGTATTACGGTATATTGTGTTTGTGTGCAATTAAAGTGTATTTTTTAAAAAACGTTGAATTTTCATTTGAAAACCGCTGCTCAAATACCGCGTGACATAAAAAATTGCAAAACCCTTATTTTATTCTATAAGACCTCTGTTAAAAAAATAAAATAAAATAAATAAATATATATATATATATATATATATATATATATATATATATATATATATATATATATATATATATATATATATATATATATATAATGCATGGGGGTTCTAAGTAATTTTCTAGAAAAGAAAATGTAGATTTTTACATGTAGGAGAGAAGTGTCAGAATTGGCCTGGCTGGCAAGTGATTAGCATGGGGAGGGAGGTTATTAGGATTGGCTTATTTTGAAAACATAGTTAGCTGATAGGCCACCTTCAAACCTATGCATCACTAAGCAGTGCATCAGTGCTATTCCTTTAAAATTGTACCTCAATGAAAAAGTACCATAGGTGCCAATAGGCTCACACTGCAGTGCACCACAAAGCATGTGCCTTGAATGTTATATATATTAAAAAGAAGGTAATGGCATTGTGTTACTGCTATGTATGCGTGGTAGCATTGACATTTAATGTAGACCAGCACCATTCCCAGCAGCCATACGCATTGGGAAGCACATCCAGAGAGATCCATGCAGAAAGCAAGTCTGTTTGGCAATGGGAAATAGTCTTCTAATTTCTAGTCCATCAGCTCACACCACCTCCATTATGCCACGGCTTACACAGGCCCTATCATTTTCAGGTCACTGCACCAAGATCCCCTGCGCAACCTCTGAAGTTGGCAGGGAGGATTGCATCTAAAATTCCAACTGACAGCTCCTCACGGAGGCACCACTTACCACAGCCCCCCCCCCATCACCACTTTACCCGCTTTCCCCCAAGCCTCCCATTACCATTTTACTTGCATTCCCCTTCTCACCACCGTGCCTCAAACCACCCACCACTGCGCTTTGACACCAATCACCCCGAGTTCCCACCACTGCAGCTAACCCCTGCACCACACCTTCCTATCAACATACCACCTCTCCCATATGCACCCAGTGTACTCATTGCTGTACCAATGCCTGCCTCAGCCCTCGCCCGCTGGACCAAAGAGCACTTCTGTGCTTCCTGCCATTGCAGTAACATGTCCTTTTCTTATTCAGCACACTTTTGCGAATACTCATTGGAAATAAACTGTAATTATCATTTAATTCCCCAATATTTGCTTGAAGTTGTAAGTGTTTTAGGTGAGCACATACAAATCACTCCTGTATAGACTATCTGTTAAACATTTTCAAGTGTTCAGGTTTCTAAAAAACAGATCTTGCCTTTAGGTGGCGCTACTTTACTATCAATGAAAGTAGCTGGTCCAAAACATGTGCTACAGATGTGCTAAATATATATATATGTATATATATATATATATATATATATATATATATATATATATATAGATATATCCATATGTATGTATAAATGTATACAGTAAACCCCCGCTCCATCGCGGTTCAGTTTTTGCGGTCCTGGTATATCGTGGTTTTTTTTGTAATGTTTTTTACTATATAAATCATTAAAAATGAAATATTTTTGTGTTTTTTATAGTTCTTGCTATGTCTCTCAGTATCTTTTATGTGTTTAAATGAGTTTCTATTGTTTTAAAAGTGTGTTTAAAGACCTTAAAATGCTTTTACACGTACAGTGACAGTAAAAAAAACATGCCTACAATGCATTTTAATAGGGTTTTTCTATTTCGCGGATTTTCACTTTTCGCGGCTGGGTCCGGAACGTAACCCCCGCAATGGAGGGGGTTTTACTGTATATATGTATTTATATATATATATATATACACACACACACACATACACACAGTATATATATATATATATATATATATATATATATATATATATATATATATATATATATATAATATAGATAGATATATATATGCTGTATATATATATATATATATATATATATATATATATATCTATCTATCTATAAAACAAATGTATAATATATACTTTGAACGCAATTCTTTTAAAATGGCTCCTTCATAGTTTATGGTTGCTGTTTCATATTTGTTATATTTTTCTCTAATTTCTCCAGTTTTATTTTCCTGTGATCTGACTCTGCTAAGTGGAGAAAGTTGTGAAAATAATTATCAGAATCAGACTATTCATTAAAGTATTACTAAAGCTGGTGACACAATAGTAGATTTTCCAACAAACATTTGTAAGAATATTTATAAGAGCATTCATATGAAAATTGTCAGTACATTCGTTGACTTGATGAATGTCATTCAAAATTCTTTCAAAATGTAATTTGCTTTTAACATTCAATTAAAAAAATAAATAAAAATGTAATTTCTAGAATGAAAAACACATCCACTCATTGGTTTGAGAAAAGTTTATTCATCCTGCTCCTTTAAATTTTCTTGCCACTGTGGTAAAAAATAATGTTGGACCACACAGAGGATTAGAAAATTGAATGAATATTCTTAAAATGTAAACATTTTGAACAAAATTCTACTAGTGTATGACCAGATTCAAGGCAAAACATTTAGTTTTGGATAGAGTGGAGATAGATTAGAAGTTCTATCAATTTTTATTACTGTCTGTCTCCCTGTTAGGGAGATTTACCCTCTCTATTTGTCCTGATCAGAGTAATCACTGAAAATGAAAGTGAAGGACAATCTCAAATTCTGAGTTGTCACCAGAATAGGAATAGAGAGGAAATCCTCCTATGGGGACACTAGTTCTGGTATAAACCAGGGAATTCCCTCAATTTGAATGGATTTACTGTCACTTCCTGTTTGACTATAGGACGAGAAGTGAAGGGAAATCTCCCCAATCTCCCCAATGGGACACAGATAGCAACATAAAAAAAGAAAAAAAAATTGACAGGGATTAGACACTTGCTCTATCCAAAATGAAAAAAAAAAATGTTTTATTTGCTTCTACTTGTAAACAATCACCTTGTAAAACAACCCATTCCGTTTCCGCATCTCAGGTGCGCAATTTGTCCGCCGCAATATCGCAGTCCCACTATAAAACGCTGATCGCTGCCATTACTAGTAAATAAATAAATAAATAAATGAAAATATCCCATAGTTTGTAGACACTATAACTTTTGCTTAAACTAATTCATATACGCTTAATTGGTTCCCAAAAAAGTGTCAGTAAGTGTCCGATTTGTCCGCTGCAATATCGTAGTCCCGCTAAGTCACTGATCGCCACCATTATTACTAGTAAAGAAAAGAATAGAATCTTTGTAGATGCTATAACTTGCACGAACCAATCAATATACGCTTATAGGGATTTTATTTACCAAAAATATGTAGCAGAATACATATTGGCCTAAATTGATAAAGAATTGATAAAGAAATTAGATTTTTTATATTTTAAAAAAAAAAATTTTGTGTTTTGTCCCTTTGGATAATTTCGCACAACCTGTCCTGATCGGCTCTCGAAAGCAATGTACTAACGATCAGATTATCGCACAATCGCTTCAAAAGCGCTATTTTTTGTACGATTTTCTGATTGTATGTACGGTTCTTTAGTTCAATGCACAAGCTTGGAGGATGAGTTAGATTGCATTGTTTTCAGGAAATCCTCCAATACAGAGGTTGACCCATACTTATACCTGCTCAGCTATGGATAGGAGAGTGTTGAGAAAAATTCCAGCTGACTCAACACAGATCCTTTGGCACAAGATATCAAATAAATCTCACAAAACATTGTTGAGGCTCCAAGTGAATCATCATGAACACTACAGCCATAGTGCCAAAATATCTCTGTTTTCCTAGAAGACCAGTACTTCACATTGTTAAAGCCCAACTTCCCAAAAGAGCCTCTTCCCCCTGGAGGTCTCCTTCCCTTTTTACTATGTGTTTTTTTATGTAGTGCTTCTCCCCAATTATTCAACCCCCAATGCTGTAAAGGGTTTTAGGGAATTTAGTGTACATTTGTAATTGTATTCAGAATGAAATTCTACAAGGACTTCTTAAAGAACCACATGCAACTAAAATGACATCAATTGGTTTTGTAATACAGTAGTAAATGTTTCTTTTGTGAATTCTTCATTGACACAATTATTCAACCCCTTAAAGACTACCACTCTGAAGAACAGAGGTTCATTGAAGTGTTTTCAATCAGGTATTGAAAACAGCTGTGGATGTCAGGGAGCAGCAATAAAGCCTAATAAGCACCAATTAGGCAGCTTTAAAATGACTGATACTCAGCTCCTTCTAGACATTTACTGGTGTGGTTAAAAAAAACATGGTGAAGTCAAGAGAATGGTCCAGGAAGACAAGAGAAGAGGTGATTACTCTTCACAGGAAGGGCAATGGCTATAAGAAGATTGCAAAGATGTTAAACATACCAAGAGACACCATAGGAAGCATCATTCGCAAATTCAAGGCAAAGGGAACTGTTGAAAAGCTACCTGGTCGTGGCAGAAAGAAGATGCTGAATTCGACTGCTGTGCGCTACCTGAAGCGTAGAGTGGAGAAAAGTCCCCGTGTGACTGCTGAGGAACTGAGAAAAGATTTGTCAGATGTGGGTACTGAAGTTTCTGCTCAGACAATACGGCGCACACTGCGTAATGAAGGCCTCCATGCCAGGCGCACCCCCTTGCTGTCTCCAAATAATAAGAAGAGTCGACTGCAGTATGCCAAAAGTCATGTGGACAAACCACAGAAGTTTTGGGATAGTGTTCTGTGGACTGATGAAACAAAATTAGAACTGTTTGGGCCCATGGATCAACGCTATGTTTGGAGGAGGAAGAACAAGGCCTATGAAGAAAAGAACACCTTGCCTACTGTGAAGCATGGCGGGAGGTCAATCATGCTTTGAGGCTGTTTTGCTTCTGCAGGTACAGGGAAGCTTCAGCATGTGCAAGGTACCATGAATTCAGTACCAGGAGATATTGGATGACAATGTGATGCAGTCCGTCACAAACCTGAGGCTTAGGAGACATTGGACCTTTCAACAGGACAATGATCCCAAGCATACCTCCAAGTCCACTAGAGCATGGTTGCAGATTAAAGGCTGGAACATTTTGGAGTGGGCATCACAGTCACCAGACTTAAATCCGATTGAGAACCTCTGGTGGGACTTAAAGAAAGCAGTTGCAGTGCACAAGCCTAAGAATGTGACTGAACTGGAGGCTTTTGCCCATGACGAATGGGCGAAGATACCCATAGATCGCTGCAAGACACTTGTGTCAAGCTATGCTTCATGTTTAATAGCTGTTATAACTGTAAAAGGATGTTGTACTAAGTACTAAGATTGAATGTTACTTGGGGGTTGAATAAAACTGATAATGATGTGAGCACAGAAAAGACATTTGTGGTTATTTCATTATATATGTTATGTTATATTTGTCTGACCTACACGTGCCTCTTTGATTTAATTGTAAGCAGGATGACTGAATGATCAAAATCAATGTCAAACTGGCCAAAACAATCAATTTCAGTGGGGGTTAAATAATTTTGAACACAACTGTAGTTCCATGCACACCAACAATACAGACTCAGTCTAGGGCAGTGATGGCAAACCTTGGACCCCAGATGTTTTAAAACTACATTTCCTATAATGGTCAGCTACACTGCAGAGTGCATGAGCATCATGGGAAATGTAGTTCCAAAACTTCTGGGGTGCTAAGGTTCGCCATCACTGGTCTACGGGATGTCTTTTTAGAATTTATTGCTGAGTAACTTGAAAATGGAAAGGGTTTCAGGATACTCCAAAATGATCAAAAGGAGGACAAACTTCCAGCACCAATCCTTAAAGCAGACATGAAAGACATGCATTAGGTTTTACTCACAATGTCCCGGGAGCTGAGTGCCAAAAAGCCTCCACAGGTAGTTCCTCAGTGAGGGAGATAAAGGACCCTTCTCCAGACCAGGACTTCAGGACAGTAACCTCGAGCAAAAGGGCAGCACCTGCTGAGGCCCAAACTGCAGTTCTTGTCTCACTATAGCTGCCTCCAGGGGGCAGCAGCCCCAGGAGAATAGTAACTCCAAGCAGAGAAAAAGGTGCCCTCTGGAAAGGCCTCCCAAACACCTCCCAGCCACCTTATGGACACCCCCTTCCAGAGATTGGCATAATAAATATTCATATCTGGATATTTGACTCACTCTGCCCTATATTCTGGAATCTACTCCCAGAAGCAGGTAGGAGAAATCAAACACCCAGCTTAGAAAGCCCTGACCTGACAAAAACAATACAATAGATTAGTGCTCCACTGGCTACAGCCAACAACTAAACTCTATAGTCTGACCTTTAATGGATTAAATGTTACGCTACCAAACCGCAGTATATTTGGGTGCAGTGATAATGAAAAAAGTGCCACATCCTAAGGGCAGCATTCTCCATCCGGGGAGGTATCTTCTCTTATTGGAGTGACTTCTGCCCTAACACCTTTTCCTGCTACATTAATATATAGGTATGTGCCCTACAACAAATGCTTCATACTGATGGACCCTCTGGCCCATTGAGCCTTCATACTGTCTGACCCCCAGCGGTACTACAATTTTGGCTATATGGAGACACCTGCTTGTTCTCCCAAAGATACAATTACCTATTTTTGACCTCTTGGGCGTTTCCCGGCAGCACACTCCAGAAAGAGAAGACCCCCTCGTTACATGTTATACCTTGTAAGGTTAATCTTACCCCTATTGATTTCTACTATTACTTGACTTTTATCCAGAAACATATGTACCAGTAGCTCCAGAGGAAGCTTGCTACGTAAGCGAAACATGTAGGGCAATCTGGCTACATGCAACGTCTACCTACCAACTTTCGCACAAGTGGAACTCGATTGAACAACCTCCTTGTCATTGTCTATGAGGCCTACTAGATGTGACGTACTATTCCGTTATTCGGTTTTGAAATGTGATACGCAGGGCCGGATTAAGAGCATCATGGGCTTGGTGCTGAGGATTTTGAAGGGCCTTAAGGGCCGTGCCTTGGCATGCACCCAGAGGAGGAAGGGTGCAGCCATGCATGCCTAATTCAACATGGGATGCTGCCTCTGAAGCCCATAAACACATCCATGCATCGGCAACTGTCCCTCCTTGTCCGGCCTTCGTGCTGTGTGGGGAGGTTCTGAGGGAGCTGCCTGGGGAAGCGAGCATAGAAGCCAGACTTCTGTGTTTACAAGTGACAGAAGAGCGGTAACAGTGAATATGGCCAACCCGGGGCCTATATTAAGGTAGGGGCCTGGAGCTGCAGCTCCAATAGCCCCTATGTTAATCTGGCCCTGGTGATACGTAGTTCCATCATGTACCATGTGTGTGACTATCCTATATATGTCTAATGAGCAGAGATGTATAGTAACTAAGTAGAACTACTTAACTACTGTACTTAACCACTTTACCTCTGCTCACATTGCTGCTACTGCATTAATGTGGCACGATCCCGTCCAGCGACGTAGACCTACGTCGCTGGACTCCTCCCCCTGTAGGCGGCGCTCCCGCTGTTTTCAGTCACAGTCACAGCGGGAGTCGGGCGCCACTCTTCCCCGATCGTCGGGGAATCGAGTGAGGAGATCCGCCCGCTTGTGTAAACAGAGCGGGCGGATCTCTTAAGTGTCAGGCAGGGACAGATCGGAGTGTTCAACATAACTGAACATCCGATCTGTCCCTGTGTCACTCAGTCACCTCCCCCCACACACGTCAGTAAGCACCAGGCATACATTAACCCCTCCCTCTCCAATAAAATTAACCCCTTCCCTGCCAGTGTCATTTTTACAGTAACAGTGCATATATATAGCACTGATTACTGCAGTAATGTCACTGGTACCCCCAAAAGTGTCAAAAATGTCAGTCAAGGGTCCGATCTGTCCGCCGCAATGTCGCAGTCCCGCAAAAAAAATCGAAGATCGCCGCCATTACACGTTTAATAAAACACCAAAAATGACAGAAATCTTTCCCTTTGTTAGTAAACGCAATAACTTTTGCGCAAACCAATGAAAATACGCTTATCGTGATTTTTTTTTACCAAACATAGGTAGCAGAAAACAAATTGGCCAAAAATTAAAAAAAAATTTAAAAAAAACATATAAAAAAATGTTAAAAATATTGTTATTTTTCCAAAATAAACGCTCTTTTTTTATTTATAGCGCAAAAAGTAAAAATCGCAGTGGTGATCAAATACCACCAAAAAAAAGCTCTGTTTGTGGGAAAAAAAGGACGTAAATTTCGTTTGGGTACAGCGTCGCACGACCGCGCAATTGTCAGTTAAAGTTGCACAGCGCCGAATCGCAAAAAGTGGCCCAGACGTAAGACAGCAAAATCCTCCGGTGGTAAAGTGGTTAAGGTACTTTCCTAGAGTAGAATTTTTTTCTCCTACTTCCACTTTTACTTCACTACATTTTTTCAATGATTTCAATACTTCTACTCCGATATTTTTTTTTTGTGCTGCACAGTTACTCGTTACAATTATAAAAATTACCACAGCCAGAACAGTAGATGGCAGGTTTCATGAAGCTCACAACATGTGTATTATCAGCGCATACGAAAATAAATGCTACTGTATGTATAAATAAAAGCTGCATTTGAAATAATAAAAAACAATATGATGTTCAAACTTTTGAATCTTTCTTTAATAACTACATAACACAGTACTTGTACTTTTACTTTCAGTACTTGAGTAGCAATTTTATTTTCAAAACTACTGGTACTTTTACTTTCAGTACTTAAGTAGCAAAATTAAAAAAAAAAACTACTTGCAATACTTAAGTACAAAAAATGTTGAATACTTTAGTACTTCTACTCAAGTCACTTTTTGATCGAGCACTTCCACTTCTACTCAAGTCACTTTTTGATCGAGCACTTATACTTTTACTCAAGTATGGGTTTCAAGTACTTTATACAACTCTGCTAATGAGGCAATATGTTTCCACATTCAGTGTTTCCTTTTCTATTTTTGTTCAATCATTTTTAACCATTGATTAATAAAATATATATTTTTTAACTATCAGTGCCTATAAAGTCCAAAAAAAATGTTTTTTTCTTTCCAACTCTTCTAAAGTCTGACAGCCTAACTAGTGGAGGGTGCTACAATTATTTTTATGCTTACCTTTTTTAGATGTCTTCAGGTTGGTCACATGATGCAGGAGGTCCTCTTACTCTTTGGATCTTCTTCTAGAGGTGGGCGGCCAGTACTGATGACTTCTGACATGAGGGTTGACAGGGATCAGGGGTAACGCCCCAAAAGGAGTCAGTTCCAGGACACCCTGCACTGACAGCCCTCCGTCTTCTGGGTCAAGTCACATTGGGAAACATTCAACCAGGAGGACTGAAGTCTGGGGACAACACCAGAGGTAAGGTGAGTATTGTGGCCAGGGCCGTCTTTAATACTGATTGGACCCTGGGAAAACATTTTCTTGGGCCCTCCAAAATGCACTTATCAACTATTTTCAGGCAGTGCGGGCTCAAGAGGAAGCTGCTTTGGGCCCCACAACAATGACTGGGCCCGGGGCAGCTGCCCCTTTTGCCCTGTGTTAAAACGGTCCTGATTGTGGCCAGTGGTGCATTTTTGTTGATCTTTAAGATTCTTGCTTAAAGTAGATGTAAAGGCAGAGCCACACAGAAGCACACTAAATTTAAAATTCAACAGAAACTTGTGGGGACAGACGCCCTGCAATTCAGGTAAATGGTGTGGTTTTGGGGTAGGGGCTGGGGAATGACACCTTGGGGGGGATTCACTAAAACTGTGCATAGTAACCAATCAGCTTCTAGCTTGTGTTGTCAAAGCTTAATTGAACAAGCTAAAGTTAGAAACTGATTGGCTACTATGCACAGCTGTATCAGATTCTGAGTACACCAGTTTTAGTAAATCTCCTCTGAGCTGTCATGTTACATATTCCATCCTAAATATGGGTGTAAAACAAAACATGTTAAAGGCGAGCTTAGCCTTTAAAGGGGTAATAAATACGAAACCAAAAGTAAAATATATTTCAGCTTGCCAATCATTAGATGTGGCGGCTTAATTAGTTTTCCATTTTTAAGCTTTTTCCCCTCTGTTTTCACCTGGTGATCTGGCCAGTAACACACCTCTTGTATTAGAATGCCCTCACTCTGGATGAAGGTGCACAGGAGCACCTATGGGCAGCAGCATTGTCAATCTGATGGGAGGGGAATTTTGGATGGACTAGCAGATTTACATACACTAACAAATTGAGGCTGAACTCCAGCTCACACTTTATAGGCAGCTACAGCAACAGTTTTTTTTTCTTTTGGGATAAAGGTTTTACATAAATTAAAGCTGATAAGTGTAAGCCACTAGTAAATGGTTTGCCTCAACACTGTAACTGCTACATCTTCAGGAGTGCTTGCTCTGTTGAAAAACAACAGACTTACTGGCCAGATCACCAGGTGAAAATAAAGGGAAGAAAGTCTAAAAATGAAAACAAATGCATCTGCCACGTCAATGGGTAAGCTACAATATAATAATCATAATGTTTGCTTTGAGTGTAATACTGCTCCAAACTTATCCTTAGGTGGAAGTCATTTGATTTCCTGGACTTTAACAACTTTGTGCCCGCACTATAGCCAAAAGACAGCTACAGCGTGGGCTTAAAATGCCGGGAGGTTATACATAGATGTCTTCTGGTTCACCCATCCTTGGGACTCAGCTGATCACAGAGCAGGGTAAAGGGCCAATCAGTGCCACCTCTCTGTAATGCCTATCAGTGCCCATCAGTGCCGCCCACCAGTGCAGCCTCATCAGTGCCTCCTGACCAGTACCCACCAGTGCTGCCTCATCAGTGCCACCTATCAGTGGCCATCAGTGCTGCCTCATCAGTGCCCATCAGTGCAGTCTATCAGTGCCACCTCATCAGTGCCCATCAGTGAAGGAGAAAAATTACCTGTTTGCAAAATCTTCAAAACAAACTATGAAAAACATTTTGCTTTTTTTTTTTTTTTTAAACATTTCGATATTTTTTTTGTTTGTTTAGCAAAAAAAAAAACAGTGGTGAATAACAAATTTTTTTTTTTTTGGCAATGTTATATAGCAGAATGTGAAAAACATTGTTTTTTTTTACAAAATTGTCGCTCTTTTTTTGTTTATAGTGCAAAAAATAAAAATCGCACAGCTCATCAAATACCAACAAAAGAAAGCTCTATTTGTGGGAAAAAAGGACATCAATTTTATTTCAGTATAGTGTTGCACGACCGCACAATTTGCCATTACAAGTACCACAGTGCCGAATTGCAAAAAATGGCCTGGTCATTAAATCCTTTCTGGTCCAGAACTGGTTAAATACCACCAAAAGAAAGCTTTATTTGTGTGAAAAAGATGATAAAAATTTCATATGGGTACAGTTTTGCATGACCGCGCGATTGTCATTCAAATTGTGACAGCGCTGAAAGCTGAAAATTGGCCTGGGCAGGAAGGGGGAAAAAGTTTTCGGTGTTGAAGTGGTTAAGTGGTGATATCTGAATGAGGCCTGCAGCTGTTATCTTTTTTTCAGCTGGCGATTCCCCCACATGTAAAAGCAATCATAGCAACTGTTATTACAGGCACCCGTGCAATAGTTAAGCCAGAGAATGGATCTGCCATAGAGCGGACCTTGGGCCAGATGGTCCCCAGCCATCTCTATGATGCTTGGAGGCCAGAAGCAACATCATGACATCACTTCCTGCCCCAGCAGATGTAAATAATGCTGTTTTTTTTAGCTGGAAAGCCTGAGATTTTTTTTATCTTAGGATTTTCAGCATAGAGAAGAGATGTGGGTACTTATAGACCTCAGATCTTTCCATAAAGAGGACCTGTCATGCCCTATTTCTAAGGCCCCGTTCACACTGGGGCGACGCTACTTTGCCAGGCGACCTCACAGGTCGCGGCGCGCTGCTCGCCCCGCGACCTCGGAGCGGCCGGCACGGACTTCATAACATTGAAGTCTATGCAGGTCGCTCCAGGTCGCCCCAAAGAAGCTCCGGACCCTTTTTCGAAGTCGGAGCGACTTGTGTCGCTCCTATTAGAACGGGTCCGCAGCTTCTCTATGGCAGGCGACCTACGGCGACCTGTCAGGCGACCAGGTCGCCTGACAGGTCGCCCCAGTGTGAATGGGGGCTCATACAAAGGATGTTTACATTCCTTTTAACAGAAATAAAAGTGATCAAATAATAAAAAATTAAAAGGACAGTGTAAGAATAAAAAAATAAAATAAAATAAAATTATAAAATAAAAATAAAATAAAAAATTATTTTAAAGCTCCCTCATCCCCTCGTGCTCGCAAGCAGAAGCGAAAGCATGCATAGGTCACGCCGGCATAGGTAAACTTCGTTCAAACCACACATGTGAAGTATCGCCGTGGATGTTAGAGCGAGAGCAATCATTTTAGCAAAAGAACTCCTCTGTAACTCTAAGCTTGTAGCCTAGAAGCATTTTTAAAGCGTTGCCTATGGAGATGTTTTAGTACCAAAATTTGGTGCCATTCCACGAGTGTGCGCAATTTTAATGTGTAACATGTTAGGTATCTATTTACTCGGTTTAACACCATATTTCACATCATGCAAAAAAATTGGGGTAAATATTGTGTTTTTTTTTTATTCATGAGATTTTATTCTTGTGTTTGAAAAATTGTTGCGCAAATGCCATGTGACATAAAAAATTGCAACGACCACCATTTTATTCTCTAGGGTCTCTGCTTATATATATATATATATATATATATATATATATATATATATATTTATATATATATTTATTTGGGGGTTCTGAGTAATCTTCTAGCAATAAAATGATCTTTACATGTAGGAGAGTAGTGTAGGAATTAGCTTGGGCTGGAAGTAGTTACGTGTGATTGGCAACACTCACTGTTAGAGCTTTTCCAATCTGAGGGTTCACTGAATCAACAAATCTGTTTCTTGCGGTAGATGAAGATAGAACATATGCAGGGAACACGGAGCACCGTGTCCTTAATGAATTATTAAGGCTGGAAATGAATGAATGCCCAATGGCTATATATTTAAAGAACTTTCCTTTGGAAAATTGCCTTTGCCATTTATGTAACATCTTCTATATGGCTTTCATCGAGGTCTGACAACATTTTGAATATGGTTGTTATCTTCACCCCACAGTTCCGGGGTCTCCTGCCCTTATTGATGGGAATCCACAAACTCCATAGTTCCTGCATAGTTCTGTACAGAGGCTCTACTATCCTTTACAGAAAAACAATAAATGAAAAAATTCCTGATGCGACTGAGAATTGATCCATTGGGTCAAAACTCAATAAGTGACAGGTCCACTGTAACATGGCTACCCACTTGCTGACAGCTCTATAGCAGTTTTACTGCTACAGGGTCGGCCGCGCTGCGCAGGATCATGTATACATACGTGATCCTACATTTCCGGGTATCGGGCGCGAGTGCGCACCACCGGAGGCTCGCTCCTGCTGTAATTCTACACAGTGGGTCCCGTGGACTCGACGCCCGCCAGCACCCACTGAAACTTTCAGGACACAGGCAGAACGGCGATCTGTCTATGTCAGGGGTGTCCAAACTATGGCCCTCCAGCTGTTCAGGAACTACAATTCCCATTATCCCTAGTTATGTCTGTGAATGTCAGAGATTTACAATGTTTCATGGGAATTGTAGTTCCTGAACAGCTGGAGGGCCATAGTTTGGACTCCCCTGGTCTATGTAATCAAGGCAAATTCCTGTTCTATCAGAAAGGAAGGCATTGATCCTGTGTTCCTGCAAAGCAAGGACAGGGATCCATGCCTTCCCCTAGTAAAAACACCTCCCCCACCACACTGAAACACCAGCTAGGCACACAGTTAGCCCCTTGATCACCCCTGATGTTAACCCCTTTCCAGCCAGTGTCATTAGTACAGTGACAGTGTATATTTTTAGCACTGATCACTGTATTAGTGCCACTGGTCCCCAAAAAAGGGTCAGTTAGTGTTCAATTTGTCCGCCACAATGTCGCAGTCCCACCATAAGTCACTGATTGCCGCTATTAGTAATAAAAAAAAAAATAATAATAAAAATTCCATAAATATATCCCATAGTTTGTAGACGCTATTACTTTTGCGCAAATCAATAAATATATACGCTTATGGGGTTTTTGTTTTACCAAATATATGTAGTAGAATACATATTGGCCTAAATTAAAGAAGAAATTCGATTTTTTATGTTTTTTTTTTTATTGCATATGTTTTCCTAGCAGAAAGTAATAAATATATATATATATTTTTTTTCAAAATTTATGGTCTTTTTTTGTTTATAGCACAAAAAATTAAAAACTGCAGAGGTGATCAAATATGACCAAAAGAAATCTCTATTTGTGGGGGAAAAAAAAGGACATCAATTTTATTTGGGCACAGCATCGCACGACCGCGCAATTGTCCGTTAAAGGAACGCAGTGCCTTATCGCAAAAAATTGTCTGGTCATTAAAGCGGAGTTCCGGGCACAGATGTCATTTTTTAATAAACATACCCCCGGGACAGTCAGGGCTAGTACATTCCACAATGGCTAGCCTCTGATCTGTCCCGGTTCGCACTTACCTTTTAGAAGAAATACTTACTTATAAAATTTCTTCCACAGCGTTTCCATCTCTCTTGTGGGCAGCTGAAGCCGGCGCGGTCCTCTTCTGTGTCTTCTTCCGTGTCTTCTTGTCCCAGAATGCGCCTGCACCGGCCCCTCTCGTCACTTCCGGCGCGGCATGCCCAGAAGCTGTTTAGCAGGGGAATGCGGCGTCGCCCGGAAATGACGAGCGGGGCCGGTGCCGTCGCATTGATTCCTGGGAGCTGTGACGTTCAGCTCCCAGGAATCATAGCGAGACAGGAAGTGACGGGGTGAGCCGCGGCTCCGAGGGAGGAAGTACTCTGAGGTGAGTATCTTCGATCTTCAATTGCAAGGTAAGTAAACAAAAAAAAAAAAAATAACTATCCAATTCCTTTTCAGGTGAGGCATACCTAGCGGAGGGGCACAAAAAAAAAATATCGTTTTTGTGCCGGAACTCCGCTTTAAGGGGGGTAAATCTTCTGGAGCTGAAGTGGTTACTTGTACATATCTCAGCACACAGAAGCCCGGGGTGATCAGTGAAGAGATGCATTTATGCCCCTAACGGTAATCATTTTGAACAACTGCTAAGTTATCAATAACATGCTAAGCTAACACGGCTGGAGAGTTTTCAGAGAGCTGTAAACCGAGGAAGATTTATATGCTGCTGAAAAGAGGTTGGAGAGGAGAAAATGGAGCAGGAAAAACCTCAGATATCCGAGGTAAGCCAGGAGCCCTGTCCAAGTCTGTAATAAATGACTAATACAGGTGCCTCTCTTATTTTCCTACAGATTTAAAGCAGAACCTAGAGCAGCTTCAAGGAATAAGGCTGGCCATACACTATACAATTTTCTTGTTCAACTTTCCTTTAGATTTACCAAAACCATGTAATATAGGGTCAAACCTAAACACTTTCAATTTGTATGCAGTCAGGCAGGCCCTTTCACTACATAGTTTAAGGTAAATCTAAAGGAAATTGAATAAGAAAATTGTATAGTGTATGGCCAGCCTAAGGCATGTTCTCTGCGCAACAACGGTCATTAGACACTCCGTGCCTTGAAAAAATCAGCAGACATTATCCCCGTGAGTTATTTATCAGGGAGACCAAGGGTGTAACCGTTGCAAGAGTGTGTGAGGTAGAGGCACGGTACAAAGGATCAGGTTGTCTATGGGAATCACAGAAGCTTTGTGGATGGCTCAATTGAGGGTGTCCTCTACTTTCCTAATCATTATCTTTTCACGTCTGTCTGCAGGGCCCATGCAACGAGCACGAATAGCAAATTGCAATAAGCATTGGCGGTGTAAAAAAATAGACCCCCCTCCCCCCTTGGGAAAGCATTGTGCTCTTTTTTCTAAAAAGAATGTGCAGTGGTTTGGTATTATGACTACTTTACATAGAGTACTGCACCACATAAGGTGCGCTGTCTATGGCTTTTTTAATTTTTCATTAACCACTTAAGCGCCGAAAGATTTTACCCCCTTCCTGACCAGGCCCTATTTTGCGATTCGGCACTGCTTGACTTTAACGGACAATTGCACAGTCGTGCGACGCTGTACCTAAACAAATTTGACGTCCTTTTTTTCCCACAAACAGAGCTTTCTTTTGGTGGTATTCGATTACCTGTGCGATTTTTTGATCATGCGCTATAAACAAAAAAAGAGCGACAATTTTGCAAAAATAACAATATTTTTCACATTTTTTTATATGAAATTCCCCCCCAAAAAAATGTAAAAATCTTTTTTAACATTTTTGGCCAATTTGTTTTCTGCTACATACGTTTGGTAAAAAAAATCGCAATAAGCCTATTTTTATTGGTTTGCGCAAAAGTTATTGCTTTTTACTAAGGGAAAGATTTTTGTAATTTTTGTTGTTTTTTTTTTTAACGAGTAATGGCAGCGATCTGCGATTTATTTTGCGGGACTGTGACATTGCGGCGGACAGATCGGACCCTTGACTGACATTTTTGACACTTTTGGGGGTACCAGTGACATTACTACAGTAATCAGTGCTATAAATATGCACTGTTACTGTAAAAATGATACTGGCAGGGAAGGGGTTAACTTTATTGGAGAAGGAGGGGTTAAGTGCGTCCCTAGGGGCATGCTTCTAACTGTGAACAGGTGTGGCTAGTGGTGTAACTACAGAGATATACGATCCTGCATAGCAGGACCGTATGATCTCTGCATGACACAGGGATGAATGACAGGCGGCTTTGTTTACATTAGCCGCCTGCCTTTCTCCCTCTGTAACGGATGATCGCGAGTGACCAGCGGACATCGGGTCCGCCGGTCACTCACGCGGAGGTGCCCGTGAACAAGCATGGGCGGGCGCGCGCCTCCGGCGGCGCACGCTTGCCCCCTATGACGTACTGACGTAATGACGTACCCATACGTCACTTTGCCTGCACGGGGCTGACCGCCGCAGTATATGTACTTGCGGCGGTCGGCAAGCGGTTAACAGGCTCCCCCAGAGTACATGTCTGCTGAATGAAAGAGGACTGCAGCTCAAGAGTCAGTGTCTAACTCCAAAAGTTTGCTTTTCATATTTGTGCCACCCATACATATCTTATGGGTACCTGGTTGCTCCTCTTCTGCTAGGAAGATACAGCTTTGGTCTTGGACGGTTGGACCTTCAGGTCAAGCACTTCAGGCCATGTTGGTCAATCAGCCACCTTCAAGCCTCTGACTGTGCCAGGAGGAATCCTTTGCTCCAGCAACAATAAGCAAGTTCTGCTAGCCAACGTGGTTCTTACTGTCTCTAGGGACGGCAATTCCAATTCCAGCAGATGTGATTTTAAGAGGAGAACTACTGTTGCTCAGAGGGATGCCTAGTTCTAATTCCCAGAGCTGTCTTCTGACATACCTCTATTTCTACATGGAATAAGACGTCATGCAGCATATTTGTCTGCTTGGTTGGGTAATTATTATGCTCACCAGAACCCGGCAGGTCACTATGACCTATCTCGCTTTATGACTGCTCCAAACACAGCATAGGTAATTATCCTTCACTCTTCCCTTTAATATGGATAGGCTGGTATTACCACTGACATCCAGAAACTAGGAATAGGATTCCTCTCCACCAATGTATAAGAAGGAAACAGGAAGCACAAAATAATAATGTAATCCCGTTCCTGATGACGCGATACGCGAAAATGCATTGTGGTCTAAACATTGCCCGGATTTCCTGTTAACCAGTGACGTCACTTCCTCCGCGCTTGTGGAACGCACGTCGGCAGCGACTACAGGACAAGACAGGGAGAAGTGAGAAGATTCACTTCACATACAGGGGAGGCAGCACCCAATATTGCCGATTTCACCTGTGCCAGGGGGCACCTACGAATGTAAGCGCACATCATATGCACTTTAGTTTATTATTTAATAAAAACGGGATTACACTATTATTTTGTGCTTCCTGATTCCTTCTTATATATTGGTGGAGAGGAATCCTATTCCTAGTGTCTGGATGTCAGTGGTAAGACCAGCCTATCCATATTAAAGGGAAGAGTTAAGGATAATTACCTATGCTGTGTTTGCAGCAGTCATAAAGCGAGATAGGTCATAGTGACCTGCCGGGTTCTGGTGAGCATAATAATTATTGCAGTTCACGAGGCGGATCTTATCACAACTTTTTCCCAGACACGGTGTCGGACTATATATATGGACTTTATTGATATCCATTCAGATTTTGGATATATTTTTGTCATATTCTATATTCATTTGCACATCGAGCACTGTATTTATTGCCACATTATATTGCTCACTTATTTTTGTGATATTTCACTATAAGAGTTATTTTCTGCACATTAAGCACTTTATTTATCTGCTATACATATCAGTCACTATCTTTTGGATTTTTGTATCATTACACATTAACTAATATTGCAGAACTATTAACGAATATGAATTGACGTTTTGCACTATATTTATATCTATTTATGCATTTATTTTATGGTATGGATTAAGAAATCCTCACTTCCCCCATATTAATTTAAAGACTGATTTTGTACCAGCGCCTACTTTCTATTTTTTCATTTGCTCATATTTGTGTGGACTACACATCTAAAGGGGAAGCAGGTCACTTACCATCTACATTTATATACATTAAAAGACCAGGAGCCTTCACATCACCCTACAACCTTATGATCAGGGCCATGGTCTCTCCCATCCCTATGTTGAGGGGCTCAATAGAAAAGGCCTCCTGTCCTGAAACTGTTTTTTCCCCAATGTTGATCATGCACCCAGCGATTCATGTCTTGCAAACAGGCAGATGAAGCCGTGGGTGCTGGCACAGTAATAAATCTTCTGTGCTGCTGAGTTATTGCTAGTGGAACTCCTCCGTCAGGAAGTTGTTTTGCCAGTAGAACTCCCCGGTTGGGAAGTTAGTTTGAACGCTCTGGTTTTGTAGCCAGCTTTTTAATGCTTCCTTCGCCTTTTGTCACCTGACAGCAGACTTTTTAGTATCTCTCTAGCCTAGGCAGGGTTTACTTCTTGCTCTGGGCTTTCTTGCTGGCTCCAGATGAGATCTCTTTGCAGTTCAGCCTGGCTAAAGACTGAGCTATGAAGACATGCACTCTAAGGGTTAGCCCTTCAGCCAGGAAGTTTGCCAAGATCACCTCTTTAGGCTAGGAAGGAACGTTTGGTGACTTACAGCTCCAGGTGGGATCCCCTCCAGTCCAGTTGAAGTAAGGGTTGAGCCATGATGTTAATCTCTCTAGGTCTACATCCTCAGCAGGAAGCTTGGCAAGAATCAGGGCTCTTAAGGCCCCTTGACAGCTTGCTGCTTCAGGTGGAATCGCTTTCAGTTCAGTTTTGAGTATAGTCTCAGCCATGAAGGCAGCCTTTCTATGGGTCCTTTTTCCTCAGTCATCTGGATCTGGGCCTTGTGCCAAGAGGGATCCTTGTGGCTTTCTGCCCAGTATGGGTAGTGTTTATATCCATACTGGGCGGCAATCTGAGGTGGCTTCGACTTTTTAGGAAAACAAAGGATTTGTTCATACCATATGCAGGACCACCAAGAATAACTGGTTCCATGCAATGGATATTGGGATTTTCTGAGCATGCTCTCAAGCTACTGTTTTGCTCAGAGTTTTAGGACATATTTGTCACTCTCTCTAGCAGAATCAGCGGGACGGAGATGTCATCCAGAATTTTTGCTGGATGGGTCATTCCAGCAAGTCATTAGGCTTCTAAAGCTTTGGGCTTGGTTCCTGTGGAAGCAGTCGCCACACATTCTTCCAGGAATAGTTGGAGGATGACATATCTTCCATTAAAGCTGTTCTGGCTCTTTGTTGGGTGTAGCTAACTTCCTTGTTCGGTCCCTATTTATCCATAGGGTTTGTTGGCTATGATTGAAACCCTACTTTTCTGACATCCCACCCTTGTTTTATGGGCCAGTTAGTTCCCAAACTTATGCTGCCATGGAAGTCAGTCAGGAAAACTGAAAATTTACTATCAAATACTTACTGCAATTTTCCTTTCCTGATGGACTCCATAGCAGCAGGAGTTCCCTCCTAGAGTCATGAGTAGGCTAGTTACGGAACGCGGCCTCTTACTCAGCCTGAACATTTATGGGAGTGGGGTCTTATGGGGTAGGAGTGAAGGTGGGGCTACCCAAATGTATGCTGCCATGGAGTCCATCAGGAACAGAAAATTACGATATTTGATAGTAAATTTCCCGTTTTTTTTTCTTTTCATCTAGCCAGTATGTGGAGCTCTAGGTTACTTTTCACATGTACTCACACATTTACCAAACTAACCTAAATCTTTTGCTGAAAATTCTTCCTTTCTACACTTCTGAAAAGCTGATTACGCATAGATCTGAATGATTCACTATACAAAGTTTGAGTTTTAGATATTTTAATTCTAATCTTAGCGCAAAAGTCAACTTCATCCTACATTCTTTTTGCGCCCCCAGCTACTGTGCTAGCAAAGCTCCTAGATCTACAGTCATACCCATCTTCTGAATGGTCATGATCTTGAGCCAATGAAAATGCAGGATAATGTGTTTTTTCTTTTCCAATACTCTATTATTGAAATTTCAAAAAAGGGGAGTACACGTTTCCAATACTTATAGCATAAGAAAGAAGAAAAAAGGGGTATGCCAGCATGTTATAAAGATACATCGACGTCTAGTGACGATAGATCGAAGACAATGAGCATATATATATTGTGAGGGGATTGCTCGGTGGCGGGTGTGGATGACCCCTTTGGGGGGTTAGTTACACAGGGAGATAGCCGAGACGTGGTTGCAAACAACAGTTTGCTTTATTCTTGCAATTTACTTCACACAAGTGCAAGCCTCAAAAACATCAAAATAAAAATAAAACACAAAATAAATCCTTGCCACGGTGGGCGGCTACCTTCTCACATACAGGAACCTACCTACGGAGTCTGTCTCCAACCTACTGTTGGGCAAACTTTGCTGATCCTACAGCAGACACTCCATAGTCCATGTTTTTTCTTCACACAACAAATGTCCATTGAACATATCCCTTTTCCTCTTCACATTGAACATGTCCCTTTTCCTCTTCACATTGAACATGTCCCTTTGCTTGTCTCTTCACATAGCAAACAGTTCATTTATTTCTTCCACATAGAAATAGTTCATTTTCTCACCTTGAGAAGTCTTCACACTTTTTACCCTCCTCAGCGCACATCGCTCCAGGAGGTCTTCTCCCAGGCTTCACACAGCGTCGGGAGGCACACATCTGACTGTCCTCCTCTCCCCAGCTCACACAGCGTCAGAAGGCAGCAATCCATAGACTTCCTTTGGACAAATTATAGAGGCCTTAACTTCCTCATTCCGAACAGCTGAAGGCCTTTCAACTTCCTTAAGCCGTCCTGGCTACCTTTTCAGCCGACACCCTATAGTAATTGGTGAATTTTCTAAACCAGGTGGAAATGTATCTCCTGTCTGTGACTACATCCACAGATTTACCTGACTTCCTGTCACAATATATATGGAAACCCCATTGTTTGACGGTTAAACTGAGTTGGATGGAAGGTTCCCCTTTCCTATTTCTCTCCCTGTCCTTTCCTCCTTTCCTCTTCCCCCTCCCCCCCTTTTTTTTTTTTGAGGCAAAATGTTATGATCAATCATTTTATTGCAACATTTTATGTTCATATTTTGTTGTTTTGTTCTTTGTGTATGTGTATTATTATTTTTTTGGAAAATTACAATAAAAGAGATATTGAAAGAGAAAGATACAGCGAAGTTCATGAAATTTTGAAGGTGAAACCTTATAAATATATTGTGATGAGTAAATCTCTTGTGTAACTTAGGCCCCTTTCACACTTGTGCGACTTGGGGCTGCATGATTTCCAATAAGTACAGTTCATATCTGTGCAACTTCAAATCGCAACGACTGGCAAAATCGCGCCACTTTTAGGTCGCACAAGTGTGAAAGGGGCCTTAGTTTAATAGACTATCACATGATTATCAACAAGAAGAGACAAAGAGAAAGACATATGTCTTTGCCCATTTTCCCTGTTTCTCTTTTAAATGCAATATGGAGAGAGAGAGAGAGGAAAACTGGAAAAACATGACCATGAAGCCATGTTATTAATACCCTTGAGTCAAGCACCCAATGGGGGTGAGAGGGCATAGCGAGAAGCCATAACAACATCTGGGATTCTGCCACATCCCTCCCACACTTTATTTATGGTTTAAAGCCTTCGCGCCCAAGGGTAAAACAAATCTTAATGCCTAAGCCCAATTTTGCAACTTTGACATGTTGGGCTTTCATTCAGTGGTAAATAGTTATGGATATCTCCTGATATTTTTTAATTATCTAAGAAAAACTTTCCCAAAATAAAATTAAATTTAACTTTATATTTCTTGCTACTACCATAACCTACCACCAAAGAACAACCCAAAATAAATTCTCATGCTCCTGATGATCGCAGCAAAACCACATGTGTGCATGTTAGTTTTTGTTTGCACCCATAGTACAGCCTAGAAACAGTGTGCATCTTGCTTTTTTTATCCTACCTAAAACACACTGACATTAACTGACACTGATACTTATTTAAAAAAAAAAATCCTGTCCATAAAATACTTACTTTGACCTTTGGCCTTGATCTTGACCCAAACACTAACCTCGAGGCTGACCTAAATCGAGCCTTGATCTAGCTAACTTTTATTTTTATTTACCGTATTTATCGGCGTATAATACGCGCCGGCGTATAACACGCACCTCAATATTTGGAAAGACATTTCAGGAAAAAAGCTTAAATTTAAAATAAACAGCTTTGAACTCAGAACATTTTTTTTTTTTTAATCAAATGACATCTCACCAGTGCCCATGAATGCAGCCTCATCAGCAGTGTCAATATATGCAGCCTCGCAAGCGCCATTGGAACTATCCAAATCTGTTTTAAAAAAGGCCGGGAAGCAGCGCCGAGAGCAGAAGGGGAAGGCTGGGCCGAGGAGAAGGAAGGACGAGCTGTCATAGGAGCAGAAGGGTGGCGGGCCAGGCCGAGGAGAAGGGAAAATGAGCTAGCGCAGTCATCGGAAGTCCCGCCTCCTCTGCCAGAGACGTGTGACGTCTGTCATAGGCGGGACTTCCGATGACTGCGCTCGCTCGTTCTCTCTTCTCCTCGGCCTGACCTGCCCCCTTCTGCTCTTATGACAGCTCGTCCTTCCTTCTCCTCGGCCCGGCCCGTCCCTTCTGCTCTCGGCGATGCTTCCTGGCCTTTTTTTTTAAATATCGGCGTATAACACGCACTGCTGCTTTTTCCTCAATTTTTAGGAGGAAAAAGTGTGTGTTATACGCCGATAAATACGGGATTTATTTTTTTAATTATTTTTATTATTATAGTTTTATGATTTTTTTTTTCCTACACACACTTTTGATCTCTGCAAGGACAGAGAAAGATACAATGTATCTCTCTCGTCCATTCAAAAAGACAGATGACACGGGGGCGGGCTTCACAGTGACCTGAAATCGGGTGTTCTGGGTCCCAATTTTTAGAACGGGGCCTGGGGCTCTCAGTGAGTCCCCAGGCACAAAGGGAGATAAGCAAATATGCGGCCCCACGGAAAAAAGCCCAGTCCAGTGAGGCCGCATATTTGCGTATGGTTGGCGTTAAGGGGTTAATGTCTCTTAATGCATAGCTTACTGAGTGATCTAAAGAAACCCACACAAAGGGGAAAGAAGTGACACAGAAAAAAAAGGGGGGGGGGGAAGAGTCCGGAAAAGAAAAGGAGAGGAAAGGGAGAGTAAAGTGAAAGAAGAAAAGTTGGAAGGCCCCTTTCACATGGACTTTCCGATCAGTTCTGCCTGTCAGTTTTTCATCGGACCTAATCGGATGCTCCATGCACCCCTATGGAGCAGTGGATTTCAGCGATGACATGTCCGCTGACACCCGCCGCTATCCTATCCGATCCTGTCTGTGAAATCCAGACGGATGGAAACCCTATTTTCCATACGTCTGGAGGATCGGATTGGATGAAAATGGACAGAGAGGAGAGTTGGACTCTGACAGGTCCGTCTCAGTACAGAGAGCGGAGACGGACCTGTCATCAGCCTGCTCAGCCTTGATCTACGGATCGATCCCCCGCTAAGCAAAACGGAGTCCGCAGCGTGGAAAGCCCGTGTGAAAGGACCCTAATAGTACCTCATAAGGCATCCAAGAAATAATCAATCCAGGGCTTCCACACTTGGTCAAAATAGGTCTGTGCAACGCTGCACCTAAAATAAAATGAATGTCCATTTTTTCCTACAAACAGAGCTTTCTTTTGGTGGTATTTAATCACCTCTACGGTTTTTACTTTTTGCGCTATAAACAAAAAAATGAGCGACAATTAAAATAAAAAAAAAAAAACACTATTTTTTACTTTCTGCTTTAAAACCCATCCAATAAAAAAAAATTAAAAAATCTAATTTCCTCATCAATTTAGGCCAATATGTATTCTTCTACATATTTTTGGTAAAAAAATTCCAGTAAGCCTATATTGATTGGTTTGCGCAAAAGTTATCGCGTCTACAAACTATGGGATATTTTTATGGCATTTTTAAATTTTTTTAAAATGTATTTTTATTATATAAATGTTATCATTTTATACTGTTTACAATAGAAAAAAGAACAATTTCTTACAACATTATCCATAATTCCAATAATTAAAATAATTCAAATAATCCCCATACCCATCTCCCTTCCTGTCCCCCTTCTGCCTTATGTAATCAATATTCAGTTTGATGTGTCTTCCTGTCTTTCCCCTGGTTTCCCCAGTATTTCTATTTCTTTAATGGATCCAAAGTACTGATTTCAACATATTTACTGGATTTTTTAAATTCTTCCCACATTTCCCATTTTTTTTGACGAGCATGTTAAATATTCCCCTTGCCTACTACCAATATACTCCATGTTATAAACATGATTAGTTCTGCTACACCATTCTTTAAGGGTTGGACGCTCTACTTTCAGCCATTTTTTAGGTATTACTCCCTTTGCTGCATTTAATGAAGTTGGAACCAATGTAGTTTTGTATTGTTTTAATGGTATTGTTGTTTTATGAAATAGGCACAGCCATGGATTGGATCATCGGGGATAGCTACCTCAGTGACCTCCCCAATAATTTGCCGGACTCTCGTCCAATAATCTCTGATCTTTTTACTACTAATGGTGGGGATCAGCGATTTTTTTTAGCAGGACTGGGAAGATGCAGCGGACAAATCGGACAACTAACTGACACTTTTGACAAATTTTTTGGAACCAGTGACATTATTACGGTGATCAGTGCTAAAAAGAAAACATGCGGCCACCCTCACTGGTACCATGTACCACCTCAGCGAAACTTTAGGGCTCTTTCACACACTGAGTCCGTTGGACGGACTCCGTTTTTCTCAACGGGAAGTTCTTTAAGTATATAAACAGTAGGAAAGCGAGGCCAGAGCACATTGGCCCCATAAAAGATGATAAAGGAAAAATGGCCACTGAGGACAGAGAAAAGGCGGAAGTGTTAAATAATTTCTTTTCTTCAGTCTTCACAAAGGAATCGGGGGCTACACGAACCCCCGCTTGTAAGGCCGAACTAAATAATACACCTCAGGAAGTGCCGCCATGGCTAACAGAAGATAGACTTAGAGCTAAACTAGAGAAACTTAACATAAATAAATCACCGGGACCGGATGGCTTGCACCCGAGGGTTCTTAAGGAACTCAGCCAGGTGATTGCCAGACCATTATTCTTGATCTTTAAGGATAGTTTACAGACGGGTATGGTGCCAGCTGATTGGAAAAAAGCCAACGTGGTACCAATATTTAAAAAGGGGCCGAGATGTATCCTGGGTAACTATAGGCCCGTCAGCCTAACATCAGTAGTCTGCAAGATTTTGGAGGGGATGTTAAGGGACCACATACAAGACTTTAGTAATGAAAACGGTATTATAAGTAGTAATCAGCATGGATTCATGAAAAATCGTTCTTGCCAAACCAATCTATTAACCTTCTACGATGAAGTGAGCTGCCACCTAGATAAAGGAAAGCCTGTGGATGTGGTGTATCTGGACTTTGCAAAGGCCTGACACCGTTCCCCACAAACGCTTACTGTACAAACTAAGGAAGGTAGGTATGGACCATAAGGTGAGTACCTGGATAGAGAACTGGCTCCAGGGGAGAGTCCAGAGGGTGGTGATTAATGGGGAGTACTCGGATTGGGCGGGTGTGGAAAGTGGGGTCCCCCAGGGTTCTGTCCTGGGACCAATCCTGTTTAATTTATTCATAAATGATCTGGAGGAGGGGATATCTAGTACAATCTCAGTATTTGCGGATGATACTAAACTAAGCATGCCAATATCTTCTATGCAGGATGTGGAAACCTTGCAAGCGGACCTGAACAAAATAACGGGGTGGGCAACTACATGGCAGATGAGATTTAATGTTGAAAAATGTAAAGTAATGCACTTGGGGGCCAGAAACCAGAAAGCAAGCTACTCACTAGGGGGGGGGGGGGAACCTCTGGGTGAGTCTAGGATGGAAAAGGACTTGGGGGTACTGGTAGACAACAGGCTTGGCAGTGGCATGCAATGCCAAGCCGCCGCAAGCAAAGCCAACAGAATACTGGGATGTATAAAAAAGGGGATTCACTCCAGAAATAAAGAGATTATTCTCCCACTCTACAAGACTCTGGTCCGGCCACATCTGGAGTATGCTGTCCAGTTCTGGGCACCGGTCCTCAGGAAGGATGTGCTGGAACTGGAGAAAGTCCAGAGAAGGGCAACAAAAATAATTAGGGGAATGGAGGACATCAGCTATGAGGAAAGACTACAAGCCCTGAACTTATTCTCTCTGGAGAAGAGACGATTGAGGGGGGATATGATATCAATGTACAAATACTGTACTGGCGACCCGAGCATAAGGAACAAACTATTCAGAGAAAGGAGATACAATAAGGCACGTGGCCACTCGCTAAAACTTGAGGAAAGGCGGTTTAACCTTAAAGTGCGTAAGGGGTTCTTTACTGTAAGAGCGGTAAGGATGTGGAATTCTCTTCCACAAGCAGTGGTATCAGCAGGGAGCATTGATAGTTTCAAAAAACTATTAGATGGACACCTTAAAGACCACAACATACAGGGGTATACAATGTATGGTTAAAAGCAAACACACACACACATCATAGGTTGAACTGGATGGACTGATGTCTTTTTTCAACCTTACTAACTATGTAACTATGTAACTATGTAACGGGGGATCGATCTGCCGATCCCGCGCTGAGCAGGAGAATGACAGCTGTTCTCCGCGCTGTGTGCGGAGACACAGCTGTCAGTTCCCCATGCATCTCTATGGGGGAAATCGGATGGGAACGGACCGTCGGTCCGTTCTCATCCGATCCGATCCGCTGGACGGATGGAAAATAGGGTTTCCATCCATACAGATTTGACGGATCGGATGTCAGCGGACATGTCTGCGCTGACATCCGTTGCCCCATAGGGATGCATGGGGGGACCGTTCAGATCCGCCAAAAAAATGGACAGGCGGATCCTGTCCATTTTACCTGTGTGAAAGGGGCCTAATAATTCTTTTCGCCTGTGTGAAAGGGGCCTAATAGTTAGCTTCGATCCAGTGTTAATTTTGGCAGCAAATTTCAATTTAGTTTTAGTCTTATGCCCCGTACACACGTGCAGATTGTCTGAAGACTTTTGTCTGCAGATTTACCTTTTCTATGTAGTGCAAGGGCCTGCCGGATTGCATACAAATTGAAAGTGTTTAGGTTTGACCTCATATTATATGGTTTTGGTAAGTCTACAGACAAAAGTCTTCAGATAATCTGCACGTGTGTACGGGGCATTAGTCTTAGGACTAAAATGGCATTTTAGTTTTAGTCCCATTTTAGTCTTCTGCAAGTGTTTTAGTTTTAGTCGTATTTAGTCGACTAAAACTCCAGTACATTTTAGTAGACTAAAACGTCCTACATTTTAGTCAACTAAAATGTCCTATAGTTTAGTCGACTAAAACTCATTTTAGTCATCTATAATCGAGTGGGTGTAGTTCAATTGTAATTTGTAATGCATTATTTAAGCTTTTCTCTACAACTTCCAAACTCATTATATACTACTGCTGGTCCTGGAATGAAAAATCGAATATGTTATTATTTATGGTATTAAGCTTTCAGCATGCACCAGTGTTAATTTTGGCAGCAAATTTTGATTTAGTTTTAGTTATAGTCTTTTGACTAAAATGCCATTTTAGTTTTAGTCGTATTTTAGTCATCTGAATTGTTTTAGTTTTAGTCGTATTTTAGTCGACTAAAATTGTGATAATTTAGTCGACGAAAACGTTTTAGTCGGTTTTAGTCAACGAAATTAACACTGCTTCGATCAAGGAAGATGATGTGTATTTTCTGAGGACCATCTTCTCTCTGAGGCCACTGAAGTCTCACCTACATATCCTGGAGCATAAGAGCAAGGTTGTAGAACTGAAAACCATCAAAGAAAAGACTACAATCCCATTCACAAACCCTGCAGGGACCTTACAATATCTGGTGTCATTGCATTATAAAAAGTTGGTCCTGCAAGTCCTTTGAAATACAAGTTTTATTTTTGGAATTTTAATCAGAGCTCACATGACGTCACACAGATATTAGGCCGTCTAATCTGTGCCCACACAAGTTACATTTATCATGATATTTTTTCCGATGAAGTAAAACAGAGAAGGCTTTTTCTTCACTTAATGTTTTAAGGCGAGTCAAGAATAAAAAAAAAAAAGACTCAAGGCCAAATATCAGTACAAATGATACCACTAAGTTACTAAACTCATCGATCATCCACTCAAAAACATTTGCAGTTGATTATAGTGTTGAAAGTTGGCAGCGATCTACAAGGTTTTTTTTTTTTTTTTTTTTTACACAGTTTGCTTTTATGTGCCAGAGAGAAGAGGAAAAATAAAAGTCATTTCTGAAGCAGGGGTCCCTATAAAAGTGCTTCCGTGTGAGAAGAATGATGCCCTTGTTTTCTCTTTAACCACTTTACCACCGGAGGATTTTGCTGTCTTACGTCTGGGCCACTTTTTGCGATTCGGCGCTGTGTGACTTTAACTGACAATTGCGCGGTCGTGCGACGCCATACCCAAACAAAATTTACGTTCTTTTTCTCCCACAAACAGAGCTTTCTTTTGGTGGTATTTGATCACCTGTGCGATTTTGACTTTTTGCGCTATAAACAAAAAAAGAGCGTTGTTCTTTTGAAAAAACAACAATATTTTTCACATTTTTTTATATGAAATTCCCCCCCCAAAAAATGTAAAAATCTAAATTTTTTTAAATTTTTGGCCAATTTGTTTTCTGCTACCTATGTTTGGTAAAAAAATTCACAATAAGCGTATTTTGATTGGTTTGCGCAAAAGTTATTGCGTTTACTAACAAAGGGAAATATTTTTGTCATTTTTGGTGTTTTTTTTTTAACGCGTAATGGCGGCGATCTGCAATTTTTTTTGCGGGACTGCGACATTGCGGCGGAAAGATCGGACCCTTGACTGACATTTTTGACACTTTTGGGGGTACCAGTGACATTACTGCAGTAATCAGTGCTATATATATGCACTGTTACTGTAAAAATGACACTGGCAGGGAAGGGGTTCATTTTATTGGAGAGGGAGGGGTTAATGTATGCCTGGTGCTTACTGACGTGTGTGGGGGGAGGTGACTATGTGACACAGGGACAGATCCAGGGTTCAGCTATGCTGAACCCTGCAATCTGACCCTGCCTGTCACTTAGGAGATCCGCCCGCTTGTGTTTACACAAGCAGGCGGATCTCCACACTAGATCCCTGATGATCGGGGAAGAGCGGCGGCGATCGCCGCTGCTCCTCCCCTGGCCCGACTCCTGCTGAATGACTGAATACAGCGGGAGCAAGCAGATTGGGTACACCTGATTTTGTCTGCTGTTTTTGCAACAAGAAAGCAATACACGCCAAACCAAGGAAAACTAAGAACAGCTATTTGGATTTAAAACATTGAGAATCATTTTTTTTATTTTTATAAAAATGTGAATAAAGTTAGAACAGATATTATTTATCTTTCTATGTATGTAACTACAATTACCAGGGTAATAAAATAATAAGAAGCTTATTTAGTTATTTAGTAAAATAAATGCACTTCATTATATTATATTTGATTTAAAGCAATAATAATTCAATAAATAGTCATGATTAGAAAAAAAGCATATTTTTTAAGGAAAAATACTCACAATTGTTTAGGTAATAACCAATTAAAAAAGGACTAGTGTCCTCTTTCTTGTTTACTATTATCAATACAAATTCTAATGCTGACATTAATATTATAAAATGATTTGTATTTTTTTTTTTATATTGTGAATGAAGCAATTACAATTTATTCAATTATTTATTCAATTTTTGTTATTTATTGGTTGAGCCAGACTAACTATGTAACAATTTAGTGTCGGTTCACACTATAGCGATGTCAGACATCGCATTTGATTTGCACCACACTGTTCTGCAAATCACATGCGATGTCTGTGCGATGCAAATTCTGCCAAACAGATTGTATATCTGAATTTGCATCGCATTCGGACTAAAGTCGTGCAGGACCCTTTTTTTTTTTGGTCCACACCAGAATCGGATCGCATGGGGGTTCACACCTATGCAATCTGATTCCTGTCCAAAGTGACAGTTGGCACTGTGAGTGTCGGTTCACACTATGGCGATCCAATTTCGGGGGCGACTAGTGAAGTCGCCGTGCACCGTGACTTGCACGGACTTCACATAATGGAAGTCAATGCAAGTCGCTCCGACTTCGGTCAAAAGTAGTGCAGGAACTATTTTCTAAGTCGGAGCGACTTGAGTCGCTCCTATTAGAACGGTTCCCATTGCACTGAATGGACCGCGACTTGTCAGGCGGCCAAGTCGCCTGACAAGTCGCGGTAGTGTGAACCGGGACTAATATGCAAACTAATCTGGGGGTGTCATTAACTTTGTATTAACACTCCCAGCAGTTTGTATATGACAGTGTGAACTGCCTGCGAGTCGGGTGTGATGCGCTGGATTCGCAGGGTTCCGGCATAGCACCAACCAGCACTAAAACTTCTTAATTTTATTTAATGTTTCTCAATTTCTCCTGTGACATTCTAAAGCAAATCCCTGTGGTATTTTTTAAAATAAATGTGGTCACTTCATACTACAAACATCTGGAACCGAATACGGGGAATGGAGAATTCATAGGCTGAATATTAAAATCCAATAAGCATAATAAATCAATCTAATGTAAAAATGGCAAATATTTAGCAAAAGAATGTGTAATGTATATTTGATTTATCCTCTATAGATGTGCTTTAGCGGATTTTGAAACGTGTGGTCAGGAAAGGAGTTCCTATATGTGTACTCCAACTTCATAAATAGATATTTGTCTTGAGTTCTTCTTTAGGCTCTTCTCTGAGGTTGCTAATCCAACTTGGTCCGTTGAAAGCAGACATTCACTCAGACATTCACTCAGACATTTTACAATGTACATCAGTTTCAGATAATTTACCCGAGCTGTTCCTAAAAGAATGAGGTGTCAGGGAAATGAGGAGGAACTCGTTTTGCTGATATTTTAGTCAGTGAAACTTTTTTCATATAGAGAGCCATACCATGCCAACGCCATGCTGGCGTCAGTATATATAGGCGGCTGTGTGCCCTCCCCATCCGGTCAATAGGACCGGATGTAGGTGGGGGCCGTCCGCTAATGACGTCTGAATAGATGGAGGTTACCATAGTGACCTGACGCCAGCATGGCGTTGGCATGGTATGGCTCCTGCATTGCGGCGCACATGGGTTTGATCGGACCAGCAATCACTTTTATTGGCGTTTTTTTTTAAAAATTGGTAAATTCTGATTTTATTCTATAACACCACCAGGTTTTTTTGTATGTATATCAGCATGCTTTGTCACATCTTCCCCGTATTTGCATTCACTTTTTACATTTTTTGAGCACTTTATTTTTTGATTTATTCCCCTTCTTAGGGGATGTCTTTCTCTCTTTTATCATCTAATTCATAGGTCACTTCCCCATTCTTTTCAGCTTCTGATTCAGCTTATGTGTCACATGGATTCTTTACATATACTTAGCTTGCCATTTCTTTGGGATCTTTAAACCTTGGTGGCTTTTTTTGCATTGGCACTTTCTTCCCCCTTTTCCTTTCAATCCTTTACCTTTATACACTGTTCATATGAGATTGAATATCTCAGTATATTTGTTTTATACACAATATCTTTTATATTTATTTTCAGACTGGTCTTGCTTTGGATGTGCCTTCACCATCATCCCTTGAAGTGATATTTCTGGAGTTTCTCTTTTCAATTTCAATTTCAATTCAATTCACTAATTTTTGGTCCTCCCTCCCCTGTTGCCCCTTTGCTGGCTGCTATCCATGCCTCAGCCCCGGGTCAGGCAATCCCTGGATCCGCTTCAGTCCCCTTTGTCCCGACTGGACCACCTGTGGATGCATGACACTGTTCTAAGGTAGTGTCTATTCCCATTTATTCCCTATTACCATTCATTTGCCCTCTCTTTACAATAGTATAACAATACAACCCCTATTTCTATCTTTATTTTTATTTTTTATTTTTACTTTTAGATATATATTTAAGCTCCTGATGAGTGGACGGAGGTCCACGAAATGCGTAGAGCCTACAATTACTCAAATGTTTCATCCAATCATTATATATTCAAAGACTATGAGCACACAAAGCATTTATATGTTGATGTATCCATTGTATTATTGAGTGATCCATTTTTTTGGTCCTAGAAATATTATTGTATTCATTTTTGATTTATTATGCATTGCTGTATCTGCTATATGCTGCATCTCTGTATATGTATATGTAACAGTGATGATTTTTTTACCATATTTATTATTATTATTAAAATATCCCATGTCCAGCTGTACCTCAACCGGGTTCCTAAAACCTCCTATCCCTGTATTCCCTGAGTCAGATGTCCACTCAACATCAACATTTCAATTATGGGAAGATACTGGTTGGAAGAATCACATACTAGCCATTTTTTTTTTTTCAATCAGAGTTGCTTTATTAAAGGAGTACAAAAATAAAACATGCAGAATATAAACTGTACAAAACAAAGTTGACATGGTAGTACATAGATACAATCAAGCACTTGCGTTGCGGATGCACATGAAAAAGATGGAAGAACAAAATAGATAGATAGACATGGCCAGCAATTTTGGGGGAAATGACCCGCAGTATCACAATCCCATTGCATCAACTGTAGAAACCATATTGTCCCAGGGAGAAGTCAGGGAGCAAGAGGGAGGGAAGGAGGGGGGCTCAAAGCGGAGGCAGTGGAGGGAGGGGGAAGGGAAATAGGCATTATTCAACCACTTGGGGATACATAACGAGGATAAGCAGAAGCTCCCCAATACTGAGAAGTCCACAGCTGCCACACCTTCTCAAATTTCCAAGGACAGCCAGGACTGATGTATGTCAGTTTATAAAGAGGCAACGCAGTGTCAATCATAGCCTTCCAGGATGACAGAGTAGGTGGAACAGAGGAGGACCATTTACAAATTATCACCTTCTTAGCAGAGTATAACAGATATGTGATCAAAAATTTACTATGATGGGATCCCTGAACATCATCATGGATCCCTAGCAGAGCCAGGTCTGAGGTTGATAAGCTCAAAGACAGTAGACCAAAAGGCTTGTATCTTAGGGCACTCCCAAAACATGTGAAAGTAGGTTCCTAACTGAGTCTGGCAACGAGGAAAATAAGCATTCCTATCTGGGTACATTTTATGCAATCTCACCGGGGTAAAATAAACCCAATGTAGGAATTTGGTTTGTATTAATTAATCCCGTGAGGAAATTACCAGTCTCGGACAACGTTCAAGACAGTCCTCCCAATCTTCCCTATCCAGGGAGGGGATATCCATCTTCCATTGATCCCACAGTCTCAGAATTTTAGGGGATTCAGTAGTAAGCAGAGTCCCATACAATGCAGAGAGTGGTTTCTGCAGACCCTCTTGCGAAAGCAATTCCTCCCCAGGGTCCAGCTGAAGAAGAGGCTGAACAAGGAACTGAGCCCTGGCAGCATAAGGCAACTGAGCATATCTAAAGTACATCCAACCTGGCAGATTAAACACTCGAACGAAGGTGAAAAATTTTCAGCAACCTGCCCAAGGGCATAATGTCTCGCAGCTTTATGACACCATATCGTGCCCACTGTTCTATGTAGCCAGTGGGCGTATACAGAATGGGAGGAGCCAATCATGGGCGACTGTCAGTGTGGCTTGAAGTGCTCTGGGGTCTCAGCTCACAGTATAGAATGATCATGGTACAGGCACCCACACTAAGTCTATGTTTCCACTAGCGCAACTTGTCATGTGACTTTGGACACACAAAGTCACATGACAAGTCACAGCCCATTGATTTCAATGGTATCTGTTCCCAACTATGCAACTTTGAAAAGGTACCTGCACTACTTTGATGTAACTTTTGATGCGACTTTGATCCAGAGAGTGTAAAGTTGGATCAAAGTTGCATCAGAGTCGCACTAGTGGAAATGTAGACTAAAGCTCAGTTTCTACTAGTGTGACTTGTCATGCTACTTTGGACACAAAGTTGCATGACAAGTCTCAGCCCATTGATTTCAATGGCCCCCGTTCCCATTTATTCAACTTTGAAAAGGTGAAAATGTAAGTCCAGCGTGATCCCCTCTTAAAGGGGTACTCCAGAGGAGAAGTTGTAAAAGAGGACCTTCAACAGTGTAAATTAGGCAAAGTTTTATTGAAATTCTGGCAAAAGGTAAAAATGACAAAAAATTAATGTAAAAAATACCACCCTGACACCCAGGGGAAAAACACAAGAAGTAAATGTTGTCTAGACAAGCACATAAAACGGGCCCCATTCACGCACACTCGCATTCCACTCATAGCATCACTAGTGGGCACTGTAAACAATTCATGGAAAGGCTGCAAACTGTAAGAAATCCAGAATTTGGTCCCTTGATATAGTTATTGGGCAGAGATGTATAATAACTAAGTAGAACTACTTCACTACTGTACTTAAGTACCGAAAAAGGCGGTATCTGTACTTTCCTGGAGTAGGATTTTTTTCTCCTACTTCCACTTTTACTTCACTACATTTTTTCGATGATTTCAATACTTCTACTCCGATATTTTTTTTTGAGCTGCATAGTTACTCGTTACAATTATAAACATTACCACTGCCAGAACAGTAGATGGCAGGTTTCATGAAGCTCAAAAAAGTGTGTATAATGTCATGTGTAAATCAGCGCATACGAAAATAAATGCTACTGTATGTATAAATAAAATGGTCTACATATCTGCTGTTAAGGGTAAAGAGAACCTCCCCCAACCAAGGAGAGTCACAAGCGTACATAGACCTTTCTTCTGGTAAGAGACTGATTTTGCTTTTTTCACTGGAAGTTGAGAGCACAGGTTTTGCAGTTTAGTTTCACTGGAAGAGTCTTTTTGGATATTATTTTGCACTTACCTTCATCTGCCGGGTAAGGGGGAAATCCACAAGGTGGTGGGAGTCTGCACCTATTATTTGGAATAGCACCTGTTTGATTCCTGCACCTTTGAAAGTATATTCATCTTGTTTTGTCACATATATATGGTATTATGGCATTATATATATATATGGACTTTTTATTGACTTTGATTTCATACACTCTTCCTTTATTTCATTATTGGAATATATTGTTGTATATCACATTGGTTTATATATGATTTTGCGCACCATTAAGCTGTGGAGAAAAAAAAAACATGCAGGGAAGAGAAGGAGGGAAGCTTTAAAGGGGAAAGGGAGGGACATACTTTATCTGTTTTTGTTTACAATAAGTTACAGCCAAAGGAATTGTGATTGTCCTTTAGGTTAATCATTTGAAATAATAAAAAACAATATGATGTTCAGACTTTTGACTTCTTTCTTTAATAATTACATAACACAGTACTTGTACTTTTACTTTCAGTACTTGAGTAGCACATTTTTTTAAAAAAACTACTGGTACTTTTACTTTCAGTACTTGAGTAGCAAAATTTAAAAAAAAACTACTTGCAATACTTAAGTACAAAAAATGTTGAATACTTTAGTACTTCTACTCAAGTCACTTTTTGATAGAGCACTTCCACTTCTACTCAAGTCACTTTTTGATCGAGTACTTGTACTTTTACTCAAGTATGGGTTTTGAGTACTTTATACAAGTGTGTTATTGGGTAAGGTGCAGACTCATCCTAGTGCAGAGTGGGTTCCAGCCAGTTGCTAGATCTGGTAAGCTTGGGCAAGTGTCTTATAGAGTATCAGAGTATGGGGAACTTAGTTCCACTGATGAACTGTGACTCAAGTATCCATGTAGACATGCCAAAAAAAAAGGTGAAAAGTGGCACCCAAATTATCCGTGACCCTGGTAGTACCTGATCAGAATGTTTGAAAGGCCCAGTTTAATAAATAGTGAAAAGTAAGTCCCCAAAGTTAGGTGGTAATTGCAGTTAGTGGAACACAGTGCAGACACAGCACTATACGATCATCATAGGCAATAGGGACAACAGATGGTATCGGAGATGCAGTCATAGATCCAGGGTACCATTAAGTAACTCCCCTGTCTTCCAGTCCCGATCTTCCTCCTGCCTTGGAGGGATCTACTGTTGGAGTAGATCCCTCCAAGGAGATCATGTTCTGTGAAGGATAGGAGGGATGGGAGCAGGCCTGTCTAAGAAAGACCAACAACATTTTCAGGAAGTGAAAGACAGATTAGCAAATTCAGATGAAGAAAGATAGCATTGTTGGTGAAGAACAGGAAAAAGCTGATAGTCCAGTTTAGATAAGACTTTCTAAGCTACACAAGCAGCTAGCCAGAAAATGAATAATATCAAAGATAAAGATATTTAACATACTAGTAATAGGAAAAGTTTCATTTTTGACTGGAGTTTCCCTTTAACAAATTCCATAAAAAATAAACACCACAAAATGATACTTGGTTCTGTATTCTCTAAAAGGGGTGGTACTAAAGGAACGGTGCTCGGAGGTAGGTAGGGGGCGGAGTCAAGGGATGACGCGGAAGGGAGGAGTTCCTGTACCTATTCTCTGAGAAAAAAAAGCCCTGGATATATAAAATAAAAATCTACAGCATGGGGGCTCTTCTCTACTTTTGCACAATTTATTCCCTTTGCTACAGGGTTTCCTGTAAAGGGGATAACTGTGCGCAAACTAGGTTATAGAGCAGAGTTTCTCAACCTTTTTTTCAGTCAAGGTACCCTTTAAAAAGTATGGACAGTCTCGAGGCACCCCATTATTAAATGTAAAAACTATTCTATTCGTTTTTGCATAGCACAGCAACATCCACACAAGTAGGAAACCCAACCTTAGAAGTGATTTATTCTTCCATAGTAAATACACTTTTTCAAACTGGTACTGACAGTGCCGGGACAAGGTCATCCAGCGCCCAGGGCAAGGATGCCAAATTGTGCCACCCTTCCCTTAGGGCAGTGATGGCGAACCTTGGCACTCCAGATGTTTTGGAACTACATTTCCCATGATGCTCATGTACTCTGTAGTGTAGTTGAGAATCATGGGAAATGTAGTTCCAAAATATCTGGGGTGCCAAGGTTAGCCATCCCTGCCTTAGGGTTAGGGTCAAGCTGCCCCCCCCCCATCCCTGCAATAAACTATTGCACCCAGGGCAACTGGCAATCCTGCCCACCCCTTGTCCCGGCCCTGGGTATTGACTAGTATTCCAATGTTTCTCTTCTCCCTTATTTTTTCTCCATCACTTAACTAAGGTGCCCTCAAGAAGTTTGTAATAGTGCCCAATGAAACCTGTGGCTTTGTGTAACTAAAAGGCCGCTTTATCCACAAGCCAGCTTATATATAATTTTGGGGCAATTTTTAGGCATTTTGCTAAGGCACTCCTAAAGAAACCTCAAGGCACCCTGGTTGAAAAAAGACTGCTATAGACACACAATGTAACAAGAACTATCTATTTATTATTATAAAAATATATATTAGTACTTGAGTAGTAGTTGAAAGGCCGCGCTCAAAATGAAAGTTTACATAGTGACCCTTTGTCTGCCAGTGCTCCTCGTAATTGCTGCCACATGAAGGTGGCATGGTAGACATGTGGAGAGATGTTAATGGTCTGTATGAAAATTCCCTGTGTCTGGAACTCTGGGTGCTGATCAAGGGGAGTCCAACTACGCTCTATGAACCCAATAGAAAAGCTGCAAGTTGCACACTACTGACGTCAGGTGACATCTACGTTTATTAAACCCGGACATAGCAAACTACAGCCCACACTACTGACTCAGGTGCCGAGATCCTTCAACTGGATTCCTTTAAGTTCAGAGGAAACAAAGTGTCATTTAACCAGCTAACAATCGTATTCTTCTAGGACAGAAATATGAGAGTCATAATTCTAGCCTTAACATACTAAATAGATTTTCTGTCTAGACAGAGCTTATTGTAACAGACTGTTAAAAAAAGGTGATGATTTTTCTTTTTCTTAAGCTTTTGCAAGGTCTGCTGTGCAAGCCTAGAGCTGTTACTTAGTTACAGACATATCTGATTGGACAAAGTGGGCCACACCTTAAATCACCAATACCACACCCAGATTAATTAAGAAAACATCTATTTTAAGTTTTTGAGTCTACACCTTCTCCAGGCTACAAAATTAGGGGAAGTTGCGGAAAAAAATGGGAATACCTCCAAAAATGCTTCTTCCCTGAAGTACTAAGATCTTTTTTTTTCTCACTGATGAAAAACAACCAAATGAAATAAGCACATAGTGTTACCCTTCAGTGCATGCGACGATTGGTAATCATTGGCCTGGCTGTCAGAACACCTTGTACGCTGTGAAAACACTTTTAAACGCCTGAAAACTCTTTATAATATTGAAATTGTATCATTTCCAAGTATTCAGAAAGCCTCAACTCAACAGGACTTGAGTATTTATTATCTTCTCAATCTATTATCTGCCCTTTACAACCTTTGGAGACTTTAATAGAGGTGTATTTTTTTCCTGATCTATCATCCAAGTTTAACACTGACTTTACATGAATCTAAACACTATATTTCATAGTAGAGATGTATAGAGATGTCAATAGTCTGTATGAAAATTCCCTGTCTCTGGAACTCTGGGTGCTGACCAAGGGGAGTCCAACTACGCTCTATGAACCCAATAAAAAAAAACAGTAGGTTGCACACTGCTGACATCAGGATACATCCAAGTTTATTAAACCTGGACATAGCACACTACTGCCCCAGCTAGGACTATCCCCGTCCAACATTTTACCCAACATGTGCTTAATCAAGTCCATATTGGGGTAACGATTAGAGATCGGTTTGATGAATCCCGTACTGCAGGGCTCAAAATTTCAAGTCCTGAGCTACTAGCCAGGCCTTAAGGGTTACTCGCCACTAGTTGCCCCACCCAACTCCTACCCTGCCCCACCTAAACACGCCCTCATTTATGATCTCATAAAATGACACTGTTAAATGTAGCTTCACCTGTGCCCGTCAATGCAGCTTCACCTGTGCCCGTCAATGCAGCTTTACCTGAGCCCCCGTCAATGCAGTTTTACCTGAGCCCGTCAATGCAGTTTTACCTGTGCCCGTCAATGCAGCGTTACCTGAGCCTGTTAATGCAGTTTCACCTGTGCCCATCAATGCAGCTTTATCTGTGCCCGACAATGCAGGTTTACCTGAGCCTGTTAACACAGCTTCACCTGTGCCCTTCAATGCAGCTTTATCTGTGCCCGACAATGCAGCTTTACCTGAGCCTGTTAATGCAGCTTCACTTGTGCCCATCAATGCAACGTTACCTGTGCCTGTCAATGCACTGACCAGTGCAGGGGAAGAGAGAGAGAGAGGAAGAGGAAAGCTGGCCGGATAATCACAGAGCGCGGATCATCCCGCTGTAACAGCTTTCATTTTAATTGCCGGGCGCTCGCAGACACACACAGTCCCGCCTCCTGGCCCGGCTCCTTTGATAGACGTCACACGTCCTGGTTGGCCAGGTGTTCTGTCTATCAAAAAAGCCGGGCTAGGAGGCGGGACTGTGTTTGTCGGCAAGTGCCCGGCAATTAAAATTAAAGCTGTTACAGTGGGATGATCCGCGCTCTGTGATTATCCAGTCCGTCTGCTTTCCTCTTCCTCTCCTCTCTATTCCCCTGAGTGGCTCCCGGAGCAGCCCCACACTCGCCCTAAATAATTTTCCAATCGCAAAATGTGAGCAGGCGTGTGGAAAATTTGAGGGCTGCCATACTGGAGACGGTGATCCTAGGTGGGGCTGTGCTATTTCCAGGATTAATAAAGTTGGATTTGATCTGATATCATCAGTGTGTGACTTCCTGGCTTTGTTGACTAGCTTTCATAAATCTCAAACAGTGATAGCAAGCAATACCTTCTTACACTCTAACCTAGTGGATGAGGTAAAACAATACCACCCTGTTTTTTTTAATGAGTTAAAGCCCCGGTGCCCCAACCTGGGGCCCTTTGGTTTATGATGTGCAGCCCTCGGACCTCAACAATTTGTAGTGGAACATTCATTAGGATAATAGCATTGAGCTCTATTAACCTCATATAACATGTTCCCAGTTTCATATTGTCTTCTGCAGCATATCTCCAGCCAAAAATGTATCACATACCTGGTGAGGGCTGGAACCTTTTGGGGGCATCTCTTGCACCTCCTGCCCAACATTCCTGAAGGTGGAGACAGTGAGTGTAAGAGCAAGGAGTGGCCCGAGTGCCGTAGTAGCTGGCTAGTGATGTGCACTCTGTAGGTGGGTAGAGCTGGTAGTCGCAGTCCTCAGAACAGGATGCAAGAGCAACTTAGCGTCAGAGTGAGAGATGGAAGCAGAACCAGGAGACAAGCAGCAGTCAGCAACAACCGGGCAGCGAGGAACCAAATCAGCAGGCAAAGCAAGTCCAGAAGGCAGGCCAATGTCAGCAACAGCCGGGCAAAGTGGTACAGAGTCAGCAGGCAGGTCAGGTCAGGTCCAGAAAACAAGCTGAGGTTGGAGTAGTTTGGTAACAGAGCAAGAGCATAAGCAAAGTCCAAAGGCTAGGCGGGTCATAAATGGGTAAGCAGGTACAGCAGATCAGGTTTTGGGAACACAGGAACAAGCTGAAGACCATTCAGTAACTGCTCATAGACCAGTTTAACCACTTCTGGACCAGAAAGATTTGGCCCCCTTAATGACCAGCCCATTTTTTGCGATTCGGCACTGCCTTATTTTAACTGACAATTGTGCAGTCATGCAGCACTGTACCTAAATAAAATTGACGTCCTTTTTTTCTCACAAATAGAGCTTTCTTTTGGTGGTATTTGATCACCTGTGCGATTTTTTTTTGCGCTATAAACAAAAAATAAGCGACAATTCTGAAAAGAAAAACAATATTTTTTACATTCTGCTATATAAACATTCCCTCCCCCCCTCCCCAAAAAAAAAAAAAAAAAAATCTAATTTTTTAATCATTTTAAGCCAATTTGTATTCTGCTACATATTTTTGGTAAAAAAAAAATCACAATAAGCGTGTATTGATTGGTTTGTACAAAAGGTTACAAAACTAGGGGAAAGATTTATGTAATTTTTATTTATTTATTTTATTACTAGTAATGGTGGCAATCAGCGATCTTAAGCGGGACTGCGACATTGCGGCGGACAGATCAGACACCTAAGGGCTCTTTCACATGGAGCGGATCACATTGCGATCCGCTCCGGCACTTTTTTTTTTTTCACGGAGCGGATTACACTTGTGTCATCTGCTCCGTATGTCCGCATATCATCCCATCAGTTTGCGGATGATATACGGACATAATGTAAGTCTATGGGGATTGCGGATGTCAGCGGATGACACCGCTGACATCCGATTTTCCTTCCTTTCCGTTTTTTGAACGGAGGAAAAAAAAAGGTTTTGTTACATTCCAAAAAACGGAACAGAACTGAAAGGAAGAAAATCGGATGTTAGCGGATGGTATTCCACTGACATCCGCAATGCCATTGACTTACATTATGTCCGTAAATCACCCGCAAAAAAATAGGATGATTTGCGGACATACGGAGCGCCCGTGTGAAAGGGCCCTAACTGACATTTTTGACACTTTTGGGGGTGACCAGTGACATTACTACAGTAATCAGTGCTAAAAATATGCACTGTTACTGTAATAATGACACTGGCAGGGAAGGGGTTAACCCAGTGGTGATCAAAGGGTTAAGTGTGAGCCTAGGGGGGGTTTTCTAACTGTATGGGGGACTTGTGAAATGAACACAGAGACCTGTGCTTCTATATAGAAGGATCACATGAGCTCTGTGATCATTTCAGAGAGAAGAACGGTCAGCTGTGTTTACAAAATCAGACTGTCCTCTCTCAGCGGGGAGCGATCGTGGGTGCCCAGCGGCAATTGGTGCTGCCAGGCCCTTGGATCGGCATCCCCGCTGCCGACGTACCAATGTACAGTATATCTGCGGCGGGCGGTCGGCAAGTGGTTAAATAGGCCACTGGGGACCAAGTGCTAATTGTTATGTGCACATGCTTGTGTAGAAATATGCACACGATGAACTGGCACAGTATATCTAACAGTGGCCCTTCGCTCTGGAAAATGAGCATGTATGCAATGTGCACGAGCATGAGCACGAATCCGCACTGGCTTTCTGATGTTAGGAATCCGATTTACCTTACAAAAATGTAGCATGTCCACCAGAGGCGTAACTAGAACCTTCAGGGCCCCGGTGCAAGAAACCATGAAGGGCCCCCCCGGACCCCTGGCCGGGGCCCTTCCCTTCAAGCCCGGGGCTCTTCCCACTGATCCTGGGGCCCTTTACTCCACTTGCGGGGCCCTTTATTGCGGTCCCACAGCGGGTCCCTTTCCTGCCATCTTGGGGCCTCCCCACGGTGGTGGAATGCCGGGGCCCGGTTGCAAGTGTGACCTTTGCGATCCTGGAAGTTCACCCACTGGTGTCAGTAGTTTTTATTTTTTGGTATTTTAATTGTATTATTTTTTATCATTTTATTTTATTTTTTTACAATGTCACTGACTATGACTCTGTCCATTTAGAGAAGCAAGGAGCTGGTAAATTACATATTTACCGACCCCTTCTTGGTTCTCTATTGTTAAACATCCCCTGCAGCAGCCGGCAGGAAAGGGGAGGGATCACAGTGGGGGGGGGGGGGAGACCAGAGGAGCACACAGGGGTCCAGAGACAGCAGAACACAAGTGAACTGGATAGGAGGAGTGGCGGGGGCAGCGTACAGAGGAACCAATCTCCTCCATTTTCTTTCTGCTACAGGAGGAAAAAGGAGGACAGTGATTTCTCTACATGCTGCCCCCGCCTCCCCTCCTATCCAATGCTGGGCCCCCTGGAGCATTGGGCCCGGTTGCAATCGCAACCCCTGCAACCCCTGTAGTTACGCCCCTGATGTCCACGATCTCTGACCCTCATTTCCTCTATTAGGTCTGCAGGCTCTGACAGTACAAAGTATTGAACATTATGTACAGCTCTTCGGTGATGTCAGGGGCTGCATTTGAGGCCCCCTTTAGTCCATAAATTCACAAGGATCATAGAAATGCCCTCCATTTTCAATTAGCCGCCCTTCCCTCCTCTTCCCCCACACATCTCTGAGTTGAATTGAATGATGTTCATGCAATGACACGTCAATGCAGATTAGTGCTGTTATGCTGCGATCCCAGGCTTCCTGACAATGCACCCTTGGGGAACAGACTGCCTAGGCTCTAGGCTCACGGAAACTCATTTTTTAAAAATTGTAATACTTATAGGCTACTGTTTTTTTTAAATATTTTTTAACTTGAATTACAGTATATATTTAAAAAAAGGATTTACTCCTATATTTTTGTATATTTTCCCCTTCCTCTACAGTTCTCCAACAGATATGGCAGTCTAGGCCATACTGTTTGAACTTAGTAAATACAAACCTTTTTCCCTGATATCTCTCTAATTGAGAATTAAATGTCTTCTTCTCCTCTAAGTATTCAAAGGAAGGAAGGGAAATCTTCCAATAGAAACAGAGCATTTTCCTGTCTTTTAAGAGATTTCTGGGACAGGAAATGATGGAAATCTCCTTAAGCGCCGGTTCACACTAACGCGGCACGACTTCAGGGGCGACCTGTGAAGTCGCCGTGCACCACGACTTCGGCGCGACTTGCACGGACTTCAGATAATGAATGTCAATGCAAGTCGCACCGATGTCGCCCCGAAGTAGTACAGGAACTACTTTCTAAGTCGGAGCGACTTGAGTCGCTCCTATTAGAACGATTCTCGTAGCACTGCATGGACCGCGACTTGTCAGGCTGACCAGTCGCCTGACAAGTCGCGGTAGTGTGAATGGGCACTAATGGGGCATACCAACAAACAAAGAAAAAAAGATTGTCAGATTGTTACTAAACCCAGGAGCCTGCAGTCACTATATCTGGACTCCCATGGTTTACAGAACATGGAAATGCAATCATTTTAGTAAATATAAACTGCTAACTACATTTTCTCATCAGCAGTATATAGCAGTCTTGTGACTTCTATCAGTGTCTGGGTAAAGCTTGTAGGAGGTGGTGACTTTGAAGTACTGTATATACTGTACCTCTTGTATGCAGAAGTACATGTTTGAGATCACTGTTTTTTCCTTATTGTATTTCAATTTAAAATCCAATCCATTGTCCTATGAGGCTCCAGGACCCCTTGACCCTCTGTCTGAACAGTGCTGATTGGCCCTGTGCAGAGGCGGGCTGGCCCGGGGGGCAAGGTGGCAATTTCCCCCCGGGCCGGTCTAATCCCCCTCAGAAAAGGCCGCTCAGTTTGGGGTCAGTCCCGCCGTCCGTCGGTATGGTATGTCGCTAGTCAGTGAGTCACAGTCACAGACACGCTGTCACTTCCTGCCATGGCCCTGCCCTGGAGACCTGGTTGCTAGATCACCGGCCGCTTAGCGTCTAGCAACCAGTGACGTAGCGGTCTCCAGAGCAGAGAGGAGAGGAGACCCATCATGCAAAGCCGTCGGCCGTCCTCCGCGCCGATCACTGGCCCCAGCCGCCCGGCCCCTCCCACCTTCGGCTCCTCCCTCCATCCCATCAACGTGGGGCCGATGCAGAAGAGGTGGCTGGCCTGGCCTAGGAAAATGCAAGTCTGCAACGGGCAACAGCGGGTCAGCGGCAATCCAGATTGAGATTCTAAGTGAAGTTACCTGCTGCGGTGCGGTGGACAGTGTCTGTGAGGTGGTCGGGACTCGGAGAAGAGCAGCGGCAGCCAGTGAGTGACAAAAAAAAAAGTGACATGTGGACATTTTTTCCCTGTACTTTCCCCTGGCACTGTCACTCGGAGAAGAGCAGCCAGTGAGTGACCAAAAAAAAAAGTGACATGATGTGGACATTTTTTCCCTGTACTTTCCCCCTGGCACTGTATACAGCCTGTATATTGATGTAAAGCTGTTCCTGGCACTATATACCTGTCTCATACCTGTATTATACAGGTATGAGACAAGTATTTAGAGCCAGGAGCAGCTATACATCAATATACATGCTGTATACAGTCCAGTTAAAGAGGTTGTAAACCCTTTTTTTTTTTTTTTTTTCTTTTTGACCCTGCAAGAGAGACATAATGAGCTAGTATGCATCGCATACTAGCTCATTATGAAATACTTACCTTAGAATGAGCCCCCGCCGTGCCGCCCGCTTAGCTGGATGACGGGCGACATGTCCAGTCGCCTGTCTTCCAGGATCGCGGCATCCGGCCATCTGATTGGCCGGAGCCGTGGTGACGTCACCGGACTCTGAAGAAATGGCACCAGCGGCCGGTCCTTCAGAGCGCATGCGCCAGTAACGTCACTGGCTGCATGTAAGGTAAATATCTCCTAAACAGTGCATTTTTAGGAGATATTTACACTACCTATAGGTAAGCCTTAATAAAGGCTTACCTATAGGAAAAAGTGTCAGAGGAGGGTTTACTTCCTCTTTAAAGAGATAATTACCTGACATGCAGCCAGTGACGTCACTGGCACATGCGCTCTGAAGGAACGGCCGCTGGTGCCATCTTTTCAGAGTCCGGTGCCGTTCCTTCAGAGTCCGGTGCCGTGACCGTCGGCTCCCGCGGCTCTGGCCAATCAGATGGCCGGATGCCGCAATCCCGGAAGACGGGTGACTGGACATGTCGCCCGTCATACAGGTAAGCGGGGGTTCGTTCTAAGGTAAGTATTTCATAATGAGGTAGTATGCGATGCATACTAGCTCATTATGGGTTTCTCTTTCAGGTTGCAGCAAAAAAAAAAAAAAAAATAGTTTCATGGGTTTACAACCTCTTTAAAGGTATTGGGTCCCTGAGGTCCCCTAGGGCTCCCCCTTGTGTCATGGGAGCGTAAGCTGGCCGCAAAGGAGGAGGTCACATGTGTAGATCTCAGCCAGGGTTCATGCTGGGACTTGCAGTCCTTTGCTTTTGGGGATGTAATCCCCCCAAAAGTGAAGGACTACAGGTCCCAGCATAAGCCCCTTTAGAGCTCAGCATGTGTCACCCACCCCCGATCCCCCAACTAGTGCAGGACTACAGGACCCATTCATCCAGCTTAACCACTTCCAGACCGCCCACCGCATATATAGTGTGGCAGGGCGGCCTGGCTGTGCAAAATCACATACCGATGCGTGATTTTGTGCACGGGTTCTAGGGGACGCGACACAGCGGGAGCCAATCAGCAGGTCACCTGCGATCATGCAGGAGAATGACAGAACGGCGGTCTGCCTTTGTAAACAAGGCAGACGGCTGTTCTGTCACAGGAAGATGGAGATCTGTGTTTCAGCTGAGCTGAAACACAGATCTTTTTATTTTCTCTAGTACATCCATCCCGCACACAGTAAGAAAGCATTCCCTAGGAGCAAACTTAACCCCTTGATCACCCCTAGTGTTAACCCCTTTCCTGCCATTGTCATTTATACAGTAGCAGTGCATTTTTTAGCACTGATCACTGTATTAGTGTCACTGGTCCCCAAAAAGTGTCACTTTGTGTCAGATTTGTCTGTCGCAATGTCACAGTCCCACTAAAAAGCTGGGCATGGATGGTGAGTTGATTCGGTAGTTCAACGGGCCACTTGACCTGACTTGCCCCCCAGGCTTAAGGCTGCCAGCCCTCCCCTGGCCCTGTGCTGATCATATGCACCCTCCTAAGAAAAAAAAAACTCTTGCAATTTACACCAAACTGAGCATGTGTAACTTGTCCCCTGGCCTCTATTCTATCAGGAGATGGATTGGGGACAGTGGAAGAAAGTGAGGAACAGAGAAGTCAGGATCAAACAGCCTTTTTACACAATGCAGAGGATTAACCCCTTAGGTTCCACAGTAAGTATAACAAGCATGCTTTACTGCATATACACACTGATTTTACTGTTGTGGGTTTAGTAACACTTTAACCATCCTCTGCTCTATCCTAAACTTAAAACAAGCGTTTTTATTTTATTACAGTTTTCTTAACCACTTGCCGACCGCTCACATTGAGCGTACTGCGGCAAAGTGGCTTGATATCGTCCAGCGACGTAGACCTACATCGCTGGACTCCTCCCCTTGTGGGCAGCGCGCGTGTGGAGGCTCGCTCCCGCTGTATTCAGTCACAGTGGGAGTCGGGCCAGGGGAGGAGCGGCGGTGATCACCGCTGCTCTTCCCCGATCATCGGGGAATCGAGTTTGGAGATCCGCCCGCTTGTGTAAACAAAGCGGGCGGATCTCCTATGTGACAGACAGGGACAGATTACAGGATTCAGCATAGCTGAACCTGCGATCTGTCCCTGTGTCACACAATCCCCTCCCCCCACACATGTCAGTAAGCACCAGGCATATATTTAACCCCTTGATCACCAATAAAGTTAACCCCTTCCCTGCCAGTGTCATTATTAAAGTAACAGTGCATATTTATAGCACTGATATCTGTAGTAATGTCACTGGTACCCCCAAAAGTGTCAAAAATGTCAGTCAAGGGTCCGATCTGTCCCCCGCAATGTCGCAGTCCCGCAAAAAAAAAAAACGCAGATCACCGCCAGATCGCCGCCATTACTAGTTAAAAAAAAAACAATAAAAATTATTAAATTTTCCGTAGTTAGTAGCTGCGATAACTTTCGCTTATTGCAATTTATTTTACCAAACATATGTAGCAGAAAACAAATTGGCCTAAAATGTTAAAAAATTTAGATTTTTAAATTTTTTTGGGGGGGGGGGGAATTTCATATAAAAAAATTTGAAAAATATTGTTTATAGCGCAAAAAGTAAAAATTGCACAGGTGATCAAATGCCACCAAAAGAAAACTATTTGTGGGGAAAAAAAGGACACAAATTGAATTTGGGTACAGCGTCGCACGACTGCGCAATTGTCCGTTAAAATAACGCTGTGCCGAATCGCAAAATATGGCCTGGTCAGGAATGGGGTAAAATCTTGCGGTCTTAAATCGGTTAAAAATACGCTCATTGAGAATTTTTTTGTCAAAGACATGTAGCTAAATACATTTTGGCCTAAATATATGACAAAAATTGAATATATTGGATATTTTTTAACTGTCAAAGTAGAAAAATATTGTTATTTTTTCAAAATTGTCGCTCTTTTTTTATTAATATCGCAAAAAATGAAAAGTGCAGAGCTGATCACATACCACCAAAAGAAAGCTCTGTTTGTGGGAAAAAATGTTGTTTGGGTACGGCGTTGCATAACCGCGCAATTCTCAGTTAAAGTCGCACAGTGCCAAGTTGCAAAAAGTGGCCTGGACGTAAAGCAAGAAAATCCTCCGGCCCTAAAGTGGTTAAAGTGCCAGCAATTTTATTCAGGGCGTTTCATGCTATGCATTTACACCTGCCCTGCCCCTCAAGGAGATTACAAACTAAAGTCCTCGATTCAGGAAATATCACATTGCCTTCCCCCCTCCCACTGAAGCAAATAGGATGATGCTTTAGGCTGGGTTCAAACTGATGTGATATGGGAACCACAGCGATTCCTGTGCATGTTCCCACACCGCATTAGACACGCAGGCAGTTCATGCTGTGCTCTGCGAACTGCTGCGGGTGTCAAAAAAAAAGTTAATGACACCCCAAATTGGTTCGCAGAATGCAGTGCAAACTGTGGAATTGGACAGAATGGGATCGCAGGGGTCTGAACACCCATGCAATCCGATTTCAGCACAAACAAAAAGAAAGGATCCTACACTCTTTTGGTCCAAATGTGATATGATTTCAGTCATACAGGGTTTTTAACCCTTTCCTCTGGATCACCTGTGGTTATAGGGTTGTGTATACGGAGGTTTTATTTATTTTTCTATTGAACTGGATAGAATTGTGTCTATTTTCAGCCTAACTATGCCCGTCCCATGCATTCCCTACATGCACCCACATACTAGGAGTCGATATAGACAGGAACACCATTCAGATAGTGTACTGACAAGGATTAGAACCCGGGAATCCCAATGCAGCAAGACAGAAGTGCTAACTACTAAGCCACTATGCTGCAGGCATTTTAGCTTTACACACACTTTAAAGGGTAACTCTACTTTCGTAGGGAGAAAAATTGCAAATAAAGAAAAAACAATATAGCGTATACAATAGGGACACAAATCATATTGTAATTGAATTTTATCAAAATGAACTTTCCTTTTCAATCTGCACCCACTGTAATTTTCTGAAAATGCAATGCAATATGGCTACCTGGATCTGTTCTGTACACAGAATGTATACTGACCACACCCCAGAAACATCATTTCCTGCTTGTGTGATTGGCTCACCAAGTTTGCCTAAAGCCCCATACACACACGCAGATCGTCGTCATACAAACGTCGGCGGACGAAAGATCTGCCGATTGTATGCGTGTTAGTATGGTGCCTCCGACAGCTGTCTGCACACAATCCGCGGACAAGAGTCTTTCTTGCAAACATGAAAATTTTTGTCTGCAGACACCAGAACGGACAATTGTTTGCCTGTCAGTACAGAAATCAGCCGACAGACCGCAGATTTGCAAGACTGGGCATGCTCAGAAAATAAAAAACACAGGGAAAGTTAACCATTACATGACATCACTTCTGCAGTCAGCTGAAGTCTGCGGACAAAATTCTTGTGCTGTCCTTGTGCTGTCTTTGCACTTTTCAACAGACACCGACATCCCGGGGAGAAAAGACGAACATTTGTATGACGACGATCTGCGTGTGTGTATGGGGCTTAAGATACAAGTCAGATTTCTGCCATCCCCTGCAACAAAAATGTAACTTTTGGTGAGATACTCCCAATAGGAACACATCTAAAGGGATGCAGGCCCAGCAGCTTTCCTCATTAGTACTCTGCAGCTGCACAGCTGATAGATAATTATGAGACCACTCCCAGTAGACCCACTCAGCACAGAGGAACAAACAATGATTTCTTCTGAATAACAAAAGGTAGGAATCTGCAACAAAGTTTGTTAAATTCCTTGCAATGTACAGAGATCACCCAGAGGGGACAGAGGGGAATGTTTTTTCTCAACAAAAGTGGAGTTACGCTTTAAACTTGAACTCTGTCATAGTAACGTAAAATCCGAGCTAACTTATAATACACTATTCTTTTTCTTTATTGATATATGTACTCCAAACTGTTGAATAAAAGTGAAAAGCGATATGTCCCTTTAAGTCTGTGCAGACATTTATTACTGACTCATGTCAGTTTATATGGAATGTTACTTTCTTTTAGGGCTCTGTGTTCTGCCTCCGCGTGTTAGTAACTGTATCCCATAACAGCTAATAAGCAAGCTTTTGCCAAATGTAAATATATTCAACGTGTCAAAAGTGATCACGCTCCACTGCCTCTAAGGTGGCAAATAAGAATGATAGCCGCAGACTGGAGGTTGAAGCTGATTGCACAGGACTTTCCCCGCTGCGGTACTCTCTCCTATTAAAGCCTGTGGCTTCGTAACGCCGCTTTTCAACAATACAGCAATTCATGGCAAGCCTTGTGCACTTTATTGAGCTTAGTGGCCATTTACAATTCTTGCCATGTTTACAGAAATAAAAAACTCATGTTATAACAAGTGAATGAAGACATCAAGACCTTTTAATGGGTATAATGTTTTCTGGTTTTCTGGACAATTTTATTTGAAATTTTTCTTACATTTTTTTTTTTTTTTTATAACCTGATGCTTTATGTGATTTTTTTTTTAAATATTTAAAAAATCTTTTATTTCTACCAATACCCTAATGAGAAAATCCAGCAGTACTCACATACTTATTTGTAGCCTTTTTTAACCGCCCTGGCGGTATGATTGTTTCCGATTTTAGTTGCTGAAAGCGGTACCATTATTTTGCATGTAATTCTTAAGGACGAGCAGCCCAAACCAACTATTTACATATGATTTTCTTTACTGTGCGTTCTTCTTTATAACATCTCGGGTATGATAAAGTTTGAAACACAAAATCATAAATTATAATATAATAAATAACTATAAATAAGTTAAAGTGTGTGTGTATATATATATATATATATATATATATATATATATATATATATATATACAGTATATATATATATAGATATAAAGTACAGTAACACTGCAGGAAAGGGCACTGGGGGGTCAACTAATGTCAATTTATTTTATTTAGTAATGTAATCCAATAGGATTACAATATATCAGTATGTTTGTGTGTTTTACTATTTGAATTTGCCACCGGTTCCACCCCCCTGCGTCGTGCTGCTCGCAGGAGACGGAAGCCGGGGGTCACAGCATCGGGCGGAAGATCCGGCCGCCGTATGCAGCAGGGACACATCGCGGGATCCCAGGGACAAGGTAAGTAACCTCTAATGGGATCCAGTGATGCTCCCTGGCGGTACCCCAAGTGTGGCTCGGGGTTACCGCTAATGGCACTGAAATGACACCCTGAGCCACACTCGGGAATACCGCCAGGGAGGTTAAGGTCAACTTTGGACTTCATGGTCCCGGTGGCCTTGTCCCCTCTTTGAGCTCTCTACCAGGTTTTAATTTTTTTTTTGCATATTTAAGTTTTATTGTATGGTAAAACGGATTACAAATTTAATTCAAGTTATAGGAGTTCCAGTGGAAGTAGGTTACATACATAACAGTATTACGTTGAAGTAAGAGGAAAAATATGCTGTTAGTCTTCTTCATTTTCAGGCTTTTCTTGCTGCTGGGAAATCCTGGATCAATAAATATATTGTGAGTGCGGGGCTCCAGGCTCAGGGGATGGGACCATGACATCCTGAACTTACAGGGGTTGATTTATTAAATGCAAATAGGCTGTTTATATTGCAAGGGAATTTTCACTTTGCAAGGAAATTTCTCCTTTGCTTAGTAGTGAACGAGGTGAAACTGCCGACTTTCATCATCCAATCATATACAAGCAAAAATACAATTCTCTTTAATTTTCCTTGCATGCAGTTGTATTTTATGTGCAAAATTATTATTTTATTTTCACATTTTTATTTTATTACAGCAATGCGGTATCCACAATAGACAAAATAATAAATATCAGGTACAAAGGAAGATGCGGTACCAATCCGCTGACTGGATAAAAATAGCATCAAATACCAATCATGCCAAAGGCCTACACAGGGCAGGTGTTACATGACAATACAATTTGTTAACTTGAGTAGCAAAGAAGAACAAATCCAGAGACATCTCTAAGTAGTTACATTACTTATACCCAGAAACATCTTAGCATGACATCAACAGAACATTCTGCAAGAACTCCCCTGTCGGGAAGAGGGGTACTGCCCCAATCATTTTTTTTTGCAAAATTAAAACAAAGAGGGCGGTGGTATTGTTGGTTCGATCCAAGGGAGGGTGCATGGTTTCCTCTCACCCAGCAGGGTCAACCTCGAAGAGAGCTTTACCCTCCTAAGTATAAATGAACATATTCCACAGGTTCCATGTTTTGAAGTACACTTCTCGTTTGTGTTGTGAGGTAAGTCCTCCATCTGATTTAAAACTTCAACTTTCAGGAGCCAGAGTCTGATGGACAGAGGTTGCATACTTTTCCAGGTAAGGGTAATACAAGATTTAGTAGAGTTAAGGAGGTGATGGAGTATTGAATTTTTATATACTTTAGCGGGTATGTTGGAGGCATGCAGGAGGAAAAAGGCTGGGTCATCCGGAACCGCATAATTGGTAAACTGTTGAGTTGTTAAAAAAATTCTAAAAGGTTGCGCTTGGCCACAAATTATTATACCACTTGCCGATCGCCTATCGTACATTTACTGCAGCAGGTCAGGTCTATTGTGCAAAATCACGTACCTGTATGTCAATTTATGCAATAGCCACTAGGGGGTGTGCGTGCACTGCCGTAGGAGCGATTGCGGGCTGATTGGACAGAGAGGGAGCCAATGAGCAGGTCCGCCTGCCACCCGCGATCGTTCCCGAGAGAGGAAGAACAGCGGTCTCCCTATGTAAACAAGGCAGATCGCCATTCTGACAGGGGAGACGGTAGAGATCTTGTGTTCCTGCTAAGCAGGAACACGGGATCTCTGTCTTCCCCCAGTCATAGCAACCTCCCCACCAGCGTTAATTTTGTCGACTAAAACCAACTAAAATGTTTTCGTCGACTAAATGAACACAATTTTAGTCGACTAAAATACGACTAAAACTAAAACAATTCAGATGACTAAAATATGACTCAAACTAAAATGGCATTTTAGTCTTAAGACTAAAATACGACTAAAACTAAAATGGCATTTTAGTCAAAAGACTATGACTAAAACTAAATAGAAATTTGCTGCCAAAATTAACACTGGTGTATGCTCAAAGCTTAATACCATAAATAATAACATATTCGATTTTTCACTCCAGGACCAGCAGTAGTATATAATGAGTTTGGAAATTGTAGAGAAATACTTAAATAATGCATTACAAATTACGATCGAACTACACCCATTCCATTATAGATGACTAAAATGTAGGATGTTTTAGTCGACTAAAATGTACTGGAGTTTTAGTCTACTAAATACGACTAAAACTAAAAGACTTGCAGAAGACTAAAATGGGACTAAAACTAAAATGCCATTTTAGTCCTAAGACTAAGACTAAAACTAAATTGAAATTTGCTGCAAAAATTAACACTGCTCCCCACACAGCTAGCAAGCACCCCCTAGGGACACATTTAACCCTTTGGTCACCCCTGATGCTAACCCCTTCCCTGCCAGAGTCATTAGTACAGTAACAGTGCATATTTTTAGCACTGATCACTGTGTTAGTGTCACTGGTTCCCAAAAAAGTGTCAAAAGTGTCAGTTAGGTGTCAGATTTGTCGCAATTTCGCAGTCCCGTTAAAAATCGCTGTTTGCTGCCATAGTTTGTAGATGAGACAACTTTTGCGCAAACTAATCAATATGCGCTTATATGGATTTTTTTTTTAACCAAAAATAAGAATAGAATAAACAAGAAAATCAACCCACAAAGGGGAAGAAAGAATTCGGGGATCTTTATGGTGCCAATAGATTTTACATCAGAACATTATTTAAAATATCCAAATTTTATTTCAATAGTTAAAAAGGATTAACCATAAAATAGACAGACATACAACATTGTTAAAACCAATTAATTGTTTGCTGTGTACATTGTTGAAGAAATTCATATATATATATATATATATATATTTGCGATAATGTCATAAAGTAGCAATCCCGATTCCCGACATGTTTCACCAGAACGGTTTCTTCAGGGGATAGTTTTTAGGCAACTTCCAAAGGGAGGCGTTTGTGAATTTGAATATATATATTGTATATGTATATTGTATGTGAATTTGAATAAATATATTGTATATGTATATTGTATATGTAGATTGTTGTTAGATCAAGATATGCATCAGATGGTAATTAGGTCAACTGAATAATTCAGGTTCAATGTTACGGAGTAGAGGAAGTGTTTTCTTATTAAAGGATATCTTCTAATCCAGATTCTACCCTAAATATGATTATCTCATAGATACATATATGAAGACACCAATCTGAGCTAGCTTGATCAGAATCAACAGATCATCAGCAAATCATCGGTGTCCAAACGATGCCTCGCCGACACGAATATGAATAGAATACATATTGGCCTAAATTAAGGAAGAAATTCGATTTTTTACATTTATTTTATTGGAGGTGTTTTAGCCCCCGTTCACACTGGGGCGACCTGTCAGGCGACCTGGTCGCCTGACAGGTCGCCGTAGGTTGCCTTGCATTGAGAAGCTATGGACCCGTTCTAATAGGAGCGACACAAGTCGCTCCGACTTAGAAAAAGGGTCCGGAGCTTCTTTGGGGCGACCCGGAGCGACCTGCATAGACTTCAATGTTATGAAGTCTGTGCCGGCCGCTCCGAGGTCGCGGTGCGAGCAGCGCGCCGCGACCTCAGAGGTCGCCCCGGGAAGTAGCGTCGCCCCACTGTGAACGGGGCCTAAGGCTGCATTCACATGTCAGCATATAATCGCGGGCAGAACCGCCGCGGTTCCGCCCGCGATTCGGAGATTTATTGCAAATCGCGGGACGCCTAGCGTTGCCCGTTGATTTGCAATAGCCCCCCAAACGCCGAGCGATGTTGCCGCGATTTACGCCCGCTGAATCGCGGCAACATCGCGCAAACAAAATCGCGGGACGCAATACGCTCCAAAGAAGCTCTTGTACTTTTTTGGAGCGTATTGCGTCCCGCGATTTTGTTTGCGCGATGTTGCCGCGATTCGGCGGGCGTAAATCACGGCAACATCGCTCGGCGTTTGGGGGGCTATTGCAAATCAACGGGCAACGCTAGGCGTCCCGCGATTTGCAATAAATCTCCGAATCGCGGGCGGAACCGCGGCGGTTCTGCCCGCGATCATACGCTGACATGTGAATGCAGCCTTAAAGCAGAAAGTAAAAAATATTGTTTTTTTTTTTTTTTTTAATTTGTTGCTCTTTTTTGTTTATAGTGCAAAAAATAAAAACCGCGGAGGTAAATAAATAACACCAAAAGAAAGCTCTATTTGTGGAAAAAAAGAACATCAATTTTATTTGGGTACAGGGTCACACAACGCAGTACTGTATTGCCAAAAATGCCTGGTCATCAAGGCGGGGGAACCTTCCAGGGCTGCAGAGGTTAATTGTGTAATAGTGTGCTGTTTCATTATTTAATCTAATAAGATAATAGAAATGATTGAATAAAAAATTAAATAAATGAAGACATACTGACTATCAAAATATTGCTAATTCACAAAAAATCTTAATAATCCACAGTGTAAAGTGCTATGTACAATACTCAGAAGAACTTAAAAGTGCAAATAATTCCAGAATTCATATGGTTAAATTGTGCTCCAACAAAAAACAATTGATTGAACATGTGTTCCCAAGTCCACATAAGAAATAATCCAACAGTTCATATAATCGTGTTGCATGAAGTTTATATGTGGTTCCAGAATCCCCACATGTGAAAGAAGGAGAAAGTGTCCTTGTGCAAAATCAAAAAAATCAAAAGTGCTTGTGCATCACCACCGTGCTCCAACACCAAAAGACAAAATTGATCCCACACAGGAGATCATCAACACGTAAACAGGATCACATCTAATGCTGGCCAAATACTAGCCGAAAAATCGTTCGAAAATCTGTCATTTGGTCTGTTCGTTTGTTTTTCGTCCAGTTAATAAGCACAAATTAAAAATAGTTTTTAACTTTTCAGAGCTGAAAAATTTAAAGCGGTTGTAAACCCGAAAAAAAAAAAAAACCTGCAAGACAAAGGCATAATGAGCTAGTATACATCGCATACTAGCTCATTATGTATTACTTACCTTAGAACGAAGCCCCGACACGGACCCCTGGACATCGCTGCGGGCGATGCCATGATCCCTCGGCGTCTCTTCCGGGTTCGGCGGCTCCGGCGCTGTGATTGGCCGGAGCTGCGATGACGTCACTCCCGCGCATGCGCGCGGGAGTGATTTTCCTGCAAGCTCCCGGCAAGGAAAACTGAAGGTCCCCCCGGACCTTCAGAGTGCCGGTTTAGGAGATATTAATTGTACCTACAGGTAAGCCTTATTATAGGCTTACCTGTAGGTAAAAGTGTAAAAAAGCGGGATACTACCGCTTTAAGGAACAGTTTGGAAAATTCTGCTAAACACACGATAAATTGAAAGGTTAATGTGTTTCTCACCCAAACTGTATGCACTAGGCATATGTGACAAAATTAATGAAAAACAGATTCATTTATGTTCATTGAACGATTTATCGATCAATATTCAGTCATTACATGATGGCGCGATCATCTGCTCTCACGGCCGAATATTCGTTTTTTGAAAATGAGTTTGAACGATTTTTTGTATAGTGTATTGCCAGCATAAGGGTTGGTTATCAGCTGGCCTCAGAAGGTGGCTCCAAGCTCACGTCACTCATAGCGTGTTATGATAAAAGCAATGGAGAGGGCCTCATAGTGCATTAACGTATAAATCACCATTTATTAGGAACAAAAATGCACTTGCAAAACATTTGCTTGTATGAGGCAGACAAACATCAGTAGTGCACGGCCGCCTGCAGAACGCATTTCCTCTCAGAAGGCATTGACTGGGAAAGGAGCACTATTATTGGGTACTAAGCATTACTCTCAGTCTTCATAAGGGTGCAGCGCTATCCTCAAATAAATAAAGTGCATAAATCATATAAGTAACCATAAATTTCATAAAACATACAAGAAAAATTATATATATATATATATATATATATATATATATATATATATTCAATCAAAGTAAGACCATTTTTCATAAAAGTCCATTAAATAAGGAATATCCAAATTCAGTGAATAGCGCAGTCCCATATATCATAGGAATCTTAATTTTTATCACCACAGTGCCCTTCACCCCACCTATGGGTGTCCTCTCACCTGCTTAGACAGACCTCAAAATCCATTTTATGCTTGCTTAGTTACCAACCATATAGGGTGACTATATATTAAAGTGGATATAAACCCTCACATATACACAGTAAAGTGAACAGCCTCAGATGATACACGGAGATGAGACAAATCTCCCTACATAAGTTTTACATGTACAGTATATCTGCTGTCTTCAGATTTCTATTATTTTTTAAAAAGTGCACATCGTGTTACAAATTTTTCTTCCTGTTTCAGCAGTGGGAGGGGAGTCTAGGCATACACTGTGTGTGAGCTGATTGGTGGAAAGGCACACACCCCCCTCCACATAGGCAGAAGAATGAAGAAACTTGCAAAGCTGTGCTGTGAATAGATAAGCTCTCTGTGAATAGATAAGCTCTCTGCTTATCCATCTGTAAGTCCTTTCCCCAACACTCACTAGATCCATTCTTCAGCATTTGCATTTTTCGGTGTCTCCAATCACTTTGGGTGTTACCTTCTTACTTGTTATTTTGGTTTTACGCTATGGCGTTTTTTATTTATGTATTCCACATGCAATCATCATACTGAGGAAATCTACGTGGCAACCGCGAGGTCCACTGTGGTCAACTTCCCGAGTGCATCTGGAATTGTTGTCACCTTTGGCATTTACATATTTTGTTTCCGGTAAGCAGTACCTGCACAGTTACCCCACATCACGTTTCCAATTATTGGACATTTACACGGACATTTTTTTGATTACTATATAATTCAAATTATATGTTTCATTTTTCTAGCGCAACTTATTTATATTACTGTCTTTTGGGGTGTCGGTCACACTTGAAGCTGCTGCTTTTTTCTTTCTGGACTAGTGCAGTTGTTTTTTATCTCTTTATTACAAATTTTCAGCTGCTTTAATCTCCTGTGTAAAAGAACTTGTCAGAATCTATCTTGCCGATAACAGAGGAATGGAGCATCAGATAGACACAGGACTTAGGGCTTTGGAGAGAGATAGGAAAACACTACAGATATACTGTATTTGCCCAGGTCAGATTTCACGAATGAGGTTTACATCCACTTTTTTTTTTTAACCAAACAAGCGTTTATTGAGTCATGTGCATAACAAAATGGATATACAAACACTGTCAATACAAGCATCATTGAAACCAGCAGTATGCCCAGAGTTAGAGTAGGAATAAGAAACTATACTAATTCTCTGCTGCGTGCCATAAAAAATGGAGAGTCAGAAAAAAAGAATAACGGAAAAGAAAAAAAAAATGGGAGCATAGGCTTACAGCTGGCATATATAAAATCAAACATTACCAAGTAAAATAATATCCTATCATGCTGCGGGTTCGGGGCAGAACCATATAACAAAGATGGGGTGAACCATTCCAATAGGCAGGCAAAGATTAGGGAGTACATGTGGAAGAGGCTTCGAGCCATCTATCCTAAATCTTATTGTATCTTTTTGGGCAACCCCTATTTACGTATATCACCTTCTTATACGGGAGAGTAGTGTTAATGTCGGACAACCAAGATGCTAGAGTAGGTGGGGAGGTCTGTAGCCACGTAAGAGCTATTCACTTCCTAGCAGTGAACAGGGTTTCCCGGAGGAAATGAAGCGTATACTTGACCATGTCCTCATCAGGGAAAATCCCCAGGAGGCATATTTTGGGGTCTAGGGAGACCGGGCAGCCCATACGGTCATGGAGGAACTGAATTACCTGCATCCAAAACCCCTGTATGATCGAGGTTTACATCCACTTTAGGTTTGCCTTTCCTACCTAGTTTGCTGTCTTTTTTCTTTGACATAGCATTACTATCGGGTGCTAAGCATTACTCTCAGTGAATTCCTTTGATATTGTACGTTTGTATACGCCTGGTGTGTCAGAGGGGCTGAGGTTCTTGAGAAGGTCAAGGCAAAGAACAGAGAACCCATTCTATCCAGCGTCTCCTACAGGGGTAGACCTACACAATTAAACCCTTTTTGTTTCCTCTCCTGTTAAAAAACAATAGTTATTGCACTACTTACTTTTTGCATGCTCTGTCTCAGCATGACCAGTACTGGAGTTGAATGACACCCAGTAGGATCCAACCATTCCTACCATGTACACCCCTCCTGGGCTCAGGGTCTTCATGTATCCTTGGCTCATTGTGCAATGCTGCATAGAACCGTACTCCATCAGCTGGAGAAGGACAGCACCCATCATGTGACTGCATGGAAGACACCTAGAATTAAGGTATGTATTTAGATTTGTTCAAGTTTAACGCTTGGAAGGGTATGGTATGGGGGGAGGGGAGAATTGGGGGTTAAAGTGATATTAAACACACACTGTATAATTTACATTATCCTTTATCTTTCTGTATATGGATTATGACACTGTTATATATTTTAATTAAAAAACATATTTCCTTCTTTTCCTAAGTGATATAAAGTTCATTCATAAAGTATTTAGACCCCCTTCACTTTTTTCAACTTTGTTATGTTGCAGCCTGATACTACAGTTGTCGTTGTGTTAAATTCATTTAATCTACACCCAGTACCCCATAATGACAAAGTGAAAACAGAGTTTTACAAATGTCTGTGAATTTATTAAAAATAAAAAATGAAAATATCACATGTACTTAAGTATTCACACCCTATAGCAATTACAGCCTGGAGTTTTTTTGTGCTATGACATGACAAGCTTTGCACACCTGACTGGGGGAATTTCTGCCATTCTTCATTACAAATCCTCTCAAGCTCCATCAGGTTGAATGGGGAACTTCGGTGCACAGCCATTTTCAGGTCTCCAGGAAGTTCAATTGGGTTCAAGTCAGGGCTCTGGCTGGGCCACTCAAGGACGTTCACAGAGTTGTCCCTAAACCACTCCTGTGTTGTCTTGGCTGTGTGCTTTGGATCAATGTCATGTTGCAAGGTGAACCTTTGGCCAGGTCTGAGGTCCTGGGCGCTGTGAAACAGGTTTTCATTGAGGATATCTGAACTTTGCTGCATTCAGCTTTCCCTCAACCCTGCACAGTCTCCCAGTCCCTTCTGCTGAAAAACAACCCCCAGCATAATGCTGCCGCCACCATGCTTCACTATTGGGATGGTATTGGACAGGTGATGAGCAGTGCCTGGTTTCCTCCAAACATAACATTTAGAATTGAAGCCAAACACCTCAATCTTGGTTTTATCAGACCAGAGAATTTTGTTCCTCAAAGTCAGAGTCCATCAGATGCTTTTTTGCAAACTCAAAGCGGGCTTTCATCATGTCCAATTCATTTAATTTACCACAGGTGGACTCCAATCATGGTGTAGAAACATCTCAGCAACGCTAAAGAGAAATGGGAGACACCTGAGCTAAATTTCAGGCGTTGCTGCAAAGGGTCTGAATACTTAGGCCAATATGATATTTCAGTTTTTCTTTTTTCATACATTTGCAAACATTTCTAAAATTCTGTTTTCACTTTGTCATTATCGGGTACTGAGTGTAAATTTTTGAGAGGCTGCCACATAACAAAATTGAAAAAAGTGAAGGGGGTCTGAATACTTTATGAATGCACTGTATACAGCTGTCACATGACCCGGCTCTTTCCCAGCCTGTCTGTAGGTAAACATAAGCAGGAGGAAATTCTAGTCCTCTACTGCTGGTCACATATTTAAAGGAAAAAAAAAATACCTTTGGAATAGAGTAAAAATAAATAATTAATATCAACAAACTGTTTAAAATTGTCATACAAATATATATATATTTGAAATCAAATATTTATTATTTTTGGGAATAACATGGTCTAGGCAGATTTTTACCAATCACAGGCTATCTCATGCCCCTCCCGCCTGTGTCTATGTATGTGTGTGTGTGCTTAGAATAACAGGGAGGTGAAGCCTTCATCAATTTACATATAATATACCGCCCCCAAAACTGAGCATGTGCACTAGCTGCCAACGCTGCTCTGCAGAATCCCCAACTGCAGTGGGGAAATGGGCAGGAGGGTGAAACAGTGAACAGTAGGATCAACCACAATTTTTGCAGAATACAGAATGTGAATCCTATAGTGACTAAATTAGAATGGTCAGCATTTAATACAGCATTTATTGATAGTTTTAATACTGTGGGTTTATTAACACTTTAAAGTAAACTCTATTTTATTATTTGTACCTACAGGTAAGCCTATAATAAGGCTTACCTGTAGGTACTGTGAATATCTCCTAAACTTGCACCGTTTAGGAGATATTCAGAGTGCATGCAGCCGATGACGTTGTAGGCGCATGCGCTCTGAAGGTCCGGCTTACCGTGCCAGAGCTTCCGAGCCCATAAATGGCAGCTCCGGTGCGCATGCGCGGGAGTGACATCATCACGGCTCAGGCCACTCACAGAAACATCAGGGAAGATGTCAGCCATCTTAGTGGTGTGCGGGCGCCACTGAGACAGCTTAGTTCTATTGTAAGTATTACTAGCTCAATATGCCTTTGACTTATGGGGTCCCCCCCCACTTCAGGGTTTACAACCTCTTTAAAGGAATCTGGAGTTCACCTTGGAAGCAGAACTCCAGGTAAAAATAAAAAATAAGAAGGCCATTTAATGTAAAAAAAAAAAAATCAGCTACATTACCTAAAGAGGAGTTCCGCCCCCCAGGAAAAAAAATTAAAAGTCAGCAGCTACAAATACTGTAGCTGCTGACTTTTAAATATTAGAACTTACCTGTCCAGGGTTCGCGCAATGTCGGCACCCAAAGCCGATTTTCTTATCGGCTCTCGGGTGCTGCCGTGGCCATTCAGCATAAGAGAACCCGGCGGTGAAGCCATTCGGCTTAACAGCTGGTTCCCTACTGCGCATACGGGAAGCTTGCGGCATTTTCTAATTGGCCCGGTGGCAGAGGAAGAAGGAGGGGGGCCAAACTTCCGAGGGACAACACCCCTGCGCTGTCTTCCGGAAGTGGGGAAGGGTACCTGTCAAAAACAGGTACCCCTTCCCCCATCCCCCCTGAAAGGTGCCAAATGTGGCACCAGAGGGGGAGGAAGCATTTAAGTGGAAGTTCCACTTTTGGGTTGAACTCTGCTTTAAGTGGACCTTCACCCTTTTCAGTCACTTTCCATGATTTTCCTCCTACTCCTCTCCTGTTGCACAATGGGACAATAATTTAATAATAATAATAATATTTTTTTAGAAATCCTTTTTTTTTTGCGGAGTCCAGCTTTCTCGCCTAAGCCAGAATGATGAACATAGCTGCCTGTAGTCTCTTGGGATTCTACGTCGTGCATCACCGAAGGCTTTGGGGCAATATACAGCACGTGTGCATCATCAGGGGGCCGGCTGCAAAAACCAGGAAGAGACTGACCGTCCTCCCCAATGATGTAAGAGAATAAGATGGTGGTGTGGGATTGTGTGGGTAGCAAGGAAGCAAGAAGCACTGCAATGCTGGATTTGCTGCATGAGTATAATAAAGGACAATCCAGAAAAAAAATTAAGAGGGGTTTGAAAAAAAAAAAGGGGGGGGGGTGAAGTTCCTCTTTAATTTGGTGCACTTCCCTACAGTATTTCCTCCCAGCCACTAGATTGTCATTAGATCTTCAGGTTGAATGATGGCCATCGTCACCCAACTCACTTCCACTGAGTCCAGGTGCCATTCCACAGCCTGGACCCAGAGTCCTTCTACACAGCGCTCACTCTTCATTACATGGGTACCACTCAGTCCAGGGACAAAGTTGCCTAGCCCCACTGCCATAGAAGATAAAAGACTTGAGACAACAATGGACTGGCCAAAAGACCCCTGGAACGTAAGGAAGGTACTATGAGGATGAGTATTAGACATGTGCACTACTGAAAAATTTGTTTTGTTTTGTTCATTTTTTTTTTTTTCTCTGTTTTATCGGATCATTCGCTATGATTGGCATTCATTACTTCTGATCATTTGTAACTTCGGATGCATTCGTATTCGTTACCTTCCATTTGTTTAAATGTGGCATTCGTTACTTCAGATAATTCGTAACTTCAGATACATTCATATTCATTTCGTTCCATTAGTTTAGATGCAGCATTCGTTACTTCAGATAATTTGTAACTTTGGATGCATTGTATTAGTATAGTTCCATTCCTTTAGATGCGGCATTCGTTACTTCGGATAATTCATATTCGTTATGTTCCATTTGTTTAGATACGGCATTTGTTACTTCGGATAATTTGTTACTTCGGATGCATTCGTATTCGTCACGTTCCATTTGTTTAGATACGGCATTCGTTACTTCGGGCTCGGAAATAGTGTATGCCTAATTAGAAATGAATAAATAATTTATCTCTCACTCTCTGTGTCACATGAGACTCACAAAACAATGCCACTGGCCCACCACACCCTGTCTGGATGCTGGATGGAATGCAGTCTGACACAGAAACACACAAGGGAATAAGGGACAAGCTTATTGGCCAGAGATAACACGCTACAACTTGCAATCCGAAAATCGAATGAATCTGAATATATCCAAATAAAATATGAATACAAATGCATCCGTCAATTATTTCTTTATATTCAGCAATAACGAATAGTCGGAAAGAACGAAAATACCAAAAACAAAATTATCCAAATGTTATCGATTCATTAAACTCGTGGGTTGAATCATTTTTCTTTCTTTTGTATTTTTGTTCTTTCAGATTTTCGTTGTTTCTGACAATTCGTTTTTGTACTAACTCAAAAGAGTCTTTCGTTCATTCGGATGCTCCCCAATGAACGAATATGCCCAATTTCGTCCAAAAATGAATTCATAACGAAACGAATTGTCTAATGAGTATTGTTCATAAAAAGGAAGAAGTAGATTTTCCATAAATCGGTACAGGGTTATATTTAGAGATAAGCGATTGGATATGCAGACTGGGGAATTAATTTTAACTTAGAGAAGTGCAAACTTGTTCAGAGCACCATCTGTGAGCGGGTTTTTAATAAAGTTTTGAACAAAACTTAAGCAGTTAAAAAATTATTTTGGCTCTTTTTTTTTTGGCAACCATGTCTGTCAATAAAATTCTCATTACTTCTGCCTGTTAACAAAATAAACAGTATCAAAGATTCGGCAGGTCAGAGAGCGAGCGAAGTCCTTATTTATTTTAAAAGACACTTTTATTAAAAATAAGCAGCAGTTTGATTTGACTCTGCATGTGTGAAACCTGTGAGCCTATATATGTGTATGTTTACCTTACAGGGGTGCCGGAGCAAACTGTTTATTTGTGCCTAAGCTGCTCCAATGCAAATGAAGATTTCATTGGCTGCTCAACCCACTTCCAATGAATGAAGGTAGTAAATGTTCCTGATAGATTCAGCTTTGTGCCTTGTATAGTCACACCAATGGCCATGAAGGGTGGGAGTGGGGTCAGTGAAGGTCCCGAACACAAAGGCACACATTGGTCCTCCAAGGATTCTTTTTTCTTGACATGGTTAAATTGATGAAGACAAATGTTAAATAACAAAGAAGTTTGACTCCATTTGCCACCCTAGTTCTGGCTTGTGTTGAAGACTAAATTGCCTCATCCCAATCCCCCAACCACCTTCTCCCCATCCCAATCCCCCAACCACCTTCCCCCCCATCCCAATCCCCAACCACCTCCCCCCCATCCCAATCCCCCAACCACCTTCCCCCCCATCCCAATCCCCCAACCACCTTCCCCCCCATCCCAATCCCCCAACCCCCCCCCCATCCCAATCCCCCAACCACCTTCCCCCCCCATCCCAATCCCCAACCACCTCCCCCCCATCCCAATCCCCCAACCACCTCCCCCCCATCCCAATCCCCCAACCACCTTCTCCCCCCCCTCCCAATCCCCCACCCATCCCAATCCCCCAATTACCTTCCCACCCCCCATCCCAATCCCCCAACCACCTTCTCCCCCCCATCCCAGTCCCTCAACCACCTTCCCAATCCCCCAACCCCCCCCCCCCCATCCCAATCCCCCAACCACCCCCCCCCCCCAAAAAAAAAGTCAGATTTCTTTGCATTGTCATTTCTTTGTATTTGTTTGATCGATTACAAAACAGAGAGGGAAAGATGACAATTCTTACTCCTAAAATATTATTGAATATTATGAATGCTCTTGTTTAAAGTAGAAGTTCACCATAACACTAAAATTCCTGCATCTACAGACATCCACAATCTAACACTAACCTATCTAGCCATGTAAAGAAGAAATCAGTATACATATCGTTGTTAAAGCCCATTCGACCCAATCCCAGGCTGAGCTGTCAACCGCGGCTTCGCTGTGGAGGCGGGGGCAGAGGACACCAAAAATGGAAGCCCCATAGTAAGTCTATGAGTGACGTCACTTCCCATTAATTTTATAGCTGTTGTCGGCCGTGTCCTCTGCAGAGTTTCCGCTGCCGGGGACCGGATCAGATCGGCTTAAAAAAAGGTAAGTATACTGATTTCTTCTTTACAGGGTTAGATCGTGGAGGTCTATGGATGTAGAGATTTTAGTGTTCGAGTGGACTTTTCTCTTAATTGCCAGTACTCTCTGGTATATATTAGAATGGATTAGATCAAATCAGATCAGATTAAATTCTTTATTATAATTGCATTCAATACACTGAAATTTTACATAGAAGCTGTCTGACGACAGCAGTAAATACATACATACTGTATACTTATCCACACATACATACTGTATATACAGTATATGTGCCAATATATTAAAAAAGAATAGCGCGCAAATGCAAAAGAAATTACTACCAAATCTGAAGAGAGTCCATAAATAAAAATGGGGGTTTGGTCCTACACTATCCATGAAAAAGAGATGAATCCAGCCCTTCTAACCCTTTAGTGCATTTGCACATTTTTCCCAGCAAGGAGTGTTGTCTCCAAGGGTTAGAAGGGCTGGATTCATCTCTTTTTCATGGATAGTGTAGGACCCACTGATAATGGGGTACTTTGACGCAGTAGTGGGCTTGAGCACGATATGGCCATATGGTGGGACCAAACCCCCATTTTTATTTATGGACTCTCTTCAGATTTGGTAGTAATTTCTTTTGCATTTGCGCGCTATTCTTTTTTAATATACATGTCTTTTGGTTCATAGCTGCAGCAGCTTTGGAAATACATGGGTATGCTCCCCCAAATTTTTTGCCTGTTTATTATGTATTCGGTCTGACCAGACTATCGAGGTTGAGCAGCCCTCCCCACCCCCCACATACACCTGTACTCAATCAGTGTCCACCATCAATTGGATATAGGAGGAGTCCCCTGTAGTGCATTTGCACATTTTTCCCAGCAAGGAGTTTTATCTCCAAGGGTTAGAAAGGTTGGATTCATCTCTTTTTCATGGATAGTGTAGGACCCACTGATAATGGGGTACTTTGACGCAGTAGTGGGCTTGAGCACGATATGGCCATATGGTGGGACCAAACCCCCATTTTTATTTATGGACTCTCTTCAGATTTGGTAGTAATTTCTTTTGCATTTGCGCGCTATTCTTTTTTAATATACATGTCTTTTGGTTCATAGCTGCAGCAGCTTTGGAAATACATGGGTATGCTCCCCCAAATTTTTTGCCTGTTTATTATGTATTTGGTCTGACCAGACTATCGAGGTTGAGCAGCCCTCCCCACCCCCCACATACACCTGTACTCACTCAGTGTCCACCATCAATTGGATATAGGAGGAGTCCCCTGTAGTGCATTTGCACATTTTTCCCAGCAAGGAGTTTTATCTCCAAGGGTTAGAAAGGTTGGATTCATCTCTTTTTCATGGATAGTGTAGGACCCACTGATAATGGGGTACTTTGACGCAGTAGTGGGCTTGAGCACGATATGGCCATATGGTGGGACCAAACCCCCATTTTTATTTATGGACTCTCTTCAGATTTGGTAGTAATTTCTTTTGCATATGCGCGCTATTCTTTTTTAATATACATGTCTTTTGGTTCATAGCTGCAGCAGCTTTGGAAATACATGGGTATGCTCCCCCAAATTTTTTACCCAAATGAAATTGACATCCTTTTTTTTCCCACAAACAGAGCTTTCTTTTGGTGGTATTTGATCACCTGTGCGAGTTTTTGATCATGTGCTATAAACAAAAAAAGTGCAACAATTTTGCAAAAATAACAATATTTTTCACATTTTTTATATGAAATTCCCCAAAAATTTTTTTTTAACATTTTAGCCCAATTTGTTTTCTGCTACATATGTTTGGTAAAAAAATCTCAATAAGCGTATTTTGATTGGTTTGCGCAAAAGTTATTGCGTTTACTAACTAAGGGAAAGATTTTTGTCATTTTTATATTTTTTTTTTAAGGAGTAATGGCGGTGATCTGGGATTTTTTTTGCGGGACTGCGACATTGCGGCGGACAGATCGGACCCTTGACTGACATTTTTGACACTTTTGGGGGGGATCAGTGACATTACTACAGTAATCAGTGCTATATATATGCACTGTTACTGTAAAAATGACACTGGCAGGGAAGGGGTTAACTTTATTGGAGAAGGAGGGGTTAAGTGTGTCCCTAGGGGCGTGCTTCTAACTGTGAAGGGATGTGGCTGTTTTTGTAACTACAGAGATATACGATCCTGCATAGCAGGACCGTATGATCTCTGCACTTACACAGGGGAGAATGACAGGCGGCTTTGTTTACATTAGCTGCCTGCCTTTCTCCCTCTGTAACGGACGATCGCGAGTGACCGGCGGACATCGGGTCCGCCGGTCACACGCACAGAAGTATCCGTGAACGAGCGGTGGCGGGAGCGTGCCTCCGGCAGCGCGCGCTCGCCCCCTAGAGCCTCACAGGCTAGTGACGTACCCCTACGTCACTTTGCCTGTGAGGGGCTGACTGCCGCTGTATATAGTCGTACGGCAGTCGGCAAGTGGTTAAATTGTATTTCTTCCTATAAAATTGCATTTGAAAGGCTGCTGTGTAAATACAGTGTGACATAAAATATTGCAACAATAGCCATTTTATTCTCTAGGGTCTCTGCTAAAAAATATATATATAATTAGGGTTGAGCGGACACCTAGATGTCCGTGTTCGACGGGTTCGGCCGAACTTTAAAAAAAAGTCCGGGTCCGTGTCCCGGACTTTTACCGAACTTTTCCCGGACACCGAACCCCATTGAAGTCAATGGGGACCCGAACTTTAAGGCACTAAAATGGCTCTAAAACACCAATGGAAAGGGCTAGAGTGCTGCAAATGGCAGCAAAACGTAGTTAAGAGCATGGCAAGTGCTCTGCAAACAAATGTGGATAGGGAAATAACTTAAAACAACAAAAAAAAAACAGAAAAATAAAACAATGTTCTTCATCTCTGAAGGACGAGGCCCATATGGAGTAGGAGGGAGGTTGAGGTGGTGGTGGATGTGGCGGTGTCATAGACGTGCGCACAGGGTGTGCCTGGTGTACCTGGGCACACCCTAATCACCTAGGGCACATAGCATTATCGCTCTGTTTGCCAGTGAGGAGATGGGAAAGATCTCCCTCGCACCTGCTCTGCTCTATTTCTCTTTGCCAGCAGGGAGAGTAATGTATCCGGGCCATGTACATGTAGGCAAACACATGCATGTGTATTTCAACTTTGGGGTGCACACCCTAATGCAATAGGCTGCGCACACCTATGGGCGGTGTAGGTGGAAGCGGCGGTGGAGGAGGACCAGGGCCGGATTAAGAGCATCATGGTCTTGGTGCTGAGGATTTTGAAGGGCCTTAAGGGCCGTGCCTTGGCATGCACCCAGAGGAGGAAGGGTGCAGCCATGCATGCCTAATTCAACATGGGATGCTGTCTCTGAAGCCCATAAACACATCCATGCATCGGCAACTGTCCCTCCTTGTCCGGCCTTCGCGCTGTGTGGGGAGGTTCTGAGGGTGCTGCCTGGGGAAGCGAGCATAGAAGCCAGACTTCTGTGTTTACAAGTGACAGAAGAGCGGTCACAGTGAATATGGCCAACCCGGGGCCTATATAAAAGGTAGGGGCCTGCATGGAGCTGCAGCTCCAATAGCCCCTACGTTAATCTGGCCCTGAGGAGGAGGACGAGGTAGCCAACACTGCTTCTTTTCACAAATTTTAAATGAGGGTACACCCCAAAAGAGTGAGAAAGAGCAAAAATGGAACAATGGCTGGGTAAGGTCGGTATCCATTGCTATTCTGCACAAGGTACGGAAAAGTCCCGTGGGATCCATGCCTGGTTCATTTTAATGAGCTTGTCCACATTGTCTCTGGACAGGCGGCTGCGCTTGTCTGTTATAACACCCCCAGCCGTGCTAAATACCCGTTCAGATAATACACTGGCTGCAGGGCACGCCAGCACCTCCAAGGCGTAAAGGGCAAGCTCAGGCCATGTGCCCAATTTGGAGACCCAGAAGTTGAAGGGGGCAGACCCCTCATTCACTACATGTAGGCGTGTGCACACATACTGCTCCACCATGTTGGTAAAATGCTGCCTCCTGCTAAGACGTTCCATCTGAGCTGCTGGTGCTGCTGTTTGTTGTGGCGTGCTGACAAAGCTTTTCCACATTTCTGCCATGCTAACCCTGCCTTCTGAGGTGCTGGCGGTGCCCTGGTTGAGTTGGCGACCTCCTCCTCCTCTGCCTTGTGCTTCCACTGTGGCCCCGCTGTCAGATGGGAATGCCAGCAGCATCGCGTCTACCAGCGTGCGCTTGTACTCGCGCATCTTGTGATCGCGCTCCAGTGAGTGAATTAAGGACGGTACGTTGTCCTTGTAACGGGGATCCAGCAGCGTGGCCACCCAGAAATCGGCACAAGTTAGAATGTCTGCAACTCGGCGGTCGTTGTGGAGACACTGCAGCATGTAATCGCTCATGTGTGCCAGGCTGCCCAGAGGCGACGAAAGGCTGTCCTCTGTGGGAGGTGTATCGTCCGTGTCCTCTGTATCCCCCCAGCCACGCACCAGTGATGGCCATGAGCTGGCCTGGGTGCCACCCTGCTGTGAACATGGTTCCATCTCCTCCTCCAGCTCCTCCAGCTCCTCCTCCTCCTCATCCTCCTCATCCTCCAGAACTGTGCCCCTGCTGGACAATTGTGTCCCTGGCGTTTGTGTGTGCAGGAACCCACCCTCGGAGCCCCTTGTGAATGACTGCCCTGAAAGCCTTGGAAATGTTACCTCTTCATCCTCCTCCTCCTCCTCATCCTGTGCCACATCCTCTTCCATCATCGCCCGAATTGTTTTTTCAAGGAGGCATAGAAGTGGGATAGTTAAGCTGAGAACGGCGTCATTGCCACTGGCCATGTTGGTGGAGTACTCAAAACAGCGCAACAAGGCACACAGGTCTCGCATGGAGGCCCAGTTATTGGTGGTGAAGTGGTGCTGTTCCGCAGAGCGACTCACGCGTGCGTGCTGCAGCTGAAACTCCACTATGGCCTGCTGCTGCTCGCACAGTCTTTCCAGCATGTGCAAGGTGGAGTTCCACCTTGTGGGCACGTCACATATGAGGCGGTGAGCGGGAAGGCCGAAGTTACGCTGCAGCGCTGTCAGGCGAGCAGCAGCAGGGTGAGAACGCCGAAAGTGCGCACAAACGGCCCGCACTTTCTGCAGCAGCTCTGACATATCGGGGTAGTTTTTAAGGAACCTCTGCACCACCAAATTCAGCACATGCGCCAGGCAAGGGATGTGCGTCAAACCGGCTAGGCCCAGAGCTGCTATGAGATTTCTCCCGTTATCGCACACCACCAGGCCGGGCTTGAGGCTCGCTGGCAGCAACCACTCATTTGTCTGCTGTTCCATGCTCCTCCACAACTCCTGCGCGGTGTGTGGTTTGTCCCCCAAACAGGCAAGTTGTAAAACTGCCTGCTGTCGTTTACCCCTGGCTGTGCTGAAGTTGGTGGTGAAGGTGTTACGCTGTCCGGATGAGGAGGCGGTAGAGGATGAGGAAGCGGAGTAGGAGGAGTTAGGAACAGGAGGCAAACTGAAGCGCCCTGCAATCCTCGGTGGTGGAAGGACATGCGCCAAATTGCTATCCGCCTCAGGCCCATCCGCCACTGCATTTACCCAGTGTGCCGTTAGGGAGATATAACGCCCCTGACCGTGCTTACTGGTCCACGTATCGGTAGTTAGGTGGACCTTGGCACAGATGGCGTTGCGCAGTGCACACCTGATTTTTTCCCCCACTTGGTTGTGCAGGGAAGGGATGGCTTGCCTGGAAAAGTAGTGGCGGCTGGGCACGACGTACTGTGGGACAGCCACCGACATAAGGTTTTGAAAACTGTGCGTCTCCACCAGACGGAATGACAGCATTTCAAAGGCCAATAATTTTGAAATGCTGGCATTCAGGGCCAGGGATCGCGGGTGGGTAGGGGGGTACTTCCTCTTCCTCTCAAGTGTTTGGGAGATGGAAAGCTGAACGCTTCCATGGGACATTGTGGAGATGGTTGTTGGTGACCCAGGTGGTGGTGATGCTGACAGATCGTCTGTTTGCGGGGTGGCAGGTGCCGGTATCACTACAGATGTGGCTGGAGCGGCCGAGACTGCAGCAGAAGAGAAAGCAGGATGAGCCAGAGACGTTTCTTGGTTTTGAAGGTGTGTACTCCACTGCAGCTCGTGCTTTGCACTTAGATGCCTGATCATGCAGGTTGTGCTCAGGTTGAGAAGGTTTATGCCTCGCTTCAAGCTCTGATTGCACAGGGTGCAAACCACTCGTGTCCTGTCATCAGCACATTTTCTAAAGAACTTCCACGCTAGAGAACTCCTTTGAGCTGACTTTGGTGCGCTCATTCCCTTGCTGCGTTGGGCAGTAGCGGGCGTAGTGTCTAGGGCACGGCCGCTCCGCTTCTGCACCCTGCTCCCTCTTCTGCTGTGCTGGTGGCTCTGTGCGACCACCGCCTCTTCCTCCAAACTACTCAGGTCACCTGCATGACGTTCATTCCATGTGGGGTCGAGGACCTCATCGTCCTCCACATCATCTTCCACCCAGTCTTCACCCCTGCCCTCCTTGTCGGTCTCCACAATGCTGAACGCCGCAGCAGTTGGCACCTGCGTTTCGTCATCATCGGAGACGTGCTGCGATGATCCTTGCATGTACTCATCTTGAGAAATAAGTGGTTGGGCATCGCTGCACTCAATCTCTTCCACTTCTGGGGCAGGGCTAGGTGGATGGCCCTGGGAAACCCTGCTGACAGAGTCATCAAAAAGAAGAAGATACTGCTGTATGGCTTGGGGCTCAGACTGCTTGCCTGATTTGCAAGGGGGTGAGGTGAAAGACGGTTGGACATCGGCTGCAGGTGCCAACTGTGACCTTTCTGCAGTAGACTGGGTGGGAGACAATGTGAAGGAACTGGAGGCACTGTCAGCAGCAAACCAATCTACTATCGCCTCCACTTGTTCTGGCCTCATCACTTCTAGGGGCGTATGATGCCCTACCAAATACTGATGCAGGTTCTGTCGCCTACTCACACTTGAGGAAGGTGTTTCACTTGTGCGTGTAGCTGGCACAGATCGACCACGTCCTCTCCTTGCAACAGGAGCTCTAGCAGCAGCACCACCACGACCCAGGCCACGGCCCCTATTTGACGCTCTCCTCATATTTCTGAAATTTAAGATCTTGCCCTAGAAAGGTCTTTATTGAATAGCGGAACAAAAGAACAACAGTATCGCACGGGTGTATCTCACAGTCAAATATGCAAACTATGCCGCAATTTAATGTTTTTTACACCAAAAGGGTGTGTATTGAATAGCGGAATAGGATAAAAAACTGTGTATCTCACACGTACAAACACAGACTAGGCCCGATTAAATTTTTTCCTACCCTAAAGGGAGGATGAGGAAGAGGAGTATGGAACAGGCAGCACCCTCAAATCTTCAGAAGTATGAGATGAACCCCAAAAACTTGGAAAGGTGGATCTCACACGTACCGACACAGACTATTCCGCAATTTAATAGAGCCACAAAGGTTTTTATTGAATAGCGGAATAGGAAATATGATCAAAAAAAAGTATATGTTTTTCACACGTACAGAAGCACACTAGGCCCCAATTACTATTGTTTGTACACCTAAAAGGATGGATGAGGAGGAGGAGGAGTATAGAACAGGCAGCACCCTCAAAGCTTCAGAAGTGTGAGATGAACCCCAAAAACTTGGAAAGGTGGATCTCACACGTACCGACACAGACTATTCCGCAATTTAATTGAGCCCCAAAGGTTTTTATTGAATAGCGGAATAGGAAATATGATCAAAAAAAAGTGTATGTTTTTCACACGTACAGAAGCACACTAGGCCCCAATTACTATTGTTTGTACACCTAAAAGGATGGATGAGGAAGAGGAGGAGGAGGAGTATATAACAGGCAGCACCCTCAAAGCTTCAGAAGTATGAGATGAACCCCAAAAACTTGGAAAGGTGGATCTCACACGTACCGACACAGACTATTCCGCAATTTAATTGAGCCCCAAAGGTTTTTATTGAATAGCGGAATAGGAAATATGATAAAAAAAAAGTGTATGTTTTTCACACGTACAGAAGCACACTAGGCCCCAATTACTATTGTTTGTACACCTAAAAGGATGGATGAGGAAGAGGAGGAGGAGGAGTATAGAACAGGCAGCACCCTCAAATCTTCAGAAGTATGAGATGAACCCCAAAAACTTGGAAAGGTGGATCTCACACGTACCGACACAGACTATTCCGCAATTTAATTGAGCCACAAAGGTTTTTATTGAATAGCGGAATAGGAAATATGATCAAAAAAAAGTATATGTTTTTCACACGTACAGAAGCACACTAGGCCCCAATTACTATTGTTTGTACACCTAAAAGGATGGATGAGGAGGAGGAGGAGTATAGAACAGGCAGCACCCTCAAAGCTTCAGAAGTGTGAGATGAACCCCAAAAACTTGGAAAGGTGGATCTCACACGTACCGACACAGACTATTCCGCAATTTAATTGAGCCCCAAAGGTTTTTATTGAATAGCGGAATAGGAAATATGATCAAAAAAAAAGTGTATGTTTTTCACACGTACAGAAGCACACTAGGCCCCAATTACTATTGTTTGTACACCTAAAAGGATGGATGAGGAGGAGGAGGAGGAGGAGTATAGAACAGGCAGCACCCTCAAAGCTTCAGAAGTATGAGATGAACCCCAAAAACTTGGAAAGGTGGATCTCACACGTACAGACACAGACTATTCCGCAATTTAATTGAGCCCCAAAGGTTTTTATTGAATAGCGGAATAGGAAATATGATCAAAAAAAAGTGTATGTTTTTCACACGTACAGAAGCACACTAGGCCCCAATTACTATTGTTTGTACACCTAAAAGGATGGATGAGGAGGAGGAGGAGGAGGAGTATAGAACAGGCAGCACCCTCAAAGCTTCAGAAGTATGAGATGAACCCCAAAAACTTGGAAAGGTGGATCTCACACGTACCGACACAGACTATTCCGCAATTTAATTGAGCCCCAAAGGTTTTTATTAAATAGCGGAATAGGAAATATGATAAAAAAAAAGTGTATGTTTTTCACACGTACAGAAGCACACTAGGCCCCAATTACTATTGTTTGTACACCTAAAAGGATGGATGAGGAAGAGGAGGAGGAGGAGTATAGAACAGGCAGCACCCTCAAAGCTTCAGAAGTATGAGATGAACCCCAAAAACTTGGAAAGGTGGATCTCACACGTACAGACACAGACTATTCCGCAATTTAATTGAGCCCCAAAGGTTTTTATTGAATAGCGGAATAGGAAATATGATCAAAAAAAAGTGTATGTTTTTCACACGTACAGAAGCACACTAGGCCCCAATTACTATTGTTTGTACACCTAAAAGGATGGATGAGGAAGAGGAGGAGGAGGAGTATAGAACAGGCAGCACCCTCAAAGCTTCAGAAGTATGAGATGAACCCCAAAAACTTGGAAAGGTGGATCTCACACGTACCGACACAGACTATTCCGCAATTTAATTGAGCCCCAAAGGTTTTTATTGAATAGCGGAATAGGAAATATGATCAAAAAAAAGTGTATGTTTTTCACACGTACAGAAGCACACTAGGCCCCAATTACTATTGTTTGTACACCTAAAAGGATGGATGAGGAAGAGGAGGAGGAGGAGTATAGAACAGGCAGCACCCTCAAAGCTTCAGAAGTATGAGATGAACCCCAAAAACTTGGAAAGGTGGATCTCACACGTACCGACACAGACTATTCCGCAATTTAATTGAGCCCCAAAGGTTTTTATTGAATATGGATGAGGAGGAGGAGGAGGAGGAGGAGGAGTATAGAACAGGCAGCACCCTCAAAGCTTCAGAAGTATGAGATTGTGTTCACTGTACCCCACAAAGATTGTTTTCACTGTACCCCACAAAGATTGTGTTCACTGTACCCCACAAAGGTTTTGTTCACTGCACCCCACAAAGATTGTGTTCACTGTACCCCACAAAGGTTTTGTTCACTGCACCCCACAAAGATTGTGTTCACTGCACCCCACAAAGATTGTGTTCACTGTACCCCACAAAGGTTTTGTTCACTGCACCCCACAAAGATTGTGTTCACTGTACCCCACAAAGGTTTTGTTCACTGCACCCCACAAAGATTGTGTTCACTGTACCCCACAAAGGTTGTGTTCACTGCACCCCACAAAGGTTTTGTTCACTGCACCCCACAAAGATTGTGTTCACTGCACCCCACAAAGATTGTGTTCACTGTACCCCACAAAGGTTTTGTTCACTGCACCCCACAAAGATTGTGTTCACTGTACCCCACAAAGATTGTGTTCACTGCACTCCAAAAGGATTGTCTTCACTGCACCCCACAAAGATTGTGTTCACTGTACCCCACAAAGGTTTTGTTCACTGCACCCCACAAAGATTGTGTTCACTGTACCCCACAAAGGTTTTGTTCACTGCACCCCACAAAGATTGTGTTCACTGTACCCCCCAAAGATTTTGTTCACTGCACCCCACAAGGATTGTCTTCACTGCACCCCACAAGGATTGTCTTCACTGCACCCCACACGGATTGTCTTCACTGCACCCCACAAAGATTGTGTTCACTGTACCCCACAAAGATTTTGTTCACTGCACCCCACAAAGATTGTGTTCACTGTACCCCACAAAGATTTTGTTCACTGCACTCCAAAAGGATTGTCTTCACTGCACCCCACAAAGATTGTGTTCACTGTACCCCACAAAGGTTTTGTTCACTGCACCCCACAAAGATTGTGTTCACTGTACCCCACAAAGGTTTTGTTCACTGCACCCCACAAAGATTGTGTTCACTGTACCCCACAAAGATTGTGTTCACTGTACCCCACAAAGGTTTTGTTCACTGCACCCCACAAAGATTGTGTTCACTGTACCCCACAAAGGTTGTGTTCACTGCACCCCACAAAGATTGTGTTCACTGCACCCCACAAAGATTGTGTTCACTGTACCCCACAAAGGTTTTGTTCACTGCACCCCACAAAGATTGTGTTCACTGTACCCCACAAAGATTGTGTTCACTGCACTCCAAAAGGATTGTCTTCACTGCACCCCACAAAGATTGTGTTCACTGTACCCCACAAAGGTTTTGTTCACTGCACCCCACAAAGATTGTGTTCACTGTACCCCACAAAGGTTTTGTTCACTGCACCCCACAAAGATTGTGTTCACTGTACCCCCCAAAGATTTTGTTCACTGCACCCCACAAGGATTGTCTTCACTGAACCCCACAAGGATTGTCTTCACTGCACCCCACAAAGATTGTGTTCACTGCACCCCACAAAGGTTTTGTTCACTGCACCCCACAAAGATTGTGTTCACTGTACCCCCCCCAAAGATTTTGTTCACTGCACCCCACAAGGATTGTCTTCTCTGCACCCCACAAAGATTGTGTTCACTGTACCCCCCAAAGATTTTGTTCACTGCACCCCACAAGGATTGTCTTCACTGCACCCCACAAGGATTGTCTTCACTGCACCCCACAAAGATTGTGTTCACTGTACCCCCACAAAGGTTTTGTTCACTGCACCCCACAAAGATTTTGTTCACTGCACTCCAAAAGGATTGTGTTCACTGCACCCCAAAAAGATTGTGTTCACTGCAGCCCACACACAGAAAAATGGATGTGGATCACTGACACCTGCCTATCTCCTATCCCACACCACACAGCAATATCGATTGTAGTTTGTAGAACACACTTTCCCTAAAATTCAGCAGACTCTGTCCCTAACAGGATTGAGAAGAGATCGTAGATCAGGAGAACTAAGTGCAGACCCCACCCCACACAGCAATATCGATTGTAGTTTGTAGAACACACTGACCCTATAATTCAGCAGACTCTATCCCTAAAATGCCTACAACTCGCCCTGCCTAAACACTCCGACCTGTCCCTCAATTCTATCCGGACACAAATGTTTTTTTCCTGCCTATCTTTCCCTAATCAGCAGCCAGCACGTTGATGTGTGCTCTGTCCCTGATCTAAGCAGCATAATGACGCCGCTGCGGCTGCCTCGAACTTATAAAGACTTGGTCACATGCTTCAGACGGCCAATCACAGCTACTGAGACATTTGCCGGCATGGCTGGGATGGCTTAAGGCACACCAATTAAACGATTGTTGATTGGCTGTTGAAAGCCCGCCATGAAAAGAGCGCCAAAGCATGCAAAACCCGGAAATAAAACGACCGAACACGGATTTTTACCCGAATATACAGTAAAGTGTCCGTGTTCGTGTAACAAAAATCCAATTATTCGGTACGAACACGAATAATACAGTCCGTGTTCGCTCAACACTATATATAATGTTTGGGGGTTCTAATTAATTTTCTAGCAAAACTACTAATTTAAACTTGTAAACAAAAAGTTCCAGAAAAGCCTGAAGAAAAAAAAAAATGAACTGCAGGATGTGCACTGCATATTTGTACATACCCATTGTGCATACTGTTGAAGAAAACCAGAGAGATGAGTTTGCATGTTTTCATGCATACCCATTGTCCAAAATATGTAGCAGATATTGCATTAAAAAAAAAAAAAGATTTATTTTGGCTTTAAATAAAATATTTCACCTTTTCTTCATCCTTTATTGCCCCTCAGTGTTGTTTATCTACGACAGCCTCTTTGCCACCACTTTCTGGCCACATGCACTTCAGCGATGACTGCATGGCCTTCATCAGGGCAGGTTTCTTGATGGTGACAACAGAGGAACAGAGGACCGCGTCTGCATAATATGTGTTTAGATACCTACTTGTAGTCTCCATCTAAAGACTATATGAAAGGGTGTCAACACAGAAGCACATTTGCAAGAGTGTTGTCATCTTTGGAAAGGATGTGCATTTACAAGTGCCTATATATACAGTATATATATATATAGAAAGAAATGACACTTTGCTACAATGTAAAGTAGTGAGTGTACAGCTTGTATAACAGCGTAAGTTTGCTGTCCCCTCAAAATAACTCGACACACAGCCATTAATGTCTAAACTGCTGGCAACAAAAGTGAGTACACCCCTAAGTGAAAATGTCCCAATTGGGCACAATTAGCCATTTTTCCTCCTCGGTGTCATGTGACCTGTTAGTGTTACAAGGTCTCAGGTGTGAATGCGGAGCGGGTGTGTTAAATTTGGTGTCTTCGCTCTCACTCTCATACTGGTCACTGTTCAACATGGCATCTCATGGCAAAGAACTCTCTGAGGATTTAAAAAAGAATTGTTGCTCTACATAAAGATTGCCTAGGCTTTAAGAAGATTGCCAGGACCCTGAAACTGGGCTACAGCATGGTGGCCAAGACCATACAGTGGTTTAACAGGACAGGTTCCACTCAGAACAGGCCTCGCCATGGTCGACCAAAGAAATTGAGTGCAGGTGCTCAGCGTCATATCCAGAGGTTGTCTTTGGGAAATAGACGTATGAGTGCTGCCAGCATTTCTGCAGAGGTTGAAGGGGTGGGGGGTCAGCCTGTCAGTGCTCAGACCATACGCTCCACACTGCATCAAAGATGATGCACAAGAAAGCCTGCAAGGACATGGATTACTGGAACCATGTCCTGTGGTCTGATGAGACCAAGATAAACTTATTTGATTCAGATGGTGTCAAGCGTGTATGATGGCAACCAGGTGAGGAGTACAAAGACAAGTGTGTCTTGCCTACAGTCAAAAATGGTGGTCGGAGTGTCATGGTCTGGGGCTGCATGAGTGCTGCCATCATTGGGGAGCTATGGTTCATTGAGAGAACCATGAATGCCAACATGTACTGTGACATACTGAAACAGAGCATGATCCCCACCTTCGGAGATTGGGCCGCAGGGCAGTATTCCAACATGATAACGACCCCAAACACACCTCCAAGATGACCACTGCCTTGCTAAAGAAGCTGAGGGTAAAGGTGATGGACTGGCCAAGCATGTCTCCAGACCTAAACCCTATTGAGCATCTGTGGGGCATCCTCAAACCAAAGGTGGAGGAGCCCAAGGTCTCTAACATCCACCAGCTCCGTGATGTCGTCATGGATGAGTGGAAGAGGACTCCAGTGGCAACCTGTAAAGCTCTGGTGAATTCCATGCCCAAGAGGGTTAAGGCAGTGCTGGAAAATAATGACGGCCACACAAAATATTGACACTTTGGGCCCAATTTGGACATCTCCACTTTTAATTTTCCACACCAAGTTGGGGTGTACTCACTCAGTTCCACCACTTTTAGCTCAGGCCCTCTGCTCCCTGCTCACCACCATCTCTTGTAAACACAGAAGTCTGACTTCCTGTGCAGTATGGGGACAAAGGAGAGTGCTGACACCCCCACTGGATGATCTTCCTGCAAGTGAGAGAGGTGACACCATCTACAGTGTGAGAGGAGATACTAGAGAAGAAGAGGGATAAAAGTGAGATGTGAATGGGGGATGCAGAACTAAGCAGCTGTGAAAGAAGAATGAACTCTGCATTGTGTACGTAGCACACTCCTGAACTCTGCACTCTGTGTGTAACCTCACCAAACTCTGCATTCTGTACATTTTGCACTCCTGATACTTGATGCCCCTTTAAGACCCTCCTACTGTTCGTGAAATTTTGACCAGTTTATGGAGGGGGATTTTGGGGGGGGGGGGGTTCGTGGTTGAGTTCCTGCGCCTTTTTTTGAGAAAAAAAGCCCTTTATATATATATATATTTGTGTGTGTGTGTGTGTAGCACCCTCCTAGTATAAAGCAGGTTTCTAGGTGAATTTAGTTTGACTCCCCTGTAATCAGTGAAGAAGGGGTTGATTGTTTAGGGCTGCTCAGTGTTGTTCAGGGCTGCTCAGTGTTTTGCAGGCTGCTGCTCTGTTACTTCCCCCCTTCTACAGTATTCTAGAGTATTTTGGGACTCCAGCCAATCCCTGGGGATGTGTGACCAGAAGGTGGTGAGGGAGCCGATAAATAGTCTGGCTGGGGCCTGAGCAGAAAGCGCAGTGTTCCAGGGTCCAATCCTGTTGGAAGAGAACCCTGTGGAGGGGGTCAGCCCCAGGTGCAGGATCCTAGAGGAAGTCCTGAGGAAGACACCAAAGTCCCAGCTATGCTTAGCTTGGGGACCTTTTTGCAAACCTATGCCGGGGATGGACTTGGGTCTGGAGGAGCTCACAGGAAAGAGCCAAGAGGACGTTGATGGAAATTATGCCAGCTGTCCTTTTGTGGTGTGAGTCTGGATCTCCCTCTCTAGAAAGAGCCTAGTGGGTATCAAGCAGCAGGCAACTGATAATCCTGTGGCTATGAGAGTAGTTGACCCCAGTGCTGAGGAATGTGACTGTGTGCAGCTTTTTAACTCTGGAAGGAGTACAGGACACCAACAGCATCGAGATCCTGCAGGGCATTCAGCAGTAGTTGTACAGTGCGACAAACAGTTTTGTACAAGGCAGACAGAAATTGAGGAGTCCTTAAAGAGGTAGTTCAGTCATATTTTGAAAAATTAAAAGTCAGCAGCTACAAAAACTGTAGCTGCTCACTTTTAGTAAGAGGACACTCGCCTGTCCCCGGATCCAGTGGTGTCCTCACTCAGCCGGTCTCTTCACCGGGCTTCGGCCACCAACGCCAGCATACTAAGTGTGGGCAGCCGACTGTGTAAAAATAAAATGTAAGTGTTGCGCTCCCTCGGTTGGTTAATGTAATAGGACCTTTAAAATATAAAGTGCAAAAAATAGTGTCAGGTGCTTGTTATGAAATATTCATAAATACATATAAACAATAATGTAGCAAATCATATTCATCATCTCATTAATGTAAAGTGCAATAGAGCCAACCATCCATAAAAGTGCTCTGTGCAAAAACCTCCAATGGTGTGAAATAAATTGAATTAAAATTGATTCATATTAATTATGCATAAATCCATATAAGGTGCATATGTGCAAGAAGCAAAACATCAATAAAATAGTGTCAGTCTATCCATCGATCAAACAAATTCTTGATGAATAACAAAGTGCGTCCCTTTACCAGTGTGAGCAACTGGCACCACTGTGCTCTCTAGCCTCTCTCCTCAAAACAGCTTGCTAAAGGCATGTATTATAAGTATATCCTTCTGGAAGATCATACTCTTTTTTCACCACTAGATGTCCTCAGCTCATAGATTTCCACCAGTATTCCAGATCTGTTACTCGCTGCTGTTCCCAGGGATCAGATGGATCATCTCACATACGTTCATAAATGGGGGTATAAAGAAGGATACTCTCGTAGTGTAGTATATTAAATGATTTTATTCAATAAATGTAGCACACATTTACAGTTTATAGTAAAAGCATCCGGCAGTGGCTCACAAGTATTGCCTCCGTATAGGCACGAGCGTCGCTTCCGGTATTCTCAGACTCTGTCTCCGTCCACGCCCTGCGCGTTACGCCACTGTCACATGACTTCTTCAGTGGATGACGGAGGAGCGCATTTGATGTGTTTTATAGATGATTACAATCATTTAATGAACGCGGCCATTTTCTAAGGGCCTAAACGTGGACTCCATGGGAGATAGAGACACCATTTTTTTGTAGTCCATGAACAAAGACTTGATAATCTTTTTATCATAAGGAGTGATATAGAAATCTAACACTCATATACTATTAGGTGGTCAAAAGAAGCCAATCAATAAGATAGGAATATGAGTACCAGAGGGGGTGCATGTCCCTTAATCTTATCACATGAAACGCCCATGATTACAATAACGTAACATTTTAATTACCAAAAAGTTATAAAACAATGAAGAAAATAAATGAACAACAATAGAAAATGAAAATAATGGCTTTCACAGCAGCCTGCTCACTGTGCATGCACAAGCCACTCTGTGCCATCTGCTTTTCCCCCTAGCTTTCTGGGACCTGAGACATGTGAAAATGTGACATGAGAAAAGATTAGAGGAACTGAATTTATTCTCTCTTGAGAAGAGGAGATTTAGGGGGGATATGATCAACATGTATAAATACATAAGGGGTCCATATAGTGAACTTGGTGTTGAGTTGTTCACTTTAAGGTCAACACAGAGGACAAGGGGGCACTCTTTACATTTAGAGGAAAACAGATTTGGTCTCCAAATACGGAAAGGTTTCTTCACCGTAAGAGCTGTGAACATGTGGAATAGACTCCCTCCAGAGGTGGTTCTGGCTAGCTCACGAGATTGCTTTAAAAAAGGCCTGGATTCTTTCCTAGGTGTACATAATATAAGTGGGTACTAATATTTATAGGTAAAGTTGATCCAGGGAATATCCGATTGCCTCTCGGGGGATCAGGAAGGAATTTTTTTCCCCTGCTGTAGCAAATTGGATCATGCTTTGCTGGGGTTTATTTTCGCCTTCCTGTGGATCAACAGCGGGTATAGGATTGTGTATATGGGATTGTATGGTTGGGTTTTCATTACTGTTTTTTGTTTCTTTTGGTTGAACCGGATGTCTTTTTTCAACCTGACTAACTATGTAACTATATGTAACTATGTCCCAGAAGGCTACAGGGGAGGGGTTGAACTTCTCCTCAAGTTGCTGCAGTGATGTGACCGAAGTAGGGGAGTGGGTAACTGTCAACCAGGAGGAGAAGATCTTCCCCTTTTGAGTGAAGTTCCCCTTTAATTTATCCAGTTCTACAGTTTTCGGGATTTCCCATGCTCCCTCTCCCTATCCCAGTTCATTGTTCTAATAAAACCCTAAAAGAACCCCTAGCCTGTTTTCTGAGCCAGTGGAAAAACTAGGAAAATTTTGTGTGTCTGGCTGTGTGTGCATTAAGTGAAGAAATGGGGCTGTATTCACCAGTGGCTCCTACGTGCGCTACCCCTGCAAATGCATGAATTACTGCATCGATGCGGTGTGGCATGTGGCGCGTTAGCCTGTGGCACTGCTGAGGTGTTATGGAAGCCCAGGTTGCTTTGATAGCGGCTTTCAGCTCGTCTGCATTGTTGGGTCTGGTGTCTCTCGTCAAGTCCTGCTGGAAAATAAAATTGGATTCTCTATGGAGTTTAGGTCAGGTGAGTTTACTAGCCAATCAAGCACAGTGACACCATGATCATGTGACCAGGTATTGGTATTTTTGGCAGCGTGGGCAGGTGTCAAGTCCTGCTGGAAAATGGAATCAGCATCTCCATAAAGCTGTTCAGCAGAGGGAAACATGAAGTGCTCTAGAATTTCCTGTTAGAGGCTGTGCTGACTTTGGACTTGATAAAACACAGTGGACGAACAGCAGCAGATGACATGGCTCCCCAAATCATCACTGTGTCACAGTCTGGAGGCCAGTAGTTATAGTAACGGAGCACCTGCAAGCTAGAAATATATTAACGCAGGTCACCCTGGCTGATGACATGGGTTCACCTGAGGTGCGGAGTCTAAGTACTAACCAGCATTCACCAGAGCTCCTGAAGGTGGAAATGGGCTTGGCTGCATGCTAGTACCAGGTCGTGGTCCTCAGGATTGCCCCACCAGGAGGTGAGCAAGCAGGGGTCCTGTAGCAGATATAGTAGGTAGGGATCAAGCAGAAGCGTAGTTGAGGAACAAGCCAAATGTCGGTAACGAATAGTAGCAAAGATATGGACGGCAGCAGGAGAGACAAGCGAGATATTGGCTGGAGAAGGCACAATATTCTGGCAACCAGGAAGTGCAGAGACATGGCTTAAATCATGAAGTTTATGGGAGGAGCAAAGGGTTCAAGGTTCAAGGTAACTAAGATTCACGGCAGAATCATTCAAGGAATTGTCCAGAGAACTGTCCAGAGAACTGTCCAGAGAACTGTCCAGCATTCCAGGTGGCTCAGCAAGAAGAGACACCGCAGAGATCCCAGGTTCAAGTCCAGGTCCTGACACACAGTCTGTGGAAACTTCACCCTGGACCTCATGTACCTTGGATTCTGTGCCTCTCCAGACTCTGGGACCTTTATTTCCAAATGAAATGCAAAATTGTCAACAGTCAGTGATGATTTAGGGAGCCGTGTCATCTGCTAGTGTTGGTCTACCGTGTTTAATCAAGTCCAAAGTCAGCGCAGCCCTCTACGTTTTCTGTACTGTACATGGACATACTTAGCCAACATGTATTCTGTATTAAAGATCCTTTTTTTATTGGCCTCATGTAATATTCTAATTTTCTGAGATACTGAATTTTGGGTTGTCACTAGCTGTAAGCCATAATCATCAAAATTAAAAGAAAGAAATGCTTGAAGTATCACTCTGTATGTAACACATCTATATAAAATATATGAGTTTCCCTTTTTGAATTGAAATACTGAAATAAATTAACTTTTTGATGATATTCTAATTTTATGAGATGCACCTGTATGAATATGGCACAATATCAATTTCTAAATGCGTATTCATGTATTGTAGCAAGTTACAGGAGCTGTGTAATCACATCACAAAAAGCAAAGTGAGCGATTTGTGGGTGCTACAACCCACTGCTAAAAAATCACTGCAATAACCACTTGGAGGAAATTTTACTCCCCAATAGGTAGTTTTCAATGCCACAGCTGGTGCTCGAAATTATAGATAAAAAAGGGGTTGCACACCTGTCTTTTCCTTCTAAGTGTGCTTACTGGACTATCCATAATATAGCTGCTTCTGTGATGTCCCTGCCCAAAGGATCACCTTGCCTTAACGCCTTTCATCAAAACGGGTTAAAACCTAAATGACCCATTTCCCCTAGTTTATGCATATAACAACGTGTGATCTGCTTGACCGTCACAAAAAACTCATATCGCAGTGAAATAATAAAACCGCAGTGAACAAAACATCTGTGATAGTCCAAATGATTGCTGAATCTTCAGAGTAAACCTTGATAACTGTGAACTGGTATAAAACTGGTATTAAAATAATAATAAATTATATATAAGATACATGGTAAAACACTAAATACAAAATATATAAAAACATTTTTTAATTATAATATAATATAATATCCCAACATTAGGACCAAAAAAAAAAAAAAGGGTATTGAAATAAAATGAAATTGAAACTGGTATTAAAATAATATTAAAATATATATAAGATACATGATAAAACACTAAATAAAAAATAAATATAATTTTGAAAATATTTAAAATAGTAATTATTTTAATTATAACATAATTTTCCAACATTAGGACCAAAAGAAAAAAGGGTATTGCTCATTTGTCACTAATAAAACAATTCTTGGATGAGTGCCGTGTGATCTCCTTGACCGTCACAAAAATCTCATATTGCAGTGAAATAATAAAACAGCGGTGAACAAAACACCTGCGATAGTCCAAAAGATTGCTGAATCTTCAGAGTAAACCTTAATAACTGTGAACTGGTATAAAACTGGTAATAAAATAATATTAAAATATATATAAGATACATGATAAAACACTAAATAAAAAAATTATGTGTTAAAAAATATTTAAAATATTAATTATTTTAATAATAATATAATATCCCAACATTAGGACCAAAAAAAAAGGGTATTGCTCATTTACCACTAATAAAACAATTCTTGGATGAGTGCCGTGTGATCTCCTTGACAGTCACAAAAATCTCATATTGCAGTGAAATAATAAAACAGCGGTGAACAAAACATCTGTGATAGTCCAAATGATTGCTGAATCTTCAGATTATACCTTGACATAGGCGTGCGCACAGGGTGTGCCGGGTGTGCCTGGGCACGCCCTAATCACCTAGGGCACATTAGCATTATCGCTCTGTTTGCCAGTGAGGAGATGAGAAAGATCTCCCTCGGATCTGCTCTGCCATAAGAGAAGTGCCACACACTTCTATTTCACTTTGCCAGCAGGGAGAGTAATGTACCGGGGCCATATACATGTAGGCAAACACATGCATGTGTATTTAAACTTTGGGGTGCACACCCTAATGCAATAGGCTGCGCACACCTATGTACGTTGATAACTGTGAACTGGTATAAAACTGGTATTAAAATAATATTAAAATATATATATAAAGATACACGATAAAACACTAAATAAAAAATATATGTTTTAAAAAATATTTAAAATATGAATTATTTTAATTATAATATAATATCCCAACATTAGGACCAAAAAAAAAAGGGTATTGATCATTTGTCACTAATAAAACACTTCTTGGATGAGTGCCCTGTGATCTCCTACCTGGATTCGGTGCCTAGTGGAGAGTCACAAGTGCGATTGACACTTGAGGTCAGGTTGGTAAGCAGATTCACCTACTGGTGGAGAATCTTTCTTTTGTTGGTGGATTTATACCAATTCACAGTTATCAATCGAGGTTTAGCGCCGGTTCACACTATTGCGATGCGGGAACCGCAGCACAGGCAGTTCACACTGCCATATGCGATACGCTGGGGGTGTCAATTCAAAGTTAATGACACTCCCTGATCAGTTTGCATACCGCAGTGCGATCTGACAGTTCACACATGAATCGGATTGCACTAGTGTGAACCACCATGCGTTCCGATTCTGCTGTGGACCAAAAAAAGGGTCCTGTGCGAGTTCACTGCGATTGCAGTGCGAATTCAGCAATACAAACTGTATGGCTGAATTTGCACCGCACAGACATCGCATGTAATTTTAGGAGCAGTGCGCTCCGAATCATATGCAATGTCTGTGATGGCATCAGTGTGAACCGGCACTAACTCTGAAGATTCAGCAATCATTTGGACTATCACGGGTGTTTTGTTCACCGCGGTTTTATTATTTCACTGCAATATGAGCTATTTGTGACTGTCAAGTGCACACATATATTCATTTTTTAGTGCAACTATTTTTGTTATTTTAGTTTTGGTTGGGTGTTATCTCACTGTACAGTTGTAGCTTTGATTCAATATCATCTCTTCTATTATTGTTTAGCACAGTTATTGTTTCTCCTTTTTACAGGTAAATTAATTAACATTTGAATAGAGGAAGCCCAGCTAGTAAAAAAACTCACAACAAAAATTGCAATTAATCTTTAAAAACTTCCCGCAAAATCACGTATCTGTATGTCATTTTGAGGAAGTGGTTGTACCGGGGGAATGCCTGCAGCTAGAGACATCACACCGGCACTGTTTTTTGGAGCAAACAGTCAGCTTTCATGTGATAACAACCAATGCGGCTAAGCAGCCGCTCAGCCATTATCACAAGCAGCAGGAGGGGATGTCCCTCCCCTCCCACCGCCTTCCACTGCTCTGTCCGGGTCACCCGTCTCACCAGGAGATCCGAGTGACCACCCGGCTGGTTGGAGTCCCGAACAAAGCCAGGAATTGGCTTTGATCCGGTCTACGATGTAGCAAGCCCAGAAGCAACGTCACAATGTCACTTCCGGTTTACTTGGCAGCCAACGACGCTGATTTGAACAAATCCTAAGTATTAAAAAATGCAGATTTTTTATTTTTAATACTTTGAAGTGCTGTGGAGGGATTTGGGGTCTTTTTGACCCTCGATCCCTCCATAAAGAGTACCTGTCACTGCCTATTACTGTCACAAGGGATGTTTACATTTCTTGTGACAGCAATAAAAGTGATCAGGTTTTATATTTTTTGTTTAAAAAGGGACAGTGTAAAAAAATTAAAATAAGTAAGCCAAAGAAAACGCATACGTAAGTTGCGCTTCCAAATTTAAACAGTGTTAAACAGTGTTCAAATCACACATGTGAGTTATCACCGCGATCATTCGAGCGACAGCAATAATTCTAGCATATGACCTCCTCTGTAACTGTAACTTAAAAAATGTTAAAGCGTCGCCTATGGAGATTTTTGAAGTACCGTCGTTTGTTGCCATTTCAGGAGTGCGTGCTATTTTAAAGCGTGACGTGTTAGGTATCTATTTACTTGGTGTGACATCATCTTTCACAATATACAAAAAAACTGTGCTAACTTTACTGTTTAGTTTTCTTTTTAATTCAGTGAAGTGCATTTTTTCTAAACAAATTGTGTTTGAAAGACCGCTGTGTTAATACAGTGTGACATAAATTATTGCAACAATACCAGTTTCTGCTTTAAAAAAGAAAAAAAATATATATATATGTATATATAATGTTTGGGGGTTCTAAATAATTTTCTAGAATAAAATACCGATTTTATCTTTTTAAGCAACAAATGTCAGAAAAAGGCCTGGCCTTTAAAGCAGTTGTATCCCCAAAAAATAAATAAATAAAACCCTGCAGGACAATGGCATAATGTGCTAGTATGCATTGCATACTAGCACATTATGAAATACTTACCTTAGAACGAAGCCCCCATACTGTGAGTATGCGAGCAGTGGGAGCATGAGCTGTGAGTGGCCAGAGCCGCGATGACCTTACTTCTGCGCATGCGCCTGGGAGTTCACTTTCCAGCATGGAGTCGGCAAGGAGCTCTGAAGGTCTGGCAAGGTCTGGTGTCAGCGGCTGCATGCAGGGTGAATATCTCTTAAATAGGACGTCACCGGAAGTGACGAAACGCGTCCGTATGGACCGCATAGCGTCATCCCGTCACGTCTAGGTGGAACGCAAGCTGGAAGCCAGCCCGCCACTCTGTGAGGAGGACAAGCAGCCTGCACCGCTAAACCACCAGTGATGTTTTAACCTTGCAAATTTTACCCGATTTATGGGAAATAAACAACTTCATAATTAATACTACTACACTATTTGGAGCCTTCTTTCTCCATATTGGTCGATTACCCCGGAGCCTAAAGGAGCCATCAGCAGCCCATAGGACCACCAAAGGGGGAAACCTATTGAGCCCAGGGGGCTTTATAAGCGCGAATGGTTCTAATGCCATATGGCATATAGGACCCACTAGATCTGGTAAGTGATCCAATCTACTTACTCACACTGGCAGGAAATCGATGGTACGGCCAATCACGCCTGAGCACTTTGCACCTTCGAAATTTGAAGACTCACCTTCACTAAGGACTTTATATAAAAATTCTTGAGCACTAAAGTCACTATTTATTCTGGACTATTTATTATCCATATTTATTATAATTATTGTTGATTGTACTTGCCTTATATATACAGTTTTTAGTCACTAGTCATTTATGCACTACTTTGCACCTATTTAAAATACCTACTGGGAGGTTTTGATGATTTATATGTATATTTATTTATTTATTAATTTATTTGATGCACAATGCTTGATTGATACTATACACTTACCATAGAGATTGGTGCGGATAACGCTATCCACTCGTGGAATTTGTTACACCTTTTCATTTCTAGTATCTGGGTTTCCGAAAGGAGTGACCTGCAAGAAAGAGTCTGATAATACAGACAAAAATACAGATAATCTGTGAACAGCTAATACACATCTACAACACTTATGTAATGGTAGAGCAAATAATCAAAGCTGAGGAGGGCTTAAGGTATAATGGTGTGAATGCACATGGATGTGACTAAGAAGGATGGTGCTTTTCCATATCTGTACACACCTTCCCTGCAACTAAAGCTCTGTTGTCGTATCACAAGCCCCAAATCCTCTTTTTATTCCCTGTCCGGGCCGGCTCAGGGCTGGGCTGTTTGCAGATACCAGGCTCTTGTGGCTGCAGAAGAGCAGCTGTGTTTGGGGAGGTTTTAGCACTATCTGTAGAGTAAACAGGATTCATAAAGACATCCTGGTATTGATTTTGGTTGGTGGTTCAATGCCATGTAATGAAGGTCCAGGTAAATGTGGCACAGCACACTATAATAGTCCAACATCTTCCTAAATACATATAGGTGTATTCTGATAGTTAAAAGTTATAATATATAAGTTTTATATAAATATATAATAAAATATATAATATAAAAATAATATAATAATAATAATATAATAATATAATATTATAATACAATATTATTATATAATATAATATATTATAATATATTATGTATATTATATATATTATAATATTATATATATTATATATTTATATATATTATAATATATTATATATTTATATAAATATATAATATATATGTTAAATATATACGTTTTCAGTCAAAATAAAAAAAAAAAAATATTATTAACAAGCTTAACCACTTGCTGACCACCTGCCGCAGTATAGGTATGCCGGTTCGTGGAAACGCACCCTGCCGGAGGCACACTCGCGCCCCCATGAGGCAGAGGTGAAGTCGATCCACGGGGCCGACACTTGCGATCGCTCCCCGTGGAAAGAGAACAACGGTCTACTGTTGTAAACTCAGCAGACCGTTGTTCTCTCTGGAATGAACACAGAGCGTCTGTGATCCTCCTACATAGGATCACAGGTCTCTATGTTGGTTCCACAAGCCCGTCCCCCTCACAGTTAGAAAACACCCCCTAGGCTCAAACTTAACCCTTTGATCACCTCTGAGTTAACTCCTTCCCTGCCAGTGTCATTATTACAGTAACAGTGTATATTTTTTGCTAAGTGGAGAAAGTTGGGAAAATAATTATCAGAGTCAATCAGCCTGTTCATTAACCACTTCTGGACCGGAAGATTTTCCCCCTTAATGACCAGGCCCTATTTTGCTATTCTGCACTGCGATACTTAAACGGAAAATTGCGCGGTTGTGCGACGCTGTCCCCAAATAAAATTGGCCTTTTTTCCCCAGAGCTTTCTTTTGGTGGTATTTGATCACCTGTGTGATTTTTATATTTTGCGCTATAAATAAAAAAAGAGCGACAATTTTGAAAAAATAACAATATTTTTCAAATTTTTTTATATGAAATTCTCAAAAAAAAAAACAAATTTAAAAATCAATTATTTTTAACATTTTAGGTCAATTTGTTTTCTGCTACATATTTTTATTAAAAAAAAATCGCAATAAGCGTATTTTGATTGGTTTGCGCAAAAGTTATTGCGTTTACTAACTACAGGAAAGATTTATGTCATTTTTATTGTTTTTTTTTTAAACTAGTAATGGCGGCGATCTGCCATTTTTTGGCGGGACTGCGACATTGCGGCGGACTGATTGGACCCCCAACTGACATTTTTGACACTTTTGGGGATACCAGTGACATTACTACAATAATCAGTGCTAAAAATATGCCCTGTTACTGTAATAATTACACTGGCAGGGAAGGGGTTAACTTTATTGGATGATTAAGGGGTTAAGTCTGTCCCTAAGGGCGTGATTCTAACTGTTAGGGGCGTGGCTTGTGAAGTAACACCAGAGACATACGATCCTATATAGCAGGATCGTATAGCTTCTGTGCCTACTTCAGTGAGAATGACAGACGGCTGTGTTTACATCAGCCGTCTGTCTTTCTCCCTCTCCTGCGGGAGATCGCGAGTGGCCGGCGGCCATCGGAAACCGCCGGTCACACGCGCTAGCTCAGCAGGGAACGAGCAGGGGCGGTAGCGCGCCGCCGGCGCCGCGTGTTTGCCTCCTACAAGCTTGTGGGCAAGCAACATATCCCTACGTCACTTTGCCTGTAGGGGGCTGACTGCTGCAGTAAATAATCGTGCGGCGGTCGGCAAATGGTTAACGGACAATTGCGCAGTCGCGCGACGCTGTACCCAAATAAAATTGGCCTTTTTTTTCCCCACAAATAGAGCTTTCTTTTGGTGGTATTTGATCACCCCTGCGATTTTTATTTTTTGGCTATAAACAAAAAAAGAGCAACAATTCAAAAAGAAACAAAAAAATATATATTTTTGAATTTCTGCTATAAATCATTCCTCCCCCCCCCCCCCCCCAAAAAATGTAAAAATCTATTTTTTTTTTTACATCTTAGGCCAATATATTTTCTGTTACATATTTTTGGTAAAAAAAAAAAAAAAAAATGTATTGTTTTTTTTTTTATTAGTAATGGCGGCGATCTGCGATTTTTTGCGGGACTGCGACATTGCGACGGACAGATTGGACCCCTGACTGACATTTTTGACACTTTTGGGGGGACCAGTGACATTACTACAGTAATCAGTGCTAAACATATGCACTGTTACTGTAATAATGACATTGGCAGGGAAGGGGTTAACACTAATTGATCAAGGGGTTAAATGTGTACCTAGGGACGTGTTTCTAACTGTTGGGGGGCGTGGCTTGTGAAATGATCACAGAGACATGTGCTCCTATATAGAAGGATCACAGGCGCTCTGTGATCATTTTAGGGAGAACAGCTGACCGTCCTTCTCTCTCAGCTGGGAACGATCGCGGGTGTCACGCGGCAATCGGAGCCACCTGCCCTTTGCATCGGCATCCCCGCAGCCGAGTGGGGGCGGGAGCGCAATGCCAACGGCGTGCGCTCGCCCCCTAGCTGCAGGCGCGCGTCCGACGTATACCTACGTCGGTTTGCACAGGAGGGCCGCCCTGCCGCAGTATAACTGCGGCAGGCGGTCGGGGAGTGGTTAAAGTAAGACTAAAGCTGGTGACACAATAGTAGATTTTCCAGCAAACATTTGTAATTTATTTATAAGAGCATTCATATGAAAATTCTCAGTACATTCGATGACTTGAGGACTGTCATTCAAAATTCTTTCAAAATCGAATTTGCTTTTAACTTTACATTTTTTTTTTAACCACTTGCCGACCGCCCACCGTTCATATATTTGGCAGCGCGAATCGCCGTACCTGTATGGCGATCCGCAGGCACGATCCTGGGGGTAAGCGCCCACCGCCGGTGTTGCGTGCACGCCCCCATTCACCAGCAGGGAAGCTGAGACCGTTGTTCTCTGGTATCAACACAGAGTGCCTGTGTTCCTCCTATTTAGTATCACAGGTCTCTATTTTCATTCCACAAGCCCATCCCCCTCACAGTTAGAAAACACCCCCTAGGCATACATTTAACCCTTTGATCGCCCATGGGTTAACCCCTTCCCCGCCAGTGTCATTATTACAGTAACAGTGCATATTTCTAGCACTGATTAGTGTAGTAATGTCACTGGTCCCCCCAAAAGTGTCAAAAATTTCAGTTAGGGGTCCGATCTGTCCGCCAAAATTTTGCAACCCTGGTAAAAATCACAGATCGCCTCCATTATTAGTAAATAAATAAATAAATAAAAATGACATAAATCTTTCACCTAGTTTGTAGACGCAATAACTTTTGTGCAAACCAATCAAAATACGCTTTTTGGGATTTTTTTTTAACAAAAATATGTAGCAGAATACAAATTGGCCTAAAATTATGAAAAAATTTGATTTTTACATTTTTTTTATTGGGAATGTTGTATATCAGAATGTGAAAAATATTGTTTTTTGTCCCAGCATTATTGCTCTTTTTTTGTTAATAACACAAAAAAAAAATTGCAGAGGTGATCAAATACCCCCAAAAGAAAGCTCTATTTGTGGAAAAAAACGGACATCAATTTTATTTAGGTACAGCGTCGCACGATTGTCAGTTAAAGTAACGCAGTGCCAAATCTCAAAAAATGGCCTAGTCATTAAGGAGGTAAAACCTTCCGGTCCAGAAGTGGTTAATAACTGATGTTTAATTTTTTTAAAATTTCCAATTTTTTTTTTAAAAAATTACATTAAAATCTTTACTTTACAAATAATTTTTTGAAGCAGCCACTTCCATTGCCAATATTTACAGAAACATTAGCAATTTACCTCCTCCACCCCAAACTCGCTCATCCGTGTCTATATAGACCTTGCTGTATGCACTGGTCCAAATCATTTGGTAGAGGGGGGATTATGGTGTGGGGTCGTTTTTCAGGGGTTGGGCTTGGCCTCTTAGTTCCAGTGAAGGAAAGTATTAAGTCATCAGCATACCAAGACATTTTGGACAATTTCATGCTCCCAACTTTGTGGGAACAGTTTGGGGATGTCCCCTTCCTGTTCCAACATGACTGCACACCAGTGCACAAAGCAAGGTCCTTAAAAAATGGATTTTGACCCAATAGAACACCTTTGGGATGAATTACAGCGGAGACTGGGAGCCAGGCCTTCTCTCCTGGCCTTCACTTTAACTGGCTGCCACCTGGCCACAGTACATTTATTGTGGCAGGGAGGCACAGGCAGGCTAAATCATTCATGTACATCATGCAGCTGATCATGCACACTGGATTGCGACTCCCGATACCACATAATCACATTGCCAACAAAGCTGTCATGAATACATTTAATTATAACATTTATGATTCCTATGGCGAGGCTATGATTGGCCTACAGCTATCACATGGTACCTGGCCCACACAGCACCCTGCACCATGTGATAGCTGTGGGCCAATCACAGCACACAATAATGATCACAGGTGCTATAAATGTAACCCATTCATGACAGTTCAAAACATTGCTGTTACAGTGGTCATCACTGTAACAGCAGCCAAAGTGTAAAAGAAAAAGAAAACCCAGATTATCCCCCCCCCCCCCCCAGAGTAGTATAGTGTCACTATGGTGACACTGAACTACTCTGATGAAAGTTTGAAAAAAAAATTGTAAAAAAATAAAAAAAATGTTGAAAAAAATTAAATAAAAAAATCTTCTTTTTTTTTTTAACATGCTGTCACTAGTCAGTATCCTGCATCAGTGTCATACCAGTCATAGGATGATATGAAACCTTTCTGAGATTGGTTGATGACATTCTCGGCAGCACAGCGGTTGGCATACTGACTGTGCACGGCCATCCTTCGTCTCCAGACCGGCCCTTTCACTGAGGGATATAATCGTTCTTTTATTACAACCCAGGTGCTCAGTAACTGGCCCTGCTTTATTTAACTGATTTTACCAACATTTTTTTTCCATGGCTCGCTTACAGAATCATTATTGGCAAACCCTGAATGACTATGGTTCCTATTTCCTATCCTTTCTATTCTATTCTAATCTTTTCTATTCTATTTGAATTCAAATTTATTCTATTCAAGTTTTGGTAAATGGTTTTATTCTTTCTTATCTGTTCTATTATTTTTTAATTCTATTATATTCTTTTATTTTATTTTCTAATATTTTTTGTTCAAATTTGAATTTATTCTACAATTCGAATTTGATGAGAAAACTATTTGATTTTGATTTGAAAGCTAATTGAATTTGATTAGAAAACTATTCGAATTTGAATTTCGTCCAAAATTTTGGTAAATGGTTTTATTCTTTCTTATCTGTTCTATTATTTTTTTAATTCTATTATATTCTTTTATTTTATTTTCTAATATTTTCTGTTCAAATTTGAATTTATTCGAATTTGATGAGAAAACTATTCGATTTTGATTTGAAAGCAAATTGAATTTGATTAGAAAACTATTCGAATTTGAATTTTGTCCAAAATTTGGTAAATGGTTTTATTCTTTCTTATCTGTTCTATTATTTTTTTAATTCTATTATATTCTTTTAATTTATTTTCTAACATTTTCTGTTCAAATTTGAATTTTTTCTACAATTCGAATTTGAACTATTCGATTTTGATTTGAAAGCTAATTGAATTTGATTAGAAAACTATTCGAATTTGAATTTCATCCAAAATTTGTTTCGTTATTTCAGATTCGTTATTATTGTAATTCAGAAATTCGGATACATCGGAATTTCTGAATAAGGAAATATTTGTCCAAATTTTAATTCAAAATCAAATGAACCGCACACGTCTATCAATGATCCCCCACCACCTTGGGTGGTCATTGATGATCTGAAAAAGGAAAAGAGTCCACATGACTGGCCCAAATACTTCTGGAAATATATAAAAAAAAAAGCAAAAAATACATATCGGTGGCTTTCAGTGGGATGGAGCATTGGGGGAGGGGGGTCTGGAGTTGGGCCTTAAGTATATAAAGTAACAAGTGTTCGGAGAGACAGGAACTTAGCATCTTCTAATAGGCTGCTTGTAGCATTATCTAAGTGGTACCGGGGGACCTATAAACTCTGGGCCTGGATCCATTTGTCATACAGAGAATTTCAGTAGCTGTACTTGTCAATAGTTGATATGCAAAGGAGAACAAGAGCTTTCTTTCACAACATAAAAAGCCATTGCCTAGGACCGGGATATGGGATAAAAAAAAAATAACTTTCAAATACTTTCAAAAACACTTAAGCTCTGCGACTGTTAAAATGATTTTCTGGAAGAGTTAAGCCAAAAAGGCAATTTTTCGGATTAATTTACAGCAGTGTACACAGAAAACTCAGTCTGAATAAATCACCAAAATTCAAATGCAGATTGCGGGTAAAGTAAGTCTTTGTGAGGGCTGTCATGGTAGAGGGGAATTATGTACGCGGTGAAGCCATTCCAGTAAAGGCTTGCTGGCCAAGTTGAATACAAGTGTGCATTTTAATGGAAATGTGCACTTTGCACAAGATTACATGATTCAGCTTGAAAGATTTCGTTTTTTTCCCAGTGAAAATTTCAAAATATGTAAATATGGAAAATACAAGAAACTGAAAATAAAATCACAGCACTGTTTAGAAGTTTTTTTGTTTGTTTCCAATGAAAAGAAGTATTTTGCTGGGGATTACATGAAAGAATTTATCCACTCAAAAGTGAAATCGCAGTTTTTGGTTTGGGCTGGTCACTTAAAGGGTAACTCTAATTTTGTGGGGAATAAAATCAGCAAATAAAGAAAAAACAATATAGCGTATACAATTGCGACACAAATCATATTGTAATTGAATGTTATTAAAAATTACCTTTCCTTTTCAATCTGCAGCTGTTGTAATTTTCTGAAAATGCAACGCAATATGGCCACCTGGAGGTGTTCTGTACACAGAATGTATACTGACCACAACCCAGAAACATTTCCTGCTTGTGTGATTGGCTCACTGATTTTCCCAGAAGTCTGCACTAAGATACAAGTCAGATTTTTGGCATCCCCTGCAACAAAAATGTCATTTTTGGTGAGATACTCCCAATAGGAAATCACTTCTAAAGAAATGCAGGCCCAGCAGATTTCCTCATTAGAGCCCTGCAGCTGCCACAGCTGATAGATAATTATGAGACCACTCCCATTAGACCCACTCAGCACAGAGGAACAAACAATGATTTCTTCAGAATAACAAAAGGTAGGAATCTGCAACAAAGTTTGTTAATATCCCTGCAATGTACAGAGATCACCCAGAGGGGAATGTTTTTTTCTCAACAAAAGTGGAGTTACGCTTTAAAGCTGAACTCCAGGCAATTTAAAAAAATGCAATCAATAAAGTGTTACTAAACCCAGGACCCTGCATTCACTATATCTGCTCTCCCACAGTACACAGAACATGGAAATGCAATTATTTTAGTAAATATAAACTGCTAAATACTTTTTACCATCAGCAGTATATAAGCTTGTAGGAGGAGTTTTCATTTTTAGCTGTCTGTCTTAGGAGGCTGCAGGACCCCTGACCCTCTGTCTGGACAATGCTGATTGGCCCTGTGCTGATCACTTGCACCCTCCCAAGAAAAATAGCAATACACACCAAACTGAGCAAGAGTGCCTCCAAAGGCTCGGTCTTATCAGGAGATGGATTAGGGACAGTAGAAGAAGAGGAGGATCAGAGAAGACAGGATCAAACAACTTTTTTACACAATGCAGAGGATTAACCCCTTAGGTTCCACAGTGAGAATAACAAGCATGCGTTAGTGCATATAGAGACTGATTTTACTGTTGAGGGTTAAGTAACACTTTGAACACTTCACACCCACACTATAGCCAAAAGACAGCTACAGCGTGGACCTAAAATGCCGGGAGGATGTACATGGATGTCCTCCCCTTCCTGCACTTTCCGCATGCCCACTGAGGTGTGTGGGCGGCACGCTCTGTGATCGCCAAGTCCTTGGGACTTGGCTGTTCACAGATCGGAGTAAAGGACCGATCACGGCCCTTTACAATGTGATCAGCTGTCAGCCAATGACAGCTGATCACATGATGAAAACAGAAGCTGGTCAGAAAAAAATAATGCCGATCACTGGCTTCTGTAAGAGGGACATTGGTCCCATGCTGTCCCCACCAGTGCTGCTAACCAGTGCCCACCAGTGCCACCTACCAGTTCCCATTAGTACTGCTTATCAGTGCCCAGCAGTGCCACCTATCAGTGCCCATCGGTGTCTCATCATCAGTGCCACCTATTAGTGCTGCCTATCAGTACCACCTACCAGTGTCTATCACTGCCACCTATCAATGCCCTTCAGTGCCACCTATCAGTGCCCATCAGTGTCTCATCATCAGTGCCACCTATTAGTGCTGCCTATCAGTACCACCTACCAGTGTCTATCACTGCCACCTATCAGTGCCCTTCAGTGCCACCTATCAGTGCCCATCAGTGTCTCATCATCAGTGCCACCTATTAGTGCTGCCTATCAGTACCACCTACCAGTGTCTATCACTGCCATCTATCAGTGCCCTTTAGTGCCACCTATAAGTGCCCTTTAGTGCCACCTATCAGTGCAGCCTCATCAGTGCCTACCAGTGCCACCTTATCAGTGCCTATCAGTGCCACCTATCAGTGCAGCCTTAACAGCGCACATCAATGAAAGAGAAAAATTACATGTTTGGAAAATTTTATAACAAACTATGAAAGTGTTTTTTTTTTTTTTTTTTTCATTTTCCATCTTTTTTTTTTGTGCTAGGCATGCCAAGAGGAAGTTTGGCATGCTCCCCTTTGCCTGCAACCTTTTGGGATACATCACAGGTCCCAGAAGGCTGCGGGGACATTTACAAATGGCTGTGTTGCCGAAAGGAGTCACAGCTGGCTTCCCACACTAGACAAGGTGGTGCCAGGGACCGGCCTGGGTGAGGACAGCGCTGGATCCCTGAACAGGTTCTTTTATTAAAAGTCAGCAGCTACAGCATTTGTAGCTGCTGGCTTTTAACTTCTTGGGGGGCTTCGGGGGGACTGGACACTTTCAGTGGCTTTGGCGAGGAGATGGTCTTTGAGCCTCTGAAACTGTAATGGGATTTTGTTGAAGGTTCAGAATAGATGTAATAGCCCTTCCTGAATTTCTTCTTTTAACCACTTGATGACCGGGCCCATTTGTTGCTTACAAGTTGTATTATTGGCTTGAAAATTACTTAGAACCCTATATATATATATATATATATATATATATATATATATATATATATATACATACATATATGTGTGTGTCTGTGTGTATATATATATATATATATATATATGTATATGTATATATATATATATATGTATATATATATATATACAGTTTATATTTACATGTATATATATTTTTAGCAGAGACCCTAGAGAATAAAATGGCGATCGTTGCAATATTTTATGTCACACTGTATTTGCACAGCGGTCTTTCAAACACAATTTGTTTGAACAAAAAATACACTTCAATGAATGAAAAAAAAACAAAATAGTAAATTTAGCCCATCTTTTTTGTATATTGTGAAAGATGATGTTTACGCTGAGTAAATAGATACCTAACATGTCACACTTTAAAATTGCGCACACTCGTGGAATGGCGACAAACTATGGTACTTAAAAATCTCCATAAAAATTTTAAGTCACGCCAGCACGGAGGGATGAGGCGCTTTAAAAAAGATTTTTTTCTTATTTATTTATTTTTATTTTTGACATTGTCCCTTTAACCACTTCTGGACCGGAAGATTTCCCCCCTTAAAGACCAGGCCGTTTTTTGCAATTCTGCACTGCGTTAATTTAACTGACAATTGCGCGGTTGTGCAACGCTGTACCTTAATAAAATTGATGTCCTTTTTTCCAATAAATAGAGCTTTCTTTTGGTGGAATTGAAACACCTGTGCGATTTTGTTTTTTGTGCGCTAGCAACAAAAAAAGAGTGATAATTTTGAAAAATTACAATTCAATTTTTTTCATCATTTTAGGCAAATTTGTATTCTGCCACATTTTTTTGTAAACAAAAATCCCAATAAGCGTGTTTTGATTGGTTTGCACAGAAGTTATCACGTCTACAAACTAGGGGAAAGATTTATGTGGTGATCTGCGATTTTTAGAGGGACTGTGACATTGCGGCGGACAGATCGGACCCCTAACTGACATTTTTGACACTTTTGGGGGGACTAGTTACATTAATACAGTAATCAGTGCTAAAAATATACACTGTTACTGTAATAATGACACTGGCAGGGAAGGGGTTAATATCAGCATGATCAAAGGGTTAAATGTGAGCCAAGGGGGTGTTTTCTAGCTGTTAGGGGGATGGGCTTATGGATTCAACAGAGAGACTTGTGTTTCTAAATAGGAGAAACACAGGAGCCCTGTGTTGATTGATGATAAAACAACGGTCTGCTGTGTTTACAACGCACAGCTGCCATCGCGACCGCCGGCCCAACAGATCATCTTCCCTGCTCAGAATCACCGCCCGTGCCCCCATGCTCGCTCCCGAGGAGCGACGTATGGGTACGGCCATTCGCTCAGCCGAGCCAGCCTGCCGCAGTATATATGCGGCGGGCAGTCGGCAAGCGGTTAAAAAAAAATTCTTATCACTTTTATTGCTGTCACAATGTAAACATTTCTTGTGACAGTAATAGGCAGTGACAGGTACCCTTTATGGAGGGATCTGGGGTCTGAAAGACCCCAAACTCCTCCTCTGCACCCCAAAGAATTCAAAACGCCAAGATTAGTGTTTTTGAATACTTTGGATTTTTTAAAACGGGTGGCCGTTGGCTGCTGAGTAAAACTGGAAGTGACGTGATGTTGCTTCCTCATTGCTCCCAACTGTCCCTGATTTCGAGGGACTGTCCCTGATTTGAAACAAAGTCCCTCTGTCCCTCATTCCACCTCCATTTGTCTCTCATTGTGGTCTGATCTATATAGCTGTATATAAAATGCACTTTTTATCTATAAAAAAGTGTTTCCCAGTGCTAAACCTTTCATCCAATTTTTAAATTGCTGCATTTGTAAATTTCCAAAGCCAGAAGCCATAAAGGAATAGTAGTGGTTAAAAAAGCACTTGTGGGTTTAACTAATCCTTTTTTTTTTTTGTATAATTTTTCATTAAGGGGGTGAGGCAGGGGGTGTGTCCTATGCCTACATACTTTTGCTAATAGTTGTCCCTTGTTCCCATTTAAAAAAAGTTGGAAGGAATGCTTCCTGGTTACTGCATTGGAGAGCCGATCAAAGCCGATTCCGGCTTTGTTCGGGTCTCCGGCCAGCCAGCTGACGTGCCTACTGGTTGCTCAGGTCTCCCGCTGAACTGGAAGACCTGGGCGGAGCCGTTGAAGGCGGCAGGAGGGGGGGGACGTCCCCTCCCACTGCTTGTAATAACACCCGAGTGGCTGCTTAGCCACACACTGGTTATTATTACAAGAAAGCAGACCGTCGGCTCTAAAAAATGGTATCGGGGCAGCAGGGCCGGTGCTAGACTATTTTACGCCCTAGGCAAGACCAGCTACTTGCGCCCCCCCAAAAAAGGGAAGGGGTTAAAAACTTCTCTATCTCATACCTAGTAACCCTGATCTAATGGTTCCTTCATGTTATGCTGTCATACCCAGTGACCCCCATATTCCTCCATGTCACACCCGGGGACCCTAATGTCCCTCCATGTCACACCCAGGGACTTTGATGTTTTTCCATGTCACACCCTGGGACCTCAATATTCCTCCATGTCATGCTGTCATACCCACTGACCCTGATGTTCCTCCATGTCACACTCAGGGACCCCCGTGTTCCTCAATGTCATGCTGTCATACCCAGTGACACCAATGTTTCTCTATGTCAGACCCTGATGTTTTTCCATGTCACACTTGGGGACCCTGATGTTCCTCCATGTCACACCTGGGGACCCTGATGTTCCTCCGTGTCACACTTGGGGACCCCAATCCCCCATGGCACACCCAGGGACCCCAATTCCTCATGGCACACCTGGTGACCCCGAACCCCTGTTACACCCGGTGACCCCTATCCCCCATGTCACACCTGGGGATTCCGATTCCCCATGGCACACCTGGTGACCCCGATTTCTTTCATACCAGGGATGCTCCATGTAACACCCAGGGGCCCTGATCCCCTGTTCTGGGGACACTCACTGGACGGTATGAAGAGAGTGGCCTGCCCTCCCTCACTGTGATCCTGCTGATTCCTTCTCCCAGGACGCTCCTCTCCTGGACCAAAGTGCTCACCACAGCTCCAACCGGCTCCTGGTGGAGGGAAAAGCAGCAGTCAGAGAGCTCCGCATGTCTTTCATCACCAACCTCCTCAGACCATTCCGGTGCCTCGTCGCTTCTGCCCCAGTAAAGGTTCCGCCCTACAGTGCCGAGCTCTGGCTCAGGTTAAGCTTTCCTCTGCTCCCTGCTTAATACCGACCAAGGGAAATGAACGGCTGCCTACCAACTTAGTGCAGAGAGTCTCTTCCTGCCTGGGGTTAAGGCCGCTCAGCTTCAGCAAAAGAGGATCATCATGCAGGCAGCACTCTGGTGGGCTCCCTTCCTGCCTCTTGGGGCCTCTCCAACAGTGGTGGAAAGCCAGGACCTGCTAGTTCCGCCACTGCCCAAGACACCTGTCATCTTCCTCTGTCCCTTCTTCCTCCCCCACCACCACCCCTCCCCTCAGTTCACAATAATCATTCATGATGAAGAGAGAGTGCCGACTCTTGGCTGCGCCCCCAAGTGGCAATGCGCCCTAGGCGGCTGCCTAGTTTGCCTAGTGGAAGCACCGGCCCTGCGGGGCAGGCATTACCTCGGTACAATCACTTGAGCAAAATAAAGTACAGGTACAAGATTTTGCAGCAAGTGTTTTTTTTCCCCAAAAAACTATGATTTTAAAATACTGAATATGTTACTGATGGCTTGTTTAAACGTTGCAATCAACTGCAAGGCCATCAATATCCCAGATTAACCACAATGAGTCAATGACCTGATTATGGATTGGAGTTTAGTCTTTTTGGATTGCACAGACGGCACGAAGGCGCAGGTGTGGATGAAGCTTATTTCAGCTGTCATGGTTGCCAACACATTAAAATAATTTCCAAGCACACCACCCTGCTGAGCTGGGTTTGCAATACTCACTCCACATAAAATGGAAAAAAAGCACAAAAAAACCCTGTCTCCAGTTAAGACATGTAACTTAAATGGAACCACACTTTTCTGCCTTTTAAACCCTATGTGTTTTTAAAAGTTAAAAGTAATATCCAGGCAGATAAAAAAGAAAAAACACAAATGAATGCAGCTCGGTGGTATTTATAATGTACAGTTTCATTACCTTTAAAAAAAAAAATAACTTACATTATTTACAACAATCAGTGGTATTGCTTGCCATGTCTAGCCATTCAATTGCTTACTCAATTGGATCTCCCGATATCTCACATCGATTGTTATGTGTTTTTTGTTGTATGCATTTGTTTCTGTTTGTTTTTCTGATCTGTTACTTTATACTATTATGGCATATTATTAAGTTGCTTATTTTATCTTTGTTTTTTGTAAACAATATTTATTTTCGTACATCACGGGACACAGAGTCATAAATCATAACATATGGGTTATATAGCCACCTTTAGGTGAAGGACACTGGCAACCAATCAGAATTGATGCCCCCCTGTATAACCCCTCCCACACAGGAAGTACCTCAGTTTTTTCGTCAGTGTCTAAAGGTGATGGTCACTGTGGAGAGTCTCTCCATATTTTTCTTATTTTCTTCAAAAGTAGACAAAAGTTTGCTATTTACCCCAATCAAAGATTATTGAATCTAAGGGGTTAGCTATCAGATCCACCCTAAACAGTCAATGGACTAAAAAAGATGGTACCTGAGCCTCGGGAAGCAGATACTAGGTTTACCCTGTAATGCTGTCCTTTTTAGGCGCTGGACCCTGGGATCCGGACCCTTGGAATACCAAACCCCAAAGGCGCTCCATGCAGGGTGCTCTACAGGTTCAAGGCCATGGCCCCTCTTATATAGGGGACCCAGTCCTTGAAGGTCACCAAGACAAAGCTTGGCGTGATGGGTGAAGATTGGATCCAACGGCAGGACTGGTGAGTCTTTTTTTAAATGTTTACTTATTCAGCAAACCCTAAAGGTAAAAATTGCTGGCATAATTGCAAATTGTTAATATTTTATGCACTGTTCCTTTTAAAAGATAAAAGAGACCATGGGCCATATGTGTCCCTCCATGAGGTGGATGTTATGCTTAGAAGTTACAAGTTACATCTTGTTGAGGCTGTTATGGGATTGTTGCGAAGCTTGATTTAAATCATTGTTTCTTTGCCTAATTGTTTCACATTATGTTTACCCTGAGCTGATCACCCCAAATGGTATCAGCTGTGACAAACAAGATTCAGCCTAAGCTGCTCTCACCCCATTTGTTTGTTGTGTTCGCCCTGGCGCATAAGCGTCCGCATGTTCGCCTCTGCCTTTATTTGTGTGCGTACGGGAATCTTCGCCTTTAAGTACAGGTGTACGCCGCAAGGTGGGCGTGTTCTAAAGCAATTGGCATGCACGTGGACGCCACAGATCACGCCGCACATGCATAAATGGGTGCTGTCTGTAAGGAACTGTCTCCAACACACTAGCCTCTGTCATAGGCTGAAAGTGACACAGAGCAGCAGCAGCTGGGTTGTGTGAGTCACTGTGGGTTTATGTTACTGGCACAAACAGGTCCTGTATCTGGGGATAATCAGTGATGTGTGCATTAAGCTGCATAGGCTTGGCACTAGCCTTGAGTACACTTCTAGATAGTACCTCAAGCTTGTCTTGCTTTAAAGGGGGGGGGGGGGCACAGTTGGAAAAGGCACTGTGATGTCACTGTCAGGCCTTGAAAGTCCTAGCCATATTTCCACTGTGTCTACTCCTCCTTAAGAGCCAGAGGCATCCTGTCAATCTGAGCCATTATGGTTTTCAGGCGTAGTAGCTACTCCTAGTACTTCTGCCGCAACCTATGTCACTAAGGATGATTTGGCTGTGGCATTGGCCAGCTTTGAGGGTAGGATTGCTGGTATCATTGCAGCATCTCAAAGGAAGAAACTCCATAAGGCAAATGTCACAATTTGCTCTGATATCAGTGCATATGTGCAGAATCCTTTGGTTAAAAAATTGGTCCGCGGAAATACCATGTAAAAAATGAATGGCTGGCTTCCCTTTTTCAGGGAGAACACCTTTTTTGGTGATGATCTGGATAAGTATATCCAAAAGATCTGGGGGAGGGGGGGGGGGGAGAGTACGTTGCTTTATGTAAAGAGGAAGAGCAAGCGTCCGTCTTTCTTTCAAAATTTCCAGCACTCATAATACCAGTGCTTCTACTTCCAGACAGTGGCGATGGCCTCAACCATCTGGATCCGGAACCAAACATTCAGGGCAGGTTCAGGAAAAGCCCTGGGCCCAGAAATCAACCAAGTCTTCTACTAAGCCCTCTCTGTGAAGAGGTGCCCCCACTCACATAGGTGGGGGGAAAGCTGCGGCAGTTCTCAAAGGTTTGGGTGGAATCGATCCAAGACAACTGGATTATCTCCACCACTTCACAGGGGTGAAAACTGGAATTTCGGGTGTTTCCATATCCACGGTTTATAAGGTCAAGTTTACCGTAAGATCCCCTAAAAAGAAGGTATCTCTTTCTGGCATTGGACCAGCTGACGGCTCAAAAAGTGATAATAGAGGTTTTGGAGGATGAAAAGTTCAAGGGTTTTTACTCAAACCTGTTCAAAGTCCCCAAACCAAACGGGGATGTGAGACCTTCTGGATCTCAAAGCTTTAAAACCAGTTTCTGAATGTTCGTACTTTCCGGATGGAGTCAATTCATTCAGTCGTAGCCTCCCTGCAGGGAGCAGAACTTCTAGCATCCATAGACATCAAGGATGCCTATCTTCACGTGCCTATATTCCAGGCTCATCAAAGATTCCTACACTTTGCAATAGAGAACCGTTTTTGGCCCTGCCCTTCGGGTTAGCCACAGTTCCAAGAGTTTTCACAAAGATCCTGGCTCCAGTATTGGCTGTTCTAAGGTCCCGAGGGATATCTATAATAGGATATCTGGACAATTTATTACTAATAGATTGATCAGCTTCGGCTCTAAGCCAAAATGTCCTCCAGACAGTACAGTTCCTAGAACGTCTGGGTTGGATGCTGAACTTGGTAAAGCCAGCATTACAGCCGGTACAACGTCTGAAATATCTGGGTCTTCTTGTAGACACAGCACAGGCAAAGATATTCTTGCCAGCAAGAAAGGTCGCAGACCTGAAGAATCAGGTTCGGTCTGTAGAAAGGCTGAGATATCCTTCTATGCGCCTTTGTATGATGTTACTAGGGAAGATGGTGTCCCCATTCAAGACTATTGCCTATGCTCAATTCCATGCCAGACCCTTACAGAACAACATTCTGTCTGCCTGGACCAGAAAGGTTCAGTCTCTGGGCCGATCCATGTCTCTGGTAGCAACAGTACCTCAGTGTCTAAATTGGTGGTTGTTGACCAGAAATCTAGAGAAAGGGAAATCCTTTCTTCCAGTGACTTGGAAATTAGTCACTACAGATGCCAGTCTCTCTGAGTGGGAAGCGGTTCCGGAGGAAGCCACTGTCCAGGGGAAATGGTCTTGGGTAGAGAAAGGTTTCCCCATCAACATTTTGGAATGTCAGTCGGGCTTTGGAGCAGTAAGTCGGGCTTTGAAATTCTGGACATTCAGGCTTCAGGGTCACCCTGTCAGGGTACAATCTGACAATGCCACGGCTGTGGCTTATATAAACCATCAAGGAGGCACAAGGAGTTGGTCAGCCCAGAAAGAGGTGGACTTCATCCTGTCTTGGGCAGAGAAGTTTATGCCATGCCTGACAGCAGTTTTTAATCCTGGGAATAGAGAACTGGCAGGCAGACTTTTTGAATCATCTACAGATGTTTCCGGGGGAATGGTCCTAACACCCCGAGATTTTTCAATCAATCTGCCTACACTGGGCGGTACCAGACATAGATCTGTTAACAACCAGGTTCAAAAACAAGTTGAAGAGATTTGTGTCCAGGACCAGGGATCCACTCGCAGTTGGAGTGGATGCTTTGGTGACTCCTTGGGAGGAGTATTCCCTGATATATGCCTTTCCTCCGGTGCAGCTGATACTATTGTGCAGAATCCAGCTAGAGGGGAAGCCAGTGATTCTGGTAGCTCCGGCATGGCCGAGGAGGGTTTGGTTTGCAAATCCAGAGATTGGCGGTGACGAGGCCTTGGGCCTTCCACATGGTCTGGACCTTCTCTCTCAAGGTCCGATATTCCACCCTGCTGTACAGTCTCTAAATTTGACGGCTTGGCTATTGAAGCCTTTTCTTGAAGGAGAGGGGTGTATCTGGCCCTGCAGTTCATACACTGATACATGCTAGAAAACCAGTCTCTAGAAACATTTATTACAGAGTCTGGAAATCCTGCATTGCCTGGTGTGAGGCCAGGAAATGGCATCCCCGCGATTATATCATCGGGAGAATTTTAGCTTTCCTTCAAGCAGGAGTAGATACGAAATTAGCCTTGAGCACTATCAAAGGGCAGATTTCAGCCTTATCGGTTTTCTTCCAGGAACCGATCGCTTCCCATTCGTTGGTTCAGACTTTCGTCCGGGGAATGTTATGTTTGCTTCCGCCTGTGAAGCCACCATTATATCCTTGGGACTTAAATTTGGTTTTGGCAGTTTTGCAAAAACAGCCTTTTGATCCTCTGGGGCAAATTCCCCTGGTTCTTTTGACCAGAAAACTGGTCTTTTTGATCGCGATAACTTCAGCTAGAAGGGTATCGGAACTAGCAGCTCTTTCTTGTAAAGAGCCATTCTTGATATTTCATCAAGATTGGGTGATTTTACGTCCACATCCAGGTTTTTTTGATCAAGGTGGTGTCCGCCTTTCATTTAAAACAGGACCTTATACTACCTTCCTTTTTTCCAGATCCTCAATCTGAGGAGGACAAGTTATTGCATTCTATTGATGTAATGAGTGCACCCAAGTTTTACTTACAGGAAACAGCTTGGATTCGTAAGACCGAGAGCTTTTTCTGTGCTGCTAGAAGGCCCCAGAAAGGGGTTGGCAGCATCTAAATCTATGATTTATTTTTGGATTTGCCAGGTTATTACCCAGGCGTATGATTTAGTAGGGAAAGTTCCACATTTTCCTGTAAAGGACAATTCTACCAGAGGAGTAGGTGCCTCTTGGGCACTTCGCCATCAAGCCTCTATGGCTCAGATTTGCAAGGCCGCGACCTGATTGTCGGTGCATACATTCACTCGTTTCTATCGAGTGGATGTTGGGACCCACAAGGAATCTGCATTTGGCCGCAGTGTTCTGCAGGAAGTGTAATACTTTTTTTGGGGTCAGATGGCGATATTTGTTGGTGTCCCCCTTCCCTCGGATGCATTGCTTTGGGACATCCTATACGTTATGATTTATGGCTCTTTGTCCAAATGTACAAAAAGAAAAATTGATTTTTTAATACAGACTTACCTGTAAAATCAATTTCTTGAAGTACATCATGGGACACAGAGGTCCCTCCCCTCTTTTATGGGGTCTTTATTGCTTGCTACAAAACTGAGGTACTTCCTGTGTGGGAGGGGTTATATACAGTAGGTGGTCATCAATTCTGATTGGTTGCCAGTGTCCTTGACCTAAAGATGGCTATATAACCCATTCGTTATGATTTATGGCTCTGTGTCCCGTGATGTACTTCAAGAAATGGATTTTACATGTAAGTCTGTATTAAAAAAAATCTCTTTTTTAGAGATGATTTAATTAAATAAATGCATTTTTATACATAATTTTTTTGGTTTCATTGTGTTTATGGCACCGTTAAAATCCCACAAAAAAACTTCCTGCGTACATACCCTATCCAGGAATGTTGGTGCCTTTTTGAGTTTGTCACTAGGCCAGCTCACAATCTCTATCCGAACATTATTTACAAGTTTTTACTTCATTTAATTTTTTATTTACCTATTATTTTATTTTTTTATTTATTTATATTTATTTTTTTATTTATTAATAGTTTACAATATTTTTTTTTTAAATGCAAAAAGTATGATTACTTGGATTTCACTCAGAATTAGCTGCTGGCAGTCCCTGTACAGCAGAGCTCAGACTAGGGAGGGAGAAGCAGCACGATGAGTGAACCAGCTTTGCAGTGCACAGATGCTAACAGGGAACAGGCTGATAGGAGAAGAAAGAAGAGTGAAATGATCTATTGAGTCTGCTACTTCTCCTTTAACTGTCCAGTCACAAGCTGGGGAAGGGACACGACCTGTATGAAAAATTAGGTCTCCTCCCATGCCAGACAGGGCTGTGCTGTGTACATCACCGAACTAGATACTCATCTAGAAATAAATACTCATCTAAAAATATGAATCTTTTTTACATATTTTACAGCAACCTTATATGTAGTTCTTTCCATTATTTGACAAAAAAAACCAGAAAAATGCTATTTTGTAGTTCTGAACATAGTAAAAAAAAAAAAAAAAAGATAAAATATGTACAAAACCACTATGTGTTGCCTTTAGAGGGATCCTGTTCTATATCATGAATATGCAGAGATTTCATGTTTGTTCTGTGATTTGAGGTTAGTACTGAAATTAATCGGGAATATTTCTCCTCGAGGCTATTTACATAGCTGAGAATACTTTGCAGCCACTCAAAAATTTGCTTTATTTGTGTAATCCAACTACACAGATGCTTCTTGTTTTGTGAAAATGACTTTTTATTATAAAAAGACTAACAAATCAAGCTAGTAACATTATCCAAGACTTGAACGAGAGGAAAAGGTGTCATTATCCTAATTAACAATTAGTGGATTTGAATTTATAATGTGGGGAAAGTTGCTTGTGGGTAAAGCTGGGAACATACAAAAAAAAATGGTTATAACATTAGAAATTCAGGGATCCATCTCAGTAAAAATGTCCAAATTTCTTGTATCCTATTTATTTAAAATAAAAAAATCCAATTACTGTTTTTCTGTTGTTCTAAGCAATTTGAAACATAAAGAGATTGATTTACTAAAACTGAAGAGTGCAAAATCTGGTGCAGCTCTGTATAGAAACCAATCAGCTTCCAGGTTTTTTTTGTCAAAGTTTAATTGAACAAACTGAAGTTATGCCTCGTACACACGCATCGATTATTGGCCGGGAATTTTCGGCCAACATCCGATCGGCCGATTTTCGGCTTGTTAGTATGATGCATTCGACAACCGACTCTGACTTTTTGGCCGAAAAAAATCTGGTGTGCAGGCTATAACATTTTTGTTGGCCGTCAACACAACGGCCGATTTTCCGTCAGTCAGTACAGATTTCGGCAGACAAAAATCTGATGAGCAAGACTGGGAATGCTCAGAGAAGAAAAAACACACGGAAAGTAAACCAGCACATGACATCACTTCTGAAGTAGATTTTTGTTGGCCGAGAAAATTAGTGTGCAGTCTAGGCACATTCCAACCAAAAAAACACCACTCTGGACAAAAGTCGGACGATCGGTCGGCCGATAATCGTTGCGTGTGTACGAGGCATTAGAAGCTGATTGGCTACCATGCACGGCTACATCAGATTTTGTACTCTCCAGTTTTAGTAAATCAACCCCAAAGGGTATTTAAAGTGGAGCTCCAGTCTGACACTCTTGTCAGATTTCTCCAAAAAGCACCCCCGTGATTCTCTTTATTTGCACAATATAATCAGGATACTGGTATAAGTGTATTTCTTCTTCCTACTTACAATTGTGATGTTTATCACAGGGTCCTGGCAGACAGGCAGCGGTCATTATAAGTATGGGCATCTGAAGCCCGCTCCCACTTGCTTCCGGACTCTGTGCAGCTGGCTACCCAGCATGCACGTTCCGAATTCACGCCTGCGCAGTTAGGATGCAGCTTGGCGCACTGTGATGAATACAGGTTGCCATAACAATGGCCATGGTGGCGTAAGTTCCCGCCTTGTTGCTATGGCAACCTGTCAATCAAGACAGAACCTGGAAGGAAGTTAAGCGTGGTTCAAACACTCCTGGGATAGATGACGCAGACATCCCAGGAGTCCTAGCAACTCGCTTAATGACGAAACCTCTTAGGCGGCCGGGCCCGGAAGTGCAGACTACATAGAAAAAATAAAGGTATTTTGAAATAAATAAATAAATGCCTTTACAGACTGTTCTATGGGTGGGCATTGTGTTTCAAGGAACTTGAAAAAATGGGTGGAACTCCGCTTTAAAGAGAAGCTTCAGGCTCCTTCAGAAAAAATGAAAAGTCAGCAGCTACAAATACTGTAGCTGCTGACTTTTAATATTAGAACACTTACCTGTCCAGGGAGCCCGCGGTGTATTCAATCCTTGCGACTTCACCGCCAGTTCCCTACTGTGTATGTGCGAAGCGTGCTGCGCTTTGTGAATGGCCCGGCGGCAGGGGTAAGGAGGAGGGGGGGGAACTTTCGGATGACTTTACCGCGGTGAACTCAGCCGGAAGTGGGAGCGGGCTCTTGTCAAAACCAGGTACCTGCACCCCCTGAAAGGTGCTAAATGGAGACTAGGAGGGGGGAAGAGGCAAATAGGCGGAGACTCCCCTTTTGGGTGGAGCTCCACTTCCATGCCTCTGGCAGAGATACCTATGAAGATTACAAAATTACAATACAATTTATGAAAACCTGGCTTACTTTCACTCCTAAATATAAAGCACTGTTATTAGATGACTCCACCCCAGACATGTGTTACTGCTTGCTTGCTGGGAGCCAGGGGATAGGGGAGTAGACTTCCTAATACTAACATTTCCCTTACCTACCTAACTTTTCTCCCTTTTCTTTTTTCTTTTCTTTTCTTTTTGTAGAGTTAGAGCCTTGGGTCTTGGACTCCCTTTCTTTCCTTATTTTTCTTCTCCTTAGTTTGACATATTTTTTCCTTCCTTGCCCCCATTAAAATAATATGGATTCATATTGTGGCTATCTCCAGTCTCGTTATCCAGACACTATCATCAGACAGCATAACCAGGTCTCTGACCTCCAATACAATTGAAGAATATATGTACCCAATGTAGCACCCTCCTAGGTAGGTGCTAGTGAGAGAGTATAGTTTTTGGCTCTGTCTGCCTATCAGAGAAGCAGCAGGGAAATCTATATTGCTTTATGTCTACCAGAGAGCAGGATCCCTGAGTTAGGTTTGCTCAGTGTGTGATTCATTGGGTCTAAATAGTGTTTTCACCCTAGTCCAATAAGGAGGCATGTTGGACAGTGGAAGAAAACCTGGCCAATGAGTACACAGGCTTTGATACAGTCCCAGTGATTGGTAGAAACTGGCTGTCTCGGTGCATTATGGGATACTGTATAAAAGCCAGGAGCACATGTGCTGCAGGGTCTATGGCTGGTGAGCAGAGTCCTGGAGGGAGGCTGGCTGCTGCCTCCTCCTCTGTAGCAGTGGCACATGGTCACAGGCAGTCGGCCTGGGGACCAGAGGAAAGGAACTGAGCCTAGAGGTCCAGAAGAACTGACTGGAGGGGTAGAGACACTGGAGACCCTCAGAAAACAGTATCATGCAGGGGATCGTGTCTAGGGGCCTGACCTGAGGGGGGCAACTCCGGTGTAGGATAGTCAGAGGACGGGTGTCATCTATGGAGTGAAAGAAGATACTAGGCAGGTATCCCGAAGATAATCTACCTAACTAAGTCATCTGAGCAGAGACTTAACCTAAATTCATCTAGTGGCAAGGTGAATCTGCAGCCTGGCTGCATCTTAAGATAGGAGTCCTCATTTATTGTGAATAGTTCAATTTGGAGTATTCCCTTCTCCCATCCTTTTTTAAAATAAAACACCAAAAACAACTATATACCCCTGGATCGATCATTGACTGGGCAAAAGAAGTAAAGTGTTATTCTGTGAATGCCAATGTGAATAACAATGTTGCTAACAGTAACTCAGGGGGAGCCCGAAGGTGTGTTATCCATCAGTCCTCAAGGGGGCAGTGCTACACCAACATTTCATATTCCTGATATGTGCCTGCTGCACCATGTACAGTACTTGTATGAAAAAGTCTCCTGTTCTCTTTGTATTTCTTTCTTTGTGTGAAATCCCTGGTGTTCCTGCCAATCCCTATGCTTTCCTATCAAAAATTGAGCACACTAGGCATGGTCAGTTCTCTAGCTGTGCTGAGAACTCAGCCTGCTCTAATCCAATGATCCAACTTGTCCTGACACACCCCCCTCTCCGCACAGCCATTCACTGTGAAGACCATAGTGCTGTTCCTCCTCCCCCAGCTCTCTGAGCTCCTTATGCAGCTGAGAGCAGAGGGCATGTGATCACTTATAATGAAAGGGGGAGAAAGGTATTTATAATGTTTTTTATATGTAAATGAAAATGTTTTGCTTTAATTTAAGCAGTACAACGTGGTTAAGGACTTGCCCTCCAGCATGCTGACTTGACAGTAAAGAAGAAACATTGCGCATTGATAGTCATTCCCCCCGTAAGCATGTGCACAGTGTTAGGCTGACTAAGATCAGAAAAGATTTGGGTACTTATGCTAGTGTTTTTTTTTATAAATATATTTAATGATTTGCCTAATAATTACATAGCAGAATTAAATGGTATTTTTATTATCTGCTAGAGGATTAGCTTTGCAATTACTAAGACCTGAATGCACCAAAACTCCTTTGCTGTCTTTTGATTTATTTAACCGCTTGCCGACCAGTCAAGTTGACTGTACTGCGGCAAAGTGGCTCGTTCCCGTCCAGCGACGTAGACCTACGTCGCTGGACTCCTCCCCTTGTGGGCGGCGCGCGCCCGGCGCCGGAGGCTCGCTCCCGTGTATTTAGTCACAGCGGGAGTTGGGCCAGGGGAGGAGCGGCGGTGATCACCGCTGTTCCCCGATCGTCGGGGAATCGAGTCTGGAGATCCGCCCGCTTGTGTAAACAAAGCGGGCGGATCTTCTAAGTGACAGGCAGGGTCAGATTGCAGGGTTCAGCATAGCTGAACCTGCGATCTGTCCCTTTGTCACTCAGTCACCTCCCCCCCACACGTTAGTAAGCACCAGGCATACATTAACCCCTCCCTCTCCAATAAAATTAACCCCTTCCCTGCCCGTGTCATTTTTACAGTAACAGTGCATATGTATAGCACTCATTACTGTAGTAATGTCACTGGTACCCCCAAAAGTGTCAAAAATGTCAGTCAAGGGTCCGATCTGTCCGCTGCAATGTCGCAGTCCCGCAAAAAAAAATCGCAGATCGCCGCCGTTACTCGTTAAAAAAAAAACACCAAAAATGACAGAAATCTTTCCCTTAGTTAGTAAATGCAATAACTTTTGCGCAAACCAATCAAAATACGCTTATTGTGATTTTTTTTTACCAAACATAGGTAGCAGAAAACAAATTGGCCAAAAATGTAAAAAAATTTAGATTTTTACATTTTTTGGGGGGGAATTTCATATAAAAAAATGTGAAAAATATTGTTATTTTTTAAAAAATTTACGCACTTTTTTGTTTATAGCGCAAAAAGTAAAAATCGCACAGGTGATCAAATACCAACAAAAGAAAGCTCTGTTTGTGGGGAAAAAAGGACGTAAATTTCGTTTGAGGACGGCGTCGCACGACCGCGCAATCGTCAGTTAACCACTTAAGCCCCGGAGGATTTTCCTGCTAAAAGACCAGGGGGTATTTTGCGATTCGGCACTGCGTGACTTTAACGGACAATTGCGCGGTCGTGCGACGCTGTACCTAAACGAATTTGACGTCCTTTTTTTCCCACAAACAGAGCTTTCTTTTGGTGGTATTTGATCACCTGTGCGATTTTTTGATCACACGCTATAAACAAAAAAAGAGCGACAATTTTGCAAAAATAGCAATATTTTTCACATTTTTTTATATGAAATTCCCCAAAAAAAAAAAGTAAAAATCAAAATTTTTTAACATTTTTGGCCAATTTGTTTTATCCTACCTATGTTTGGTAAAAAAAATCGCAAAAAGCGTATTCTGATTGGTTTGCGCAAAAGTTATCGCGTTTACTAACAAAGGGAAATATTTTTGTCATTTTTGTTGTTTTTTTTTTTAACGCGTAATGGCGGCGATCTGCGATTTTTTTTGCGGTACTGCGACATTGCGGCGGACAGATCGGACCCTTGACTGACATTTTTGACACTTTTGGGGTTACCAGTGACATTTCTACAGTAATCAGTGCTATACATATGCACTGTTACTGTAAAAATACACTGGCAGTGAAGGGGTTAACTTTATTTGGGAGGGAGGGGCTGTGTGTGTCCCTAGGGGCGTGCTTTCTACTGTGATTGGCTGTGGCTCTAGCTGTAAGGACACTGATCAACGGATCTACATAGTAGATCCATGTAATCAGTGTCTTTACAGCGAGGAGAATGACAGGCAGCTTGTTTACACAAGCTGCCTGACATTCTCCCTCTCCCCCGACGATCGCCGAGTGGCCGGCGGACATCGGGTCCGCTGGTCACACTCGCGGGGGGGTGCGTGACCGCGCGGGAGCGGGAGCGCGCCTCCGCGGGCGCGCGCTCGCTCCCCAGACCCTCCCAGGCTAGTGACGTTAATTAACGTCACTCTGCCTGGCAGGGGCTGACCGCCGCAGTAAATCTACTTGCGGCGGTCGGCAAGCAGTTAAAGTCGCACAGTGCCGAATCGCAAAAAGTGGCCTGGACGTAAGACAGCAAAATCCTCCGGTGGTAAAGTGGTTAATAGATGTCGCTGTTGCATTTTGCATCGTTTTTCTACCGGACTGTGGAGCCAAACATCATTTTCTTTCCCTTTTTCCACAATGTTTGTGATAGAATTTGCACAAGATTTCGATTTGGTCTTAAGAAGATTTTCCCCTACAAGTGGTCTCCTCTTCTAAAGGCCCCAACAAGCCTCTCCATTTTTCCGTGAAGATTAATTTAGACTTTCTATTTCAGGGCTGCGTCCTCCAGGCCTTGTGATCCGCGCTCCTTTTGAAGAAAAAAAAAAAAAATGGGTAAAACCAGCAAAGGGGCAGCTGTGTCCTGAGTCCTCAGAACAGAGGCTCTCACATCGTATGAGAATGGCTAATCTGTCCGGCAAACAGTGTTGGTGGAGACGGGTAATCCATCTACAAGTCTGTCCGTACGATGAATGTGTCAATTTACCACAGGCCCACCGCTTGTTTGGAACATTTGGCGAGTGAGGCTTTTCTCACAAGAACCTCACACATGCCTCTTTCCTTTTCAGATGTTGTTCAGAATTAAGTAGTTTTAGGAGAAATAAATTGGATTCCTCCATCATAATACAAGAAAAACAAACTGCTGTATACAGTGGGCGGTGGGGAAGACGAATGAGGTAATCGTACATGACTTCATTATCATACAGTGATATAGCAACCAATACTTCTCAATAATAGTTTTTAAATGAACTTGTATTGTATCTAAAACTTAAGCCGTGCCTGAGAGATGCCTGGTAGTGCCTTTGTTAGCTAGAAAGACCATTTTGTGTCCCTCTCAGATCTAGTTTCATATACTGATGTAGCACCCTCCTATGTAGGTGCTAGGCAAAGTATATATGTGACCCTGTTCTGCTTATCAGCAGAGTTGTATAAAGTACTCGAAACCCATACTTGAGTAAAAGTACAAGTGCTCGATCAAAAAGTGACTTGAGTAGAAGTGGAAGTGCTTGATCAAAAAGTGACTTGAGTAGAAGTGCTAAAGTATTTAACATTTTTTGTACTTAAGTATCGCAAGTAGTTTTTAAAAAAATTTTGTTACTCAAGTACTGAAAGTAAAAGTACCAGTAGTTTTGAAAAAGAATTGCTACTCCAGTACTGAAAGTAAAAGTACAAGTACTGTGTTATGTAGTTATTAAAGAAAGAAGTCAAAAGTTTTAACATCATATTGTTTTTTATTATTTCAAATGCAGCTTTTATTTATACATACAGTAGCTTTTATTTTCGTATGCGCTGATAAAACACATGTTTTGAGCTTCATGAAACCTGCCATCTACTGTTCTGGCAGTGGTAATTTTTATAATAGTAACGAGTAACTATGCAGCACAAAAAAAAAAATATCGGAGTAGAAATATTGAAATCATTGAAAAAATGTAGTGAAGTAAAAGTGGAAGTAGGAGAAAAAAATTATACTCTAGGAAAGTACAGATACCGCCTTTCGGTACTTAAGTACAGTAGTGAAGTAGTTCTACTTAGTTACTATACATCTCTGCTTATCAGGAGGGTCTGATCTGTTAGTTAGCCTGTCACATGCTTCCAGGTGTGACCTGTTGAGCCTGGGTATTCTCCCCACTGTATCCTATGAGGGACCTTGTTGGACAGTGGAGGAAACCTAGCCAATAGCACACCAGGGTTTATGACTGTCCCCAGGGCTGCTGTTAGAAATCACGGACTACTTGGCAGGGCCTCCCCCCCCCCCCCCCCGAAAATATTAAAGATATATTTAGCTAAAATTACAACAAAATCACTATTAGCAGACACAAATTCAACAAAACTCAAATAATTCCTGCTAAATCTGAAAGAAAAAAACTATGTTAATAAACAAAAATGAAGATGAGATGAAAAAAATATACAGGCTGGGCAGTTGGAGCTCTGGGATCAGAGAGACAGAGAGAGAGAGAAACAAAGTTACAAATAAACTCAGGAGCAGAGGTAACATTAGAGCCAGTGCTGGGAGGGGGGCCCACACAGGGAGGGGGATTAGTGAAGGGACAACTGTCTCTTTCTCAGCAGATAGAAGCTGATAGCAAGGAGAGGGACAGATCAGATTCAGGTGCTGGAGGAAGATTTCTGTATTTGTCATCCATCACTAATCCCCCTCTCTGTGTGGGCCCCCCTGTGTGCTTGGGCCCCCTACAAGAGGGCTGGTGGTCCCCCCCCCTATCAGCGGCCCTGACTGTCCCAGTGGGTGGGCATTGCTTCAATGCATCCTGGGATTGGGAATAAATCCGGAGGGGGCATGTGACAGGGTGTCTTTGGGCGGGAAGCCAGGTCCCAGGAGGAGGTGGATGGCTGTCACTCCTCCTGTTGCTGAGGAAGGTGGTCCAGGCAGTCGGCCTAGGAACCAGGGGATGAGCTGTGCTGTAGAGGATCCATTGTGTGCTGACCAAGTGGAGCTGCTGGGCAGAAGACTTCAGGAAAAACAGTGTCGTGAGTACTCAAGCATCTGCCCAGGGGTCTGCCTAAGAGAGGGGACCACTCCAGAGAGGTCAAGGGGATCAAGGAGCCAGCTAACCAGTGTTACAGTAAAGGGGGTGCCAGGTTGTAAAGCCCTGAAGATTAGGGGTTAAAGGGGGTGTCAGGAAGGGCCCTGAAGTTGCTCAGCAGTGCAGTCTATTATTAAAGCCAGCTACCTCATGAAAGGAGTGCCTTAGGAACTCTTTCACAGTCAAAGGTGAAATACAGTAAGCGGCCTAGCTCAACCAGCGTTACCAGCGTCAGTCAGCATTTTTTGTACAGTCCCTGGCTTTTTGTTCATAGTTCAGTTATTGGAGTATCCCACTCATCCCTTCTCCTATCCAAGTTACAAATAAAAACACAAAAACCAAAGAAACTGGACTGGTCCTTGTCTGAGGTAAAAACACTAGGAAATATGTCAGAATGGTCTACTGTTGCTAATGGTAACCCAAGGGAACCCACACACAGCAGCTCCCATGGGAGTAATGCTACACTATTTACATAGTTACATAGTAGGTAAGCTTGAATAAAGACGATGGTCCATCCAGTTCAACCGGGGTCAGTGTACGTGTGTCAGTGCCTAGAATCATTTCCCATATCCCTGTACGTTGTGTTCTTTAGGATGCACGTCCAAGAGTCTTTTGAAAATATCAATACTCCCCACTGACACCACTAATTGTGGAAGAGAGTTCCACATCCTTATCGCCCCGACAGTGAAAAACTCCCTATGCAGCTTAACCACTTGCCGACCGCCCGCCCTAGCTATACTACGGCAAGCTGGCTCAGCTGCGCGAATCGCCCCCATTAGCCAGCAGGAAAGCTGAATCATGGGGCTGGTGCCCGCGATTGCCGCTGGGCACCTGTGATCACTCCCGGGGGAGAGAAAACGATGGTCTGCTGTTGTAATCACAGCAGACCATTGTTCTCTCAGGAATCAGCACAGAGTGCATGTGATCCTCCTATTTAGGATCACAGGTCTCTGTGTTGATTCCACAAGCCCATCCCCCTCACAGTTAGAAAACACCCCCTAGGCTCACACTTAACACTTTGATCGCCCCTGAGTTAACCCCTTCCCTTCCAGTGTCATTATTACAGTGACAGTGCATATTTTTAGCACTGGTTTCTGTAGTAATGTCACTGGTCCCCCCAAAAAGTAAAAAATGTCAGTTAGGGGTCCGATCTGTCAACCACACCATGTTAAAAAAAAAATAAAAAAAATAAAAATTACATAAATCTTTTCCCTAGTTTTTAGACGCAATAACTTTTGCGCAAAACAATCAATCTACACTTATTGAGATTTTTTTTACCAAAAAGATGCAGCAGAATACATATTGGCCTAAAATGGTGAAAAAATTAGATTTTTACATTTTTTTTATTGGGAATGTTATATAGAATTTGAAATATATATATATATATATATATATATATATATATATATATATATATATATATATATATATATATATATATTTTTGGAATTGTGGCTCTTTTTTTGTTTATAGCGCAAAAAATAAAAATAGCAGAGGTGATCAAATACCACCAAAAGAAATCTCTATTTGTGGGTAAAAAAGAAAATCTATTTTTTTTTTGGGTACAGCGTCGCACGACCGCACAATTGTCAGTTAAAAGAATCGCAAAAAATAGCCTGGTCATTAAGGGGGGTAAAACCTTCCAGTCCTTAAGTGGTTAAAGCAGTGTTCCAGCTGGGGGAAAAAAAAAATTAAAATTCAGCAACTACAAATACTGTAGCTGCTGACTATTACTATATACACACGTACCAGTCCAGGGAGCCCGCAATGCTGGCACCCCAGCCTATTTTTGGATCTGGTGCCGAGTGCTGCCGCCGCCATTCGTTCTAAGGGAAACTGGCAATGAAGCCTTTCGGCTTCACAGCCGGTTCCCTACTTCGCATGCGTTGCAGAACTACAAGTCCCATGAGGCATTGCAAGGCTGCCAGTTACAAGCATGACTCCCAAAGGCGTGATGAGACTTGTAGTTTCGCAACAGTTGGAGGGCCACAGGTTGAGCAACCATCTGTACAATATACAGCCAAAAGTATGCTGCCAGCCGTCCAAATTACTACGGGGTATCCAAACCCAAAAACTAAAATATATTGCAGTTCGCCAGTCCTGTAATGGCTGCGTTAGTTTACTTTTTTAATGAATAAGAACATTTTCATCAAGCAAAGGAAGTATCTGTTGATCCTGATAAAATGCAATGTCCCCTTCAAAAAGACACCAAAAACAATCCTATCTTTCATTTGTGAACTACTTATCCCAACATCCCCCACCCCATGGACAAGAGATGATAAAAAAAAAGCCACAGTCTATGTGATAACCACGACTGCCTCAATAGATAAGGTGGAGGAATTAGTGTAGCCACAATCAGACAGAAAGTGCATTATTTTTAGGATTTTGTAGTCAAAATAAAGATGAAAAGCCTAAAAAGAAAACCTAAGGATGGGTTCACATATATATGTTTCCTGTGTGACAGGTCTACGCAAGCACAGCAGCTGGTTCATTTGCATTGGTTGGTCTCCTAAACTTTTCCCAAAATACTCCCGCAGGGCAGCCACATGGAACCGCATGGTGCTCCTGCACCAGGTGGTTGTGTGCATCCAAAAACATGCTAAATATACAGATGCATGAGGGTGCCATTAAGAATTATTGCATATCTGCATAAGAACAGTGCATTTTGGCTGCATGTGCCTGCGGGTGCAGGAAGGCGTGAGATTTACATACGCTCCCACACCCACAATAGTATGCACCTTGCCTAATGCAGCCACAACTGCTATATATAATGTTATATAATATATATGTTAGATTCTCATTGAAAGGTAATGTTAGTCCTACAACATACAAAGGCATTTGGGCTGTGTGCTTCCACCAATGTGACAACAGATTGGTAAAGGGCCTTTTCTGTTCCAACATAACTGTGCCCATGAGTTTGATGTGGAGGAACTTACGTGGCCTACACAAAGCTCTGACTTCAACCCTATTGAACAGCTTTGGGATCCTTTCAGGATGTCAAAAGAGAGCTGACATTGCTGACTTAGAGTATTTCTTTCAGATAAAGTATGTACTTCTGCTCTAGGTAGGTCTACTAAACTATCCCACATTGCGTACCAGCTCTGCTTTTCCAGCCATATGCAGTAATAACAAATAGGATCCAACAAGCTGCACTTCCGATAAATCATCATTGTCATTGTAGAAAAGCCACAAAAAAAGCAAAGAAAAGTCACTGTGGGAGCAGAGCAGGGAAAAAGGTCAACGCATTTCACGCTATCTAGCGCTTACTCATGAGTCATAAGTGCGAAATGGGTTGACCTTTTCCCCTGCTCATACAGTATCTTTTTTGCTGTTTTATGGCTTTGCTGCACTTACAATAAAGCAGATGATTTATTAGAATGGCAGCTTGTTGGATCCTATTTGCTACTACTGCAGAGCTACCATTATTGACTTGAAGGGCTCCTATCAAAAGTCCAAAAGAACTATACAGATAAAACGCAAGCACCCCAATCTATAACTATCCTTTTTAGTAAGGTGCACACTGAAGGGACTTTTCACATTATAAACAACAGAACATTTCCCAGCAAACTTACTAACTAGCCTGCAACAAAACCAAATTAGCCCTGCCTATCAGTTGATGTTAAAACTAAGGTTTTAGTTGCACAAATTTGCAAATATATGTGAAAGTCACAGTGCCTCACCATGACTCCTCTGCATACTGCGGTCCTAATTCTAGTGTTTGGAAAGTCTCCAAATTGGAGCACATGTTGCAGTGGATAAATTAATGGCAGGCTTGCCTGGAGGTAGTTCAATTCTTGAAAAGTCACAGGATGCCAAAAGAGACCTGTCATTGCCTACTTGAAATAGTCCTTCCAGATAAAGAGGGAGCTGACATTTGAAGGGATCCTATCAAGCAAAGAGAGAGTTGCCATTACTAACTTAAAAACATACTATTAGGATTCAAAAAGAGAGCTGACATTGATGATTTGAAGAAACACTGTTAGATAAAGTAGGAACTGCCACTGTTGACTTGAAGGGATCCTATAAGGATGCAAAAAGAGAGCTTACATCGCTGACTTGAAGTAGTCCTTTCAGATAATGAATTAGCTGCCATTGTTGACTTGAAGATATTTTACAGTGGCGGCCGATGCTCCATGGGCCGGGGGGGGGGGGTGGGGGGTGGGGACGACAGACGGACCGCACCATACCCCCCCCCCCGGACCACACAGGCCGTGCACCATACCCACAGGGGACAGGACACAGGGGACAGGGCCCCCCCCGCTCACTCACCCTGCCTGGATATCTGCAGCAGCAGGCGGTGGCGGCTTTGGCTTCTTCCTCCTGTCTTTTGTGTCTCCTCCCTCCTCCTCTATGCCCAATGGCATGGCTTCTTCTTTCGGCCAATCGGGAAACGGGTCTCAAGACCCACTTCCTGATTGGCCAGGAGGAGGATCCGTGTGACAATAGCGAATTTTCATTTGCTATTGTCACACAACTGGGTGGGTTCGGGGCGCAGTGCTCTGCTCCCCGAGCCTACCCTTTTTTATAGCCTATTAGAGACACTGGCTCTAATTACATGGCTAAAAAAAAAAAAGGAAAGCCCCATTGAAGTCCATGCGTCTTACAGCCCGCATGTAGATTAGGGGGCCAGACACATGGATAGGGGGGGCGGCACCCCTGCGCCCCCAATGCACCAGCCGCCACTGGTATTTTATCAGACAAAGAGGCCGCTTCCATTGCTGAGTTCAAGGGATCCTAACAGAAAAAAAGAAAGCTGCCATTGCCATGCTCTGGGGCTGCCTTTTTTGTTCTTGCCATCCATGGCCTAGTGAGTCATTGACCTTATACTTTAAATCAGTCAGTGAAGTCAGAACTCCTATTCCAACTCTGGAACTTGTACTTTTACATACACGTCAGCAGTTTTTCCCTCCAGGATCAGTTCCCTTTGAAACAATCTCATGTGTATTCCCTTTTCAATGTAACTAATACATATGAAGGAATTCAACCTTTATTTGCTATAATGTTTAACTTGGGACTGAAAACCAGTATGTATGTATCTTTTTTTTTAAGTGGATGAATAAAGCAATCAAAATAATTATCAGCCTTTAATCATTTGGACAATATCCAGAATCTTCCTCCCTCCAGAAATCCAAGCAATGTTTAGTCAGCAAGAAATAAATTCTAAAGGACATTTAATGCTTTTTGTAGACATTATCCAGTGTACAATGGGATTCCAAGAGCAGCAGCGATCTCTCTCTCTTTGAGAGGCTGATGACACACGTCTTTGTTCAGTGTGTGGCTCTCAAGAGTTACCGACTAAGCCCTAGTCTTTGTTCTTATCAAATAACATGCAATGTACACACAAGACAACGTCTGCGCCGCTGAAATTTCATCTCAAGGGTGGTGAGTATATAGCTGATAAATGTCACCGGAGGGGCAGATGTGATCATCCTTTGCCATGCAATGGTTAGAATGAGAGATGGACCTGAAGCTTTAAATGGACAGCAAATAAAGCCTAATTATCAAGCTTACACTTTTAAGCAGAACAGCAACAGTTTTTTATCTTTTGGAAAAGTTTGAATTATAAGTTCACCTTTTTTCAAAATATAGCCCCTAATCAAGGGGCTCCAGTTGGTATAAAAATATATATACTGTATATATAGAACACTATATGGTGGAATCCCCTACTTGCCAGTTAAAGATAAACCCTACAAAAATGCAGAAAAACATTATAGAAAATATCCATCCCCACCTGGGGACAAGATATAATGTAGGGCTTTAAGTGTCCTCTAAAGGACAAATGGCGCATATATATTGTTGTTAACATAAAAAATAGAATTTATTTTGTATTACATGAAAACTAATATGCATCAGTTAAAGTGGATGTAAACCCTTTCCTACAACCAGTAAAGTGAACAGCCTCAGATGATACATAGAGATGAAACAAATCTCCCTACATAAGTTTTACATATATATCTGCTGTCTTCAGCTTGCTATATTCTTTAGAAAGTGAACACCATGTGTGACTTGCCTGCTCTTCGATAGTCCATGTTTTATATGTTAGTTAATTATGGCTGCAGAATTCGAGTCTAATTTCAATACTTGAGAGTACCAGTGTGTACATGCTATGACAGATTGCTCTTGGTAATTTTGTAGCATATTCGGTGTTTATTCTTCATCTACTGTTGTTTTTACTTTTGTATTTGAAATTTATAAAAACTCAATAAAAATTGTCAATTATATATATATATATATAAAAAATAAAAAAGAAAGTGACAATTGTGTTAAAATGTTTACTTACTCTTTCAGCAGTGGGTATGGAGTGTTGTCATACATTGTGTAACAGCTGATTGGAGGAAAGGCACACACCCCCTCCACATAGGGAGAGGAAGAAAGAAACTTGCAGAGCTGTACTGTGAATAGATCAGCTCTCTGCTAAACTATTTATAGCAACCTCCCTGACACAAATTTTCAGCTGCTTTTATCTCCAGTGACAGAGAACTTGTCAGAAGATACCATGCTGATAAAAGAGGAACAGAGCAGAATTTTATGATACACTTTCTTTTATGATGTTTCATTATTTGGGTGTTCTTTAACGCTGCACATTTGTATGTTTATTTCATATGTATCACGTGGTATGTCAGGGAGTCACATGACTGGGCTCTCCACACACCTTTATTTCACCCATTCATTATATTGATTAGCTACATTTGGAAAGAACATCACCATGATTTATATGTGAGTAGATTACCATTTTTTATGGTTGAATCTCTTTTTATTGGTTTATATTAGTTATGAAGTTAAACCATAGCACAACTCTGTATACAAACAAGATTATGTAGGCATATCTCAGAAACCATAGGCTAATCATTAGAACTCACATACTGATGTTTAACTATGTAGTATGAAGCAGAACTGATGGTGAGGAGAGCAAGTCCTGCACGCAGGAGACACTATACTTTGTATTGGGATCGCCACACCAACAGACAGCCTCGATTCTGAAGAGATGAGATTGTATTCCCATGCCCAACCATATTGATATCTGGTAAGCGGCTTACACACACACCTTGGGTGAAGCTGCATGGGGAGTGAGTAGCTGTATTATTAATCAACTCACGTATATATCTGTCTATCTGGTAAGAAGAACAGCTTGTCGGTGGTGGGGATCGTTTCACGTGGTGGTCATACACAATTTATCGAGTTACAGGAATCACAATTCGTTTCAAGTCACTTCAAAGTTTATTCATTTGCACGTTGTCACAAGAGAATGGACTTTTGATTTTTTCACCATATTTACAATTGTATGCATTGTTTATATATTTGTGGAATTTAAGTTTAGCGCACCAACCTTTCTTTACATTTATATCACATATATATCTTGGTAGCAGCTTTACGCACGTTTATCAGCGCACCTTTATTTATTTTTTCATTTTTTTTAACTATGTAGTATGGACATAAAATGAATGTCAAAGAGGGCTGGGCTATAAACATAACTGTAGATTTTATAGAAGCATTGATGAGTCGTCGGACGACCCTTGTAAAGAACTTATTTTTTTCCAGCCAGCCGTGAGCCGCGTGTAAACTTTTTTTTTTTAAGTTTCACTTCCTAACTTCCTAGTTCCTGTTTGAGTGCAGCATAGCGAGGAACAATAACAAACTACCATTTAAAATGTAAAATGCTGAGTAAGAGTCAGTGTGTGTGATAAAGTCTTGAAATTTTGGATTGGGTTTACACACTCTTCCAGACAACTTGTGGGACTTGCGAGTCTGCATGTCGCTGTCAAATTTTTGTTGTAGCTGTGTGTTACATCCATTTTTTGAAGTGACAATTGGCACAGCAGCATATGAATGTGCTTGGGGTCCTGAAGTGATCATAGGCACATGGGCAGCGGCAGTACAGTATGATTCAGGGGATGGCGGTTCCTTACATAGGTTTTACCATCGGAATGGACAACATAGCTGTTTGGTTGGCAGGCCTTTCCATGAACCGTGGCCAGTTTGTCAAACCCATGGGTTGTCTCCATCCTTACCACCGGCCCAGGCTCCAGAGGGGAAAGGTGTCTGGCAGATTTGTCATGGCTTACCTTTCCTTTTTAACTTGAGTGTAAATAAAGCAGCCTGAACATAAGTCTCAACTCGTGGCAGGAGCTGCGATGGGACCATAGGAATCAGAGTCCTGGTTTGCCGTGATAGTAAACGTTGTGACGGAGAAGGTATGCCATCCCTAGGTGTGTTACGGAGGTTGAGTGAGGCTGCATAAACCTCAGAACCATCATGTACACATTTCTCCAGGAGATGCTTGACCAATCTTACACTACGCTCTTCAAGACCATTGGATGTAGGGTAATTGGGACTGCTAGTGACATACTGAAAATCCCATTGGTCAGAAAAGTTCTTGAATTATCTGTTTAAAAATGATGTTGCATTGTCAGTCATAAATTAATAGGGAATTCCATGTGTGGAGAATATTGGCTTTAATGTCCTGATCACTGTGTTATTGGAAGTGTTTGGGAGGACTTCAAATTCCCACCAGCCAGAGTATGAATCTACCAAGACCAGGTAATCCTTGTTTCACCACTCAAATATGTCAGCTGCTGTGATAGACCATGGTCTGTCAGGTATTTGGTGAAGAGTTAAAGGTTCTCTCATCTGGTGCTGTCATAGAGCATTACATGGAGCACATCTGGAAACTTCTCTTTAAATGTCAGTGTATATAGTGGGCCAAAACATGGTTTCACGTGCCCTTCGCTTAGTGAAATGAATGCCAGGATGACCTTGGTGGAGCTGTGTCAAGTAGTTTTTCTGGAGAGAGTAAGGGATTGCATATCTCTGACCACTCAGGATTAATCCATCATCCACTGTCAATTCATCCCTCATAGAGTAACAATTAGGCATAATAGGGTTTATTTACTAAAGGCAAATCCACTGTGCACTACAAGTGGACTGCAAGTGCACTTGGAAATGCAGTTGCTGTAGATCTGAGGGGGACATGCAAAGAAAAAAAAAAAAAACAGAATTTTTGCTTGCACATGATTGGATGTTAGAAATCAGCAGAGCTTCCCCTCATTTCAGATCTTGCCCTCAGATCTAGAGCAATTGTACTTCTAAGTGCAATTGCAGTGCACTTGTATTGCACAGTGACTTGCCTTTAGTAAATCAACCCCAATGTGTTTAGTAAAGGGAGAGGAGCGGGAAGACCCCCAGAATGGGAAAGAGCAAAGGAGAGGAAGAGAGGTTTTGAAAGTGAAGGCGTTAAGGAGAAAAAGAGGGGAAAGCCAGTAATGAGATAATACTATTATAACCGAAGTGCAAATTGACAAGTCCTTTTTTTAAGCAGGGGTAAGGTCATGGAAAGGCCATATAGCTATATAATAAACCAATCCTTTTTTAAGTTTTCATTTTCTGCATTTTCGCCATTTCAGTGGATTTCTGCTGGGTACTCCCAGGGACATATTATTTTGTTTATTAGTGTTTTGTCGCCGCTACACATTTCACTGTGTGTAGCTCAATATGCAACTAAACCCTCCTATTCTGCAATAAGCCAGACTGAGTGTAATCTTGAAGCTTTAACAAAACAGGGTGGGGTGAAACTATTGAGAAAAAACAAATACAGATACATACAGTATAATCAGTATATGAAATATATAGAAAGACAATGAATAAGCTAGGCTGTAGATGGCGATAAGTAATTTTCACCAGGGATGCTGCGTTTAGGGGATGCAAGCAGATGCAAGTTTTAGTCCAACATGTGCTCTGATAGCTGGTTCCTTCTTTCAGTTTCTAAGATGGAGTCCCAGGATGCACCTGTTTCTCTTCCTCAGACTGAGGAATGATGGAAAATTTTGTTAGAGGTGAACGGTTTCTAGTTTCTGTAACGGTAAAGTTACCACTGGCTCCATCTTGTGGTCAAATCTGATATTGCAGGCAAACAATCTAATTAATATCCTGCTAGAGGCAGAACAATTAGCATCTGCCTAAATTCAGCTGAAATCTTCCATGAGGAAGAAAGCCCTAGAAATCTACTGCTGTATCTCGCCTAATTGAAAACGAGATACAGTGTGGGTAATCAGACTGATTAGACTCCACACCTCTGGCTCACTTCCATGGAACTAATATAAAAAGAATAAAGGGCTGCACACCATGACTTGTCACTGTCCTATGTGTGCCACCTTTGGGATGTTGCAATAAATGGATTTAAGCTCAGTCTTGCCTAAATGGCCAGTCACAATAAGCCAGCTTTGGAAAGGATCACCTTGATGGCACAAAGAAAACAGGTTATTTTATTGTTTTATCATTGTTCAGTTGAATCTGACTCTTCATGATCTTTTTTGGTCTACTCAACCTGTCTATTTACAGCTGCTACCCTGGACTGTGGTGGGTTCTTTCTGTTCTGATAATATTGCATATCCATGTCATCTGTGTCTTTAATACTAGGTTCATATGTCATTTTATAGCTCTACTTTCTTAATTGGTGCCCCAGCAATAGTGAAATATTAATAGCGGGTATGGCTGCAGTACTCACCTTCTCTCTGGCATTGCCCCCTCCCCTCAATTCTGTCATTAAATATCCCCTCTGAGGATCTCCACACTGCTGGAGAAGAGGCAAAGAGGACCTTGTATGACACCCAGAAATGGTACATTTAAAAGAAAAGCAAAGAATACCCACTGGGGAAGGTGGTCTCTAAGGTGTGTGAGGGTAAAGGGTTATTGGCAGGGGAAAGTGTCTGGAGCCCAGATTTTGGCTATAGACTGTCCAATCAGCTACCCTGGTCTTTATAGCAAGGGACACATAGATTATAAGATTATGGAGTGTCTTCCTCCAAAAAGCAGCAAAGGATTGCTTTTCTCTACCTACTTATACAACAGCTAACGTATTCACAGACTCGGTTGAAATAAGAACAAATATCTTTGAAATTCACACTTGCCTGTCATCGCAGATTAAGAGTTTTGCTAAAAGCCTGACGACAGATTAATGGAACCAGTTACCTATAAATAGATTTTTTTTTCAGGTTTCTGAGCTTGGGTGGATAATGTTTTTTGTAGATGGATGGCACAAGCAATGAGTGTAACACAACATGGGGATTGGCAATTAGACCGGTGTTGGGTAATCGCTTTTGAATCAGTTTCAATTTGCTAAGACAGCTCAGCTGGCATAAACACCGTAGACATGGAAGTATTTGTGGTGCCGTAATGAGATGTTCAGACATTATGTGGTAGGTGCTTTATATTGTAAATCTTGTTTTTCTGCACGTGAAGGCTTTGTCACAGATTGTTCTATAAGCTGTGGCTCTTGGCAACATTCAAAGGATGGTTTTAGTCAGAGTGAGCAGATGTTTTGTACAGCAAGCAAGAGAGGGCCAACATGGCCGATGGCACTGAACTAAATGTTTCCTCTTGAACATAAAAAAAAGTAGATCATAATACCATTTTAGAACAGAAACTGTACCTAAAGTATACAATGTAAATAACAGATTCCACGTATACTGTATAGTCTATATAACAAATCCCGAGTGTTAAAGTGTATGTAACTTTTTTTTAATAAAGTGTATGTAAGCCCTAAATTTATTTTTCTGTATGTTTGGCATCATGCGTATAATGGTTTTACAATACTTTTTTTTTTTGCTAGTTCAGTTTTTGCCTGGAGATTGTGCCAGTAACAGCCTGTTGCAAACTAAGTATGCTAACTCACCACCTTGCAATTAGCAGCAGGGTTGTAAGCACCTTCAGCTGGTTCAGCAGGAAGTATGGATAGTTTTAAAGACTCTTAAGCCCCGTACACACGAGTAGAAATTCGGCCGGGAAATTTCGTCCGACGACCGATCTGCCAATTTTCGGCTTGTTAGTATGGTGCTTCCGACAACCGACTCCGACTTTTCGGCCGAAAAAATCCTGGTGTGCAGGCTATATAATTTTTGTCGACCGTCAAAACACGTCCGATTTTCGTCTCGTTAGTACAGATTTCGATGGGGAAAAATCTTATGAGCAAGACTAGGCATGCAATCCAACACATGAAATCACTTCTGAAGTATTCTGTCATGCGAGAAAATTTGTGTGCAGTCTAGAGCACATTCCAACCAACAGACACCACTCTGGACAAAAGACGGACGACCGGTCGGCGGAAATTCGTTGCGTGTGTACGAGGCTTTAGATGTGCATCTTAGCGAAAACAATATATGTGGATATGGGAAATTATTTTTTACACACACACACACGTTGAACTGGATGGACTATTGACTTTATTCAACCTTAACCAACTATGTAGCTATGTTGTTAGGCTGACCTATTTGATGGACCTGATAGGCAGCTTAAGGGCCAACTAAAGGAATGCCCACAGAAGGCTGACAACATTGCTGCTAATTGCAGTGGAATATCAATCTCCTGGCTCTCTCACAGCTCTCCTTCTGTGGTTCCTTCTGTGACCTCCACATTTCTACTGTATCTTGTGATAGATGGAGGTTAGCAGTAGAAACCAGTAAAAGCTGAAGGAGACCCAGGGGCTCAACAATTCCAGAACTATTGGTTTTCCTTCTGCAGAATAATTCTCAGGACTGGAGTGGAGTTTGGTGGTGCAGGCAGCAGGAAAGCTACATATTTCCAGATTTATTTTACAGTATGGCTTGTTTAGAGATAATTACTACATTGACAAGGTCATTTCTAAAGGAATTTTGGATGCAAATTGCACATTTTTATTTGCACACTGTAACATTTTTACAAAAACAGCATTATTTCGAAATGGTACACTAATAACACACAGAAATACGTTTACAGTTCGAATTTGAATGGAACTCAATGTAAAATTTAATTTGAATTTCAATTTGAATTTTGGAAATTCAGATGAATTTAGTTTCATTATTCTGTAAACTTCATTTATACTGGAAATTCAGATATTTGGACATATCTGAATCTTGGAATAACAAAGAATTTGTCCAAATATTGATTCGTAACGAAGCGAACGTGTGCACATGTCTACACACCAGACATTGTCCCTGAATGATCACTGCCACAGCAGTTAACCTCTTTCCTCCAAAGACTACACACTTCTCATATACTGTACATATAAAAAAAAATGTTTTTACTAGATAATAAGTTAGAACCCCTAAACATTATACTGTATGTCTTCTGAAAGCAAAGGCCTGGTTGTTGCAATTTTTTATATCACACAATATTTGCAAAGTGTTTTTTTAAACGCAAATTTTTCAGAAAAAAATATACTTTAATGAATTGTTTTGCACACAAACGCAATATAATATCCTATTGTTTGTTAAGATATAAAAGATGATGTTTCACCGAGTAAATAGATACCTAACAGGTCATGCTTTAACCACTTTAATACAGGGCACTTCCCTCCCTTCCCGCCCAGGCCAATTTTCCCCTTTTAGCGCTGTTGCATTTTGAATGACAATTGCGCGGTCATGCAACACTGTACCTTCACCAAATTTATGTCATTTTCCCCCCACAAATAGAGCTTTCTTTTGGTGGTATTTGATCACCTCTGCGATTTTTACTTTTTGCTAAACAAATAAAAAAAGACCGAAAAGTTTAAAAAAAAAAAAAAAAAATTTTGTTTATGTTATACAATTTTGTAAATAAATAATTTTTTTCCTGCACTGATGAGCACTGATGAGACTGCACTGACAGGCACTGATGAGGAGGCACTGATGGGGTGGCACTGATGGGGTGGCACTGATGGGGTGGCACTGATAGGTGGCACTGATAGGCGGCACTGATATGCGGCACTGATAGGCACTGATATGTGGCACTGATAGGTAGCACAGATATGCAGCATTGGTGGGCACTGATAGGCGGCACTGCTGGGCACTGATAGGCGGCATTGATGGACACTGATAGGTGGCACTGACGGGCATTGATAGGTGGCACTGACGGGCACTAATGGGCACTGATAGGCGGCACTGGTGGGCACTGATGGGCACTGATGGGCGGCACTGATCGGCACTGACAGGCGGCACTGATGGGCACTAATGGGCACTGATAGGCGGCACTGGTGGGCAATAATGGGCACTGGTGGGCGACACTAAAGGATGGCAGTGATGGCCACTTGTGGGCAGCACTGATAGGGAGGACACTGGTGGGCATCACTGATGGGGAGGGCAATGGGGGGCTCCCTGAGCCCTGATTGCCATCCCTGGTGGCCATAGTGGGCATCCCTGGGGTCATAGTGGGCATCCCTGGGGTCATAGTGGGCATCCCTGGTGGATCTAGTGGCATCCCCCCCCCCGAGGGTCTGCACTGGTAATCTATGATCTGATTACCAGTGCCGACCCCCCCCCCCTGTCAGGGGAGCCGCCGATCGGCGCTCCTTTACTCGTGCCTGTCAGGCACGAACTAAGGAAAGCCGATCAACGGCTGTTCCTATTTACTATGTGACCAGCCGTGATTGGACACGGCTGATCACATGGTAAAGAGCCTCCGTCAGAGGCTCTTTACCGAGATCGGAGATGCAGGGTGTCAGACTGACACCTCGCATCACCGATCGCCGCTCTGCGCGCCCCCGGGGGGCGCCCAGAGCGGAGTTATCCTGCCGCCGTCATATGACGTCCGGTCAGGATAACTCAACCACATTCCCGCCGTCAATCTGTAATAGGGCGGGCGGGAAGTGGTTAAAATTGCATGTACTACGGTACCTAAAAAAACTCCAAAAGGAACACTTTAAAAACCTTTACAGGTAACCAGTTTAGTGTTACACAGGGGGCCTGGTGCTAGAATTATTGCTCTTGCTCAGATGTTTGCGGTGATACCTCACATATGTGGTGCCATCGTCATTTACATATGAGCACAGGGGGACGGGCCGCTTTGTTTTTGTTTTTTTTCATATCATTAATTATTTTATTTAAATAAATTTTCTTACACTCTCTGTCTCTCTCTGTCTGTCTCTCTCTCTCTCTCTCTCTCTCTCTCTATATATACATATATATATATATATGTATATATATATATGCAGTATCTCACAAAAGTGAGTACAACCCTCACATTTTTAAAAATATCTTATTATATCTTTTCATGTGACAGCACTGAAGAAATGACACTTTGCTACAATGTAAAGTAGTGAGTGTACAGCTTGTATAACAGTGTAAATTTGCTGTCCCCTCAAAATAACTCAACACACAGCCATTAATGGATTTTGAGCCCTTCTATGCATCTAGGTTGTGAAAAAGTCTCACACATGTGATATCAAATGACAACTTTGTGGGGCGAAAAAAAAAAACACATTTTATTTCATTTCTTAATTTTCCAAAGAATTGTTTCCAAAAAAATTACATCTTCAAAAAACTCACCACATGCCTTAATACATACTTTGGACTGTCTACTTTTCAAAACAATTAGTAATTTGGAGGGTATTTGTACTGTTCTGCAATTTTAGGGCTTCAAGATTTGAGATGAGCCATCAGAACATCAGGATTGATATATTTTCAAATATACAGGTGCATCTCATAAAACTAGAATATCATCAAAAATGTAATTTATTTCAGTAATTTTATTCAAAAAGTGAAACTCATATATATTATAAAGATGAGTTACACACAGAATAATATATTTCAAGCATTTGTTTCTTTTAATTTAGATGATTATGGCTTACAGCTAGTGAAAACTTAAGATTCAGTATTCCAGAAAATTAGAATATTACATAAGATCAATAAAAAAAGGATTTTTTAATACATGTTGGCTTACTGAGAGTATGTCCATGTACAGTATGCACTCAATACTTGGTCAGGCTCCTTTTGAATGAATTACTGCATTAACCGCTTCCATACAGAGCAGTTAGACACCCTTCCTGCCCAGACCAATTTTCAGCTTTCAGCACTCTCACACTTTGAATGACAATTGCTCAGTCATGCTACACTGTAACCAAACAAAATTTTTATCATTTTTTTCACACAAATAGAGCTTTCTTTTGGTGGTATTTGATCACAACTGGGGTTTTTTTTTTTTCGTGATATATGCAAAAAAAGAGCAAAAATTTTGAAAAAAAAACACTTTTTTTTAGTTTCAATTATGAAATTTTGCAAAAAATAAATTTTTCTTCATACATTTGGGCCAAAATGTATACTGCTACATGTCTCTGGTAAAATTAACCCAAATTAGTGTATATTATTTAGTCTGTGTGAAAGTTATTGAGTCTAGAAGCTATGGTACCAATTACTGAAAATTGATCACACCAGATGTACTGACGGCCTATCTCCTTTCTTGAGGCCATGAAATGTCAGGACAGTACAAATACCGACCAAATGACCCCTTTTTGTAAAGTAGACAGTCCAAGGTATTTAGTAAGAGGCATTGTGAGTTTTTGTGAAGTTGTAATTTTTTCCCACAATTCTTGGGAAAATGAAGAAAAAAATTTTTTTTTCTTTTTTTTCCCACAAAGTTGTCAATTTATAAGCTATTTCTAACACATAGCATGTACACAGCAAAAATTACACCCAAAAATACATTCTGCTACTCCTTCCGAGTATGGCGATACCACATGTGTGAGACTTTTACTCAGCCTGGCCACAAAAAGAGACTCCACGTCCAAGAAGCACATTCAGGCGTTCTAGGAGCATAAATACACATAAAACTTTCTTACTACCTATCACACTTTTCAAGGCCCTAGAGCACCAATACAATGGAAAAGTCCACAAAATGACCCCATTTTGGAAAGCAAACACTCCAACGTATATTCTATGAGGCATTATGGGTCGTTTGAACATATCATTTTTTTCCACAGGTTTTTGGAAAATGTGGGAAAAAAATGAAAACTTTTTTTTTTTACACAAAGTTGTCAATTTATAGGATATTCCTAACACATAGCATGTACACAGCAAAAATGACACCCCAAAATACATTCTGCCACTCCTCCTGAGTATGGCAATACCACATGTGTGAGACTTTTTCACAGCCTAGCCATATAGAGGGGCCTAACATCCAAGGAGCATCATCATGCATCCTAGCCACTTGCCTAGGCCTATTTTTGACATTTGGTGTTTACAAGCTAAAATCAGTTGTTTTGCTAGAAAACTGCTTAGAACCCCCAAACATTATATATTTTTTTTTAGCAGAGACCCTAGAGAATAAAATGGAGATTATTGCAATATTTTTTATCACACCGTATTTGCGTAGCGGTCTTCCAAACGCAATTTTTTTGGAAAAAATTCACTTTTTTTAATTAAAAAATAAGAAACCAGTAAAGTTAGCCCAATTTTTTTCCATAATGTGAAAGATAATGTTACGCCGAGTAAATAGATACCCAACATGCCATGTTTCAAAATTGCGCACGCTCACGGAATGGTGACAAACTTTGGTACTTAAAAATCCCCATAGGCGACAATTTAAAAATTTCTACAGGTTGCCATCTTTGAGTTACAGAGGAGGTCTAGGGCTCAAATTATTCCCCTTGCTCTAACGATCGCGGCGATACCTCACATGTGTGGTTTGAACACCGTTTACATATGTGGGCGGGGTTTCTGTATGCATTCGCTTCTGCGCGCGAGCTAACGGGGACAGGGCGCTTTAAATTTTTTTTTTTTTTTTTACTATTTATTTTATTTATTATTTTTTATTTTTACACCGTTTAAAAAAAAAAAAAAATTGATCATTTTTATTTCTATTAAAAGAAATGTAAATATTCCTCGTAATAGAAATAGGCACAACAGGACCTCTTTTTTGTGAGATCTGGGGTCAAAAAGTCCTCAGATCTCACAAGTACACTAAAAGATAGAAAAAAAAAAAAAAAAGAAATAATTATAATATAAAATGAAAAAAAAAAAAAAAAAAACCTTTAAACCGGTTGCTAGGCAACAACATTTTCCGTAGCTCCGGTCCTCCAAGACCATAGAGTCAAGTGAGGGCAAGCTTGCCCTCACTCGACATCCTGTCTGTGAGGATTCGGGACCGGATCGTTTTCCCCGCTGCCGGCGGGTCCGGTAAGCGGGGAAAAGGACCGGAACGCGTCGGGAGGGGGGGGGGCGCCCCTTCCGCCATCCCGGAAGGGTGATCCCACGGCGAATCCGCCGCTGGGACCACCCTTATCGGAAAGCCAACCGTCCACCGTTTAAAAAAATACCAGGGTTATGGCAGCTATCTGCTGCCATAACACCGGTATTTAGGTTTAAACGGAGGACGTATATAAACCTTTTTGGACTTGAACATGGTGGCTGTATGAAGGGTGACAGGTACTCGGGTACTTTGTTGGGCAGGTGACAGGTACTCTGGTACTGATGAGCAGGTGGCAGGTACTCGGGTACTCCGATAGGCAGGTGACAGGTACTCGGGTACTCTGATGGGCAGGTGACAGGCAGGTGATAGGTACTGATGAGTAGTACTCACTGACTGATAGGTGATAGGTGATACTGTACTGATGGGTACTGATGATCAGTACTGATACGTGATAGGTACTGATGAGTAGTGATGGGTACTGATGAGCAGGCGGCAAGTACTTGGGTACTTCAGGCGTCAGGTACTCTGATGAGCAGGTGGAAGGTACTCGGGTACTCTGATGGGTAGGTGACAGGTACTCAGGTACTCTGATGACGGGTACTCCGTTGACAGGTACTCAAAGTACCCGAGTACCTGTCATCAGAGTACCCGAGTACCTGTCATCAGAGTACCCGAGTACCCGTCATCAGAGTACCCGAGTACCTGTCATCAGAGTATCCGTCATCAGAGTACCTGTCATCAGAGTACCCGAATACCTGTCACCAGCCCATCAGAGTACCCGAATACCTGTCATCTGAGTACCTGATGGGCTGGTGACAGGTACTCGGGTACTTTGATGGGCTAGTGACAGGTGCTCTTTATTGGGGGGGGGCAATCAGTGTGTTTAGGGTGCACTGTAGTTGGTAACTAGCTGTTACCACAATCTCCTCCTCACACAGGATCAGTGTGTGAGGAGGAGAACACGGTGACAGCTAGTTACCGTGTTCTCTGTTGACATTTGTGACCGGCTGTGATTGGACACAGCCGGTCACGTGGTAAAGAGCCAATTTCATTGGCTCTTTACCTAGATCGGGGATCGACTCTGTCCGAGGGACGAGCCTCGTCCCCGATCGCTGCTCTGCGCGCCCCCGGGGGCGCGCATTGCAGAGAGAACGAGCGGCTCGTGCTGGAGCCGCTCATGTGATCGGCTGTGATTGACACAGCCGATCACGTGGTAAACAGCCAATTTATATTGGCTGTTTACCTTGATCAGGGATGGGCTATGTCCGAGGGACGAGCCTCATCCCTGATCGCGCCGCTGCGCGCCGCCGGGGGCGCGCAGTAGCAGCTAGAACGGGCCGATGTCATATGACGGCTGCCCGGATCTAGACAACCACTTTGCCGACGTCATTTTACATGACTCGGTATGGAAGTGGTTAATGTGGTGTGGCATAGAGGCGATCAGCCTGTGGCACTGCTGAGGTATCATGGAAGCCAAGGTTTCCTTAATAGAGGCCTTCAGCTCATCTGCATTGTTGGGTCTGGTGTCTCTCATCTTCCTCTTGACAATACCCCACAGATTCTGTATGGGGTTTAGGCCAGATGTGTTTGCTGGCCAATCAAACACGGTGATACCATAATCATTATTCATCTGGCCACGCTTTAACTCTGGCTTACTCTTTGACCATGTACCTGCCTGATCCTTCTGCCTATCTGCTAACCTTTGCCAACTCCAGTCTGAACCTGACTACTGTTCTGCCTACTGCTCTGTTCCTGACGTGCCTGCTAGCTAATGACCCGGCTTGCCTAACCGCGCTCGGTGTCCAGCCTGTCGAGGTCATCCCTACTCCTGTAGCCTGCCAAGTACCTGCTGTGTGCCACCTGCCGGCCTGCCGAGTGCTTGCTGCCTGTGACCTGCCAGCCGCCAAGTGCCTGCTGACTGCCTTCCAGCCTGCGGTGCCTGCTGTCCTGCATCACGATCCAGCCTGCATCCAAGTATGCACAGACCTCTCATCTGCTGCCATCACCAGAACTAACAGGCACTGGTGCCACTCCAAGGTTCTTGTGCCTCCTTTTACTTTATCAGGGGTGCCGAGCCGAAAGTGTAAGAGATCGTCCTCCTCTCCAAGTCAGGCTCCATCACCATGTACCTTACAGTATCCCTACAAGTTCAATAAGTTCTACTAAATGTTAGGCCCTTTTTCTCTTTGTAGCTTTGGTGCGTGGGTATGCGCATCCCCATATTGCTTAAGTGAGTGGTTTGCTATCTACAGTGAGATTCTACCTTACAGATAGCAGTCGTTAGTTTGAGAATATTGTTATGGGGGCACTCAAAAGGGGGGAATAGCCAGCAGTGCAGGCAGGGAACACAGAAGAGGAGGATTGGGGCTGCTCTGTGCAATACCATTGCACAGAGCAGTTAAGTATGACAAAAAAGTTAACTTTACAATTACTTTAAACAAGCAAGGACAATCAGTATGCTTTCTGAATATTTGCCATGAGAAATTCAATCACTTTTGTTTTTGCCGATAAACAATCTTTCTTCACTCCAAAGCTCAGGTCCCACAACCTCCCAAAGTTCAGGTGCTGGACTGAAAAAAAGCCATCCATGGTCCAAACACAATGTGAAAAGAATATTGCATAATGTCATCGGAGTGCGGCTGTGTATTGCTATGACCTTTGTTTTTGCTGTCAGTCGTAGCCTGTATGTCAAAGAATTCTCCTGCTTTTCTGTGGCAGTCAGGTATCACTGCTCACTGCAAAAATCATATCCAACAAAAGTGGTTATTGATGGAGGTGAAGGCTTAGCTATTGACTCTTGATCAAAAGTCAACATCTTCATATCACTCTGTTTAGTCTAAATATTTGGACATTGTAATATTATTATTATTATTATTCAGGATTTCTATAGCGCCAGCAGTTTACGCAGCGCTTTACAGTGTTAGAGGGAGACAATACAGTTACAATACAATAAAATACAAGAGGATTAAGAGTTCCCTGATCAGAAAAGCTTACAATCTAATAGGGTGGGGCAGGTGGTACAATAGTTTGTAACAGTAGGGAATGAGCTGATGGAAGATTAGTTGGCGGTGTGATAGGCTTCCCTGAAGAGATGAGTTTTCAGGGATCGCCTGAAAGCAGCTAGAATAGGAGATAACCGTACGGGTTGAGGTAGAGTGTTCCAGAGGATGGGAGAGGCCCTGGAGAAATCCTGGAGACGAGCATGGGAGGAGGAGACAAGGGAGCTAGAGAGTAGGAGGTCTTGAGAGGAGCGGAGAGGACGGTTTGGGTGATATTTGGAGACAAGATTGGTGATGTAGCTCGAGGCAGAGTTGTGAATGGCTTTGTATGTTATGGTTAGTATTTTGAATTTAATTCGCTGGGCAATCGGGAGCCAGTGTAGGGATTGGCAGAGAGGGGAGGCAGACACTGAGCGGTTGGTAAGGTGGCAGTAAAGCACAATCATTGCGTAACTAAACAGAAAGACAATAGAGCAAGGTTTCTAAACCAGGGTTCCATGGAAGCCTAGGGTTCCTCCAGTTGTTGCTAGCGGTTCCTTGAGCAATGAGCACCTTCTGCCTCTCAGATACAGTAAGTTCCCATTTACACCATTCATCTTTTTAGCTATCTGTAAGGTGATAATTAGGTGATTCCCAATGACCATCACACTAATGTATCATGAGTTGTAGATATAGCAAATTTTTAGTAGGGGTTCCCTGAGACCAGACAGTTATTTCAAGGGTTCCTCTGTGTTGAAAAGTTTGAGAAAGGCTGCGGGAGAGTTATAAGCTAATATGTGCTCCCCCATATAGAGATATCATTAAAAAATATATATAGACATAAGGTTTATTAGAACTTTGACACATACTGAAAACATTATTTATACTGACCTTAATACATTTATATGCTGTACTGTATATCCTAAAAAAAGATTGACACAGTCATAGCTTTCCTCTAGAAGTACAGTGTTTTAGTTGTTTTTTTATAGTCATGGCACCACCAGCCAGGGAATAGTCTGCAGGAAGTTGCAGTAGGCCAAGAGGAAAAACAAATTCTTTATTAACCTATTTGTAGAACAAATAAAACAATTAACTTAAAAAAAAAGAACGCTCTTTGGGTTACACCAATACCACGGATGGAACAATGTTTTATATTTAAATTCTCTTCATACCCAGTTTTATTTTAAAAGAGCCTTGTGTATTGAGTTTTTTGGCCATGTGTTCCTGCGGTCTATTTATTTCCTTTCTGGCTGCAGACATCAATACCACCGGGTACCCCAGAGACAACTAACCACGGTGTCTTTTGAAGTCTCCCCTTCCCCATTTGCTGACTTTATGGTCTCTCCCTGGCACAAACTCTCAAAACTCTTTTTACAAACTCAGAGACAGAACAATTGGCCACTTGCCGCCTGGCTGCATATTATCGAACTCTGGCAGGATTATAATTGGGCTGGAACCCTCTGAGACATGGAGGAAGGGCCAACGAGTGAGTTCATGGGATGACTGAGCTGAGCATTTTAATTTATGTGTGTGTTAAGTTTTCATGTAAAAATAAATAGCATGAATATAACATTTTCTGCTGATGTTAGTAACAAATAAGAGAGAACAGTAGTAGACTATTGGAAGTTGACCCAGCAGCATAGACCGAGCCTTGTTATGGAGTCCAGCTAGGGCACTTCAGTACAATGTTCAGCCTTCTTCACCACTCTTGGCCCTACGTAACGCTGAGTGTGATAAATATACTGACACTCAACAAAATAAATACAACCTGATATGATGGTTGATAACTAACTTCTTCACTCAATCTTCTAATGGTTTTCTGCCTAGACTTTTGAATTAATGAAATAAAAAATATATAGGCAGATACAGATTTTCTATTTTTATTAACTGGATAACATACCTATTTTAGTAGTCATAAGGGTGTGTGTATCGGAGTATCATTGTTACTAGGCCCCATATGTCCAGCCTGGAAAAAAGGTGCCCTGAAGCACATTTTTTTATTTCAAGAGCATTCTGACATTTAGGCCCCTTTCACACTAGTGCAACTTGTTGGCCCGCAAAATCGCATGACAAGTCGTTTTCCATTATTTTCAATGAGCCCCATTCATGTCAGTGCGTTTTGAAGTCGCACCGACTTCAAAGTAGTTCCTGCACTACTTTGGCACGATTTTAATGCGTTTTGAGGTATATAGCCATAGCCATTGCTTTCAAAGTCACGTCAAAGTCACGTCAAAATCGCGTCGCAAAATCGCGGTAAAATCACGTTGCATAAGTGTGAAAGGGGCCTAAAACCCAAAAAGCAAAAATTTAACCCCTTGACCTCCGGAAGGTGTTACCCTCTTCATGAGCAGAGCATTTTTTGCTATTCAGTACTGTGCTACTTTAACTGGCAATTGCTTGGTCATGCAACATTGCACCCAAATTAAATTTATATAATTTTTTTCCCCACAAATAGAGCTTTCTTTTGGTGAAATTTAATCACCACTGGGTTTTGTACTTTTTGCTATGTAAAAAAAAAAAAAATTTAAAACATTTAGAAATTTTGTTTCTGTTATAAAATTATGCAAACAGATATTCTTTATTCATAAATGTAAGCCAAAATGTAGTCTGCTACATTTATTTGGTAAAAATAACCCAAATCAGTGTATATTATTTAGTCTGTGCAAAATTTATAGAGTATATACTGTATATAGGTATATATATATATATATATATAGCTGAAAATTGATCAATCCTGATGTACTGCCTATTTCATTTGTTGAGGCCCTAAAATGTCAGGATAGTACAAACACCCCCCAAATTACCCCTTTTTTGGAAAGTTCAAAAGAGCATCTCCTATAGGACTTTGTTGCAGCAATTAGAATACCAACAAAGTATATTCTTATAAAAGTAGAAACGTTTATTTATACAACAAGATAAAGTTGTCTGCTCTATACAATCCTATTTCTAATCTAGTATTGGCAGAATCTCATATAAATAGCAACAATACCATATACATAGTCTATTGATTGTGTTGGTTACAGAATAGATTATGTATATGGTATTGTTGCTATAAATACTGTATATATACATGAGCATCCACAGAAATGTCATGAATGGGTGGGGCTTAGTCATTATAAGACTAAAACGAGATTGGTCTCCTCAATGTGGGATTTTGTTGGCAAACAAATACAAAAATATGTAAAAATCATTCATTTTATTCACAAATACATGGATGAAAATAATACATATATTACACAGCATAAAATACATGTCATGGAACACTGGGAAAATGCTACCATACATGAATCAATAAAAAATGCTTTGGAGTAAAAGGAACCCCTATAGTAGAGTACAAATCCTGATCCAACGCGTTTCAAACTTTTTTGAACTAACAGTTCAGTTCTTCGTCAGGGAAAAGTAGATTTAAACTCTGAAGAAAAAAAGAAAAACATATAATAAAGCAACTGCATACAACGGGCAAGTATGTCCCCCTATGGGTGATGTCAACATATGTGTGGATACATGTGCCAAATTCAGACTGACCATAGAGAGGGAGGAAGGAGAAAACATATATGCACATCCCCATAGATCCTTTCTCTTCAAAAAAATATATATGCATGAAACAGCTTGTCTACTTCTGGTGGATTCCAAGTGCATGTCCCGGGGTCTCTCTAGGATAGACAAATCCCATGTTTCTCCTGTAGGGCCGCGGGAGAAAAGCGAAATATTCACCAACCTACCGGCAAAACGTACTTAAAATATATATATATATGTATAGTAAAAGAAAAAAGGAAAAGGCAAAAAAAGCAGTGGTTGCAATTCAGGTCACTATTTAGTATATTACTGCAAATCTCTGGGTGCATTAGATCAAAAACAGCTTGTCAACTAATGCCTCTTAATGCAAAGAGAGGCATCAAACATGCTGTGAAAAGTATCATATCAAATGCATAGCCCATTTCTCCCAATAGAGATAAAACTACGCAATAGATATACTTACTATCCCAGAGAGGAAGAAAAAATGAATTCCACAAATAGGGACCTGGGTCCCAGGACCCAAAATTCATTTCTGCTGGTTGTACAGCTCAATTCCAGACGGGGGGGGGGGATCTTCGGGAAAGAAATCCCCAATCATATACTGGTATGTCCCCACCGAGTGGAACACCCCTTCTGCGAGGGGGCTCCAGGAGACTGCCGCCGGTCACGTGGGAAGACACCGCGCTGGACCCGCCCTCACTTCCGCCGGAAGTGACGTCACACATGGTGCCAGACCGGAAGTGACCAAAGATGTCGGGATCGGCGGGCGCCGCGAAGCCAAGGCTACCGCCGATTACCCAACACTGGCAAAAGGACCAATGGCCGCCGGTGCGGGTGCTGGTTGTCCCCCAGACTGGGGGGGAAAAAGGAAAAGAGTTCCCCCACCAGAAACCGGGCGATGTTAATCACCCATCCACACAAAAACGTGCGGAGGGGTGAAATACCAGCTTCCCTGCGCCGGACAGGAAAAAACATGGGACAAAAAAATCCGGACAGAAAAATACCAAACAAGGAGCAAGCACTGGAAAATTAATTCAAAAATTAAAAAAATTATTTTAATATTATTATTATATTTATTATAATTAGAAACCCCCCCCTCCCCAAATGATCCAGCCAAGCATGGAAAAAACACATTATGGCAAAGAAATGACCACATTCCCAAATCTCCACTCAAAAAAAGGAGGAGAGACAGGGTGACATAAAAAAAGGAGGTAAAAATAAATTGGGTGAATACCACACATATGATGCCCACAGTTGTTATGCAGTTGTCACATCAAATTAGATCAATAGAGTTACCATATATGCACATGTGTATCACAATGGGACAGCGAATCCAACTAGGATAACACAAACTACCCCCATATAGAGAAAACATGTTGCATTACATACGTGCACATATGTACCCGTACACAAACATTAATTGGATTAAAACAATTTTAATTATACTTTAAACTCTAAACAACCCTGCTTAATCCTGAAAATCAGGGTTAATATAACTGACAAGCTTGTAAACAAAAACACGGGAGATGGGGGCACTAGAAAAGGAAGGAAGGGGGGGGGAGAAGGAAGGGAGAGGGGAGGGAAGGGGAGAAAGAAAGTTGATTGATGTATCTCTAGTCCGTCTTGCCCGAGCTGAAGCCAGACAGGAAGGGTCTAAAACTCTCGGTCTCATTGAGACCGGGAGGCATAGTCGCTCTTAGGGTCCTGATCCAACGTGCCTCCTTTTGCAGGAGGACCTTGTTCCAGTCGCCCCCCCCCCCCCCCCCTTGATGGAATGTGAGTGCGGTCCAAAACAGTGAAGTTCACAGAGGGCATATGGTAGCCATGGGTGCCAGCTACATGCCTGCCCAAGGGCAGGTAGAGGTTTGCTGACCCTCATGCTCGCCAGATGTTTTCCAACCCAGTCATGAAATTCCTGTTTTGTTTTGCCCACATAGAAGGAACCGCACTCACACTCCATCAAGTAGACGACTGCCCTGGTCTTGCAGTTGGCAAAATGCCTTAATCTGAAAGGCCTCCCATTGGGCAAGGTGGTTCTCTGTCGGATAAAGGGACAACAGACGCAGGATCCACAGGGGTAGGTACCCCACACCCTGCAAGGGTCTCGGGGTGATTCACCCCTGTATTCACTATGCACCAGCTGTTCTCCAATCGATCCAGCTCTGCGATGTACTATTGAAGGACTTTTGGTGACAAATTTTGAAAGAATGGCATCCTCCGTCAGGATATGCCAATGTTTGTTCAAAGCTTTAAAAATCTTTTGGTATTCGTTAGAATATCGTGTGATTAGTCTTACATTTTCTTCTTTTTTTTGGACGTTTCCTCTGAAAATCAGGTCCCTTCTATCTAATACTCTCACTTTGTTGAAGGATTTCCTAAGAGCCGACTTGGTGTATCCCCGTGCCAAAAGTCTCTGCATAAGCTTGTCTGCTTCTATTTGAAAATTTTCAAAGGTGGTACAATTGCACCTAAGTCGCAAAAACTGGCTATATGGGATAGACCTAAGTAACGGCTCAGGATGAAAGCTACTTGCATGGAGGATGGTGTTGCCAGCGGTCTCCTTTCTAAAGAGACCGCTGGCAAGTTTACCATCCTCCTTTTTGCGAATGGTGAGATCCAAAAAATCTATATGGTGGGTATTAAACACCATGGTAAAGAACAAATTGAAGTTGTTCCTATTGGGCTTAGTCATTATACTTATTTTGTGTAAGGGCAAACGGCAGCATTTATTTTTAAAACATTTGTTAACCTAAAAAAAAAAATGATCTTGTTCCCTTAAAGCATGTTATATAGCACAGTGCTTCTATCACCCAAAATACCTGGCTGACTGGCTATGTCCTCCCTTCAGTAAACTGACCACAGTATACGATGGCTGCTGAGTCCTGACACCGTGGTCAGTTTACGTGCCTCCGTCATCCACAGCTCACCTGTCCTCTCTCCCCCCTCCCTCCCTGCATTGTCTGCTCTTGTGTCAGCGCCCCTCCTGCTGCTGTAGTTTCATTTAAAGTTTCATATCCTGTCTACAGTCTGTATAATAATCCTGTGTGCCCCTGTGTCTGTGTTTTATAAAAATAAGCCTTATTTACAAGTTTTCAGAGCACAAATCACCGCTCATGTGGCCCACTGCCTCTCCCCTCCTCCTTCCCTCCCGACTGACAACAGTGGGGAATTTGCGGGCCCGCCGGCTGCAGGCAGCTGTCAGACAGGGAGAGGAGAGAGCCGATGGGTCACGTGAGTGGTGCTCGGGGCTCTGAAAACTGGTAAAGAACTCCTTATTTTTTTTAAAACACATACACAGATACAGGGGCACATAGGATTATTAAACAGACCAGACAGAATGGTATAAAGTGGATTAACCACTTTAAATGGGATGTTGAGATTCCGGGGGGGGGGGGGGGGGATCCGGACGCCCATATATATATATATGAGTCTGCCGGTACTAGATCAGAAATTGGATTGTATAGAGCAGACAATTTTATCTTGTTGTATAAATAAACTTTTCTACTTTAAAAAAAATATAATTTGTTGGTATTTTAATTGCTGCAACAAAGTCCCATGGGAGAGATAATCTTTTGTTCTAGATAAATTAAGGGACAGAGCAGCTATTTATCCCATGATACACTCACCACCGCTGCCTTTTTGAAAAGTAGACAGTCCAAAGTATTTAGTAACAGGCATGGTGAGTTTTTTTAAAGTTGTAATTCTTTGTCCCATTTCTTTTTTTTTTTTTTTGGAAAATTAAGAAATTAAATAATTATTATTATTTTTTTTGTTTTTTTTTTACATACTGTCACCGGTGCAGTACAGCGTTATCATATGACTGCTGTGGCAGTGATCAGGGAAACTGACTGGTAACAGTACGTACAAAAAAAAAAATAAAAAATGTTATTCAACTTTTTTTAATACTTTTTTCTTTCTTTCCATGGAGAGGAATTGCCTACACACTAAATGCTCTTAAATCTTCTGGTCTAGGGAAAGAGGTGAGCTGTAGCACACAAAGTGTGGATTGAGGTGCAAGGCAGAGCGATCACATCACTGAGGAATTTAATGACATTTGGACAATGGATAGCACTGGACACACTGATTTTGTTCTGTAATGGACACTATTATACAAAAACCAAGTCACCAAATTGTATTGTTTTTCTCACTCTATCATTGTATTGATTAATGTTTAACCTATTTTTGCTTGTTTGCACAAATTTGCATTATTTGCAACACTGGTGTTTTTGGTAACAATGCCCAGTAGAGGTACTATTTTAATGCTAGATTGCGATAAGACTAAAGCATTTTATTTTTATTTGCGTTTTTTTGCACATCTTGATGAGAAGTTTATTGCAGCACTGGCACTTTAAGTGCAAAATCAGTAGATCAAATATTATTATTATTCACATTATTCAAAATCTACCTTGAGAGATATTACTATTTTCAATTCTTTATAGAGTTTCATTATTCTTTTCGTTTTTGAAGCAAAGCACCACTTCATATTTGTAAACAATGCTATCTAAGGGTGTCTCCTTTGCTCCTCCGGTGAAATGGAGACACCCTAAGGCTCCATGTACACAGGACGTTGTTAAAAGTCCCTTTGAATGCTGGAATTTTTAGGACGTTTGAAACGTCCGTTCGGTCGCGTTTGTACCCGCGTTTAGCGGCGTTTGCGGGCGTTTGCGTTTAGAAGCGTTCAGACGCGTTCGGACGCGTTTGTGCGTTTGAAACGCCGGGAAACACACGTTCGAACGCAAATAATTGCGTTCTAAAAACAGTCCCTGAACGCAACTGCCTGCAAATGACTGTAAACGACCTGGTGTACATGGACAGATAAGATAAAATGTAGATGGGTTCAGGGGCTTCTGAAAAAAACGCCCAACTGCTCCTAAACGGCCATTTCCAGCGTCCCGTGTACATGGAGCCTAAGGCCCCGTTCACATTGCAGCGACCCGACTTTGCCGGGCGACCTCATAGGTCGCGGCGCGCTGCTCGCCCCGCGACCTCGGAGCGGCCGGCATGGACTTCATAACATTGAAGTCTATGCAGGTCGCTAAGGGTCGCCCCAAAGAAGCTCCGGACCCTTTTTCTAAGTCGGAGCGACTTGTGTCGCTCCTATTAGAACGGGTCTGCAGCTTCTCTATGGAAGGCGACCTACGGCGACCTGTCAGGCGACCAGGTCGCCTGACAGGTCGCCTCAGTGTGAACGGGGGCTCAGACAGAGAGTGTGTTACTGGTCAGATTACCAGGTAAAAATAAGAAAATAAGGAACAAAAAAAAAAACCTAAAAATTATTATTTTTTTAAATAAAAAAAAACAACTGCAATCACCACATTTAAGTATTGGTAAGTATTGGTAAGCCGTAATACTTTACAGTTTTGTTTTTGGGGGTTAATACTGCTTTAGGGTCAACTGACAGTATTACCTAATGTAGACGTGTGGCCATGGTATCAGGATTTGTGGTAAGAAGGAACAGGGTATTGTTGGTGATGTTGAAAAAATTGAGCAGGGGTGAATTCTAGGGGGTATGTCGTTATTAATTCTATTTGGGAGTTTGGACATTTAAATAATTATGTAAATTTAATAAGCAGCAAACACATTTTAAAGTAAGCCCATGGTGACAGCTGTGTGCGCAGCCACTGTGGTATAAATAGTCCTTGAAGTTTGCAAGGGAAGTTTCTCAGTTTTACTCTCTGTAGAACAACTCCCTCCTCCCAGCGCTAAATTGGCAGCGTGTCTAATTTGTAGTGTAGACACAGAGCGGGTACACAGGAAGAAGAGAGAGCAGGGTGCTAAGCCCTGACTTGTAGGGCTTCACTGTGTCTTCTGTGAACTTTGTAGATGAATTGCTCAACAGTGTAGGCCACTACAGAGGTCAGTAACAGCTTTTTTTTTTTTTTTAAAAGCTTATCTACTGCTTGTTAAGAGTGTGTAAATATTTGAATGTACATTTTCTAATTACAATTCTGCTTTAAAAGAGAAGTGCGGGAATTTAAAAAAAATCAAACATACAGTACATAGTCACCAAGTTGGCTGCAGCATTGATCTGTTGCTGCAGCTGTTTCTACACCGAGAACTGAGTGATCAAAGACTGTTTCCCAGGTCTGCTCTGAGCACAGAGCAGTGACTGTTATGGCACTTTTCCACTGCAAGTACCGGCTCGGCTCTACTCGGCCCTGCTTGGCCCGGTTTGGTTTTCCACTGCATGGTACCGCATGGTACGGTGTTGGAACGGTTCAGTACGGTTTGGTATGGTTTGCTTTTCCACTAAAGTAGTACTAAAGTAAGTGGGTGGGATAACAACGATTCTCTGACCAATCAGTGGCTAGTAGTGACAAACAGTCAAGGCTGCATGCAAAGGATTGTGGGATATGGTACCGGTACGGCCCTCTTGGAACCACAACCGAGGTGGTACTGTTTAAGCGAGCCATACCATTCGGTTCCATGTAGTGGAAAAGCGCCGCTGTACCGTACCGAACTGTTCCTACACCGTACCATGCGGTACCATGCAGTGGAAAAGCACAAAAGTGAGCCGAACCATGCAGTGGAAAAGCGCCATTAGTCATCAGCTCTGTGCTCTTCCCTGCAAGTGCTCAATGGAAGGCTGGGCTTCGAAGGGGGAGGGGGCACGGGAGCTGCTGGCTCAGGCTCCCAGCGGCTCGCTAGACTGGCTCTGTGTTATCAACCCACAGCGGACTGAATCTAAGTCATAGGTGTACAGAACTAAGTGCACTCCTGTGACCCACAGGCAGGGGCAGACTGGCAACGTTCGGCCCAGGGGGCAAGTACAAACCAGAGGCCCATGGTGCAGCGACTCGGCCCCCTCCCAATTTCCCTCACCCCCCCCCACTCTCCTAATCCTCCTCCTGACCTCCATTCCAAGCTGAAGCCCCACTCCAGATACTCTCTACTTACCAGCTGAATCTGGGTTCCCGACCTGGTCAGCAGGGGAAGGTTGGGGGGAGCTAGGACAGCTCGGTTGGGGATGGCTGGGGCAGAAGAGTCTCCAATGGGGCATGTATCCAGCCTCTGCTCAGACACAGTTTACACCATCCATGCTGGGGGGAGGCCTGTGCTTTGTCCTTGTCTTCATCCCTCACTCAGTAGGTCAGTGGCAGGGACTTTTTACTTCTCTTCACCAGGAATCCTTTAGGTATTTCTGTGGCAGAAGCAGTGCAGCCTTTCTACGGGGCATCAGAGCAGCCCAGGGGGCAATTGCCCCTCTGCCCCCTGGCCCAGTCCTCCCCTGCCCACAGGAGAAATATGACTAAAAGAGCTTTGGCCACACTTCTCCTTTAAATTGTATCTAAGGATAAAACTTTATATTTTTTTAGTTTGGATCCAGTAGGGAATGGTGAAAACTTTTGTAAGCATTTTTTTTTCATGTTGTTAGTCTCTGTTCCATTAGAAAGATGTACTGATATTTCTGGTCCTGAAGACAGGATATCTCTCAAAAGTAAAGGGAAACCCCCCCTCCCTCCTTGGACAGTTATCACTGGAACAAGTGTCCCTATTTAAAGATTTCCCCCCTACCTCATGTTCCAGTGACCACCAGATTTTGTATTTCCCATCACTTTCCATCCTTGTAACCAGTTTCGGCCCATCCACTGGGGGGCAGGGCACCGGACACATGGATAATGGGGTTTTTTTTTTTAAGCACGTGATTAGAGGCAGAGGGTCTAAAAAGTGTGGGCTCGGAGCGCAGAGCCCACCCAGTTGTGTGACAATAGCGAATGAATATTCTCTATTGCAACACTGATTCTTCTCCTGGCCAATCAGGAAGTGGGTCCTTAGACCCGTTTCCTGATTGGCCAAAAGGAAAAGCCATGCTATTGGACAAGGAGTGGAGGAGGAGGAGGAGGGAGGAGACTGAGGGAGAAGACGCTGCTGCCTGCCCAGGATGAGTGAGGCGGCAAACCAGGGGGGGGCAGTGCGGGCTGGAACTGGTGTGGTCTGGGGGGGGTATGGTGTGGTCCGTCTGACCACCCCCCCCCCCCCGGCTCATGGAGGACCAGCCGCCACTGCTAGCAATAGTAACAATGGTCACCAGGACAAATATAGAGGTTGACTCTACTCATTCTTGAGCCCAGACAGGAAAATCCTGCCCTATTCCATCCTTCAAACAAACAAGAACATTTTAGATATATTTTACCACACATGCACTTTGCATGTATCTAAATAAAAAAAACAAAAATGTGTATCTTTTCGCTGGTAAGCTCATATGAGCAGAGCCCTCTTGACCTTCTTGTATTTTATTGTATTGTAACTCTATTGTCTCCCTTTATATTGTAAAGTGCTGCAAAAACTGTTGGCACTATACAAATCTTTAATTCTAAAAATGCGGCGCTAAAAATAAAATTAAAATATCGGTAAATGCATATGAAGTGTGATGTTGAACATTAATATAAACAGCTTCTAAAAGTGCAAAATTAATAGTGGAAAGCGTGAAAGTAAATTATATAAAAAATGGATGAAACTTAATAAAATTAAAATTAAAATTATCTGTGAATACATATGAAATGTGATGATATAAGACAATTGATTATTTATATAAACAAATAAGTGTTGAAAAAATATATAATATCATCTGTGAATAAAATCCATAGAATAGATGACAAGTGATATAAATGAAATCACAAATGTATTCCGTGAATGATTGATGAAAAAAGTCCCCAATCACCAGTGCAAAAAGTAAAATGACAATCCGTGGGTATTTGTTCACAAAACGCCTTGTCAGATGTTATCTCCTTCACTCGTGGGTTCTCACTTTATAAAGTGTGACCTCACTGTTAAGCTTGGTCAATGACAGCATGAAACCTTTACAGCAGGGAAAGGGTGTGTGAACTCTGTTGCTCTGGCTCCCAATCTGACTTTAATGAGTTCACCAGCTCACATGCATGGGGAAAAAAAACATATACCCATGGTGAAAGTAACATTGATAAAAGCATATGTTTATTAAAAATAAGTTTGAACACTCACATTTGCCAGGCGCTAAAATGCACCAGGCTATCCAAGCCAGAATAAAGCGGGTACACAGGTAATCCAACAGATAAGCTCAGTTGGATACTTGCTGTTCCGCTCAAAGAACACGGTTCCTCTCACTGCCAAACGATCTGCTCACCGACACAGCCTTGGCACCTCCCCTACGTGTGACAACACAGGAACTGACATGTCTTCCTCAGGGGGAATACAATTTAATTTTAATATATATATTAAAATGATTTTAATATTTAAAAACTATTTAAATTTAATATAATTTAATTTCACACTTTCCACTATTAATTTTGCACTTTTAGAAGCTGTTTATATTAATGTTCAACATCACACTTCATATGCATTCACGGATATTTTAATTTTATTTTTTGCGCCGCATTTTTTTAATATTAATTATTTCAAATAATTGAGTAGGGCAGGCAGCTAAACACAAAGTATTTCACATAGTAGCTCGCAGGATCAACTATTATCACTATAAAAATCTTGCATTATAATAATAATAATCATAATAAATTGCAGGGTACCAGTCCTTAGATGTGGTGGTTGCGTTAGTGTCGGTTCACACTATGGCGATCCGACTTCGGGGGCAACTAGTGAAGTCGCCACGCACCGCGACTTCGGCGCGACTTGCATGGACTTCACATAATGGAAGTCAATGCAAGTCGCTCCAACTTCGGTCAAAAGTAGTGCAGGAACTATTTTCTAAGTCGGACCGACTTGAGTCACTCCTATTAGAACGGTTCCCATAGCACTGAATGGACCGCGACTTGTCAGGCGGCCAAGTCGCCTGACAAGTCGTGGTAGTGTGAACCGGGACTTAGTCTTCTTTTTTCAGGATTTTATCCTTTATTTATACCCAATAATCCTGCCAGCACAAGTCCTGTCCTAAGATGACAATGCTCGCTTACTGTGCTGTATCTATGGAGGAGTTGGGACTACAGAACACCTCTCCTTTTCTGTGGGATCCCTGCTGCATTTTGAACACTGGCACCATTCAGAGAATTGCAAACAAAGAACTGTCACACTGAGCGCTCCGGGTCCTGCAGCGTCCCCGGAGCACTCGAGGCATGCTGCGGGTAGCGGCGCTCCGGTCACCTTCCCCGACCGTGAGCGCCGCTCCCCCGCACCCCACACACAGTCGGTCCGCGCAGCGGGACGTTCCCGCCCACGGACTCCACTCACCTCCCGCTCGGCTCCCGCCCTGGCTTCCTCCCGGCGCACGCGGCCCCGCTCTCTAGGGCGCGCGCGCTGCTGTTCTGTAATTTAAAGGGCCAGTGCACCACTAATTGGTGCCTGACCCAATCAGCCCAAAACATATAAAAACCCACTTCCCCTTCCTGTCCTTGCCCGATCTTGTTGCTTTTTGTGCCTTGAGAAAGCGTTTGGTGTATTTTCCCTGCCTGTGTATCAGACCTTCTGCTGTTTCCCCTGACTACGAACCGTTGCCGCCTGCCTTGACCTTCTGCTTCGTCTGACCCTGCCTTTGCCTTGTCCTTCTGTACCACGCCTGAATCAGCTGTCTGTGAGGTTGAGCCGTTACCGGAGGATACAACCTGGTTGCTACCGCCGCAGCAAGTCCATCCTGCCTTGCGGCGGGCTCTGGTGAAAACCGGTAGTAACTTAGAACCGGTCCTCTAGTACGGTCCACGCCAATCCCTCACAGACACAGAGGATCCACCTCCAGTGCAGTCACCTGCCGCCAGTCCGGACCCTGACAGTAGATCCGGCCATGGATCCCGCTGATGTGCCCCTGCCTAGTCTCGCTGACATCACTACCGTGGTTGCCCAGCAGTCCCAGCGGATTGCTCAGCAAGGTCAACAGTTGGCACAGTTGACCGCCATGCTGCAGCAGCTTCTTCCCGCACGGCAGCAGCCGCCTGCTTCTGCTTCTGCTTCCGCTCCACCTCCGCAGCCGGTGGCCGCCGCCTCCGCGAGAATCCGTTTGTCTCTACCAGACAAGTTTGATGGGGATTCTAAGATGTGCCGGGGTTTCTTGTCCCAATGTTCCCTGCACCTGGAGATGTTGGCCGACCAGTTTCCTACGGAACGGTCTAAGGTGGCCTACATGGTCAGTTTACTGTCTGGGAAGGCCTTGGCTCTGGGACCGCAACGATCCTGCCACTGCCTCCGTCCAGTCCTTCGTTTCTGAAGTCCGCAGTGTCTTCAAGGAATCTGCCCGTGCCTCATCAGCAGAAACAGCCTTGCTAAACCTCATCCAAGGAGACGCTACAGTAGGCGAATATGCTATACAGTTTCGCACCCTGGCCTCTGAACTGACCTGGAACAATGACGCCCTCTGTGCGACTTTTAAAAAAGGTTTATCCAGCCATATCAAGGATTCTCTGGCCGCACGAGAGATACCTGACTCCCTGACGGAACTCATCCAGTTGGCTACTCGCATAGATATGCGCTTCATTGAAAGACGTCAGGAACTTCGCCAAGAAAAGAATCTTGTTCGCAACAGGCGATATCCACGCCTGGCACCTCTCTTCCAGCAACCATTGCAGCCGGTTGCTGTGCCTTCCGCCGAGGAGGCCATGCAAGTGAATCGGGCTCGCCTGACCCAGCAAGAAAGGTCTCGCCGGAGGAACGAGAATTTATGCTTATACTGTGCGAGTTCCGAACACTTCTTAAAGGACTGTCCAGTTCGTCCACAGCGTCAGGGAAACGCTCGCACCTAGTGAACGTAGGAGAGGCGTCGCTGGGTGTAAAGTCTTCCTCTCCACGCTTGATTGTTCCAGTACGGATTTCTTCTGTCGCTAAAGTCTCCTTCCCTGCAGAGAGAGGCCTTCTTGGACTCTGGCTCTGCAGGAAACTTCATTAAAGCCTCCTTCATCAACCGCTTTAGTATTCCTGTGATCCGTCTCGTCAAGCCCTTCTTCATTACTACAGTTAACGGAGAGAATCTGAACTGTACCGTGCGTTATCGCACAGAACCCGTGCTCATGACCATAGGAGTCCTCCACCAAGAGACCATTGAATTTTTTGTTCTACCGAATTGCACTTCTGACGTCCTTCTTGGCTTGCCCTGGCTCCAGCGCCACTCTCCTACCCTCGACTGGACCTCTGGAGACATTAAATCATGGGGGCCTACCTGCCACACTCGTTGCCTCAAGTCGGTACCTACTAGACAAGTCTCCTTCTCCTCACCATTGCCCGGCCTTCCTAAGGCCTATCAGGACTTTACTGACGTCTTTTGCAAGAAACAGGCGGAGGTCTTACCACCACATAGACCCTATGATTGTCCCATTGATTTGCTTCCCGTAACCACACCACCCCGTGGCAGGATTTACCCTCTCTCCATTCCTGAAACCAAGGCCATGTCGGAGTACGTTCAGGAGAACCTCAAGAAAGGTTTCATCAGGAAATCTTCTTCTCCTGCCGGAGCAGGATTTTTCTTTGTTGCCAAAAAGGATGGGTCACTACGCCCATGTATTGACTACCGCGGTCTTAACAAAATCATGGTAAAGAATCGCTACCCTTTGCCTCTCATCTCGGAGCTCTTTGACCATCTGCGCGGAGCAAAGGTCTTCACTAAGCTTGACCTCAGGGGCGCTTATAATCTCATCAGAATCCGTGAAGGAGATGAGTGGAAAACCGCTTTTAATACCAGAGATGGCCACTTTGAGTATCTCGTCATGCCTTTCGGCCTGTGCAACGCTCCTGCAGTCTTTCAAGACTTTGTCAACGAGATCTTCTGGGACATGTTGTATACCTGTGTAGTAGTGTATCTTGACGACATTCTAATCTTCTCCTCCACCCTGGAGGAACACCGTCGCCATGTTCGTCAAGTGCTCCAGCGCCTTCGTGTCAACCATCTTTACGCCAAAATGGAAAAATGTCTTTTTGAACGTAGCTGTCTTCCGTTTCTGGGATACCTAGTTTCTGGACAAGGTCTTCAAATGGACCCCGACAAACTCTCTGCAGTCTTGGATTGGCCACGCACCTCAGGACTTCGCTCTATTCAGCGCTTCCTTGGATTCGCCAACTATTACCGCCAGTTTGTTCCCCACTTCTCCACTATCGTGGCGCCTATTGTGGCACTAACCAAGAAAGAAGTGAATCCGAAATCCTGGCCTCCCCAAGCTGAAGAAGCCTTTACTCGCCTTAAAGCCGCCTTCGCCTCCGCTCCAGTCTTGAATAGGCCCGATCCTCTGAAACCATTTTTCCTGGAGGTGGATGCCTCCTCTGTTGGAGCCGGAGCGGTTCTTCTTCAAAAGTCTGCTAAAGGAAAAAACGTCACCTGCGGCTTCTTCTCAAAAACTTTTTCCCCTCCTGAAAAGAACTATGCCATTGGAGATCGTGAACTACTAGCCATTAAGTTGGCACTAGAAGAATGGAGACATCTTCTGGAAGGATCCCCTCATCCGATCACCTTCTACACTGACCACAAAAATCTCTCGTACCTTCAGTCTGCCCAGCGCCTTAATCTGCGCCAGGCCAGGTGGTCATTGTTCTTTGCCCGATTCACTTTCCAAATCCATTTTCGTCCTGCTGATAAGAACATTAGGGCGGATGCCCTATCACGCTCCACCGATGCCTCCGAAGATGAAACCGTTCCTCAACACATCATTCCTCCTGAGTGTCTAATTTCAACTGCCCCTGCTTCACTGGTACCAGTTCCTCCAGGAAAAACATTTGTTCCTCTATGTCTTCGCCTACGGACTCTCAAATGGGGTCACTCCTCTCACCTGGCGGGTCACGCTGGAATTAAAAAGACGACTCAGCTAATTGCCAGACACTATTGGTGGCCTTCCTTTGAGAAAGACGTAACGGAGTTCATTCGGGCCTGTACTGTCTGCGCACGTGATAAGACTCCCCGCCAGAAGCCTGCAGGTCTTCTCCTTCCTCTGCCAGTGCCTGAACAGCCTTGGTCCCACATAGCAATGGACTTCGTTACTGATCTTCCCGTATCCCATGGCAACACAGTCATATGGGTGGTTGTTGACAGGTTTTCAAAAATGGCACATTTTGTCCCGCTTCCTGGTCTCCCTTCTGCGCCACAGCTGGCGAAGCAATTCTTTTTGCACATTTTTCGTCTCCATGGTCTTCCAACACATATCGTCTTCGATAGAGGCGTTCAGTTTGTCTCAAAGTTTTGGAGAGCTCTCTGCACCCAATTAAAAATCAAATTGAACTTTTCTTCTGCCTACCACCCTCAGTCCAATGGACAAGTGGAGAGGGTTAACCAGATCCTTGGTGACTATCTGCGACACTTCGTCTCCTCCCGTCAGGATGATTGGGTCGACCTGTTGCCCTGGGCCAAATTTTCTTATAACTTTAGAGACTCTGAGTCATCCACCAAATCTCCGTTTTTTGTGGTGTATAGCCGTCACCCACTGCCCCCCCTCCCCATTCCCACTTCTTCTGGAGTTCCTGCTGTTGATGATCTTACCCTGGACTTCTCCTCCATTTGGAAAGAGACTCAAAAGCCGCTCACCCTTGCCTCTTTTCGCATGATACATCCGGTTTCGGGTCCCCAGCTACAAACTGGGTCCGTGTTATCTCGGGCCTTTTAAAATCAAAAGCCAAATTAATGCTGTCTCTTACAAACTCCATCTTCCTCCCTCTCTCCGTATTTCTAACTCCTTTCATGTATCCCTCCTCAAACCCCTCATTCTTAACCAATTTTCCTCCAAGGTCATCGTTCCTGCTCCTGTCTCTGGGTCCTCTGACGTCTTCTCGGTGAAAGACATCCTCGCCTCCAAAGTCGTCAGAGGTGAAAAAAAATTTCTTGTTGACTGGGAGAATTGTGGTCCCGAAGAGAGGTCATGGGAGCCCGAGTCCAATATCCTCGACAAAGAGCTCATCCACAGATTCCTGGGCTCCAAAAAGAGGGGGAGACCAAAGGGGGGGGTACTGTCACGTCGAGCGCTCCGGGTCCTGCAGCGTCTCTGGAGCACTCGAGGCATGCTGCGGGTAGCGGCGCTCCGGTCACCTTCCCCGACCGTGAGCGCCGCTCCCCCACACCCCACACACAGTCGGTCCGCCCCGCACCCCACACACAGTCGGTTCGCCCGCGGACTCCACTCACCTCCCGCTCGGCTCCCGCCCTGGCTTCCTCCCGGCGCACGCGGCCCCTCTCTCTAGGGCGCGCGCGCCGCTTTTCTGAAATTTAAAGGGCCAGTGCACCACTAATTGGTGCCTGACCCAATCAGCCCAAAACATATAAAAACCCACTTCCCCTTCCTGTCCTTGCCGGATCTTGTTGCCTTTTGTGCCTTGAGAAAGCGTTTGGTGTATTTTCCCTGCCTGTGTATCAGACCTACTGCTGTTGCCCCTGACTACGAACCGTTGCCGCTTGCCTTGACCTTCTGCTTCGTCTGACCCTGCCTTTGCCTTGTCCTTCTGTACCACGCCTGAATCAGCTGTCTGTGAGGTTGAGCCGTTACCGGAGGATACGACCTGGTTGCTACCGCCGCAGCAAGTCCATCCCGCCTTGCGGCGGGCTCTAATGAAAACCGGTAGTAACTTAGAACCGGTCCTCTAGTACGGTCCACGCCAATCCCTCACAGACACAGAGGATCCACATCCAGTGCAGTCACCTGCCGCCAGTCCGGACCCTGACAAGAACATAGAAAGGGCGCACTGGCCTAGCGCATTATCCTCAATATAGGCTTTATTAATAAACCATAAAAATGACTACTCACAAACAATGGTAAAAACCAGCACATCAAATCCAAATATCAGGACCAAACATTTTACCATTGTTTGTGAGTAGCCATTTTTATGGTTTATTAATAAAGTCTATATTATGGATAATGTGCTAGGCCGGTGTGCCCTGTCTTTATTCTTTGTTTGCAGTACTTGTTGGACTACCCCGGTCCTATAGGGCAGCAAGGCCTTAGCCATTTGAGATGCCAAATGTGAGTCCCGTGGAAAGAGTGGTCGGGGAGCCCCGGTTCTGAGCACAGGAGTAAGGTGTTTTACATGGCAATTGTTTGGGACCATTCAGAGAATGCTTTGAATTTTCTCAATGAATGCAAAGTGTTCCCTGGTTAAAAAAGATGGAGTAGCGGGACAGTGACCTTCATTCTCTGAATGGCGCCCATGCTGAATGGCGGGCTTCCTGTGTTCTGGATGCAGCAGGGCAGCCACTTGGCATGAGACATGGAAGCTAGTGGGGATCACCAGAGTAACTGTATCTACTATAGTGATTTTAAGTTTCTAGAAGAATCCCACAGGTATGGTATATACATTGTTACATTGGTACAAGCTGGACTTTTATAGGTAAAAAATGTCATCCCTGGAATTCATGTTTAGCCCTACTTTTCTGATCTCGTTGCAATATCCTTTTTATATTTGCTATGTTTAACTTGTGCAAATTGAAATTACAATTCTCTCTGTATTATATTATATGATATTATATTATATTATTATATCTGTGAATGCTATTTTACAGGCTGGAACGATATTGATTTGTAGTCTGGCACATAAGGTAATGTGCCAACGCAACGTCCCTAAATATGTAAACACAACATCCCAAAAATACCTGTGGGACTTTTGTAGAGGCACATCACCATTCATACAATGACTTTTGTACATCACTATTCATATAATAATTATCTTATAGATAAAATATTTATGATTTCATTAGTACAAAAATAGTAAAAATTAGATTAAAAACATTTGGTTGATTTCATCACAAAAGGTTTTTACAATGTGGGTTGTACATCAAAGAACCAAAAAGCATATAATATATGATTGGTAAATGATGTCTAAATCATCTTAAAGCCCCTGACTCTAATGCCCCCCCCCCCCCCCAGTTTATACCCCTCTAAATCAAAGCCCTTGATTCTGTAGGAGCCCTAAAATAAAGCCACCTAAACTAAATTCCACTACAATTCAAGTCCCCTCGCCTAAAGTCCCTTCCCTAAAACCACTAAAGTCCTTGTGCTTGAACTCCCCTAAACTAAAATCTCAAACCCATTAAAGCCTCCTAATCCAAGCAAGCTACAGTTCTATTTGTGGTGATAATGAGGTCTGGCAAACCCTAACTGTGTGAACAGAATGGGGGAGGCATACTGAACACAGTGCCAACCTCATTTACCCCCAAGTCGCATCAAAGTCAGACCAAAGTAGTGCAGGGATTACTTTGAAGTCACTGCTACTTGAAGTCGCACAGATATAAACGGTACTCATTTGAAATCATGGGGTACGACTTGTCATGCGACTTAGCAGTCCCAAGTCGCAAGTCCCAAGTCGCAGAACAAGTCACGCAAGTGTGAATGGGGCCTTAAATCTCAAGTTTGTGCCAGGCATCCATGTGATGTGCCAAATTAGACAAAAAAAAAAATGATTTGACACAAAGCATAGAAGTTAGATGGAATTCTTAAATGTCATAAGCCTCCACTAGAAGAGGCTTCAAAACTCTCTTAACATGGTTTGTTTTTCTTAAATAGCCCCGTTGAATAAAATAGTTTGAAAGAATAGCTTAGAAATACACAACCGTGAGTTTGTTTTTTAACCTTAAACTTACTGGGTCAAATGTTATACAAAATCCATAATTCTTGCTATGATGGAGTTACCTTTATGAAAAGTGGTTACATCACCGTAGCAAATACCATTTTGTGAAACATCAAACATGCCAATATTACAAGGTCCAGATGAATAATAAGACACATTAGACTTCTTGGAAGAAACATACAGTACATCAGAAATATATCATGTTTGATATTCAACAAATCTCAATGTTTAATTGCCATTATCCCTTCTATTTATGTATAAAGCTCATGTCACTGTATTTAAAGTGTTACTAAACCCAGAACCTGCATTCACTATATCTGGTCTCCCACAGAGACATGCTCAGTAGATGTGGCCATTGCCACATCTACTGAGCATGCTCCAGTTTCAGTTCCCTTGTAAGCTGTTCATTTCCTTCTTTTTCTTATCTGTGCAGACCACGTGACTATAGAGTCACACATGGGGGCACAGACATATTAAATGACAGCCCCCTCCTCCGTCCTCATATTGCTAAACACTACGGGGCAGGGTATAAGATGTTGATTGATGCAGGCTTTACCTCCCTGTTAGTCCCAGCACATATACATCGTAGGCACAGGCTGGAGGGTGTGACACAGCCTGTAATTGGCAGAACCTCATCCAGATATATTTACAGTGCGAACAAAGTAAAATCTATTGTCAGTCAGCATAAACTCTACCTACAGCATGTTATTGCAGAAAAAAAAAAACAGTTTCTTTAAAATATACAAGTCGATTTGTAATAAGCTTTAAAACACATCTGACAATAATTATTTATTTCATTCTTAATTCTGAAAGCCATTTTTTTTATGTCATGTGATGGCATTGCACCAGTCAGCAGATTCAAAGTCCTGACGTCCTATGCTGCTATAGAGCATACATCAGCAGAGTACTAGAAACTTCTCCCACTGATCCTTCCGTAATGATGGAAAAGACCTGGGAAATGTCACGTGACTGCTGAACAGAAATGATTAAATAAGGTATTCAGATGCTTTTTTTTATTAAATTAAAGTGTTACTAAACCCACAACAGTAAAGTCAGTCTGTAGATGCAGTAAAGCATGCTTGTTATACTCACTGCGAAACCTAAGGGGTTAATCCTCTGCATTGTGTAAAAAGGCTGTTTGGTCCTGTCTTCTCTGATCCTCTCCTTCTTTTACTGTCCCCAATCCATCTCCTGATAGAACCAAGCCTTGGGAGCACTCTGCACATGCTCAGTTTAGTGTGTATTGCTAGAGAGTTTTCTTTTTCTTGGGAGGGTGCATGTGATCAGCACAGGGCCAATCAGCACTGTCCAGACAGAGGGTCAGGGGTCCTGCAGCCTTATAGGACAGTCAGAGTAGAATGAAAACACCTCTTAAAAGCTTTAACCAGACAGCTGATGAGAAAAGGTATTTACTAAAATAATTGCATTTTCACGTTCTGTGTACTGTGAGAGACCAGATATAGTAAATGCAGGCTGCTGGGTTTAGTAACACTTTAAACCCAGGTTATTTTTTTCCATTGAGGAAATTTTCCTTCCTGCCCTAACACTAAGGGGATTTCCCTTTTTAAGACAGTTATCTCTGGAACAAGTGTAGCGCTACCCCCGCAGGAACCGCTTAAGTAAGATGGGTTCCGCACTCTGCTTCTCAACCCTCTGGCACACCTGGCAATAGCAGAACATTCTTGGATGAATTAGCTAAAAAGCAATAGCTAAGCTCAGAATAATATGATTCAATGTATTATATCAGACTCCCTCTAGGGGATTCCACAACCGTAAATAACCCCAGAAGCAGAGGCAAGCACTCAAGCAACAATGAACCACAATATAATAACTTTGCACAAACCTAATTACCTCTACTTAAATTGGCGCTATGAGCCCAGGCAGGAGGAGAGCAGAAAAATTACTTTCTCCTATTGTCAGACTTCTCTCTTCTCTCCCCTGACACCACAGGCCCAATCACCAACACTTTATCTAATCCAGTGCTCGATGGCTTAACTCTCAAATGAGACCACCCCGCATTCACCCTACATACATAGAGCCCTTAACATGTGTGTGCAAGTTCGTATGGCACCAGTAACTTCAGTCCCCAGGAGAAAGATGAGGTCTTGTGTCTTCAACTAACCATTGCAGACGATGAAACTTTAAACTTGGCAAAGTGTAAACTGTTGTATACTGACAGTATCCCGATAGCAAGGCTTACACTGAGACTGCTTAACAAGACTTCAATGAGATCCAGGTGCTGGCAAGTGAGGGTAAAGTGGAGTAATTCTGTCTATATGCAATGTCCTGGATTCCTGCAAATGGGCACGTGCCCTCTCACCAATCCTACAGTCAAGGCCAAAAACCGAAAGTCCTGGAACAGGCAGGCTCTTCTGGTAACTTGACTGGTCACCTCATTCTGGAGTGCTTCACACAGACAATGCAGGTGCCCCTGGATATGCACCTGGGATCCCCCTCTCTCAGGCTGGATGTCTGGAACAACGCGATGGGCTGACCGGGAGATAGCACCTCTCTCTTGCATCCAATCTCTTCTCCTGCCTCGTGGTGAACTGAACTGCTAAGCAGACAAGATGGATGGGGTGTGTAGTTCTGTTCTCATATAAGGCTCTGGAGCCATTTTTGGTGGGGACTACATGCCCCAGAATGCTTTATTGATTGCTGTTGATTGCTCCCTTCTGCCAATGAGGATGCAGGGGAGGGAGCAGAACAAACAGAGTCAGTGTCAGTGAGGAAAAGGAGGGGGGGGGGGAATCCCCTGCATGGGCTGACAGGCATTCTCTTCTCTCAGTGAGAGCCTCAGTCAGCTTGGCGTAGCCCCGGGAGATGCGAGGCACCCGCTACACAAGTGTCCCCACTGGAAGATTTTATTCTTCTTTCTCTATTTGATTTTCATATATCTACAGTCTAGCTGTAGCTCTAGTGCTCAATGTTAGCTGCTGTCCTTGCTTATATTAACAGAGGGACAGGCACAGCTGCAATTGGAGACCGTGAATACAGAATTTGTGTAGCCTGCTGGGTCCACCCACCACACAGAGGAAATGCATGTGGACTGCTTGAACTACTGTGAATGCTGAGAAGAACAGTGGATTGTGGGAAAAGTAGTTCCAAACAGGAGAAGTACTTTATGGACTGAGCAAAAAGAAACTTCAGATCTCAGAGTGACTAGGGCTCTGATCAGAGAAGAAAATGAATGTTTTTATCAGTGTTTGCAGGGACATTATCCTAAGGGCTTCGATATAAGAGTTGGGCCCCAACAAGCAGAAGACAGTATATTACAGACTGCTGAACTGTTACGGTGGAGTAACTCTGTTGCCTCTGGCAGTAGCTCTTCTTACTGTGCCACCTGAGATGCTGGACAGCTCCTTGCCTGATAACTAGGACAACCTTACTTTCTGACCTGTTTCTGCTAAAGCTTGAACTCCTTCCTCCTCCCATGAACTTGTAAGGGGGCTTCTGATTGGCTGTGTGCTGATACCAAACTGCTAAAGCTCCCACCCTGCCTCCTCTTGGATAGGACAACAACCCACTGCTATAGCTCAAAGTCTCCATCATATTGCATCCAATGCTTTGCCATAGGCCTTCTCATGAAATCCCTGTCAATAGCCTTTATATTGATAAGAAAGGAATAGTCTGCGCAAAGTTAAAGTTCCTGTTATAAAAAGTTATCGTTTACAGTAGAACTTAAAAGATGACAGTGATACATCACATCTCATAGACATCTCATAGACATACTCTCTGATGTTGCTTCACATACTTTGCCAATCACATGTAGCACCCTCTAAGGTGCTACTTGTGGTAGTGCAAGCAAACCATAGTGTGGCCCAGGGATAAACCTGAGTCACTGAATCTGGGTTAGGGTTACTAGAGCCCAGGGCTAAATGACTCATCTAGGCAGCTTTCTGGTGCATCCACCTGAAGATGGAGATGCAGTGCTGAGGGAGTCTGTCGGTGGCTTTTGAGGGACCTCTTGCTGGGAAGGAGTTTTACCTTAAGCTGGAGCTCGGGTGTCTGACCTGGAAGGATCCTACCACAGGGGACAGTTGGAGGAGAACCTTCCAGAGAGGCAGCAGAGAGCATAGAGAGGCAGAGTGAGTAGATCAGCATGGTGCAGGGACAGACAAGGGGAGAGACAGCCAGCTGTAGCAGGTCTCTCTTGAAGACAGTGGTGTGCTAATCGAACCTTGCCCTGGGAAATTCCCAGTGTATCAGTTGTGCAGGAATGGTGCAGAGTGTCAGTCAGGAGGACTGAGAAGAAGAAGCAGCCAGGTGGGCTAGCATTTCTGAAAGCAATAGAACTGGGATGAGTATCTACAGGGAAGCAGAAGGTGTTGCAAGATGCAGTTCACTCACACATGTTAACTAACACATGTGCTACTTTTCAAAGGGATTAAGAGTTCCTATCCTGTAAGGGGCTTTTGCTAAGCTAAAATACAGTGAACTCAGTGGAGTTGTACAAGGATCAACTTTTATGCAGGAAGAAGAAGAGGAGCTGTTTTTTTTGCGGATCAGATTGAAGGCAGGCGGGTGTAAATGGAAACAAGTCCGTTTACATCTGCCGCTCCATAGAGGTGAATGGAGGGTCTGATTGGGTCCACTTGAAAAACGGATAGGCAGACCTGATTGGACCAATTGTGTGAAAGGGACCTAAGACTGCTTTTAAACTTATGTGCTAACTGTTTACCCACGCCGTGGGTGCAGGGCAGTGCACCTGTGGCTTTCCTGCGGGCTAGCTGCACTTTGCCATAGACTTCTATTATATTTTGCAGATGTGATGCACTTTCTGAAAGCGCAACAAAACTCCTCCATTCAGGCACTTTCTAAAAGCGTACCAAACCTGCAGGTAAGAACAGAAGTGTATGGCTCAGTGCAGGTGGACATACATCTGGATCTTAGTAGCCTGTCTGCATATGTATATCTATTGCCAGAAATGCATGTTTGTGCATTGGGTGTAGACTTTAGCTTATTGATGCACTGGAGAGTATATTGCATTATTTTAGCATAAGGGCTCACTTGCCCTGTCTTTTATGTATTATTTATTTTTAAATATATTGCAATAAAATACCAACTTTTAATTACGTCTCGTGGTGTGCCTATAAAAGTCCGTACACAGGGGCCGATTGGGGATAATTCCCTTATCCAGACCTCATACATTTTTTCTGGGTCTCCATTACCGCTCGTTAACGACTTTTGGCTTGTTCCTTCACTACACTTCTGCTTGATCCCAACCTGCAACCTTTGGCTTGTATACTGAAAGAAAAGGACAGGCGCCACTGTAAATAGCCAAACAATTTATTGCACAAAATACATAATAACTTACACATAGGTAAGCTGCAGTCCGTATCGCAGCGTCTCCAGCGCACAATCCGGCCGTGCGCTGGAGACGCTGCGATACGGACTGCAGCTTACCTATGTGTAAGTTATTATGTATTTTGTGCAATAAATTGTTTGGCTATTTACAGTGGCGCCTGTCCTTTTCTTTCTACCTGTGCCAGCGGATTCCTCGGAGTTTTCCCGCCAGTGCTGCCTTGTACTCTGTCATTCAGGACAGTCTCCCAACAAGAAACTGGAGCATCCCCTGCGCCCCCCTTACAGCGGTGGACCCCTTTCTTTCTTGCCTGGTCAGAAGCGCCCAACAACCATTTTTCCTGAAATTTGGCTTGTATACTGATTACGCTTTTGCTTGATCACTACCTGCTACATCTGCTACAAGACCTTGCCTACCTCTTGGTGGGGCAATCCTGAGGACCATGACATGGTACAAGCATGCAACAAAACCCATCTTCACCATCAGGAGCTCTGGTGAAGACCGGCTGATGCCTAGGTCACCTGCCAGGGGGACCTGCTTGTGCTGGTTTCTGTGTGAACCTTTACTGCTATAGCTACTGGCCTTCAAGCCTAACCCCTGACTGTGACATAGGGATTAGGAGGGGTTGCTCTCTACACCAATTGTTTGTTTTTGCAGTATATTTCGTGCTACTGTTCACCCATTGCAGTATATTTCTTGCTATTATTTAACTATTAGCTGTGTTGTTACTGTTGTTCATATTTCTTTTGCTACCAGGACACTGCTTGTGCAGAATATCTGCAATATATATGACCTTATCTATCTATCTATCTATCTACAGTGCCTTGCGAAAGTATTCGGCCCCCTTGAACTTTGCGACCTTTTGCCACATTTCAGGCTTCAAACATAAAGATATAAAACTGTAATTTTTTGTGAAGAATCAACAACATGTGGGACACAATCATGAAGTGGAATGAAATTTATTGGATATTTCAAACTTTTTTAACAAATAAAAAACTGAAAAATTGGGCGTGCAAAATTATTCAGCCCCCTTAAGTTAATACTTTGTAGAGCCACCTTTTGCTGCGATTACAGCTGTAAGTCGCTTGGGGTATGTCTCTATCAGTTTTGCACATCGAGAGACTGAAATCTTTGCCCATTCCTCCTTGCAAAACAGCTCAAGCTCAGTGAGGTTGGATGGAGAGCGTTTGTGAACAGCAGTTTTCAGTTCTTTCCACAGATTCTCGATTGGATTCAGGTCTGGACTTTGACTTGGCCATTCTAACACCTGGATATGTTTATTTGTGAACCATTCCATTGTAGATTTTGCTTTATGTTTTGGATCATTGTCTTGTTGGAAGAAAAATCTCCGTCCCAGTCTCAGGTCTTTTGCAGACTCCATCAGGTTTTCTTCCAGAATGGTCCTGTATTTGGCTCCATCCATCTTCCCATCAATTTTAACCATCTTCCCTGTCCCTGCTGAAGAAAAGCAGGCCCAAACCATGATGCTGCCACCACCATGTTTGACAGTGGGGATGGTGTGTTCAGGGTGATGAGCTGTGTTGCTTTTACGCCAAACATAAGGTTTTGCATTGTTGCCAAAAAGTTTGATTTTGGTTTCATCTGACCAGAGCACCTTCTTCCACATGTTTGGTGTGTCTCCCAGGTGGCTTGTGGCAAACTTTAAATGACACTTTTTATGGATATCTTTAAGAAATGGCTTTCTTCTTGCCACTCTTCCATAAAGGCCAGATTTGTGCAGTATATGACTGATTGTTGTCCTATGGACAGAGTCTCCCACCTCAGCTGTAGATCTCTGCAGTTCATCCAGAGTGATCATGGGCCTCTTGGCTGCATCTCTGATCAGTCTTTTCCTTGTATGAACTGAAAGTTTAGAGGGACGGCCAGGTCTTCGTAGATTTGCAGTGGTCTGATACTCCTTCCATTTCAATATTATCGCTTGCACAGTGCTCCTTGGGATGTTTAAAGCTTGGGAAATCTTTTTGTATCCAAATCTGGCTTTAAACTTCTCCACAACAGTATCTCGGACCTGCCTGGTGTGTTCCTTGTTCTTCATGATGCTCTCTGCGCTTTAAACGGACCTCTGAGACTATCACAGTGAAGGTGCATTTATACGGAGACTTGATTACACACAGGTGGATTCTATTTATAATCATTAGTCATTTAGGTCAACATTGGATCATTCAGAGATCCTCACTGAACTTCTGGAGAGAGTTTGCTGCACTGAAAGTAAAGGGGCTGAATAATTTTGCACGCCCAATTTTTCCGTTTTTTATTTGTTAACAAAGTTTGAAATATCCAATAAATTTCGTTCCACTTCATGATTGTGTCCCACTTGTTGTTGATTCTTCACAAAAAAATTACAGTTTTATATCTTTATGTTTGAAGCCTGAAATGTGGCAAAAGGTCGCAAAGTTCAAGGGGGCTGAATACTTTCACAAGGCACTATCTATCTATCTATCTATCTATCTATCTATCTATCTATCTATCTATCTATCTATCTATCTATCTATCTATCTATCTATCTATCTATCTATCTATCTATCTATCTATCTATCTATCTATCTATCTATCTATCTATCTATCTATCTATCTATCTATCTATCTATCTATCTCGCTATCTCGCTATCTATCTCTTTGTTATCGGGCTGTCTCCCATCTGTCCAAAAACATACATGAACTAATTTATTGTCTCTGCTGTGTAAATCCAGTCATTATGGTTAACAGTTAATTTAATAAAAAGTGAGGAAACAATTTTTCAGTGTAATCTATCTTCTGATAAAGAAAAGTCATTTCTATTTACTCAGCTTCTTCTTGTGTGGACTCACCATATGGACGTGATAGTATTGGAAAATCAGATAAGAACAAGAGGAAATTACAGGTTAAAATAGAAAAAACAGATATACTGGAGATTAAAGGCTCGATAATGAAATCAGGATCCACAAACCCTCAAAAAGTCATCCTGTAAAAATATTAACATTCTAATAATAATAGGGCAGTGATGTCTGGGCTCCCTGGGTGCAGGTGAACATACAGCAACTAAGAAACCCCTGCGTGTGGCCAGCCGGTTAATGGAAGCATGATGTAGATGACAAGAACCAGTCACAGCAGTTCTGCAGCGTTAATCACCGCCCCTGTCATTGATCAATGGTAAAAGGAAACTTAAAATATCTCAAAACCCAAAAACAAAAGTGTAGTATATTGGAGTCTACGAATCCTTAGATGTGGTGGCTGCAATCTTTTTTTTTACTATGGAGGCAGCCATAGTTGTTGCAAAGGTTGGACTTCAAACATGTCTGCCTTTGTGCATTTCCTTTACATAGTGGATTGATGGGACTCGTAGCTTTCTATTTAGGTTGCAGGAAGGGACAAAGACTTTCTGCCAGAATCAACAGGTTTTTGCTGAGGTATTTGCTGAAAAAGTTTTTAGCTTGAAAAATGAAAACCAATGAAGCCCAACTCCAGGAGAAAATGAAATACGTGTTGAGCATCAAATAGCTTACTCCTCAGTAGGGATTGACTGATTATCGGCAAAGCTGATATATCGAGGGCCGACATTACCAATATTTCGGAAAGTGCTGTACCGGAGTGATGCCTGCAGCTAGAGGCATCACCCCGTTTCCGGCGTCCATAGCCAACGGTCGGCTGTCTTGAAATGACAACCGATGTGGCTGAGTCACCAGGAGACCCGGGCAACCAGCCTGCACAGCCGCCGAAGAACCGATCAAAGCTGCATTCGGCTCTGATCGGGTCTCCATGCAAAAACCCAGAAATTATGTCATGACATCACTTCCGGGTACTCGGCGCCAGATTAAAAATAAATGACAGCATTCAAAACAGCCAAACTTGGCGTTTTGAATGCTTTTAAGTGCAGAGGAGGGGTTTGGGGTCTTTTAGACCCCCCAGATCCCTCCACAAGAGTACCTGTCAAATAAAAAAAATAAAAAAATAAAATGTTTTAAATGTCCGGACCATATCGGCCGATACCAATACGCGATGATCAAAATATTGGTATGAGTATTGGCAATGAAAAAACGATATTGGTCGATCCCTACTCCTCAGTCTTGATTTCAAACACCTCTTTCTAAGTCATACTGCATTGTAATGGATTAAACCATGGGTGCTCAACCTGTGGCCCTCAAGCTTTTGCAGAACCACAAGTCCCATGAAACATTGCAAAGCTGATAGCTACAAGCATGACTGCCAAAGACAGAGGCATGATGGGAATTGTAGTTCAGCAGCAGCTGGATGGCCACAGGTTGAGCACCCAAGGATTAAGCTCACAGTTTCTTCTATGAGAAAAGATGATATCCTGATCCTTATCTTCCTGAGCACTGGTCCCAACGAGTTCACCTTTACAAGGAAGGACCTGGCTTCTGGAAGTGTTGCATCCACCAATAGAAGGAGTGCATATCATGCAGGCAGTGATGTGGGCACCCCAAGAAGGACCCCAGGAAGTAAACAGAAGAAGAGAGAACGATTGTCACATGACCGGTAAGTAAAATGGCCATTTTGATATGTTTTATTTTATTTTTTTTTTCATATCAGTGGTTAGTGATGGGGGGGGGGGGGGTGAGGACTGCTAATATCCTGAAATTGGGCTTATAAATTATACTTCTGGGTTTTGATACACGTTAACGTTGTTTTCAAATTCTGCCTCCTTTTAATTCTTCCTCTGAGGTGCTACATCCCAATTTTTTTTACAAAAAATAAATATATATAGTGTATATATATATATATATATATATATATATATATATATATACACACACTGCCTTGCCAAAAAAAATTGCCACCAAAAACAAAGGTCACACACTCTAATATTTGGTTGGCTTTGATTATGGCACACATTGGCTGCATCATTGTTTCGATATGCAATGTCACAAGATTTATTTCCGTCCAGTGATGCATTTTTTTTTTCACCAAAATCTTGTATTGATGATGGGAGAGTCGGAGCACTGTGCAAAGCCTTCTCCAGCACATCCCAAAGATTCTCAATGGGGTTCTGGACTCTGTGGTGGCCAATCCATGTGTGAAAATGATGTCTCAGGCTCCCTGAACCTCTCACAATTTGAGCCTGATGAATCCTGGCATTGTCATTTTGGAATATGCCCGTGCCATCAGGGAAGAAAAAAATAAATTTATGGAATAACCTGGTCATTCAGTATATTCAGGTAGTCAGCTGACCTCATTCTTTGGGCACATGCAGTAACTCTCCAATAGAATAGTTACTGCATGCTTAGTTAAATCCAGGTGGCGACTTTTTTTTTTGGCCAGGCAGTGTATATATAGGCAGGTGTGAAGAAATGCTTGCTGTAAAGTAAAAATGCTCTCAAAGACATACAGTTTATTTTTATTTTTTTTTTAAATTTTGTATCAATTTACAAATTGCAAGCTAACAGAAGAAAAATCTAAATCAAACCTATATTTGGTGTGACCACCTTTTGGTTTCAAACCAGCATCAGTTCTAACACTTGCACAAAGTCAGGGATTTTGTAGGATTACAGTCAAGTAGGGTATGATTAACCAGGTGTACCAAGCAGGTGATAATGATCATCAATTTCAACTATGTTGAAACACAGTCATTAATGGAAACAGCTGTGTAGAAAGCTTAAAAGTGGGTGAGGAACAGTCATACTCTGCTACTAAGGTGAGCAGGGCCGCTGATAGGGGGGGACCACCAGCCCTCTTGTAGGGGGCCCGAGCACACAGTAGGGCCCACACAGGGAGGGGGATTAGTGATGGACATAAAATACAGAAATCTTCCTCCAGCACCTGAAACTGATCTGTCCCTCTCCCTGCTATCAGCTTTTATCTGCTGAGAAAGAGACAGTGGTCTCTCACTAATCCCCCTCCCTGTGTTGGCCCCCCTCCCAGCACTGGCTCTAATGTTATCTCTGCTCAGGAGTTTATTTGTAACTTTGTTTCTCTTCCTCTGTCTCTCTAATCACGGAGCTCCAACTGCCCAACCTGTATATTTTTCTCATATCATCTTCATTTTTATTTAACATAGTTTTTTTCCCTAGATTTAGCAGGAATTATGTAAGTTATGTTATATTTGTGTCTGCTAATAGTGATTTTGTTGTAATTTTAGCAAAATATATCTTTAATATTTTCTTGGGGGGGGGGGGGCCCTGCCAGGTAGTCTGTACGGGGCCCCGCGATTTCTAACAGCAGCCCTGAAGGTGAGGTTGATGAAGACAATTTTATGTCACAGGTCATACACCATGGCATGGCTGAACACAGCAAAAAGACACCAGGTAGTTATACTGCACCAGTTTCATGGGGTTTCATGATGTGCTGTTCAATCTCTTTTGAAAAAGCACAAAGAATTGGACCATGTTGAGGACCATAGACACAGTGGGTGGCCAAGTAAACATAATGCAGCAGATGAAAGACACATCATGCTTACTTCTCTTTGACATTGAAAGATGTCCAGCGGTGCCTTCAGCACAGAACTGTCGGAAACCAGTGGGACCCAGGTACACCTATCTACTGTCCGGAGAAGTCTGGCAAGAAGAGGTCTTCCTTGAAGAATTGTGGCCAAAAAAATCATAACTCTGACATGGAAACAAGGCTAAGTAACTCATGCACGAAAACATAGGAACTGGGATGCAGAAAAATGGCAGCTGGTGCTCTGGATTGATAAGTCAAAATTTGAAACATTTGGCTCTGGCAGCAGGCAGCTTGTTTGCCAAAGGGCTGGAGAGCAGTACAATAATGAGTGTCTGCAAGCATGGTGGAGGGGACTTGCAAGTTTGAGGCTGTATTTCTGCAAATGGAGTTGGATATATGGTCAGGATCAATGGTGTCCTCATGCTGAGAAATACAGACAGATACTTATCCATCATGCAGTACCATCGGGAAGATGTGTGATTGGCCCCAAATGTATTCTGCAGCAGGACAGTGACCCCTAACATACAGCTAATGTCATTAGTATAAAGAAGAACAAGGAGTCCTGGAAGTAATGGCTTGGCCCCCACAGGCCCTGATCTCAACATTGCCAAGTCTGTCTGGGATTACATAAAGAGACAAAAGGATCTGAGGCAACCTACAGTACATCCACAGAAAATTTGTGGTTAGTTCTTCAAGATGTTTAAAACATTTTACCTGCCAAGTTCCTTCAAAAACAGTGTGCAAGTGTACCTAGAAGTATTAAAGCTGGTTTGAAGGCAAAGGGTGGTCACATCAAACATTGATTTGATTTAGATATCTATTCAAAGACAGCACCTGCAACTTTTATAGTTGATGCATGCAATCAGAGACCTGGCTTTCAAGCGCAATAAGGAGTAGCAAGAATTTAAAACCAGGGGATGCAGTTCATCTTTACCAAAAAAACTTCCTATGCTGGTAAGGGATGCCTGTATAAAAAACAAACTGTGCAGCTTTGACTAATATTGGATAATGACCTTGTTATAGTTATTAGCCATTTATGTACCTCCTAAATCCTGACAGAAAAACTGGTACAGATGGCATCATCCTGTCCTGCCCTGTTGCTAGGACGTTGCTAAGACGCTTCCGGACATTACTGCTCAACCCCACCATCACAGGAGCGCGCTCTCGAACCCCCGCCATTGTGTGGTCTACTATCTCCTCTACTGCAGCATTTCTGATCTCAGAGCTAATGGGCCAAGGCAGAGAAAGAGCATGCTTTGGGGTATAAATCGGCTGAGAGTGTCTTAGCAACATTCTAGCAACAAGGCAGGATGGGATGACGCAATCTCTGGGAGTTTTTTAACCAGGCGTCAGCAGGTATGTAAAAAGCCTACATCTATAGCAAGAGCACCATCCAACTTTGGTCAAAAATCCACAGTTTGTTTTTATCTACAGACATTGGTTAACCTGCACAGGCAGTTTTTTGGTAAAATTGTTTTATTTAGGAATATACAGTATCTCACAAAAGTGAGTACACCCCTCACATTTTTGTAATTATTTTATGATATCTTTTCATGTGACAACACTGAAGAAATGACACTTTGCTACAATGTAAAGTAGTGAGTGTACAGCTTGTATAACAGTGTAAATTTGCTGTCCCCTCAAAATAACTCAACACACAGCCATTAATGTCTAAACCACTGGCAACAAAAGTGAGTACACCCCTAAGTGAACATGTCCAAATTAAGCCCAATTAGCCATTTTCTCTCCCCGGTGTCATGTGACTCATTATTGTGTTACAAGGTCTCAGGTGTGAATGGGGAGCAGGTGTGTCAAATTTGGTGTTATCGCTCTTACTCTCTCATACTGGTCACTGGATGTTCAACATGGCACCTCATGGCAAAGAATTCTCTGAGGATCTGAAAAAAAGAATTGTTGCTCTACATAAAGATGGCCTAGGCTATAAGAAGATTGCCACTACCCTGAAATTGAGCTGCAGCACGGTGGCCAAGACCATACAGCGGTTTGACAGGACAGGTTCCACTCAGAACAGGCCTTGCCATGGTCAACCAAAGAAGTTGAGTGCAGGTGCCCAGCGTCATATCCAGACGTTGTCTTTGGGAAATAGACATATGAGTACTGCCAGCATTGCCACAGAGGTTGAAGGGGTGGGGGTCAGCCTTTCAGTGCTTAGACCATACACCGCACACTGCATCAAATTGGTCTGCATGACTGTCATCCCAGAAGGAAGCCTCTTCTAAAGATGATGCACAAAAAAGCCTGCAAACAGTTTGCTGAAGACAAGCAGACTAAGGACATGGATTGCTGGAACCATGTCCTGTGGTCTAATGAGACCAAGATAAACTTTGGTTCAGATGGTGTCAAGCGTGTGTGGCGACAACCAGGTGAGGAGTACAAAGACAAGTGTGTTTTGCCTACAGTCAAGCATGATGATGGGAGTGTCATGGTCTGGCGCTGCATGAGTGCTGCTGGCACTGGGGAGCTACAGTTCATTGAGAAAACCATGAATGCCAATATGTACTATGACATACTGAAGCAGAGCATGATCCCCTCCCTTCAGAGACTGGGCCGAGGGGAAGTATTCCAACATGATAATGACCCCAAACACACCTCCAAGATGACCACTGCCTTGCTAAAGAAGCTGAGGGTAAAGGTGATGGACTGGCCAAGCATGTCTCCAGATCTAAACCCTATTGAGCATCTGTGGGGCATCCTCAAACGGAAGGAGGAGGAGCGCAAGGTCTTTAACATCCACCAGCTCCGTGATGTCGCCATGGAGGAGTGGAAGAGGACTCCAGTGGCAACCTGTGAAGCTCTGGAGATCTCCACACCCAAGAGGGTTAACCCTCCATGCCCAAGAGGGTTAACCCTCCATGCCCAAGAGGGTAAGGTGGTCACACAAAATATGGACACTTTGGGCTCAATTTGGACATTTTCACTTAGGGGTGTACTCACTTTTGTTCCTAGCGCTTTAGACATTAATGGCGTGTTGAGTGTGTTGAGGTATTTTGAGGGGACAGCAAATTTACACTGTTATACAAGCTGTACACTCACTAATTTACATTGTACCAAAGTGTAATTTCTTCAGTGTTGTCACATGAAAAGATATCATAAAATATTTACAAAAATGTGAGTGTCCAGTGCTGTCTTTGGTCTTGCCCTAAGTTCTTCCTTGTTGCTCTTCTCTTGCATGGCCCTCTTGGGTTGCAAGCTTGTGGAATCACAGATACGCTATCAGCAGAGAGGGTGTCAGGATATCTGCACATGCACAAGCTCCAATGTGCATGCGGAGATCATCCCATGTCTCTGCCAGTCTACAGGCACTGACAAAGACCTGCAGTGTTCTTCGGGTGGAGTTTGTGCATGCATGAGATGTTGTGCTGAACTACGACAATACTGCCTCCTGGGATGTGATGTAGATATCCCAGGATGTGGCAGATAGCTGCACACGTCATCCTTGCCTAGGCAAGAACCCAAGAAGTGCGTTCATGCCAAAAGTAAAAAAGGTATTTAAATATAACAACAAATGTATATATATATATATATATATATATATATATATATATATATATATATATAATTTTTTTTTTACAATTGTGTGAGAGGCAGAGGGAAAATGGCAAAATAGAGAAAGTGACATCTGTGGGTGAAAGTCCACTTTAATTTCTAGATTTCCTTCTAATAAGAAAACCCCATACTATCTGCATGGTGATAGTTGCATGTGACCTACACTTCTCAGCTAGGAGGGGGTAAGTCCCTCCTCTAAATCATTTATATCTACAGTATCTCTAGACCACTGGTCTCCAAACTGTGTCCAAGGTGCCAGGTGTAGCCCTTTGCTTGCCTCTTTCTGGCCCTTAACTAAGGAAGTATGGTTGGCTGTGCCCCGTGAGATGCCTCCATCACCATACAATATACAAAGAAACATGAATGGCCAATGAAACTTTAGATGAGGCACAACACACTCAATAACAAAATCAATAAAGTAAAGATTTTTTGGGTAAATACAAATCCAACAGATCAACAGTGACATAATTGCCATATAGTCAAGCAGATTGGTCAGTATATACATATTATTCTGTAGCCAGGTACAGTGTTTCAAAGATCAATCCAAAATAGGTGTGAACATGCATCTATGTATCCCAACGCATTTCGTGACACAGCGTTACTTCCTCAGGGGTTAAAACAAACACAATTGCCTATAAAGTAGAAATAGTTTAGGAATATATGACACACATAATACAATGTATTCTGTTATTGCAAACATTGGGTATCAACCAAAAGGGGACCCATACCTACAAATCTGCAAGACATTGCATGCTTATGACCTAATGGTAATCGCCTGGAATTAAGTCACCTATTATGTCAAATTATGGAATTATGTCACTGTTAATATTTTGGAAATTGTATTTACCAATAAACCTTTACTTTATAGATTTTATTATTAAATGGGCCTGCCTCATCTAAAGTTCCAAGGGCAATTCATGTTTCTTTCTGGCCCTTAAGGCACTCTTCTTCCCACTGACACCAATGATGGGACACTATTTCTTCCCTGACACCAATAATGGGGCACTATTCCTTCCACTTACACCAATATTTGGGAATTTTTCCTCCGACTGACACCAACAATGGGGCATTATTGCTCCCACTGACATCAACGATGAAGCACTTTTTCTCCTACTGACACCAACAATGGGGCACTATTCTTACCACTGACCGTGCGTTTTCTACTCCCACTGGCCACAGTTTTGCCCTCCTGAAACCTGAAGGACAGTACAGTAACAGTAACAGTAATCTGGCCCTTTGTTTGGAAAGTTTGGAAACCCCTGCTCTAGACCAATAGTTGTATGAAAATGTTTAGATCAGTGTTTCTCAACCTTTTTTCAGTCAAGGCACCCTTTAAAATTATAGACAATCTCAAGGCACCCTCTAAAATTATGGACTGTCTCAAGGCACCCCATTCTAAAATGTAAAAAACTATTCTAAAACATCAACATCCTCACATAGGACACCCAACGTTAGATTTATTCTTCCAAATTCAATACACTTTTTCACACTGGCAGTGACAGAGAGGGCAGAGATGGGAGGGTCATTGGTTGTTAGGACGCCGGCGGCTAGAAGGTCATAATAGTGCACAATAAAATCCTGTGGCTTTGTGTAACTAAAAGGCAGGCTTCATTCACCTGCTGGCTTGTATACAATTTTGTGGCAATTTTTAGGCATTTTGTCAAGGCACCCCTAAAGAAACCTCAAGGCACCCCAGGGTGCCTGGGCACGCTGGTTGAAAAAGGTTGGTTTAGAGCATGGAGCTTTTAAAAAGCGGTTTTTACTTGTGGTCTCTAACTGGTAAATAAAAATAATATTTCATATGTCATATTTACTTAATTACGAGGGACCGTTCAAGTCAAACTGGGACTTTTAATTTTACAGGTATAGAGAGGGTAGCTAGGTGGTGTGTCCTATTACTGATAGTCGCACATGTCACCGGCCAGTCCAGAGACCATTAATCATGATGGCAGACAACAGTGTTAACCACTTAAGCCCCGGAAGATTTTACCCCCTTCCTGACCAGGCCCTATTTTGCGATTCGGCACTGCGTGATTTTAACTGACAATTGCGCGGTCGTGCGACGCTGTACCTAAACAAATTTGACGTCCTTTTTTTCCCCACAAACAGAGCTTTCTTTTGGTGGTATTTGATCACCTGTGCGATTTATTGATCATGCGCTATAAACAAAAAAAAGCAACAATTTGCAAAAATAACAATATTTTTCACATTTTTTTTATATGCAATTCCCCCAAAAAAAATGTAAAAATCGAAATTTTTTAAAATTTTTGGCCAATTTGTTTTCTGCTACATATGTTTGGTAAAAAAAATTGAAACAAGCGTATTTTGATTGGTTTGCGCAAAAGTTCATGCGTTTACTAACTAAGGGAAAGATTTTTGTCATTTTTGTTGTTTTTTTTTTTGCGGGACTGTGACATTGCAGCGGACAGATCGGACCCTTGACTGACATTTTTGGGGGTACCAGTAACATTACTACAGTAATCAGAGCTATACATATGCACTGTTACTGTAAAAATGACACTGGCAGGGAAGGGGTTAACTTTATTGGAGAAGGAGGGGTTAAGTGTGTCCCTAGGTGCGTGTTTCTAACTGTGAAGGGATGTGGCTTTTCATGTAACAGCAGAGATCTACGATCCTACATAGCAGGACCATATGATCTCTGCTGTTACACAGGGGAGAATGACAGGCGGCTTTGTTTACATTAGCCGCCTGCCTTTCTCCCTCTGTAACTGACGATCGCGAGTGACCGGCGGACATCGGGTCCGCCGGTCTCTCGCGCGGAGGTGTCCGTGAACGAGCGCGCCTCCGGCGGCGCGCGCTGGCCCCCTATTGGCTCACAGGCAAGTGACATACCGGTACGTCTCTTTGCCTGCACGGGGCTGACCGCCGCAGTATATGTACTTGCGGCGGTCGGCAAGCGGTTAATGCGTGCATGGAACAGCATATGGTGATGAAGTTTCTTGTGAACAAAGCCGTAAAACACGCAGATATCTACAGAAGACTTCAAGGACAGTACGGTGGTGAGACACTCAGCCGCAGTAGGGCATTTGAATGGTATCAACGGTTTAAAGATAGCCATACGTCCGCCAGTGACGTTCCCGCCTTCGGTAGTCCCCAGCCCATAGAGGTATTGTCAGGACCCCCTTACAGCCCGGACCTCGCTCTGAGTGATTTCCACCTGTTTGGACCCCTAAAAGAGTTCCTTGGAGTTGAGCATTTCAGCCCTGATGATGAAGTGAAGCAGGCTGTCCTAGGAGGGTTCAGGCATGCTGACAAATCTTTCTATGCCAAAGCTTTCTAGACATGTTGTTGGAGAGTATGTCGAAAAATAAATGCAGTTTCCACTCCTTGAAGTAGGTTCTTTTATTATATAAGCTCTAAAGTCCCGGTTTGACTTTTGACCCCTCGTCGATAGAAATAAAATATGCATTTAATACTGAACTTTATACAGATAGAAGATATACCCAATAACAATACGCAATTCCTTTAGTGTATAGGAAACTTTTTTTCTGAGGCTGTCCAGACAGTGGTATTTGTCCTGTCCACCTGAAATGTCAAGGCTGCTAATCCCGGTAGCTGGCCTCCATGATTCCAAATTAATTACCAGTATATTTCCACCTTCTGAAGCTCAAGGTAGTGTTTACCCCATCACCCTCCCCATCACGGTCCATCAGTGCTGCCAGGAGCTAGGAAGACCCTTCCGAGATGTCCATTAGAAGGTTAAAGACACATGTCAGAGTTCTATTGATTGTGATGTCACCAGCCCCCCGAATTATAAACACATCTGGTATTTCACGCTCTGTGTCGGACAAGCAAATGAATTAACAAATGGAATGTTTGACTAGTCTAATCTCCATCTCATCTGCTTATCAGATGGAGACACAAGCGACGAGAAGAGCAAATATGAACAATTGCCAGAACCATGGTAACCCCCCGGGCTCTGGCCTTTGCATTAAATTGCCAATTTCGAATGACATCTTCATGGAGCGGCATATAATGATCCCTTTGTTTGCGGACAGGGAACTGTGGAGTTGGACTTTAAAAGCGCGATTTATTGTGGAAAAAGTTAAGTGTCCAAAAAAAGTGTGACTGTGGAGGGGAATCTGTTCTTGAAATGACTTTTTCCCTGAGTTTAGGTGTGTGTAATATCCTTTTCTAAACACGCAAAGCAGCTGTAGCAGTGCAGGGCTATGATCAGTGACTCATGGGTGGCTAAACTTTAGCTGAAAAGGATAACTACACCTATAAAATAGTTTGTAGAGATTGATCAGGCTACATAAATAATGTATATACTATATTGCCAATAGTATTGGGACGCCTGCCTTTACACACACATGAACTTTAATGGCATCCCAGTCTTAGTCCATAGGGTTCAGTATTGAGTTGGCCCACCCTTTGCAGCTATAACAGCTTCAACTCTTCTGGGAAGGCTGTCCACAAGGATTAGAAGTGTGTCTATGAGAATGTTTGACCATTCTTCCAGAAGTGCATTTGTGAGGTCAGGCACTGATGTTGGACGAGAAGGCCTGGCTTGCAGTCTCAGCTCTAACTCATCCCAAAGGTGTTCTATCAAGTTGAGGTCAGGACTCTGTGCAGGTCAGTCAAGCTCCTCCACCCCAGGGGTTGGGCTTGGCCCATTAGTTCCAGCAAAGAGAAGTATTAGGGCATCAGCATACCAAGACCTTTTCACAATTTTATGTTCCCACCTTTGTGGGAACAGTTTGGGGATGGCCCTTTCCAGTTCCAACATTCCATAAAGACATGGATGAGTGAATTTGAGGTGGAGGAACTTGACTGGCCTGCACTGAGTCCTGACCTCAACCCGATAGAACACCTTTGGGATGAATTAGAGCGGAGACTGCGAACCAGGCCTTCTCTCCAGCATCAGTGCCATGGCCTCACAAATGCGCTTCTGGAAGAATGGTCAAACATTCCCATAGACACACTCCTAAACCTTGGGGACAGCCTTCCCAGAAGAGTTGAAGCTGTTATAGATGCAAAGGGTGGGCCAACTCAGTACTAAACCCTACGGACTAAGACTGGGATGCCATTAAAGTTCATGTGCGTGTAAAGGCAGGCGTCCCAATACTTTTGACAATATAGTGTATCCTAAAGTGGAACTACACTGTATCTAAGCACCACAAACCAAAAGTGCTATTTATTTATTTTCAATATCCATCCACCATGCTTTATTTTGCTGAGAAGCTGAGCAAAGAAAAACACCCCCCTAGCATTTCTGACCATGGCCATCTGCAATAGGGGCATACGATTTATGGAGCATTTACTTCCTGGAGTCCATCTGTCCTTATCTCAGGCATGCAAGCTTTTAATAAAAATTAATTAGATCTTAACTTAACACAAAAATGTAATATATTGAGCCTGGGTTCACACTACTGCAATTCGGGAACCCATGCGATTCTAGTGTGGGTTCCCGCATCGCATCTCCCCCAGCAGGCAGTTCACACTGCCCTCTGAGAATCGCTCCAGGTGTCAATACCAACTTAATGACACCCCTAGATCAGTTTGCAGATCGCAGTGGGAAATGTAAATTCGGACAGGAATTGGATTGCATGGGTGTGAACACCCATGCAATCAGATTCCAGTGTGGAGGAAAAAAAAGGTTCCTGCACCATTTTCGTGCAAATATAACTGTATGGCTGAATTTGCATTGCACAGACATCGCATGTGATCTGTGAATCACATGCGATGTCTGTGTTCGCAATAGTGTGAACCCAGGCTGAAACTTACCAGTCCCTAGATGTGACTGCATTCCCTTTTCAGACTTTTTTTCCTATTATTTTCCTTGGTGATCCTGCCAGTAGCACCCTTACAGTTATAAGGTAGCGGCTTCCACTATGGAGGTGCACAGTGATCACTCTAGACTGCTTTCCTATTTTGGCCTACAAACACCTCCCCTTCTCCTCACCTCCATAAAATCGTGAGGGAGGTATTCTGATTTTCCCAGGCAATCACTGAGAAAGATGATAACATTGTTTATTATATCAGTTCAGTGCATAGGAAGTGACAAGACATTGGAATTCCTGGAAAGATCAACCGGCTTTTTTTCTGTAGCTGCAGCCTGAAAAAATGAATCTAAGGACTAGTATAATTTTTGTTTTTCAAATCAGATACACTTTATAGATGACTGGAGATGTACTAAGGGCTCTTTCACACGGTCCGCCTCCGTAGGCGGATCCGTGCTGCTCAGCAGGGATCGATCCGCGATCCCCGCTGAGCCGGCGGATGACAGCTCCGTCTCCGCTTGCAGTGCAGCGAGGGAGGTGTCACAGCCCCCGCTGCTCTCTATAGAGAATCGGATGAGAGCGGACCGCCTGTCCGCTCTCATCCGATCCGATCCCCAGGACGGATGGAAAATAGGGTTTCCATCCGTCCAGATTTCACGGACAGGATCGGATACAGATGGCAGCGGGTGTCAGCGGACATGTCACCACTGACATCCGCTGCTCCATAGGGCTGAATGGGGCATCCGATCAGATCCGCCAAAAAACTGACAGGCAGATCTGATCGGACCGTCCGTGTGAAAGAGCCCTAACTGTAGCTGACAGCTATGACTGAGAGTCAACACGACTCTGCAACTTTTAAAAGGAGATACAAGCTTTAGGGAGCAAAGAGATTGTAAAAGTAAGGTCGTTAAACAATGACCCCCTAATATCTCTCATTATAATCAATAGAAACAAAGATTATACCAAACATCATATCTTTATTACAAAATTTCTTAAAATATAAAACATATCATAACATAAGGGCAACAAAGTAGCCCAAAATCTATAAAAACAAGGCTGAGGTTACAGTTACATGGTAGGGATCACCTACGCGTTACGCGGTCTACGCCGATTCTTCAGGGCTTCAGTCTCCTAACATATAACTGAACACCTAATTGCAATAAACATATATAATGAGTGTAGTAAATAGGTACGGTACATATATTTATATACATATCTATACAAAATACAAAAACATATACCCCCTATCCCATGAAGAAAGGACAATATATATATATATAAATGGAAAACCAAAAACACCACAGACACACAATGAAGGTTACCTTGATCTTTTTTTTTTTTTCTATGTACAGTATATTTTGTCCTTTCTTCATGGGATAGGGGGTTATATGTTTTTACAGTATATAGATACGTATATAAATATTTGTACCTTTTGCTATGCTGAATATATATGTTAAGGCCCTGTTCACACCAGAGCGTTTTTCAGCTCCTAAAACGCTCATCTCTGGACTCTCAAAAAGCCCAACATGCAAAATCCCATTAATTTCAATGGCCCCTGTTCACATATGAGCGTTTTGTCGCCTGAAGAAAAACGCCTGAAGCTCAAAAAAGTACATGAGCTTCTTTTTTTGGCAGATTACAGGCGTTTATGTTAGATATCAATGCCTGTCTCCAAACACCTGCAAAAAATGCCTGAAAACAATACATTCAGGTGTGAATGCTATTAGGTACTCAGTTATATGCTGGGAGACTGAATCGATGAAAGAAGCGGTGTAGACTGTGTAACGCGTAGGTGATCCCTACCATGTAACTGTAACCTCAGCCTTGTTTTTATGGATTTTGGGCTACTTTGTTGCCCTTATGTTATATGTTTTAAATTGTAAGAAATGATGTAATAAAGATATGATGTTTGATATAATCTTTGTGCCCATTGAATAAAATGGGATGAACTCCTGATCATGTGACCACTGCCAGAGCCAATTACAGTGATTATATGATTGGGACAACACCTCCTAGCAGTAAGACCCACTTAAAGGATTACAAAAATATGGCGAGGGGGTAAAGAGGTTTTCCAGTTACACAAAGACAATGATTAACTCTGTGCTGCCAATCAGCTTAAAGAGGAACTACACTACATCTGAGCACCACAAACCGAAAATGTTATTTAATTCATTTTTAATATTCAAAGCAAACTCCTCCATTCATGTCTCCATGTTTTATTTTGCTGGGAAATCACATTAAACCAGCCTCCCCCCCCCCCCCCAGCAATTTCAGCTGTGACTATCTTGAGTAAGGGCAGATGATTCATGTGGCATTTACTTCCTGGAATCCATCTGCCCTTAGCTCAGGTGTGCTTAGCTGAGAAAACTCCTAGCTCCCATGAAGACTCCTGGGATGTACGACATCATTTGCCTAGGCCAGAAACCAGAAAGTAACTGAAGAAATGTAAAAAAAGATAAATAAAAAAAAAGTGAGTTTAGTTGTCACGCCAAGGTTGAAGCAATTTTAGTCAATAAAATAAAGAAAAATGCATGTCCCCAATTTTCCCTCTAAATATACCCCCCCCCCCCCCCCCGCCCCATGATCCCATTTGCCCCTCTGAAGATTGGGATGAAATTTCATAATTTACGTATACGTCCAACGTAATTTCTCTTGTTATATTCCATATAATCTTTTCCCATTGTTACCACTCTTATTAGAAAATGTTCCACATGGAGATCTCTCCCCCTTAGTATCATTGGTAGAGAATTGGGCCATACACACTATAAGATTTTCTAAAGACTTTTCCTTTAGATTTACCAAAACCATATAATATGAGGTCAAATCTAAACACTTTCAATTTGTATGCAATCAGGCAGGCCCTTACACTACATAGAAAAGGTAAATCTGAAGGAAATCTAACCACAAAAGTTGGATAGTGTGTATCCAGCTTTAATCTCATAAAGATGGCGTTTCTTTCCAAATTCTTATACTTTTTACGCCAGATCCTGGTGCCTGTACCCAAATCCTTCTTCCTCAAACTGGAATAAAACATTACATCTTTTGTCTGGGCTGATCGAACCCCCAGAATCCAAAATTGGTGTTATACCTTCCAAATGATTGAGGCATGGTGGTTTGCGCAACCCAGAGATAATGCTGCTGTCACGCTTGAGGCTTCACTGATTGGCTCCTATGCGATCCTTAGTAACTTGCCCTTTTGAAGGCCGTGACCTACCTCTGCTCTGTCCACCACTTGTATTCATCCAAGTAATCACTTAAAAAATTAAAATTAAAACAAGTAAATATATACCTTCATATCTATTTACTAATGCTAGCACCATAAGGATTAAAAATGGTCATTGAGAGAGTGACGTTCTGGTTTAGGTGTCTCCCTTAGGGCTCATTCACATAACACAGTACACGTCAAAGCATGCTATTTTGTGCATTGATGGACTTTGCATTAGCCAGCCTTTTCTTTTTGAATAGGCTGTTAATGCAACTCAACACATAACATACATTATATTGCCAATAGTATTGGGACACCTACTTTTACACGCACATGAACTTTAATGGCATCCCAGTCTTAGTCTGTAGGGTGCAATATTGAGTTGGCCCACCCTTTGCAGCTATAACAGCTTCAACTCTTCTGGGAAGGCTGTCCACAAGGTTTAGGAGTGTCTATGAGAATGTTTGACCATTCTTCCAGAAGCGCATTTGTGAGGTCAGTCACTGATGTACACTATATTACCAAAAGTATTGGGACGCCAGGCACATGAACTTTAATGGCATCCCAGTCCGTAGAGTTCAATATTGAGTTGGCCCACGCAGGGGTGTCCAAACTATGGCCCTCCAGCTGTTCAGGAACTACAATTCCCATGAGACATTGTAAATCTCTGAAATTCACAGACATAACTAGGCATGATGGGAATTGTAGTTCCTGAACAGTTGGAGGGCCATAGTTTGGACATAGCTCAGCCTCGACTCTTCTGGGAAGGCTGTCCACAAGGTTTAGGAGTGTGTCTATGGGAATGTTTGACCATTCTTCCAGAAGCGCATTTGTGAGGTCAGGCACTGATGTTGGACAAGAACGCCTGGCTCGCAGTCTCTGCTCTAATTCATCCCAAAGGGGTTCTATCAGGTTGAGGTCAGGACTCGGTGCAGGCCAGTCACGTTCCTCCACCCCAAACTTGCTCATTCACACTATATTTCCAAAAGTATTGGGCCACCTCTCCAAAATCATTTGGTGGAGGGGGGATTATGGGGTGGGGTTGTTTTTCAGGGGTTGGGCTTGACCCCTTAGTTCCAGTGAAGGGAATGCTTAAGGCGTCAGCATACCAAGACATTTTGGACAATTTCATGCTCCCAACTTTGTGGGAAGAGTTTGGGGATGGCCCCTTCCTCTTCCAACATAACTGCGCACCAGTGCACAAAGCAAGGTCCATAAAGACATGGAGGAACGAGTCCTGACCTCAACCCGATATAGGGCAGCCATCAGAAATTTTTGGTTACGTTTAGGGTGGAGGAACTTGACTGGCCTGCACAGAGTCCTCACTTCAACCCGATAGAACACCTCTGGGATGAATTCGAGTGGAGACTGCGAGCCAGACCTTCTTGTCCAACATCAGTGCCCGACCTCACAAATACGCTTCTGGAAGAATGGTCAACAAAGGATAGTGGTCTGGTTACCACCAAAGCACACCTCCATCCCTAAATACATATAGAAACAGAAAAAACTGGCCCGCGGGACTTTATATGAGGTTGTGCTTATTGGCTGGAGATCAAAGAATACATAATACCTGAGTAAAATAATAATTAGTTTTTATTGCATAAATGGACAATTGTATAAGTAAAATTCATAACATGTACTACCATAGCACATGATAAGGCTGAATAGCCAATATATGCGTACAAAATGAACAATAATCCATCACATCGTAGTAAATAACTTGGTGTAGAATGGTCTATGGGAATGGTCGAACATTCCCATAGACACACTCCTAAACCTTGTGGACAGTCTTCCCAGAAGAGTCATGCAGCTATGTTTAAACTTTGGCCCTCCAACTGTTCAGGAACTACAATTCCCATCATGCCTAGTTATGTCTGTGAATGTCAGAGATTTACAATGTCTCATGGAAATTTTAGTTCCTGAACAGCTGGAGGGCCATAGTTTGGACACCCCTGATTGAAAAGTGTTAACAAGAACTGTTGATCCCACCAGAAATCTGGTCAACTGATAACTTCCTATGCTACATTTATACTAGTTATGTTGTTCTGAGTACTAAATGTAGCATAGAAAGTTATCAGTTGAGCAGATTTCTGGCGGGATCAACAGTTCTTTTTAACACTTTTCAAATAGTTAAAATAAAAAGGTTTCATTAAAGTATTTAAAAAACTAAAAGGAAGCAAATAAGAGACGCCCATTGTAAGGGTTTACATACTTTTTAAAGCAAGAAATTGTGAAGCAGCGTTAAATGTAGCAGCAGCCATGGAACAATTCTATAGATAAATACAGCTGTGCTGACATCCCAGATAAGGTAATCCTATAAAGAGCCAGTATAACATTACACAATAGGCCCCTTTCTCAGAGTGTAAGACGATGTTGCGGGTGGAACAGAGCGCTGTTATTGGTGTAGCACAATGTTCCCGCTGATACTGAGCAGCTCCTTTCCCTATTTCTGTTTATATTAGTGAGAATGGATACACTCCTATTCCTCTAAGGGGCTGGATAGGTTCTCTCCAGTGGCTGCTATTAGTGACACTGACAGATTAATTGACCCTCAATACTTCCAGGTGTGTGGCACACTCTGGGGTCAGGCGGAGCACCGCCGCGCCATGTGTGTTCAATCAATAGTACAAAGTGGGCCCACGTAGCCTTGTTTTAATTGCCATTTCAATGAATTAGCCGGATTCTAAATAAACTGGACTGATCTTATTATACAGATTACTCAGGTACAGATATAAATCACTGAACGTGGACAACCCGGTGTGTGGCGTCCCATCAAAGTTGTCAGAAAAACAAGGAACAAGGCTTTACCTTAACCACTTCGGCCCCGGAAGGATCTGCCCCCTTAATGATCAGGCCATTTTTTTGCGATTCTGCACTGCATTATTTTAACTGAAAATTGCGCGGTTGTGCGATGCTGTACCCAAATAAAATTGAAGACCTTTTTTCTCCCGCAAATAGAGCTTTCTTTTAGCGCCGGTTCACACTGGCGCGACGCTACTTTCAGGGGCGACCTCCGAGATCGCGGTGCGAGCAGCGCGCCGCGACCTTTGGAGCGGCCGCCACAGACTTCATAACATTGAAGTCTATGGCGGTCGCCTCCTGGTCGCCCCAAAGAAGCTCCGGACCCTTTTTCTAGGTCGGAGCGACTTGTGTCGCTCCTATTAGAACGGGTCCGTAGCTTCCCTATGGGAGGCGACCTGCGGCGACCTGTGAGGCGACCAGGTCGCCTCACAGGTCGCCCTAGTGTGAACCGGGGCTTAGTTGTATTTGATCACCTCTGCGATTTTTATCTATAAACAAAAAAAGAGCGACAATTCCGAAAAAAAAAAAACAATACTTTTCACTTTCTGCTATATAACATTTCCAAAGAACATTTAACCACTTCTGGACCGGAAGTGCCCCCTTAATAACCAGGCCATGTTCAGCGATACGGGACTGTGTTACTTTGGTTCACACTTGTGCGGTTTGTGAAAACGCATGTAATTCGGAGCGCACTGTTCCTTCATTACATGCGATCTCCTGTGCGGATGCGAGTTCAGCCATACACTTTGTATGGCTGAATTTTCAGCGCATCCGCAGCAAACTCGCACATGAGGCTTTTTTTAAGCCGCATCAGAATCGGATCGCACAGTGGTTCACACTTGTGCGATCCGATTCTGTGCGAACTTGCAGATCGGACTGCAATATGCGATCGCAACTGGGGGTGTCGTTAACCTTTAATTGACACCCCCTGCGTATCGTATATGGCAGTGTGAACTGCCAGATGTGCGGATGCGGGAACACGCGGTATATTTGCAGCGTTCCCGCATCGCACATGTGTGAACCGGCACTTAATGGACAATTGCATGGTCGTACCTAGATAAAATTCATATGATCCTTTTTTTCCCACAAATAGAGCTTTCTTTTGGTAGTATTTGATCACCTCTGCGATTTTTATTTATAAACAAGAAAAGAGCGACAATTCCGAAAAAAAATCCAATATTTTTCACTTTCTGCTATATAACACTCCCCCCCCCCCCCCCCCAAAATAAAAAATCCAATTTTTTCATCCTTTTAGGCCAATTTGTATTCTGCCCTATATTTGTTAAAAAAAAAAAAAAATCCCAATAAGCGTATTTTGATTGGAATGCACCAAAGCTTATTGCATCTACAAACTAGGGGAAAGATTTGTTATTTTTATTTATTTATTTTTTACTAGTAATGGCGACGATCTGCGATTTTAGCAGGACTGCGAAATTGCGGCGGACAGATCGGACACCTAACTGACATTTTTGGGGGCACCAGTTACATTGCTACAGTAATCAGTGCTAAAAATACGCACTGTTACTGTACTAATAACACTTGCAGGGAAGGGGTTAACCCTGTGGTGATCAAGGGTTAAGTGTGAGCCTAGGGAGTGTTTTCTAACTGTATGGGGAGGGACTTGTGGAATCAATACAGAGACCTGTGATCCTAAATAGGAGGATCACAGGAGCTCTGTGCTGATTCCTAAGAAAACAACAGTCTGCTGTGTTTACAACGACAGACCATCATTCTCTCTCCACAGCAGTGTTAATTTTGGCAGCAAATTTTAATTTAGTTTTAGTCTTAGTCTTAGGACTAAAATGGCATTTTAGTTTTAGTCCTATTTTAGTCTTCTGCAAGTGTTTTAGTTTTAGTCGTATTTAGTCGACTAAAACTCCAGTATATTTTAGTCGACTAAAACTCATTTTAGTCATCTATAATCAAATGGGTGTAGTTCAATTGTAATTTGTAATGCATTATTTAAGCATTTCTCTACAATTTCCAAACTCATTATATACTACTGCTGGTCCTGGAGTGAAAAATCTAATATGTTATTATTTATGCTTTGAGCATGCACCAGTGTTAATTTTTGGCAGCAAATTTTGATTTAGTTTTAGTTATAGTCTTTTGACTAAAATGCCATTTTAGTTTTAGTCGTATTTTAGTCATCTGAATTGTGTTAGTCGACAAAAACGTTTTAGTCGGTTTTAGTCGACGAAATTAACACTGCTCCACAGGGAGCGATCGTGGGTGCCCGGCGGCAATCGATTTGCATATGGCAGTTGGACCTGCCTGCGATGTGGGAGCCCGCAGTGAATTCGCAGGGTTCCCGCATCGCATAGGTGTGAACCGGCACTTAGATTTGCCAAAAACCATATAATACAAGGTCAAACTAAACAGCTTTCAATCCAATAAGGCAGGCCCTTGCGCTACATAGGTTAAGGTAAATCTAAAGGAAAATTGTACAAGACGATTGAACATGTATGGCCGGCCATAGGCACAGAAAGTTTCACTAGTTCATATAATTGTATGGCAAAAAGGAATACACACAAGTTATGATAGAAGAGACAGTCCTCCCCACACAAGCGTACAACCAATCTGCAGAAACTGGAACTTAAAAAGGAAATTTGTATTTGTAATGGAAAGGACCAAAAAATAAAGTCTTAAATATGTTGTTTTAGGCGGGTAAACATGATACACTATGATGTCAAAAGTATTGGGACGCCTGCCTTTACACGCACATGAACTTCGAAGTGATTGTAAAGTCTTGTTTAAAAAAAAAATAATAATAAACATGTTATACTTACCTGCTATGTAACGGATTTGCACAGAGCAGCCCCGGTCCTCCTCTTCTCGGGTCCCTCTTCAGTGCTCCTGGCCCCTCCCTCCTGTTGAGTGCCCCCACAGCAAGCAGCTTGCTATGGGGGGCATCTGAGCCAAGCTGCAGCTCCGTGTGTCCATTCAGACAAGGAGCTGCAGTTCGGCCCCACCCCCCCTCTTCTGATTGGCTAACTGACTTTGATTGACAGCCGTGGGAGCCAATTGCACCGCGGCTGTGTCTCAGCCAATAAGAAAGGAGAGTCCCAGATGACCGAGGGACTCTTGGACATCGCTGGATAGAGATGGGGGCTCAGGTAAGTATTAGGGGGTGCTGGGGAGGCTGCTTCACACAAAAGTCTTTTTATTCCTTTAACACAGGGGACTGTTCTTCTCTCTGAAATGATTACAGAGTGCCTGTGATCCTGCTATATAGGAACACAGGTCTCTATGACCAGTTCACAAGTCCCTCCCCCATACAGTTAGAAAACACCCCCTAGGCTCACACTTAACCCTTTGTTCGATCCTGGGTTAACCCCTTCCCTGTCAGTGTCATTATTACAGTAACAGTGCATATTTTTAGCACTGATTATTGTAGTAATGTCACTGGTACCCCCAAAAGTGTCAAAAATGTCAGTTAGGGGTCCGATCTGTCTGCCGCAATGTTGCAGTCCCGCTAAAAATCTCAGATCGCCACCATTACTAAAAAAGAAAAAAAAATACATAAATCTTTCCCCTAGTTTGTAGACTCACTAACTTTTGCGCAAACCAAAATACGCTTATTGCATTCTTTTTTTTTTTACCAAAAATATGTAGCGGAAAACAAATTGGCCTAAAACGATGAAAAATTTTGATTTTGAATTTTTTTTTTTTTTTGGGAAATGTTGTATAGCAGAATGTGAAAAATATTGTTTTTTTTTTTTTCAGAATTTTCGCTCTTTTTTTGTTTATAGCGCAAAAAATAAAAAATCCCACAGGTGATCAAATACCACCAAAAGAAAGCTTTTTTGGGTACAGCGTCACATGATCATGCAATTGTCTGTTAAAAAATGGCCTGGTCATTAAGGGGGCAAATCCTTCCGGTTCAGAAGTGGTAAAAAAAAGTGAAGCGCGTGATTGGTGTGAATGTACCCTAAATAAATAGGGAGCTTTATTTAACGTCCGTGATAGCCATATTCTCCAGATGTTTGAGGAAATGGTTTTTTTTTCCACATTTATTTCAAGTTTTTATATATTTTATTGTTATGTATTTCATGGAGGCGTTGCAGGTGTAATCTGAGAAAATCGATTTAATCTTCTATCAGTGATCATAAAAATGATGCATGAAAATCTCCCCCTTTGTCGGGTGTCTCCAGTAACTTTGAGGCGGCAGCTGTGACGGTTTGTGGACTGTGACAAAACTGCAAATCAGTCGGGTGATATTAAAACACCTGTCAGATTATCTGCAATACTGATCATGCTCAAAATAAGTGTAAAACCTGAAATTACAATCATTTATTTCATAAATCAATAGCATCTGTGCTGATTGTTCACCGTATACACGGATCAGCCGCTCAGCGCTGTATATTGCTTACGCTCAGAAATAGCGTTTGCTTTAAGAAATACAATAAAAACTGTGTCATTTTACTCTGCTTTACTCTTTTAAATTAGACTATTTTTTTATTTTTTTTTCAAAACAGCATCATTGGTTAAATGCGTTTAAATTAAAGGGAATTAAAATGCTTTCAGTGTCAGTTTTATTTAAAGCGGAGTTCCGGGCACAAAAACTATATTTTTTTTTTGTGCCCGTCCGCTAGTTCAGCCTAACCTGAAAAGGAATTGGATAGTTAGATTTTTTTTTTTAAAAAACTCACCTTGTAATTGACGATCGTAAATACTCACCTCAGGGTACTTCCTCCCTCGGAGCCGCGGCTCACCCCGTCACTTCCTGCGATGATTCCTGGGAGCTGAACGTCATCGCTCCCAGGAATCAATGCGACGGCACCGGCCCCGCTCGTCACTTCCAGGCGACGCCGCATTCCCCTGCTAAACAGCTTCTGGGCATGCCCAGAAGCTGTTTAGGAATGCGGCGCCGCGCCGGAAGTGACGAAAGGGGCCGATGCGGCGCATTCTGGGAGAAGAAGACGCGGAAGAAGACGCAGAAGAGGATCGCGCCGGCTTCAGCTGCCCACAAGAGAGATGGAAACGCTGTGGAAGAAATTTTATAAGTAAGTATTTCTTCTAAAAGGTAAGTGCGAACCGGGACAGATCAGAGGCTAGCCATTGTGGAATGTACTAGCCCTGACTGTCCCGGGGGTATGTTCATTAAAAAATGACATCTGTGCCCGGAACTCCGCTTTAACGTGATATTAACCACTTGCCGACCGCCCGCCACATATATACTGCAGCAGGCTGGCTCGGCTGCACGAATCACCGCACTTGTACGGCGGTCATGCGCCTGCCCCCACTAGGCAGCGGGGATGCCGATCTACAGGACCGGCGGCACCGATTGCCACCAGGCACCTGTGATTGATCCCCATTGAGAGAGAACGATGGTCAGCTGTTGTAAACACAGCTGACCGTTCTTCTCTCTGAAATGATCACAGAATGCCTGTGATACTCCTATTTAGGATCACACATCTCTATGGTCATGTCACAAGTCCCTCCCCCATACAGTTAGAAAACACCCCCTAGGCTCACACTTAACCCTTTGATCACCCCTGAGTTAACCCGTTCCCTGCCAGTGTCATTATTACAGTAACAGTGCATATTTTTTGCACTGATTACTGTAGTAATGTCCCCCCAAAAGTGTCAAAAATATCAGTTAGGGATCCGATCTGTACAGCATGCGAGGAGGGGAGAGAACTGAACCGGATCAGTTTACAACTGATCACTCTGTCATTGGGTGGAGTGATCACATGGTAAAGGGATGCTGTCATTGGCCATTTACCACGATCTGTGATGCGCCTGGCCCATGGCACGGGCACCTCCTCGTGCACGCCCCAGTGGGCGCGCAGGAAGCGCAATACTGGGAGTACATCATTGTACGCCCTCCCAGAATAAGCCGGCCGCACTGTAGCCATCATTTGGCTATGGCCAGGTCGGCAAGCGGTTAACACTCATCAAACTTTTCAAAGCCGCACATAGGGCCCTATAGATTTCAATAGAAAGCCTGACTTGGGCGTTTTACGAGCGTTTTCTGCTTAAACAGCAGCTCTCCACCTCTACTTTCCTCTCCTCCCCTCGTGCTTTCTATTGGCTAAACAAAAATTCCTGAATCTGTAAATGCTTGTAAATGTGCTTCTTAAACGCTTTAAAAAAGCTTTTAAAATGCTCCAAAAAAGCTTAAAAACACCAGTAAATCAATACACTCAGGTGTGAATGGAGCTTAGATGTACTAACAGATTTAGATACACTAACAAATTGAAGCCAAACTCCAGATAATACTTTATAAGCAGTTACAACAGGTTTTTTTTTCCCTTTTGGGATAAGGGGTCTTTCACACAGGGGAGTCCGTTGGACGGACTTCGTTTTTTTCAGCGGGGGATCGATCCGCCGATCCCCCGCTGAGCAGGAGGATGACAGCTGTTCTCCGCGCTGTGTGCGGAGACACAGCTGTCAGTTCCCCATGCATCTCTATGGGGGAACCGTCTGTCCATTCTCATCCGATCCGATACGATCCGCTGGACGGATGGAAAATAGGGTTTCCATCCTTCCAGATTTGACAGATCAGATCGGATGTCAGTGGACATGTCTCCGCTGACATCCGATGCCCCATAGAGATGCATGGGGTGACCATTCAGATTCACCCAAAAAAACTGACAGACGGATCTGAACGGTTCGCCTGTGTGAAAGGGGCCTTAAGGTCTTACATAATAAATAAAAGCTGGCCATTCTAAGCACCCCTGTCGCTAGTAAATGGCTTGCCTCAAACCTGCAACTGATACATCTGCTGGAGTGCTTGTTCTGTTGAAAAACAACAGACTTACTGGCCAGATCACCAAATAAAAATTAAGGACAGAAAGCCTAAAGAAAAAAAAAATTGCATCCATCACATCTAAGGATTGGTAAGCTGCAATATAATAAATGTTTGCTTTGGGGCCTAATACCATATTCTAGGGCAAATAAATATATTCAGTACATTTCTCCATTATACAGGTGCAGCTCATAAAATTACAATATCATTAAAAAGTTAATTTATTTCAGTAATTCAACCTCATATATTTTATATACAGTGTCTCACAAAACTGAGTACACCCCTCACATTTGGGTAAATAATTTATTATATCTTTTCATGTGACAACACTGAAGAAATGACACTTTGCTACAATGTAAAGCACTGAGTGTACAGCTTGTATAACAGTGTAAATTTGCTGTCCCCTCAAAATAACTCAACACACAGCCATTAAAGTCTAAACCACTGGCAACAAAAGTGATTACATCCCTTAGTGAAAATGTCCAAATTGGGCCCAATTAGCCATTTTCCCTCCCCGGTGTCATGTGACTCGTTAGACAAGGTCTCAGGTGTGAATGGGGAGCAGGTGTGTTAAATTTGGTGTTATCGCTCTCACTCTCATACTGATCACTGGAAGTTCAACATGGCACCTCATGGCAAAGAACTCTCTGAGGATCTGAAAAAAAGAATTGTTGCTTTACTTTAAGATGGCCTAGGCTATAAGAAGATTGCCAAGACCCTGAAACTGAGCTGCAGCACAGTGGCCAAGACCATACAGCGGTTTAACAGGACAGGATCCACTCAGAACAGGTCTCGCCATGGTCGAACAAAAGTTGAGTGCACGTGCTCAGCGTCATATCCAGAGGTTGTCTTTGGGAAATAGATGTATGAGTGCTGCCAGCATTGCTGCAGAGGATGAAAGGGGGGAAGGGGGCGTCAGCCTGTCAGTGCTCAGATCATACGCCGCACACTGCATAAAACTGGTCTGCATGGCTGTCATCCCAGAAGGAAGCCTCTTCTAAAGATGATGCACAAGAAACCCCACAAACAGTTTGCTGAGGACAAGCAGACTAAGGACATGGATTACTGGAACCATGTCCTGTGGTCTGATGAGACCAAGATAAACTTATTTGGTTCATATGGTGTCAAGCGTGTGTGGTGGCAACCAGGTGAGGAGTACAAAAACAAGTGTGTCTTGCCTACAGTCAAGCATGGTGGTGGGAGCGTCATAAGTGCTGCCATCATTGGGGAGCTACAGTTAATTGAGGGAACCATGAATGCCAACATGTACTGTGACATACTGAAGCAGAGCATGATCCCCTCCCTTCAGAGACTGGGCTGCAGGGCAGTATTCCAACATGATAACGACCCTAAACACACCTCCAAGAGAAACACTGCCTTGCTAAAGAAGCTGGATAAGCATGTCTCCAGACCTAAACCCTATTAAGCATCTGTGGGGAAGGTGGAGGAGCGCAAGGTCTCTAACATCCACCAGCTATATGATATCGTCATGGAGGAGTGGAAGAGGACTCCAGTGGCAACCTGTGAAGCTCTGGTGAACTTCATGCCCAAGAGGGTAAAGCAGTGCTGGAAAATTATGGTGGCCACACAAATATTGACAATTTGGGCCCAATTTGTACAATGTCACTTAGGGGTGTACTCACTTTTGTTGCCAGCGGTTTAGACATTAATGGCTGTGTGTTGAGTTATTTTGAGGGGACAGCAAATGTACACTGTTATACAAGCTGTACACTCACTACTTTACATTGTAGCAAAGTGTCATTTATTCAGTGTTGTCAAACGAAAAGATATAATAAAACATTTACAAAAATCTGAGGGGTGTACTCACTTTTGTGAGATACTGTAGATGCGTTACACACAGTGATATATTTCAAGCATTTCCTTCTTTTAATTTTGATGATTATGGCTTACAGCTAGTGAAAACCCAAAACTCAGTATCTCAGAAAATTATAATATTACATAAGACCAATAAAAGAAAATGGATTTTAAATACAAGTTGGCTTAGTGAAAAGTATGTCCGTGTACAGTACAGTATGCACTCAATGCATGGTTGGGGCTCCTTTTGCATGAATTACTGCATCAATGCGGCGTGACATGGAGTCGATCAGCTACTACTGAGGTGTTATGGAAGCCCGGGTTATTTTGATAGCGGTTTCCAGCTCATCTGCATTGTTGGGTCTGGTGTCTCTCATCTTCTTCTTGACAATAACCCACAGATTCTCTATGGGGTTTAGGTCAGGCGAGTTTGTTGGCCAATCAAGCACAGTGATACCATGATCATTAAACCAGGTATTGGTACTTTTGGCAGTGTGGGCGGTGCCAAGTCCTGCTGGAAAATAAATCATCATCTCCATAAAGCTGGTCAGCAGAGGGAAGCATGAAGTACTCTAGAATTTCCTGGTAGAGGGCTGTGCTGACTTTGGACTTGATAAAACACAGTGGACCAACACCAGCAGAGGACATGGCTCCCCAAATCATCACTGACTGAGCTTCAGGCTTGAAAGAAGGAGGCGGGGCCTCGGAAACTAGTTGCGGCCCGCCCCCTCCCCAGCTTGTGTGCCCCATTGCAGCCAGTAGTGGTGCATGAAAGCCTGGGACACCGCCGTTCACCTACTTTCTCATTCGGCGGGTCTGGACTTGTAGGAGTGGTGGTCTCTCTACCGGGCCGTTTTATCCTCAGTAACTTGGCGTTGAGAGCCTTGGAGTTCTCTAATGCAATTAGCCCCAGTTGTCATCTCAAGAGGGTCCAGACATCTTCAGTAGCCCTCCAGCTCACCCTGTCTACCATCTTGGATTACCACACACGATACCACAGCACCTTTACATGCAGTCTGCAAGTTATTCAGATGGCAGTGGATATTGGAATAAAGTGTTGTTGCTTGTACTGACCTGGCGCCCTGTTTTCTCTTTTTATTTTTGTTCTCAAGAGAATCCCATACTTCAACAAGGAGCTGCCATCTTGTGAGTGTTCTGTCCAGTGACTGACCACATGCCGTTTTCCCCATTGGCCTTTGGGAATTGTTTGCATATCAATATTGAACCCTACGGACTAAGACTGGGATGCCATTAAAGTTTATGTGTGTGTAAAGGGAGGCGTCCCAATACTTTTGGTAATATAGTGTATATACGAATGGACTATAGTTTTTTTGTTTTTTTTTTAAGGCATTTTGTCAATGATGCTCTGTTGCTGCTGTAGGCTTAGTCTCTTTGGGCTTTAAAATGGACAGAAACATCTGCCAAGTGCATGCTTATTGCCCGGTCTTATAGTTTGCTTTGCATGGTTACATAGTTAGTCAGGTTGAAAAAAGATACATCTAAGTTGAACCAAAAGAAAAAAAAAATAGAATGAAAAAAATGGAAAACCACCATATACAGAAATCTATAACCATGCTTGATCCAGTGAAAGGCAAAAAAAACTCTATAAAGCAGGGGTCTCATCATGGGCCGCATCAGCATTATGGTTGCCCTCAAAGGGCCTGTTTTATCTGTAAGTGCCGGCTCACACTAGGTCGCTCCGACTTAGGCCAGCTTAGGGGGCGACCTGTGAAGCCGCGTGCAGCGCGACTTCGGCACGACTTGCACGGACTTCATAAAATGAATGTCAATGCAAGTCGCCTCCAGGTCGCCCCGAAGTAGTACAGGACTCTTTTTCTAAGTCGGAGCGACTTGTGTCACTCCTATTAGAACCGGTCCTGTACTACTCAATGACCGCGACGGTGCACGACTTGCCAGGCTGACCAAGTCGCCTGAAAAGTCGTATTAGTGTGAACCGGCACTAAGACTATATAAATGTACAGTATCTATTCTTCATCATATTAAATAATTGCCTCTGCATTTGATTATTACTGGTTTTAGTAATACTTATGATACCAGCAGTGTGCGACCCTCCCTTTCAACTGGAATAGAATTGTATTGTTCTCATAATAATAATAATAAGAAGTAGTTGTCCAGAGCACCTCACCACCTTACATCAGATGTCAAGAGCCCCTTCACTACCACCACCACCATCAGAATTCAAGACTCCCCCACTCTCCCTTACGTCACATTGCCCCCCCCCCCTTTACCTTTTGCTGCTCCTTGGAAGAAGCTGGGGGCAGAGCTGGGAAGCAGAAGGAACAGGGTCTGGAGGAGGACCAGAGGAGGGCTGTAGTCAGCTGAATGCTGAGACCAGGGGAGGCGAAAACGAGGGAGTGCTGCAGCCACACAATGAGGCACAGGATCGGGTGGAGAAGTTCTGTCTTCTTCTCTGCAGCCAACTACTCACACCAGGTGGGGGCAGAGTTAAGGGGGTGCCGCAACTGCAGGATAAGTGTGAGGGCTACATGAAATGGCCTGAGGGGCCGCATTTGGCCCACGGGTCGTACATTTAACACATGTGCTATAAAGCTTGGTCAAATATTTCCATATTTATTAAGCTCTGTTTCTTTTTGGGCTGACCCAAATGCTTGCAATGACCATTGGGTTGCACCATTTTTTCCAAAGAATGGCGGAATTCTTCTGCATTAAGCAGCCAATAACCTTTCTTTAAAGCTGAACTCCAAGATTCTACAAGTTTATCATTTTCCTATCCTCTCCCCAGCAGCTATAAAAACACTCATAAAGATTAAATCAATATATCTTTTTTTGTAATTCTTGATTTTCGGGACCATGTGATGTCATTGTGCTAGAGAAGAAATCCCTGCTTCCACTCTCTGAGAGGAGGACTTTATGCATTGCCACACATCACATCTGTGGGGTATAAAGATCTACACTTCCAATGGTTCAATGGAAGAAGCACAATGTCATGGAAGGGTGTGCAGGTGGAGCTGGAGCTGTCATGAGGGTGGGGTGGTGGCTGAGCTGATGGTGGAGGTGGGGTGAGGGAAGAGTAGGGTGGAGTTTGAACTGGGGGGCAAAGCTGTATTGTGATGCTTATGAGTGGGAGGTACAGACCACGAGTCTGACACTCCCAAGACCCATCCTTTACACTGGCATAGAACTTCAATGGGAAACTTATAAGACTGGTGGCTGTGGGGATAGAGGGAAGAGCAGCCACCGGTCTTACAGAATGGAAATCACAAGGAAGGAAGCCCATGATTTAAATAATGCACATGCATTTTCTTCTAAACTACAGCTGGAGGAAAAAAATGGAGTACATGCCTGCTCAAGGTAGGAGAACACCAGCAGCAACATAGGTACTGCATAAGCAAACATTGTAGCCCCCAAAATGATAATTGCATACCTCCTACCTTACCACAAGAAAATACAACATATTAGGGCCTAGGGGGGACACATTTATAGAAGGAGACTAACATTTTTAATTTTATGTAGCACTACCCTGTAGGAGTTGCTGATGTCAGGGTTCCCCACTTCTGCACAGCCAGTCACACAGCATTTCCTTTTTGCATCCAGACACATAAATTAGTCATTTGGCTCGTTTTTGTTATTTTATGGGGGGATGATAACTTGGATGGGTAAGGGGTTATTGGACGCCCAACTTGAAAAAGTCCAACAATCAAAACCAGGGGCAACTTCCTCCCCAAATACAGATTTCCTTCTTCCTTCCACCTGCACAAACTTGGTTCCCCTTGTACAGTAGCCACTGGTTCACTTCTGGGGGAACTAACAGTCTCTAGTTAGTTCAACAACAGCCCATTACAGGCTAGGAACTTGCAGTCTTTAGTTAGTTCAGCAACAGCCCATAACAGGCTAGGAACTTGCAATCCCTTGGTAAAGTAGCACATGTACAGTGAACAGCATCTCGCACTACATTCTGCCTCTCCGTAGACACTGATCCCAATTGTAATGCTTGCAGAAATACTAGCCCTCCTGGCTGCCACTAGCCCATCTGGCTGCTTTCTCTTCCGAGTCCTCCCAACTGACACACACATGGAGACTCCCCAGGGCAAGGTTGGATGAAGACTTGGCACACCTCTGTCTTCAAGAAAGAACTGCTACAGCTTGCAGTCCCTCCCCTTGTCTGTCCCTGCACCATGCTGATCTACTCACTTTCTCTTCTTGCTCCTGCTGCCTCTCTTGTTAGGGTCCCTCCAACTACCTCCTGTAGTGGGATCCTTCCAGGCCAGCCCGCCAAGCTCCAGCTCGAGGTAAAAACCCTCCCTGGTTAGGGGTCCCTCAAGGACCACCAACAGACTCTCCATAGCAATGCTTCTCCATCTTCCACCCGACTCCCCTGCTGGCATGGCTCACGTCTATTTAAGGGCTCCTGGGATCGGCTAAGGGCCCCTAAATATTCAAGGCAACCCATCCTAGCCTCCGCCCACTATCTTCTAGAACTTTCTCCAACATTCTAGAAACAGGGGGAAGCACCAGAGAGCTGCCAGGATGAGTTATCCAGCCCTGGCCTCTAATAACCCTGAACCAGATTCAGTGACTCAGGATTATCCCTGGGCTAGACTATAGTTTGCCTTCTCTAATTCTAGTAGCACACATTTATTTTAGTTTATTTTTTAAGTTTTGCTAATTTGCACATAGATGTTTTCTCTTAATCTTTCAGTTGACTGTGTAAAACCTTTATTTTACAAGTAAATGTTAGCTACTGGATGCCGAGCATGCTAAGATTTCTATATAAAAAAAAGTCTAGCACTGCCTGTATGTGTACTAGGTGGAAAATAAATTAGTTCATGGTGAAATAAACAAGGATCTTAAAACCCAAATTAATATCCCATTAAAAACTGCTATATACTTTCCAAGGGCATCAAAACAAAAAACAAACAAATAGTGTTAGATGCCTTAGGGTCCTTTCACACGGGCGTTCCGTTTTTTTCCTCCGATCAGTTAATTTTTTTTTTTTTAACGGACACGGATGACACATTGGAGTGTCCGTTCCGTATGTCCGTTTTTTATCCCATCCATTTGCGGATGATAAACGGACATAATGTATGTCTATGTAAATACGGATGTCAGCAGATGACACCACTAAAGCCCCATACACACACGCAGATCGTCGTCATACAAACGTCGGCGGACGAAAGATCTGCCGATTGTATGCGTGTTAGTATGGTGCCTCCGACAGCTGTCTGCACACAATCTGCGGACAAGAGTCTTTCTTGCAAACATGAAAATTTTTGTCTGCGGACACCAGAACGGACGATTGTTCTCCTGTCAGTACAGAAATCAGCCGACAGACCGCAGATTTGCAAGACTGGGCATGCTCAGAAAATAAAAAACACAGGGAAAGTTAACCATTACATGACATCACTTCTGCAGTCAGCTGAAGTCTGCGGACAAAATTCTTGTGCTGTCCTTGTGCTGTCTTTGCACTTTTCAACAGACACCGACATCCCGGGGAGAAAAGAGGAACATTTGTATGACGACGATCTGCGTGTGTGTATGGGGCTTGACATCCGTTTTTGCGTACGTTCCGTTTTTTAAACGGAAGAAAAAATAGGGTTCTCTTCCGTTCCAAAAAACGGAACTGAACGGAACATCTGTATTTACATAGACATGCATTTTGTCCATTTTTCATCCGCAAACAGATGGGATGAAAAACGGAAATACGGAACGCCCATGTGAAAGAGGCCTTACAGTTGGTTTTCTTTATTAAACAGCAACAGCCTGAGTAGAAAAGTCTGTCCCATGCCAGTATGCTGCAGAGTGGGATCCTTGCTCTCTGTGTGGAAGTGGGGTTCTCTCTGCAGAGATCTGACTCACCCCCTGGAGCAATCAGCAAAGCTTAAAGTGTTTCTAAAGGAAAGATTAAAAAAATAAAAAAATACCAAACTTGTTATACTTACTAGGCCGGATCCTTTTAATTTTGGGTCCCCCGCCGGTGATCCTGGCTTCTTCCCCCTGCGAGTGCCCCCAAAAGCAAGTCTATTGCTAGGGGAACACTCAAGCAGGCTCACTCCCAAGCCGCGCTCTGTGTGTCTATTCACACACAAAGCTCAGCATGGCCCTGACCCTGTTCTCTCATTATTGGCTCACTGGCTGTGATTGACAGCAGGAGGAGCCAATGGCTCCGACTGCTGTGTGAGCTAATGGAGAGGGAGAGACCCTGGAGAGCAGCTGCTCTCCTGCACATTGCTGGATTGAGATGGGGCTCAAGTAATAAATATAAGGGGGGGGGGGTCTGGGGGAAGCTGTACCCAAAAGGTTTTAAACCATAATGCAGAGAATGCATTAAGGTAAATAACCTTAAGTCTTTAAACCACTTTGGGCTTCCTTGTATTTGGAAACCTCTAGCTCCGACTCAGCAGGAGATGTGCCGAACCTCTGCAGAGGGACCACTGCTTCCACACAGGGAGCAAGAGTCCCACTCTGCAGCATGCTGGAAGTGAAATGTTTTTTCTACTCAGGCTATTGCAGCTTTAAAAAAAAAAAGAAAGTTTTGCAAACCTTCTCTTTTAAATCAACTGACGTGCTTCAATTGATTTAAACTGAAAAGTTTGTTTTTAACAGTAATATTTTAGATATACTAATTTGATGACAATAGCTTTACTTGCTTAGCAATTTTTGGCAGAAAATAAGCTCTTCTACAGGACAATGCACAATTCCGTTTGCATGGAGGATTTTGCTACGATTGCGACGTCTTCAGATTTTGTTTCATTTTCCCAGTCACCAGATTGTTAAAAGCCTCTGTCTAGAAGAATTACTGACTTCTGGGGCCATATTTTTTATTTGGAGAATTTATGTCTATTAGGGATAAAGAAGATTTCACCATGAAGCTAAAATTATATGCAGCACCGCCTTTGATGTTCTGTGAAATTCATTTTCTGCTGATCTGTAATCAAAGTGTTTTAGGCTTTGTGCATGCCGGCTATTTTTATGTGTTTGGCTGCTTTGCAAAAAGAAAAAAAAAAAGGAATTTTTTTATCTATGTTTCCTAAACTGTAAAGAAGAACATGGAGCTACTATAAAAAAAACATTGAAGTTGACCACAATAAAGGATGACGAGAAAAAGTTACCAGTAAACTTACATAATATCAAGTTTTGTGAACACAATTCATCTCCCACATCCCTCTATCCTTTCTGCCATAGTTGTTCCACATTTGGTTTGGTCTATATAAATAAACGTTGTAGTCAAGAGTTTTAATATATAGTAGGCACCTGTGGAAGAGTAAAGCCTCGTACACACGAGTAGAAATTTGGCAGGGAATTTTCGTCCGACGACCGATCTGCCGATTTTCGGCTTGTTAGTATGATGCTTCCGACAACCGACTCCGACTTTTCGGCCCAAAAAAAAATCTGGTGTGCAGGCTATAAAATTTTTGTCCTCCGTCAAAACACGGCCGATTTTCGTGCAGTCAGTACAGATTTCGACAGGGAAAAATCTTATGAGCAAGACTGGGCATGCTCAGAGAAGAAAGAACACAAAGAAAGCAAACCAACACATGACATCACTTCTGAAGTAGAATTTTGTCGGTCGACAAAAGTCCAGTGCAGTCTAGGCACATTCCAACCAACAAAACACCACTCAGGACAAAAGACGGACGACCAGTCAGCGGAAAATCATTGCGTGTGTACTAGGCTTAAGTCACTGACTAGACCCATTGCAAAATCACATTTTGGGCCCACGACCCAGCTATTGGCCACGTAAAATGACTTTTCAAAGTGTATTGATTGACAACTGCAGAGCAGTTTTCAGGAATAAGTCAACTAGGTGGTCGGCTATTGTGCTACAAGCTGGATTTGGCACCAAAGTGAAGTGACAAAGGAATCCTAAATAAAGGGCTCAGGAGATATTGGGATCAATAGTTTGTGAAGTTGAAAGCACAGTGTGTGCTAGGCCAGCCATAGACAGAGCAAATTTATTTCCTGCAACCCTTTACCACAGACAGTGGTGACAGGGGAATTCCTCACGCTGAGCCACTGGGAGAACTCAGTGATTATTGCTAGTGGTTTTGCCAGACGTTAGCAATAATCATGTAAAATCCAGCAGGTTGGTTGTACCTAAGTTGATTGATTCATCAAAATGGGTACATTTAGCCTGCCCATACATGGTTCGAATCTTGGCTGGCTCCTGTTGAAGTGGCTGAGAGTTGAACTGTCAATGGCCAGGCTTAGTATGACTGAAGCCCTCTTTACTTTAAATAAATATATATAAATATCAATATATATGAAAATATATTCTAAACAAAATTATAAACGCAACACTTTTGTTTTGCCCCCATTTTTCATGAGCTGAACTCAAAGGTCTAAAGCCTAGTACACACGCAACAATTTTCCGCCGACCGGTTGTCCGTCTTTTGTCCAGAGTGGTGTTTTGTTGGTTGGAATGTGCCTAGACTGCACTGGACTTTTGTCGACCGACAAAATTCTACTTCAGAAGTGATGTCATGTGTTGGTTTTCTTTCTTTGTGTTCTTTCTTCTCTGAGCATGCCCAGTCTTGCTCATAAGATTTTTCCCTGCCAAAATCTGTACTGACTGCACGAAAATCGGACGTGTTTTGACGAAGGACAAAAATTTTATAGCCTGCACACCAGATTTTTTTTGGCCGAAAAGTCGGAGTCGGTTGTCGGAAGCATCATACTAACAAGCCGAAAATCGGCAGATCGGTCGTCGGACGAAAATTCCCTGCCGAATTTCGATGCGTGTGTACGAGGCTTTAGACTTTTTCTATGTACACAAAAAGCCTATTTCTCTCAAACATTGTTCACAAAGCTGTCTAAATCTGTGTTAGTGAGCGCTTCTCCTTTGCCGAGATAATCCATCCACCTCACAGGTGTGGCATATCAAGATGCTGATTAGACAGCATAATTATTGCACAGGTGTGCCTTAGACTGGCCACAATAAAAGGCCACTCTAAAATGTGCAGTTTTACTGTGTATTGGGGGGTCCGGGGGGGGGGTCCAAAAACCAGTCAGTGTTTGGTGTGACCACCATTTGCCTCACGCAGTGCAACACATCTCCTTCGCATAGAGTTGATCAGGTTGTTGATTGTGACCTGTGGAATGTTGGTCCGCTCCTCTTCAATGGCTGTGCTAAGTTGCTGAATATTGGCAGGACCTGGAACAATGGCTGTGCTAAGTTGCTGAATATTGGCAGGACCTGGAACACGCTTTCGTATACACCGATCCAGAGCTTCTCAAACATGCTCAATGCAAGAACTGGGATGTTTTCAGCTTCCAGAAATTGTGTACAGATCCTTGCAACATGGGGCCGTGCATTATCATGCTGCAACATGAGGTTATGGTCGTGGATGAATGGCACAACAGTGGGCCTTAAGATCTCGTCACAGTATCCCTGTGCATTCAAAATGCCATCATGCCATCAATAAAATGCCCTGGTGTTCATTGTCCATAACATACGCCTGCCCATACCAGATCCCCACCGCCACCATGGACCACTCGATCCACAACATTGACATCAGCAAACCACTCACCCACACGACCCCATACACGCTGTCTGCCATCTGTCCTGTACAGTGAAAACTGGGATTCATCCGTGAAGAGAACACCTCTCCAAGGTACCAGATGCCATAGAATGTGAGTATTTGCACACTCAAGTCGGTTACGACAATGAACTGCAGTCAGATCGGGACCCGGATGAGGACAATGAACATGCAGATGAGCTTCCCTGAGGCGGTTTCTGACAGTTTGTGCAGAAATTCTTTGGTTATGCAAACCGATTGTTGCAGCAGCTGCTTGGGTGGCTGGTCTCAGACAATCTTAGAGGTGAAGATGCTGGATGTGGAGGTCCCGGGCTGGTGTGGTTATACGTGGTCTGCAGTTGTGAGGCCGGTTGGATGTACTGCCAAATTCTCTGAAACGCCTTTGGAGACGGCTTATGGTAGAGAAATTAACATTCAATTCATGGGCAACAGCTCTGGTGGACATTCCTGCAGTCAGCATGCCAATTGCACGCTCCCTCAAAACTTGCGACATCTGTGGCATTGTGCTGTGTGATAAAACTGCACATTTTAGAGTGGCCTTTATTGTGGTCAGCCTAAGGCACACCTGTGCAATAATCATGCTGTTTAATCAGCATCTTGATATGCCACACCTGTGAGGTGGATGGATTATCTCGGCAAAGGAGAAGTGCTCACTAACACAGATTTAGACAGATTTGTGAACAATATTTGAGAGAAATAGGCCTTTTGTGTACATAGAAAAAGTCTTAGATCTTTGAGTTCAGCTTATGAAAAATGGGCCAGATACTGAAGTTCTGTTTTATAAAAGTGGCACTATAGATTTCATATGATGCATGTATCTTTCAGGATGTTTAGATGGTTATTGAAAATAAACCTTAGAATTCTAGATGTACAGAATGCTGTCCTATTCCTAAATATATGAACCTGTTGTACACAGAGGTAAGAGATGGAAAAGAGAAAAGTGGGATGTATTATCAATATTGTGATATGTATTATTTGCAAGAAGGAGGAAAAGTTAGAAAAATGAGGGATAGAGCTTTCAAGAAATACAGCAGGACAATAAGCGTGAGGAATCAGGTGTATAAGCAGTGGCGGCTGATGCTCAAAATTTTTTGGGGGGGGGATGCGCAAACAGAAAAAATCTAATAGGCATTGCTTTGCGGCAAAAAACGCGGCAAAATATTGCATGACTTTGAGGTCACAAAAGTGTGAAAGGGGCCTTCAGTAATCAAAGTATAGTGTGCCCCCTTTCAATGCAGAGTTACCACAGCATGCCACCATCAATGCAGATTTACCACAGCATGCCACCATCAATGCAGAGTTACCACAGCATGCCACCATCAATGCAGATTTACCACAGCGTGCCACCATTCAATGCAGTGACCAGCTTGCCATGCCCCCTTTATAGCCAGCTTGCCTGCCCCCATCAATCCAGTGACCAGCTTGCCGTGCCGGGTGCCCCCTTCAATGCCAGCTTACCTGCCCCCATCAATCCAGTGACCAGCTTGCTGTGCCGGGTGCCCCTCTTCAATGCCAGCTTGCCTGCCCCCATCAATCCAGTGACCAGCTTGCCGTGCCAGGTGCCCCCTTCAATGCCAGCTTACTTGCCCCCATCAATCCAGTGACCAGCTTGCCGTGCCGGGTGCCCCCTTCAATGCCAGCTTGCTTGCTCCCATCAATCCAGTGACCAGCTTGCCGTGCCGGGTGCCCCCTTCAATGCCAGCTTGCTTGCTCCCATCAATCCAGTGACCAGCTTGCCGTGCCGGGTGCCCCCTTCAATGCCAGCTTGCTTGCCCCCATCAATCCAGTGACCAGCTTGCCGTGCCGGGTGCCCCCTTCAATGCCAGCTTGCTTGCCCCCATCAATCCAGTGACCAGCTTGCCGTGCCGGGTGCCCCCTTCAATGCCAGCTTGCTTGCCCCCATCAATCCAGTGACCAGCTTGCCATGCCGGGTGCCCCCTTCAATGCCAGCTTGCCTGCCCCCATCAATCCAGTGATCAGCTTGCCATCCAGGGTGCCCCCTTCTGTGCCAGCTTGCCTGCCCCCATCAATGCAGAGACCAGCGTGCGTGCCCCCTTCAATGGCAGTGTGGGCCCCCCCCCCCAGACAAGTGCACTTACCTGGAGCTGCCCAGCGGCGACGGCTTCTGTCTTCTGTCCCGGCGGGCGGCTTCTCCTCACTCGGTGACGGTTTCGGTGGGCAGCTTCTTCTCACTCCACGTCTTCTCGAGTCCTCCTTCCGCTCCCGCCTCGTCCTTGGCCAATGGCATGGGGTTTGGCATGCGGCCAATCAGGAAGCCGGTATTAGACCAGCTTCCTGATTGGCCAGGAGGAGGATCGGTGTGACAATAGAGAATTTTCATTCGCTATTGTCACACAATGGGTGGGCTCTGGGCGCACTGCTCTGCGCCCCGGGACCACCCTTTGCATCACCCTATTAGAGCCTCTGGCTCTAATCAGGTGAAAATAAAACCATTAAGCTCCATGCGTCTGGCGCCCTGCATGCAGATTAGAAGGCCGGACGCATGGAAGGGGGGGGGGGGGCGGCACCCCTGCGCCCTCAATAGACCGGCCGCATCTGTTTTGTTTTTTTAACACAATTTCAGGCAAACCTAACAAACAAAAAAAAGGATAGCCAAATAAAAGATACAATAAAAAAACAGCTTTGTTACAATATTCACCTTCAATCCAGAAATATCAACCACAGTATTTTTTTTTTGCAGCTAGATGTCCTCAGTCATCCCACGATCTTTTAATCCACTTCCTCTGAGCCCTGGCTATCCTGGACCTACCCCTCAGCCTGTGACTGGAAAATGAAAAGATGAAGACGCCCAGTGCTAAGCTCATCTCTGTTATCACTCTGCTCTCTCTTCCTATCAGCATGCTTTTGTCAGCACATGAACTGACTGGCTCCTTGTACTGCATCTTCCTCCCACATTCTATCTTTTCTTTACAGAGATTGCAAGAGGCTGTCGCCAGTTAAAATTCAGTTACTTACACTGATTGCATTGCTAAAAATGCAATACCTGTATATTCTACATTACAGGGCTGCATTCATTTCTGACTTGTCCTGTCCTGTCTACAAACCCATCTCCGCTTCATGGTACAGCATGTCTCCGCTTTGTACAGCATGGCTTGACATGCATATGGCCATACATATCAGCCTATTGTATGAGCGGAAGTCCTAATAGCCAAGCACACTGTAAATGAATGGTGGGTCTGTGGGCTGGAGGAGGTTTACAGGTAAACGCTTTGCAAAGTAAAGTGAATTTCAATTGAATTATTACTGTGTGTGTACAGTGATTATTTATTGCAATATCACCTGACTTCCTTTTAGTTTTTCTAGCATTAATCCTATTTTTTTGCAATTCAGTAAGGTGCAAACTCAAGAGATGGTGTTAGGTGATATTGATGTAGAACCCTCCCAGGTAGGCTGCTAGGAAAGATAGGTAAATTTAGTTCTATTTGGCTCAGTTGTAAACAGTGGAGCAGTTTGTGATTGCTTTGGGCTGCTCTGGGCTCCGCTGGGTGCAGGCTTGATTGTTTCCCCTTGCCTTCTGAAGGATTACCGAATGTAGTGGGCTGAAAAGGCAAATCAGCAACTTAAATATTTATTTTGTCTCAGCCAATCCCTGGGGGAGAGTGCCCAGAAGATGACTGGGAAGGTTCTTAAATAGCCTGGGGTTTGAAGCTGCTCTGTTCTTGTCCAGGAGAAGAAGTTCTCAGCCTGAAGGGCCGATGCCCTTCCAGGCAGACCAGCTGAAATTTTACCTGTGCTCATCAGGGTTCCAGCTATGTTAAAGCTAATTTCTGAAGCTAAGCAAGGGATTTTACTAAGGATCTGGTCTGCAGGGTTCACTAGGGAAATGTCAGTCTGATATTGGAAGGAGGCATCCAAGTATCCAGGGAGATTGTGAATACAGATCTGAGGGCAGGATCCTGGTGGCTGTTGCTGTTGGCATCCCTCGTGTATCAGTAATAGTGCCTGCCTGGCCTGGGATATCTCTGGCAGTGTCTCAGTGCACTCCAATTTCTGGGATATTACTAAAGGGAATTGTCTTAGGATAGAGTGGAGAGTTGTCTTCTTCAGAGTGAAGACTAGAGTGTCCTTTCATTGCTGCTCAGAGTTAATGGAGTATTCCACCAATCCCTATGCTCAATCTAAGTTTATTGAGCCAAGAAGAGTGACTGTTGCTGTGTGCCTAGCTGTCGCGCCATTATTTGGGAGGGGAACCTATGGAAATCAGCAGCCCTTTCACGGCTTAGCACTACATTTACATAAGCACAGGGCAACTGGAGGATGGCTATGGCTGAGATGGACATGGGTGAACAACAGAATCAAAATATAGAGATGTATATACAGTGCCGGGACAAGGTCATCTAGAGCCCAAGGCGGACATGCCAAAACTGTGCCCCTCCCACGATGTATCAGCATTATGTGTCAGCAAACCCCCCCACCCCCAGAAATTGGAGCACTAATCTGCATGCTTACCTCCTAAGAATTAATTCCCCATTCTCCCAGTACAAATCCCCCCTCTCAGCACAGATCTTTGCACCCCATCAACCAAATCCCCCCAACACAAATGCCCCCCTCCTAACACAAATCCTCTTCCCTCAAATTTCCCCTCCAAGTACACATCCTCTCCCCCACTCCAAATCCTCTCTCACAGCACAAATTCCCCCCAATCCCCCTCCTATGACAAATCCCCCCCCCCAAAAATAATTTCCCCACCTAGCACAAATACCCCCCCCCCCAATCATTCCCACTAGTACAAATACCACCCCCCCCCCAAAAAAAAATGCACCCTCCTAGCAGAATTCTTCTTCTCCACAAACTCCCCAAATCCCCCTCCCAACACAAATCTCCCTAAATAACCAACCCTACCATACCCTCCAAATGTGCCCACCTGGAACAATTCTTCCTGCCTGACACCCCCCTCTCAAAATTCCCCCTCTCAACACAAGTTCATTCCCCCCAACTCCTCCCAGCACCCCCCCCCCCCCACCTCACATGATACCACAGTGCCCAGGGCAGCCGCCCCTCCTGCCCACCCCTTGTCCTGGGCCTGTGCATATAACACCATCTATAGCCTTGTTCAAAGCTTTTTTTTTTTTCAGTTTTCTTTCAATTTGATATTAAAATAACACGGTGCAGGCTATTCTGGATTTACAAAGAAGTTATGTTAAACAATACTAAACTATAGGAAGCTACTGTCTATTACTTCTTGGACCACAGGGTTTTCTCCTTCCTCCCCTTAGTTCTCCTGTCCTCCTCCTTATGACTTTAGCAGAAGCTGAATCAGCACAATCAGATAGACTTAATAGCTGACTGGGATGCAAACAAGCATGAATCAGAGAACAGTACCTCTGTTATACAATTATGGTGGGATAATGTATAGGAGGGTACCTATATTAATGCCGTGCAATGGTTCCTGCCTCAGGACCTTATTACATCAAGATATACCGACATGTACTGTAAGCTGCCAATGGCAGCTTCATATTCTTAAGTGAGGCACTCTCCTGTTATCAAAGCTCTGAGAAGGGGAGACGTCTTTATCTCCAAAATGCATTGGCTTTCAACTGATTATAAAGGACAATCATTTGCCACTAACAAATTCATTGGTTTGCCGCTCTTCTTCGCTTTGGATTCTCATCCAAGGTCCATTAGTAGTAGAGGGAAATCATGGACTTGGAGAAACCTAACTCTAAGTTCCCCACATCACCATACTTGCCAACTGTCCCGTTTTTCCAGGGACAGTCCCGGCAAATAGGAGCCTGTCCCGGGTAATTTACATTGTCCCGGCAATGTACTTATTTACACTTTGCACTTTATTTCTATTTACGGTACATTTTTTGTATGGTCACACCTGAGCACATTTGACACTTTAGAATTGCAGGGAATTGTGATGAGAATTTTAAACTTTATGCAGAAGTAGTGCAGCTGAATAGGAGAATTATTCCAACTCTGCTACTTTGGCCTCAAGTTTAAAATTCCCTTTTCAATTTCCTGTAATTCTCTCTTTATTGAGTAGACCCTATAATCTGATGATAAGTAGGCGGAGATTAACCAGTTGCCGACTGCCGCACGACTATTTACGTCGGCAGTCAGCCCCTCACAGGCAGATTAACGTAGGGCTACGTCGCTAGCCTGTGAGGGTTTTGGGAGTAAGCACGCGCCGCCAGAGGTGTGTTCCCGCGCGGTCACGGACCCCCCCGCGCGTGTGCCCGGCGGACCCGATGTCCGCCGGGCACTCGCGATCGTCCGTGACAGCGGGAGAAAGGCAGGCGGCTAGTGTAAACAAAGCCGCCTGTCAGTTCTCCCCTGTGTAAGAATGATGATCAAACGGTTCTACTATGTAGGACCGTTGATCACTGTTCTTACACATCAAGCCACAGCCAATCACAGTTAGAAGCACGCCCCTAGGACACACTTAACCCCTCCCTCTCCAATACAGTTAACCCCTTCCCTGCCAGTGTCATTTTTACAGTAAGAGTGCATATATATAGCACTGATTACTGTAGTAATGTCACTGGTAACCCCAAAAGTGTCAAAAATGTCAGTCAAGGGTCCGATCTGTCCGCCGCAATGTCGCAGTCCTGCAAAAAAAATCGCAGATCGCCGCCATTACGCGCTAAAAAAAAAACAACAAAAATCTTTCCCTTTGTTAGTAAACGCAATAACTTTTGCTCAAACCAATCAAAATACGCTTTTTGTGATTTTTTTTACCAAACATATGGTAAAAAAAAAAAAATTGGCCTAAAATGTTAAAAAATTTTGATTTTTACATTTTTTTGGGGAATTTCATATAAAAAAATGTGAAAAATATTGTTATTTTTGCAAAATTGACGCTCTTTTTTTGTTTATAGCGCATGATCAAAAAATCGCACAGGTGATCAAATACCACCAAAAGAAAGCTCTGTTTGTGGGAAAAAAAGGACGCCAAATTCGTTTAGGTACAGCGTCGCACGACCGCGCAATTGTCCATTAAAGTCACGTTGCCGAATCGCAAAATAGGCCCTGGTCAGGAAGGGGGTAAAATCTTCCGGGGCTTAAGTGGTTAATTATGTGGAGTGGGCGGTGCTTAAGGGAAGTGGGTGTGGTAAGTAATTGATAGCTGTGCTGCAAAGTGTCCCTGGAAATTTTTTTCACATGTTGGCAACTATGCATCACCAGGGCCTACGTAGAATGCAGTATCATTCTTGACCAAGTTGTTTTTTGGATCATGTAATGCAGAGTTGGCCTTTATCGATCTACCTATAGTGTCCATAACATAACTGTGAGCTGTTTTTCTCATTACATTAATAACAACCTCTGCTGAACTGTTCAATCAAAACCACCAATGTCGCCTAGTCATTAAAAAGCCAAGTGACAGATCTTGTACCTACAATCTGCTTAACTGAGGGACCTGAAAATGCTGCAGATTGCCAAGCTGTTACTCTAAAAACTGCATTTGCTGTAGAGACTGCTAAGGAAAAAAATATGACAAAATACCAGAGGGTCATGTTGTGGAGTTAAGCCGGTTGGATTGTTTGGAGTTAATGGTCCATTAAGTGTTTTCTAGCATGCATTTCACCCTAATTTGAACATGAACTGGGATTAGCTGCTGAACAGTGCAAAGTGTTATTGTGTAGATATAATGACATATTGAGTTGAGGCAGCATTGGGAGGATTTAAAATGTAATTTGCAATTCTATCAGGCGACATTTGCTTACCGTATGAAGCGCATTTCTTATGAATAAGCCTTGCTGACAGAGTGCCTAATTTTTCCATTGACACCTGTGAAATCGGGAAAAATGGTCTGTTAAAGTTTATATGACGGAGCTGAGTAAAATACTATGCATATGTTTTATTGTTGTAAATAAATCATTGAAATAGTTGTCAGGATAGTAAGACGTTGAGCAGGAAAAATATTTCAAAGCTACAGGGATATATGAAATATAATGTACTATTATAACACTTTAAAACACAAGTGCATTTTGCCAAAAAATACAGCCGATTCCCTGTGGAACCCCCCCCCCCCCATACATTCTGGTGTGGCCCCCCCAGGCACCTCCCCTGATGGATGCAGCCTCCCACACTGTCTGCAGTCCAGTTAATAAGAATCATGTGCCAGGAGGGTCACACCTGCACACTAATGTCCAATGGACTAAAATATAACATATACAGTATGTAATGCAAGAGCAATATTAGAGTACAGGCATGGCCAGCCCTGCATCAGGTCTTTACCAGCCAGGGTGCAGACATTGGGACAGGTCACATTGGTCAGGGAGGTAAGTACGGACTGTAGGGTGAGTCTGCAGGGTGACCCTATGCTACTCAGTAAATTGATTTTTTATGCCAGATTTTGGCAGAAACAAGCACACTGATGGTTCAGGTGTGTGCTGGCTTCAGAATAGGAGATAAAAGTGAGAAAGGTTGGTAAAAGGCGCTACCTGTGAAAATTCTGTTAAAGTAGATACTGTGTGTGTAAAATCACTTATACGCATAAAACAAATAAGAGAGATTCAATGGTGATATAAAGTGCAAAAGTGCCAGTAGAACATAATAATACAGGGGCTTAATTCTCACAATCCCCCAAAAAAGTGCTCAGTATATGAGGAATGCTATACAGTGAGCGAAAAGGTGTGCAATGAGCAATAATTTGAAGCAGAGGTGCACAATTTTTGATAAATATTTATTATAAATTATATACTTTTTAGTGCAGGTGATAAAAAGGTATGGTGCAAAAAATAGATAGATAATTGATACAAGTTCATATAAATAATATATATATATATATTCCTTTAAATTAATAAAAAACAAATAGTGAGCAAATAAATATAGGAAAGGGAGAGGCTCTTTCCTGAAAAGTGCTGTGTGCAGTGTCCGTGATAAACCAAAATATTCCAATAGGTGAGAGATATAAGAGAGTGTTTACACCTGTGTAGTCCACTAGGTGTCGCACTTCCAATACAACCTGTTGGTATGAGGTATTGGTGATATTAGACAGGCTGACAAATCCAGGGGTCCCCTCCGTTTCTGATGAGCATATGCGTTTGACAGAAGATGATCAATCGATCTAAGTGCTCAAACAGAAGAGAAACCCCATAGTATAGTATACAAGGCGATAAACCAAAAGTAGTAGCGTTCCACAGCTCATACTCCGAAACCGGAAGTGACGTTTGACGTTAGACTCCACCCTACGCGTTTCGTCATAGGACGCCTGCTGTAGCGACTTCATAATAGAGCCAGTGTTAGGGTCCTTTCACACGAGCGCTTCGCTCGGCCGACTCTGCTTTGTTGAGCGACAGATCGATACGCTGATCTCCGCTGAGCAGGCGGATGACAGCTCCGTCTCCGCTCACTGTGCTGAGACGGACCTGTCAGAGTCCCGTCCTCCTCTATGGGAAGATTGGATGAAAACTGACCACCTGTCAGTTTTCATCTGATCCCATCCTATCGAATCCTCCAGACGGATGGTGACCCTATTTTCTGGATGGACAGGATCGGATAGCAGCGGGTATCAGTGGACATGTCACTGCTGACATCCGCCACTCCATAGGGGTGAATGGAGGGTCCGATCAGGTCTGCCTGAAAAACTGACAGGTGGACCTGATCGGAAAGCCTGTGTGAAAGGGCCCTTAGAGCTCAGGGCCCCACCTTTCTGAGGGAGGTCAGTGTGTCTGAGGGGAGCGTGTGAGATGCTGCCGTGCATGATGGTCAGGTTGGGACAGAGGAAGACCCAAGACTGAGAGAAAGTCCATGTGGGAAGGACGCAGCCAGGAGGCTATAGAGAGGGTCCAGGAGGGTCAAGCGCAGCTAGGGAGCTGCAAGAAAAGATGCAGAGCTAAAGTACAGCATCTGCGCATAACACTGGGATGTGTTTGATGGTCAGGAAGACCAAAAGGTGTTAGATGGTCAGGAAGACCCTGCAGAGGTACTCAGAACAGTAAAGCTGCCACAAGAGAGCCAGGAGGCTGAGTGTTGTGTTTTTGCAGTGATGGTGAGAACCCCTTACATGGGAAGAGCTACTTCTTTTTAAATAAAAGTGGCTTACCATGCCCTAAAATACAGTTTTGGACTGGTGCAACTCATTGTAAATGCACCTACGGCTTGTGTTTAATCACGCCAATCTTACAAGACCTAGTGGGAGGAAGGTTAATACAGCTGTATCTATTGAGTGGGCTGGGGAAGTTTTGAAAGAACATAAGCATTCCATATTTTGAGGAGGCTAGTCACATGATTTTGGTCAAATAACTGGGCTTTCCTCCTCCTGGAGTCCCAAAAAAAAATGGAGAGTAATGCGTATTTGTGTAGCATGTTGCAATGCTGTGCTGTGGCAGTATTAAAAAAAAGTTGTTGTGTGATGGTATAAATACCATACTGCTATTTCATAAATGGAGGCCATAGTGCTGTTACCCTTTTCTTCACCTTTCCCCCAGCACTTTGACCATAGGATATACTTTCCTACAACATCACTGTTTGGAGATCCTGTCTGTGCAACCTGCCCAGCCCCTGGCTAAAATCTTCAGAAATCCTTTGATCTGAATCTTGATACTTCAATTGAAAGTCCTTCTATAACCCATAGGATGAGCTATAAGTCTTAGATTAGCAATTAAACTAGACCATTGCAAGCTCTAGGGCCTCAGAGTATTTTTTCTGCCTGTAAACTCATTTGCTTGTAAACTCCTGAAAACACCTAGTGTGCATGGACACATAGGCTAACATGGCGGGGAGTTTATAGGCAGAGAAAAAGCTATAAATTTGTCAAACGCCATGTCTTTGAGCTGCAGTGTGCATGAAACCTACAGATAGATGGATAGATAAGCCACTGATTGAAAGTCCAAGGTTCTATTCCCATTAGTGCACCAGGCGGCAAAACACCAACTTTACACTGACTCAGAAATCACAGTAAATAAGAGTTGCCTTTTTAGTTTTATTGCAGCATTAACTTGGGTAGGGTTCACTTGGGTTACACTAATGGTGCTTTTCCACTGCATGGAACCGAACGGTTCGGCTCGCTTTTGTGCTTTTCCACTGCCGCATGGTATGATGTAGGAACGGTTCGGTACGGTACGGCGGCGCTTTTCCACTGCATGGAACCGAACGGTACGGCTCTCAAAAACAGTACCACCTCGATTGTGGTTCCAAGAGGTACCATACCCTGTACCCTATCCCATAATCCTTTGCATGCAGTCACTACTAGCCACTGATTGGTCAGAGAATCCCACCCACCCCGTTGTTATCCCACCCACTTAACTTTAGTACTACTTTAGTGGAAAAGCAAACCATACCGTAACGTACCGAACCGTTCCAACACCGTACCATGCGGTACCAGCAGTGGAAAAGCAAACCGGGCCAAGCAGGGCCGAATACAGCCGAGCCGGTACTTGCAGTGGAAAAGTGCCATAACATCACTAACAGGAACAATGAGGACACTCTTCCTTGTAGTCTTAGCCGGTCTTCAGTGGCACCCCTTTTTAGTCCCTGAAAGGGTTTGCGGCTTAGCAGGTCCTCTCAGTATGGCTTGGATCCTGTTGAGCAGGCTGGACCTTCAGCACGACAGCCAGGAAGGCAGGCAGCCCTCCCTGGCTGGGAGCTCCTCCTCCTGGACAAGAACCCAGGCCTCTGGGCTCCAGACTAACTATATACTCCCCAATCACCGTCTGGAAACACCTCTCCTGGCTGGGGCTGCATACAATTTCAGGCTGCCCATCTGACTCTTCCGCTCACTATATTCTGGAAAGCTCCAGAAACAGGGGGAAGCAGCCAGACTAGCAGCCTGAAGAACCAATAGCAGCCTAAAGCAATCAATTCTGCTCTACTGATTACAGGAGAGTCAAAAAGGAACTAAATTTGCCTTACTAAAAAATCCTAGCAGCCTAGCAGGAGGGTGCTAGAGATAGATAGAAAGGTAGATAGATATATATATAGCGGGCTCGAGAAGAGGGTATGTACCACCTCTCCCAGCCCGCTCAAGCCTCCACAGCCGAAATGCATTGTGTTTCTGCCATGTAATTGGTTAATTGGCAATTTGTGTTACCAAGCAATTGAACAGGTGTACCGAATAAAGTGGCCGGTGAGTGTATATGATAAACAATAGATAGATTGCATTAATAGTCAAATACAAGGAGATAGACAAGTAGAATAGAGAGACAGAAAGAAAGATTGGAGCAAAAAAGAAAGGAATAAGGAGAAATCATTTCTTGCTACTACCAATCCAATCCTGGCTTTTAGATGGAACTTCATTAAATGCTATGGGCCACTTTTCCTCTTTTGCTCCATGTTTTTGTAAATCAGACCCAGCATGTACACACAGAAGACGATGTTTTAGAGCTCCTCAAACAGATGAAAATCCTCAGAGAAAGTGTATTTGGCACCAGATCAAGATTGATCTTAGCTGTGATTACACAGACCCTCTTGTAACATAACACATCCATGGCTCAGTAGTAAATTTATTTTGGCAGCTCTGTGTTTTACATCAATAACCCTCTGGTCCTGAAACCCCCTTATTCTTGATGACTCCAAAGGGTCAGAGCAGGGCTCTGTTTGCATTCATGTGTTGACTTGATGAAGAAGATGAGTCTTATTTAACCCTTTAAGGTTCATTGATATTGGACCTACATCCTGATGAAGTGTCTCTTCCATCACCCGGTAGAAGCTCACATGGAGCGGGCACACAAGTGTGGATATGAATGTGCTCACACACATGCATATGCTGTTAGAACTCCTACAGGCATCACTGAATGGCATTATTTGGGCCTCTGACAAAGCTAAAAAAAATGTTTTTATCAATAATGTGAGCCTTCCTGTTTGTACACACTCTTAAAAGAACAATTAGCATCAATGAAAAATGTCCACTGCATCATTTTTGGGCTCTTGGCAGTGTAGGCACTGGTATACCTAATCTATGAGAACTCTGAATAAATGGCCAAAAAAATCCCTACTGGGGCAATTTTTCAGCATTATCTTCCTCTCAACAATACCCCACAGATTCTCAAAGGGGTTTAGGTCAGGCAAGGAAACTTTACACTGGACCTCATGCAACTTGGATTCTGTGCCTCTCCACTCTTCCTCCAGACTCTGGGACCTTGATTTCCAAATGAAATGCAAAATTGTCCACAGTCAGTGATGATTTGGGGAGCCATGTGATCTGGTGTTGGTCCGCTGTGTTTTGTCAAGTCCAAAGTCAGTGCAGCCCTCTACCAGGAAATTCTACAGCACTTCATGCTTCCCCTTGCTGACCAGCTTTATGGAAATGCTGATTTCCTTTTCCAGCAGGACTTGGCACCTGTCCACACTGCCAAAAGTACCAATACCTGGTTTAATGATCATGGTATCACTGTGCTTGATTGGCCAGCAAACTCGTCTTACCTAAACCCCATAGAGAATCTGTGGGGTATTGTCAAGAGGAAGATGAGAGACAACAGACCCAACAATGCAGATGAGCTGAAGGCCGCTATCAAAGCAACCTGGGCTGCCATAACACCTCAGCAGTGCCACAGGCTGATCGACTCCATGCCCCACCGCATTGATGCAGTAATTCATGCAAAAGGAGCCCTGACCAAGTATTGAGTGCATACTGTACTGTACATGAACATACTTTTCAGTAAGCCAACATTTTTGTATTTTTTACTTTTTTCTCCGATAAAATAGCAGTGCATTCCTGGTATGTGCGGATGCCTCAGCACTCATGTGTCTTCAAACTCATAGCTGAATTTCTGCAATGGGAGACCTCAGGCGCTGCTGCCTCTGACTGCTAGTCTTAGGATGGCTACACACGGCTGGAATTATAGCTGATTCCTGTCAAAATTCAAACTGTGGGTGGCCCTGATGGCACCACCTTGTTCCCCAAAATTCAATTTTTCATCTTTCTTCTTCCAGGTGGCAGCTATCAGAAGACAATAGCTGACAGGTGAGATTCCTTCATCCTTATTGTTTAGAGTGGATGGAGGAACCTATAAGATTTCTCTTGTTCTGTACATATCTCAGTTCTTTTTTTCTACTGTTATTTAATTTGAAATATATGTAGGTAATAGGTAACATACTTAACCGCTTCCGACCGCCGCAAGTAGATATACTGCGGCGGTCAGCCCCGGCCAGGCAAAGTGACGTATATATACGTCACTAGCCTGTGACCGGTTTGTGAGCCAATAGCAGGCTCGTTCACTGGAGAGTCCGCGCGTGTGACTGGCAGACCCGATGTCCGCCGGTCCCACTACGATCATCGGTAGAGCGGGAGAAAGGCGGGCGGCTTATGTAAACAAGCCGCCTGTCATTCTTCCCTGTGTAAAAATGGAGATCAGACGGTTCTACTATGTAGAACCGTTGATCTCTGTTTTTACAATAGGAGACCTGTCCCACTACAGTTAGAAACACGCCCCTAGGACACACTTAACCCCTCCCTCTCCAATACAGTTAACCCCTTCCCTGCCAGTGTCATTTTTGCAGTAACAGTGCATATGTATAGCACTGATTACTGCAGTAATGTCACTGGTAACCCCAAAAGTGTCAAAAATGTTAGTCAAGGGTCCGATCTGTCCGCCGCAATGTCGCAGTACCGCAAAAAAAATCGCAGATCGCCGCCATTACTCGTTAAAAAGAAAAACACCAAAAATGACAAAAAATCTTTCCCTTTGTTAGTAAACGTAAAAATAACTTTTGCACAAACCAATCAAAATACGCTTTTTGCGATTTTTTTTACCAAACATATGTAGCATAAAACAAATTGGCTGAAAATGTTAAAAAAGTTTGATTTTTACATTTTTTTTTGGGGAATTTCATATAAAAAAATGTGAAAAATATTGTTATTTTTGCAAAATTTAAGCTCTTTTTTTGTTTATAGCGCATGATCAAAAAATCGCACAGGTGATCAAATACCACCAAAAGAAACCTCTGTTTGTGGGAAAAAAGGATGTGAAATTCATTTAGGTACAGCGTCGCACATCCGCGCAATTGTCCATTAAATTCACACAGTAAAAAATCGCAAAAAACCCCCTGGTCAGGAAGGGGGTAAAATCTTCCGGGGCTTAAGTGGTTAAAGAGTAACTGCACTTTTGTTGAAAGAAAAAACATTTGCCTCTGGGTGATCTATGTACATTACAAGGATTTTAACAAACCTTGTTGCATATTCCTACCTTTTGTTGTTCTGAAGACATCCCTGTGTGTTTGTCTGTGCCCATGTAGAAAGTGAATCTGTATGATAGCATAATTATCAACCAGCTGTGCACCTGCAGGGCTCTAATGAGGAAAATTGCAGGGTCTGCATCCCTTTAGATATGATTTCCTATTGGGAGTATCTCATCAATTACATTTTTGTTGCATGGGATGCCTGAAATCTGACTTCTATTTTAGTGCAGACCAGTGGCAGTTGGTACACAAGGGGTGCAGGGGTGCTGCCCCCCCCCCTCAGCCCACGGCGCTGCCTCCCAGCCTGCACCATCTGTGAGGCCATTCACTGTGCGGGGCGCCGGACCAACAGGTCTCTACCAAGTCCCTCACCCCCTCACAAGCACGTGACCACATCCCAAGGCCCCAATTGGGCAGTTTCATATTGTCCCCCCACCCTGCAATACCAGTGAATCGGCTTCCAGCTTCCAGGCCAATCAGGAAATTAAGACCCAGAACCCAGAAAGAAGACCGGGTCAAGACAAAAGCCGTTGCACCGGGCACTAGGAAAGCCGTGACAGCTGGAGGGTTCTGTCTAGGGTGAGTGTGGACCTGGAGGGGCCCGTCTGTGCCCCCCCCCCTCCCAAAATCCTCCAGCACCAGCCGCCACTGATGCATACCTCTAGGAAAATCAGTGAGCCAATTACACAAGCAGGAAATAATGTTTCTGGGGGGAGTTCTGTACACCATCTGTGTACAGAACACCTCCAGGTAGCCATATTACATTGGAAAAGGAAAGGTAATTTTTAATTAACATTCAATTACAATATGACATGTGTCACAATTGTATACGCTATATATTTTTTTTTTATTTGCTATTTTTTTCCCATGAAAGTGGAGTTACCCTTTAAGCATTTGAAAGTAGAGATAGCTCAGTTTCTTCAGGTCTTCCATATGTTCTGAGCCCAAAATCTGTCCAACATGATGTGTTATGGAATTGTCCAATTTCATTTAGGATATTGCACTGCAGAAGGCACAGAAAGGGTCGACTGCAGTAAAACTATTAGGATTGTGAAAGATATGTAGCTTTATAAATGCATCTAATAGGAATCTCTGCAATCTCCAGGCTGATAGATCCAGTGGTAATCTTCCTGTGATGCAGGGGTATGGCTAATGGGTGGGGCAGAGTTTGGAAGATTTCAACTAAGACAACAGGCAACAGCACAAGAGACACTTCTCATTGAATGTAGGTACTGTCCCCTTGTGCTGATTTTTTTAAATTGTAACAAAACACACACTTTCATTTATCTTTACAAGTATCCTTGCTCATTACTGAATGTGGAAAAAAAAAATATTAAAGTATATCTAAAAGCAAAACCATTTTTTTTTAGTTTTGGAAAAAGTGGAGTGGGATTAGAACATCTGTACATTTTTATTGCTGCCTGTGGTCCCGTTAGGGAGATTCACCCTCTCTATTAGTTTTATTTACAATTATCATTAAAAGTGAAAGTAAATCCCAAATTTTGGGTTGTCCCCAGAAATGTAATAGGGGGGAATTCTTCCAATAGGGACACAAGTTCTGGTGAGCCTAGGGGGTCCGCAAGGAATTCCCTTAATTTGCAGTGATTTCCCCTCCCTTCTTAGACTTTGGGACAGGAAGTGAAGGGAAATCTCTGCAATGGGACACAGATGGGGAAACAAAATCTGACAGGGGTTATAACCCCCTTGCTCTATCCAAAATGAAAAAAAAAAAAAAAAAAAGTTTTGCCTATAGATCTACTTTAGGAAATACTGAAGTGACTATCTTTGGACCACAACAATCAGGGAACGACTGAAAAGTGTAGCACTGGACAATATCAATAAAGCACACAGAGTAGGTCGCCCAATTGTTATTTTGCCTTGAACTATTTTGCATATTTACACTGAACACATTACTTTTAAAAGAAAAAAAGTACTCTACTGTCTCCTATGTGTTATATGGTTACAAACAGGATGACTACATTATCTTTTTCCTTTAACCTTCCTAGCCGTATTCCCGAGTGTGGCTCGGGGTTAAATTTCAGTGCCAAAAGTGGTAACCCGAGCCACACTCGGGGTACCGCTAGGAAGATCGCTAGATCCTGGAAGAGAGGGTACTCACCTTGTCCCCGGGATCTAGCGATGTATGCCGGCGGTGTGCCGCGGCGGATCTTCCTCCCGATGCTCTGTGCCACGGCTTCCGTCTCCTGCAATGTGACGCTCGCAGGGGGGTGGAACCGGCGGCAAATTGAAATAGTAAAACACACCAAACACACTGATACATTACAAAATAAAATAAATCCACATTAGTTTGCCCCCCAGTGCCCTTTCCTGCAGTTTTACTGTACTTTTTATGTATGTATGTATGTATGTATGTATCTATCTATCTATCTATCTATCTATCTATCTATCTATCTATCTATCTATCTATCTATCTATCTATCTATCTATCTATCTATAAATATATATATATATATACGTATCTATATATCTGTATATGTATCTACCTATATTATATATATAATATATGTATACGTGTATATATATATGTATATATATATATATATATATATATATATATATATATATATATACATATGTATATATATATATATATATATATATATATATATATATATATACATACATACTTTAACTTATTTATAGTTATTTATTATATTATAATTTTGTGTTTCAAACTTTATCATACCCGAGATGTTATAAAGAAGAACGCACAGTAAAAAAAAAATCATATGTAAATAGTTGGTTTGGGCTGCTCATTCTTAAGAATTACATGCAAAATAATGGTACCGCTTTCAGCACCTAAAATCAGAAAGAATCATACCGCCAGGGAGGTTAAATAATGCTTTTTTTAATTGTGATTTGATTTAGGAAAGACAGGACGTTGGATTATTTTCTGTGTGATGACAGACATTGTTTAATGTGCATGCCTACTCTACTGTATGCTTCATAAATTCATTTACATGCATATCATGCCTTCTGCCTGACACGAATAATTGCTTAACTGGAATTGGTCAAGTCTTGTTGTATATATTTTGTAAATTTTTTTGTGTACACGTACCTAATACTTATAGTTAGTTTTGTATTTTTTGTGTTTTTTTGCTTTAACTGGCCATATGCTAGTAGAATTTTTTTTGAAAATGCTTGTATGGAAATTTCAAAAAATAATTTAAACAATTAATTTTCCATGGTCTGGTACATAAAGTGATTTACCATTATCCCAATATATGTATAAAAACAAATCAACAGTATTAACAAGACTTTAAGGGTACATCACCATTAATATAACAACTTCCATATACTAAAAACGATTTCAGCTTTATTAATACAATAGCTACAATAAAAACAATGGCTGATTTAGACTGCACATTCTCAATGTGTCTTAAAGCGGTTGTAAACCCTATAAAAAAAAAAATAAAAAAAAAAACCTGCAAGACAAAGGCATAATGAGCTAGTATGCATCGCATACTAGCCCATTATGTTTAACTTACCTTAAAACGAAGCCCCGACACGGACCCCCGGACATCGATGCGGGCGCTGCCATGATCCCTCGTCGTCTCTTCCGGGTTCGGCGGCTCCGGCGCGCTGATTGGCCGGAAGAGACGGCTCCAGCGCGCTGATTGGCCGGAGCCGCGATGACGTCACTCCCGCGCGTGCGCGCGGGAGTGATTTTTCCGGCAAGCTCCCGGCAAGTTAATTGAAGGTCCCCCCGGACCTTCAGAGCGCATGCGCCGCTCGCGCGAGCGGCTGCATGCACTGTAAATATCTCCTAAACCTTGCCGGTTTAGGAGATATTATTTGTACCTACAGGTAAGCCTTATTATAGGCTTACCTGTAGGTAAAAGTGTCAAAAAGCGGGATACAACCGCTTTAATTTATAGATAATCCATATAGAACCAAAAAAATCTCAATAATCCATGCCATTTCCATTTGACTTATTTTGAAAGTATGTAACTTTCACACAAGTCCACCAGGAAGATGGAATTTCCCTCAACGCATTTTGTAAATCTCAGTTCACTTCATCAGGAGCTAAATAAATATATAATAAATATATTTAAAAAATTCAAAAGAGCAGCTGCTGTTCACCCAATGTGGGAAATTGACTAAAGAAAGTTTATATTCACAGTGCTTGCTAAAACTCATGGATAGTCTGAACAATTAGATACAAAGGGCTAAAAAATTATTGCAGAAATTGCTATAAAGTGCTGAATTCGATTATTGCTTAGAATGAATATATATAAATGCAAGTGTCTAAACAACTTAAATAAATTAAGTTGTTTTAAAATTGCATTTTGCACTTGTTTTTAGCACTTTTTTGCATGGAGGACTTTTTCCCACAGCACTTCTAGCACTTTGTAACATATTATCTATGAATTGTACTGTGGGGTTGCTTTACTAAAACTGGAGAGTGCGAAATCTGGTGCAGCTCTGCATGGAAACCGATCAGCTTCCAGGATTTTTTGTCAAAGCGTAACTGAACAGGCTGAAGTTAGAAGCTGATTGGCTACCATGCACAGCTGCATCAGATTTTGCACTTTAGTAAATCAGACACTGGCTTTATGCAACATGTTTTCTGTTCACATAGCAGTGCCAAGGTCATCTTAGTTTTTATACACAGTGAAACAAAAATGCAGCAGAAAGAGTGTAAATACTCAAAGGGGGACAGGGACCTAAAAAAGGGCAGGAAAAAAATCAGCAACTAATATATAACTAAATAATTTTACTACGAAAATCCAGGGCTATCTTTAATATCAATTTAACCCTGGGCAAACATGTTCTTGGGCCTTCCCAAATCCACTTATCAACTATTTTCAGGCAGTGCAGGCTCAAGGGGCAGCTACTTTGGGCCCTGCAACAATGACTGGGCCTGGGGCAGCTGGCTCTTTTGCCCTGCCTTAAAGACAGCCCTGCGAAAATCCACAAAACATATAAAAAGCCTTTGAGTGTCCTAGCCACACTCCACCTGTGATGTAAATACTTCTTTCAAGGCAAAATGATCCTACATGAGATCTGAACTGAGAAAAATATATAGGCTATTTTCCTCACTACCTCTGTAACTCTTCAATGCTTTGGGCGTGGGCAGCACTGTGGCTATATGACTAGCACTTCTGTCTAGCAGCAGAAGGGTTGCTGGTTTGAATCCCAACCATGGCACTATCTGCACTCTCCCTGTGCTTGCATGTGTTTCCTCCCACACTCCAAAGACATACTGGTAGGTAAATTGGCCCTAGTATGGGTATGCATGAATGTGAGTAAGGGATCATAGATTTGTAAGCTCACTGAGGGTAGGGACTGATGTTAATGTGCAATATATATGTAAAGGGCTGCATAAAGTGATAGCACTATATAAGAACCTGTTATAAATACATAAGCAAAACAGGAAGTGAGAGGAAATCCCTCCAACGTGGAAGAATCCCTGGTTGTTACTAGAATCACCGGAACAAGTATCCCTATTGGAAGAAAGGGGTGCATAAACTGCGCTAACCAATCAAGTGCATAAGCTGCTGACACAAACAACTGACCAAAAGGTTGACCCTCCAATCCTATTATCCTTTCGGTTTAAACATTGAATGGGATATTAATTCATTTAGCAATACATCTTAAATTTATGTTTTGGTATTACTTGATGTCCCATTTAGTGTACCATTAGTTTATTATATTTTGCTCATTTCCTCTTTTTTCTGCTATTTTAATATTTTTTTATTTTATGTATTTTAACATAAATTTTTATGCTTTTTATTATGCAATGACATATTATCTTCTTTTGGTAGATGCTATATGTTTTGTATTACTGCTTCCACCTGTAGATTTATATGTCTGCTGCCTATTTTCCTTATGTGTGAGACACACTGGATGCCTGTCTCCTGGGGGGCGGTGTTTGTTTACACGTCGAGCCTCTGTCTGGAGCTGGTTAGATATGTGCTCCACCAGTGTTAGACAACACTTACGGGTGTGATGCGCATCTACCTCACTTCCTGTGTAGACTGGAAGTGATGTTATGCTGTGTTGGTCAGTTCCAGAGAGAGGCTTGACACACACGCCGCCTCCTCCTATCCAGATTATGATGCTTGGCAGCTTAATACAGGTGGGATTCGTTTTTTCTCAAATTATCAATTATGGAGCCTTTATAAGTGTTTGGATTCCTTAATAGCTTGCTGGTCAAATCCTTTGAGAATGTCCTGTGGGACGAAATGCATCAGGATCGTGCCTTTATAGCCAGACTTGCATTTGTTTCTGCCTTTGCCATTGGAAATTTTGTGAGTGTTATTCCCCCTTTTTAATAAACTTTTTATTTGGGTTTTACACTATGTCTGTTTCCTTTGGTTTATTTCCACATGGGTCTGGATTTCTGTGAGTGATCCTTTCTACCTACCCTGCTGGATATACACCTGGGAGACATCCGTGGTTGCAGATCGTTTAAGGAATCCTATACTATCCTAAAAGCCTTTTTGACTCTCATGCTATATGGCAGGGATTCCCAAACTACGGCCCTGCAGCTGTTGCAGAACTACACATCCCATGAGGCATTGTAAAACTCTGACATTCACAGACTAGGCATGATGGGAATTGTAGTTCCTGAACAACTAGAGGACCATAGTTTGGGAATCCCTGCTATATGGTATTCAGGGTCAACAGCATCTGGTGAGCGCAATTTTATTTGGTGTTGGTGATGGGATATCAGTATCAAGATTCACCTCTCTGTTTTGGATTACTCCACTTGCACTTACCGTTGTGAACTTTATATGGACTTTTTTGATTGTATTCAGTTACAGATTTTCACATTTACTGATCACATATGTCATTTTATTTGTTTGTATTGAAAACTGTTGCAGTTCCTCACCCATTAGCGCTGCACTTTTATTTTATTATGCCTATTGGAAGATTTACACTTTATTCCTGTTCTGGTGACAAGCCAAAATTTGGGATTTTCTTTCATTTTCACTTTCGATGATAAACAGGACAAATAGAAAGGGTGAATATCCCTAACAAGGACACGGATATCAGTAAAGACCAGGCAGGTGTTCTAATCCCTCTCCACTCAATTCAAAATAAAGACAAAGGTTTGCCTTTACTTGTATTTTTAAATTAAGTTTGGGTCAGAGAAAGTACTGAAACTATTATGTCAGCATCACAGATAAGAGACTAGCATTTTCAGGAGAGGTCAGCAATGGCTGCCTAACCTTGGACTAAATTTGAGTTACATTACATCAGTGGTTCCCAACTCCTGTCCTCAGGACTCACTAACAGGCCAGGTTTGCAAGATAACTGGAATACATCACAGGTGATATAATTTGCTGCTCAGTGATTCGAGTATTCTAGCCTGCATCTCCCCAAAGCAATACTTAAGATCTGGCCTGTTAGTGGGTTCTGAGAACCGGAGTTGAGAACCACTACATGATTTCCAAGCAGCTTAGGCTGCAATAACCATCTTCAATCTGGAGCTGTCTCCCGCAGTACTTATTTTCCACCACAAGATGTCTTCTGGAATGTATGAATTGGATGCAATAGAGGACTGCCCATCGGTAGAAGAAAAGAACCCAACGTATCATTTTGAAGGCTATGAAGGCAGACTATAGAGGGAGTGATCGAATGGGGGGCGGCGGATTATATTGGGTGCAATCAGATGGGGGGCTGAACCCAGAGTTGGACTTTAACTAAAAATTAAAGGTAAAACTTCTCTACATAATTCCGTTCAGAAAAGTATGTCATTTGTGTTTATGGTCATTCAGTAAATATAACACCAGCACAAAATTCCACTTGTAGGAATGCAAATTATTTTCTTACATTCTTTATTACCACAGGAAAAAAAAAAAGCAGTTTGATTTATTTCACCGCAAAGGGCTTTATAGAAAGCCTTTTGGAATATGGTGTGCCGTGCGTGACAAGACTGTTTTTTGTTGGTGGGTTTGATATACAGTATGGAGGAATGGTAAAAAGATCAGTGTACGGAAGGACTTGTGAGGATCAAAGTGCAGCGGAGGGGATTGAGACTTACCTGCCTTCGTCTGTGCTCTGCCGCAGACAGCTTTCCTTGGCACGGGCTGAGACGTAAAGAAGAACATTCTGCGCAAAGGTTTGTCTTGGCAAATCCAGCCTAATGCGTTAATTGCACTGTTCTATCAGTTTAAATAAATAGGCCTGTTACATAGCAGTGTAATGTTAAGAAACAGCAAATTATTTAAACAGAAGTCCAAGGCTCATGCCAATATCATCAAATAGCGATAGTATAGGTGTCTTACAGAGGAGAAGAACTTGTTTAAAGCCGAACTCCAGGTAGATGTAAAAGGCATAAATTAAGTAATTGTAACAATTTTTTTTTAAATTAAAATGACAAACATATCATACTTTCCTGCTCTTTGCAGTGATTTTGCACAGAGGAGCCCCAATTCTCCTCACAGGCTCCTCTTCTTGGTGTGCCACCATAGGAAGCCGCTTCCTATTGTGTCACACCTGTGGTCTCAATGCTACAGAATTTTGTAGTGTTTTCACAGTACATCGGCAACGTATACACTACGATACACGAACAGTTGGCTGTTTTGAAAGAACAACAGGTAAATAGGAAAAAAGTTGTTGCCGCCTCCGAGGCGGCCATGTTGTTGGTTAGTATTCAGCGGAATAATAATATCCACTCATTATATCATGTCTCGTAGTGTACACACTGCTGGGGTTCTGTATAAACACCAATTTGTCAAAATCTCCAATATATTGCTGCTGGAGAGTCACCGGACGTGACGTGGTTGGAGTTTTTGGCGAGTTGAAGTTTTTCGGCAGAACACCAACTCTGTTATGTCAGCTCATAGTGGGATTAAGCTCGCTGTCTGCTGAAAATGGGTCACAGGAATGAAAAACTAACTGCGCTCCTGGTATCCACAGGAGAAGTACAGCCAACGAGCTTCGGCTTTACTTCTCCTTTAATGAATATTTAACAGTGTCCACTGAGTGGCAATGTTGGATGACTTCAAGTGAAACTGTAGCATGGGGAGCAGTGACAGTTCTTGCCATAAAAAACTGCACATCATATTTGGTAAACTTGCCTCTTTGTTGCTTCCTCCGGTGCTGTCAGCTACCTGATCTCCTTCACCACCACTTCCAAGGTCTTCTCTCTTCTGCCATTGGGCAGATACTGATGATGTACCACTGCACATAGGTGCTAGAGTTACATTATCCTGGCACCTTTTGAAAAGGCACCTTATCCCTATTTCAAATGCAACATTTAGGACAGATGCGTTGCCTTCATTGCCTTGGTGCATTGAAGTGTCAGACAAAATGAAAGGAACCACAACACAGTAATGCATGTATAGCGCAGTACCAAATAACTGACACATTATCACAATGCAATCATTCTAAATGCCTAATTCCTGAATGTTAATTTTAGGCACTGATATGATCTGGGGATGAGTGCTCACAGATTCTTGATTTCACCAGAGCTCTGCCCTGTTCTGTTTACCGTAGTAATGTTAAAAAAAACACTAAATCATTTTTTATGTATTTCCTAACAACGTCACCCTTGGAAATACCTTCAGGAAACCATAAAGTTGGACAAGAGTCAGATAATTTTAATCATTCCTTAAGGTGCTCTAGAGGAATCGTTGTGCGTTGTGTAGCATTTTTCGTGACCATCACTTAATATAGTTATGGAGCACTAAGTTCCATTCAACGTCTATTTGTGTTGTATATCCGTCTGAATTTCTTTGCTCTCAACGGTTCAACTCTTCAATCCCAGCTAATGTTATCTTTAGGAAAAATAAATAACCTAGAAAAAAAATGATAAATTTGTAGCTGCCACTTTTTGATACACAAAAAAAAAAAAGAAAGAAAAAAGTTCTACATTAAAATATATATGCACATACGATTATTCAAATAGCTTTTTAATCAATATCTCAGACCAGACAGCAGCAGAATTGTGTAAGTGTGCCAACATTGGGACAGAATGGTGTACACAGTTCTTCTCAGTCTTTTGCAAGGACCCATGGGATAGCACAAAGTGTGTCATCGAAACTAAATAAACAGACGGACTCAAAATATAACAAATATATATATATATACCAATATATATATACCAACAATATTTATTTTGGAAAATATTATAATTTGGCCATGGTGTTTAATCAAGTGGTAACCTTAATAACATATCTCAAACAATCTTTAACTGAAATCAAGCCATTCTGGCTATTAACCGCATAGCATTAAATCAAGACACGGTGTCCATCCAGACTATCCTTGACGACTAATTCCACCTGAAAAAAAACACCAAGGCGATTTAAATCAAAATAATATGGGAGGGTGGGTGAGGGCCGGTCCTCTTCTTCAGCGCAGCGATTGACCCTGCAGCTGCTGGCTGGCCTTTTATTTGCTCCAGCTGCATGGGTAACTCAAGCCCGCCAACTCTGTCCAATCCCGCACCTGTTGCTGAGCAGGAGCTGCCGGTGCTGTAGCCAGTGGCAACCTGTGAATATAATTAGGGGCAGGAGAAGAAACACTTGACCCCTTTGAGCTATCCTATGGGTCCCGCTGAACGCTAGGGACCCTTACAAGGGATAGCACAAAGGGAGTCATCAAAACTATATAAATAGACAGACTCAAAATATGAACCAACAATATTTATTTTGGAAAATATTATAATTGGCCACGGTGTTTAACCTTCCTAGCGGTATTCCCGAGTGTGACTCGGGGTAAGATTTTTGAGCCAAAAGCGGTAACCCCGAGTCACACTCGGGGTAGCGCTGGGAAGATCGCTGGATCCTGGTGGAGGTTTCACTTACCTTTTCTCCGGGATCCAGCGATGTATGAGAGCGGTGTCCGGCGGCGGATGTTCCTCTCGATCGTCTGTAAGCCCCGACTTCCGTCTCCGGCGACGTGACGTCCGCCGGGGGGTGGAACCGGCGGCAAATTCAAAAAGTATAAACACCAAACACACTGACACACTGTAATCCTATTGGATTACATTCCCAAAATATAATAAAGTGACCTTTTTATGCCCCCCAGTGCTTTCTCCATTGCACTTCCTGCATTATCTCCATACTTTGTATCTGGATTATTGCAGAGCGACCATGGCCTCAAGCAAGCGTGCCGCAACATCAAAAGCGATGTATGACCTGCTGGGCGATAGCGACAGCGATCCCGAATCGCACGGAGAGTGGAGTGACAGCGATGCATGGGAAAGCTCATCATCCGACGAAAGTGAGTTTAGTGATGATGATGTGCCGAGCGATGTGCGTACGTGGTGCGTGATCGACTGCGGTATGGAGCACGTAGCGCCCCCAAGGTTCCCGTATACCGGAACGCCTGGTCTCAAAGTGGATGTTGAGGAGGATAACCCCTTGGCGTATCTGCAGCTTTTTTTGACCGATGAGGTCATCGAAAAAATTGTTGTGGAGACCAACCGGTACCAGCAACAACAAACCGCAGCACATCGGCGGTTTTCCAGGAGCAGGATGTGGGAACCCGTTACCAGTGCGGATATCTGGAGATTCCTGGGCCTTATTATTCTGCAGGGAGTGGTGGGGAAACCCCTGCAGAAGTGGTATTGGACCACCAACAAATTATTGGCCACTCCTTTTTTTGGAACCATAATGTCGGAGTACAAATTTTCCCTTATAATGCGATATTTGCACTTTGCCAACAATGAGGAGTTTGATGAAACATCTCATCCGGCTCCGAAGCTGAAAAAAATCTGGGACATTTATCAATTAATTTTGAAAAACTTCCAGCGGTCCTATGTCCCAGAAAGAGACATTTGCATTGACGAAAGTCTTATGGCGTATAAAGGGAGACTTAGCTGGATCCAATATATTGCGTCCAAGCGAGCACGCTTTGGAATAAAATCCTTTATGCTGTGTGAATCCAGCTCTGGATATATTTGGAACTCGGTCCTATATACCGGAAGAGGAACTAAGTTTAACCCAAGGTTCAGCAGCTATGGGATGGCAACTGCTTCAGTTCTGACGCTGATTGAGCCTCTGCTGGATCAGGGGTACTGTGTCACTACAGACAATTTTTACACCTCCCCAGAACTGTTTGAGTTCCTCCTACAGCACAAGACGGATGCTTATGGGACCGTCAGAGCAAACCGGCGTGACATGCCCCCCAGCTTTGCCAACAAAAAACTCAAGCCTGGAGAGTTAGTTGCCTGGCAGAAAGGCAAAATGTTGGCACTTAGATGGCGCGACAAAAAAGATGTCTGCCTGATGAGCACCATCCATAGCACCGCCACTGTCATGGTCCATACAAAAGGGGGAAAAGATGTGCTGAAACCGCAACTGGCCCTGGATTACAATAACACCATGGGAGGTGTGGACAGAGCTGACCAGGCCATGACCTTCTATCCAGCAATGCGGAAACAGCAGAAGAAATACTATAAAAAAATTTTCAGACACCTCCTGGAGCAGTGTTTATGGAATGCCTTCATTCTGCTGAAAAAGAAAAGCGACCGGCCTATGATCCATGCGGACTTTGTGTGGAAAATTGCGGAGCTGATTTTTCTCAGGCACCAGACACCAACTGTAAGTCGATCCGGACGCCGTGCGGCTGGTGTCGTGAACCCCGAACGACTGACCGGTCGTCATTTTATGGACCTCATTCCGCCGACGGAGAAGAAGGCTGCACCCACAAGAATGTGTGTGGTGTGCTGTTCCAAGCACGACGACACCGGGCGGAAAATAAGAAAAGAAACACGGTACTACTGTCCAGACTGTGATGTTGGACTTTGCGCTGTACCCTGTTTCAAAATTTTCCACACCCGGGACGTTTATTGAAGCAGTATGAAGAGTAATATTGCATCCTTTTTGGGAAAAAAAAAAATATATTGCATCCTTGATTGACAAAAAAAAATGTCAGTGTTTTTGATTACATGATTTACTATCATTTATTGAATAAAAAGTGTTATTTTTTGGAAAAAAAAAAAAGTGTTATTATTATATTATTATTTTATAGTTATTTATTATATTATAATTTAGGATTTTGTGTTTCAAACTTTATCATACTCGGGATGTTATAAAGAAGAACACACGGTAAAAAGAAATCATTAGTAAATAGCTGGTTTGGGCTGCTCATTCTCCAGAATTGCAAGCAAAATAATGGTACCGCTTTCAGCACCTAAAATCCGAAAGAATCATACCGCCAGGGAGGTTAATCAAGGGTAGCCTTAATAACATATCTTAAACAATCTTTAACTGAAATCAATTCTGGCTATTAACCACATAGCATTAAATCAAGACACAGTGTTCATCCAGACTCTCCAGGATGACTAAAGCCTCGTACACACGCGTCGAAATTCGTCCGGGAATTTTCGTCTGACGACCAATCTGCCGATTTTCGGCTTGTTAGTATGGTGCTCTCGACAACCGACTCCAACTTTTCGGCTGAAAAAATTCTGGTGTGCAGGCTATAAAATTTTTGTCCACTGTCAAAACACGTCAGATTTTCATGCAGTCAGTACAGATTTCGACAGGGAAAAATCTTATGAGCAAGACTGGGCATGCTTAGAGAAGAAAGAACACAAAGAAAGCAAACCAACACATGACATCACTTCTGAAGTATAATTCTGTCGGATGACAAAATTCGTGTGCATTCTAGAGCACATTCCAACCAACAGACACGACTCTGGACAAAAGACGGACGACCGGTCGACGGAAATTCGTTGCGTGTGTACGAGGCTTAGGCTCCATGTACACGGGACGCTGGAAATGGCCGTTTAGGAGCAGTTGGGCGTTTTTTTCAGAAGCCCCTGAACCCATCTACATTTTATCTTATCTGTCCATGTACACCAGGTCGTTTACAGTCATTTGCAGGCAGTTGCGTTCAGGGACTGTTTTTAGAACGCAATTATTTGCGTTCGAACGTGTGTTTCCCGGCGTTTCAAACGCACAAACGCGTCCGAACGCGTCTGAACGCGTCTGAACGCGTCCGAATGCGATGACCCGCGTTTAGCGTTCGCGTTTTTCCATTTTAAAGGGGAATAATTTTTTTGACCTCTAGGAACGCTTCTAAACGCAAACGCCCGCAAACGCTGCTAAACGCGGGTACAAACGCGACCAAACGGACGTTTCAAACGTCCTAAAAATTCCAGCATTCAAAGGGACTTTTAACAACGTCCCGTGTACATGGAGCCTTAATCCCCACCAGTCAAAGCTAGAAGGGAACCTGCTGGCTGCGACACCACCAACTCTGTGGCTGCTTCAATTAAGCTTTGTAGTCCCATATTGAAGTCATCTAGACCAACATCCGACAGGTGGACTAAATCAGCTCTAAAAATGCCTGGAAGAAAACCTTCCAGCTCAATATGCCTGTAGGACGAACCACCTAGGTTGTCAAAAAATAGTGAATTGTTCTATTCAAGCGTCTCCAGATTCTGTCAAGATAACAAAGGTTACCCATTGGGGACCATAGAACTCTGGGAACCATTTTGGAGAAGGCCAACACTGTTTTGGGAAATAAAAGCTTAATTGAATATAAGTCCCTTTTCATTTCGCAAAGTAGATCCCAAGTTCTTATTTTCCCGATATCATTAGCCCCCTGCATGTATGATTAAGACATGGGGGGGGGGGGGGAATTAGAAAAATTAATCAAATGGTCTCTAAGATTACACCGCCTAAGACCTCCAACACCTGACCAAAAAATGACACATTTATTTATGTCCAGACCTAAATTAGTTGAATAAATCCTGGCTTCTCCTCATGGCCCAACAAATATAGGAATGACCAACTATCCAAATCCTGATTGCAGGTAAATCTGCAAGAAAACAGTCACATATCTAGTAAATCAGGACAAACTTATAATTTATACCTATGACTGTCCCAATGACCCACCCACTTAAGATCCTCCGGGGAGAAACATATAGCATTGGCCATAGTTGCTGCCCCTCTCCTAAAAGAATGAGAAGAGAAGTGAAAACCTACTAGATTCAGCTTTTTCAGGGAGGTAAAAAGAACAGCTTAGAATTGATACCTTGTTAAAGGAGTTAAATCCTTATGCGTGAAGAAAGAACCATTAAATAAAGGTCTGATTGATAGGTAATTCTGCGTATGGAGCAAAGGGCAACTATCTAAATTGGGAGATCCGAACAAATTAATAACATGCCCATGACCTAAAACATCCGTTTTCGATTTACTAATGAATATTTTTGGGGAGCTATTCTGCACAGATACATGAGAGAACAACAGAGAGGAACTGGAAGATTTATTTGGAGCCGTAAATTCCCCAATCCTTAAGGCTCCAAAAAAGGCAACCGAAAATTCTGATCTAAATAGTAACAGCTCAAACAGGGAAAAACAAACCTGATCCAGAACTGACAGGAGTTTACCTAGCAAACTGAAGGAGATTGGACATCTTCCATCTACAGCTGGGCGGGATCTCCTAAATCCTTTAAGAACCTGATTAACTTGGTAAGCTAGGGCTACATAAACATTAACGTTCATGACATCAATATCCCTATCAAAGCAGAAAGAGCACCATCTTAACCATGAATGAAGATAGTCCTCCCAGGCTTTAGGTGACACTGAGTTCTTGAGATTTAAAGCAAGCAACCCCAAATCAAGCCCCAGAGGAAGTCTGGGCAAGGAATGCCAACTAGATCCACATCTGGAGCCATCTCCACCCAAATTTGGTAAACTGTCGATGAGAAAATGCGTCGGCAATATTATTTTGGGCCCCAGCTATATGCTTTGCTTTTAACCATATATTGTAATGCATGCAGTATAACCTTAGAAAACAAAGTAACAAATTCAGATTGGATGATAAGAAATTAATGGCAAATAATACGCCTTTACTTTCGATATGTACAATGACCCGACTGTTCTGAAAGATATCCTTCCAGATAACAACTGATACTATATCCGAAAAAAGCTCCAGTAATACCAGGTTATGAAGGATGTCCGGTATAATCCGACTTGCATGTCATCTTGAAGCACACCAATGACCATTCAAATAAGCCCCAAATCCCATTGAACCAGCTGCATCCGTGAATAAACCAACTGATAGTCCTCAATAAAATCCGACTGCCAGATGGTGGAGCCATTAAAATTACTCAAAAAAGCATCCCAAATTCTGAGGTCTTCTTTGATGCTCCTTGAAACTGAAACATGAGAACAAGGGTTCATTAAACCTTTTGTGGCCAGAGCAAAAGGCCTGGAAAAAATTCTGGCGACTGGAATCACCCTGGCCACAAATGCAAAAAGACCCAAAAGGAATTGAACTTCTTTCAGTACTGCTTTCCGTTTGGACAAAAAGGTAGATATCATGAATCTCATGCGCAACAATTTTTCTGGAGGAAGCCTAAATTCCATTAACGTTGAATCAATCGTGATCCCTAAGAATTCAATGACCGTAGTTGGAAATACCATTTTCTCATGGGCAAGCGGTATGCCAAAAGAGCTACAGATACTGAAAAAACAAGCCAAGGCTTGTGAACATATTGGTGAACTGGGGGGGGACCTACAAACAAAAAGTCATCCAAAAAGTGCAAGTAGCCACCATCCAGGAAAGTTCTACTAAAACCCATTAAAGAAAGCTGGAAAAAGCTTCAAATCAAAAGCAGGAAAGGGAAAAGCCCATGGGCATACATTTATTAAAGTAAAAATGATGGTTGAACTGGAAACCAAGAGAATTAAATCTCTGTGGATGAGTTGGGAGCAAATGGAAAGCAGACTTGATGTCGGACTTGGATAACAGGGCTGACTTACCAAAATGTCTTAACAACAAAAGAGCCTTGTCAAAAGAAGCTTAAGATACCAAGGCTTCAACATCTACAACTTCGTCATTCAGGTATTCACCAGATGGGTATGAGAGATGATGAGTTAATCAGAAGGGACCCTCTTCTTTTTTAGGGACCAGGCCTAAAGGGGAGAGTCGGAAAATGGGAAACGGCTGTGACAAGAATGGACCTGCGATCCTTCCTGCCCTGAGCTCCTTAGCAATTTTGCTTTCCACCTCCTCAGGATGAAGAAAATGGAATGTAAATTCTTAACCATGGAACATCCCTCACCCTGGAAGTGTGGAACCAAAAAAACGCTAAAGCCTCTACGCAAAAGAACCGCCATCCTGTGGTTTGGATAACGATCTAACCATTGGGCCATTTCTGCCAGCCTCACTGGGGTCCTGGCTTTTGCTAGTAACATCTCTGACTTGTGGTTGATCAGCTGATGCAGAGGCCTCAAAGTAACATCTACTGGCAGGATGAGATCCCGTACAGTATGAACATTCATGTTTATATCTGCAATTTGTTGCAAATTTGCATTGCCCTTTGTTAAAGGCAAAACAGAATCCTTTACAAAAGGGATTCTGCACACTATTACCGGCTTTAGGGGTGAATTGAGGTTTCTGTGGTAACATCAAATTTATCCACAGACCTACATCCTTCACTCCCCAGCGCAGAGATGGTTGGACAGCTAGTTTCTGCCTGAAATTTTCATCATAAGTAAACCATACTGTGCCGCAGAAATGTCTAAAAAGCCTCTGCTATTATGTCCAGTTGCTGAAATAATCCAGAGCATCTATCCAGAAAATGCTCGCCAATAGCTGCCGCATAAATACAAAATGCTTGCAGCCAGTCCTGGAACGTTCTAGGGATAGCCCTCCTTCTTTCTTCTTCCAAAACTAGTTTTTGTACAGATAACCTGTGAGAAAATCCCCGCAGTAGGTGTTGAATTAACCGATATAACAGAACTTTCTGTATTAGCTGTAACAGGAGTATTAACAAAACCTTGCCAAACTGTATTACCATTGTGCATGTTGTGTAAGATATTTTGCATTGCAGCATCACCTGCCATGAAAAAAGCACCATTCAAATGTGCCCCTGTGGATGTACTACTGTAGTATAAACTTTATGTACAGTGCCAGCACTCTGTGCCCCTTTCATTTGACCTTGCGAATCACCAGACATCTGTGCCCCTTTAAATTGAGTCTGCAAAGCACCAGATGTTTGTGCCCCTTTAAATATATCAATAATGTTAGAAAGTGAATTAACCAGAATACATAAAGGGAAACTCCAGTCAAAAATGAAAATTTTCCTATTAATAGTATGTTAAATATCTTTATATTTGATAATATTCATTTTCTGGTTAGCTGCTTGTGTAACTTAGAAAGTCTTATCTAAGCTAGACAAACATCTTCTTCCTGTTCTTCACTGACAACGCTATTCCCTGTTATCTGAATTTGCTAATCTGTCTTTCACTTCCTGAAAAGGTTGTCGGTCTTTCTTAGACGGGCATGCCTAGACCTGCCCAGCCCCACCCCCATCCCTCCTATCCTTCACAGAACATGATCTCCTCCTGTCTTCTTCATAGCCTCATTTAGGCCAGCAGCTTCTCCTGAGAGAGAGAGAGATTGGGGGGGAGGAGGAGTTACGTGACCGGCGCAATATATGAAAGAAATAAGGTACAAAGGAACATTTTTAAAGTTTAGAAGGATTACAGATCCATTTCTATTGCTCATGACATGTGAGTAATGAGTTTTAGACTCCGTTTCCACTAGTGTGATGTGTCATGCGAGTTTGGACACATAAAGTCGCATGACAGGTCACAGCCTATTGATTTCAATGGCACCTGTTCCCATCTATGTGACTTTGAAAAGGTGCCTGCACAACTTTGATGTGACTTTGATCCGGAGAGTGTAAAGCTGGATCAAAGCTGCACTCTAAATCGCACAACCTGAGAGTCAGACTAGTGGAAACGTAGCCACTAGGCTAGAGTGCAACTTTGATTACACTTTGAGTGCAGCTTTGATCCAACGTTGCATTTTCTGGATCAAAGTTGCATCAAAAGTGGCATCAAAGTAGTGCAGGCACCTTTTCAAAGTTGCTTATTTCTAAAGTCACATAGTTAGGAATGGGTGTCATTGAAATCAATGATCTGTGACTTGACATGCGACTTTGTGTGTCCAAAGTCGCATGACAAGTCACATAAGTGGATACGGAGCTTTAGTCTACGTTTCCACTATTGCGATTTAGAGTGCGACTTTGATGTGACTTTATCCATCTTTACACTCTCTGGATCAAAGTTGCATCAAAAGTTGCACCAAAGTAGTGCAGGTACCTTTTCAAAATCACTGATTTTTAAAGTTGCATTGATGTTAACAGGTGCCATTGAAATCAATGGGCTGTGACTTATCATGCGACTTTGTGTGTCCAAAGTCGCGTGACAAGTCACACTAGTGAAAACGTAGAATTAGTGTGGTTGCCTGCACTATGATCATTGTAGACTGTGAGCGGAGACCCCACAGCACTTCCAGCTACACTGACCCCCCCCCCCCCAGCACAGATATACTGTATATGTGCCCCCCACAGCACAGATATACTGTATATGTGCCCCCCACAGCACAGATATACTGTATATGTGCCTCCCAGCACAGATATACTGTATATGTGCCCCCCCAGCACAGATATACTGTATATGTGCCCCCCCAGCACAGATATACTGTATATGTGCCCCCCCAGCACAGATATACTGTATATGTGCCCCCCCTAGCACAGATATACTGTATATGTGTCCCCCTGTGTCCTTTGTGGGTGGATCTTTTTTATTTCCTCATTTTTGCATGAATTAGGATGTACAATGCATCCTTACTGATGAGAGAACACTGGGCGGGAACCTATGATCAGTTCCTCCCATCCTGTATATGCCCACTGGCTACACAGGAATAGTGTCCCTCCCTGGAAGTGATGTCACTAGCTTTCAGTAGCCACACCCACTTGCTGTTCTTGTACTTAGAAGGAAGAGGAATTGAAGTCATGTGACAGCACTGAATACTGCAAAATAAAGGTAGAAAAATTGGGATTTTTTATTTTGACACATAAGGCTGAACTCCGATCACATTAATGATTTCAGTGGAGAATTTAAAGTGTTAGGCTGGATTTCCACTTTAACTCATTAACATTAGGTAAAGAATGTGTCTCACCACCACTAGGTGGTGGCTGGTTTTCCAGCTGACTGAGCGGCATCCAAACTTAAGTCAGGGAGACTTTCCTGAGAGGGGCTGAGGAGAAGCGTCCCTTCTCTGCCTTTTCTTTCTCCTGGGCGGCTGGCAGCACAGACTACGCATGTCCCGGGCCGAATCCTCTATATTAGCAGGAGCCTCTTGCGTCTTCATCATGGGAGGAGCGATATTTGCGTCTTCTTCCAGGCAGCGCTGTGGCCACTCCTCCCCTCCAGAACTCTCGCCTTTCTCAATGAGGCGGCGGAGCAGGCTTTCCCTCCTCTCAGGTGAGCAGCGTTTCATGCCATGTTCCAGTCCTCTTCATCAGCACAGCTGCTGGCTGGCCTTTTATCTTCTCCAGCTGTGCGGGTAACTCGAGCCCGCCAACTCCGTCCAATCCCGTGGCAACCTGTGAATATAATTAGGAGCAGGAGAAGAAACACCTGACCCCTTTGAGCTATCCACTAGGGACCCTTACATTCTATGGTCACAAGTTGTATTGGTTGCTGGATGTCTAATGTGTATTTTGCACATATTTTGTTTATGAATCATGAGTAGAATTAAAAAAATATATATAGAAAATGTTTCCTACTACATTTTAAATATTACATACAGTACATATATACATATATATATACACAGCATCTCACAAAAGTGAGTACAACCCTCACATTTTTGTAAATATTTTATTCTATCTTTTCATGTGACAACACTGAAGAAATTACACTTTGCTACAATGTAAAGTAGTGAGTGTACAGCTTGTATAACAGTGTAAATTTACTGTCCCCTCAAAATAACTCAACACACAGCCATTAATGTCTAAACCGCTGGCAACAAAAGTGAGTACACCCCTAAGTGGAAATGTCCAAATTGAGCCCAAAGTGTTAATATTGTGTGTGGCCACCATTATTTTCCAGCACTGCCTTAACCCTCTTGGGTATAGAGTTCACCAGAGCTTCACTGGTTGCCACTGGAGTCCTCTTCCACTCCTCCATGACAACATCACGGAGCTGGTGGATGTTAGAGACCTTGCGCTCCTCCATCTTTCCTTTGAGGATGCCCCACAGATCCTCAATAGGGTTTAGGTTTGGAGACATGCTTGGCCAGTCCATCACCTTTACCCTCAGCTTTTTTAGCAAGACAGTGGTCATCTTGGAGATGTGTTTGGGGTCGTTATCATGTTGGAATACTGTCCTGCAGCCCAGTCTCCGATGAGAGGGGATCGTGCTCTGCTTCAGTATGTCACAGTACATGTTGGCATTCATGGTTCCCTCAATGAACTGTAGCTCCCCAGTGTCGGCAGCACTCATGCAGCCCCAGATCATGACACTCCCACCACCATGCTTGACTGTAGACAAGACACACTTGTCTTTGTACTCCTCACCTGGTTGCCGCCACACACGCTTGACACCATCTGAACCAAATAAGTTTATCTTGGTCTCATCAGACCACAGGACATGGTTCCAGTAATCCATGTCCTTAGTCTGCTTGTTTTCAGCAAACTGTTTGCAGGCTTTCTTGTGCATCATCTTTAGAAGAGGCTTCCTTCTGGGACGACCGCCATGCAGACCAATTTGATGCAGTGTGCTGCTTATGGTCTGAGCACTGACAGGCTGACCCCCCACCCCTTCAACCTCTGCAGCAATGCTGGCAGCTATGCTGCTCATACGTCTATTTCCCAAAGACAACCTCTGGATATGACGCTGGGCACATGCAGTCAACTTCTTAGGTCGACCATGGCGAGGCCTGTGCTGAGTGAAACATGTCCTGTTAAACCGCTGTGTGGACTCTTGGTCACCGTGTTGTAGTTCAGTTTCAGGGTCTTGGCAATCTTCATATAGCCTAGGTCATCTTTATGTAGAGCAAAATTATGTTTTCCAGATCCTCAGAGAGTTCTTTGCCATGAGGTGCCATGTTGAACTTCCAGTTACCAGTATGAAAGAATGAGAGCGATAACACCAAATTTAACACACCTGCTCCCCATTCACACCTGAGACCTTGTAACACTAACGAGTCACATGACAACGGGGAGGGAAAATGGCTAACTGGGCCCAATTTGGACATTGTCACTTAGGGGTGTACTCACTTTTGTTGCCAGTGGTTTAGACATTAATGGCTGTGTGTTGAGTTATTTTGAGGGGACAGTAAGTTTACACTGTTATATAAGCTGTACACTCACTACTTTACATTGTAGCAAAGTGTCTTTTTTCAGTGTTGTCACATGAAAAGATATAATAAAATATTTACATAAATATGAGGGGTGTACTCACTTTTCTGAGATACTGTATATATAGCTAAGTATCCCAGATTTTTGCAGGGTTGTTAAGTTACTAAACTATAATAAAAATCAATAAATGTATTTTGAAATATTACAGATCTAAAAATATAAATTTAATTTAATCCATACATGAAAAAAATACTTTAAATAAATAATACAGTATTTTAAATTAAAAATACATATTTTTAAAATAATTTTTTACATTAAAATAGTAAGAACCTAATTTGCACTTGATATTAGCTCCTCGAAGTCTTCTGCAAAGTAGGGAGGGAAAGACAAACTATGAGCCAATGAGGCTCTGCTGCGTACACATGTGCTGATCAGTGGAGGCCGGTGTATTAAGGGCGCAGGGGTGCCGCCCCCCCCCCCCCCATCCATGCGTCCGGCCCCCTAATCTGCATGCAGGGCGCCAAACGCATGGAGCTTAATGTTTTTTTTTTTAAATCACCTGATCAGTGGCGGCCGGTGTATTGAGGGCGCAGGGGCGCCCCCCCATCCATGCATCCGGCAACCCTAATCTGCATGCAGGGCGCCGGACGCATGGAGCTTAATGGGTTTTTTTTTTTTCAAATCACTTGATTAGAGCCAGAGGCTCTAATAGGGTGATGCAAAGGGTGGAGCCGGGGCGCATCCTCCTCCTGGCCAATCAGGAAGCACGTCCGATACGCGCTTCCTGATTGGCCGCAAGGCACACCCCATGCCATTGGCCGAGGAGGAGGCAGGAGCGAGAGGACTGTAAGAGACGCGCGGCCGGGGGACACAGTGAGGAGAAGCCGCCGCTGGGACTGAAGAGAAGCCGCCGCCGGGACTGAAGAGAAGCCGCCGCCGCAGCTGCTCCAGGGCTCCAGGTAAGTGCACTGGTCTCGGGGGGGGGCCCACACTGCATTGAAGGGGGCACGCACGCAGGCTGGTCTCTGCATTTATGGGGTCACGGCACGCTTGTCACTGCATTGATGGGGGCACGGCAAGCTGGTCACTGCATTGATGGGGGCACGGCAAGCTGGTCACTGCATTGATGGGGGCATGGCAAGCTGGTCACTGCATTGATGTGGGCACGGCAAGCTGGTCACTGCATTGAAGGGGGCACGGCAAGCTGGTCACTGCATTGATGGGAGCACGGCAAGCTGGTCACTGCATTGAAGGGGGCACGGCAGGCTGGTCACTGCATTGAAGGGGGCACGGCAAGCTGGTAACTGCATTGATGGGGGCACGGCACGCTGGTCACTGCATTGATGGGGGCAAGACACTCTGGTCACTGCATTGATGGGGGCAAGGCATGCTGGTCACTGCATTGATAGGGGCACGGCATGCTGGTCAGTGCATTGATGGGGGGCATGCTGGTCACTGCATTAAATGGGGGCATGCTGTGGTAACTGTGCATTGAATGGGGGCACGCTGTAGTAACTCTGCATCGATGGGGGCACACTGTACTTTGATTACTGAAGGCCCCTTTCACACTTTTGTGACCTCAAAGTCATGCAGTTTTTTGCCGCAAAGCAATGCCTATTAGATTTTTTCTGTTTGAGCCCCCCCCCAGAAATTTTGAGCACCAGCCGCCACTGGTGCTGATCAAAGAAAGCAACAAATTAGCAGTGTGCTAAGCTCCGCCTTCATTGTGCAATCCGTCCATCAATGTGAAAAGTGATCAGGCTGTGTTGCTGCAGTAGGGTTTAGAAAAATAAGGTCACCAGCCTAACTATATCGCAGAGCTGTGAAAATTGCAAAACTGGATGAAAAGAAATCCAAACCCTTTGACACCTAAAAATTTATTTTACCTCTTTATTTAGTTGGAATTAAATTTTAACCACACAGATATACTCCAGCAGGCTGGCTCGACTGCGTGAACCGCCATACCCGTACGGCGGTTTGCGGGAGCAATCGTTGGGGGCGTGTGCCTGCGTTCCCATTAGGCAGCAGGGAAGCCGCTCCATGGGGTCGGCGGCCGCGATTGCCACCAGGCACCCGCAATCGCTCCCCGTGGAAAGAGAACGGCAGTCTGCTGTTGTAAACATAGCAGACAGTTGTTCTCTCTGGAATGATCACAGAGCACCTGTGTTCCTCCTATTTAGGAACACAGGTCTCTATGATCATTTCACAAGTCCCTCCCCCATACAGTTAAAATCACTCCCCTAGGCTTACAATTAACCCTTTGATCACCCCTGATGTAAACCCCTTCCCTGCCAGTGTCATTATTTCAGTAAAAGTGCATATTTTTTGCACTGATTACTGCAGTAATGTCACTGGTCCCCCCAAAAGTGTCAAAAATGTCAGTTAGGGGTCCGATCTGCGGCTGCAATGTCGCAGTCCCGCTAAAAATCGCAGATCGTCTCTATTACTAGTAAAAAAAAAAAAAATTAAATAAAAATGACATAAATCTTTCCCCTAGATTGTAGGCGCGATAACTTTTGCGCAAACCAATTAAAATACGGTTATTGATAGTTTTTATTACCAAAAATATGTAGCAGAATACAAATTGGCCTAAAAGGATGAAAAAAATTGATTTTACATTTTTTTTTTGTGGGAATGTTATATAGGAGAAAGTGAAAAATATTTTTTTGTTTTTCAGAATTGTTGCTCTTTTTTTGTTTAAATCGCAGAGGAGATCAAATACCCCCAAAAGAAAGCTCTATTTGTGGGAAAAAAAGAGCATCAATTTTATTTCGGTACAGCGTCTCATGACCGCGCAATTTTCCTGTTAAAGTCACGCAGTGCCAAATCACATAATATGGCCTGGTCATTGAGGGGGTAAATCCTTCCGGTCCAGAAGTGGTTAAGTATTTGTGTTTAGGGTTTACTTAATTCATTGTTTTAGTCATTTGGAGAAGCGCGTTTTAGATCACTATTTTGTATTAATTTGTTACATACTGGTTTGAGATAGTCAACAACAGCGCATTTTATACACTTTTACAACCTATCCTGCCTAACTATTCAAGGATTTTCTGATTGCAGCAGCTTTTGATTTTAAATGTTTTGTGCACCTTTTGTTATATTATTTTAATTGGTAAAGCAAGGCAAGTGCGACATAATCATAGTCTCATAAAATGTAGGAATATGAAATATCAAAAACTTTGAGGAGTTGTTTTTTTCCTATTTGGAGTTTACATTTGGTCCACAAACATCAAAGCTAGAACTGATAACCACAAAAACATTCCATTAAGGCATTCAATTTTAACAACAGGCGTTATAATGAAACAAACATTTGGCTCCCCTGCAGACAGCAGATTTCGGGTATTACGGCACATTACACAAAGCTTTTGATGAGTTGACCGTAAGGTTTAAGTAATATTATCCAGCAGGTCTCTGTCTTAAAACTTTGTAATGTAACCTCCACAGAAAGGACTTTGAGGTTTCTGTGCTTAATATTACTTGCACTGGTGGCCACCATCATAAGCATGACCTTGACAATATCATTCAAAATCATTTTCATGAAAATGTTTTTTTTTTTTATTCTGCATTACTTTGCTTTCTGTTTAGCTCTTTCTTATTTTATCATTTTTAAATTTACTTATTTGATTGAAGAATATACACTACTACAGACATTTTAGGTGTCACAGAATTGCCATTCCAATAAACAAATCATAACCTTTGTAATATTTAATTATTTTAAATATGTATTATTATTGAGTTTTATAATAATCAATTGGTATGTATTATTATTGAATTTTATAACAATCAATTGGTATGAAACTATGGTATGATATGTATTATTGTTGAGCTTTAAAATAATCAATTAGTATGTATTATTATTATTATTGAGTTTTATGATAACCAGTTGGTATGAAACTATGGTATGATATATATTATTATTGAGTTTTCTAATAATCAATTGGTATGTAATATTATTGAGTTTTATAATAATCAATTGGTATGAAACTATGGTATGGTATATATTATTGTTGAGCTTTAACCACTTAAGCCCCGGAAGATTTTACCCCCTTCCTTACCAGGGCCTATTTTGCGATTCGGAACTGCGTGACTTTAACGGACAGTTGCGCGGTCGTGCGACGCTGTACCTAAACGAATTTGACGTCCTTTTTTCCCACAAACAGAGCTTTTTTTTGATGGTATTTGATCACCGCTGCGATGTTTTTGATAATGCGCTATAAACAAAAAAAGAGCTTCAATTTTGCAAAAATAACAATATTTTTCACATTTTTTTTATATGAAATTCCCCAAAAAAATGTAAAAATCTAAATATTTTAACATTTTAGGCCAATTTGTTTTATGCTGAATATGTTTGGTAAAAAAATTGCAAAAAAGCGTATTTTGATTGATTTGCGCAAAAGTTATTGCGCTTACTAACTAAGGGAAAGATTTGGCGGCAATCTGCGATTTTTTTTGCGGGACTGCAACATTGCGGTGGACAGATCGGACCCTTGACTGACATTTTTGGCACTTTTGGGGTTACCAGTGACATTACTACAGTAATCAGTGCTATACATATGCACTGTTACTGTAAAAATGACACTGGCAGGGAAGGAGTTAACTTTATTTGAGAAGGAGGGGTTAAGTGTGTCCATAGGGGCGTGTTTCTAACTGTGATTGGATGTGGCTTGAGGTGTAAGAACAGAGATCAACGGTCCTACATAGCATAACCGTATGATCTCCATTCTTACACAGGGGAGAATGACAGGCGGCTGTGTTTACATTAGCCGCCTGCCTTTCTCCTGGGGTAACGGACAATCGCGAGTGACCAGCGGACATCGGGTCCGCCGGGCACACGCGTGGGGGGGGGTCCGTGAGCCAGCAGGAGCGCGCCTCCAGGGGTGCGCGCTCGCTCCCTAGAGCCTCACAGGCTAGCGACATAGACCTACGTCGCTTTGCCTGTGAGGGGCTGACTGCCGACGTAAATCGTCGTTAGGCAGTCGGCAAGTGGTTAAAATAATCAATTGGTATGTATTATTATTGAGTTTTATAATAATCATTTGGTATGAAACTATGGTATGGTATGTATTATTTTTAAGCTTTAAAATTATCAATTGGTATGAAACTATGGTATGGTATGTATTATTATTGAGTTTTTTATTAATCAATTGGTATGTAATATTATTGAGTTTTATAATAATCAATTGGTATGAAACTTTGCAAATGAATCACCTAATGTAATCAATGCTGATTTTGTACTATTAACATGAGTAAATTATATATTTCACAGCGGGGGTTTTCAAGCTCATTCCTCAAAAACCATCAATAGGTGAAATAATTACTGTCATTCTCCTGGGTTACTTCTTTAAAAAATAACTTCTGTCTAGAAGTCATGAAAACAGGAGCTTTTAAAGTGTATATTTTTGGTCTGTTAATATTATTGTGATAATCGATAAGTGCAAAAAAAAAAATACCCATTGATGCTTGCAGAAACACCCGGAGATCCTAACTTCCTGTGCTCTCTGCAGCATTATCTGCAGTGTTTTAGCTCCGCCCACTTCCCCTTGTGGAGTACAGAACAGCTCTCTCTATATGGTATGGAGATAAGGAAAGAAGAAGGTATTCTGTAATCCTAATGCAATTTGTGGTTGATTTTCTAAAACTGGGGAGTACAAAATCTGGTGTAGCTGTGCATGTTAGCCAATCAGCTTCTAACTTCAGCTTGTTCAATTAAGCTTTGACAAAAACATTTAAAAAATAGCTGGAAGCTGATTGGTTTCTATACACAGCTGCACAAGATGTTGTATTCTCCAGTTTTAGTAAATCAACCCCTTTCTGTCCTAGGGTGACAACTTTGCTCTTTCTTAAGCTGGATACACACTATACAACTTTTGTTGATAGATTTGCATTAGATTTACCTTCAACTATGTAGTGCAAGGGCCTGCCTGATTGCATACAATATGAAAGTGTTTAGGGGGCTATTTAATCTGGTCTCTCTCTAGCTCTTCTATCTTAAGTTTTCCTGAACTTTGTGAATCACATCATTTACCACATTCAGAACTTTTTCGATATCTCCAAATTAAAAATTTCTATACCCCATTTATAACAAATGGTACCATTCTGAATCAGCTCTCTCAATTTGAGCGTATCTGTATCAACAACCCACACTCCAGAGGTCTAATTTCTAGCCTATATTCTCAATTGCTTAACAATCCAGACGTAGATACACCAAACTATGTCAGAAAATGGGAAACAGACTTTGGCCGTGCACTTAACCAATCAGAATTGTCTGAAATCTGGTCTGTAACGAAATCTTCTTCTTCAAATATTATCGAAATTGAATCATCATACAAGGTTCTTTCACGGTGGTACTTGGTACCAGCTAGAATCGCCAAGTTCACACCAAACTATCCGGCCTTTTGTTTTAGAGGTTGTACGGAAATAGGTACACATGTTCATATATGGTGGAATTGCTCAATTGCTACAGTTTTTTTGGAAATAAATATTCTCTCTAGCATCTAAAATGTTAGAAATAGATATTACTCCAGATCCGGTGATTGCCATTTTAAATTTAAAACCTGCATGCCTGACACGAAAACAATTCAAATTATTCTTTCAGCTTCTTAATGCCGCTAAACAAACCATAGCCAAAGCTTGGAAGACTACCACTTTGAATCTTGTAGAAGTTAAACATAGGATGAATAATGCATTATTACATGCAAAAATGGAAGCCATGGATTGCGATAAATTTAGTACTTTTATAAGCATTTGGGACCCTTGGATTAAAGATGGCCTATCACCGGGTTTTGAGGAACAGGTTCTGAATGCTTGGTAGTTAAGACTTATATTTTATTTACTTTGTATTAACTTTTGTGGGAAAAGTTCTATTCTTGATGCCCTCTCCTTTACCCTACCCACACCCTGCTGACTTCTTCCTTTTCCTCCCCCCCCCCCCCCCCCCCACAGCCATGTTCTGAATACCTTCTCAAAATCTTAATATCTCAGAATATCATATTAATAATTCTACCTTTTTCTTTTGTTCCTTCCTTTTGTGCAAACTTCACTATACAGTATAACATTTATAATACTTCTGTAACAGTAACAGTATTTCTACTTCTGTTTTTGTTTTGTAACTTGCTTTATGGCTGTTTTATAAAACTCAATCAAAGTATTGAACGAGAAAGTGTTTAGGTTTGACCTCATATTATATGGTTTTGCTAAGTCTAAAGGAAAAAATCCACAGAAAATTGTATAGAGTGTATCCAGCTTTAGATACAATACAGTGGCAGGCATTGTCAGTGGAGACCAGGAAGAATATTACTGGCAGAAAACAGGTGAAACTAAAGGGAAACAAGCTGGAAAAAACAAATGCAGCCACCAAAATCTTAAGAATTGTTATGTTGCAATTTATACATTTTTTATCTTGAGTTTAGATACACTTCAAGCACTGATTTTAAATATAGTGGATGGAGAATATTTAGGGATAATTTAATAAAAGGCCTACAATTGATATTAGTTTAGTGAATATTTGTTCCTAAATTACACAAAATGTCTGATATTTTGTTAAAAGTGGAATTCCCTTGGATTTATTTGTTAACTGATTGCATTTTTTCACAGTAGTAAGGGAACCTTTGAACATCCTTTTATGCACAGAGAATTTTTTTAAAAGTCCTCTAGATATAATTAGATGATTGAAATAATACAACTTCAATGAGCTGAAAATACACTCCTTTAGTAAATCAACCTTGCCTAGCTGGCCTAAATTATGCATTATGGCGAGGAATCCCTTCTTTCTTAACTGAGGGCATTAATTCTTTTTTTGTTTTTAATCTGGTACAGTATTTCATAAAAACACATTTTTATCATTTTATATTCAAAGTGTATTTTGATATATAACATAACTATTTACACATAACTAACGTAAGTGCTGTTTGGCTCATGAGATGCATAATGTTAATATACTGATAATAGTAATTGTTGGAGTAATGTACCACGGCAGACATTTTCTAAGCTAACATTTAATCAGGTTCAAGGGAGATTTTTAGTTTTTAAATTGCTCCTTAACCTGGCGGGTGTTTGAAAGAAAAACAAAGGTTATCTATTAAATGAGTCTATTTTAAATTGCAACATCATCATTTTGCATTTAATGTTAAATTCTTACTTTAAAATTGTATAAATGTTATGGCGATTTATTATCCAAACCACTTTAGATTGATGGGAACTGACACTGAATAACAAAACATTTATTTTTTCAGATGACAAATGACTCAGTTTCAAAATGCTACAATGTGAAAATATTATTTTAATGTAAGGGAACTCAGGCTTTCTGTACATGCTTTTTTTGCTTTATAAGTCAGAAATAATGTGAGATTGCAAGTGTGAATAAATGCGTCTTTGTTTTGATTAAACCATTTTTACTTGCAAAGCCATTACCCGCATTCTTGAAGCCGCGGCCTTAAAACAGCTAGTGTTAATTTTATTGGATAAATAAACAGCTGCTGCAAGCAAAAACAAAACGTTAATTAAACAGTCAAATAAAATGCAGTACCGATGCAAAAGCGAAATTATTTTAATTTGTATAATGAAGAAATGAAAGCAAAATATGTGTTAGGAAATAATTAGAAAACAAAGGGCTAAATAAAGGAGTTAGTATAGTGTTTTCTTCTTATGTACTTAAAATAAATGGTAGAGAAAGTTTTTTTTTAACACTTGTAAGTCTGGAAGTCACCGCTTAAAATTGTTTTGTGTGCCTTTTATTAAATTTGTTAAAAAGGCTGACAGAACAGAAAACTTTAATTATATATACATATATATATCTCTATATCTATATATAGATATATTTATAGATATATATAGATATATATATCTATATATATATATAGATATATAGATATATCCATATCTATTTATATATATATATATATATATATATATATATATGTATATGTATATATATATATATATATATATATATATATATATATATATTTATAAAAAAAAAATATATATATATATATATATATATATATATATATAGATTGTATTATGTTCACTTTTCAAGTATATTTTAAAATATAATAAATGTTTAACATGCAATATCTAAACTTCCAGAAAAGTTTCTAAAAATCATAACAGTAACAATAAACACAAAGAAAAAAATTAAATAAATATATAGATAAAATAAAAATAAATAAATAAATAAATAAAAGTAGTAACAGACATGTTTTCAGTAAGCTTCTGATGAAACTTTAGGGAGGTCATATACTAGAAGAGTCACTTTCGCTCTGGCACAGTGTACTAATGATTGCATAAAATCACCAATCAACATAAGAGGAGCTTAAAACGAATGTTTCTTCTGCCCTGCTGGGTTTTAGAAGCCCTGATTTGTTAGATTAGTGTGAAAATACATCTTCAGTCACCTAAAAACATTTGAAAAAAGTTAAATCAGTCGGCCTTTTGTCTGTTTTAAGTCCTAAATAAAAGTATTACTGCATAATTGCGCAGTAGAATAGTTTCATCCTGCTTTAGGGTCAATTTTAAATTTTCTTTGAGGACTTCATACAGATTTTTCTTGTATTTCTTGCATATACTATTTGGCAATGGTGTAAGCATAAAACATTTGTTAACAATATACAATGCAGTTAATCCTATTTTTCAGTTTATAAATGTTTAAACTTTTTAAAATGTTTTTTTTTGTCTGTATTAGTATACAATATCGTTTTACAAATAGCAATTTAAAATAGGGTGTAGAAATCACACTAGATTTCCAGAACACCATGGATTTTCTAGAAAGCGAGCACGGCACAAGCTGTGTTTAAAAATACAAATTGGGTTTTATATGCATTATTTCTTATTTACCTACGAAACAAGTTATTTAGTTCTGACTGTAATAAATACATAAAAAATACAAGACTGACTATCCCTCACGATTGGACCACTTTCTCCTAGGAGGATCATATGGCCTACTTGGCCCACTTACTATCAGGTATCTGGGTCCATTTTTTCTAGTGAGCGTATATACCTTCTATATTGGTGTTGGGTTCTTTCTCACTGACCATGACTGGATTTTGAACACTTCAGTCTCACATTTGGTTTTCCAGTTTTCTTCATATTATCGAACAAACTATGGACTCACTCATGGTTTGAATGATGCACTTTTTATGTTATTGATTTTTACATTTATATGTATAATCTGTTCAATAATTGAGCGCTGCATTTTTCTCTCTGTGTGATTTTTGGACAAGTTTATGTCAATTGTAGCGCAGTGTTTTTCTAATTTTTATATAAGCTTTGACAGCCATCACCTACGAAAGTTGGCTTGGTTTCTCTAGAATCCCCCAGCGCTATGGTGTCAAAAAATGACCTTGTTATATATAAACCCTATAAATGGGCTTATTAGCTCCCTTTTGGCCTCTTAAGGCCCCCGTACACACGATAAGAAAATCTGAAGGGAAAATTCATCCGACGACCGATCTGCCGATTTTCAGATTGTTAGTAGGTGCTTTTCGACAGCCAACTCCGACTTTTCGGCTATAAAATTTTTGTTGTCCAAATTTCGTCTCATTAGTACAGATTTCGACTGAAAAAAATCTTAAGAGCAAGATTAGGCATGCTCAGAGACGAAAGAACACATACAAAACAATCCAACACATGACATCACTTCTGAAGTAGAATTCTGTCGTACGGGAAAATTCGTATGAAAATAACCTCTTCACTTTCCACATCAGACTAGCATGCCACAAAAAACGGACGACAGATCGTTCGATAATCTGATCATGTGCACGGGGCTTTAATCACTTCCCGTCCGTATGATGTCATATGACGTCCTGGACTTGAAGAGGAGATATCTGGATCAGGCATCATCAAGATAGCTGATTATCCACTGGATTGCTTTTACATGTAGTGGGAGGGGACTTTCCCCCAGCCCTCCAGCTACCCATTGGCCCGTCTACAGGCTCTCCCATGTGATCGGAGAGCTCAAGATTTGATGCAGCACAGAGCTAGCTGAGGACTGGATGGTCCCTGACTATCTCTATGATCCTGGGAGGCTGGAAGTGATGTCATGATGTCATTTCTGGCTCTGGCAGATGTAAATACTGCTTTCTTTTCGCTAGAAAGTGGAGATCAATGTTTTTTTTCTTATCTCAGGCTTTTCAGGGTAGAGGAGATATCTGGTGTCCAATTGACCCCAGATGTCTCCATAAAGAGGACCATGCCCTATTCCTATAAAAAGGGATGTTTACATTTCTTGTAATAGAAATAAAAGTGATAAAAAAAATTAACGGGACAGTGTAAAAATAAAAAAATGTTTTTATAATTTAACCTCTTCAATACTGGCCATTTTTTCCCCTTCCTGCCCAGGCCAATTGTCAGCTTTCATCGCTTTCGCATTTTTAATGACAATTGCAAGGTCATGCAATACTGTACCCAAGCTAAATTTTTTATCATTTTGTTCACACAACTAGAGCTTTCTTTTGATGGTATTTAATCACTACTGGGTTTTTACATTTTTTGCTACTTAAACTAAAAAAGATTGAAAAGTTTAAAAAAAAATGCGCTTTTCTTTGTTTCTGTTATAACATAAATGCAAATAAATAATCTTTCTTCATCAATTTAGGTCAAAATGTGTTCAGCTACATTTCTTTGGTGAAAATACCCCTATCAGTTTATATTATTTAGTCTGTAAGAAAGTTATAGATTCCACAAACTATATGTTTGAAAATTGATCAATCCTGACATACTGACAGCCTATCCTGATGTACTGAAGGCCCAAAAAGAACAGTACAAATATCCTTCAAAATATCTCTTTTTGGAAGGTAGACAGTCCAAGGTATTTAGTAAGAGGCATGGCGAGTTTTTTTAGTTTTTTTAAGTAATTGTTTTAGTAGTTTTTTTGTCATAATTTTTTGGAACATTAAAAAATTAAAAAAAAAAAAATTACATACTGTCACCAGAGTAGTACATCATCATAATTTAACTGGTGTTGTGGTGACCAGGGACACTGACTGGTGACAGTACAAAAAAAAAAAGAATCTTTTTTTCAATTTTTTTTACGATTTTTTTTTTTCTTTGCACGCTGAGACCAGAGCAATTTAATGCTACCATAGTAAAACATTGTACTACTCCAGGGAAGTCATTAGAATTTTTTTTTTTTTACACATCATGAATGCTTGTAGCAGTGAATTACATCATACAGATGGACTGTGATTGGCTCTGTCTGTACCATGTGATCACTGTGACCAATCACAGCAAGCTACACAATGAATGGCATGAAAGGAAGCCATCCATTGTCTACAACTGTCATGTGACCTGTTGTGATTGGCCACAGCGGTCACATTGTACTGGCAGCGAGCCGTTAAACTAATCAGTCATTCGCTGTGTCCAGTAGACACAGCCAGTGACAGATCGCACGGCCATGTGAGCGGCGCCTTCTGAGAGTACGTCATATGACGTCCACTTAGAAGGACGAATGTCCCGCCCAGCGTCAATCTGCTATAGGTCGGGCAGGAAAGTGTTCAAAAAAATTTTTAAAGCTCCCTCCTCCCCTCGTGCTTGCACATAGAAGCAAAAACATATGTTGGTCGTGCCCGCATACGTAACGAGTGTTCACACCACACATGCAATAGCGAGAGCAACAATTCTAGTACTAGACCTCCTTTTTAACTCTAAACTGGTGTTCCACTTCATCCACGTCATACGCCTAAACACCATTTCACGAGCGTGCACAATTTAAAAGCTTGACATGTTAGGTGTCAATTTACTCGGCGTAACATAATCTTCTATACCATACCAGAAATTGGGTTTTATATTTTGTTTTTTTGTTTTTTTTTATTAAAATTTTTTAAGGTGTGATTGAAAAATCGCTTCGCAAATATCCTGTGCCATAAAAATTTGAAACAAGCACCATTTTATTCACTAGGGTCTCTGCTAAAAAAAAAAAACAAAAACCTATATAATATTTGGTGGTTCTGAGTAATTTTCTAGCAAAAAAATACAGATTTTTATATGTAGGAGAGAAATGACAGAATTGGCCTGGGAACTGGTTAAAAATACCATTGAATGTGTTTTGTTATATTTGTTTGATAAGTGAAAAAAAAAAAAAAATACCCGCTGATCCTGCCAGAAAACCAGTGCTGTTGTTTGTCCTTTGCAGTGTTTTCTCAAGCAATGTTGTCTTGTCTTTGTAGTCTTAGCATACTTCCTGTCCTAGGGTACCAACACCTCCATAGATACAATGAAGGTGTGTTGTTAGCCTTGGACCCTAGCTCTTTGAATGTTAAGAGCCTCCTTAGTAGAAGCACATGCGTTATAAGAGATAGGCAGAGGGCAGGTGAGCCTGGAGGGATCCCACCCATCCTTAAGGGCACAGGGGGCACACTGGACACCCAGCATATAGCACAATCGCAGCAAAGGTGTCCGGTGCGCCCCCTTACCAGTAAAACTACTTGCTGACAAAGGCCTCCTCCCTATCTTCAACTGCTGCAGTTGCGTCTTCCATTCATTTACCTAATTGATCTGGGAGAATCATTGAGACAGCTTGGGGAAATCCCACTGGTGCCAGGTCACCTTCACTGTATTGACCAAGGTACTGATCAGTGAACGATAATATTTTTTTTTCTAATATTTTCCTTGCACCTGATTGATTATTCTTTATAAAATAAAGCCTCACCGCATTCACTAAGGGAAGAATTTGTGCAATTGCACCCAGGGCCGTCTTACCGCATGGGCACGTTGGGCAGTTGCCCAGGGGCCCCACCTGCTCAGCGGCCCAGCCAAGCATTAGTCCCGACTCCCATGTGCATCCCGCCGCTGAACTTAGCAGGTGGCAAGCGCCTGTCGGCCCTGCGCTGCTGTCAGGCCACTTAGGTCGTGGAGGGGGAGCAAACAACTGCAGGAAGGTCTGTCTGCCTCCACGGGAACAGGCACACACAGGACAGTCCAGTCTGATTTCCGTCCATGTGTGTGTTCACCGGACCCTGCCGCTCAACTTGGAAGCTCTCATTAGCCTGGCACTGCTGTTAGGCTAATCGGGCCATGGAGAGGTGCCCACAGCAGCAGGAGTGCCTGCCTGCTTCCAAGGTCTGCCGGGAGACAGGCACACACCAGGACAGTCGCAGCGCCAGCCGCAATGGCAGGGACACTGCTGTAGAAGCCCAAAATGGAAGCCAGCATGGCACACTCAAAAAAATTATATGATGGATTTAATTAACTTTTTTATGTCAACAAGTTGCACATAACTGGGTTACTTTGAATTTAGGTAAAATATAGACCATGTTACTTAAATTCAAAGTGCAATTTGTTGACATAAAAAAGTTCATTAAATCCAACATATCATTTTTTTGAGTGCAGAAAGGAAAGAAAGACAGAAAGGGTAAGTACTAACTTTTTTTATGTGCAGAAATTAATATTGTTTTCTTGTTTTTCAATTTCTTGTTTTTTCATGCTTGTGTTATATTATCCAAAAGTTGTGTTAATAAACACTGATTTTGTTGGAGGTAACAATAAATAGCCTTATCGATCGTTTGCATTTTTATTCTCGTGGGTGATTGTGTAGGCGGGGCCCCAGTGCACTGCATTGCCCGGGGGCTGTAATGCTCTTAACATGGCGCTGACTGCACTTGCAAAGTGTCAGAGATGTATAGCAACTAAGTAGAACTACTTCACTACTGTACTTAAGTACCGAAAGGCGGTATCTGTACTTTCCTAGAGTAGAATTTTTTTCTCCTACTTCCACTTTTACTTCACTAAATTTTTTCAATAATTTCAATACTTCTACTCCGATATTTTTTTTTTGTGCTGCATAGTTACTCGTTACAATTATAAAAATTACCACTGCCAGAACAGTAGATGGCAGGTTTCATGAAGCTCAAAACATGTGTATTATCAGTGCATACGAAAATAAATGCTACTGTATGTATAAATAAAAGCTGCATTTGAAATAATAAAAAACAATATGATGTTCAAACTTTTGACTTCTTTATTTAATAACTACATAACACAGTACTTGTACTTTTACTTTCAGTACTTGAGTAGCAATTTTTTTTCAAAACTACTGGTACTTTTACTTTCAGTACTTGAGTAGCAAAATTTTTAAAAAAACTATTTGCAATACTTAAGTACAAAAAATGTTGAATACTTTAGTACATCTACTCAAGTCACTTTTTGATCAAGCACTTCCACTTCTACTCAAGTCACTTTTTGATCGAGCACTTGTACTTTTACTCAAGTATGGGTTTCGAGTACTTTATACAACTCTGCAAAGTGTACAGTGTATTCACCTTTAGTAAATCAACCTGACAATGTTACAGTCTCACAACTGGGGGAGAGGATATTGGCAAAGTGCTTTCTCCTGCCTGCAGCAGACTGATGACATCCTCTCAGCTAGGGAAAGTCATTGACTGGAATTTAAGTAGCGCTTTTTAATGCTAAAAAAAATGTTTTAATTAATAAAAAAATGTAATGTTGTTTTACAGTTATAATGTTGCTTACTAATTAGAATGTTGTCTACTTGAAACTAATTTTTTCAAGTAGACTTGTAAAGATGATGAAAGGTCCACTTTATATATCATCTTTATCTCCTCTGGTTCTGTAATAAATAAATATTACAAGCAAGGTAAAAAGTATTAAGCAAACAAAATAGTTCTATGGTACTTCTGTCTGCTTGTCATATTCCACAATGCAAATCATTCAGTCCAAAAGCTACAACAGATGGACATACATATCCATTGTCGAAGTAAGACTCCCTCGTTCATCACTGAGACCACTGAACTTCTTGAGAACTTGAGAAGCAGGCTATAATTACGTATGCGGCTAGTAGTGTTTAAATTTGTTAAATCATTTTTTGGATACCTTATTTCTTTTTATTGTGTGAATATTTTGAAGACAGGGAGGGGCACATTTTGGGCAAAGGGTTAAACTGGTTTACAGGGGGTGCGAAAGTGGCCATCTAAGTCAAACTAGAACAACCACCACTTAACAGGGATGGGGGCCTTCGAAACCATCTGTCTTCTACGTATAATGCCATCATAACATCTCTACTTTGGCGATTTGACAACAATTCATATATTAAGCCATGTGAATCAAGGAATTAACACCTATACAGACTTCTGGACACCAAGGATGGGATTATGTGACTAGAACGGGATGGTTGCACAACTTTCACACCTCCCATCCTGTTTTTGGACAATCAACATCCACACATTTTGTGGTTATTGGATTATTGTGTCTGTGCTAATTGTGTGGCTATAAAAACTGGGATGTGAATCTGTCACTCATTGCAACTAAAGAAGTGTCTTGGATAATCTACAAAACGTTTTCAGTTATTACAGAACAAGTCCAGCTAAATGTGACTCAATACTACTAGATACACTATATTGTCAAAAGTATTGGGACGCCTGCCTTTACATGCACATGAACTTTAATGGCATCCCAGTCTTAGTTTGTAGGGTTCAATATCAGTTGGCCCACCCTTTGCAGCTATAACAGCTACAACTCTTCTGGCAAGGCTGTCTACAAGGTTTAGGAGTGTGTCTATTGGACCGTTTGACCATTCTTTTAGAAGCGCATTTGTGCAATCAGGCACTGATGTGGAAAAGAAGGCCTGACTCGCAGTCTCCGCTCTAATTCATCCCAAAGGTGTTCTATCAGGTTCAGGTCAGGACTCTGTGCAGGCCAGTCAAGCTCCTTCACCCCAAACTCGCTCATCCATGTCTTTATAGACCTTGCTTTGTGCACTGGTCCAAACTATTTAGTGGTGGTGGGAATTTTGGTTTGGGGTTGTTTTTCAGGGGTTGGGCTTGGCCCCTTAGTTCTAGTACAGGGAACTCTGAAGGCATCAGAATACCAAGACATTTTGGACAATTTCATGCTCCCAACTTTGTGGGAACAGTTTGGGGGATGGCCCCTTCCAGTTCCGACATAACTGTGTACCAGTGCACAAAGCAAGGTCCATAAAGACATGGACGAATGAGTGAGTTTGGGTGAGTTAAATTATAAAAAACAAATTAAATGAAGGAATTACTATTTAGAGTGAAAGTAAATGATAGGCTCTAAAAGATAGGCTCTAAAAACAAAACTTTTTTAGTTTTGAATATAGTAGGGAATGATTTAACCACTTGAACCTTGGCAGGTTTTACCCCCTTTATGACCAGGGCATTTTTTGCTTTTGTATATATAATGGAATTTACGCAGCTACATACTCTATACCAGTGGGGGCTGGTACTAACATTTTTTTGGGGGGGGGGGCGGCAAACAAACCCCCCCCCCATGTCAGCAATCAGCTCTTCATGGTCCCCCCCCCCCCCGCGCTCACCTCTCTACGGTCCCCCACACTCGGCCCCTCCACAGCTTCCTTGGTTTCTCCTCCTGGTCAACCTGATCCGCCTCCTGTCCTGATTGGCCGGGAGGAGAAGCCAGAAGACAATCGCGAATATTGGTTCGCTAGTGTCACTAGTGGGTGTGCTCGGGACGCAGTGCTCTGCGGCCCATGCCCAACATTTTTCAAGCCAATTACAGCCTCTAATCATGTGACTTGAAAAAAAAAAATGAATTCATACAAATGTATGAGTCCAGCTCCCCGCATGCAAACTAGGGGGGGGCGGCACCCCTGCGCCCCCTATGGACCGTCTGCTCCTGCTCTATACTCTGATCAACGACTTATAGTGGGACTGTTATAGGGTGGCAGGAAATCTGGCGCTAACAGACACTATTTGGGTTGTCATGAACTGACACTGACATCAATAGTGACTCTAATACAGTGATCAGTGATAATACCATACGCTGTCACTGTCTGGGAAGAGGTTAACATCTAGGGGCAATCAGAGGGGTTAACTGTGTGCCAAAAAATGTGTGCTGCTTTTACTTTTTTTATGCTTTTCAGGGAGACGAAACAGCCAAACCGCTGTTCCCTGTACACACTGAACTCTGTGTGTGATTGGACCCAGCCGATCAGCTGATTTCACCCAAAATCATTGGCCGAAATCTGCTGCCAAACTCCTGCTGCATCCAATCACAGCATTGGTTGGTAGAGAGTGCACCACCCAAACCCATAAGGCTACGTTCATATATTAGCGTAGCGGATCGCGGGCAGAATCACCGCAATTCTGCCCGCGATCCGGAAATCATTGCAAATCGCGGGGCACCTGTGTGTTGCCGTTGATTTGCAATGGCACCCCAAACCCTGTGCGATGTTGCCGCGATTTCCGCCTGCCGAATTGCGGTAACATCGCACACACAAAATCGCGGGTCGCATGATGCCCAAAAAAGGTACAAGAGCTTCTTTGGGGCATCATGCGACCCGCGATTCTGCCCGCGGTCCGCTGCGCTAACATGTGAACGTAGCCTCAGAAGGCCGTCACGTACATGTACGTGATTGTCCCTCTGCCTGCCGCCTGCTTGCAGTACAATTATTGTGAGCGGTCGGCAAGTGGTTAAACACTTGTTATTTATGTTTTACTATCTGTATCTCATAAGGGAGATTCTCCTTCACTTCCTGTCTCAACATGTAATGGGAAGTGAAAGAAGATCTCTTCAAAGCAAGAGAAATGCTTTCTTACATAATTATCACCAGAACAAAAGTATTTCCTCTCCTTCTGTTACAATTACAACTCAAAATATTATATTCTCTTAACTTCCTTTTTGTTTACAAACTTATTTTTTTATATATTTTCCCCTACTTTCAATGGCCACCCGGACACATAGCTGTCCGTTTATGATACCTGAGATGAGCAGTGATCCTGATGATCGCAGCTCATCTTGGATCATTATCGTTTTATGAAACAGAGATGATCTGGGAGAACATGTTCCCTGCTGATCATCTCTACACATGGAGTATCTGTCATTGACTTACACAGAAACGCCCAGTTTATGAAGCTGCGATCACTGGCGATCTGTGCCAGAATTCACACTCCCAGATTCACCAACCTGGAGGTGGAGAATCAGGGAGAAAAGACAAAATCACTGCTATATAACATTCCCAAAAAAAAAAATTTAAAAATCAAAATTTTTTTAACATTTTAGGCCAATTTGTTGTCTGCTACATATTTTTGGTAAAAAAAAAAAAAAATCGCAATAAGCGTATTTTGATTGGTTCACGCAAAAGTTATCGCGTCTTCTAACTACGGGAAAGATTTATATAATTTTTATTATTTGTTTTTTTTACTAGTAATAGCGGCGATCTGCGATTTTTAGCGGGACTGCGACATTGCGGTGGACAGATCGGACCCCTAACTGACATTTTTTACACTTTTGGGGGGACCAGTGACATTACTACAGTAATCAGTGCTAAAAATATGCACTGTTACTGTAATAATGCCAATGGCAGGGAAGGGGTTAACCCCGGGGTGATCAAAGGGTTAAATGTGTACCTAGGGGCGTGTTTCTAACTGTTTTGGGGCGGGGCTTGTGAAATGATCACAGAGACCTGTGTTCCTATATAGAAGGATCACAGGAGCTCTGTGATCTTTCCAGAGAGAAGAACGGTTGGCTGTGTTTACAACAGCTGCTCGTCCTTCTCTCTCAGCGGGGAACGATCGCGGGTGCCAGGCGGCAATCGGAGCCGCCTGCCCCCGTGCATCAGAGTCCCCGCTGCCGAGTGGGGGCGGGAGCACTGCGGCGGTGTATACCTACGGCGGTTCGCGCAGTAGGGCCAGCCTGCCGCAATTTTTCTGCGGCGGGCAGTCCGAAAGCAGTTAATAAACTGGCACCAGAGTGTTTCAGTGATTTTCTCGTACTATAATCTCGCTATGTCTCACGAGATTACAGGCAGCCCTTTTACATGAATCTCGGCTGTTTTCAGAGGAAAAACTTCTCTTCTGTTCTCCCTGTGAGAAGTGAAGTTCTCCGCTTCATAAACAGGGTGCCAGAGGAGATCATGTTCCTCTGAAAACTGCCGAGAAGTGAACTGAGAGAAAAATTCCCAGTTTCATAAACATACACCATAGAAAGAGTGGAATGCCACAATGGGAAACCAGACATCAATAAAAAGCTAACAGTGGTGTTTTGCCATAGCTATTCTGTCCAAAACAAAAAAATGTACTTCACATTAACCACTTCTGGACCGGAAGGTTTCCCCCTCCCTTAATGATCAGGCAATTTTTTTGCGATTCAGCATTGTGTTACTTAACCACTTGCCGACTGCGCACAGTATATTTACTGCGGCAGTCAGCCCCGGCCAGGCAGAGTGACGTAGGTCTACGTCGCTACTTCCCGCCGGTCCTGTGCGCGCTCCCGCGTGTCCCCGCCGACACCGATGGCTGGATTGGGTTCAGAACCGATCAGTCATCAGGTCCAGGCCAATGATTTTTGGCCTGGACCTGTAGATCGGTCCTGCCCAATCAGATCCTGTTCTGAGCCTGTGAAATGTAAACACAGGCTCAGAAAAGACGTGCTCTCCTCTCCCATGATCCTTTTTGGATTCATCTCGAGAGGAGAGCACATCTAACTGTGAGTAACTGCACCAAGCACAGTCACATACACTTAGATAGGCACATTTAACCCCCGATCGCCCACCTAGTTAACCCCTACACCCCCTGTCACAACACACACTGTATACAGCATATAGCATTTTCCTATATACCTGTATAAGTGTGATTTGTGGTCAGGTGTAGCGCTTGCGACCCCCCCTTTTCCACTTAAATTACCCGCCACCCCCCCAATAAAGATTTAACCCCCTGATCCCCCCTGATCCCCCCCTGATCACCTCCAGTTAACCCCTACCCCTCTGTCACATTCAACACTAATACAAACGTAATATACAGTGTTTTTGTATTTTTGTATTAGTGTGATTGTGATCAGAATTAGCGCAGGCGACTACGTTTCTGTCTCAAGAAGGTTTAGGGTCCCCGCCACCCCCCCAATAAAGATTTACCCCCTGACCCCCCCCCTGATCACCCCTACACCCCCTGTCACAACACACACTGTATAAAGTTTATAGCATTTTCTATATACCCGTATAAGTGTGACTTGTGACCAGGTTTAGCGCTTGCCACCATTCCTTTTATCCTTAGGATACCCGCCAGCCCCTCCCAATAAAGATTTAACCCCCTCATCCCCCCCTGATCACATCCAGTTAACCCCTTCCCCCCCTGTCACATTGCACACTAATACACACATAATATACTGTTTTTACTGTATTTTGTATTAGTGTGATTGTGACTTGAGGTTGCGCTAGCGAGTTCGTTTCTATCCCAAAGGAGGTTTAGGGTCCCCGCCATCCCCGGCGCATAGTTAGAAATAACCCCTTGATTACCACACACACACACACACGCACATACACTTCCATTACTAGTATAGTGTTTGAACAGATCAATATCTGATCTGATCAGAACTATACTAGCGCCCCAATGTTTAGGGTTCCCAAAACGCGGTGTTTGCACGATCAGCACTGATTCCTGCCAGCACCTGCGTTTAACCCTTTCACCCAGGCAAGTGTAGTAATCAATAGATTACTGTCACTTACAAATAAACACAACACACAAAACCGCTGTGTTAGCAGAGTCAGGCCTGATCCCTGCTAGCATTAGCATTTTTTTTGGTAGCACTTGAAATAGTCCTTGACAACCAGGTGCTTTTATTACCTGTGAGTCAACACCACTGTACAGGTAAATTTAGTTACCAAAATGTCCAAACGTTTGTACAGTGGTGAAGAGGCTTATAGTATGTTGGCCGTGTCATCTGATAGCGATGGGGAAGCTACAGTGACCGAATTACTGTCAGTATACGAACCAGATGACAGCAGCGGCTCCCTGACAGATAGCTCCGACGACAGATGGGTCCCTGTTAGACCCAGGCGTACCCGACCCCATTCTGGAGTTGTTGAGATGCAGGAATCGCAGGGTGCTCGTATGGAGCAGAGTGTGGTTACTAGTGCCACTCATCCTTCTGGCGACCTGGCAAGCGCCAGCGGCCTAGTACACCCTGGACCTAGTACGAACAGCACTGCAGTAGCACCTGGTGACGTGGCGAGTCCCCTAAGTGCAGTTGAAGCTGGTGCGGTGGCTAGCACAAGTAGTGGCCTGCAGCTACCGCGTATTCGTAGACAGGCCTGTAGAGCCCATAGTGCCCTCCCTGATGCGCTGGCATATCCCAATTGGCAACCCACTGATTCTACAGCGCCAGTACTTCCCCCATTCACTGCCCAACCTGGAATCCACGTGGAGACAGCTGGTTTTACGCCCCTGAACTTTTATGAGCTGTTCTTCACGGAAGATCTTTACAGATTTATTGTGGATCAATCAAATTTATACGCACAACAATTCATCGCCGCCAACCCAAATTCGCCCCTTGCCAGACAATTCGGCTGGAAACCTATAACGGTTTCCGAATTTAAGATCTTTCTGGGCCTTTCCCTCCACATGGGCATAACCAAACAGAGTGAATTGCGGCTATATTGGTCCACTAGCCCAGTTCACCATATGCGCATGTACTCTGCCTCCATGTCCAGGGGGAGATACGAGCAAATTCTGCGATTTATGCATGTCAGCGACAATGAAATCTGTCGTCCTCGGGGAGACCCTGAATACGATCGGCTCCACAAAATTCGGCCCCTAATAGACCACTTCAATCAGCGGTTTGCAGCCTTGTTTACCCCCGAACAAGTTGTCTGCGTTGACGAGTCCCTGATTAAATTTACTGGCCGCCAGAGTTGTATAAAGTACTCGAAACCCATACTTGCGTAAAAGTACAAGTGCTCGATCAAAAAGTGACTTGAGTAGAAGTACTAAAGTATTCAACATTTTTTGTACTTAAGTATTGCAAGTAGTTTTTTTAAAAATTTTGCTACTCAAGTACTGAAAGTAAAAGTACCAGTAGTTTTGAAAAAAAAATTGCTACTCAAGTACTGAAAGTAAAAGTACAAGTACTGTGTTATGTAGTTATTAAAGAAAGAAGTCAAAAGTTTGAACATCATATTGTTTTTTATTATATCAAATGCAGCTTTTATTCATACATACAGTAGCATTTATTTTCGTATGCGCTGATAATACACGTTTTGAGCTTCATGAAACCTGCCATCTACTGTTCTGGCAGTGGTAATTTTTATAATTGTAACGAGTAACTATGCAGCACAAAAAAAAAATATTGGAGTAGAAGTATTGAAATCATCGAAAAAATGTAGTGAAGTAAAAGTGGAAGTAGGAGAAAAAAATTCTACTCTAGGAAAGTACAGATACCGCCTTTCGGTACTTAAGTACAGTAGTGAAGTAGTTCTACTTAGTTACTATACATCTTTGCTGGCCGCCTTGCTATGAAACAGTACCTCCCCAGCAAGCGTGCCAAGTACAGGGTCAAGCTGTATAAATTGTGTGACAGGGCCACAGGCTATACAGTTAGTTTCCGGGTCTATGAGGGAAAAGATAGCTGTGTGGAGCCCCCGAACTGCCCAGACTACATAGGGAGCAGCGGTAAGATTGTTTGGGACTTGGTGTCACCCTTATCCGGAAGGGGTACCATTTGTACGTGGACAACTTTTACACAAGCGTGCCACTATTTAGTCACCTTCTCGATTTACAAATTGGCGCATGTGGCACCGTGCGACCTAATCGCCGGGGCTTCCCCCAACGGCTTGTAAATTCCCGTCTTAGTCGGGGGGCGAGAGCCTGCTTGAAAACGGACAAATTGCTTGCGGTGAAGTGGAAGGATACACGGGATGTTTATGTTCTGTCCTCCCTTCACGCAGACACGACGATCCCTACGGCAACTGGCGTTATGGAGAAACCCCTCTGTGTCCACGAATATAACCTTAATATGGGAGGGGTGGACCTTAACTACCAGCTTTTGGCACCGTATTTAGTTGCCCGTAAAGCCAGACGCTGGTACAAAAAAGTGTCTGTTTACCTTTACCAATTGGCTATGCTGAACGCCTTTGTCCTATACAGGGCGTCAGGACGAACTGGATCTTTCCGGGAATTCCAGGAAGAGATCATCCTTGCCTACCTGTACCCAGGAGGCATGCCTGCCCAATTTCCCCTTCCAGATGCAGTGAGCTGGCTGCATTAGAGACATTTTTCTTATGTCCTCCCGAGTACCCCTACCCAAAGATGGCCCCAAAGAAGATGTTGTGTCTGTAGCAGGCGCAGATGTAGGCGTGACACCCGTTATTATTGTCCCAAATGTCCTGACCAACCTGATCTCTGCATCGGGGAACGTATTTGAGCGCTACCATACACTAGTGGAGTATTAGTGTAGGGTACAGCACGACACAGTGTAGGGCACACAAACACAGGGTCTCGAAAGATGTTGGATGTCCATCGACATTTTGAGAGACCCAAGCTGGAAGATCGCAGTCCCAAATCAAGAAATCAAGAAACAGTTAGAAAAAAAAATAAAAGGATCCAAAAACTGTTGTTGTGTCAGTCATTTTATATGTTCTTCTACTCTTCCTACTGTACTTTTAATGTACTATGTTTGTTTTTTCATTCTTTTGTGACCTGTTTCTCTTGCAGGTACTCGTCGGCTGCCACGACATTGATTTTATATATTCTGACACAAACAGCGTTTGCGCTCAGCATATATGGATACCTTTGCTGATAGCAGCTGTGGTGATTTTCTGATTTCAGCACTGCAGTTAAAATCCTATTTTGGTATACGTGGATAGTGTCGTGTATACCCATCATTAAATTCAGTGGGTCATTGTTTGGGCGGTTAATGGTGGATAATACTACACATTATTCCTGTGCTGATTTCTGATAGGTTCTCTTTTTTTTTTCCTTCAGCCCACAGGCTGCATGAAAAAAAAAAAAACCTATATGCCAAACAAGGACCAGCAATGTACTGGTACGTTGCTGGACTTTGAGTGGTTGTACCAGGATGATGCCTGCAGATTTAGGCATCATCTTGGTATCGTTTTTTACAGCCAGCGGTCGGCTTACATGTAAAAGCAATCCTAGCAGGTAATTGGCCGCTAGACTGCTTTTACATGCAGTGGGAGCGGACTCCCCCCCCCCCCCCACGCCGCCTTCCGCAGCCTTCCGTGGATTTTCTCGGGCTTTCCTGTCCCACCGGTTAACCCGAGAGTGCAGCCGGTGGTTCAGTTATCTAACCATAGAGCTAATTGGAGATGAGAATGGCTCCAATCATCTCTATGGCCTAAGATACCGGAAGCTACGAGCATTTCATGACTTCTGTTTCGCCAGAAATAAAGGGCCATTGGGAAATTGGGAAAGTATTTTATCACACCAATTTTGGTGTGGTCAGATGCGTTAAGGTCAGAGGAGAGATCTAGAGTCTAACAGACCCCAATTTTTTTAAAAAAGAGTACCTATCACTACAGATTGCTATCATAGGGGATATTTAAATTCACTGTGATAACAATAAAAATTATAAAAAAAAAAAAAATGAAAGGAAAGGTGTCAAAATAACATAAAAAAAATTCAAGCCCCCCCCCTTTCCCCCCGTGCTTGCGCGCAATGGCGCACGCAAGCGTTGGTCTTGTGTCATATGTAAACCGCAATTGCAGCATGCATGTGAGGTATCGCCGCGAACGCCAGGTCGAGTGCAGTAATTCTTGCAGTAGACCTCCTCTGTAAGTCTAAAGTGGTAACCTGTAGAGACTTTTAAAGGTTTTTAAAAATGTACGTACTTTGTTCCTGCTGCGCAGGCGTGCTCAATTTTTAAAGCATGTCATGTTTGGTATTTATGTACTCGGCATAAGATCATCTTTTAAATTTTACCAAAAAAATTGGAATTATATAGTGTATTTGTGCAATAAATAAAAAAAATGTATTTTTTTCGCAAAAATTGCGTTTGGAAAATCTGTGCACAAATACCGTGTGACAAAAAAATTTGCAACATCCACCATTTTATTCTATAGGGCCTCTGCTTTAAAGAAATATATAATGTTTGGGGGTTCAAAGTAATTTTCTAGTAAGAAAAAAATATTTTTTCATGTAAACAAAAAGGCACAGAAAAGGCTTGGTTTTCAAGTGGTTAGAAGAGTGGGTGATGTGTGGATAAGATGAGCATAAAATGTCGGGACAGTTCAAACACCCCCCAAATGACCCCTTTTTGAAAAGTAGACACCCAAAGCTATTTGCTGAGAGCATGGTGAGTCCATGGAGTATTTTATATTTTGCCACAAGTTTCGGGAAAATTATTATTTTTTTTTTGTTGTTGTTTTTTTACAGAAAGTTGTCACTAAATGATATATTGCTCACGCATGCCATGGGAATATGTGAAATGACACCCCAAAATACATTCTTTTGCTTCTCCTGAGTACAGGGATACCACATGTGTGAGACTTTTTGGGAGCCTAGCTGTGTACGTGCCCCCGAAAACCAATCCCCATCTTCAGGTTTTCTAATGGCGTAAATTGCTGATTTTACCCTGACTACCTGTCACAGTTTCAGAGGCCCTGAAATTTCAAGATAGCACAAAACCCCCCCCAAATGACCCCATTTTGCAAAGTAGACACTCCAAGCTATTGGCTGAGAAGCATGTGAGTCCATGGAATAGTTTATATTTTGCCACAAGTTTCGGGAAAATTATAATTTTTTTGTTTTTTTGTTTTTTTACACAAAGTTGTCAGTAAATGATATAATGCTCACACATGCCATGGGTATATGTGAAATGACACCCGAAAATACATTCTGCTGCTTCTCCTGAGTACAGGGATATCCCATGTTTGAGACTTTTTGGCAGTCTAGCTGCGTACAGGACCCGGAAAACCAATCCCCACCTTCTGTCTTTCTAAGGGCGTAAATTGTTGATCTCACTCCTTACTACCTATCACACTTTTGAAGTCCATAAAAAGCCAAGATGGCACAAAACCCCCCCAAATTACCCAATTTTGCAAAGTAGACACTCCAATCTATTTGCTGAGAGGCATGGTGAGTATTTTGCAGCTCTCATTTTTTTTGGAAAATGAAGAAAAAACAGGAAAATGCATTTTTTTCCCCTTTTTTCAATTTCCAAAACTTTGTGACAAAAAGTGAGATCTGCAAAATACTCAACATGCCTCTCTGCAAATAGCTTAGGGTGTCTACTTTCCGAAAAGGGGTCTTTTGGGGGGGAGGGGGCGGTTGTGCTGTCTTGGCATTTCATGGCCTCCGAAACTGTGATAGGTAGTCAGGAGTGAAATCAACAATTTACGCCCTTGGAAAGCCTGAAAGTGGGGATTGGTTTTCGGGGACCTGTACTCGGCTAGACTGCAAAAAAGTCTCACACATGGGGTATCCCTGTACTCAGGAGAAGCAGCAGAATGTATTTTGGGGTGTCATTTCACATATACCCATGGCATGTGTGAGCAATATATAATTTACTGACAACTTTGTGTAAAAAAAAAAAGAAATATATATATACATATATATATATATATATATATATATATATATATATATATATATTTCCCGGAACTTGTGGAAAAATATAAAATATTCCATGGACTCACCATGCCTCTCAGCAAATAGCTTGGGGTGTCTACTTTCCAAAATGGGGTCATTTGGGGGGGTTTTGTGCTATCTTGGAATTTTAGGGCCTCCGAAACTGTGATAGGTAGTCAGGAGTGAAATCAACAATTTACGCCCTTGGAAAGCCTGAAAGTGGGGATTGGTTTTCGGGGACCTGTACTCGGCTAGACTGCAAAAACGTCTCACACATGGGGTATCCCTGTACTCAGGAGAAGCAGCAAAATGTATTTTGGGGTGTCATTTCACATATACCCATGGCATGTGTGAGCAATATATCATTTACTGACAACTTTGTGAAAAAAAAAAATATATATATATAAATTTCCCGAAACTTGTGGCAAAATATAAAATATTCCATGGACTCACCATGCCTCTCAGCAAATAGCTTGGGGTGTCTACTTTCCAAAATGGGGTCATTTGGGGGGGGGGGGTGCGCTATCTTGGAATTTTAGGGCCTCCGAAACTGTGACAGGTAGTGCAGAGGTGACATGCACAATTTACGCCATTAGAAAACCTGAGAGTGTTGATTGGTTTTCGCGGTCCTGTACACAGCTAGGCTCCCAAAAAGTCTCACACATGGGGCATCCCCATACTCAGGAGAAGCGGCAGAATGTATTTTGGGGTGTCATTCCACATATAACCATGTCATGTGTGAGAAATTTATCTTTTAGTGACAAGGTTGTGTGAAAAAAAAAAAAATTGTAATTTTCCCAAAACTTGTGGCAAAATATAAAATATTCCATGGACTAACCATGCCTCTCAGCAAACAGCTTGGGGTGTCTACTTTCCAAAATGGGGTCATTTGGGGGGGTTTTGTGGTATCTTGACATTTCAGGGCCTCCTAAACCGTTATAGGTAGTGAGAAAATGCAATGAAAAATTTACGCCCTTTGAAATTCTGATGGTGGTGATTTGTTTTCGGGCTCCCGTACACAGCTAGGCTCCCAAAAAGTCTCACATATGTGGTATCCCTGTACTCAGGAGAAGCAGCAGAATATATTTTGGGGTGTAATTACACATATACCCATGGCATGTGTGAGCAATATATCATTTCAATGACAACTTTGTGTAAAAAAAAAAAAATATTTTTTTTTTAGTCATTTTTCAAACACCTGTGACAAAAAAATGAAATATTCAATGAGCTCAACATGCCTCTCAGAACATTCCTTAGGATGTCTACTTTCCAAAAAGTGGTAGTTTGGGGGGGTTTTGTACTGCCCTGCCATTTTAGGACTTCATGAAATGAGATAGGCAGTCAGAAATTAAAGCTGCGTAAATTTCAGTATTTACACCATAGATTGTAGACGCTATAACTTTTGCGCAAACCAATAAAAATACGCTCATTGAATTTTTTTTGTCAAAGACATGTAGCTTAATATATTTTGGCCAAAAAAAAAAGACATAAATTGAGTATATTGGATATTTTTTAAAAGACAAAGTTGAAAATGTCATTTTTTTGCAAAATTTTCGCTCTTTTTTTATTAATATCGCAAAAAATAAAAAGCGCAGAGGTGATCAAATACCACCAAAAGAAAGCTCTGTTTGTGGGAAAAAAAGGACGTAAATTTTGTTTGGGTACCACATTGCATGACCGCACAATTGTCAGTTAAAGTCACGAAGTGCCAAGTTGAAAAAAGGGGTCTGGTCAGGAAGGGGGTAAAATCTTCCGGGGCTTAAGTGGTTAAACAGAAAATTGCGCAGTCGTATATAGCTGCGTAAATTCCAGTATATATACAAAACTGTACTGAAATAAAATTGATGTCCTTTTTTTCCCCACAAATAGAGCTTTCTTTTTGTGGTATTTGATCACCTGTGCGATTTTTATTTTTTTGCGCTGTAAACAAAAATAGAGCGACAATTCTGAAAAAAAAAAACAATATTTTTCACATTCTGCAATACTGTATAACATACCCAAAAAAAAAAAAAAAAAAATCAACATTTTTCATCCTTTTAGGTCAATTTGTATTCTGCTACATATTTTTGGTAAAAAAAAAAATCACAATAAGCGTATTTTGATTGGTTTGCGCAAAGGTTATCGCGTCTACAAACTAGGGGAAAGATTTATGTAATTTTTATTTATTTATTTAATTTTACTAGTAATGGCGGCGTACTGTGATTTTTAGCGGGATTGCAACATTGCAGCGGACAGATCGGACCCTAACTGACCTTTTTGACACTTTTGGGGGGATCAGTGACATTACTACAGTAATCAGTGCTAAAAATATGCACTGTTACTGTACTAATGACACTGGCAGGGAAGGGGTTAACCTAGGGGTGATGAAAGGGTTAAATGTGAGCCCAGGGGAGTGTTTACTAACTGTGGGCGGAGGGGCTTCTGAAATGATCATAGAGACCTGTGATCCTATATAGAAGGATCACAGGCGCTCTGTGATCATTTCAGAGAGAAGAACGGTCAGCTGTGCTTACAATAGGTGCCCGTCCTTCTCTCTCAGCGGGGAGCGATCGCGGCCACCGGCCCCATGCATTGGCATCCCCGCTGCACTTGCCCCCCAGCACCAAGCGCGCGGCCGACATAGGGCTATGTCGGTTCGAGCAGGAAGGCAAATGTGCGGCGGGCGGTCCTGGAAGCAGTTAAAGATGGAGCTTAGTTTGCATATACAGTATCTCACAAAATTAAGTACACCCCTCATCTTTTGTAAACATGTTATTATTTCTTTTCATGTGACAACACTGAAGAAATGACACTTTGCTCTAATGTAAAGTAGTGAGTGTACAGCTTGTATAATAGTGTAAATTTACTGTCCCCTCAAAATAACTCAACACACAGCCATTATTGCCTAAACTGCTGGCAACAACAGTGAGTACAACCCTAAGTGAAAATGTCCAAATTGGGCCCAATTAGCCATTTTTCCTCCCCGGTGTCATGTGACTCATTAGTGTTACAAGGTCTCAGGTGTGTTAAATTTGGTGTTATCACTCTCTCATACTGGTCACTGGAAGTTCAACATGGCACCTCATGGCAAAGAACTCCCTGAGGATCTGAAAAAAAAAAATTGTTCCTCTACATAAAGATGGCCTAGGCTATAAGAAGATTGCCAAGACCCTGAAACTGAGCTGCAGCATGGTGGCCAAGACTATACAGGGGTTTACCAGGACAGGTTCCACTCAGAACAGGCCTCGTCATGGTCGACCAAAGAGGTTGAGTGCACATGCTCAGCCTCATATCCAGAGGTTGTCTTTGGAAAATAGACGTATGAGTGCTGCCAGCATTGCTGCAGAGGTTGAATGGGGTGGGGGGTCAGCCTGTCAGTGCTCAGACCATACGCCGCACACTGCATCAAATTGGTCTGCATGGCTGTCCTCCCAGAAGGAAGCCTCTTCTAAAGATGATGCACAAGAAAGCCCACAAACAGTTTGCTGAAGACAAGAAGACTAAGGGCATGGATTACTGGAACCATGTCCTGTGCTCTGATGAGACCAAGATAAACGTATTTGGTTCAGATGGTGTCAAGCGTGTGTGGCGGCAACCAGGTGAGGAGTACAAGGACAAGTGTGTCTTGTCTACAGTCAAGCATGGTGGTGGGAGTGTTATGGTCTGGGGCTGCATGAGTGCTGCCGACACTGGAGAGCTACAGTTCATTGAGGGAACCATGAATGCCAGCATATACTGTGTCATACTGAAGCAGAGCATGATCCCCTCCCTTCAGAGACTGGGTCGCAGGGCAGTATTGCAACATGATAACGACCCCAAACACACCTCCAAGATGACCCCTACCTTGCTAACGAAGCTGAGGGTAAAGGTGATGGACTGGCCAAACATGTCTCCAGACCTAAACCCTATTGAGCATCTGTGTGACATCCTTAAAGAGGAGTTCCAGCCATTCACTCACCTGTCCAACGGTCCAGCGATGCGGCCGCCCGAAGCCTCGATCCTCTCCCTCGGCGCCAGCATCACTGCTGTGGGCACCCGGCTGTGACAGTTTGCGGCTTCACGGCCGGGTACCCACTGCGCATGCGCGAGTTGCGCTGCGCGCCGTGATTGGCCGCCAATCTTCTGGGACCTTTGACATGTCCCAGAAGATTGCAGGGAGGGAGGGGGAGAGGAAAACTTCCGCTCGGGGCGCCGCGGCGCTCCGAGCGGAAGTGGGAGCGGGTACCTGTCAAAACTAGGTACCCGCTCCCCCCCCAAAAAAATGATATGCCAAATGTGGCATGTCAGGGGGTCAGGACTCCCTAAAGCGGAAGTTCCACTTTTGGGTGGAACTCCGCTTTAAACGGAAGGTGGAGGAGCGCAAGGTCTCTAACATCCACCAGCTCCGTGATGTCGTCATGGAGGAGTGGAAGAGGACTCCAGTGGCAACCTGTGAAGCTCTGGTGAGCTCCATGCCCAAGAGGGTTAAGGCAGTGCTGGAAAATAATGGTAACCACACAAAATATTGACACTTTGGGCCCAGCAATTTAGACATTAATGACTGTGTGTTGAGTTATTTTGAGGGGACAGAAAATTTACACATTTACACAAGCTGTACACTCACTACTTTACATTGTAGCAAAGTGTTGAAACAGTGTTCAAAAGATGTAATAAAATATTTACAAAAATGTGAGGGGTGTACTCACTTTTGTGAGATGCTGTATTTTGTATTCCCTGACCTACATCCCTATTAACATGTTAATACAATTTTTAAATAAAACCTTTTTTTTTTCTATCCTATTTGGGATAGGAGGTGGACAAAAATGTTCCCAATAGGGACACAGACAACAATTTAAAAAAAAAAAAACAAAGCAAAAAAAAAAACCACAAATTTTATCGCTTTTTTCAGCCTATCAAAGATTTAAAAATTGTTTTGGCTGTCATTCTACTTTAAGGGTTAGGAATATATTTGGTATTGGTGTTGCCGGTGTGATAAATTAGTTTTTCGGGTGTGATAGTTTTGTGCTGAAGAAACATGCGGTATAAGCGTCAATGCCAAATACATCACGATGATGAAAAGTTGTTAGTGCCAAAAAATTGTATGCCCAAAACATAGAGCTCCAAGATGGAGATTAACCAATGGCTTACTAGCTCCGCGTGCTAGCTGCTATTACCTCCTTGTGCCAGTTTGTCCTGTTTAGTGTAGTGACGGGTACACTCCAATAATCTATAGTGACAGGTACTCTCCAATAATATATAGTGACGGGTACTCTCCAATAAAATATAGTGACAGGATCTCTCCAATAATATATAGTAACAGGATCTCTCCAATAATATATAGTGACGGGTACTCTCCAATAATATATTATTATTATTATTATTATTATTCTTAATATACAGGATTTATATAGCGCCAACAGTTTGCGCAGCGCTTTACAATGTTAGGGAAGACAATCCAGTTACAATACAATTCAAAACAGGAGGAACTAGAGGGCCCTGCTCGTTAGAGCTTACAATCTAGAAGGGAGGGTCAAGTGAAACAAAAGGCAATAACCGTGGGGGAAGGGCTGATGGAGAAAATGGAGGTATATTTGTTAGGTGTGGGTAGGATAGGCTTCTCTGAAGAGGAGGGTTTTTAGAGATCGCCTAAAAGCTAATAGAGTAGGAGATAATCGGACAGATAAGGGTAAGGAGTTCCATAGGATTGGAGAGGCTCTGGAAAAGTCCTGGAGGCGAGCATGGGAGGAGGTGATGAGGGAGCTAGAGAGCAGGAGGTTTTGAGAGGAACGAAGAGAGCGATTAGGTTGATATTTTGAGTCTAGGCTAGTGATGTAGCTGGGGGCTAAGCTGTGGATTGCTTTGTAAGATGTTGTAAGTATTTTGAATTTAATTTGTTGGGTGAGCGGAAGCCAGTGGAGGGCTTGACAGAGAGGAGCACCGGACACTGAGCGATATGTAAGGTGGATGAGTCTGGCGGCAGCATTCATGATGGATTGAAAGGGGGATAGCCTGTGTAAAGGTAAGCCAACGAGAAGGGAATTGCAGTAGTCGAGGCGCGAGATGACCAGGGAGTGAACTAAGAGCTTTGTTGTGTCTTTGGTTAGAAAGGGGCGTATTTTGGAGATGTTGCGGAGGCTGAGGCGGCAAGATTTGGACAGCGATTGGATGTGGGGCTTGAAGGAGAGTTCAGAGTCCAGGACAACACCTAGGACCTTGGCATGCGGGGATGGGCTGATAGTAATGCCATCGATAATATATATAGTGACGGGTACTCTCCAATAATATATAGTGACAGGTACTCTCCAATAATATATAGTGACGGGTATTCTCCAATAATATATACTGACGGGTACTCTCCAATAATATATAGTGACGGGTACTCTCCAATAATATTTAGTGACGGGTACTCTCCAATAATATATAGTGACACGTACTCTCCAATAATATATAGTGACGAGTACTCTCCAATAATATATAGTGACGGGTACTCTCCAATAATATGTAGTGACGGGTACTCTCCAATAATATATAGTGACAGGTACTCTCCAATAATATATAGTGACGGGTACTCTTCAATAATATATAGTGACGGGTACTCTCCAATACTATTTAGTGACGGGTACTCTCCAATAATATATAGTGACGGGTACTCTCCAATAATATATAGTGACGGGTACTCTCCAATAATATTTAGTGACGGGTACTCTCCAATAATATATAGTGACAGGTACTCTCCAATAATATATAGTGACAGGTACTCTCCAATAATATATAGTGACTGGTACTCTCCAATAATATTTAGTGACAGGTACTCTCCAATAATATATAGTGACTGGTACTCTCCAATAATATTTAGTGACGGGTACACTCCAACAATATATAGTGATGGGTACTCTCCAATAATATATAGTGACAGGTACTCTCCAATAATATATAGTGACTGGTACTCTCCAATAATATTTAGTGATGGGTACACTCCAACAATATATAGTGATGGGTACTCTCCAATAATATATAGTGACAAAATTGCAATTTTACATTTTCTATTAATTAAAAAACATTTGCTACAGAGCTGGAATTTCTGTTTAAATTATATATAAACCATACCTGGATGATATTTTGTTTGTAGAAGCACAGTATATCATGGAGAACCCTACTTTTATTTTTGGAAAATATTGTTTTTGCATTTTTCCTCCATTTTTTACATCTTAGGGCTGCTGATGCCCATTCAGTATTTCCCATCTACTTGCAGGGGTTGGTTTACTAAAACTGGAGAGTGCAAAATATGGTGCAGCTCTGTATAGAAACCAATCAGCTTCAAGTTTTTTTTTGTTTTGTCAAAGCTTAAAACAGTTGGTATCCCAACACTTCATATTCCTGATATGTGTCTGCTGTACCATGTACTTTTATGCGAAAGTGTGAAATAAGTGGTGATCCTGCTATTCCTTTTGCTTTCCTAACAAAAACTGACCACACTAAACAGGAGAGCAATGATCAAACGTGTCCTGACACACCCCAGCTGCACAGCCATTCACTGGCTCGGTGTGCTACTGCTTCTCAAGCAAATACTAGCACATTATGCCATTGTCCTGCAGGTTTTTTTTCTACTCAGTGAATACTAACGCTTTAAGTGAACAAGCTGAAGTTAGAAGCTGATTGGCTATCATGCAAAGCTGTAACAGTTTTTGCACTCTTCAGTTTTAGTAAATCAACCCTGCAGTTTTCAGGTGCATGTTATTGCTGTGGGGTGACTTCCTCATGGTGACAACAGCATACAATGCCTGCATAAGCACAAGCATTCCACTAGAAGCACATGTAAGAGGGTGACAACACGGGAGAATAATCGGGAGATGGAGACAAAGTGTTGTCATCCTATAACAAGAAGTGCCTGAACATGGATAAGGAGGTGCCTGAACAAGGATAAGGAGGGGCCTTAACAAGGATAAGGAGGTGCCTGAACAAGGATAAGGAGGTGCCTGAACAAGGATAAGGAGGTTCCTGAAGAAGGATAAGGAGGGGCCTGAACAAGGATAAGGAGGTGCCTGAACAAGGATAAGGAGGGGCCTGAACAAGAATAAAGAGGGACCTGAACAAGGATAAGGAGGGGCCTAAACAAGGATACGGAGGGGCCTAAACAAGGATAAGGAGGGGTCTGAGCAAGGATAAGGAGGGGCCTGAACAAGGATAAGGAGCAGCCTAAACAAGGATACGGAGGGGCCTAAACAAGGATAAGGAGGTGCCTGAACAAGGATAAGGAGGGGCCTGAACAAGAATAAAGAGGGACCTGAACAAGGATAAGGAGGGGCCTAAACAAGGATACGGAGGGGCCTAAACAAGGATAAGGAGGGGTCTGAGCAAGGATAAGGAGGGGCCTGAACAAGGATAAGGAGCAGCCTAAACAAGGATACGGAGGGGCCTAAACAAGGATAAGGAGGGGCCTGAACAAGGATAAGGAGGGACCTGAACAAGGATAAGGAGGGGCCTGAACAAGGATAAGGAGGGACCTGAACAAGGATAAGGAGGGGCCTGAACAAGGATAAGGAGGGGCCTAAACAAGGATACGAGGGGCCTGAACAAGGATAAGGAGGGGCCTGAACAAGGATAAGGAGGGACCTGAACAAGGATAAGGAGGGGCCTGAACAAGGATAAGGAGGGACCTGAACAAGGATAAGGAGGGGCCTGAACAAGGATAAGGAGGGGCCTGAACAAGGATAAGGAGGGGCCTAAACAAGGATACGAGGGGCCTGAACAAGGATAAGGAGGGGCCTGAACAAGGTATCATTTTAATGAAGGCTGCAGATTGGAAAAAAAAAGACGGATAAATTACTATACCACTGATAATGTTTCATTATATTTGTTTGAGAAGTGCAAAATAATAAAATAATAATAACTTTTCACCCAGCCATAAATCATGTTAGCTGAAAACTTCCTGTACTCTCTGCCTGTGAATTGTATCAATTACCATTGTCCCCTGCTATCTCCATGGACTACAAATCACAAGAAGAGAGGGAGGTGTTATGTAGTCCTAACACACTGTCAGCCCTAGGATGACAATGCTGCTCAGTACAGTTTTCACCCTAGGACAGAAAGTATGTTAATGGCAAGAAAATATGAGAAAAAAAATGTGGAGAAAAGTAAAAGAAAACAAATGCAGCCACCACATCTAATCACCAGTAAACTGCAATGCTATCAGTGTTTGTTCTTCGGTTAGGATATATACACAATAAGATTTTACTATTTGGGTTTAAATATTTTCAAATGTATAAACACAGACTTACAAGGGGTTAATGTGAATGCATATATGTGTTAATATAAGTAACCCTCCTTAATCTAGGGCCACACCAAGGTCATGCATCGTTGCACAACCATCAGTATGCCATACACATGGTGTTTTGTTTATTATTATTGATAATTATGTACTGGGTGTTTCCTTAGCAGGAATACAGAGTTCCACCACGAAATCCTTTAGCCCTGTCAATAGATCTTGCTGGTGTGATGGATTTCAGAGCTGCATTCTGTTCAAGAAGTTTTCACAGCTCAATAGAACTTTGTAAAATGTCCAGCGAATGCTGAAATCAACCGATCGTACACCTTATACCCTGCAAGAAAATCAAAGTGCCACTTAAGGGTTAAAATAGTTTTACTGGTCACAAAAACTCTATAAATGTAGTTAATTACAAATTAAAGTAAATTATTTTAATTTGTTTTCACTTAGAGATTTTTTTTGGATTTTCTTTGCACAAACTGATAATTTAGGGCATGAGCAAAATAAGTTCTCATTTCCCTAAAATGTTGGTAAAAACTGGAAGATATTGGCCAATTTTTGCCATTTAGGGGAGATGCCTATGAATTAATGGGTAAACGTAAAAAAATTATGTGTTTGTTTTTTTTTTTTTTTTAGGGTGTAATAGACTTAAAATGGCTCCTGAGGGTTACAGGAACCTCCTTTCAACTATCCTGGACCCAGCCTTTATCCAAAAAATGAACAGTCATTATTATCATATTTTTACAGAAAGAAGAAAACAGACAGCCAAAAAAAAGGGGAAACAAATTCATCAAATACAAAACAAATAAATAAATAAATAAAAAATAAACAAAAAAAATGTATATATATATATCTATATCTATCTATCATTATATATCTATATCTATATCTATATCTATATATATATATATACATACACATACATACACACACACACACACACACACACATACAATAAGCTGACGTATCTCATGCATATATTTACGTGTGTGTATACATACATTATACTCATCCACTTGGATAATCTGGAATAATTCCTGTTTTGGGACTACCGAGCTCCAGCAACACTTGCTTGTGGCATGTTGGTTCTTGAAGTTCCTCTGGTTCTGTTTTCAATATATCCAGTACTTAAGCCCAGTAAATATATACAGTAATTCATTTTTTTATTTTTATTTATTAATTTTTTTAGCTCTGTTGC